>NC_036450.1:21540287-22799596 GCF_002775205.1 Xiphophorus maculatus
CTTTTTTTTTTTAGCCTGCCAGAAGAAAAAGGAACAACGTCGTCAGCGTAAGCTTTGACGTCGCCCACCGGATGCTCCGACATTTAAGCCGAATCGTGTTTGGGAGGTGAAGGGCGAACGTCTTCGTACGCAGGTGGTTGTTTAGAACAGGTGGACCCGTCCCGTTCAAGGCGTCCTCTTTCGCTTTCCGTCTTCGGTGCTCTAAAAAAAAAGAGAGAGAGAAAGAAACGCAAATGTCAGACAAGCTAGAAGTTGAGGGGGGAGAAAAACTGGCAAACATCCAAATGTTTACAGGCTCAATTGGTTATGCTTAAACCCCTGCTGCCCTTTCAAAGAAAAACACAGAGGTGGAGCGATTTCTCCCTCGACGATTTGGCATTAACTCCTGGAAACGCAGTAAATCGCAGGTCAGGAGCTGGGGGTGGGCAGGAGGGGACCAGAGGCTGAGCTGGCATGTTCAGTGTGATGGGAGCTGCAGTTTATAGTCGTCCCAGGTTGACTGTATTATTCCCCGCTGTCTGCTTGTGTTAAAGAGACGTGCTCGCCCGGAGACCTGCTGGGAGCAATTGTCTAAAAGCAATAAAAGGAAGTGAAAACCAGGAATGCAGCTTTGTGTTCATGGCGAGAAGTCTCTCTGCAGACTGTTTGATTGAATTTTAAATGGACGGCCCTGCAATTAGCGAAAGAAAAACCGAGCCTCGGACTGTGCGGAAGGGAACAGGTGGGAAAAATAAAAACCGTTTAATTCGTTTCAAAAGCTGGTGGCTTTTTTTTTTTTTTTTTTTGCCAACACATGCACGCAGAACAAAATGGCCGTGATATAATCTTGTGTTCTTGGAAGACTGATTATTTGAAGAAATGTCTCCCAGTCTTCCAATTTTATGATATACAAACTGATATAGACCCAGAGACCAATTTCAGCTATAATATTAAACAGCATTGTGACTATTATTCTGAACACAGTATTAATGTGGGGGCTTTTCAATAATTCATTTTGATAGTAGGAGAATGTATAGCAACTTTTCTCAGACAAAAAGCCACCCTGAAAAATTTGATGAGAAATTTCGTGCGGTAGCAATCTCAGAAACCTGGATGACTGAGGGAAACAATCTGCTGGATGGATATCAAATGCTTAGTCAGGATAGGTTGAACAAAAGGGGAGGTGATGTTGCACTGTTTGTAAGGTCTGGATTGAGATGTACGGTTATTGCTGAGATGACATTTTCGGCTGATAACTTGACGGAACGTTTATCTGTCAAAATTGAGGGTGATGGACCTGCATGGGCAAATGTTAATTAGTTGTGTTTATCGGACTCCTGGCTCATCCACAGAGGAGTTTAGCAAGAAAATATTAGAGACGTGTGAAGGGCACAATGAAAAGTTTGCTTTTATTTGTGGAGATTTTAACACTGATTTGTTGAACTAAAACGACAGAGTTTCTAAATACAATGTTTGGTTTAGGCTTCCATCCGTTAATCCTAAAACCTACAAGAATAACTAACGATAGTGCGTCGCTGATTGATGACATTTTTATAAATAAGTTCAATGTGCAAACAAAAAGTGGATTGTTGGTCCCTGATATAACTGATCATTCGCCAGCGTTCACTACGTTGGATGTTAGTGATCAGTTTCACTTAAATATGACAAAGCAAATGATTAGTTTAGTTAGAGTAAAATCACCTGCAGCTGTGGAAGAAATGAAAGTGGAATTGTTCAACTGTATTTGGCAAAATGTTTATGTTGATGATGCTAATGAGTCATATAATAAGTTTTGGGAAATATTTGTGAGAATTTACAATCATTATTGTCCCCTTAAAGAATATAAACAAACATCCAAAAATACACTCACTCCCTGGATGACAGAGAGTTTGGTGAAGGCATGTACAAAGAAAAACTAATAATAAAAAAATATAAGGGTTTCATTAAGTGCCCAACTCAGGAAAAAGAAGACAAATATAAAATACTTAAAAATAATTATCATAATAATCCTGCTTTTGCTTTCCCAGCAAAAGCAGGATTATTATGATAGGTTGCTGCAAAAATACTGCAATGATTTTGGAATATAATTAATAGTATTATTAAAACTAATTAGAGATTTCCCAATAAGTATTAAACACAACCACACTATAGTGGGAAAAAAGAGGACATTGTTGAAGTCTGTAATAAGTACTTTGTTAATATCTGTCCTAATTTAGTAAACAAATTGCCAAAGGGTAGAGATGGAAAACATAATTATAAATTTAATAATATTAATACAATGTTCCTGGGAGTAGTGAGTGAAAGTGAGGTAATAGACGTAGTTAAAAAATGAAAAAATAAGAAATCCAAAGACTGTAATGATATTGATATGGCTGTGAAGGAAAGAGGTAATTTATATTATTATTAAACGTCTCACCTGTATTTGTAACAGATCATTCTTAACCGGAGCCTTTCCTGACAAAATGAAGATGGCAAAGGTTTTTCCAGTGCATAAAAGTGGAGGCAAGCGAATATGAACAAATTACAGGCCGATATCATTGCTACCATAATTTCTTTAAAAATGTTGGAACAATTATTCATAAATAGGCTGGACTCCTTTCTTAATAAAAAATAATATACTGAACGAGCAGCAGGAACAACTGCTCCACAACTTTAGCTGTGATGGAGTTTGTGGAGCTCATTGCTGCAGGAGTTGACCAGAAGCTTAATACCGTAGGCGTGTTTATTGACCTATGCAAGGCATTTGACACTATTGACCATGAACGACTATTAGGTAAATGTGAACTGTATGGCCTCCGGGGGGTTACATATCAGTGGTTAAAGAGTTACTTGAGTAATAGATTACAATATGTACAAATTAACAACACAAAGTCACAAACAGACATAGTAAAATGTGGTCTTCCTCAAGGCTCAGTCCTAGGACCTAAATTATTTATACTTTATTTAAATGATATTTTTGCAGTGTCCAGTATTTTAAAGTTCATAATGTTTGCTGACGATACAAATTTCTTTTTTTCTGGAAAAAATACGGATGAAATAATAAAAAACAGTAGAAAAAGAGTTAGCTGAGTTGAAAACACTGTTTGATTACAATAAGTTGTCGTTCAATGAAGGAAAAACTAAAGTCATGCTATTCTCTGGTAATCGAATCTATAATAATGTAAAGTTATGCATAAATGCAGTTGAAATCGAAAGAGTTTATGAGACAAAATCTTTAGGGATTATTAAAGATAATAAACTTAGTTGGAAGCCTCACTTAGAATATATTAGAAATAAAGTTGCAAAAACGATTGGAATATTGTTTAAAATAAAAGATTTCATAAATGTTAAAGGCTTGCATATTATATATTCCTCTTTGGTTATGCCTTATTTGTCTTATTGCTCAAAAATCTGGGGAAATGCAAGTAAAAACAACCACTGATATATTAGTTAAGTTGCAAAAAAAAAAAAAAGCTATAAGGCTTATTAATAAGGTGGGATACCATGATAAACTCTTTATTCAAAGTAATATATTAAAATGTAAAGATATTGTTTGGATAAAAATACTGGAAATAATGTATAAAGCATTGAATAAAAGTCTTTCTTCTGGTATTCAGCAATTATTTAAGATAAGAGAGAATAAATATAATTTGCGAGGTTTGTTTATACTTGAATGTGCAAGAGAGAAAAGCCAGATAAAGTCTCGATGTGTTTCAGTTATTGGCGTGAAAGTGTGGAATGAATTGAAAGATGATTTTAAGTTATGTCCTTTCTTGGTGAAACTTTAAAAGAGCTTTAAAATGTAAAATGATAAAATCTTACGCTGTTATGTAGATTTATACATGTGTTGTGGGTGGGCAACAATAAGCTTTGCTTCGGCCTATTTCTTTTTTGGTAAACTGTGGGTTTGTTTATTGTTGTTTTTTTTTTTTCTTTTGTTGTTTCCTGTGTTTAATGTGGACAATTTACCAAAATAAAGTGATTGATTGATGATTGATTGATTGATTGATAAATCTCTGCCATTTCGGGTCCGATTGTCAAGACGTATTGCAGCGACGCAAAGTTTTATTTTAAGGAGCGGCTGTGGGAAATATCGGCTTATTTTTTGCTACCTTTTTAGAACGGCGACCAGGTTTCAGCTGCCGAGCAACAACAAGGAAAAGCAAAACTTACACTATGTGTGCAACGTTAGTCAAAAATGTCGCCATGCGTTTTGTTGAGGAGCCCCAAACCACAGGGCCAAGCGCAAAACTGAACTGGAAGTGAATTAAACAATTTGCGATTTACCAGCATGCCCACTTAAAGAGCTTGTATGCTTATTGGGTTTCTCCCATTCTTCCATTCATTAAGCCTGTCGCGTTCGCTAAGTGCCTCGCAAAAGTATACATGTTTTCATGTTAAAACCGCAAATTGCAGTGTACTTCATCAGGGTTTTATGTAAAAAAAAAAAACAAAAGTTGCATGCGATTCCAAAGTGGAAGGAAAATATTAGATAGGATTCAATTATTTTCTTAAACAGTAAAGTGAAAAAGTGGCATGATGGCTTTTGTTGGAGAGATGAAAGACGATGCAGTTGGGGAGGCTTTTTGCTTTTGTTTCAATCAGGGACAGACATGTATGTCGGATTTAATTAATTCATTTAATTTCCCTTTGGGATCAATAAAGTATTTTTTTTTTTCAATTACTGAATTGAATTTGAGGATGTGTATTACTGTCACAAATACTTGCATAACCCAGCTGACCAGAGTGCTCCACAGTTCTACCAAAGAAATAGAGGAAACATAAAATAAGAGGGAGTAAAACATGAAAAAGAAATAAGCTCCTGTAGAAAACAGGACTTTTAAGATTAAAGTTATGTACTTAAACATTATCTTTTCAATCAAATCAGGGTTTTTTTTATGTACACTGTCAAATTCCATCAACGTGAAAAGATGTTGTGTATTATTTAAGTCCAAGAAGTACTCATCAAATGCAGAGAGAACTGTTGCATTAATACCTTAACAGATTTTTAATGGGTAGTTTTATTAATACGTCCTGCCACTTCGTAGACATTTGTGATATTGAAATGGCCCAGAATGAAAAATGAATGTGACGCCTCTGTTCACCCTCCAGCAGAACAAAGTTGATAGAAATATACCCCAAAAGCCTCGCAGCTCTTAACCGGAGTGAATGAATGATCGATTCAGTGAGGGGGGGAATACAAAAACATACCACATATTTCATATTTGTCTGGTATGATATGTTCACAAACAAGACTTAACGCTTCATTTCTACTTTGCAATCATAGACTTCCTTCTGTCAGCCAACACATAAAATACAAATCAAATAATCTGTCATTTTTATCACAAAATGTAGAAAAAGGTCAAGGGTTATGGACGCCTGTGCAAGGTACTGGATGCAAACTTGGGGTTTAAATAAAGTTGATCAGTTACCTGCTTCTGTGACCTGCCTCTGCGCTGTGCGGTGCACGGTCTTCTGCCGCAAACGTTGCGTTGTCCGAGTGGTACAGAGATTCGTACGAAGGCAGAAGGTCTGCGTTGCCGCCACTCACAGAGCTTCCGGGCCGAGGACCGTCTTGTGGTTGTGCTTCCTGGGTCACGAAGTCATAAGCAGGTGGGATACACAGCCTTGTTACGGTGCCCTGTAACATCACCGGCTGATTTATGGACTGAACCACAACCGGGTGACCTCTTGAGTTTTGTTCCCGCACAGGAACAACATATACCTCTTCCTCCTGTCGCCTGCGAGGCCAACAGGACACCGAATTAAACCTGCAGACGCTGGTGAGCATGAAGGTACCTCCGACTGAGATCAGGAAGGGGCCCAGAAGTTGGGTCCCCTGGAAGCTGAGAAGGGCTTGGTAGTGATGCCAGCCCATGGCCATAAAGGTAACACCCACCATCGCCAGAAAGACTCCGGACAGCAACAGGGCAGCTCCGGTTTTCTCACGGTCCATCAAACCATCTGATAGATGTGGACGTGAAACTGGATTGCTGGTTTCCACATGCCTCTGTCCCAACATTTTAGTTTTAGAGGAATCTCAAGAGTCCTCCTTGGTGTCTCAGCTAATCTAGCTTCACATCAGGAACACTGTCTTCCACAGAGACTGGCAAAGTGAAATGAATGAACACCGAGTAACTCCGGATTTCCAGTCAAGACGACAAGTTATAAATTAACTTTCCATTACATATTGCTGGTTAAATGAAAATAGAGTTTGCACAAATGTGGACAACGTGACTGAATAAGAGCCAGTCCTTCCTATCGGACAATGTGTGGAGGATTAAACTGCATGCATTAACGCTGACACCAAATGGACTTACTCTCTGTCACTGTTTCAGTTGTTTTCAGGTTTTTAGTTATTGCTGAAACTGTCGAAATGAGCAAGTTCATGGAAGTAGTGCTTGTTTTTATTTTTTTCATTTTTTGATCTCGAATGTTAGAAGCTAATACATTTGCCCTCTAGAGATTAGTGTAGCTGCAGAGGAATTTAGCAGCAAGAGAACAGCTGAAATCGAGAAAAACTAGGGAACTGCAGAAACATTCCAGATGCCAGAACCGGTGTCCAGATAAAAAGCACATCTGCTTTTATCTGGACTTTTTTTTTTTCTTTTTGCTGTGGTGCTACTGGCAACAGATCACACTCTGACGGTCCAGAAATCAGTCTTGCATGTTAAGCAAAAGGGCTTACGCACCCCTCACACTTGCAGTTCGAAGGCAAGTGATCTACATCCAACAGCTACACGTCCCAGTGGAAGAGCTGCTGGACTCCATCCAAGATGTCTGCTGAGGTTGGATGTTTTGTTTTTTTTCACCGCGACCTGCAGGAGGGGAAAAGCTCACGCTGTTTCATGACAACTGTTATATATATATATATATATATATATATATATATATATATATATATATATATATGAGCAAGCTTCCTGCACTTGAAAAACAAGAAGTCATTTTGATGACTTTAGCTCAGGGAAAGTATACTTTCTGTTAGTTTACCCGGCTTTTATGTGCTCTACATACATATGCCCTTGTTTATTCTGACTCCGCAGTCGTGGTCTTTGGCTGCTCAGCGTGAGGGGCAGCAGAACCGTCTGCAAACAGTCTGACATGTGTTTGCACAGTGTGGTAAAAAAAAATCAAAAAATATTCACATATGCTCATTGAATTCTAATTCCAAATGCAAACAGTGACATGCAGACATGTTGTTCAAAGACCTACATGAAAGCACGTCCTCATGATGTTGCATGTAGCAACCCCCGCTAATCAAGGAGCAAGGATAATGCTTATGGCAAAGCAAAACAAAAGGGGTCTTCAGGGGGGGGAAACAACTGATTATCGTGCACACAATACCAGAGAGCGATCAAATCTAACCTGTGTGCGTCCCACTGTTTACCAAAGCCCCAGCTCATTTCACTCGATGCTAATGAACAAGGGGACAGGCACAAAGGGCCCATATGAGAGCTGTGTTTAAAGAAACCTCCTGGAATTGCAGCTGTGCAGATTCTTTCAATTAGCAAACTCCAAATATTTATGGAGAGAACATTTCCTTTCTGGAAGGAAGGAAGGACGGAAGGTTCTGTGTGTGCTTGTCTCCTGTTGACTCACTCCTGGGTCCACTGATCCCTTGAGCTCAAGGTTTGTTAAGCTTCAGGCCTGCAATCCTCCCTTGAAAACGTATCTGCTTGGTACCTTGACAATGAACCTTTGAGAACAGAGTTTATCTATACTGTACACATCTATGGTATTTGGTAATTTTGCAACACGTGTTGCAAAACGCTGATGATATTGGAGAGATAGCAAGGCACAAAATGTTGGAGAACCTTCACTTCATTCAAACCCCCAATTGTCTCAAATTATTTAGCAGATATTGTTACTTTCCACAAGTCTATTTGGACAGTTTACCTAAAACAGGATGGCCTAGTCCAGTCCTTGAGAGTTACAATCCTGCATCTTCTAGATACATTCATGCTCTAGCACACACTTCAGACCTGCAGAAGTCTGGTAATGAATCCTTTATTTGATTCATGTCCATCAAAAAAGATTTTAATCTTTCAAAAATCTTTTTTTTCCAGTAGACAATCAGACGAGCGGCATCTAAGATGCAGTTTGGCCGATCATAAGTCTCAAATCTTGTCCTAGGTACATGTAAGCTTGCACCAAGGTGGCTCAGATTACAGAACGACCTTGGTGGAGGTGTGAAGTAGGACTCAGAGGGTAACACAGGGCCTTGTGTATTAGTTAGTGTCAGTACATCACATCCTGAAGGCTAAAATGATCGGTGGCTGAGCTCTTCGCTGCATTCTTTCCAAAGGGCCTTTCTAACTCTGCCCCTTAAAGACAAGAAATGATGTGAAATCTTTGCTTTTACCTTAAACCCATGAGCCATTTGGTTTCTCGGATAGTTTATCATAACTGCACCGCCCCAAATTCAATCTTCAGCCAATAAGTGCCTGGTAGTCCCACGGTTGGCGATTCAGAGGAGTAAAGGCAGAGAGATGACTGCAGTTCTTCACTGACCGAAATCCAGGTTTTGTCTTTAGGTGTTAATAAGGTTATTGGTTTAGGCGAGTTTGTTAAAGATGGAAATTCACAAATCCTATAGAAATGGCCCAGCATCCATTTATCCCTTTGAAGCACCTCAACTGATTTAGCCCTTTGTTTTGGGTAAAGAAATGGTGGGAAGACAAGTTGGATTTGCTCCTTTAACAATTTGAGTTGAGTATTTCTTTTTTTTACCCACAACCAAACAAGGTGAGAAAGTAAACAACGAGGAACGCTTTGGCTTTCGACTCCCATCCAGAGGAAGAAAACAGCGATTAAAGTAGTTTTCACAGGCTCCACACATGTATGTGTAGTCGGTTACCACAGCTAGACATTTGTTTGCGTCTCCATCAACATCGCTCAGACATTTTCGGAACGGCAGATTCCGTTGGTATGTTAACAGCTCCAAAGGTCCACCACAGGAATTAAAATATGATCGTTTCTCAGTCATCGCCCTCTCCCAAACACACACACACACACACACACACACACACACACACACACACACACACACACACACACACACACACACACACACAAATGATGACAAATAGCCTGTGACGTGCCTCTGTGAACATGGCACGGAAGGGTCCAGTACAATCCAGGGCTGCCACTGGAGTACAGGCTGCTGGCGTTTTTATTGGTTTAAATTCTTCCGCAAGTGAGTCTTTTCAACAATGAAAAACAAAAATCCCCTTACAGTAGAACCAGTAGTGTAACAGTTTCTGCTTGCTGCTGCCAGAGAGCAGCGAAGCAATTAGGCGAGCTCATTATCTTCGTCTGACCTTGGGGTTATGGTTTCACATGACTCAGCGGCTCACTGTTGCAAACAGACAGAAGGGGTTGCTCATTTTGAAATCAGCTATTTGTGAAGCTTGATCTAATTACGTCCAGCTCCAGACATCCAGGAAATCTTTGCATGTGTGCTTGTGTAAGCTTAATTTAAAATTCAAGTTGTGTTATGATGGAAAATCCTTTTTTTCCCCTTTTTAAATAAAAAAATGACTTCATCCGAAGCGAAGGCAGACCTCAGTGATTGAAAAAATGTCCTCTCTCGAGAAGAACTGGTGTGGGAATAAATTGCGTGGGGCGTAGATCCAAATATTGTTAGGTTTTACCACAAGTTGTGGCTTTACAGCTGAAATCCATCACACTAGATGAGTGATTTTAATGTACGTTTATTACTTTAAAGATTTACCTGCGACCAGGACGGGATTGGAAATGTCTGCTTGAATTTTGCCATCTATTAAAACATACGAAGTCTGTTCAGTGTCAAGACCTTCTATAAAAAGGTCATTTCTTTATATTAGCTTTCATGAATCTCTTGTTAGATGTTTAGGTCCAGGAATTACAAGAAAACAATCTGCTTGATTAGCAGTAAAGCAAATGCTCTGCTAATGTCGGCCACATAGGAAAAAAAAAAAAAAAGACGTTCATAATTTAGGGTAACAGTTGAAACAAATCTGCTTGCTGGGTGGAAAAATGTGAAAGACTTCCTTGGACGAAAGTTTGACAAGTTCAGGGTTTGAGTTATTTTAAAGAGGTCCTCTGGGTTCTGGAATGAGCAGGATAGGAATCCATATTAACGCAATAAACTTACTCTATTGCTTATTTGTTCAGATGGTTTTCCTCGTGGTGAGGAGGAAGATCAAATGGACTCATCGCTTTCAAATTGTCCGTAAATGTTACTGATGTCGGTCTTGCTCTCTGGATGGGAGAATAACTCAGTTCTACGGCTCCAGTGGGCCTTTGAACAAACACAACTGTGTGGTGAACAACAAAGACCAAATGCCTTCGTTCTCTCTGCTCAGACCATTTCACGGGGGCCGATTCTAAGGCCTGGCCTCTCCATCAACACCAGACGGACTGCTCAATCAACCGTGAAAATGCCATTTACCACGTCAACGGAAACAGTTCGGTGCAGCACCTTTTGCGGAGCTGCGGTTAAAAGGTACGTTAACGTTAAGGCACAGTGAATCGACAGATTCAGTGCGGTCATGACACACGTAACCAGCCGGTGTGCGATGGTCGATAATGGCCGACTATGTCACAGACAGTGATGGCATAGTTACTTTGAAAAAGTCACTTTAATCGGATTACTGAATACTCCTTGAAAAAGTAACTTAGTTAGATTACTGACTACTTCAATTGGAAAGTAACTGAGTTACATTAAAAGTAACTTTTTTAGTTACTTTCAGCAGCTGCTAACAACAACGCTGTGAAAATTACATTGATCTTCGCCAAAACTTAATTGCAAGTTATTTTATAATAGTAACATCAACAATGTGTCTCCACTTATAAGGTTGAACTATATGGGAGATTGTTTAATGGTTACAACAATACAAAAAAAAAAAAACTTTAGTAATTTGTGCGTGTTTTTGTGTGTTTCTATTGTCTGGAAAACTATAAATAGAATTTTAGACCCCCCACTCCTCCCTGCCCCAGAGTCCAGGTTCTGCGTTACGGCCCTGTGTTTGCTGTCACAGCGCGTCTCCATAACTCAGATGGCTGCGCAGATTTGTGACACTTATCTTATTAATAATTACGACGACGTTTAGTTGCACAACTTTATGGACACGTTCGCTCGTGGCTGCTTTCACGTTTATTGCGCTGTTCATATTAGTCGGACGACGGAGTCCCAGAGCGAAATCCCGTGAAAGAGGTGTATGGAGCCTGGTGCAGGAAGAAAAACGGCGAGTGACTGAGGGTCACTGTGCGTAACACAAACCCTGTAAATTCTAGATACTAATAGGTACCATAGAATTGCACAAAAATCCGTGAGGGACGGCGGAGTCTCAGAGCGAAATTCCGTGAAAGGTGTTTGGAGCCTTGTGCCAGAAGCCCATTAAAATGCTGTCTGCATCGTTTTAAACTGTGTGATTGCGAGTGGGAATAAAAATAGCAACAGGTATTTTGTTCCATATAACACAGTAGGAGTTTAACAGGTAAACCTTCTATGGATGCAAACTCGACTAAAACCACCTGTTTAGGATTGTATTTGAAACGTAATCAATTACAAATTTATTGATGGAACCTGACTTAATGTCGTGTTTTGATTGTTGATTCTTTGTTGCTTTGTGTTTCTGTGTTTGATATGATGTAAAGCACTTTGAAATGCCTTGCTGCTGAAATGGGCTACACAAATAAAATGTGATTTTTGATTGATTAGTCTCGATGTTTGCAGTTTTCTGGAGCGCAACGCGAAGCTCGACGTAATTAACAACAAATATATTAACTTGACATTAACAAAGACGCAGCGGGACGGATCATCGGGGAAGTGATGAACAGGGAGAGCCTGGCTAAAACTAACTGGATGAAAGACAAATCCTGGGTTTATGTCTGCTTATTTCCAAGCCCAAACAGCGCAACCCGCGACTCATTAAATCTGCAAGCGACTTTGGAAGAAAAAAAAAAGAAACAAGCCCAAAGTTGCTTATAATAATCGGACTTGGCGAGCGAAACTCAAAGCCGTCCCTGTTTTTCTACCAACAAAATGCGCATCTTCCTCTTCCCTCCATTGTTTATGTTTCTGTCGCTGCTGATACTGTCGCATAGAAACGACGATCACTCGATAAGACACATGGAGGAAATAAAACTAAATTACAAAAAGAAAATGGTAACGCACAGTAACGCAAAGTGATTTCGATAAGTAACTGTAGTCTGACTACTGGATATGAAATAGCAACACGTTAGATTACTCGTTACTGAAAAAAGTGGTCCCGGCGTCAGTAATGCTACAAGAAAAACCCTGTAACCAAGTGTAAAGCCAAGTCTGTATAATCTGTCACTGGTCACTGGTTACAGATTATACACACTTGGCTTTAGGAGCATGCAGTCCATTTGTAAAAACCCTAAAAAGGTGAATAATTCAATCAAGGATTCACAGACGCGTTCTTTCCTCTGCTTTCATAGATGACGACGATTCTAAACTTAACACAATGATATGGTTTTCTTATACACCAACGTAGTGCGCTAATGCGACAGCAACAAATAACAGATACAGAATAAAACAGATTTTTACTGCAATGAGATTTCTGGTTAGCTCGTTTTTCCACAACCCAAAAATATGTTTGCTCGATAAATAGAGCATTAATTAATCTCAGCACACACTTCTAATCTCAGGTGCAAATGCTGCCTGCAGCTGAAATACACTGTGGTGCTACTTTCACACAAGGGTTAGTATCTCGTCCGAGTCTGCTCAGACAACATGAGCAGTGGAAGCAGTAAAAAAAACGTAACTATTGTGGTATTCGGTCATGTTGACTGTGGGATGGAGTTTTCCTGTGGGAATCTGGGCCCTGCTCCAGTCACACTGGTTTCGGTTTATTTGTTTCAGACATGTCAGAGAAAATACATTTTCAGCTATAATTGAGTAAATACTGCAGGTAATAGTAATAATAATAATAATAATAATGAGAACAGTAGCCAAACATACACACTGTTTGTATTCGACAATTTAAAATTATGCTTAAAATGAAGCAGGAAAACGTGATGAAAACTTGTGAATGCTCCGCCAATCAAAATAGTCTAAGATAAACTGTTGTTTTCTGTTCTTTTATAGGCAGCAGAAGTATATTTTATTCTTCTCTGTTTTGTTACATGCCTTCATATGAGCCGAAACGCCCAAACTAACTCCACACACTTACAAATGAAGTCGCACGTAATCGACTTATTTTAATTCCGCCACAGCCGAGTTACTTTGTTCCAAAGTTACTTTGGTCAAATCTTTTCAGAAACCGGACGCTGTTTGTGTGCATTTCCACACTTAAACTGTTGAAAGGTTTTGTCACACACACACACATGGAAAGTGGAACTAATTTAACCATTACGAGTCCAAATAATGGTCGCGACAGAAAAGTCATTTTTAATTCTGCCAGCGCTTTTCATTAAGTCAACATTGCAGTATTGCGTTTTTTGGCAGCGCAAGTAAACAAACCAGGCTAACCAAAGCCAACTTGCCTCAGCTTTATTCAGAAAGTAAAACATTCCTTCATCTAAATTACTTAAGACATTTGCTTAAAAAAAAGTTTGTATTTTTAGTTACTTGTTGTCAGCCCTACACGGACGATCAAAATGACCTATAGCCTCCCTTTCTGGGAGGTGATCTCTGCTCGCACGTCTCACTTCGGTGTTTCAGAGTTTATCGCTGCAACTCGGGGACCTCAAGATCTCTCACATCTCCGACAGGGGGGGGGGAAGAAGCAGAGAGTCGGCACCGATGGCTCGCACATGTGGCCGAGGAACGACAGCTCAGAGGCTGGATCTCAAACAGCGGAGAGGAAGTCCTCCGTCAGGCAGGACGCAAGGAGACGACAGGGCGCGTAAATACGCACAAGGTGTTGATACAGCGCTGAGTGTGCGCGCACAGTCGTGAACACATCTCCCTGTAAGCGAAGCACTGCGCGGGGCTCTTTCAGGCCAAACACAACGTCCGCAACACATGTGTAGCTTTGCCTTTAAGAGCTTTGCTTTCACGCTCCATCCGTCCGCAACGTATACAGCGGCCAAGACTCAGAACTGGACGTGGATTCCGGTTCTGAAAAAAAAAAGTGACAGAAGATTTGATGGTTTTTGTCTTTTTGTAGCTTTCCAGTGTTTCAACTTTGCAGGTTGGAACGGAGTCAAATCTCGAGTGTTTTAGCTGCAGTTTCCGGGGGGCCAATGATGGAGCGCTGAATAGATTCAGATCGGTGCCTTTCTGACTTTTCACCCTTAAAGGAAACATGGTTGCCCTATGGAGAACAATGTAGGTGCATTTATCTGCATTATGTGTGATGGGTTCTGGATTCAACTAGGTGAATATTAACTAAACCGCATAAAATGTTAATATGGTTATAATTTGAAGGGTAAAAATAGTACATTACAATTTTTTTAAAATGTCGGTCAAGATGACGGAGAACAAAAAAGTCTAGCGCGACCTCTGGTCTGGACCAACTAGGAACCTACAATTTTGTTATTTTAAACAATAATTTTCCAACATCATTTTCTTTCCAACTGTACCCAAATTAAAATCTGGATTTTTCTACACCTTATTTTTTTGTATGCAACAGCAATAAAGGAAAAAAATAAATCACACTTGGTCACGTTTAAAGTCATCATTTTCATATATTTGTATATATTCATATATTACACATTTAATACAGGTACAATTAGAAATCATAAAACAGACAGAAATGGCAGAGATATTGATAAAAACGTGACAATCACTGACACGACGTTGCTCTTTGATACAAAACAATAAGAAGGAAAGGGGGCGGGGCCTGGAAGATGACCTCTGTAAAATGCATTATAGTTTTGTGGCCACAGCAAGAACCAGCTTGCTTATTCTTCAATACAGTTTCAGAATGGCTGGGCTCATTAATTAAAAGTGTTTGCCTTGCTCAGGGTGGAGCGAAAAAAAAAAAAATACTATTTAAACAAACAAGTTGAATGCCTTAAGTCGATTTCGTTAGGATTTTTTATTTATTTTTTATTTTTTGTAAATTGTGGCAAAAAAGTGACATTGTACCAACAAAATGCGAATGCACATTTAGATTAGTGTCAGCACTTTAGTTTAATGGTGAACGCTTCAGTTTACAAACTTGCTAAAAACACGACTCAAATCTGACAACGGTGCGCTACAGCTTTAAAACAGAGACGCCTGGTGGATTTATCGTCGATATGCCGATAAGTCATTGATAAACATCGCTGAGGACCGCAACGGTTTTCGGTATAAAGTCCAAGAGAGCTTGTGATTATTCCTCATGTCGGAGATGTGAAATAGCTACAGCGTAAAGCGAACTCGCTTTGAATCACTACCAAATCTGAGGACGACCACACGGATGACCTCAGCCAAAAAGTTAGGAGTTAAAAATTCTCCACCAGGAAGTAAAAAAAGAACTTTGAAGCGGGAACCATTTGTTAGAAAAAGGTTGTACTAAAGCACCAAGATTTAAAACGTGGCGACTTTTTAAAATTTTTTTCTGCTCACAGACTTTCAGTCCATCGCAGGTTTAATGGCAGCATGGCGTCACAGCGTCGACAACGCTAGATAAGCCGCGGTATTTTTTTAGCCCGGTGGTGATGCTACTAGCTAAAAACCCGACAACACGTACTCGATAAAGAACGAACCAAATGAACGTTTTGTTTTCAACCAAAGAAGGCGAAGAAGACACATATTTCCGGAAGACAGTCGAGACTAAAACGAGGCGACATTTTCCCTTCAGTATCCAAATAAAGGAGTAAATACCACACCGGGCACATTGTCGGTGCTTTTCTCATTAACTGTGCTGCGGAATACAAAACAAGTAGAAAAAGAAAACTAAAAACCAATAAAAACCCGATTTAGGCACTTTTTTTTTTTTCAAGGCGGCAAAGTTAAATTTGGTTCAACGTCCCTCGATTTTTGTTTTTAAGTCTCCAACATTCGCCACAGTGTTTCACAGATGATTTGGAGACTCCCGTTTTAGAAAACGTCAGCACTTAAGGTTCATCAAAAAACGTCAACAGGATCTGTTTTACAAATGACAAACCCAGGGAGATCTGGAAATGCATGGAGGCAGTTTTCTCTTTGTTATTTAACTTCTGTTCCACAGTACAAGATCAGGCACTGAGGTTGGATTTTTTATTTTTATTATTTTTTTTTTGCATTTTCTGAGAGCACAAGAACAATTTAAGATCCAAGTTTGTGCCACAAGTGTGAGAGTCCTACTGGAGACAGAATCGACCTTCATTGCTTCATTGCACACGTTTAAAAAGGAGAGCCGATTTTGGGAGTTATTATTTACAGTTCGGTGAGAGCTTTTCAACTCATCAGCACGCAAAAAAAGAAAGAAAAAGATTCCATACTCCTTAGGCTCTTAGAAACGAGTACAAGAGGGAAAATAGCTCCTGGAAAAGTTGTTAGTGCATGTTTTTTTTTTTCCTTTTTTTTCTCTAAATTTCAATTACAATATAAATTTATGGCGAATCAATAAACTGTCTCTGTACATAATTGATCGGAAAGCATTATTAGACTTCATATTTACACATTTTCCTGAAAGCTCATCTGAGTTTCATTTTTTTCTTTTAGTTTTCTCTTTAAACAGTGTTCTTTACTCAGTGCTGTTTTACTGTAGTGAGATTCTGGCTTCCTGCGCGAAACCGTGGGCATAAGTGCTCCGGCGAATCGGGACGCTTCGATTTTTCTTTTGATCGGAGATGAGACGGCGCCGGGGTCACCTCAGAGGTCTGCCATGTAGCGACCTGAAGACACAAGAGATGCACTTAAACATGTGGAGAAGTTAAATATGAAAGGTGGCAGCCACGCGTAGAGGCGTGACAAGAATTCACACCGACAGCCTTTGATGCCGTTTGCTGGGGATTTGTGTGTCGGACCTACGCAGAGCGTACCTGCCATCTCCCTGGTTCTTGTTCTTTTTTCATGTTTGTCGTGCTTCAAAGTTTCAGAATATACATTTCAATATTAATCAAAGACATCACAACTGAACACAAAATGCGTTTCTTTTGTTGCGGTGTTACTTTTACGTCAAACACTTTCTCCTCCCTCGATAACAAACGACTTTGTTTTAAAAAGAGCATTTTGTGTTTCTTTGTGTTGTCTTTAACGTTTAGATTGGTTTGGTGTTTTGAAACCATTGACGCTGTGGTGACTTCTCAAGCTAATTGCTCTGACTTTTATTTTGGGGCGTCAGAGTAAAAACGATTGAAAACAAACGCCCGTCAGTCGTTAGCCGTGTATCCTTTTCCTCCCCGTTCAGACTTTTACGGTTATTTGTGTCGGTGTGTTATGTAAAATCCCAATAGGAGACACAAAAGGCAATGGAGTGTGAATTTTTCAAAAAGTGCCGTTCGACGTACCCGTGGCAAATCTCTTCTTGTTGAGCGAAAGTCTGTATCCAGTCCCCTGCAGGTCCATGTCGACTCCTGACAGGGTGCTGCCCTCGTTCATGAACTGGACCGCCAAAGTGGACGGGTTCGACGGGCCATTCGAGAGCTCAAACTTGGCCCGCAGAGAGCCGGCGCCTGAGGTCAAAAACCAATACGGTTGCCAATTTATCGGTTCACCCTGACTGGATTTATTTACATCAGTGGTGAACATCAAAGAGAAAACCAACGAATCCCTCATCACCTTCATTTTCAGTCTTTTCCGAGATGTCGCTCAGCTTCCAAAGACACTTGCTCTGCTCTGAATTCCTAAAAGAGACAAAAAAAATAACAACTGAGGTTTTCAAAAGAAAAATAAATGTTGTTTTTTTTTAAGTGGGCCACGCTGGGCTCCTGGTGGCACACCGTTCGCCTTTCCTCACCATACGGAGTTGGGTAGAGACTGCATGTTGGTGACACCCCCGTCGACGGGAACCAGGACTTGTACGTTGGTGAGCGGTCCGGGCGAGTCCATGGACTCCGGGTTGTAGCGGTAGTCCAGCCGCAGGTCTGTTGTGCTCGGTGTACACTTCCAGTACACGGCCAGGTTCAGAGGAGTCGAATGGATCCCGTCGGACAGCACCTGAACACAGCCAATGGGTGTCAAACCTCTAACCTTCGAGTCTCAGCAGTCAGAGAGACGAGGAGGGCGTGGTTAGAAGAGGTCGAGGGTTAGAAGTGGGCCTGTCGCAATAACTAATTTTGCTTAGGGATTAAAGGTCCCTGAAATAATTGCGATAAACAATAATATTGTCATTTTGGAGACATTGCTTACTAATAGCACCAAAATGGCTTAACGATGCCTTAGTGTGCAGCCTTTTGCACGGGCCTTTTGGTCAATCAAACACCTCAGTGATTGTGGACTGTCAGTAAGACGGAAGCAGCCTGCTAGTTTGCCAGTTTATCGGTTCACCCTGACTGGATTTATTTACATCAGTGGTGAAATGGAAATTTAGCTTTTTAATGTCGAAACAATATTCACTCGTACTGAAAAATGTAGTGATGATACGAGCAGGGGTGCCTCCAGAAAGAGCCGTGATGGGAGTCGCTGATAATCAAGGTGTGGCACGCTGAAATTAAATGCATTACTACAAATGTCTACAGTTTTATAATGTTACTACATAATGTCTGACTGTTTGACCTTGTAAGGTTTTCTGAAAATGGCATTTTCTTAGGTATGCGAGGGCATCTGGTACCTGGAGGGGTATTTTCATTTCCCTTTTCTGGAGGGTGGCAGTTGAATTCCACCCTCAGTTCAAACGCTTAAGAGCTTTTTAATGACAGACCAGTGAAAGTAGGCGAAGAACTCCAATATATTAAAATCCCGTCTAGTCCAAGGTTGCAGCTTTTACACATGAGAGGTGATTGGAGAAACAGAATTCATCCCATCTTTATATCGTTATAGTTTTTTTTTAATTTGCAGATTTTCTTTCTCCAGGAAATTTAGGTTTTAGAAATACATTTCGTTACGAAAGTTAACCCATTTAAACCCAAATCTTTCCCAGACATGAAAATATTAAAATCAGATGTCATTGATAGCTCTAATGAACTAATCAAGGGGAAATAATTTTAAAAATTGTGGAAAAATATATGAAAAGGTGTGTTTTATGATCGGTCACAATTGTGACCGGTGGGATAATACGTTGTTCTTACTAAGATGAGCTAAAAGTGCTTTTTCCAAAAAGAAAATAACATAAAAGGTGAACATTGTTTCACACCAGACAGCACACACACACACACACACCCCCACACACACACACACGCACACACACACACGCACACACACAGACAAACCAGCAGTTTCATCTTGAAAGAAATTGATTTGGAAAAATGTTTATTCTCCGTGATTTTGTTGTTATTTTATGAATTATTTTCATTTTGCTCTTTAAGATATCAAAATTTCCACGTAACTTTCTATTTTGGTCCGACTGATGATATAACTTTAAAAGAAATTTATGATTTCTATTTTGATCGGTAAGTGAGTAGCCTTTTTACCAAACACTTTTTTACTCTTTAGTTTTTGTTTGACTTTTTTTTTAACTTTTACTTGAGCATAAATATGTGGAGGTAGTGCTACTCAAGCTGAGCACAGTTTTTTGGGGTACTCTGCCCAGCTGTGGTGAAATCAAACTTGAACCGGCAAAACATGGCAACCCTAATGGAACCGAGGACCCAAATGGACCGGCTAAAAACAACATAATACACTGGATCATTTTTCCAGTGTTCAGTCGCCGTATTTTCATTTAGTGAAAATGTGACGACGCTCCAGTCGGATATTGTCAGGAGTTACTTTGGTCTTTGCAGGGCCTGTGGTGACATTTAGTGAAAGATGTCAACACAAAGAACAAGCACCGTTCCTCATCTTTAAAAATGCCATTTGAACTTCACTAGCCTAATGCTCAAATTTGATTTTGCCTCTGACTCCGCCCTCAGATTCAGAGATTACAAAAACAAAACTTCACCAAGGCGTTTTTTTTTTTAAAACAAAGTCTTTTTGTCTGGATTAAGCCCTCGGGGCGATTGTGGCTGACTGACCTGGTATTTTAAGATCTCCACGTTGTAGTAGGAGGCCGACGGATTCTGCTCGGAGGCTTTTCTGAGGTAGGACGTCAGGGCTTGCATGTTGAACCAGAAGTTCTTGGAGTTGGAGTCGCTTTGGGAAGGATCACTGGATGAAAGGCAAACAGAAAGAAGGGAGACACAGACGGGGAATAATCAGAGGCTCAATTATGCGTCGCTCGCCTTGGCTTTGTGTGTAAAGCTCCAACAGCTCGGAAAATATGGCCCTGTTAAATTCAACCGGCTACTAAATCACGAATTCCAGTTGATTCAATTAGTCCAGCCGTGTGGTTCTGAGATAACTGGGAGGAAGCAGAGAGAGGAGGGAGGAAAATGACAAAAAGAGAGAGAGAAGAAGACGCAATCTAAAACAAATGTTAACAAAACTTTTTTTCTGTTTTTACATGGGAAGCAAAATATACCGAATTACATCTCCCTACAACTAATGAGGTGAGACATACCTCAACACGTTTAATGAATTAAGCGCTGAATGACGTAGCCGCTTTATGAAGTGCTTCCTCGCTGTTTTGGGCGTCTTTCAGAAGAGACATGGACAGCTGAGAACCTGGTCGTGAAAAACGGCTGGAAAATATTTCCCTGACAGCTTAATGATAGTTTCATGTCGGATTACTAATTGAATTTCCTCTCACTGGTGCGCAGTGTGTTTTCTGGAGGCGCGCTCGTACGGCCGAGCCCAGATCCGTCTTTCGCTTGGCCGGCGACTGCAGTTTGTGTGAGCTAGTTGACCAGCTTGCTCGGGTTCTTGTATCCTAGCCGGTTTGTGCCGAAGAGCTTTAAAAAAAAAGAAAAGAAAAGAAAAGCGGCCTCACCTGTATAGGATCTGCTGGTTTGGCAGGATCTGCTCCAGCCTGCTGGTGTTTTTCAGCTTGAAGGTGAGGACGGCCGGGGAGGGGTTGGTGGTGAACACCTTGATGATGCCCATGGGGAACGACAGCGTCATGTCGCCGGTGATCTTCACGATGCACCTGCCGAGCACAGCCACCGGTTTTATACTTTCACAGCTTCCTGACGTGGCAGAGAGCCAAACCACGACGGTGACAAGTACAACGGGTCTCATGTGATCTGGTTATTTTCTGTTGATGGTCAGAGATCTGCCGGTGCACCTCTGGTTTGAACTGAATTTAGACTGTGATTGGACTGTGTATTTAGATGATATGTGATTTGAAAATCAAGAGACCACTTAAAGTGATCAGTTTCTCTGATTTTACTTTTTATAAGTACATGTTTGAGTAAAATGAACACTGTTATTTTATTTTATGAACTACTGACAACATGTCTCTGAAATTCCAAGCAAACCTTTTGTATTTATTTGCAGAAAATGAGAAATTGTCAAAATAGCAAAAAAGATGCAGCGCTTTCAGACCTCAAATAATGCAAAAGAAACAAGTTCATGTTCATGTAGAAATAAAAATACTCATGTTTTAACTCAAGAAATATTTTGTGGAAATACCAGGTTTTCAATGGGGCTCAGTCTTTTTCTGTTAAAACTGTAATTGAAGAGATGTGCATAAGACTGATATGATGCTGTCATAAACATGACATAACATCCGTCATGAACATGAAGGAGTCTTTATGATTGTCTATGACTGTTTTCATGAAGTGTTATTCGATTAATAGTGACACTTTTAATGCAAAGTCGACACTTTTAATCGACTTTTAATGCAACTTTTATTGCAACTTTGCATTAAAAGTCTCATTATTTACCAAATGACACTGCATGGCAACCGTTGTAAACATTCATAAAGACTCCTTCATGTTCATGAATGTTATGTTATGCTTATGACGGTCCCATGTCAGTTTTATGCACACCCCTTCGAATAAAGTGTCACCATTTTTTCCAGAGTTGTATATAAATGGGAATTAACAGATATATATGTGTGTGTGTTTGTGTGTGTGTGTTTGTTTTCAAACAAGTCAAAACATTGTCCATCTGAACATGTAAAGAGACAACAACACTGGTGCTGACTGATTCTTCATCAGAATCTAACCAGTTATTCCTAATTCACTAAATAAAGTCATTCCCTTTATGTAAGTTCCACTCAAAAAACAATAAGAAGTACTTATCAAATGTCCTGTACTTATTCGGTTTTATTATGAAACTTTTAGTCAAGTAATCCTCTGACGCAACCGCAAGTTTTGTTTCTTGCTCTAACTTAAAACGTGCGGTTCATTTAGTCGGTGCGTAATATTCTGCACATCTGCACGCTTCGGTGGTGTACTGTAAACCCAGTCTGCCATCAGTGTGTGTGTCTGTGGTGCTAGTGGGCCGCGGCGGTCTCTCAACCTTGCGGCGTGTCTTTGCTGCATTGCTTATGAAATGTTCCATTTGCTAATCCCTGGAAAAAGAAGCCTTCTGCACAGCAGCAATTTAGCAGTAGTTAACCAATAAAAGACGGTATGTTTGCTCAGTCCCAGACTATAATCTGCCTCATGTAGGTTATCCATCCTGAAAGAATGGTGTCAGACTCGTGCAAAGCCTTCCATACGTGCACAGGGAGGGGGAGAGACAACGGAGGTGTGCAGACAGGGACAAAGAAAGTGCGTTGTACGAACTATGGACTGTAAAGCTCGTGCAAACAGCAACATGCACATGCGCAGGTCAGCTCTGCAAGCCTTTTTGAGCGTCATGTGAGACTCACTTGGCAGGATCAGCTCCTTTGAAGTAAGCATTAACTGTTTCCGTGAAGGCCACGGCGATGGGCAAGGCATCTTGGGATGCCAGGGTCACAGGACTCGGACCGCGAGACGTCCCTGAGAAAAGAAAGAGAGAGAGAGAGAGGCTCACGGTTATGAGTCTGCTGCCTCGGCTGCGAGGTTTGAGGCACTTTTACGTCAGATCATCCGTGCTCGTACAAATAAGTAGTGTTATTAAAGGAACTGACGTAGATATTGTAAAAAAAAAAGCTGTTTTTGATTAACTCAAGACATTCGGCATAATCACTGCACACCAAAATGCAAAAAAAAATTTTTAAATTAATAGAATAAACCGTTTTAACAATGTAAAAACCATATTATATTATAGGTGTTAGATAAAGAGAGCTGCCAAGACGCAGCTGCAACTACTGCAAAGCGACGTATATTTTTAGCTGCCGGTTAATTTCCCTTTGAAAGGCAGATTGGTGTTAGTTCCTTTCAGGTAAACACACACGCACAAAAAAAGACCGTCCTCCAACGAGAACTTCATCCGTACCTGCTGGCGCTTCACACCGCTTCTCAAAGGCGGGCAGCTTGGCTACAAACCCATCGTCCTCTTTACGCCACATGAAGAGGCACAAAGAGGAAGAGAGGAAACGCACAAAGGCACAGAGAGCGCAGCGTGAGGAGATGTGACGCTGGGAGAACACTTTCTAAAAATGTGACAATGGGAGGCAACGAGCCCCGAGCGAACACGTCTGATATGACAGAGATGAGCACCAAAGATAACACACACAGTACTGTAAGTAAAAGTCTTGAATGAACACTCATCCAATGTGCTCTTTGAGTGGTTTAAAGCCAATTTACAGGTTTTCTAGGAGTCACTAGCTGCATTTCCATTGACTATATTATTGCACAAATTGGAATTGTGAAAATAAATTTGCTTAATAGAAAGACGCCAGTTTCAAAAGTGTTGATAAAAAGGTATTGCGCTAGAATTAGGTGGGGTTTTTTTTTTAAAGCTGCATCAAATTGACAAAAATAACAAAATCAGGCAAAATAAACACTTTTTTTCGCATCACACGTTTCGCGATGAACGACTGGATGTTACCACTGGTGGAAAAAACAAAGAAGACGACAGGAAGTGGTAGGTGGGAAGATGGCGTGGCAGGTTTTTTAATGACTTATCGAGTGAACAAACTTATTCACATATGATTTTAGTTGCACATTTTATTTATTGTTGGGTCAACTGTTGAACACTGACAGGTGAAAGAAAACACAGCACAAAAGCTGTACCTTAAAGCAATATTTCATAAGCAAAAGCCAATTTGCTCTCTTACGTTTGGCTGCTACAGTCTGACACACAGGAATCTGTTCATCGGCAAACAATAAGGTCCTTCCAACAGAGCTATTAATGAACTATAAATGGAATAATAATGTATTTCAAAGATATTTGGTATGTTACTTTAATTCTTTACGTTTCTGAATGACGCAGTTTTCTAATAGTTTGTAAAATAGATAAATGAATTTGATCGATTAATAACATTTTCTGATTTTAAAGATTAAATTTTTGTTTAATCTGGATTTCCCCCCCCCCCACCAATACACTCTTTGGGTTTCTACAGTGCAGAGTGATGTCAGCCTGCCCAAGGCCGCCATCTTCTTTGAGAATTCAGAATTCATTTGGACTTTAAATTCGGGTCAACTCACAGACAAGATGGCTGAAATAAAAAGCAGTTTTTCAAAAATATTTTCTGACATTCATCATTTATTTTTTGGAAAAAAAGAAGAAGGGGATGGGACAAAAATAGAGTCAAATCTGAAATCGGATTTGATATGAACAAAAAAATCTGAGATTTCATTTTTAAATCACAGCCTTTCATTCACGTGCACTTCTGTAGGAAATTAATATTCCTAATGAAATAATTAGATAATTGGTTCTCGTGCTGTTGATAGTATCGCACGTTTTGACCCATCAGGAAGCACAGAGTATTATTTTATAACTTTTAGACAAGAAAGCACAGATTTGTTAAAGTTCCAGCCATGTTTAGAATATCCTTCCTATTTATGTTTGTGATGGTTGTACAGGGAAGTTATTTTCCTCACATGTACACTAGATAGTGTCTAATGGTTGCTAAGGACGTCAACAAGACGTCATTTTTTGTCACATTGAGTTGTGATGTACAAATTATGCTACCAGTGATTTTCAAAGGGGATTTCCCACTGACTTAATGTACTTAAATAAAACACAATATTTCTTCTAAATTTCCCCGGGTGAGATTACACTACTGCAATAAAAATGTATTCAGGATTTTAATACAACTTTACCAGGGGAAATCCCCAATTAATCCTTAAGAAAAACCTCAAAGTCCTTTAGAAAACCCAAAATAGATTCTCCTCAGGTCCATTTATGACCATATGAGAAGCAGCACGTAAAGAGACGAGGGTTGGCTCAAGACTTTTGCACATTTGCATAAGACGCCATCACTGAAATGTACCCAGAGAACAAACACTGACAGTGAAAACACAGAGGAGGGGGGAGGAAAAAAGATGCATCTTTTGCAGGGATCGTGTTCGAAAAGCCAGACTCACTTTGGTTTAGAAGCACATGAGGAGAAAAGTTGCTGAGGTCAGACCCTGAGCAGGAGAGGGGAGGAGCAAAAGTGTGTTCAGATCCTGCAAGAAGAGGAGCGGAGGAAAGAAAAAAAAAAAAAAGGAAGGAAAGCAGTACGGAGAACAGCAAGTTACGAAGCAAACCTTTCTAAAAGGTTGGAGGAGGGATTGAGGGAGAGAAGGGAGAAATAAACGCAGAATAGGGAGGGAAACGATCCTACCAACGGTGGGAGTGTTCCCGGCACTGAGCGAGGCGTTCGAAGACAGCGAGGAAGAACTCTCGGCCCGGGCGAGCGGTGCCGTCGGAGGGGGGCTGGCGTTGGATGCTTTGGGTGGGCTGAAAGGCCGGACCTAAAGGAATATAAAAAGTGATTGAAATCTTAAAGAAAAGAAAACAAAACAAGTGCTGCTGAACGGCTGACGGCAAACTCCATGTAAATACTTGAAGTGAAGACAACTTCCAGATCGTAAAAAGGCATTAAACTCTCCCTCGATATTTTAGGGGGAATTAAATGCATTTTTAGTATCAACACTCAAGAAATAAACCAACCGAAAATGAAAAACTTAACTTTTTGAGTACCATGTTAGTTATACGCTTAAACAAAAAGGAAGTTGTTGAAAAATGTTGAAATAAAAGCGAAAGAAGAGTTTTTTTCTTTGTCACACCTTCCAAAGTGCAGCAGAGAAAAGTGAATCAGAAACACGGATCAGATTGAGGTTTGACAATTTTAGAGCAAACCCACAGTAAAACACTCGGAACAACAACAGAAAAAAAATTAACAACTCAACAGGTTAAGAGGAAGTTGAGGGATGATGTTCAGAACAACATGGAACTTCAACTGTAAAGCACGGGGGAGGAGGTATCATACATTCAGCCCAAAGTAGAGAACATGTTTTTAATCTAAGTGCTGTCAAGCTCAAAAATCTTTTTAAAAAACCCACAAACTTAAGTTTTTTACTCCGTTGTCAATACAGTCCCTGACGGACTTAGCGGAAATCTGTTGACAGATTACATGGAAGGCAGCCCAGGGGTCTCAATAAGCCTTTTCAGCTGGGATTTGACAAATATACCCAAAACAAAAACTGAGCTGAAAATAGGCAGCGGTGCTTGCCAAAACGGGCATTAGTGAGTTGGCTCAAACTTGAAAACGTGTCGCTTGTAAAGTCACGCCATTGAAGAATCTGGAAAATCTTTTGCTCTATTGGCCACGCCACCAGAGGAGGCGCACGGAAAATTAACGTGGAAATATATAAGCAGTGGAAGGATTACGCACAATTTCATTGATTCCCGTGAGTTTTCCGGTGGGGAGTTTGGGTCTGGACGAAGGACGAGGTGGTGGGACGAGGGCTCCAGCCGCCAGAGGGGTCGTAGGTCGGTTTGGTACTGGCACTAGAAAAAAAACACACACTTTGGTTAGAGAATTAAGAATGTATGGCTAGGTACAAACGTGCGTGTGTTCATGCATCACGTCTTGTTCCAACGACAAAATATTTAGTAATAAAATAAAATGGAGAGAACACATTCCGAAATCAATTGGACCACAAAAAAAATAAAAATAAATAAATCTTGCATCTCAGGCAGACGGAACACAAAAGCATCAGCAAAAACAACCAAAGCAACAAAAAATAAATGGAAAACCAAAGACGTTACTGTCAATTTTCAGGCAAAATCAACTCCAAACCCTCAGGCACACGGCGTGTCTTGAACAGCAACGTAACTGTTACCATGAAATACTTTGCATGCTGTGGCTGCTGCTACTGTCCTATCAGAGAAGACGTCAGCGAAACAGACACTACTGTCCTCTCTGACCCCCGTAGCTGCTGCTTTGCAGAAAGCATCTGCAGACTCGTCCGACAGGAAGCGGCTCGCCCTGCCGAAGCCGCCAGCCGGAGCCTTCTGGACCTCCGCTACGGAAGAGCCTGAGCCGTGACGGCAAGGCAGAGCGGACCTATCCCCGAAAGCAATCCACTGGCTCTGAGACCAGGACACAGAGGAGAAGCTGTCAACGGACTTCAGGGTCTTTGGGGGGCTGGCGGCGGTCGGGCTTTTGACGGGGTCGATTGGCTCGGTGGGCTGGGTGATGGGGGCACTCTGGGCCCTCACCGGCGCAGGCCTCAGCCCTTGGGAAGTGTTTTCGGGGGAATCCCAGGGAGAGGTGGTGGATGAGGAGAAAGAGGAGACATCTTTGGACTGCTGTCGCTCTGCCACTGGGGTAAAGCGGCTCACAGTGTCGACTGAAGGGAGATATGTGATCGAAAGAGGTGTTAAAGGTAAAAAAAATAAAGAAAAGTAGAGAAAATGAATATATTTGACAGACTTTACACCTGCAGTGCATTTTAAAAGCATCACAACACAGTTAATAACTGTACTCTATTAAAATCCTGAATTTGGAGATTCAGTGTTACGTGAAACGTAAGGAGTTTGTTATCCATTAATTAGAGTATCAAACCTAAGTTTAGGTTAAAAAGTTCATATTAGATGTTGCAATGTCAATCAGGTGGATCATAAAGGGAAAAAAATCTTTGAGAGCAAAACCGTATCCAGGGTTAGCATAAATCAGTTTTGTGTTCATACTGCACTCCATCACTATTTTCTGTGAACATAAAATTATACTTTTAATGTTAAGTCTCCCATTTAATTTTTTCTTCTACAGGTTTGAAATTCACCTGAGGAAAGTTAAACACAAAAAAAATCGGAGAGCCCCCCAATTGGTCGGGTATTTATTAGCTGAATTACTCAGAAAGCAGGTATAAGTGATAAGTCAAGCATTCGGCATCCTGAGGTGAGTGAGTCTTAATCAGCGCAGCCAGAGTGTATGCTAAGTTTACCCGAACACCGATTAGGATCCTTCCAGCTCATCGTTGTAACATTTGAGTAACACATGCATTAGTTCCAAAACAGTGGCACAAATGTGCCATACATCTCAATTGCAAGACTCCCTGCTAATAATTTCTTTTGGACATAGCTAAAATAATTTTTTTTTAAATCCATGGCTGCCAGGACAATTTGAGATTGAAATGTGTATGCTACCTTTTCGGATGCAAAGGAAGGTGATGTGTATGTGTTAATTCTTAAGCAGGCTTGCCCTCGCCCCTCCATTACCTGTTTCGATGCACGAACATATTCTGACATGACAGAAAGTCTACTGTGTGGAGAGTCAGGGAGTGGACACTAAAAGACTGCTTCATATTACTGTTATCAAGGTAATGTTATTTAAAAAGTATACTTACTAAGCTAGAAGGCTAAACTCGCAGGTGTTTTAAAACACAGACTGCTAGCTTGCTAACTAAACCTACAAAACGCAGACTGCTAGCTTGCTAACCCAACCTACAAAACGTAGACTGCTAGCTTGCTTACCAAACCTACAAAACGTAGACTGCTAGCTTGCTTACCAAACCTACAAAACGTAGACTGCTAGCTTGCTTACCAAACCTACAAAACGTAGACTGCTAGCTTGCTTACCAAACCTACAAAACGTAGACTGCTAGCTTGCTTACCAAACCTACAAAACGTAGACTGCTAGCTTGCTTACCAAACCTATAAAACGTAGACTGCTAGCTTGCTAACTAAACCTACAAAACGCAGACTGCTAGCTTGCTAACCCAACCTACAAAACGTAGACTGCTAGCTTGCTAACTAAACCTACAAAACGCAGACTGCTAGCTTGCTAACCCAACCTACAAAACACAGACTGCTAGCTTGCTAACCCAACCTACAAAACGTAGACTGCTAGCTTGCTAACCCAACCTACAAAACGTAGACTGCTAGCTTGCTAACCCAACCTACAAAACGTAGACTGCTAGCTTGCTAACCCAACCTACAAAACGCAGACTGCTAGCTTGCTAACTGAAACCAGAGCTTATCTAACTAACTATCGTCACCCTTACACGCTGCCAGTGTTTCTAAAGGAAAAAACGTCGAGACGTGATAACGTACCTTTACTTCACAAATTTATTCTAATAAATTCAGTGGAAGTTTATTGACTCACAGTATTGAAATACCCACCCTATTATCTTCAGTTCCAGCAACTATTATATGTAAGTTTTATTTTTCAAAGGCGTAATGCAATCTCTATGAACCTGGAGCCACAGGCTTACTGAAAGACTGTCCAAAAGTAAAACGAACATGTTATTTTGTTATTAATAATGTGAAAAGGGCAGAATATCATTTTGTCAATGATTTGAAGAAAAGAGCACTTCCGTATTAGAAAAGGGAACTAAAGAAAACCAAACTTTAAGATAAAACATAAACATGGAAGTGATTTGTTGATGAATGGCTCACGTTCAGGTTAATATTCCTCTTCAAGACAGAGAGGCACACACATTTTACCTGCTGCCTCTGGCAGAAAGACCTCAGAGTCATTCATCAGAAAAAATGGAGATGAAGGGATTGGAAAGAAGACAGAAGCGAGGTCTAACAAGAACAGGTGAGAGGGACATGAAAACAAACGTTACGTGACGTCAACTCCAAAAAAAAGAAGGAATAATTGAGAAAACAATCAAGGCAATGTACAATATAAACTTATATTGCAACATTATTGTACAAATACACTTAAATTAAAAGAAAAAAATAAAATAATTCAGTCATCTTACACTTCAGGAGCCCGTGTGTGTTCTACGATATTAACACAGCCTCTCTGTAGACCGAGACACTTACTTCTGGTCAGGAATCCAAATCGAAGCACTTTTTGATGCTTTTTTGACTTTAAAGCCGAGACCTTTGACAGTAATGAGACTTTGTTTGACAACATATGCGCCTGTGGGCTTTATATCCCACCCTCTGACCCCGACGAGGTGCCAATTAACTGTGGATTATGCTTAACCTGGGTAACGGGTCACTGCTAATGCCACTCTGTTTAAACGCCAGTGTGGGGCATGCAAAGCATGAGAAACATGTTCAGTAAGTAATAAAATTCATACAAAGTGTGGATGTTTATTATTAGAAGACATAGGAAAAGTAAAGTAGTGCCCTGCTATTCAAGCCGTAGATGGGGAAATTTGAAAAAAGGTTGATGGTCGGAGTGTAAAAATGAAAGAAAATGGAGAAAGTTACATTTTCTTTTCTTCAGACCACAATTCTTCTGTCTTGGAATTTGGCTGCAGCAATGATTTATTTTGCTTTCTGATTTCAACTTTGTGAGTGATACTGAGTGTGATAGTCTGTTAAAGATCATTTTCTGCTGGAAAATAAAAACTCTCGAGGTACAGGACGTTTTGAGGTTTGTTTTTTTAAGTTTTTTTTTTTTTTGCGGCTAACCTGCTGTGGACGACACAGAGGAGGAGGACCCGACTCCTGCAGCAGAGTTCAGCGGATCCAGAGACAGAAGGTCGTTGTTGCTCAGCCTGCCAGAGCCGAGACAAACACAAACACGGCCAAATCACGTCAATGTACGAAGAACTCAACGCTTAGTGAGTCAGAAAGCACCGTGCAAACAATGTCACTCTGGTTCTAAACACAAAACGAAAAGGAATCCGTCAGGTTCCGACTCACTCGAATGGCGTTGACCCTCTGGGTTTTGCTAATTCGTCATCTGCGGGGGGAGACAAGCACAAGCAGAAGTCTTGTAATTTGCGAGGAAATGAATAACTTTTTTATAATTTTATGATTTTTTAAAGAGAAAAGAAGAACAATTTTCATTCGCCTCACCTTCAACCAGAAACATAAACATGAGAGAAAGCCACCACCTATGGCTGAGAGTTAGAGAAACGCTGTACAAGTCAAAGGTCGGATCGAAACTAGTTACGAAACATCCAGGTGTTTCCAAACCTCCGACTGGTACCGCTTGAAATAAATGACTTCTGCCTCACAAATTAAAACTCCATAGCACCAAAGTACTGCAAAAGTGTTAATCTGCCGAGTTCTACTGAGGTTTTAATACAGAGGGAGCAGCTTTGAAACGCGGGTTTGGGTTGGATTTGGCAAGTGGAAATCAATGCAGAAAGTGGCGTCTGGTTAATTTGGAACCGCTTTTCCAGAGCGCTACAACTTCTCTCAAAGCTCCATCTAGTAACCTGAACATCAGGGGTTTGCACACACTCGTCATTTTTAATATTCGAATCGTTTTTATTTTCAGGATGGAACGATTACACGACCGTTAAAGCTTGAGTTTGTCGACGGCCGCGCGAGGAATGTGGAATTTATGCAAATGTAAAAAGAGGTGCACGTGAACCCACAGCAGATTAAAAGCTGTTTGTTGTGTAATCGTTCCACCCTGGAAATTATTATTATTATATGACAAGTATTATCCGTGACGTGTGGATGCATACTTCTGACCGGAACTGTATCAATAAATGCCAGAGGTAGAAGAGAACCCAAAATTAAAGCCATTTAGGTGAGTAAACTTGTCAAAATAGGACACTGAAAGTTTGCAGTGAGGGATAAAAAAACCATAAATATCAGTGATGTTAGCAGCTACAGGGAGGTTGGCTGGCTGCAGAAGCAGTGTGAAAGGCTCCCTTAAGGAGATAGAGATGAGGGTTGATATTTAGGGTGGAGTAGGGAACAGAGGTGGAGGCGCTGGCCAGTGACTGTAGTTAAAACATACTCACCCTTAGCCTTAGATCTTAAGGTAGATACTCCAGTAAACCCTGAGCGTATGTAGAGTATACATCTTTGAATGCAACCGCCTTGTGCAAATTCACCAATTTTAACCATTTCGTTGTATTTTTGAAATTGCAGAAAAATAATAAAAATATAACTTGAGCCTAGGAGCTAAAAACACACACACACGCAAAAACAGTTTTAATAGCTGTAAATCTTATTTAAACACATTAAACACAAAATCTATCAATCACTCTGATCACTAAATATATAGACATGATGCACATGTTTACCAAAGTCAATAATCCAACCTGTTCTAATATTTTTATTTATTATTTTTGTCTGGTCGGCATTCGGGTCAAGCTTTGAACTCGTCACACAGAGCTTTGCAGAGCAGATGTCGAGGATTTAACGGGTCAAACAAAACAATCCTGTTACCTTGTCCTGTTGTGCCGTTCCACTTTTGTTTGTTTTTTTTATGTTTTGTTTTTGTTCTTGTATTCTTCCCGTATTCCAAATATTTAGGTGCATCTGACGTTGCTAATCCTTTTTAATCGTGCGCACACACGGCCTGCGCGTCACACACCGGAAACACGGTCTGGAAAGATTTAGTCTAAACCTGCTGCTCCAAAAGTCCCTCGTCTAGATTAAACAAGGTCCATCGCAGAACTTTTGGAGATTAGTCATGAGTAACGGGAAAAGGTTGAGTTTGCATTTGAGCGAAAACACAAAAAAATAAAAATAATATATATATACAGTACAGACCAAAAGTTTGGACACACCTTTCTAATTTAATGGGTTTTCTTTATTTTCATGACTATTTATAAGGCAAGAAATCCCACTTATTAACCTGACAGGGCAGGTTGACCTATGAAGTGAAAACCATTTCAGGTGACGACCTCTTGAAGCTCATCAAGAAAATGCAGAGTGTGTGCAAAGCAGTAATCACAGCAAAAGGTTGCTGCTTTGAAGAAACTAGAATATAAGGGCTATTTTCAGTTGTTTTACACTTTTTTGTTTAGTGCATATTTCCACATGTGTTATTCATAGTTTTGATGCCTTCAGTGTGAATCTACAATGTCAATAGTCATGAAAATAAAGGAAACTCATAGAATTAAAAGGTGTGTCCAAACTTTTGGTCTGTACTGTATATAAACAATGACTCGAGGTAGTTTGCTTTGCTTCACGTATCATTTTGTTGTGCGTTCTGCTGCATGGCTCTGTGCTGCAGATGTTTCTTATGCTTTTATTCCCACATTTTTAAAAAACTGACCAGAAGGTAAAATACTGAAGGCGAAAGATAATTTCTGACTTGTCAAAACATCCAGCTGATTAACAGTTAGTCTTATTTGTACCTGTAGGGGGAGAAATCATCCCTCATGCATGACATTTATAGAAAAAAAAGGGATGACATTTATAGAAAAAAAAGGGTGGTTATTTGCTTTTTCTTGGAATATGTTGGTGTTGGCTTGATATCTGGAGGTTCTTATTATTAATTTTGTTCTACAGAAAACTTCTTAAGGAACAACCGGAGCCAACGAAAATGCAGCCAGAGTCGTTCCTCTCAATCCAGAAACACAAAGACATAAAAAGGTTACAGGGAAAGAAAAACTACTTACTGGACTGGTTCCTCCGCATTTGTCCCTGGAAAAAACACAATAAAAAAAGTGAATATTTATAAAAAAAAAAAAAAAAAATGAAGTAGAAAACAATAAGAGTGGCTTGGAAAATGTATTCATAACACTTTGATTTAAATTTGAGTCTTTTTTTTGGTGTTCCTACCAGCTTTACACATCCATAGAGGCTGAAATGTTTCCCCAATTTCCTTAAAGAAACTCCTCAAGCTCACTCAGAATGGATTAACCCCTGTCTGTGCTCGTCTGGACTTTAACTGGGACGTTCTAACACAAGGCTCTCAACCAGTCCACTGTAGCTGTGTTTGAATGTTTGTGGTCGTATTCCCATTGCAGTCTGAAGTCTGTAACGAAGTTCACTTGAATTTACCCCGTCATCCCCAAAAACTGGACAACTCTGTCCTCTTCACTTCACAGTTGCGTTGCTGTAACTCAAAGAAATTCTTTGTAAAATACACAAGAAGCTTTTGTGGCTATAACAAGACAAAATGTGCAAAAGTTCACAGGGTATGAATACTTTTCCAAACCAATATAAAGCTTCAAACAGACGTAGAAGGGAGAAGTGATCATCTTCAAATTAAGTGAAATTGGCGTCCAATGCTTGCGCAGCACCAATTTTCCGTGGTGCCGCCATCGTTTTAAAGACAGCACTGAATGTTTCCAGAGGTCGTCGGAGGTCAACCACCCAGCCCACATTTACAAAATTACAACAAAATATGGCGTCAATCAACTGCGCTCCCTTTGTGCAGCAAAAAGTTTTGTTTGTCTCATTGTAATTTTTAAGATTAAAAAAGAAAAAACAAATGTTTCCAGAGGTCACCAGAGGTCAATCTGCCCTCCCACACACACACACACATTAAAAAAGATCAAACAAAACGGATGGAAATTATTTATAGCACGCTTGCTTGACACCAAATTTGCTTGATTTTGTAGATATGGGGTGGCTGGTTGACCTCTGATGACCTCTGGAAACATTTACTAATATCTCTGAAATGATAGCGGCACAAACAAAAAATCTTTGCTGCACAAACGTTTGGCACCAATTTCATTTAATTTGAAAAAGCTGGAAACCAACACTCAAGTATACTTCAGTGGTCGTAGATCGTCTCTCAGGAAGCCGCTTGTTGAACCTGAAACATCTTTTACTCCAAATGTTATATCCTTAAAGTATTCATGAAGTCTCTACATGATATATCAGGCTGAAAATGCGCATAGAATATGTCTAAGGTCGTGAAAATGATTGCGTGAGTTGTCCCCCAGCGGCAGCGGGAAGTTTCCACTTGAGCGTTAAAGACGGTAAATCACGGGACCGCTCCGGACTCACACATACCAGACACTAAACCTAGGGTGAAGAATTCGGCAGCTGAAAACAGTGTATTTAAGCCGAGACAACGATCAGTCGGGGACAACGGAGAGCGTGGCCCCGACACTTCACCAACTTCCTTCCCAGAGCCTTTTTTTTTTTTTTTTTTTCTCTCCCTGGGATATAAATCTGCCACGTCCTGCTGCGAAACACAAGATACGCAAGGTATGATCTCGGAGGGGGGGGGGCGGCTGACCGAACCGAGAGCAACTTCAGTTTCAATAAAAAAGCCATTTCTTAGAAGAAGAAAGGTTAGAGGAGCTGTCAGGGGGCGGAGGGGAGAAAAAGAAACAAAATGGGTTTAAGGAACACAGCAAAACGTTTAACCACCGTCGAGCTGCGAGGCCGGGGCTTAGTCCCACAGGCGCTAAGCGGCAAATGGGTTCAATTACAGCTCTTGCTGGCCACACACACACACACACACACACACACACACACACACACACACACACACACACACACACACACACTTATGCTCGCTCGCTCACACAACTTCCATTGCTGTTTCAATAAAGGGAACGCCACGGAGGGAGAAGCAAACGGGAGAAGAAATGAAAAAGACAGAAAAATGAGCAGCGAGAGGGGAGGAAAAGAAAAAAATAGAAAGAAAACAACAAAAAAAAAATTGAGAACAGCGCCCAATAATTCACTCCAGATGAAACTACGCTGCGCCACCTTGGATGAAAGTTTGAACTTTAATTCAAAATGTCTCTGTGGTTCCGAAACAGGAAAGAGCGAGCAGAAATAAATGGGAACAGGAAGAAAGGATGGCGAGTACGACACGGCGCTCCAAAGTATTGTTTCTTTTTTTTTTTTAATGACCGAAAGTATTGTTGATTTAAAAGAAATTAAATTAGAAGGGTTAGAAAATATATATGTTTCTCTACACAGAAACTTACTTTTCACACCAATTTCTTCTGTAAAGGGAAAATATTTGTGAAAACTACACATCCCACAATACTCCCTCGGATGTGTGGGTATGAATCATTTTGCCTTGATTTTTATGAACTCACCTGATTAGGATGGAAACTAGCTGAAGCTAAATGTTTGTTTTGGCATGTCGTCCCAGTTTTAAATAAACTACGTTTCTGCACCGATCGGTGATGTGCCTTTCAAATACTAAAATCAATTCGTTTTAATTTTACTAGTCATTTAATGCGTAAAAAAATTTAAAAATCCCACCATTTTCGGCATGTGAACACACTAACGTTTTTTTTTTTTTTTTTATAACTTGTGATATGGTTAGAAACATATGCACAGGTGAATTTTATTCTGTTGGGTTCAAAACTGATTGTCTATGGAACAAACTACAGCACATTTCTGTGACTTCTGCATTATAACCCTGAGGCAAAAATATACAAATAAAAGGACAGAAAGAAAAGAAGAAAGAAAATTGGAACAATTTTCTCCTGATTTACTCTGTGGGTTACATATTGGTTCGGTAAATCAGACATATTTTACTTTTCCTAAGTTCATATATATATATATATATATATATATATATATATATATATATATATATATATATATATATATGTATATATATCAACTTCCAGCATCTGTTGAAACATTATTTTAACCATTTACTATTTTCATTATTTTCCTTTTTTTTTTTACTTTGCACTTTCATTAGTATAGCGGGTGATCGTTCTACCAGAAGAATTATTTCAGGCTCATTAAATTCTGGAAAACCCGGAATTCCCACCATTTTTGGTCTTTAAACGCATCAACCGACTCTGATTCACTTTATTTAAGTTTAATAAAAAATTAATGAATGCTTGGAACACAGACTTTGATGCACAGTCTCCTAGACTTTTTTTTTTAAACTCCCAAATAACATGCTGCATTTATTTATTTTTTTGTAAAACTTATAGCTCTTTGATAAAAAAAAACAAAACAAAAAAACAAAAAGAATCATAAGCTCAAGCCTCCAAAAAAAAAAAAAAAAAAAAACCCGGAATGGTCTCGGCATCTCTAGGAGAAATTAAAGAACTGATCCCCGTTACGTTTTCACAAAACCGCAGCAGAGTCCTGTTGAAACTAAGTGGGTGTCGACAGAAAGCAAACAAAGAGACGCTGAAGAAACTTCAAACAGCCAGGAGGGAAAGAGAGGCTGAAGAGCAGATGAAGATGCCATAACTTTCATTTAGGGATCAGTCGGTGAGCACGGCTAGTAAAACACACCAGGGCTCCTTCACGAGACTTGCCTGCTCTACAACAACAACAACGCACACACACACACACCCACACATGCAGGCAAACCAACACATAGGATGCGGTGTTTGCACACAAGCGGTAGTGGCTTTAAACTTTAACGACTGCAGCTACTTTTGTTAGAGAGTCGTACAGAGGCAGAGTGAAGGGAGAGTGGACGAGGAGCTGGACGAGGGGCTGCCACGGGCGTGAGAGCAGATCCGAGCGAAGCGTTGCGAGCGTGAGGCCGAGGGGCGCCGACATCAGCAGTGAAACGGAACCCGAGTCCGTGGGAGTAAAAGAAAATAAAAACAAAGTCGATTCACGCTAAACCACATCCATAGTAAAAACAAAACACGGACCAGGAGTGGACAGGAGATTTAGTAAACTGGAAGATGGTGCGGCATGTTGACAAAATTACATATGGCATATTACTAATCTAAACAAAATGCATTAGACAAACTGAGCGCTTCAGTCTGTTCCCATGCTCTGGGTCTGACTTTAGGTGTTCCCCTGTTGCCCTCTAGTGTCACACAGGCAGAGTGAACTTCTGCTGCAGCAGCGGGATCAACAGGTCGGTGTGCAGACAGAGCTTGTGCGAAATGTTACCCGTACCGAGGCGGAGGGCGACAGGATGATGTTTCCGATGGAGGCTTTGAGCTCGTCGATGTTGGCCCGGTTCTGATGCGTGCCGTTGTTGGGCTGGACGGGCTTGATCTGCACGTGGAACTTCCTGGGCTCGTCCTCGTCCTCGGAGTCGCTGGACGAGTAGAAGGAGTTGTCTTTGGGATGTGAGGAGACGAGTTAAAGAAAATGAAGAAAACGCCAAACAAACGCGCCAGAATGAAGTGTAGGGGGGGAAATAAAGGATATGGTTTTCGTTCACTTCTGGTCTGATGCAGAATCCCTCGGCGTCGACTTGAGGCACGTTCTATAAAAAAAATAATTAAAAATTAATAAAAAAATAAGAACCAAATGCTTCAAATAAATAAATAAATAACAACTCACTTTATATAATCAAATAATAAGTGTTGAATGCCTGGAGAGATCATAATGTACTGAATAAATAATCAGAAAATTTATTTTGGTTTTTGCTAAGTGCTTTAAAGCAAATATTCTTAATTGAAAAACTTTCTATTTATGCACTAAACAAAGAACCAACAAACTCTTCCAAAGTGAGGACTTTTTAAATATCTCAGAAACTTAAAATGCAAAGGAAAAAAAAAATTTAACAAATATTTTCTGAGCTCTTATGATGTCCTAAAACTTTTACATTTTGGTTTTGCTTCACTACAAAAACTCAAAAATGTAGCTTGAAAGTTGAAAACAAAAACTTATTTCTACTCTTCTGCTGGTGCAAAATTTTAAAAAACTTTTAAAACTATTTTTACATTTTTGACAATTTGACTTCATAAAGCAGTCATAGCAATGTAATCTTCAGATAGTAGTTATTGAGAATAATTATTTAGAAACTTTAGCTAAACAAAAAAGTTTTTAAATAATTATTATTATATACTAAAGCTTTATTTCTGTGCAATGATGCAGCCTGAAAGGTCTGGAATATTCTTGTGACAAACTAAAGTAGAAAAGTTGGGATGTGTCTATAAAACTTTTTGCATGATGCAGCCAATTTTTGTAAATAAAGGATAAAACATATAGCCCTATACATTTTCTTTGAATTTCAAAATAAGAGTTCTTTATAATTAGATGTGTTGCTCATGTAAAATATTGCCTATATAACCTATTACATTTTTTCTCTAATTAGTCCCTACGAATACAAATGTCAAAATCTTTGAAAACCTTATTAAAGTTGTAACTTTATGTACTGTCGCCAGAATAATACCAGAAATTGATAAAGTGATGCACGCTGAAAATTCTTGTGGAGATGGAATAGTTAGACTTATTTACATAATGTCTTCAATTTAAAATTTTACCTAATGTTTTTATTAAAATTATCATTCACTTTTTTTAATCAGAATTTTGAGCAACATGCTTTTCCTCTTCAAAGTCTCCAAATGTGGAATCATTTTTCAAGCCCTCGATCATGATTTCTTCAAAATTGCTGAGATAATGTGAAACCTTATCTTTCTATAAATAACCTACAGTTGCAAATAAGTAAATAAAAATGTACACACATAAAAAATATTGAATGAGGTAACACAGAAGAGTATTTATATGACCATTTAAAACTTCTGAAGGAGTAGTTCTGGATTCGTCCACAGATAGCATAACTGGAGCAACAAAAAAAATTAAAATCAAAATCAGAATCAAAATCTCAAGAATAGAATTTTTTATCACTTTCATATTAAGCATCTCTAAATGGCGTCTATAAACCTTATGTTTTGTATTCACAAGGATATGATTTTGTTGTCGTTTTCTATTTTTGGAAATGTACTTGAAAACGCCATCGGCGTATAGATTTACGCTGCTGCTGCGTAACAGAGACGGCAGGCGTGGGGTCGTTAGCTTGCTTACAGCATTCTGGATGTCTATGGAGCCGTAATATCCTGGGGGAGCACCATTGGCAGTGTTCTGCGTGCACAAACAGAGAGAAATGGATGAATGAATGAGCAAATGTGCAAAACAAACAGGAGGGAAGCGACGGGGAGGGAGGGGCAGAGAGGCTGGGAAGTGCGGAGTAACACATGGCAGGAGAAAAAGGACGATAGTCTGCTCCGCCTCCTGCAGTCTGACGTCAAAATAACCGACCGCGCCGACATGAAACAGATCCAAGGGATCAAGCGTGCAGCTAATGTCTGTTTTAATAAACTTTATACTCACAGCAGTTTCGACTTCTGTCGACTCACTGAAAGACAAAAAGGCAACATTGACATGAAAAAAAAAGAGAGAGAGAAAGAATAAAACCGGTCAAACTGTGCTGGGAACTGAAGCCCAAACTCACGTCGAGTCCGTGTCCTTGTCTTTCCTGCGGCCGGGAATGCCAAACGTTTTCCTCTTTCTGGGTTTGGCACCTTAAAAGCAAAACAAAGCATTTCAAGCCCCTTTTTAACTTCCTATACTTCACTTTAAACGCTCAGGTGGAGCTCTACCTTCTGTTGCGATGGCCGTGTTGCATTCCTCAAATTCGATGGGTCCTAATGAGACAAAAAACAAAATGATTTAGGTTCATTTGGCACAGGAAGGGTCAATGGCCCACAACTGTGACTGCTATGAATGTGCATCACGCAATGATCACGCACACACATGCACGCACACACACACACACACACACACACACACACACAGCGCAGACACACAACATGGAGCCTGGCGTGCCATGCAGGATGTGTACACAAACAGAGCCGGGCTGATCCCACAGGGCAGACAGGGTCAATAGTAAGAGTCAACTGTGCGTCTGGTGGCCCTCGCAGAGACGTGACAGTGCCTCCGGTTGACACGAAGCACGACACAACTCCACACAGTCTTCCTCGGAGAGATACACACAGCCTCTCTCCCTCCCTCGCCCACCCAGCCACCCGCCGCCGCCACCTGGAAGTCCACGCAATTAGAAACGAATCTGCAATGCAGGAAGCGGCTTCGGCATTCGCAGCAGACAAGACGCTAAGCGGGAACTAAATGTACCTTGCACTGGGACATGCAAACTTAATGCTATTACGACGAAACAAAAAACAAACAAACAAAAAAAAAGCACAAGATTATATGTAGACAAAGTATTTAAAGCTGCATGGATAAATCAGCTACTGTGGTTTATGGAAAGCCCATTTCACCTTTGGCTGCGCCCTGCGCAGAACCCCAAAGTCTGAATGAATAAACATGTGCTGCTATGCAGAACAAGTTGCATTCACAATGGATGAGATATACTCCATTCACCCACTGGGTGACATTTGAATGAAATTGAATTTACCGGATTTTATTTAGGGGCATCAGAGTAACGAGGGCTGAGTACAAATACATGGAAAACTTTTCATAGGCAAATTTGAATTGACAGGCAGATGACTGAAGCTAAAGCTATCAGTGGCTGCAAAAGACTTGGAGACTGGGATGGATGTTCACTTCCCAGCATCACAACAATCTCAAAAATACAGCCAGGTCTAACATGGAAGGGTCTAACTTACAGCTTGATATTCCAGAATGGCCTAGTCAAAGTCCTAAACCTAATTGAAAACTGGAGACAAAACTTGAAAATGGACGTTTATAGACGCTCTCCATTCAACCTGACTAAAGTTGTACTGTTTTGCCAAAAAAGTGGGTGAAAAGTTTGAATCTAAATCTGAAAAACCTGCAAACTGCAAGTCAAATTTAAAACTCTGTTAGACCTTAATAATGCCACCTTGAATGAAATACAAGACCAACAAAATCTATAAATATGGTTGGGGATCCTGTTGTAGTACTATCAAGCAATAGAAAACCTGTGGGCCTGTTGTGGCTCTTAGCAACAGCTTTGTGCTTTCTACAGCCTAAACCCCTATAGAGTCTAACTTAAAAGGTTTTTTAATATATATATATATATATATATATATATATATATACCAAAATTCCCTTCTCACCCACCGCGGGTGGTTCTTATCCTCTGAGCTCGGGTCCTCTACCAGAGGCCTGGGAGCTTGAGGGTTCTGCGCAGTATCTTGGCTGTGCCAAGGACTGCACATTTCTGGACTGAGATGTCTGATGTTGTTCCTGGGATCTGTTGTAGCCATTGGTCCAGTTTGGGGGTGACTGCCCCGAGGGCCCCGATGACCACAGGCACCACTGTGGTCTTCACCTTCCAGGCCCTCTCCAGTTCCTCCCTGAGGCCCTGGTATTTCTCTAGTTTCTCGTGCTCCTTTTTCCTGATGTTGCAGTCGCTTGGTATTGCTACATCTATCACAACGGCTTTCCTCTGTTGTTTATCCACTACGACAATGTCTGGTTGGTTCGCCATTACCATTTTGTCTGTCTGGATCTGGAAGTCCCACAGGATCTTAGCTCTGGCGTTCTCCGCCACCTTTGGGGGTGTTTCCCACTTTGATCCCGGGGTTTCCAGTCCATATTCTGCACAGATGTTTCTGTACACTATGCCTGCAACTTGGTTATGTCGTTCCATGTACGCTTTCCCTGCCAGTATCTTGCACCCTGCTGTTATGTGCTGGACTGTCTCAGGGGCCTCCTTGCACAACCTACACCTTGGGTCTTGTCTGGTGTGGTATATCTGGGCCTCTATTGCTCTGGTGTTTAGGGCCTGTTCCTGGGCGGCCAGGATGAGGGCCTCTGTGCTGTCCTTGAGTCCAGCTTTTTCCAGCCATTGGTAGGATTTACTGATATCAGCCACTTGGGTTATTTGCTGGTGGTACATCCCATGTAGGGGCTTGTCCTGCCATGATGGTATCTCTGGCACCTCAACCTCCGTTCCCTGTTGTCTGAGATATTCACTGAGCACATTGTCTGTTGAGGCTTTGTCCCTGATGTATTTATGGATCTTAGTTGTTTCGTCCTGGACTGTGGTTCTCACACTCACTAGTCCTCTGCCTCCTTCCTTGCGGCTCGTGTACAGTCTCAGGGTGCTGGATTTGGGATGGAATCCTCCATGCATTGTTAGTAGTTTTCTAGTCTTAATATCAGTGGCTTTTATCTCCTCCTTTGGCCAGCTAATTATTCCAGCAGGGTATCTGATTACTGGCAGGGCATAGCTGTTTATTGCGCGGATTTTGTTCTTGCCATTGAGCTGGCTTCTCAGGACTTGCCTTATTCGTTGGAGGTATTTAGCTAAATATATATATTATATATATTAGCTAAATATATATATATATATATATATATATATATATATATATATATATATATATATATATATATATATATACAGAATGCACCTAAGCTCGTATGGGTTGGAAGGCAGATAGTGGCAAAACTGAATGTCGCCCAGGCAACTGGCAATAAATTTGCACTCACACACGCTAAAAACAGCTAGCATTACTGGTAACTAGCTGATAACGCAGCTTTTTCCTAACTATCTAGCCAACTAACAAAGGGTGTTTTATCAGCTACTAACTGGTAATGTAGATGCTAATATACCATTAGCTTGTTACTGCTAGCCTAGAGTCATAAAACACAATGAAGACGTCAAACATTTGCCTGACAGAAAAGTTCAAAACAGTTTCTTTTTTTAAATACATACAAGAATATGCTAGATTAAATAGTCCTGCTACGACAAAATGCAAGTCCTGTATGTCCTGAATGTAAGACATCTTAATACCTTATTTTACGATACATAAATTTAAGACTTATGAAGGGCGTGCAGACACTTTGTCACAGGAGGGAATGAATACTTTTTGCACATTTCATTTTTTAAACTTTTTATTCGTAAGAAGCAGAAAACATTATTTGAAAAAACACAACACGGTGTATCATTTGCTTTTCCGTTCACAAGCACACAGACTTTTGTGTTTTTCTAAACACAATATAAAATCCAATAAAATACACTAGTTTGTTCTCGTAATATGAGAAAAAACTTAAATAGGTTCTAGGAGTATGACTGTACGAATGCTTTAGTACTGTATAACCAGCAGTATGCGGACATGTCTTAAAATCTCTTCTAGCTAATAGCTATGATGTCGCACAACCAGCCATGGATTTATTTTTGCAAAACAACAACACAAAAACACTTTTTCTTTTGCTAACTTGGATACATCAATCAGCTGGTGAGAAAACTGCTAAAAACAACTCGGTTCACACTTGATTTATTGCTCATCAATAATGCAAGTTCGCCCCCGAGGTGCTGCCCCTCCATCGTCACGCTTCATCTGTCACTCCAGACAGATTTACCGAGGCTTTTCAAAAGGGCCGAGGCGCACAGAGGCTCGCACAGTTTTCACAAACAGAACAACTGGAGGCAGGACATGCGATGTGGATACGCGACAGTCGGGCAAAATCCAGAGGACGGTTCGTCTGCGACCGAGCCAGACAGACACAAATACGCCGCACGCTTTAGAAATCTTGAGAGGACAAAACGGCAAGATGAGCAGGAGGGGGTGACACGGGGAGAGAGAGAGACGGAGAGAAGCAGAAAGAGAAGAAGACGGGGCAGGACCCCTCTGGCGGTTTTTCTGATACACTAACATGCCTTGACCTGAAAACAACAAAGCTAATGATATTTCAACTCAAAACGTACACGGCGGCAGAGGGCCCATGTGCCCTCCCCGGAGGACGCCGGTAGCGAGCGGGATTGACGCATTGTCTGGCGCGCGCGGGGCTGAGTGAAGAGCAGGGAGGCAGCGAGTCACGAGAGGCACGCATCACGCCAAGTGAAGTGGATAAAGGACACAGATGACCGATCTACGCTGCCGTGCGATGTCGGGCCTTCCTCGGCCCTGGCAAATGCACGGCGGCGGCGTACCGACCGCCAAAACGGTTTGAAGAATCATTCAACAACTTTGCTGTAATTATCCAGAAAAATAAGGTTGTTTCTTGAACTTTTATGAGGCCTTTTGGCGTTGGTGGGTTAGAGAGAACGACTGGAGAATCTATTTAAAGTTCTGATCTGGTAGCTCGGAATCTGCAAGCTCACGCTGCTGGAACATGAACGTCCACGCCAAAAAGTCGGAAGGAGCTGCACCCAGTTTTCCTCTGTGCAGCGTCTCTGTCTGATTATTTTGGATGTTTGACACTTAAGAACGAAACAGGAAGATATTTCAGTCTACTGGTCAAGCAAACGTGCTCTCTTGCGCCATTGTCAATATGTTACTTGAAAATAGTTTCAAGACAATAATATTATCGATAATCGCAATAATTACTGAGACAAAACTGTTTGTCATGACAGACCTAATGCCCACAGCAATATGCCACTACCACCGTGTTTCCCAATGTGGGGATGATGTAATCGGTAATCTTAAGCATTCAACCACCGCCATAGGATGTCGGACTAAAACCTGTTAACCTTAATCTCATCTGACCAGACTTTCTTCCACATAGTGTGCCATCACAGAATGACGCCGCCACCACCATCTTTGTCCACTCAAACGACAAAAGTACAAAAAACAACAACAATGTTCGTTTTGGCAATTTTTCATGAACGGCCAGACTCTTGGTTTTCCCTTCCGCCTGAAATGTGGATCAGATTATGCGCCCAAAAGCACTCTTTTGCTATGAAAAGTATTTAAAAAAAAGAATGTTTTTTGGTTGTCTCTTCAATGCATCATGTGTCTTAACAAAGATACCAAACGGACACGAGAAGGATTGGAAAACAGAAGTCAGAACCGGGCGGGGAAGCGACTCCTTTTTCCATCTGACCATATTTACGCACACACGCTGCAAGCGAAGTCCAAACAGCCACACGTGGACATTAGCCAAACCTGGACAGACATTAGGAACTGTTTAAGCTCCTCCAAACAGACAGGCAACAGTGTTTATGCAGGGGAAGATGGCTCCTTTTCTTGCTGCTCTGCGAGGGCGGCAGGCAGTCACGCATGAGTGGAAGATGGTTTTTAAATTGCATATGCTTCACATGGCACAGGGAGCAGGAGAGAAGGGCGGGACGGGGAAGAGTTTGCGTGTCTGGCCCACTGCCAGTTGACAGCTCAGCTGGATATCGTTGAACAGTCCGACCTCTCTAAAATCCCCCCCTCCACTCCACCTCGCAGCGTGTCACTTTAGGATTGTTTCCGCAATAGAAAGTTTATTCAACCCCTCGTTCTCTCTCTCTCTTTCTTTGAAAAGGCCCCGGACCGGCCATCCGTTCAGCTATTTCATCATCGGAGAGGGTGGCTTATTTCTCCTGACAGGACCGGAGCTGCTGTGCAATCCCTAATGAACAGCTTGATACGGGGAGGAATTTTCAGACCGATTTTTTCAACCTCAATTAAATCCGCTGTCCAAACAAATGAGGGCCCCGCCGCTTGTTGGACCAAGTGTTTGGACACGGGGGTCACCGTTTGTGTACACAAAACCACGGCAGAGGTGAGGCCTCTGTGCTTGTGACCTGACGTAATAGGAGTGCGAGGAAGAGGGACTGGTGAGGTTACTCCTAGAACGGGACACCAGTTCAGACGCCAAACGGCAAAGGATAGGCCTCAGTAGAGGTGAAATAGTTTATAGTGACTGAGTTAATTCAGTCGGATTTCTGTGTGTGTGTGTGTGTGACGGAGTGGGAAGTGACTGTGCAATGCCAAAGAAAACTGACAAGTATTCCCTTGATTATTGTGGCACGGCAAAGTTTACACAAGAGCCATTGTCGAGCTCTGACCTCCCCGAAAAGTTGGTAATGCCTGCTTAATCTGCGAGCGTGTCACATGTTTGCTGGAATGCCGAGCCGGCCTTCCTTTACAGCAGATTACTATGATTGCCTCTGATGGCCTGCTCTAACGTCTAATTGCCCCTCTCCATGCTGCCCCTCCCATCAGGGAAAGGCAGGATCAGCCCTGCTCAGAACCGTATCGACGTTTCCACAGGTCCCACCAACTCAAATTCAAGACTTTTGTTAAGACGATTAGGAATGAAATTGAAAACCTGTGCCACGACGGAAATGTACAAAACAAAAACAGCCAACCGATGATACATTTGCACTCAACACAATGACGGATGCCAAGAAGCTAACCAGATACCTAGCAAAAAGTATATTAGCAGCTAGTTAGCGATAGCCTCAACTCGCATGGCGTCGCAAAACGCAGTGAAGACGTTTCTGTGCAACTCAAAATTTTGCCTGACAGAAAAATCTTGCGAGAAAAAATTCAACAAACAAAAAACATAGACTATCCAAAATTAAATTGTCCTGTAACGACAACATTTAAGACCTGCCATTAACGTGTGTAAGGCCAACTTACATTTCTTAAAATGAATTTAAGACATTTTAAGGCCTTCATTTTAGATGCATGAATTTCAGACTTCAAAGGATGTGTGGTCATCCTGTTTTCAGTGTCGGGACAAACAAAGTCCTGCCTTACCTGGCCTCTCCTTGCCTGTTCCTTTGCTCTCAGACAGTTTTTGTATTAAGCTCTCCTCTGAAGTGTTCTCGATGTTCCTCACAAATTCATTGTGCACCTACAGAGAGAGAAAAGGACAAGCATGAGATGGGAAAACTGGTCCAGTGAGGACCTTATGTGACTCTGAGAACCTCAACTACGACAAAAAAACCCCCCAAAAAACAGTCAAGTTTATTTGCACAGGACATTTCAGCAACAAGGCAGTTCAAAGTGCTCTGCACCAAAAAGACACAGTACAGTGACCATTTAAAACCAGAAAAAACATTACATTTTGTCAGTATTATAAAGCAAATATAGATCAAATATATTGATCAAGGTTCCAGTTATTTTGTATCAAGACACAAAATAAACAGGTGGGGTTTTTAGCCTCGATTTAAGGGAACAGCATCTTTGCAGTTTTCTGGAAGTTTGTTCCAGATTAGTGGGGGATAGAAACTGAACCCTGCTTCTCCATGTTTGGTTCTGGTTCTGGTGATGCAGAGTCGACTAGAACCAGAAGACCTGAGTGGTCGGGAAGGTTGATACTTTAATGTACTTTGGTTTTAAGACACTAAAACAAGCCCTCTGCCATGGGGCAAGTTGCACCAACCGCCCCTCCCTTCAGCAGAGAGGTTTTGATTCCAGTTGGACCACCGATGATTTAAAAGCATTTTCTGTAAACTTTTCAGTCTTCTGTAAGGGAATGCCATTTTGAGTCTTCATTAAATAACATCTAGCAGCAGGAGGTCACTCAGAGGTACTGTGAGGGTCAACTGTCCTAAACATTTCAGTTTAATTCAGCGTGAGAATTTAGCATTTTTCAGATTACCCGTCCTTTTATCTTGTTAGTTAAATATGCTAACCCACAGTGGATTGAGTGTAGAGGTGCAAAACTGTTTGTGTAAATCTAACAAAATCAGGGTGTGCCAAAATAGTAATGGCAGGGTACAAAACGGGGTTATAAACGCTAGATTATTATTATTTTTTTTTTCTAATAAAACTGTTAATATTTCTGTCACGCTAACAGAGTTTGGCAATAACAGTCAGAAAAACCTGTGGAGATTTTTTTAGATTTAATGGGAGTTCAAATCCAAAGAAAAAGGTGCATCATGAATGTGAAACTGAAAAGATGAAACTCGTCTAGAGAGTTTTTTTTACTGATTGCATTGCATTGCAACTGCATTCACTGGATCAATGCATTGAATATAAACTATGCTTATGGAGAACAGTTTATAACAAAATGTTCCTCATTCGTTTTAGTGATCTTTTTCACAGTTTTACCATATGCACACTTGATGTTGCTCCAACTTTCAATATTTGCAACACTTTAAGCTAACGCTTCTTTAGCATGCGCAGTAAGACCTACTGAGTCTTACAGTTAGACCAGGGTGCCAGAGGTTGTCTTTGTTACTGCCATGGTTACCCTCTGGGCGGTGTCACACAAAGGTTAGTGCTTGTTTGCACGTGCGCCTTTTGAGTTTGGTGAAGGGGGAAGTGCGAGCGATGCAAAGGCATGAAGATAAAGACGGTCGCATCTCGACAAACTATTTAGATGTGCGTGATACTCCCGAGCGCTATAGCGAGTGGCTCCACCATCAAAGCAAGACGGATTCACACATGTATGTGTGTGTGTCTATATATATGTGTCTGCCCCAACCTCCCACTCCCCTTGTGGGCCCCAGTGGTGAGGTAGAGTGCATTAGGCATCTAGGCCCTGCCTAGCAGCAGAGGATGAGGATGAGGAGGGGGAGGGTGTTGGTGGTGAGGTGGTAAGAAGGTTGCCGTGGCGAGGAAGCACACACGCAATCCGTCAGGTGCTGCTGGCGTGATGGTGGTCGCTAATGTCATCAACGTGTCTTGCCCTGCTCATCTCATATAGACACGCGAACACACACACACACACACACACACACCCACCCCCACACATACACACACACACACACCCTCATATGTCAACACAAACAAACAAACAAACAAACAAAAAAAAGGGTCCTCGTCTCTCCACTGAGACTTTCGCCCACATGCTACACAACATGCGTCTGCCCCGAAGGCGCCCTCGCTCACACACAAACGTTCATTTACAAAAACAAACGCAGCACGCACAGCGACAGATGCACCTGCCTCTCCACGCAGCGAGCCAGTTTAACTCTCTCGCTGCCTCTCTTCTCACCGCTTGTAAAAAGTGCAGTTCTTTCTCTTTCTTCTCACTCATCTCTCTCTGTCACTGGTCGTTCAGGGTCAAAGCTCTCGGCAGCCTCCCTCAAAATAGCTGATAAGAAGCCACAGTTGCTTTTTTTTTTTGGTTAAACAACGGCAATCACTTGTCAGTGACAGCTTAACAACGCAAAGTAGCTTAGCATTAAAGCCGACTAATGGAGGATATTTGAGTAAACAAGCAAAAACAACAGACTGAGCCTTTTCCGTTTTAGTGGGGAGTCAGTCACCTTTTCCCCACTAAAGGTAGACTGAGCCATGAGTTATTTGTGTCACACTAGAAACTCCTACGTGGTTTAAAAACTGGGAGTTGAAAGGAAAAAGCAACTGCATGATGCTGCCACTACCGGTTCTCCATTTTTGTTGGATGAAAAGCAAAGCAGCAGCCTGACGCTGCTGATAGATGGTAGGTGGGAAGTAGGACAAACATCAGCAAAATCTTTGGAAAAGTGAGCATTTTATGGTCAGTTAACAGCAAAAGTAAAATTTTATGACGTATTTTTGGTCCAGTTTCCATTGCAAATATCTTAGTATACTTGAAATAAGGCAAAACTAACTTCTGAGTAGCTTTTTAGCAAGATATAAGAGCTTCTTCTTTAAACAATTCTTTAAAATTGATTTAAAAAGTAAACCCTTTTCCCATGATATACAGTAAGTGAAAACATCTGCCAGTGGAGCAAGTACCTTTTTTTTAAATCAATATTAAGGTTTAAAAAAAAAAAAAAAAACTTAAAACAAGCTCCTCTATCTTGCTAAAAAGCTACTTACTTGTAAGTTAGTTCTGTCTTATTTTAAGTGTACTAATATTTTAACAAGAAACTAGATCAAAACCACTTTGAAAGAGGGGGAGAAAAAACTAATAACAGAAAACTTCTAACACAGTTTCCGATATTCGCAGCAGCGAACGTCTCAGCAGATTTAGCAAAAGGCGACGTTGTGGAGAGTTCAGAGCAGAGAACTGCCACCTTTACAATCCAAAGAGCCATTTTTGTCCCTCGGCTAAGCAACTCTTTCACAGCCGCAAATGTTACGTAACATTTCGAAAAGAGAAAACGCATAATTGTTGATTAATATCGACTGTTGCAAATTTGTTGTAATTATTAAAAGAACCACAATTTTACTTTTATTTTAAGAAAATAAGAAAACAACTTCTTTTTCAAGAAGAGAATGTTTTTTTTTTGTTTTTTTTTCTTAGATTGGGTGTGGGAAAATTATGTATTATGTATTATTATGTTTCCAACCTGCAAAATTAGATCTACAAAAACATTGGAGGTACTTCAAGTATCATGGTGTGGACATCCATTATATTTATTCCATGAAAAAAACATATTAATGTTATTTTATTTCTTTATATTAGTTGGTTCTTTATCAATCTGAGCCAAAGTTATTAAGTGTAAGGCTTAAAGAGCCGCTTGAGGCTCCAGAGCTGCAGGTTGCAGACCCCTGTTTCAGCGGAATGGTAAAAAAAAAAAAATCTAAATTACCATCTGAAAACCTCCAGACCTACAACAGCATGTCAAATGATACATGATGTGTTTAGAAAATGGCTGAACAAGTATCCTTTGTTTAGGTTTGCATAGGAAAATGTCTAATTTCTCAAAAATGCAGCTTAGGCTACTAAAAGTCTCTCCAGAGAAGCCACAAAACTTGTAAAATAAGGCTCTATTAACAGATGACACCAAGCTAGAGCTGTCTGACCATCAAAAAGCTTCATAATTGGCAAAACCAAACAAAGCACATCTGCATGAACTCTTCATTATCAACTTTGAAGTTTGGAGGTGGAGGAGTGATTATAATGGGCCTGCTCTGGCCCAGAATGGAGTATTTGTGATGCTCATGACGCAAAACAAAGGAGCCATTTCTGCAACAGAATTGCTGAACAAGGACAGAGTCCAGTGGAGGCAAAGGCCTCGCCTGACATGATGCGTAGAAAGTTTAAAACAGCAGGAACAAATCTCAAGTTTGAAAACTGAAGAGAACTGAAGTAATTTTCCTGACGAGGAATGTAAAACTCCTTCACACTGATGTTAAAGAATGCTAAAGTTCTACCTATTGCAGGATCATGTGGCAAAATGAGCTTCTCCTGTGTTTATGATGATTTATATGGAAAAGCCTTTCCCCAAGATGTACAGCAAAGTCATGAGTACAAAGTAAATGTCTATTTCTAATGTTAAAATTTCTACATTAAAGATAAGAGATTTTATATGTGACATCCCTAAGATACACTCAAAGATCTAAGCGAGTTGAATAAGAGCCCCAAAAACGCCATGATTTCACCACAGTGATACAAACTGTTCCTGTAGGAGACATCCTTTACCCAATAAGATTGACACTTAAAAGTTTTATTTGAAAAAACATGTAAAATGTAAGAGGAGGCACATTTTTGGGGTAAGATGTAAAAAGTATAAACACATTAAAGTATTGGATATCCAGGTGGTAATCTGCTTTTTTAGTTGGGTTTTCTGCAGTTTGTCCAGTTGAAATATACAGAACATTTTAGGACCAGATAGCCAGACACACACACACATATTAAAAAATCACTAGAAGGGTTTAACTTACAGTTAGATCAGAAGAAAATATCCAATTTCATTAGAATTTCTTGGACAGAAATCAGAAAATAACCTAGAAATGTCTATATTTTTTTAGACAGAAATCAAAAGATGCTACATCAGAGCTTCACGGAAACAAATAAGTGAATTTGTCTAAAAAAATAAATAAATAAACTGCATACTTTCATTACAGAAAACATATCTCAATAATCTAATAAGATAATAAAAACATCTTTTAAAAGGTGGTACTCTTTCTTCTTTTTTTGTGTCTTTCTGTGTTGTGGTGAAAATATCAGTCCATACTCTCACAATTACATCTTTAGAGAGCGACCAGCCAGCTGTGAGGGATTTTATTTGATGGTGCGGCGTCGCCATCTACAGGCCATGAAAATAGAGCTGCTACAAACTAATAAAAACATGCCAGCAGAATGTAGTAAATCATGACCATTAAGTCAAATTGCTGAATAAATAATAAAAAGAAATGACCTAAAACGTATTAAATACTGATCAATGGTGCTCTGTGAGTGATGTCTGAAAACCTTTCCAGCTGAACCTACAAGACTTTGACAGTCTGAAAATGAAGACCTGATCAGCTTGGATCAAATGGATCATTTCCTGGAGTTTTATTTCAATTACTGACCCAGATGACGGAGGATCAACCAATCCACACACGGGGAGGGGGCGACGTCAGAGAAACACACTCACCTCTCCGATCTGAACGTGCGTTTCCTCCACAGACTGCGAGTATGAGCGGATGATCTCCTTCAGGTGGAGAATGTGGTTTTCCTCGATGTCCTGGAATCTCTGAAACAAACGCAGACCATGTCCGTCGTCAGGCGACAACAAAGTCAAACAACTGCCAAACAACTTGACGTCACGTTATCAAGAGGATGGGAAAGCACAGAAACAAGAGCGTGACTTTGACTCGAAGGGAAATCTTCTCGCTGTGACCTCATGTGCGAGAGTCTGGGTGGTCCGAGGCGCGCGCACAACATAAGTCCTTTCACGAGATGTCGATTTTGATCATGTCAGGCGCTGGCGAGGATTCATTTCTGGTGTGTTTTACTGCGGTGCTTGCGCAGAGATCACAGGGCTCGAACGCTCTCATTGAGATCTGGGTTTTGGACGTAAACTGAGACGCCTGAGCTCAAACAGTCATGAAGAGAAAAATCCAGGCATTAGTGAGGAGATTAGCTCTTAATAATCACAAAAAGAACCCAGATAAAGAGCCTCTCGTGTCTGACTGTGAAGTACAAGGGTGTGCAGTCACAGCGTCATGCAGAAGTATTCATACACCTTGAGATTCTTTACATTTCATCATGTCACACGTGATGTTTATCCTCAATATAAACTGTAGTTATAGACCAAGACAAATCAGGGTATTACTGTAAAGCTGTCTTTAGTTGAAGGCTAAGAGATGCATGGTATAAGAGTCTCTTTGCACGTTTAAAGACTAAAACCTTTGACCGTTCTTTGAAAAGTAGTTTCAAGGTCAGTCTGTGCCGCCACAGATTAGAGCACAGAAGGCTGAACACGGAGATTTTTTTAGAAGCTGTTTTCCAAACCATGTTTCCTTTTCTAAGCAAAATTATTCAAGTCAATTCAAACTCATTTCAAAAGTACTTTATTTATCCCAAAGGGGAAATTAACTGCTATCCTAACTCATATCAGCCAAGCATCTTCAGAGAGTCGTTATGGATGGTGATGAAAGAACTCCAGTAGCAGTCAGTCTCGCAACAAATCTGAAGGGGCTTCTGACTGAAGGCTGTTGCGCATAACCACGACATGCTAATGGCTCAATATCTGGGCAGCAGAGATAACATTGCACAACAACAGATGTTGGATAACACCATCCATTGTTGGCAAGCACTGCTAATCCACCTCATTTGCTTTTGCCGCCTCTCTTCAAGCCTCTCTCTGCCCTTATGATTAGAAATAGACGGAGCTGGTGACTTGATCCTTGTCCAATACGATCAATTGAAGAGATGGATTGAATTTTTTTATTCTGTCACTGAGGGTGAAACAATTAATTGGATTAATTGTGATTAATCGATTATTGAAATAATTGATAAACAATTTAGTAACTGATTAATTGCAGATAGGAGCATATTTTGACTTTGACTTTGAATTAATGAGTTTCATCAACTTTTAATTTCCCTTTGGGGTCAATAAAGTTTCTTTGAATTTGAATACAGAGTTTTTTTAAAAATGCAGTTTGGTGAATAAAACAACATATTTAGAGCAGCAATTAAATCAAAACTGTACCAGAACTGTATTTATTTTGCATTTAAATTAAAGAAACCCTTTGTCTGCACATATATTTTAGCCAAAACTAATCAAGATGTATAGCGTTAGTTCCGGTTTACTAAAGGAACAGCTTGGCATTGCATTTAAGGTAATAAAATGTTTATTTTTCTTACTTATCAAATAAATTTTATTATTTGTTTACTTGTATATTTTAATGTATTTCTAATATTGTATAAAAGTTTTAGGTGGCAAAATAAAAAAAAAGTGCAATTTTCTTATCCAATTAATCTATTAATCATCCGAATATCGATTAATCGATTACTAAAATTATTGCTCTATCAGATTCAAGCCCAACAAAATATACAGAAATTGGTGGCTGTAACATGAAAACATGAAAAAACAAAACAAAAACAAAGTTCAAAGGGGTATAAATACTTTTGCAAGGAACTGTAAGCATGACTGTACTTCCATCTACTGCCAGCAAGAACACGCAGACAAACAGAACACACATGCAGGAGGAACATGCAGGTGATGTCAGAGCGCACATGTGTTCACCGTGTTTATAATTATGTGTCCACATGCGAAGCGTGGGAGATGAGCCGTAGACGGCGATCCAGCGGAAGCGCGAGCCGCAACGCCGCTTCCTCCACAACAGCGAGGAGAGAAGAACGGCGGGGTTAACTCGAACCAGCTCTAGTGGCAGTGCCGCTGCGGTACGCCAGGATATGGAGGCCCGATTCTGCTGAGCTGATTTTAATTTGGAGTTTATCTAATCAGCCGCTCGGATGGATCCAATCAGGGTCTTTGCACAACGATCCGGTTACAGAGGAAAAAACACAATCTGGAGACAATACAGGACCCGAAACATGGAACAGACGAGCACCGCACTAACAGATTACGCAACAAAGCGTTTGCATGCCACAAAGATGGACGATAAGCAGAGTTTGAGAACACATTTGTCATTAGGTCACATGCACATGGGGGGGAAGAGGAACCAGCTAAGATTCATAAAAACCTGTGAAGTTTCTGCCATCTTCTGTTCAAAGTCGGACTTGGCTGAAGCGTACTTCTCCACGTATGACTTGTAGGTCTCTATGGCTTTTTTGGCTTTCACTCCGGCCTGGAAAGAAAAAATAAACAGATCGATGACTTACTCTGGTTTGCTTTCTGGATCAGGTTAAACGTATCGGAGTGAAACCAGAGAGTGAGTTCAACATCTGAGGAAAGGATTCGCTCAGGTTTTGTGTTTCCGTAAACCAGGACACACTTCATCATGCTACATTAGCGTACCAAGGATATGTGCGTATGTGTATGTGTAATAAAGGGTGACCTCCCACCTTGTCCACGTCTCGCTGGGTGGCCCCCTCTTTGCGGAGCCGCTCCTGCTCCACGGTTTTGGCATTGTAGTTCTCCTTGGACTTCTGAAGAGACTGAGAGATGGACTGGATGCTCTGGACGGCTTCCAGGGTCGGTGCCACTTCTTCTTTTGTCTGAAAGGCCGCGTGTGCTCGTTAGGTCGCTCAACAAGACAAAAGACGTTTGCAAGAGTCACCGATGGCTCTGATCCTGATTTATGTCATTAAAAGGAAACACTTGGCCTGAACAGCCGATCCTCTTCAGGAAAATGACTTCAACCCAAATCAGGGTTACTGCACAATTCACATGTGGAAATTCCAGACTTTCAGAGTTACAACTGAGACTTGTAGGCAAATTCAGAATAGGCCGGTCAGTGTTAACGCACGTGACTAATCTGAACACTTTAACTTGTTAACGTTACATAACACAGACTAATTAAACTACTATTTTGACATAAAAGTCTATCCTGAATATGAAAACTTGGAAAACTGAGACTCTTGAGACATGTTTGGTATAATACAATAAAACGTTTTGGTTTATTTAAGAAAATGTGCATACAGTGACGGTTTTTGCTATGGGATACATGGGCATGTGCTCAGGGCGGCATTAGAAGGGGTTGGGCCCCCTAGGAACTAGAAAATTAAATACATCTTATCTGTCAATTGTCACCAGAACAAGTTTGTTACTATTAGTATGCATGTCTAATGGAGTAAGTTTCCCTTAGTTGCAGTTTAGTACTTAGGTAGCACATTAACCACTTTCTGCTAAAAAAAATAAAATAAAATAATAATAATAATAATGATTGCCTGCATTTCAATTGGTTGGAGTATAACAGGAGGGCCTTGCACAAATGCCTGCACATTTATATTTCAAACTTACAAAGTTAAGCATAGTGATTAATCATGATTAATCGGATTACATTTTTTAATTGACTGACAGCACCAATTTTAAAGTATAAATAGTAAAAAAAAAAAAAAGTAGACGGACAGATGAATGAATCGATGTTGCCATGAATAATCAAGTTCCAGATTTTTTCTGTCCGAGTAGGAATCCTGTAAAATCCTCTCCCAGCTCCTCTGTTAATTCTCACACGTGTGAAGCAGACCTTTAGCCAGGCAGAGGAGGAAGTAATTAACTTACAGACTCGCTATGAAACGTATATAACTCCGTATCTGAACGGTTTTACTTTATATGCAGAACGGCAGTGTAAAATAAAAAGCCATAAAACTACAAAAGCGTTTGGAGGAAGGAGACGTCACCGGATTCTCCGGCAGGGGGCTGCAGTGCGATTCCACACAAAAGCTTTAAAAACCTCAAATTGGAGCAGAAAATGAGAGAAACAAGAGAAACCCATGTGAATAAAAATGTCAAAGTGCCATAAAATTGTCCCGTTTTAATCGAGGAAGCGCTCTAGTTTACATCTTCCACAATAGAACGAAGACAAAACAGTGCTGAGATATAAAAACAGAACGTTTTCTGCCAAGGACGGGGTTTAATTTAAATCCGCACATTTTAAACAAACTGAAAGTTTGGGTCCTTCTTGAAGATAGGAGCTGCAAAGCAGAAACCTAAATAAGTGCTTTTTGTTTCTAAAGGTATCCATAGAAACAAAATTAAGCCAGAGAAAATGATTTTCTGTGGCTAAAGTTGCTCTTTTAAAGAATTGCTAAAATAACTTAACGACAATTCAGAACTTTATATCTACATCACATGAAAACAGCACGATGCCGTCATAAAAAGGAGAATATTAATTCAAATCTTATGTCTTTACCTTCTTGTGTGCTTTGGCCTGTTCTTCCACGTATTTCTGCACTTCTTTTATAAGCTCTTGCAGCTTCCTCACTAGGTCCATGTGACAGCTGGCCAGTTTCTCCGTTGAGCTTCTGAAGATATCCCACATTGGTGCAAAGGTCCTGTTGAACAGATTGAGTAAGATTCTTGTTATTAATGTTTTTTTATTATTGCTACTGTTTGTGACAGAGTAGGGGAATAAACTCATGCATAAACTCACCCCAGCTGAGAGAAGTTGCCAGCTGACTTGGCGAGTTTGGTCATGGACCTGGCGTAGGCCTCTTCAATGACACTCCTGCAAGGAGAAGAGACGTGTTATAATGACTAAGATACAGAGAGTATTATGTATTGTTATCTATTACATGAGTAAGTAAGGTTAACGACTCATTCATTGAACTGAAATGTGACTAAAGTTCAGGTTTTCACTGAGAACAAAACAGGCAAATTTGTTCCTAAATCTTGTGTTGAAGATGACAGAATATAAATCTACATGCAGCACCTTTGATTTATTTTACTTTGTGACTCTATAAAAAGGACCAAAACTGACATAATTAAAAATAAAAAATATACTTAAATGGCCCAATAAAATCAATCAATACTGTTGTGATGGGTTTTTTTTTTGTTTTGTTTACTTATTATCACTCTTATTATTTTAACATTATACATATACATTTTGTATTTATTTTTCTTTTCATCACCTTATTTTATTAACATTTTCGTACAGCACTTCGGTGCAGTTTTAAACCTGTTTTTAAAGCGCTATATAAATAAATTTGAGATCGACAATACAAATAAAATGTTTCAATTAATTTTAAAAAAGAGAGAATTTTACCATACGTTTCACAATTTCATTGACATTCATTTGTATTTTTCCCAGCTTAGTTTGAACAAATCATATTTTTAAGCACATAAATTCAATTTTGCGGTTTTTAAAAATATTTATTTTTTTTATTCTTCCTTTTACTTGTGGATGCATTTGAGTCCCTTTAGGTAATTTATTAATTTATTCTTTATTTCCCCCCCACCCTTCGCACAGTTCCTTTCATTTCCTTTACAACAATGCGACAGCAAGAGAAAAAAATTATATAAACTGCTGCAGCATCGCAGAGAAAGTCTGAATTATACATCTCGTCCAGCCATCTTGTCTCGGCGGTCAAGGTCGTTCAGGGGGAAACGGGTCAACCGAGTGTGAACTCAGACACGCAGCATTCAAGCATCAACGACAAAAGCCTTTGCAGAAGATGCAGCAAGACAGAGATACAGTGCTGTGTGTTGTCATATCACAGATACACGTCTCAACGCGTTGGAATGGGATTAGAACAAAACTAACACTGTTTATAGAAACGATGGCGGATAAAGTGCAAAGTTGTCTAATGTTTTTAAAAATATGCTACAAAAACTCCTCATAACTGACTTGATACCGGGAGGCAGCATGGTTGCATGATATTATCTTGTATTATCTTGCAGTGGCTATAATGTTAGTAAATATTAGGGCAGCTGGGTGACTAATACATTTGAAGGATTAGTCAAATTTTTGGTTTTTGAAGATTTCCTTTTTGGAAAATCTGTTTTGTTTTGTTTTTTTCCACCAATGCATTCCTTGTGTTTCCATGGTTCAGAGTGATGTCAGCACACACAGGGCCGCCATCTTGTTTGACAAGTGTCGTTTTACAGCTTCTGTCTACCTGGACTTCGAATTCAGGTCAACTCTACGACTAAATATAAGGGTCAGGCTAAGATTTTTTTTAACGATAATGCAGTAATAATATTACACAATTTAAACAATGCGAGAATAAATATATTACCAGAATAAAGTCATAAAATTAGGAGAATTGAGTTGGAATTTTATGAAAACTCCTAACACAAACAATAACAAAAACAATTTAATTTGAGCCTTTTTCTAATTAAAATGACTTTTTCATTGCAATTTTAAGACATTCTTCTGATAAAGCTATACTCTTGTAATCAAACAAGGGCCTCATACCCAGCCATACAACTCACTGGGGGGATGGTTTAAATAAAATGACAGAAAAATGTTGAACATATTTTCTGTCATTTGTAAGTAAAAAAAAAAAAAAAAATCATAAAAATTGAAAATACAATCTAGATTTTATTTTTCAAGCCAAATCGGCCAGTTCTAGTAAATATTGTGATGACTATTTAAAATTCAGGTTAGTAAAACCTGGAATATATTAGCCAACAATTACTGAACCCCAGATAGTCTATTGCTGTATCAATATTACACACACTGATATGGCGATGACAATATATTTGCGATATATTGTGCAGATCTAGATGGTAGAAGATTTATTTTACGGCTTTCTACACATTATTACTATGGAAATCAGTAAATAAGGAGGATGCTTATGTCACCTCATTTAACAAACATCTAAAGGCCATTAAAAAAAAAGCCAACATGTAAATACTGCATCAGGATTTGAATAACAAATCGTCTCTCTTATTCAACTGGAGACTCCTGGTGAATCATGTCGATGTCGCCTTACAATAGAAAGCAGTCCTTTCGTCTCCAAGACTAGAACATATGTGAATGAAGGCCTCCTATAAATGACCAGGTCAGTTCTATCTTTTCAGTTCTTCAGTGTGCATGGAATCACAATAGAGGACAGGAAGATGCTGGGGATACTAGTGTGGCGCGCTGACTTTTGTCACCACTAGAGGGAGCCCTACTGCCGTTTTTGAAGGTGCAAAAATGACCTATGGTACTGATGGACAAGCAAGTCCACAACAAGACTAAATTCTGTGCAAACGTGCTACAAAGTTAATGTAAGGAAATACAGAACAATTCCAAACTTTTCCAGACTTACATTTCTAGATTTTTTTTAATGTATTGAGTTATTTTACATGCAGTTTTTATGGCATCCTTGTCGCCTCCACTACTCACCGTGAAATTCTAAAACAGTACAGGTACCAAAACTCCTGAAACAACAAACCAATCTGGATTGAAGCCTGTGGCTTGAAGTTTCTTTTCTTGGCATTGTGACTAAACTCAGAGCAGCTCTATTTAAAAAAATCAATTTCTTGTATTTGCTCACGGAAGTGGAATTTGTAAACCCTGGTACCTTACTGTCATTCATAAAAACTAAACAGTGCAGAATGCAGGTGCGTCCTTTGCTACAAACGATCTGTATCGGTCCCACGCTTGAAGCGAATTCTAGATTGTGTATCAGTGACAATGTGACCGATTCTTAAGGGCAGATATATGTAATCTAGCTCTGTGCTCTGCTTTATTGTTTATTTTGCATTATATTTAGAAATCCCTAATTGTACTTTCTTGAATGAAAGTTTGTTGCAGTTTGCTTTTGTCAGTTTCTTTTATTTCTCCTAATTGCACTGATTGAACAAATCAAAGTTGTGTCGTTTTTACATGTTCGACTAGGTTTTGTGAAGTTACTGGTGTATTTAAGTGTGCTGGACCAGCGCAGAATTATCAAAAAAAAATGTGTTATTCTGTACATTTATGTCTGTAATTTTTTTATTTTTTTTAAAAAGAAAAATTTAAAGATTCAGCACTGTTTTTCTTTATCTGTACTACAGCTCAGATATTAGTACCGGTGTCGGAAGTGAAAAAAAGTGGATCGGTGCATCCCTAGAAGAATCAAATTATTTGCACCTCTTGATGAATTTATAATATTGTATAGAAAAAGGCTGAAATGACAAATCCGCAAAATGTGCCATTTTTTAAAAATCCAATTAATCATCATAATAATCAATATATTCATCAACAAATAATCAGAACTGGCAGTCCTAACAGGAATCCTGTCATTTTGTGTCAATACTTGCTCAGTCATCTCAGTGAGGCACATGACATTCCCCAGGGTGCAATAAAGAGTCGGAATGACTCAGTCCTCTGCTACCGACAGACGGAAGAATTTCCCGTCGGATTCCAGCGGTAGACCTGCTGTCATGTGACACTTTCTGAGCGCACACCTTTCACACGGCAGAGAGAATCCGGGTTTTAAAAACCACCTATCATTACGGTGTTGTGGGAACGGAGAGACTGCCGGTGCCAGGTTGGAGGTGGGCTCCCACGGAGGCAAAGTCTGCATCATATCCACACTGCGTGTAGATGTGCAAGCTTAACGAAACGATTAACGCTTTCAGCTGACAACTGGCTGCTGTTAGAGGAGCAACACAAAGGACAGGAAGTGCTGTTAAGGCTGTCCCAGATTTAAACCCACATAAACAAGAAAGACATGCTTTGCGCAGCACGCCCTGCTGGTGTCGGCGTACTCGCGTCGCTGCCTTCTCAGACTTACCTTTCTCTGATGAAGTCCGTCAGCTCCTTGGAGGAAATCTGCCCGTGCTTCATGTTGTGGTACAGCACATCAAAGCCATTGTTCTTTTCTCCCTGCGTTTCAAACACACACACACACAAAATTGGACAAATCAAGCTGTGGAAATAAAAAAATAAAGTGGAACAAACAGTCCCAAACCAGTTCACAGATCAGATATTACCATGAACAGGTTTTCTACCATCAGCTTCCTCACTGTCTGCATCGACTCCAGCTGCGTCTGCAGAACCTTCTGGTCGATCATGCTCATCTTAGCCATGTTTGAGACTTTTAAGCTAAGACAGACAGCAGCGCATTGGCCTAAAGCCACCTGTGATGTGAGACTGTGTTTGTCATATCCAGTCACTGGGCAACAGTGTCCCGTTGCACCGCTGAAGGGAGGGGGAGGACTTATGAATTATAGATTTTTTTTTAATGAGAAGCTTTTTTTTTAATGCAGCCTGGATATTAGTTAAGCTTTGCAGCTTATTTGCCATGTGATTGTATTGTTCTGTACTTTGCCCTTATTTTATGTTTTTATCAGTTGTGTTTTTTTGTATTCATTTGTTTACTATGCATCATTATGTTCGCATATTTATTTTTCTATTTCTATTTCTTTTTAATTTACTTTCTTTCACCTTTTCAAGTGTGTTTTTATGTCTCTATCGTCTGTTAACTATGTTAGTGCCTGAGAAATTATCCTTGAACGCAAGATAGGTAAAAGAAATAAATAAATGCATTGTTGTAATTCTACTCGACACGCTATTGGTTTCCAATTGCAGCCAATCCAGAAGCGCCATCATTCTTCTTGGCTCTGATTGGCTGCACCACCAAGAGCAAAGATGACAAAGACAGTAGATGTTAGCTTCTACAGTAGTGCCAAGACTGTTTCTATTATTAATGGATATTGGAGTCAGTTATAAGCGTTTTTAGAAGCGGCATCAAATATTCTTGGATTTTAATTATTTGTGGACGGTGGTTTACCCGGACCACACAATTGCCCGCCGTCCTGTCATATCACAAAATATTGAGCCACCTGTTATATAAGCAATATTTTATATAGGTTTGTGCAATTACTTTTTTTTTAAATAACAAAGTAATCAAGAAAAACTATCAGACTTATTGCACCACAACCTACTTTCCGTATAACTTCAGTAATACAGACAATGCTGTTTAGCTATGCATGTCTGCTGGCTCTTAAAGCTGCAGTCTACGCCTTGTAAATGTCCACCAAACTCTTGAATGCACCTGTTTCTATCACATATTCTCCTTCCGATCAAAAGGTACATTTTAGTTTTCCACTGGCTACAAGCCACAAACAAGACAAATAACTGGTTGAAAATTATAATTTTCTATGCAAATGAGAGATATTTGGGTTTCACTTTTTCAATTCCTCAAATAACTTACATTTTCGATGATATTCCAATGTATCACAATGAACCCGTACATTATATGTGTGACGAATTTATAGTGCTCAAGCCCGCAAGTTATTAAATCTACGAACGTATCAGTGCAGAAGATCCCTCCATCGAACAATAACTGTCATCAAATCAGATTTATGTGAGTCTCTTCCATCAGTGTGATGAGACCAACATGTCTGGTACGGTCAGGATAAAAAAAACAAAACAAATGCCACTCAAGTGAAAACTGTTTTTGTGAAGTAAATACTACTGTGACTTAATTATTCATTTATAGGAAAAACTCAACTGGTTTGCAGAATAGTTACTGTAAAAAAAACCTAATTCTGCTTTAACAACTGCTCTGCACTTTTACAGGGCAATATTTATTGGACAACTTCCTTGAAAAGCCACCCTGTTGCTTCTCATAAAAAAAATAACAACAAGCAAATATCCTCATTTTGGTTGTTTTGGTTAAACTTAGAACGACCATCACCAAATCAGTGCCTGGATTTCCACTGTGTCCCAGAAAGAAAAACACACAGCAATAATAATACATCTGTCTTCACTGCATTTGCTTTCACATCAGTGGTAAGAGAACTCACTGACTCTTGCGTTAACACAAAAGTGACACTCAGGCCCCCGTGGCTTCCATGGATATTTCCTAATTCCTGTTCGGATCCGCCGTCAGCAGATTTCCTGCGACATTAAAGCAGCTTTTCCGCACAGGCAAAGGGGAAAGTTCAAGAGGAGGTTTCTGTCAAAAGGCCTGGTGCTATATCAAACAGAACTATGGTATATTTACAGAGCAAACAGCGGTTAAAACGAAAAGCATGCAGTTGTGGGTTTCAGCTCAACGGTCTGGTGTTTTAGCCCACCAAGCAGATCCACTGAGACAGACTTCCTGTTGCAGTAATAAAACTATTAAAACCATTTTGCAAGTCTAACTATAACCACGTACGTAGCAAACAGCTAAGCTTACTCAGCAAGACAGACTGCAACACGGTTTCTTACACAAGCGGTATGCTTTATAGGCTAAAGTCAAAGGGAGCACAGTGAGAAGAACATGGAGAGCTGGCCAGTGGACCGACAAAACAGGGAAGTGACGACAGCCAGTGAAAACACACAGAGCAGAACAGAAACAGGAAGAAAGGCCATTCTGTGCAACGAGTCCGTTCTTGTAGAGCTTGATATCAATGCGCCGTGCACAAAAGAGAAATAAAAACAAACAAAGGAAACCGCTCGGGGCGTTTTTGCCTTTTTCCCCTCCGAGCTACAAAACTGGGACCGATTACAAGACATGACCTGACGATGTCACACCTTCACCCTGGGCAAACCAAAAATACACAGGTTATTTCAAAACATAGCACATGTAAAAGACGAAATTAAGACAGCATTCTATCTACATTACGTACGGGCCAGTAGAAGGTTTGTGCTCGATGATAGCCTTTAGTGAAAACACAATATTTACATTTTAAAAAATTAATTATAGAATTTTTAATTTAAAACCAAAAAAGGATCATTTCTATTTGAGCTTAAAAAAAATTACTGATTATTACAGTTATAATAATGTCATAAAAAACCATTTATTATTTGCTATTTTGATTCCAGAAATAAGCCTGCCACAGTAACAAATTTTGACGAACAATAAATTGTCCCATAAGTTATTGCGATAAACAATAATATGTTTGTTTTGGAACCATATTCCAGTAATAGAATGGTAATGGCATAATAATGCAAGAACACATTCTCAGACCTCAATAAACTTTCAATTCTAGTGAATGTCTTCCACTGGAACTGGAAGACATTTTAAATATCCCAAATAAATATACGAAAACAACAGAAACAGCAATTAAATGACGTATGAAGTCTCTGTAATTACAGAGTAAAGCTACAAACTGTGCTTGTAGCTTTACATTTAAAAATATGGGCGACGCTACTTTAGCTCCCAACGTTTCCAAACAGCAGAATGCGTCTGTGAGCATCAAGAAAATGACGCAACCTCACACTTTCAGCCAGCTGACAGTGGCAGCACTGCTCAGCTCTATACAGCGAGGGGACATTTTTTCTGGCAACCTCACCACAAGTTACAATACGATGACTTTGGTAAAAAAAAAAAAAATAAAATAAAGTAAATAAAATAAATGTTGGTAGTTTTCAAATAGCACTTTAAAAAAAAAAAACATTCGTATAAAGTGAAAGTGAACCTTTTCGCAGTGCAATTCTTACCTATTTTCTGTAACTACAAGATATTTGTGGAAAATCCGCCTGTTCTCGCAGATTTTTTTTGTAGAGGATATCTAAAATATTTGAAAGAAAAGATATATTGGGCAGGTGAAATACCTGAGAACAAAGCTTCGCGACATGCTTTTAAGTGACGTTTGATGAGCAGGAGCATCATTTATTTTACTTGACGCTGACTGGCTGTACCTCCCAAAATAGAAAGAAGGATGTCTATAGAAGTTAGTTTGCTTAGATGCTTGCCATTGTGCGTAGTAATGCATATTGAGGTATATAAGGTGTTTGAAGTTTTGAAACAGCCATTTACAAACAGGTATAGTTTGGTCCCAAGCATTCATGTATTTTAGCTAATCTCGAGTGTGACTATGATCCCTAACCCTGCAACCTTGACAATGGGAAACAGGTTATGCCAAACCTACAAGAGCTGAAAAAGCATGAACAGGCATAACATTACACAGAAAGTAGACCTTACTGATGAACCACCTCAAACTTGGAACTTGTTCTGAATATGAGAAATACTTACGATGCTTGGAAAAATGAACCTTTTACACATTCCAAAACGAAGGATACGATACGCCGTGCGACATGTCGGCTGGGGTTTGTTGGAGCAACAGCTCTGTTTTGAGGCTGAGACAGATGTGCAATACGCAGGCCGAGCCATTACCACCAATGACAGAAACTCGCTCACAGTCTATGCTAATCCTGTCTGTGGCCAGGATCCTGCAATATGTTTGCTCTTAGGGAGACTGCAGGGCGCTCAGTGTCGTCAGAGTTTTTATGTCTTCCAAAAACTGTAGGCAATAGTTCTGCAACTAGTCAGCCTGCGTCACACTGGGACGTGCACAGCTGTTTTGGCTTGGAAGTTACAGGTTTCACACCCAAGTAAAAGAAAGAAGGAAAGGCTTGCTGACAGAGGAAGGAAAGAAAAACGCAGTTTGGCTTAGATTTAAAACCAGAGTTTTAACGCACACAAACAAACTCAAAGGCTTAAACCAGATCCTTTGGCAAGAGCTTGCCGGGGCACATGTTTCCAAATAGTAGGATGATTTCTGAAGAATGTATTTAATGTTTTCACTTTTGTTTTTCATTTCCGTCCAAGGTTTTAGTTTTCAGAAGAGTCAAAAGTTATTTTTTAAATTGCAAATCCTGCAGAGTTCTCCATAAAAGAACTTGTTCCTTCAACTTGTTCATATTCCTACCAAGTTCCCAGCCTTTGACATTTTGCGCCAACATTCTTCCATACCAGCAACCCAACCATGTTGTGCCTACATGCTTAATCGCTGCTATTTAATGTAAGTTATGCATTTATGAAGATAATCATAACACTGCTTTAATCATGTGTAATTTACTTTAATTCTGAATTATTTCTGACATGACATTCTATTTCTATTCATCGTGGTTCTGATTCCAATTTGAACCAGATTATGCTGATAAAAGTTGAATGATACTGGGCTACCGAGAAATTGTGATCATTTTGTGAAATACTGAAATTATGACGACACTTTTTGCGATTAAACCACATTTTTCTCTGTTTTTATTTTGTCATGATGATGCTCGCCATTTTCCAACCTTAGCACCGAGAATAATCCGTTGTATGTGTATCAATGGAAATGAAAGTCCATACGGCTATGAATGTAACGTACTTGAAATATAACAACCTACCAAACGATGCATTCAAACAAACTTTTCATTGTAATTTTGCATATGGTGATTATGATTTAAAATATTCCATAGTTCTACTCTCTGATCGTCTCAGACAATAAAGAATTGTACAAGAAAAGTAATTATTGTTCATAAACAAATATGATATGCAAGCCATAGACTATCCAAAATGTACATATGACATATTATTAAAGACAACAACCGCAAAAATACTTTTTCACTTCCGATACCAATACAGATATCTGAGGTTTAATATCGGCCGATACCGATCCGATACAGAAAAGGTGTTTTGAATTGACTTAAAACATTTATTTTTTTCTGTTTTAAAAAAAAAAGACATAAATGTACTAAATTAAAAATGTAACAACACAAATTTAATTGTTTTCAGTCAGTCCAATTTATAGGAGTATAACAGCCAATGTAATATAAATAGTAAAGAAACTGACAAAAATAATAGGTTGACTACTTTGGTTAAACGTGTAAAAAAAAAAAAAAAATAATAAAAGCTGCAACAAAAGTTCTTCCAACTGGTTCAGAAAGTGCAATTAGAAATTCTAAAAATAATGTAAAATAAATAAAGCATCATGTCGCTCCAAGCACACAGCATAGAATTAGACGGAATAGATCTGCCCTTATAGATCTGGCACATTGTCAACGATGTCCTATTTAAACTATATTTTCAATATTGGGATCGGTACTGATATTAATATCGGATCAGTACATCTCTACTACTGATGAACACAACACAGAACACAGAGAGAAGAAGGTATATCAACAAATAGCGTTTTACAAGCTGAATGTTGCATCGCAAAACAAAACCACATGTTGCTTTTGCAATGCTGTTGTGTATGCACAACAGCATTGCTGGAGTCCACCTAACATTTTTTTAAAAAGAAAAAAGAAAGAAAACCAGACACCATATAATCTCAAATACCACCTGGTAGGAAAAGAGGCAAAACCACAGCGTTGCCTACTTATCATCTCACATCTGCTGGGCAGAAGGAGGACAGGCATTCACTCCCCTTCTCTTCTGTTAGGGCTCCACACCAGCTGTAATATCCTGTGAGCGGGGAATCGAGTGTTTATTGCCTCAGGCTGTAATGTAAGACATGACATGGAGAGAGGCCTTATTATCTCACTGCTACCTGCTCCCTCCCGACAACCGAAGACGACTAAGACAAATTAAAACCGGAGAGTCTGCGAAGGCGTTCTGCAATTTATATAAGCATTCCAAGACATTCGGTATGGAGGCTGGAAATAGGAGAACTCGTCTGTGTATGGTTGGATGGAAAGTTGGCATTCGACTTTACTGTAGCAATTATCACGCACCGGTGCAAAATGAATTATAAGGAGGGTAAGTGCCCTCTGGGAGGCTTTGAGCACATGGTTTCCTCCTGCAAACAAGAAAACCAGAAGGAGAAAAATACAAAAGAGGCATAGATGGCATGCCTTCCTCCTTGCCCTGGGTGAAAGCGGCGGAAAATAAGTATGTCTGCAAAGACAAGGAATTCAGACCCATCACAATAAAGTCAAACACACAACTCTAAAAGTAGAGGTTTTTCCTTTGTATTTGTGTTCCTTATTTCCTGGAAATAATCAGCCTTTGTTGCCAAAACTGCTTGTTAACGTGCGAAAAAGAAAATGCTATTAGCTAATTCTTTGCATTGCTTTCTCGGAATGCACACCTAGCAGCTAATCTGGCAGTTCGAGTGGAAGGTGCCAGAACTCCCTCTGAAAGTAGAAAAAATATTTATCAAATGAGGCTTTAAAATATGCAGTTGCTGCTTGCATCACTGAAATTTACTGTAAGTTTTAATAGCAATGCACACATCACTTTCCTTTAGTTGTGAAAATGGCTAACATAATTAGTTTAACTTTCTCTTCATTGCAGTTACATATTCTGAATGTAAATTCATGGGTTTCTACTTCTTATGCACATCAGAAACCATCTACCACCTTTACTTTAGTTGCTCGTCCACATTCCTCTTGATTGCGAAAAATCGACTGAAGCCATTACATGAGCGCTAGTGAAAGCCAGATGCGATTGTTCCTTCTCTTGTTGCTGCTGTATATGCGCCACACAACAGGAAACAAAGTTAAAAGTTATGCTGACTGACAACTGCGGCTAACTACGACATCAGATTTTTTTTTCCGGCATAGCCACATACCAGAACCATGCTGGAATATCGAGGGGCAATAACAGACTACAGATGTGGTAAAACTAATTCATTTGTTAGTGTGGCATTATGACTTTGGAGAGTTTTCATTCTTTGATTTTGCCCTTCCCTCCCGCTAGGGTATGGCCCGCCAAAGGTAGCTCTCCAGAGATTTCTGTCCTGGGCCCTTCTTTCTCGTTGCCTCCAGATGTAGATCATCTTCTTTCTTGTGGTCTCATCGTCACGCGTTTTCTTGGATGGCCTCTCTCTTTCGCTTGCCTTTGGGGTTCCACCTGAGGTCCTGCCTGATGTCGGTAGGAAGTTTTCGAAGAGAGTGCCCTACCTGGCGACATCTTTTCTTACTGATCTCTGCTTCTAATGGGAGTCGGCAAGTTCTTTCCCATAGGTTGAGGTTACCGATTGTGACTAGCCAGCGAATGGGGAAAATCCTGACAGTTGTTGAGGAATGACTGCATTTTTCCATATGAGGGTTTGTTGTCCTCCAGGTTTCAGCCCCGTACAGCAGTATGACTTCCCACTGGAGTTGAACAGTCAGATCTTCGTGGTCAGGGTCAGCTTTCTGGGCGCCCAGATGTTCTTCAGGTAGATAAAGGCAACTCAATTCAATCCTTGCCTTGACACTGGAATACGTTGGAGAAGATAGCGCAATTTTAGGCAAACTCTCCGTATTGCTTCCTATTACAGACTCTGCAGGACTTCAACTCAGAATAGAACCATGCAACAGAGGTTTCCTTTATTGCTGCCTCAGGTGTCAGAACTCTGATCTGAGTGTTCTCGTTTCAGCAGGATTTGATGATTGTTGTGGTGCTACTACTAGTTAAACAAGTAGTTACATTATTGTAACAATAATATAATATTGTGACAATACTAGGGCTGCATAATCTATTGTTATTGCAATTCCTGTGTACACAATATGCGTATTGCGACGAACTGCTAGGACTGTAGTACATGTTAGCTAATTATTAAAGGGCCATGCACTCAAGTCCCTTGTGCCTGTGATATACAGTATTTGGTGACATTAGCTGTAGTATATGCTGAAGTCATAAAGAAATGACAACTTAGTTTTGGCAATTTCAATTTTGTCGAGTTTTTTATTTCAGGATTGTAGGTTTTTGTTTTTTTAGTTGTTGTTTTTTTTTTACTAGTGTATGGAAAGGTTAAAAACGACTGAAATAAATAAAATAATTTCTAAAAAAATATGAATATGAGTCAATAAATACTTGTTTTTGAGATAAAAAAAACTAAACTTTTTTTTCCAGGATGTACTACTACTATATGGTGTCTATGTGTTCTAGAAAACAGAAGTAGAAAGACAACGACACAGTTTACTTATTAGCTTATTTATTACATCATTGTCACAATGATTTCCTAATATTGTGACGTCCTATTTAATAAGGCAATAGTGTGTACTTGTGATATCTTCACTAAAGGTTATGGTATGAGATTCTCATACAAGATCAGGAGTCACAATATGTTAAGATTTTTTTTTTTTTTTAAATCTTGTATTCCAACAATAATCAAGCAGTAAATGAGAATATGATGGACTCTTCCCATCAGAGTCAGGTTGAGAGTTAAGTCTTAGAGTTAAGAGTGGAAAACAAGACAGTGTGACTGAGAACACGTCTTGTAATAAAACCTGATTTATTACAAAACAGGTTTTTGGTGACTCCTTCAACTGAACTGAGAGCCAAAGGAAACAAAAGAAAATCAAAAATGTTTACAACTTTATTATGCTATCGTTCAAAACAAACAATAAACTGAACTCAGTCCTGAAGCTAATGCGTGTACTGTATATAAAAAGTGTATATAAAAGTGGATGTAACTTCAAGGCAAAGTGAATTCTGTTTGAACCCGAGCGACCACACATGCAGGCTCCAGGGAAGAAAAGGCCATCCTGTTGGCTGAATCAGCTCTGTTTGCTTATCACACTTCCATCTTATTTTCCCATGACAGGCTGCAGGCAAACCAGACATGAGCGCATTGTTTCACTTAAAGAAACTACATAGCTGCCACACCGGTTCGCATACGGAGGGAGACCTTTCGGTGGCTACGCATGTCACACAAACTGAAGCTGTGTTAAACGCTGACAAAAAAAAAAAAAAAGGGGAAATGAGATTGAGCCTGTGAGTGAATCCAGCGAGCGGAAATTCTGCAGCCAGCGGCCAGTCGAGTGCCGCAATTTTGACGAAAGAAAAAACACTGTATTAGGAACTCTTCTAGTTCCTAATTCCTCAAAGAACTTGTTTTCTTAAGCTGATAAGGAGATTTTATTTGACTTCAGAGATGAATGGCAAGATTGCAAATTAGGAAAAAAATCCCATTAAAGTTAAGGAGCAGAAGACGGAGGCAGGGGGGGACAACATCTCCATGTTTTCACCTGCTTTAAAAAGTTTCAGACAGAGAGCGTTTCAGATCTATGTGCCTGCTCAGAGAGAAGACTGGTAGTCAAGTCAAAAGGGAAATGGATGCATCCCCTAATGCCAAGTATGTGTGCCCTGCATGCTAAACACACAGCTGATCGTGGCCATCACTGCATTCTCTTGTGTCCCACTGCAGGGCACAAAGGGCAGATTGATGAATCAGGAGTGTCTCTGCTCTCCTCTTTTCTCGTTTGGGCAATTATGGAGTCTGCTTGAGCAAAAACGACTAAATAAATAAATATAATCGTGAAGGATTGCACCATCGTTATAGCTTCATTTTTAAGGCATGTCGCATAGAAGAGATGGCTTCTCTGTAGCCGTTACCACACAGGTAAATACAATTAGGGGACTCTAATAAGTTAAGGCTTTATTTTACCAGCTTCCAGCCAAGACGCAACACATTACTGTGGATTAGCATGAGCTACGCTACAGGCTAATAAACAAGAAGCAATACAATAAAAATATAAAACAAACCAGGCAGAAGCTAAGCTCTTCACTGAAAGATAAATTTGGTTGTTTGGAAATATTTCCGGTCACAAAAACCAAATATCAGTCGGCAAGTTACGAACTGCATGCTGACAGCAGGTTGGCTGCCTACCGGAGCAGATAACCTGACTAATTACCAGCTAATATCAGGAGGTTAAATTCCCAATTTGACATCAAAAAGAACAGAACAACGACTTAAAAAACTTCCACTCTATTAGCAGGTTTTCAGATATCAGTTTTGCTCAAGTCTAAAGGAACAATTGTTACAGATAATATAACTGAAATTATCATATGTTATCCTTGTAGCTGTAGGAACACAGTTAGCTTTTCACTCAAGGTTGTCAAACTGAGTTGGCCCATCCCAACTGTTCCTGGTGTAAAATCCATGTTTGGGGAAACACTGTCTGTTATCTAGAATCAATCATCCAGAGAGTCTGAAAACACAACTGAGACCTAATAGAGAGATTCAGCAGCTATTTAACACGGCCCTTATACTCGCTTTATTCTGAGTCGATGGGCTGCGGTGTGCTTTTGATCCAATTGCCTCATTTGTGATTACACTTCTAGCCGTGTGTTGCCTTTGAAAACTGCTTTTTATTTGCCATTGAAGGGGGCTGTGTTCAGAATATAGGGTGATAACGTAATATAATTTATAAACCCTACCCAGAATATTACTTAATGTCTATTTTTCACCCCTGTCAGTGACATAGCAGCAATTGTTTTGGTAAAGCAAAATGATGCGTGATTTAAATGAGGACTGAATTGGAGGATACATCTTAAATCGACTAAATAGTTTGTAAAACAATGTTTCCATGTACCTACATAGCAAAAATGAACTGATTATGTGTAATTACTAAAAAGGAGTTAGATCAATGAAGGGTTCTTTCATGACATCAATTTAAAATGTCTTTAAAGCCAAGCAATGTTTTTTATTTTTTTTCTTGCGCTACAGCCTTTAATTTGGGGAAAATATATAATCCTTTGTTTTTACAAACAGCGCAACTGACAAGTTAAACAAAATAAATTGTAGTTATTTGCACTTGCTACGGCGTATAACACTTAAAGGCGAAAAACTAAGCAAATTCAGGAATTCAAAGACGTCAAACAGCACAAACATGGCGCAGTGAATAAGTAAATATTTGAAGCAAGTTATGGAAGAATCATCAACACGAGCCGCTCTGACCTAGCTATGTGAATTTCTAATGAGCATTAGGATGACCTTTGACAGCACATACACGTTTCAATACAAACAGAGGCGCAACAACACCAGTTTATTTTTTTTAAATCTACAACACATGTTTGGTTACTTTTTAAATATACTTATATATTTAGAATAATTGTTTTTTTTTTCGGGGTATTCTAACTAAGCTAAACATCTGGCCTCTTACAGAAACTTCTTCACGGTAGAAAGTGACGCGTACGACAGGGCGCCTGTGACTGGCAGCCAGCGTGTCCAATAGCATTCTTGGAACTGACCGTAAACATTCCAAGAAATCCAGACGCAGCCAATTACCGGAAAGAGGGGCGGGTACTTCATCCTCTCAAGTTAGATAGGTTCACAGAGGCCCAAACCCGGGGTAAAAACAGAATAATTACCGAAGAACATTAATGCTGGTTGTGCAATTCAGGACCGGCTAGTCTGTCGGCACCGGACAGAACCTAGTAACCGCAAGACTCCGACTACGACCAGAATAATAAGGTCAGAATAGACAGAAAGGGAATAATGAGGTGTACCACCGGTGTTAACAGCATTAAAAAATAAACAACACCTACCCAGAAATTTTCTAGGAAGTAAGGCGTTATCATTTTGTTCTGTTCCTCTTCGCCGCGACTCTTCAAGTGGCTGTAATGCGAATTTGAAAGCGTAAATCATCCACCGATCTCCCCCCGTTTCTGTTCTATGTGCCTTTTACCGTTTTCCTCCTCTCCCCTTTCTTCTCCCTTCCCACCTTTAGACTCCACCTCCGCCAGGCGGTGCTGCGCTGCTGCTTTGCCCCGCGGTTCCTTCTCCAGAGTCGGGACGAAACAGCGCTACCATCGGCTGATGAGGACACTGAGATGCTGCCTTCAGGTGCTCTCCGTAAATTCCTCAATCACACAAAGACATTTTTAAAAGGAATTCTAATGTCTTATTTCCGCCTCTTATAGCTAGATAAATAGCCATTGTTGGTTTATTATATATATATATATATATATATATATATATATATATATATATATATATATATATATATATATATATATATATATATATATATATATTCATATATAGTTTTAACCGAAGACAATTTTTTAAAAGTATTTATGTATATGTACATGTATTTAAAAGTTGATAATACATTTGATTAATTTTTACGGCAAAAATGTTGTGTTTTTTGTAACGTCCACTTCATTCTGCAATTTGCGAAAGAAGACATTTCCCAAGTATTTAAAATGTTAATATTATACATAAAGATTATAGCAGCAGAAAGGCTCTAGGTCTTCAGGAGATTGGAAGAGTTGACTTTTAAAGCACAAATGCCTTGGATATTAGTTATAACTTCCAATTGACTTAATTTTATAAAAGTTTTCTTCTTAACATTACATTATTAGGGCCTTTTGGTGCCAAGCAGAGATCTAGCTTCTAAAATAAATGTATTGGTGAGTAGTTATTGCTAGTAACTTCTCATAAGTTAATTATAAGGATGTGTTCAGTAAATATCAGTTTTAAAAAGTCAGTTTTGTTTTATATAAACATTTGAAAAGTACTTTTCCACCAACCAGACAAATGCTGCTTCAGTGATCGTACTCTAAACACACATATTTACGATACAGGGTGGTCAGTTCTAAGTTGTTGGGTACTACCACAAAATGGACACAAAGGAAGCATTGCCAATGATTTAAAGTTAATCTTTGTTTTATTCAGATGTTGGATTTGCTTCCAGGGTATAAAATCAGTTTTTAAATAGATGTCGATTCTCTGATTAAACTAGTTTTTAAGAACGTTCAGGTTTAGTACATAAAAGTGACGTTTTTGCCTTTAAACCCCCCAGGGCAGTGTTGAACTGGGTCCGGTGACAGCAGGTCTGCTTTTGGGGTTAAGCTGATTAATTTAACCCCTTTCTGGCTTCAAGTTAGTTTTCAAGGCCCTGCACAAATTTCTCCAAAGTTTAACTGCAAAAAAAATTTTTTTTTTCAGACGATGTTAAAAACTGGATAGCTCTGCAGAGTCTGAAAAGAAGAAGACAAAAGGCCCATCATAATGTAAACAATTTATTGGAACAATGTACAGATTCAAGCAATGGTAATCATTCACGCCCACTACACCATTTTACAAATATTACAAAATTACTACAGTACAATATAGAGTCTTTGCATGATCCAAAATATTTGGTGGCCCCAAAAGTATTACTTTTTTTTTTTTCTTAATTCAGCAGCTTATATTTAAAAAAAAAATTTAAACCAAGTCTATCAAAATGATGTTTTTGCTTTTCATAGCAAAAAATGTGAAGGCAGATTAACTATTGAAGTTTAAAGGCTAATCGAGTTACAGAATACAGGAGCTCTTTGCGCGGTCGTCGCTAACTACCGGTTGGTACTTTATAAAATGCGGTTGTTTAATAAAGCTTTGTAGAAAGTCAAACTTGTACTTGCAAACTTTTTTTTTTCTCTCTTTATGGTTTTCAACTCCCTGGTTTTGTTTTAATACAGTTATGCTAAATATCTATTGGAAATAAACAAAATCCCCAAATGTTTGCTCCTATGGCATCGTGTAGAGATTACACTGTACGCTTGAGTTCAATCACAATCACTTTAGGCAAAAAAAAGTAGATGAAATATGTGCAAGTTATAGTTGCTGAAATGTTGTTGTTTTTTTTAAAACCCCTAGCTTTGACAGCTCACAGTGCTGCAAGTAACACATCAGCTAACATCCAACATTCACGTTTATCCGTTTCTTGCATGAAAAGCAAGCTTTTTAACTATTCTTCAGGACGTTTATGGGGGAGGAGGGGCTGCATAAAAGGCGGTACACGTTAAGGAAATTATAAACAAACAAACGAAAATAAACAAAAAACACTGGAACAAAAGCAACCTGAGGTTTACACTTAGAAAAGACATATTCAAGTGGTGATACACAACTACAATGTTTAGCAGCGGTCAAGTCAGAAGGACAGCACAGTAACAACGGGCGTTCGTTGGTGTGTGTGTGTGTGTGTGTGGGTTTTTGTTTTGGTTTTCTTAGACGTACAATCTTTCAGCGGAAGAATACGAGGACTGAACACACCCCATCTAGCTGTGATCACGCCACCTCTCTGTGTGCCAAACAGCTGGAATGTGCCAGACAAGAAGAAAAAAAACAAACACATTTTGAACAAAAAGAATGATGGGGGAACATACACGCGCACACGTAAATATTTGCCTCTGTATTCCATGATGCATTTATTACGTCCTGTAATTTTTAACGTCGAAATGATACCTACAAGGATCCAGTCTCAGTCCCCTTCAAAAGTGCTCAGCTTTTTGACATCGTGTCAGGCTATGACCGTAAATTTCAATAGATTTTAGTGAGACGTTACGGGGTAAACATAAAGCAGCATGGCTGGCCGATTTAATGCAAAATCAGTTTCATCACAATGGCATTCCAGATATCTGATGTTGCTTTATGAGCAGATGCATTAGTAAATTGAGATATCTGGTTATATTTTGACTAGACAAAATATCCATTTAAGATGTAAGTAATTGCATTATAACTATTATAAATGATGTCGGGTTCCCCAATAATGTGCATGGAAGCTTTAATTCCAGGTATCTCCAATTAATTACTGACTATCTGAAACATATTTCAGATATGAACAATTAAATCATAACTAGTCATAAAGTAGTTCTGACTAGTCGCAATTCTAATTAAATTTGTCTTGGATGACACCTTAATTCGAGATATGTTAAAAGTTTTTTGTTTGTTTGTTTGATTTGACAAGTGCAAAATAAATTGCAGATATGTTCAAAGCAAATAATGATTAGGCAAAACTAAACTGGAGATATCTGGGAACTGAACCTTTTGAGGACAACCTAAACATACAGCCTGGGCCGCAATCGAATGGATTAGTCCGAAAGCATGATCTTGTGTCAGAATGGACCGTTCAACGTCCAGAGCCAAATCCAACTGGGACTTTTTGCAAAACACACCTGTTCAAAGATGCAGTTCTCCATTCTGCCTCAGGGAGTTGGAGCCAGTTTGAATCCAAATGCATGCCACACTTTAGAATTTTATTTTTTACGCGTTTCATAAACTTTGCATCTTTTTTCTTGCACTTTATTATTAGTTACTACTGTTAGTTGAGTCACAATTTGTGGCTGTAGTGTTTAAAAATGTAAAAAGATTTTAAAGGGGTATGAAAACTTTTGAAAGGAACTGGTTTTATCCCTATGAGTATAAAGCTACATTAGCAGTCAAATTGCATCAAGATGCTTATTGCATTAGTTGAAAACTTTTCAGCAGTAATAATTAATCCTCAGTCGGGGTTTGGCTACATTATTTCAAGTACTTTTTAAGTACTTTTTTTTTTTGTTTTATATGTGCATTACAAAGAATTAAATACTGCAGTTATTACTCTGGCCAGCAGAGAAAAAAACGCCTGGCTGGGTGTTTAAAAAAAAAAAAAAAGAACAAATTAATAAAAACAAAACTATCTCTCTAACTCATCATGGAATACATTCAGGCTGTAACCTTATAACAGTTTGACACTTAAAAAAACATATATATATATATATATATATATATATATATATATATATATATTACAGCACAGAACAAGCAGACACATTAAACATTCTTCACAGTATTTTTAAAAGACATCCAGTTTACGGGGCACGAGGAAGATCAGGGCGAGCGCTCCGGTATGCGATACGCAAGGTTAATACACGTCCCAGTGTTGCAATACATACATCGTTCACTATGTACTTCTTAAAACATCGAATTGAAGCTCCCCTCCCTCCCGCAGAACCCTCTTCCCACCAAATGTTTTTGCGCGAGGGGCCACCAACATGCAAGAGATGAAAAGCATCCAAGTACCCCACAGTGACAGCCACCCGACACAGTAACACAGCCACCCTCAGGATCATGCTTTCCCCCCCACCCCCCAAACACAGGAAGCCAAACAACCAGCAACAGAATTTCAATACACTGAGAAATCAACATATTCAACACTGATCTGATGAAGTGTGTGTGTGTGTGCGGGTGTGTGGTTCTGATTGCAAAAGTCACGAAACTCAGACGTGTTTTTGTATCACTGATACAAAAAAAAAAAAGACATACAGGCTGACAGCCTGCATGCTCTACTTCAGTTTTCCTTCAGAAATTTCAGACAACAATTTAAAAAATAAATAAATAAAAGAATTTAGGCATCTTAACAATTCCATATGCTCTCTCTCTCTTAAAAAAAAAAGTCACATTCACGCCACATAACAATACAAAGAGACTCACTCCAATGTCACATCACAGCCAAGGTTTAACACAACCTAAATCCAGCGTGTAAAATCCCCGTCATGCTACGTTACAGACGGCCGCTGTAATTCTCTGGCAGAGGAAACAGAAAGTACTTTAAATATAGATTACACGATCAAAGAAGAACCTTATCGAATGGCAACGACGACCGTCAACACACATCACTAATGTTCGACAGCTTTCCACAATATTATAAGCATGCTACCTAATCCAAGAAAAGCCGCTCTTGAATTGTGCTCCCTGGTGATTTTAAGTCAAGAGCCTCTGCCCTGCGTAAAGTGTTGAAATAATAGGTTACCTGCAAGTCATTACTTACTTACTTTGGATGATATGCAGCACTCTGAAAGTCAATTTCCCCACCCATCCCCCCTCCACCCTGATTTAAAAATGCTCTGCTAGCAGTAGCTGCTTTAATATAAAGTATATCGAAAATTGTTTTCATTAATCTCAGAATCTGCCCTCAACAAATACCTTAAAGGTTCATTGTCCCCCCCCTAAAATTACCCTTCGGTAGTCCTGAAAGCAAGATGTCTGCAGAATAAATGGGGGGGGAGAAAAAAAAAGAAGAAGAAAGTGATCATTTCTATTATTTGTGATTGAGATTGATTAAATGAATGATCCTCCCATAATAAGGTTGAACTGCCAGTCTCTCCCCCTCCCCTGCTTGCGCTTAAGGGCACTGAGAACTGGAGCTACTACAACCTCCCTCCCACCCCTTCCTCCAGGTCAGGGAGGGGTCGACCCCCTGTCACCCCCTGTAGAGGGTAACATGTTCCCTGGGATGGTTCCCTGTCTCGTCTCCCATGGTGAATGACCTGTGTGGAGAAGGGAAGCGGTTTTAATTTTAGGCCAACGTTGCTCCACAAAATATGTTTGCGTCTCGTTTTTAAAATGGGAAGCAACAAAACGGACCCCGCGATGAGGCACAGTGCTGTGGAAGCCTTTACACCCCATAAAAGGTTGCCAGTCGTTCCTTCAAGGGAAGCGGGAACTGATCAGAGAAGCGCCTCCAGTTCTCTTCGCCCACCTGGTTCTTGAACCCGTGAAGGATCTGAAACCAAACACGAGGAAGGGTTTTAATGGCAAGTCATGAAGGACCCCTGCCTTTCAAAACAGACCTCATACAAGACAGGGCTGTCCTCAGAGAGGAAATTAATTAAGAATTTTATTGAGATTTGACATGGTACTGCTTAATCCAGGTTTACGCAGGTTTCACTCCAATTTAAAGCCCGTTTAAAACCATTATGAATCAAATTTAAGACCTATATCTGGACACAAATGCACTAGTCATGCACTCTACAACATTGATATTCAGTTCTGCACTGCTTTGTGTTGGTCTACTATTGACAATCCTAATGAAGAACACAGACGTTTGTGGTCATAATGCTAAAAAGTTCAAGGGGCCTGAATACATTTGCAATACACCGTCCATCAGCACCTGTGAGTGGGTGACGTCAACTTTTTTTTTTTTTTTTACGTTATTTATACCCATCCATTTGCCAAATTTTTTACCTTGTAGAACATTTCTCTGAGATCGTCCTTTGGATTTACCCAGGAGGCCACTGCGTCGCAGAAGAATATAAAGTCCTGTTCCAAAGAAGAGAGGTGAGGCAACGTTTCGTCTTCTGGAGCCACAGAGAACCAAACGACCGGGGCTGGAGCTCACCTGCACCACGCCTCCAGGATTTACACTGATCATGGTGCAAATTCCTCTGAATGCCGAGTCTTTCTCCTCATTGTCTCTTATATTTCGCAGAGAGGTGCACCTGATGACATGGACGGCCAAACTCAACATTGAATATGTCAAGAGCATCATCCAGTGACAAGCTAAGGAACTTGTAAAGTGCACTAACAACTTCCACTATGTAAGGCTAATGCTACTCAAGGAGTTATTTAAGAATCATTAACACAGCCTACTGCATCCCTTAATTCAAATGCTTCTTTTTTCTTTTACCATTATAATGATTTGTCTTTTAGCTGCAAAAACTCCTATCATGACCTGTGATCACTGACACAATAAACATGCACACCAAACAAAATCAGGGTTTTTTTTTTTTTGCATTTAACACAGCTACACTGACTTCTAAGAACATTACTGTACATGTGCAGTGTGTTCTGCAAAACCTCATGTATAGCACCTTGATTTTTAATTTGCTTTGTTTTTGGAAATGTTTACTAGAAGAAAAACAAAAAAGGTCGGGATAATTTTGGGACAGGACATGCAGCTGGGCGACTATGAAACGAGAAAGGGATTTTAGGAATGCTCTTTGGCATTAAAGACATCCTTTCTCTGTTTTTGAACCAGCAAGGCATGTGACAAAGTCTGATCCCATGCATCTTAGAAGTTGTTAGCGACAATTAACAATGGCAAAAAACTAGAAATTAAACAAATTAACGTGTAATATGAAGGTGCTACTGAGGCAAAAAGAAAAGGAGAAGAAGAAGAAAAGAAAGAAAAAAATCACAAGTAGGACCTAAAAAGGACAGGGTTAGTCACATGGTTGGCAATGATTACAAACTGATAAGAAAAAACTGAAAAAAGAAGTTTGCTTTAGAAGGAGAGCGAGGAAGAGAAGAGGAGAGCAACAGGGGAGAGAAGGGGGAGGAACAGGCGACAGACGAGAAGAGCAGAGCGGAGAGAAGATGAATTAAATAAAAGATTGAATAATACACACCAGGGTCTTATAAACTGCTGTAGCATGGGTGCCACCTCTTGAGGACAAACGTAACCAAGACGACCAATTGTTATTGCTAAGGTAACGCAATCACGGTTACACACCACCAAACGCCAACGAAGACATGAGCAATGAGGAGGGGGGAGGAGAAAAAATAAAGAAAAAACAAACAACTCAGAGACATAAATCAACAGAATCTGTGTATGATAATAAACAGACTTTCACTAGCGTTGATTATTATAGCCCCCCCACCCCTTCGGTCGTGGGCAGGAATTTAAAACATTCTAAAAAAAGACATACAGAACGTTTAAGGGAGAACACATTGATAACTCTGACAAGACATTCATAGAAGAAAAAAGAAAAAACAAGGCAAACGTGGATGTCTGCTTTTGGCAACCGTTAAAACAGCTTTTTGGATCTGATAAGGAAAAAAAAAAAAAAAAGGATTCAATCTCATTGTTAGCTTAACTTAAAATGCACAATTTGACCAAAAAAAAAAAAACGGTGAGTTAATAGTAAAACTAAATAAATAAATAAATTGTAGCGTAGCGTGTGCAAGAGCAGCTAACGAGATTTCTCCCTTAAACTCACAGATGTTAAATTTCAATAACAGAAATATTTATATTTTGGTTTGTTTGTTTTCTTTTTTTGAAAAGAAATGACAAGATTACTCCAAGCCAACTACTATGGAGGGAGACTAGTATCCAGCACAGCAGGTTCTTATGAGGCAGAGAGGAGGGAGGACCTAAGTTTAAGAGACACAAAACTATGCAACATTCTCATTAACAAACAGGCATTTATGAACAGTCCAATGACACATGCAGAAAGCAGATGGTACGCTCATTAGAGTACAGTTCAGTGCAGGATCAGCTGATCAGAGGCAAACTGAGGAGTGGCGCAGTGCTCTCCAAGAATTCGCAGCCTGTTGCTTCGGCATGAAATGACGGCTTTAAATTTAGTTCCAGCCAAAGCGGCTCTCTTGGAAATATATTTAACATTAGGCTGGAAAGTCCAGCCTAATGTTGGCTCTTTTCACGTCCTGAGTGTTCTCTCTGCGATGTTCTAATACAGTGCTTTACACGAGCATTCATACATATTCCGTTGAGCCACTTTATATTTTCACATTACATCCACAAACTTCCATGAATTGAATCGGAATATTTTGCGTACTTGTAAAAGGGGGGAAAAAAAAAATAATAATAATATTTTACTGGTAAAAAATCTGAAAAGTGCAGCATGGATCTGTTTCAGGTGACATTTTTGTAAAACCTCGATTTGCAGCAAATTACAGCCGCAAGTCCATTTGGGAATGTCTCCAGCAGCTTTGCGCCTCTACAGAGAGAGTCTGCACTTTGACTAGGCCATTCTAACAGATGAACATGCGTCGGTATAACGAGCCTTTAACGAGTTTTCTTTAGCTCTCTCGATCCTGCAATCAACTTTGACCAGCTTCTCAGTCCTTGCTAAAGTAAATCATTCCCAAAGCAGGATTTTTTTTTTTAGTCCCCGTTACCGGAACAAAAACTTCACACCTAAGCCTAAAAATTCCCGATAAAATACCCTGAAGTTTGTGGTTGTGCTGCAACGAAATGTGGAGAAGTTCAAGGAGTACGCATACATTTGCAAGGCACTGTATTCCGAAAACAGAGCGGACAAAATTTATCGTCAGACATTTGAGCATTTTTACGACAAAGTCGTGATTACTCTTCCATCATGGTGTATCCTGCATTAAACATTGGCCATTCTTAACATTTAACATCTATTAGCAGAAATGCATTCACATTTAAAGAACAGTAAATAAAAGCAACACATAAACTGACAGCAAAACAAACAGGTACACATCTATAGAATCCCTAATTTGTCTTGTTTTTAGGCGAGGTCACACTTCACCCTTGCATGCTTTTTTTTTTCTTTTGATCAAATGGTCATTTTGACTCCTCCCAAATCAATTCGTAATGGTGAAAACAAAAGCAGAGTGTAACCTTTTAGAGACTTGAAATCAGTTTCTAAGCTCTGTGTCATCATGTATGTGCTGGTTTAGGCATTCTCTCAGTCATTCAGGATTAGCGTTTAACTGAAGAGAGAAGTTTGTCTTTGGAAACTATGTGAGGCTGCGGGGATATCTAAGCTTTTTTGTTCTGTTCTATTTCAGCATCCTGCTTCGCTTGTCAGTCCGTCCAGATTAGTCGACTCCCAAGAAGACTGGGCTCTTACATGGTTTGGCTCATTTCAGGAGCGTCAGGAATTTAAGCGCCGGGTTTTTATTCTCTTTTATCTCGACCCAGACGTCTCTGCGGCAGGCTGCAAGTCAATAACTGTAGTTTGAGCAGATTAAGCGAAACCAGCGAAACATGTGAGGCTCATTCTTTGGGAGAAAGGGTTGTTTGGACAGAGATTAAAAGACCAGAACAGGCATCCTTGTGAGTGTGGTCAGTGCTGACTGAATAGGACCTGAGCGAGTCAGTGAGTGAATGAGTGAGTGAGTAAGTGAGCACCTCCCTGTGTGGCTGGCTCAGCACTACCACCGTGTGGTACCTGTGTTTTCCAGTAGAGTCTTTGGAGTATTGGGTCTGTTAATGATCTCCACCAGCTGGTGCAGCACCATGGCAATGTAAGGCTGCATTTCAGGCCCTGCGAGTCGCATTTCATTAAACAGAAAATAACGTTACCGCTTTGAAAGCAGGTTTCTAGGTAAAAACGGATGATCTGGAAGCAGCTCAACTCACCCATTTGTATAGATATCTCTCCGATTGCCCAGGTTGCATTGTTGCACACAGATATTAACTCGGGGTTCAAATTTGTACCCAGTATGGGCATAAAATCAGCTGTAAAAGAAAGGGGGGAAAAATCAATCAACTTGCTGACTGCTTATTACGAAGATCAGCTTTAAAGACAACAACAACAACAACAACAGTGGACATACCGATGCAGGGTTTTACGTGCTGGAAGCATGCCTTGGTGAGATCCCCAAGCAGAGCGAAAGAGCTCTGACGCACCTCAGGCATTTTGTCCTGAAGTTGAACAAAACAACATAGCTATCAACAATGCGTGCCAGTTCACTGGTTTGTTGAGCAGTGTGCTTTGACGGCCTCTTTACCTGCATGCACTGATACATAAGAGTGAGGATGTTGCTACGAGCGACCAGCTGCTCGATGGTGCCACCCAGGCCCTCGGCCAGTCCGCTCAGTAGATCCAGAGCCACAATCATGAAGTCTTTGTCCGGCGCCTCATACTGGTCAGGTTGTGACTGATGAAGCTGAACGGTGGGAGACAAAAACAGAATCTTTTAATCAAACTGTAGCTTGAACTTAAGCTCTCAGACGTAGGGCTTAAGTTCAAAAGAATGAAACATTTAGCCTTCCTGTTATCTGCTAAAAGTATTGTTCTTTCTTGTTTTTTTCACAGCCTGAATAAATTAGACACGTCTCAAATGTTGTAGTAATTAGCTCCTAGGATCCAGAATTTTTTTTTAAAATTGATAATTTCTTCTTGCATTTCAAACAAATATACAGTTAAGCTACAATGCCAATAATTTCTCAACAATGTCCTGTTGGAAGTGCTCTAATAAGGTTTTTTTTTATTATTTTAAATCTTAAATAAACACTACATTCACTCAATTTATAGTTCTGCAAAGCAGATCATTGCAGAGTTAACACTGCAGCAGGTAGGCTGACTTTTCTAAGCACTACAGACTCACCATAGCCTGAGCGAGCGTCTTCTGAACCAGATTGACGCATCGCTGGTAAACAGGCTCACAATAGGGCAGGAAGCCGCTTTGAAGGGCTGTGGCTACTGAGGATAAACACTGAGGAGAGAATGGAGTAGTAGTAGTATCATGAAACTATAATAAAACTTGAATGATAAAAAACAAACAAAATTTAAAAAAAAAAACTTACTTCTAACAAAGGAAAAAGATCTTTGTCTTCATCTTTCAGCTGGTTCCATTTCTGTATCAGTGGTGGCATCAACATCTGGATGTATTCCTATTAAAATTCGACACAAAATTAAAACCACAGTTATTTAAATATACAAACACATCCTGCGATCTAACAAATAGAAGTTGTGGTGGGGTTTTTTTGTCTTTTACCTTCAGGAAAGGCTGTCTAGATTGATTAGATCTGAAAGTGCATTAACCACTACTAGCACAACAAAGGTAAAATGAGGAAGCAAACACAAACACACAACAGTATGTGGTATGTCAAAATTCACACCGACTAGGAAGCGAAGCTGCGCGTTTTTGTCATCCTGCGTACCGGTTTGTTTAGGTGGTGCCCCACAGAATCTGCGAGCGTCCCGATGGCGTCGTAGAGGATGAGCAGATTTTTGTGCTGGTACTTGCTGAAAGCAAATACCAGCGTGTCCAAGATGAACGCCAGGTAGGGCACCAGCTCTGTGCAAGCCTCCTCCTCCAACGTGGCAAAGGCACTATGCAGAGGAAATTAAAAATGGAGGTTATGACCCTTGCAGAAGTGTTCATAGTCACTGAACTTTGTCACATGTTATCCACTTTACTTATTCCTTAGTCCAAAGCTACATCCAATTCACAACCTCTGTAAACACCAATGGTGGACGATTATCGTATCGCTTATTATATATCGTGAAAAATTTCTTAACGTGATAAGAAATTTGATTTCAATTAATGATGTTGGATCAAACAAAACTGAAATTTTATTTTTACTATTTTCTCCACCATTTGTTCCACGAGAGCATTGATGAATATCAGAAAATTCAAAAGTCTAATAAATGTAGTTACTGTGTGGAGTTCAGTGATATAAATCTAATTTATTTAAGTAAGTGGCGTCCGGAAAAAGCCTGTTTCAAATAGGAATGTTTTCCAAGAGCAGTATTTGTGATGCGATGAACACTGTGGTATGCAGTCGCAGTCATACAGAGAAGTAATAAACTTTTTTTTTTTTTAAATCACAATTTTTTATTGTTACCACAATAGTACCATAAAATATTGCGATAACATTTTACGGCCATATTGTCTATAAAGACTTGAATCACCATCCAATCTAATTCAGCTTGTGCCATTTTACAAAAAATCAGCGGCCATTTTTTTGTCTCTGGAAGTGGAAAGAAGGTGAAAACATGACCAAAGTATTTTAAGATGCAATTGTAAAGAAAGTGTTGACTCCGATGGGGCTAAATATCTATGCATGCCAGCTTTAACAAATTTTTATTTCCAAAATGAATTGGGGGAAACCATCTATTACATTCCATCCACTTTCCAATTGACATTCTTCTGTTTTGTTGCTCGTATAAGATCACAATAAAATATACTCACCTTGCGGTTGTTAAAAGACAACGTCTGAAAAGGTTCAATAGGTGTGAACATTTTCTTTACCTGCAAGCGGCCTCCTGCACACGTTTGTTGCTATCCAGTATGCGCTTCAGTAGCTCAGTCATTAGAGGCTTCAGGTAAATATCCGGGGGCTGGCTGACCACCCAGTGCGCATAGCGACTCAGTGTCCAGCAGGTGATGGATCGCACCAGTGCCTTTTTGTCAGACAAGCACTGGTTGAGGTGCGGGATGAGCTCAGGCAGGTAAGGGATCATGCCTTGCATGCAACCTGGGAGGAAAAAAAAAGCAAGAAAGAAAAGTTTAAATTTAAGCGTTCTCCTGACCATTTCTTCTCTCTCCCTGTGTCTTCCTCCTCGTCCCCACCTTCAGCTATAGCCCCCAGCACCAGGATGCCGGACTCCTTTACAACCCAGTCAGGGTGGAAAAGCAGCTCTTTGAGCAGTGGGAGGATGTGCAGCAGCAGATCGTCCCTGAACACATTGGCCAACACGTCCAGCGCTGCCGCAGAGCACTTTCCTAACATTTTTGAGAGCATAGAAACACGAGTGTGCCAACAGAAATAACACGCAGAACAAGAAAAAAACTGGAGAAATGAATCACAAGTTTAGGAGCAGTTGATATGAAAAGGGACAACTTTTAGACATACACTGCAAAAAACACAAAATTGTAAGTATTTTGTCTTGCAAATTTCTCAGCACACCTCAATTAAGACAAAACTAACTTACAAGTAACTTTTCAGCAATATCTAGGCACTCGTTTTAAGTAAATAATTTCTTAATATTGATGAAAAAGTATTAGTTTCACTGGCAGATTTTTTCCACCTATAAAATGTGAAAACGTACGTGTTACAATTAAAATAATCTGCAAGTGGAACTAGTGCTTTCTTATCAATATTAATGAATTACTTACTTAAAACAAGCTCCTATTTCTTGCTGAAACGTTACTTGTGAGTTAATTTTATCTTATTTCAAGTGCATTAAGATATTTGAACTACAAACCAGACCAAAAATACTTGGCAAGGTTTTGTGTTTTTGCGGTGTTAGGGACATCTAGTCGGGCACCAAAACTCACGCAGGTTCCAATCAGAAATCGTATCGTCGTCGTCCATTTCATCGTCGTCGTCGTCGTCATCTTCCTCAATCCTGTCGCCCTCGTGTTGCTGGGCGACCGTGCGGGAGCGGTGGAAGCGTGGTCTGATGTCCTGCTCGTTGTCTGGAATGGCCTCGTCTTCCTCGATGTCCCCCTAAAGCCAGAGACATTTTAAACTCAGCTAAATTGGGCTTTGTGTTACATGTTCGGGATGAAAACGGTAAGGACGACTTAAACTAAGCGCCTGCCATGCAGATTCATGAAGCATTTCATCCTTGTACTTCCAGGTAAACACATTAGGGAACACAGACTGACCTTGAGCAAGATGATGTCGATCTCCGAGTACTTCATCCCGTTGACAAGTACAGGAATGAGCCTGGAGCAAAAGCCAGGGATAAAATTATATGGAAAAAAAAATAATTAAAATGTGCAAGGATAAGTTCAAGTTCACAGGCAATCACTCACGCCTGAGGGTCTACGTTAGGCATGGCTTAATGTGGCAGATTGGTGACATACGATATCACAAAGGCCAGCAGTCAGAGCGATTCTTACTCAGCCCAACATGAGGCCATGAGGAAGAAAATCCTTCTGTTGCCCAGGCAGACATGAATCAACCAGTGTTAAAATTAAAAGCGTAACACAAACTTGTGTGAGCGGTTTCTTACTGAGAGAGGTGACCGCACAGCACTTCTTTACACACCGGCTGCTCAGCCAGCGTAAGCCAGAACTCACAGGCCTCCAAGGCGACATTCTCGTCTGGGTCCTGGGTCCTCAGGAGCATGTACTGCAAAAAAATTAAATAAATAAGGAAATACTCAAGAACAATCATCAAACATTACGTCTGACTTTGGCTAGATATAAATCAGATTCTTCTCCAGGATTTCCGCAGGTTTCACCAACTCAAATTTCAGACTTTTCGAGAACATTATGCATGAAATTTAACAGCTGTGTCACAACAAAAAGAAAATTGCATATTTTATGTTGTAGTAGTGCAAAGCTTTTTTTTTTCTTGGATAGAATGAATCCAGCACCGCAAAGACAAATGTCATCTGGAAAACTGTCAATAAATTTACACTTAACCACGACAGACGCAAAAAAAAGAAGAGGAAAATTAGCAACAAGTTAGCGGTAGCCTCAACTGCCTCAATTTACAGAACGCAACATAAATATCTGCAAGCGACTGAAACGCTCGTCTGACAGAAAAGTCAAAATACGAGATTAAACAGTCCAGTCACCAAAATTTAAGAGGTGTGATTAATGTATTTAAGGCTTACTTACACTTTTTTCAAATCAATTTAAGACTTTCTAAGGCCTTAATTTTAGATATATGAATTCAAAACTTGAAATTAAAAACTTTTACGCTTTTCCACAGTTGCTAAAAGACAGCGACAAAACTGTAGAAATATCCACAGTGGTCACGAGATAGATGAATAGATGGATGAATGAATAGATGGATGAATGAATAATGAGATGGTTAGATAAATGGGTGAATGGAAAATGCGTAATTCATTATGTGAATAAAGTCTTTTCTAGCTCTTCTTCCAAACTCCATACTTTTTCAAACCTGGAAGGCATTTAAGCCACAGTCTGTAAATTTTAAAATCTTCCATCATGGTGAGCTTTAATTTTAGTTTAGTTGTCAAAACAGCTACTCCAAAATCAAACACAATAACTGTCATCTGATACTTCTCTCATTTCTTCTTTTCGACAGTTCGCCTCACAGACATTTAGCTTTATGAACACATTTCTCATGACTGACAAGTTGTAGCCACACAAAAACACACTTTCACCATTCCAACACCAATAAGAAAGTCAACATTTTCTTGTTTATTTGAATCATGGACATAGATCTGCTATTCTCAAAGAAGAAGACTTTGTGTTTAGTTTCAGTCTTCTCCGGGAGTACACATTTTCATTCTGCGTCGTTTACCTCTACGATGTTGTGCATGTGAGGCAGAAGACGATCCAGGCGAACCTCCAGCAGCATGACGAGGGCTCTGCAAACATTCTTCCTCACTTCGGGCTCATCATCAGTCGCCAGTGCAAACAGGTTCTGCAGAACACACAAACCAGCACCTTCTCTTTTATTACTGGTAATAAGGACTAATTGTACTAAAAATGACGAAAGACACAGTGCCCTCGCAAAGGTAATCACAACCTTTTGAACTCTTCCATATCTCTGATTGGGATTTTGTATCGTAGAGCGCCACAAAATAATGTTCATAATTGTAAAGTGACTGATAAATCGGCCCAGGCTTTCTTAATTTTGGGTGAACCAGATCTCATCTACCTCCGCAAGGGTCTGAAGATCAGCCACAGTCCTCTTTTATGCTTTTCAGACAAAAACAAAAAAATTAGAATCAGCCAAAATCAGAATCAGCAGATCAGACTTTTTTAAAGATCAGCGGATCGGCCAGAAAACTGCAATCGGTGCATCCTTAAAAAGGTTACGTTTGATCTAAGAGTAACAGACCACAGAGGACTAAAACCATGATCTAAAATACAAATCCTTGACTCCCAAATACATTTGAAGTGTGTGGTTTTAATGTGACAAAATGTAAAACAGTAAAAATACTAAATGATATGAATAACTCCATTTTTATATTAAACAACATTGGTTCATTAGCTGTTTGGCGCCTCGTCTTTCTGATTTTTTGTTTAGATAAAAGCTGGTATTTCCCAAAAACATTAAAAAACTCAAACGCACATTTTTCCAAAATGGTGCCGCATGCTTCCACATGCACTGCGCTTACCTCGATGAACGGGTCAATGTGAAGCATTAGGGCCTGGGTCCTGCTGATGATGAACTGATTGACACAGGCGATGGCATGAGACCTGCAACACAATAACCACACCGCTTGAGAGTCACACTGGCTTGTTTTGCTCACATGCTGCCCACTATAAATGCAGCCTCTGTGCTACGTTTTATGGAGTTCTTGTTTTCTGTTTAAATGCAAACTGCAGCCACATTTAAACGTAGGGATAAAGAAACTGACTGTGCGTCAACGGCACGCTAAGAACAGAAAGAAATTCATAATCTACACACACAAGAAAGTTTTTAAACCAGGGAAAGATTTATTGAAAAAAAAACAAAACAAAAAATAACAAACTTACAATAAATGTAGCTTTTGCTGCTTCTTCAGTGTTTGATACTGAAGAATTGAGAAAAATACTACATTTTATTGGAGCGCATTGATTAAGTGAGCAATAAAATACCATGTAAAAATATTTTTTGTGCACAATTACTGGTACACCTGCCAATTTATCTTAAACAAATGAGCGTTTATAAAACCTCCAATTAGTAGTAATTCATGACATTCAGTTTCCAATAAAATGAGAAAAAGACACGAGTTTATCTTGCCACCATGAAAAGTAAACAGTGTTAAGAAAGCATCTCATGCCCACTTCAGTGGGCATGAGATGCTTTCTTAACAATTCTAAAATGGTTTAGAATGTGCGACTCTATGGGCTTGTTTTCCTTCCAAATAATCACAGAAGTTTGTTTAATGCACAATATTGTGAAACACATTTTATATTTAAAAATGTAAAAAGAAAATTTTAAAAAATCGATATCGGACAAAATTAGAATTGGCAGGGCATGCTTTTTAAAGACTGGTGATCGGCCAGAAACTGCAATCGGTGTACACCTAGGATAAATCGCCACAAAAATGGTTCCACAGACACATAATTGACATGGACATTTCAGTACCTGATTTAAATCCTGTAAATAAATAAAAAACTGTGACATCAGCTGGGAAAAAACAAAACAAAGCAAAGCATCAGAGGGAATCCAGGATTCTGATATCGCAGTAAATACAGAGTAAACCAGCATCTTAACGTCCGCAATGATAACACATTCACTGTGACGTTTATAAAGCAACTTGCATTTTGAAAACAGCATTCTTTGCAACAAAAGAAAAAAAAAAAATTACCTAATTTTCGGGCTGTTGTGCTTGAAAAACTGCAAGAATTTGGGGATCATGACGTTAAGAGGACGATCCAGCATGTCGCTGTCCAGGATCTCAGCGGAGTCCTCGCAGATCTTCTGCAGCGCCCCGAACGCTCCCTAAAGACAACATGCAAAAAAAAAAAAAAAAATGTGAGAGGAAAGGAAAAAAATAGGTCTAAAATGTTTCACAACTCTGCAAATCTGGGGGATTAATAAGGAATTCTATTCTAAATATGCAGCAAGTCAGACAGATTGTCTGAACCACAGCTACAGGAAATAAGACTTCAATGGAGTTGATGGTGATTTCTATTCAGCCGAAAGCTTTCAAAAATATTGAAATATGTTGCAAGTCCTTGTGTAATCGGCTCTATTGTAAACAAATGTTTCACAAACTTCAACAAGATTCACCTGCTACTGCTACAATAACCTTCAATCTGTTGGCCAGCGGCTCTAAAACGCACCTCTCGGTTAATATTAGCTGCCTGGCGGATGTTTAGTATGCAGCCTTACAATATGGTGCATATTCTAAAAAAAGCAGCCCGGAGAAGCAGACGGCACCGACACAGACGTTGTGTGAAATGTGTTTCCATGGAAACCTGCTGCCATGTCAGGGCTCCCTTTTTAGATGACAGATACAGAGCGTGCAGCGAAGAAGACGACGACGAAGAAAATAACGTAGGGGATGAAATAAGACGGAAAGGGTAAGGTGTCAAGGTCACAGACACGCCATGGTGGAGACGGCGACATTATGAAGCACTTTCACTCATTAGAATGCAAAGTAGTTGCAGGCGTTAAAGCAACAAAATTGGTGAGAAGCAGCAGCCTCTGGAAATGTCATCTCTGGGTTGACGGGGAAAACATTTATTGTGAAGTTCTTTGATGTGCGTGACATTTAACGGTGTTGAAAAATAAGATAGAAGCTGCTTTCCTATGTAAAAACATGTCAAACCGTTGCTGAGAGGCTGAGAGTGCAATGGGAGTGTGCAATGGGAGTGTAAACAGCGAAGTCGTGAGAAAGGTGCGTTCGGCGAACTCGACAGCCCTGGAAATCAGAAGAACACGCGAGCGTTGACGGGGAGCCGAAATACTCCAGCAAGCAACATAAGCAAAGAAGAAATCGAACTGACCTTTACAACTCCGCTGCGTCCACATGCCAACTGCCATTAATCAAAACAGTGAAACTGTCCAGGCAAAACCTATATTAAGCCACCCCGCCTCCAGCCCCAACCTTACACCTGCTTCTTCCTTTTTATAGAGCAAGGGAGGCAGCGGTCGGGTGTGAAGCACAGCCGCATGAGTTCGGCCTGATCAACCAAATACTGATCTGAAACTATAAACAAAGATGCGGCAGTAAGCTTGAAACTAATACCACTTCCAAAGTGCTAAAAAGGTATTTTTACTTAATTGGGCCATGCGGCTATCACAATAAAGCCAATAAAGCTAAAAAGGCAACGACACCACAGAGCTCCACAAAGTCTAAGTCGACGTTTTACTGTGACCTTACATCATAAAGCTAAAATGAATGCGGAACTACTACATGTTAATACTTGAAATTAACTAAGCGCAGCAAATGTTTCTCAGTGCTGGAATCTCATAGCAACGTGTGCGGCTTAGAAACTCCCCAATCATGTCAATATGTTCCAAATGTAGGCAGCAAAGCACCAGTAGTTGTGACACTAGCTGCATTCTGATTGACTATATTATTGTGCAATTAGAAATACAAAACAGTGCTTTATGGAACACATGTATTTAAAAAGAAAAAAGCTCATGTTTGATTGCTAAATGTTTTGGTGCTACAATGGTTTTGCGACCCCATCAAAATGTGTGTATTTTGCTAAACTGTAATGGAAACACTTTTTTTCACAACACACACATCACATGGTCAAAATCCGGATGTTACTACTGGCAGAAACAACAAAGAAGACAACAGGAAGTGATAGGCGGGAAAATGGCGTGGAATGTTTTTATAATGGCTTATCGCGTGAACAAACTTATTAAAGTGTGATTTTTAATTGAGTTTCTTATTTAAGGAAACACCGCAAATGCGGAAATGTGCTTTTTCTATGTTAGCAGAATATCGACAAAGTTTTGCCTGCATTTGTAATGGAAACACAGCTACTGTGGATTATTTATAGTTGTTGGTTATTGCCAGCAAAATTACAGAGGTCAACACATGAACAACACAGATTCCCTTGGAAGATGCATCTAAAACTAGGATGTCCTAATCCAGGCATTCGAACTACTCTAGCTTTCTCAAAGGTAGATTTTACTGTTCCTTATGCGACTGTGTCAAATGAATTGCTCTTTGTGTTTTGATCAAAAGCTTTTGATGTATGAGAGCGAGAATTGAGCAGGAAGCAGCTGAAACACTAATCCATAAATGTTATGACGGTGAAGGCAAAGCACTACGTTTATAAAGCAGTAGAAACCCAATGAATAAGAACAATGTTACGAGAAGAATGATCAACAAGGCATATCAAAACACAGAAAATATATGCCAACGTTGGCTTAGCACTTTGGCAAACTGCTCTATGTGCAAACCTCGTCAGCAAGAACGAAACGCGAATTTACTGAGGAATGTAGCTGTAAAACCTTTGGCGCTAACAAAAGTGTAATACTGAAAGAATGTGGGGTAATGATTCATTGCGCTGAGTAACTAAATTGTATTAAATGTACTGTTGTATGGGGCTGGAGCTTAGCATTCATCAAAAATAGCCTTTTTTTGTATAAATCTGCAAACAAACACTCACAACAGTCACACATCTCTAATTGGATTCTTTACAGCAAGACAAAGTGAACATTTCTGTGGTATTTGCTGCTAGTCAGATGTGCTTCCATTGGGCTGAACAATAGTTTCAGAAGGAATGTCCACATTGCTACAACAACCCAAGAATAGAAGAACATAAAGCATTTTAGAACACATCTAAACCTGGAGCACAACTTGTGCTCCAGCATTAACTTAATCATCTTCAAAATCAGACATTAAGAAGCTTTGCGGCCTTCAAGCCGCTTTTCGAAAACGTATCAACTCTACTAAAGGGTTTTTACATTCGGCCGCTGTTCAGTCTTAAGCCTTGCGCACACAAACACACACACACACACACTGAGACACACTTCAAGATCCTCTGCAGTAAATAGCTGACCTAAATCTAAGACTCTGAATCAGCTTTATAAGAGATGATGGCTGGGTTGCCACGAGGGGGATCCATATTTTTTTTTCCCCTGCCACATCTCTGCCTTAAATTTCAGATAATCCTGCTTCCTGAAAGTCATCTGGACGCTCCTGGTGTAACGAGCAATCCTGTCCGGACACACTGGTGAGACACTTTTATGAGGTAACAAAATATATAAACCGTTGTGATTTATTCCAACGTTGCTCTGGAGCATTTGTAGCTATCAAACTGTGAATCTGACAGGGAGACAAACCTACAGTCTAAAGTCCAAAAAAACTGAATGACAATGGATTATAGATTAAAAACAAACATGGAGGACATGGGGAAAAAGAAGGTTTGCTTTTATTTTCCCCCAAAATATTCACTGCATAAACTCATTCTGGGTGATTATGTGGTAAATGCCAGAAAATGGAGTCATATGGTTTTCAGGTTATGACAGAAAAAGAGAGACTGATGATATTCCCGTGTTGAATAATCTGTGGTAGTAGCTGCTGCTCCAGCTGTGAGGCCACCATAAGCTCATCTGGCCAGCAGGACGTAATCCAGATGCTGCTTTAGACGTGCCTTACCTCTTCTCTGCCCACAACAAATTACTGAACAAACACATATGATTACTGGGAGTCTTTGGTGACAAACATGCTCACTTTCAGCCCTGTTAAAAAATCTATTTTTTATATCAAGTCACAACTTGTCTGTATTTCACTGGAATTTTATGTGCCGGACCAACACGAAGTAGCCGCCATTTGTTCTTAAACCGCTAAATGCAATCCAAAAATCTAAACGTAAAAGCACAACAGCTGAATCCTGTTTGAACACAAGCAAGCCTTAGTAAGGTAGCACAGCCAGGTGCTACGGGAATTTTGAAAAGCAGCACTTTAATCCTCATCATTCTAGAAGATTTAAAATTGATTTTATCCAAATTCTAGGCAAATAATTGTATTATTGAGAATGTGTTGCAGGGTAATACTGGATGAAAAACTGTTAAAAGACTAAACTTCTAGCAAGAATTCCCTGAATACACAGGCAGATAGCTTAGGTTAAAAAATAAACGTGTTAGAATGGCTCAGTCAAAGACCAGAACCTAACTCCAATAAGCCACAAGACTTCAAATTAATGTCCATGGATGCTATCAACCCAACTTGACTGAAATTGAGCTATTTTGCAAAATCTAGCCAATATATCCACAGAAGGACCGCTTCTATGTAGCAACACAAAAAATGAAACACATTTTGTTCAGAATTTCTCTATTATGGCTATTTCTTGCAACAACACGGTATACAAACATGCTAAACATATGAAAAATATGTGAACTTCTCACCTCACATATGTTGTAATCTTCAGAATCCAGCAGCAGACAGAGTTTGGGCAGAAGCTCAGGCCAGTTTTGCAGCTCTCCTTTGGAGGCGATGGTGGTGATGAGGATTCCTGTAGTGGAGAGATCGCTCAGTTTGACTCTGCACACATGAACGCACAAATATCACACCAGCGACCACAAGCATACACGTAGGAGCTTTATACAGAACAGGAACATGAAGTTGAATTAGCCGCAGCTGCAGCTCCGAGGTCTAGGCTTTGCTCTGCAGGAAGGCTCAACAGAAAGCAATAAAGCCACAAATCACCGATTCTCATAAAAGATTCTTTTCATCACACCGACCACAACTTGTTAAAACCTTGCACAGAAAAATTAAGCAGGTCATGTTTCAGTCTTAGAGAAGCACGGCAAACTTAGATCCCAGCAGCTACAGGCTACAGCGTCCTGACAACATGGAGCACGTGGTGCTAATTGGAGATAGCCCCATGACAGAAGCGCAATTTTTAAAAAATCTTTTTTACGCCGTCGTCCCTACTCATGCCTCATACTTTAAAGAACAATAAGCATTCCTAATATTTCATTTATTGCTAGCAAAACAAAATGAGAAAGATTTTTGTCTACAGGAATTGGCTTAATTTAATGTCTTCGCTTTGATTTTAACTGCACTCCCGTTCAAAGTGACTCTGAGAATGTCGCTTCACGTTAGCAGCATCCTGCTAAGCTGCTGCTAAGCCAAGCAGTCAGAGGTGAAGGAGGGGAAGGACAACAGCAATGGCTGCCGGACCGACACATCCCTGTGTGAATTTGTTTTCATTTCAGAAAAGGAGGGGGGAAGGAATAAAGAAATGACATTTGTTTGATGCTAAATGTGTCAATTGTCATCAATTATCCTTCACAAACAATAGAACACTTTTCTCTGATTCAAATGCCTTTTCACTGGATTTGGACCATTCTGATGAGCCTGAGTGTGATAGAGCAGCAAGCATGCAGTATTTGGTGCGCCGGAACCTGAAGTTTAACACACTCATATTTCTCAACATTTAGTGGAGATTTTTATTCTCAGGGGAAGGCATTTCAGTCAAACAATCAACATGATATTTGAATATTATGTGAATAATATTTTTATTAAATAGAATATAAAATTATTTTGTTTGTCCCCCCCTTGTGTACTCTTTGCTATGGTGATGAATAAATACCGAAATCTTTCCTAGAAACTCTCACTTCATCTAATATCCATTTAGAATCACATATAAATAAGCTTTGTGGGAACTAAGGCGACAAGTTATTAAGTAGGTATGCAATTGAGATATTAAAGCTGAATATCCGATGACAAGAACTAGATCCCTGCCAGTCTTTATGAGATTTAGTGGCTTGGTCACTAAAGTACACTTTAGCTGGACATGAAGGGCACTGAAACCGGATCCAACTGGCCAGATATATTATTGGCATGCAGAATGTAAGTGTGTGCCGTCTGCTACGATTTCAATGAAGACATTCGGATTTGATACGACATGCAGCTCTCGTGGTACCTGAACGTGCAGGCAGTTTTGGAAATTTCACAAAATAAACTCAATGACAGCGTTCATTGGACAGATTTTCCCTAAAACATGGCACCCGACTTACCCACTGTGGCACGAATGAGGGGAGAGGAGTCTCCGATGTTTTGGAGGCATTCGCTTTTGATAAAATCAGACACTCCGTTTGGGAAGTTCTGGTAGTGAGCCTTTACGTTGTTCTTCAGAATCAGTCCGCTCAGGGAACGGGTCGGTTCGTCTGTGAGGAGACCAGAAACAGGCCGGTGAATGTAACTTTAATGCACGGGTAGCATTTTTATAAACATGACTTAAGACTTAAACAAAAACAAATGTCAATAAAAGCAGCAAAAAACAGTAATTATTTGCCTTAACAGTTTTACTGTACAGTGAAAACCTATTTCCCCCCTCCTTTCCTGCTTTCTGTTTTTTTTTCTCAGATGACAAACAAGCTTTGATATCAAAGATAATCTGAGTAAAAAAAAAAAGTTTTCAAAAGATGAATCCATTTATAAAGGGAAAAAGTAAAAGACCAAAGAAGTTGGAACATTTTGGAAACTAACACAGCGATTCAGAAAAGGAACATTATACTGACAATGATCTGAGACGCACCAGGAAGCTCACCTCTGAACGGCTCAAAGAAAAAATGTCAATAATCTGATAGACGTAAAAAAGCTAACTAACTGGTAAGGTTATATTAGCTGCAAGTTAGCGGTAGCCTAAGACGTCTCGATTTACAGAATGCAGATGTCTGCGAGCGACTCAAACATTTGCCTGACAGAAAAGTCCCATGAGAAAAATAAACTACATAGTATACGAGATTAAATAATCCTGCCACCACAAAATTTAAGACTTGTGATCAATGTATTTAAGGCCGACTTATTGTTTTTTGATGAATTTAAGAAATTTTAAGGCCATTATCTTAGATTCATGAAATTAAAACTTTTACATTTTTTCTTATGACATCTAAGACACTGTAAGACTTTAATTTTAGACACATAAATGTAAGTGTTATAAAAGGATGCGCAGACACTCTGTGGTCTGATATTAAAACAGTTTTTAATGACTGAACTCTTCAAGGGGGGCAAATACTTTTCACAGCCCTATTGATGTTACCGTTCTATTTAAATATAATAATCTACCAAATTTAAAATGTGTCCACCTTTCAGCATTTAAACCTAAGCTCCAAAGGTGTGCAAGTAGCAAATCAAAACGTCTCAACACCCCTCGGATCTTGTACTTAGCAGACAGTCGTGCCAAACGCTGCATCTCTGCCAGGAATCGGGTTTAAATTTAGAGCGACCCATATTCCCAGAGCCACATCATCTATAGCGAAGATGCCCCCGGGTCACCCTGAGTCATGGCCAGATAGCTCCTTCCCAAAAGGTGTTGCATAGAATAAAGAGGGGGGGGGGGACAAACAAAAAAAACATGCAAGGTGAGAATAGAATAAGGTAGACAGACGAGTTAGCTTACCTTCAGATTTTAACTTGGTCAAAACAAATATCAAATAGTTGTTAAAGTCCGGGTACTGGTTCAGCTGCTCGAGTCTCTGAGAAAAAAAAAGCGGTTGAGGATGACAACCGTTCACACGGGATGCACAACATCAGTGTCTTTATTGCAGCAGTGAAGCAGAGTGTTTACTTTTTCATCCAGGGCCAACAAAAAGAAGAAGTGGATACAGTTAATGTGTGTAAGTGGTGGTGTAATGTGTGGACGTTTGTAATGGGTCATAAATATGTCATTTACTATGACCGAGTACTGTGAGTACCCGACCAGATGGCGTCTTTAGGGCAATATCGTCTATGAGCTAATGATGTGGCTCATATGAGAGTGTGTGTGCGTGTGTATGTGTTGGTGTGTGTGCGTGTGAGGAGGGAGGGGGTTACGTAAGCAAGTCATTTAGGATCAGCAAGCAGCCACACAGAAACAAGTCAGCCTAGCTGTGGATGATCCTTTTTCCCTCTAATGTGAAAATATTAAAGCTCATTTCCATCTGATGACACTTCACGAGTGAAACGACGGCAGAGGTAATGAAGCACTTAACACTGTATAAGCTGCAATTAGCAAAAACCACACACATACACACACCCCTCGTCCCCGAGGCAGCTTCTATCCCCCGCTCCCGTTTAAGTCTGGATGTGTCATGAGAGTGAAAACATGTCCATTCCGACACGTTTGCGGTTCGGTTTTTGGAACCCCGTTGAAAAACGACACCGAGGCAAATGTCAACGTGAAAGTTCAAATGACAGCTGGCCAGTTTTTTTTTTTTTCCATCTTCCTTGCACCTTAAGCGTACCAGACTAAAGTAAACCCCAACTAAACCGTTCGTTTTGTTTAAATCAAAAATATTGATATTAATATTTCTAACAGTTATTTACTGAATTTAGCAAAATGCAGGCTACTTTTAAACCAACACGTTCCTCATTCCTTGTCTACCGTACTTTTATATCGCCTTTACCTTAATAGGAACTACAGCTAGGGCTTATTTACATCTTTACATGGTAATCAAAGAAAGGCGTGGTAACCTTTCAGCCAGCTGTTCAGCAGTGCAGAGCAACATATGAGAAATGGTATTCATAGTAGTCACTCTTCACGCCATGAAGTCAGGTAAAACTCTGGTAATTCCCTGACATTTTTTAAAAAGGGATTTCCATCATAGCAATGGTATGACGGAAAATTCTGCGGTTTTAAAATTGCAACTATTCCTTGATATTAAGCCATCCGAATTAGGGAGCAGCTCATTAAATTTCGCTCATTTCAAAGCTTGTATATCGGAAAGAACTTCAGTCTAATTAGCTGAAAGAAGATAAAATAGGGCGGAGCTGCACAGAGTCAATAAATTTCATCAGGACTTGTTCAAACACGAGATCCTGTGGCGCGTTAAATAAGGAGAGTCTAAACTATGTGTATCATCTTGTTTTCATGCAGCCTCTCAGTAATTTATACTCGTGGTGTAAGATCGTTGCCATCTTAAGTCACTGCTTTCATTTTCAAGATAAGTAAGTATATATTAGAAACACAAACAAAGCTGTAATTACAGCGTAATGCTAAAGTGATATTGCATAGTTAGAGACAAAAGACAAGATTTCAATTTAGTGTGCAATTGGTGAGACTTTTCTGTGAACACAGTTGTTCAAACTAAACTTCAAGGAACAGAAATAGGTGATAACATGATTATTATTTGATAAAATTCCTATTCACTTTTATCTTAAATAATCAATCAAATTTTATTTGTACAGCACCTTTCAGCAGCAAGGCATTTCAAAGAGCTTTACATCATATCAGACATGATATGATGGAAAGCATAAATGAAATGTTTTTCTTAAAAAAATCAAATATGGCATTGTTTTTAGCCGAATTACTGACATTAACAGCTTTCTACATTGACTTTCCAATAACGGCACACATGACCTTGTTTACATGAACCTTGGTGAGGTTATTATGGGAAGAAAAGGGGGGAAAGAAAGAAAACCCGGTCAGCACAGGCGAACATGTTTCTAATGGTAAACACCTTGGCGTACATTAGCCACAGCTAGCCTGTTGAGTGTGACTGGGCTGTAATAAATGGATAAATCTTATTCCCGAGAGCCGGAGGAAAGGATACTTGCTGGACGGATCTCTGCGTGGACGTATCTGGTGACTGAGACTCCTTCAGCAGCTGTAGTATTTGCTGAAGCCCCTGCTCGTCTGGCTTCCACTCACACTCCATCTTGCTGCCGCGGATAAAGCAACAACATAAGCTCACACAGAGGACTTACAAGCCAACGGCTCATAAATGAGAACACCCCCCGCCTTCCTCCTCCACCCTCCGTTAAAGGCAAAAAAAAACAAAAAACATGTCGGACACAGAAAGGTTTTTACCTGCTCTGTCGCGGGCGACGTACTCGCTTGTAGTATCCTTTCTGTGAAAATGTGAGCGTCTGTCTGGGTTTTCAGACATGGGCCCGTTTCGGCAGACAGGTCCGTTCTTCGAGCCACACGAAAAAAAAAGCTTCGGGTCAAACAGCCCTGCGTTGATTATAGCTGCCTCGCTTCGGTCAGCTGACACCCACCTGCGAGGTCCTAGTGCTCAACGTATCTTTGCTTTTCACTTGCCAACTCATATTGCTCTGTTTATTCATTTATATGTTTCTTTTCTTTCAATTGAACTTCTTCCACTTGGCAAATTTACGACAAAACAATTCTCCAGCATCCTTAAAAAAAAAATTAGGAGTCCCTAAAGAAAAAAAAGCGTAAGGTTTTGATAAATTACCTTCATTTCAGATGGTACTTGAAAGCAACACAAGCCACCCCAGTGGATTCGTGACTTTCCTGCTAATAGAAAAGCTGTCGAGTCTCAATAATAATGCAACAATAAGCCATCGATTAAATGAATGCTTATGTGATCATTAGGGTCAACTGTGAAATTAGCAAATACATTATTTTTAATCTGTCCATAACTGTTAAAAATATAGATATATATAGTTTTAAAGAAATACAATTGTGAAACGATGACAACAATGACACAATGACGTTAGGAGAACGTCATTGTTATTGTGGTGATAATAATAATAATAATAATAATAATAATAATAATAATAATAATAATAATAATAATAATAATAATAATAATAATAATAATAATAATAATGTTATTACAATGTTTATAATGATATTAGAAGATGATGAAGCAGGAAAAAATGGCTGTAGCACTGAGTGCAGCAGGAATGATTTGGATGATGGAAATTCAGAGGTGGGACGTAGTAAGGTTTAAATGTTTTTTTTTTTTTTTTGGGGGGGGGGGGGGGTTATGCATGCTGCTCTTTGTTCCGTATTTGTAAAATCAGGGTGCACTAAAAGAAACAAGAGGCATAAATGTCATCGTCATTAATCCATAGAAATGTAAGCATAATATTTGGTTAGTAACCAAGCTTGTGCTAAATTAGACATAAATTAGGCTTATTTCGGTACTTATGTACATACTTTATAGTCACACAGTGGTCTAATATCTCTTTATTTTTATATATATATATTTTTTTATTTCTTTAAAAATAATAATAAAAGATACAGATAAAAGTGTTAGTTTTTCCTCCCAGTTTGACCCAGACGTGTTGCCAGTTGTTTTTGAATGTCCTCCAAAGTAGACCGTTTTCTGGACAGTGGGTGACTGGTTTCCGATTATTTTCAGATATTTCAGTCCGATATGTTGGTACACTGTTTTGTCTTATGTTTTGGTTCAATTTTGACTGTTCTGTCACAAACCCTTTCTGACTTCAATACATGTGAAGAATCTGATATTTGGCTGGTGTTATTTCATTTGAATTCTTTGGATCTAAATCATAAGCACGACTGATCACACTGGTGATAATGGAAACCCAGACGCAGGCGTGAGATGTGAAAAACTGCTTCCAATTAAAAACCTTTTGGCGATAATGGACAATATTGTCACATCCTGGGTTTGATTGACCCATCATCTGATCAGGACTCTGCTTAAACGAGGCAGCAGGAGATCTGAAGGTGATTATCAGCGGTAACACTGTAGCTGAGCTCTCCAAATGTTATGTAGTGTCTCAGAAATCCTTGCTGAAGGCCCGGATTCCCTCTGATGAGTCGCTGAAGATTCTTCCTCCTCTGTGGACATTTTGTGTACATCCTCTCCTGGTCCTCTGCTTGTGTGCTTGTCTGCCCTTGACACTCTCTCTCTGGCCTCATCTGTGTGATTGAATCTTTCTCTGAGGAAGATCTCTACCAGGAGTCAATAAGAGTCGATGACAAGGGCATTTGGGTAGTGTCTTTATTATGCTAGAGCAAAGTAGAGGTTCATCAAAGTTTTAAGATCTCTTAAAGTTATGACCCCGAACAACATTTCTGTTTTGTGTCTTGTTCTTATCTGTCAGGGTGGAGTTGGTTTATACACTTCTTTCTGCAAACTACTTGATTTTTTTTCCTCTTTGGGTTGACGAGCACTGCAGGAAAAAAGGTGGAGATTGGAATGTGATAAGTAAGTTAAAATTGTAGGGTTGAAATAAAAAAGGGTAAATATTATTTTTTTAAAATTCCACTCATAAAAGCAATTGGGACTTTTTAAAAATGTATTTAAAAAAAAAAAACAACAACAACAACAACAAAAAGAATTAGTGCAGTTCTTAAGGGTAATGAGAAACATTTCATTGATATGTGGTCTCCTGTGCTAAACTATTTACCTAAAGAGCTGACAAGACTTGTGATGAGAGGTCAGAATCCTATAAAGTGGAAGGTCTCACCAGATCTTAACTAATGGACATCCTCCTTTTGTATTCCTATGCATCTTTCTTCTTTCTCTGATCACCCGGCTAGATATGATTGCGCTGATGTCAGGCTGTAAACATGTCTGTTAATGTTTGCCGACCACTGAAGGCATGATTTAACGTGAATGTTACATTGTACGGCAGCTTCCTTTTATTTTATGTATTTTATTTTATTTATTTATTTTTATGTTTGTTTGTTTTTTGTTTTGTTTTTGTTGTTGTTTTTGTTTCTGTTTCGTATCTCATACTCATGTAAGGTGACTGGCAGCACAGTGTACAATTTTCTATTTTTTCTGTTTGTGAAAACACAAAATTAATTAAAGCTGCAAGCAGCCTCGGGCGGCCCTCGCAGCAAGCGCCGCTCCGGCCTATTGGCCACCGCGGGGGTTCCGGCCACCGCAGAAGCTCTCGCTCGGTTTCCAGAGCCGCAGCCCGCTCCCCACCGCGGAAGCTCCGCCGCAGTTTCCAGCACCGCCGCACGCCAGCCGCCGCAGGAGCTGTCGCGCGTTTTCCCCGCCCGTCCACCGGGCGACACGCGTGAATGCGTTCGGCGGTGCTCCCCGACGACTGTCGAAAAATCTGGCGCAGATCGGTCGATGCGTCGAGGAGATACGGCCGATGTATCAACTTAGGGGGCGCAGTGGAGTCAAATTACATCTCAAATCCGTCGGGCTCTTTAGAGGTGAACAAAGGTCATACATATCCAGTTTGGCGCCAATCGGATGATCCATGCGTGAATAAGAGCCAAACGTATGCATATGGCGAGGGACTGATATTCGCCCTTTGGCCACGCCCACACGGTTCAGCCAGAAGCGAGCATTGACAGAGCTCATCATCTGAATTACCTTGATTAGGTCAAGAGAGCCATAAACGGAGCTTTCCAAGGAAAAAAAAGACACTTCCTGTTCTGAGGGGGCGGGGCTTAGATGACGTCATAATATGATGACACAGGGTCGTCAGGGATCCCACCAGGGTCACTCGTGCAAAGTTTGGTGCAGAAGCTATCGACCGTTCACAGTAAAATACAAGACTTCCTGTTGTCAGGGGGCGTGGCCTACGTGATGTCATCATTTAACCATTGGATATTATTGGACACAAGATAATGATCAATAACTGAAGGTTTGGTGTCTCTGTCAGTTTTTGTGTTAGAATTACAAATTATTTAATTTTTTCCTCTTTAATTCAACATTGAACTGTCATTCCGTAGGGCAATGCTGCCCTCTGGTGTCGAATTACTGAAATAATGAAACTATTTCAGTGGGCAGCAGAGGGCAGCATTGCCCTACAAACAACGAACATGGACTGTTTATTATGTAATTACACAGAAGATCTCTCTAATTCATTCTGAGGGGCGGGGCTTAGATGACGTCATAATATGATGACAAAGCATTGTCAGGCATCACACCAGGATGAGTCAGGCCAAGTTTGGTGCAGCTCGGTCGAAACATGTGGAATCTAGAAGCAAACGTATGGCATCGGCGTTACAGGTCACTTCGCCACGCCGCCACACCCAGCTGCTTCATCGCAGCCGGTCAGGGCTTGGATCCACAACACACCAACATGTCTTCTGTCTCTGGACACAGTTTCATGTTGATTAGGTCAAAGGGCTAAGATAGCGACCGTTCACAGTAAAACATGACACTTCCTGTTCTCAGGGGGCGTGGCTTAAGCGATGTCATAATTTCACCACAGGGTATTTTAGGACACCTATTGATGATCAATCACTGAAAGTTTGGTCCCTCTATGTGTTTTTATATAGGAAATATAAGAGTTTCGTGTTTCATGGCGAGTAGGTGAACTTTGACCCCTGGTAACCCCCCTTCAGCAAGCTCATACAGTCACCAATTTGATAACTTTAAATCAGACATGCCTTATGATCAGACTGACCGAGTTTGAAGCCGATCAATCGAAAACCCTAGGAGGAGTTCGATCAAATGCAAAGGCTGTAAACGTCAAAATCGAGGTCAAATGAACTTCAATCTAAAATGGCCGACTTCCTGTTGGGTTTAGAGCATGGCTCTAAGAGACTTTTTTGTACGTCCCGACAAGATACACATGTGTACCAAGTTTCGTAATTCTAGGTTTAAGCATGGCTTGGGGCTGTTCATTTAAAATACTCTAGGGGTCGCTATAGAAAAATTAGGCCACGCCCACCAAATATCGCTATGGATTCCTGTTCGGGGATGGATAAGGATCCATCCTAGTGAGTTTGGAGCAGCTCACCCCGAAACTGTGGAATTCAGAGCCAAACGAAATTCGATGGCGTTCGCAACGCCGCCACGCCCACCTGCTTCATCGCAGCCGGTCGGGGTTGGAATCCACAACACACCAACATGTCTTCTGTCTCTGGACACAGTTTCATGTTGATTAGGTCAAAGGGCTAAGATAGCGACCGTTCACAGTAAAACATTACACTTCCTGCTCTCAGGGGGCGTGGCCTACATAAAAAAAAAATTTCACTGCAGGGTATTTTAGGACACCTGATGTCGATCAATCACTGAAAGTTTGGTCCCTCTATGTGTTTTTGTATAGGAAATATAAGAGGTTTTTGTTTCATGGCGTGTAGGTGAACTTTGACCCCTGCTAACCCCCCTTCAACATGCTCCAAAACTCACCAATTTGATAACTTTAAATCAGACATGCCTTATGATCAGACTGACCGAGTTTGAAGCCGATCAATCGAAATCCCTAGGAGGAGTTCGATCAAATACGAAGGCTGTAAACGTCAAAATCGAGGTCCAAAATGGACCTTCAATACAAAATGGCCGACTTCCTGCGATACTTGCACTATGACATTACTTGTAAATTCTGAGCGTCTTAGTGAGCTCTACAACTGTACCGAATTTCAAGTCTCTACGATGAAGTAAGTGAATAGCAATGGGTCTTTTGAAAATTGCTAGTTGCCGCCGTTGAGCAATTTTTTTTGCGATTTTTGCGGCGACCTTAAAATTCAAAATTTTTAAACCGCCTAGTCGCTTCCGCCAAGTTTGGTGAGTTTTTGAATATGATAAAGCCCCCAAATGGGCCCACGAAATGGGTGGAAGAATAATAATAAAACAGTACAGATACAATAGGCCTTCGCAGCGCTTTGCTGCTCGGGCCTAATAAAAATGTTTTTAAAAAAAACAACAAAAAACATACGTCATTGAACCAAAACGAGTGCCTTAATTTTTGATCCACTAGATGGCAGCACACATCAGAAATCCCTTTTGGTCCAATCGAAGTATCTGCTGAAGAAGTCAGGTACCTTCTCTCTGCGTTTAGAGCAGCAGTCATATATCAGAGTCTGGCAAACAAAGCTGCCTTCTGTGTCGCTAGCGTGGAGCTTTTTTGCCTATACAATTATTTATTTGAGAAATTCATCGGTTCCGACAGAAAAAGACGAGAAGAAGAGTGAGATTAAAGAGTTTGGTCCCTTTTCGGTGTCCATCCTCTCAGCCTGATTTAAAGAGGATTTTTTCCCCCCCCTGATCTCCGGGGAACCATGAGCTTCCTTTTGTGAGTTATAAATACTTGGTGAAGTCCCCTTTTGCCTTCGTGACTTGGGTTTTAAGTTGTAGAGAACAGTAGCTGATATTTCACTGCTGGGAAGCCAGCTAGCGATAAAATAAACAAAGGATTAGTCTACTTCCTGGACGTGCCTTTTCATCATTAGTGTTATTTGCGTGTGTTCTTCTTGTTTTCTGCTTAAAAATCCTCACACATTCTAGTTTAGTTGAATCAACGTGTAAACAATTACTATGTGCTCCAAGAAGACTTGTAGTTAATGTAATTTGAGTTTTAAAAAAAAATCTATTCGTCGTGTGGCCTGGATATTTGCTGGTGCACACTGCTAACAAGTGCTAACATTAGCTTCAGTGAAACAAAACACAGCTCGGTCTCGTTTGGCCTCCAAAGCTGTGTTCTTGAGTAAGGAATGTGTTTGTAAACTACAAACTGTTTAATAACCGTGTATGAAATTGAAATTAGAAGAAAAACAACCGGCAAAAAAAAAAAAAAAATACTAGGATGGCAGGACTTGTATATGAGTGAAATCATTAAGCCGAAATGGTGACCAAAATTGCATTCTTTAAATGTAAAACTAAATTGTAATATCTCACTCCCTTTACAATTTAAAGCCGTTTCTTTGTTTTTTGATTATTATTTTTTTAAATTAACATTTCTAACCAAAGTTCTGCTGCAATGCAATTTTAATTCAAATAGATTTGTTGCATTTAAAATCTATACAGGTGGGAAGCAAATACGACCTGAGTTACATATCAGCATTTTAATTACAAATAATATTTAACATTTTTAGAAGCATTCTATGTTTCAACGAAAGTTAACCTTTTACTCTACTGGAGTTATTAGTTTATAGGACACTGAAGAGTTTACCGAAAGATTGTTGATGTAAAACGCAATGAATTGGTGAAGAGCTCCCAAACTAAAGATCTCAGTTTTGTTTAAAATGAGGTTTTCCGTCATAAAAATCTTCTCCACTGATAAATATTCGCTTTGTTGGCACCAGCTTCAGTTGTGTTTTCACTTTGAGAGGGTGTGTGCAGGATGAAGATGTTGGCTCACTAAGTGTTGGAACATGTTGACAGTCAATTTCTGTCTATTGCATTGTATAAATTGAAATTTCATTTGGCTTGCACTTTAAAAGCAGCAAAATGTCTGTTTAAAAAAATGTTAATTGGCTCGAATGCTCTGTTCTACACAGGGAAGCTGGGATTAAAATGAGTTTACAGTGAAAACACCAAAATTTAAAAATAAATAAATAAAATGTAGTATGTTTTTGTAGTACGCTTAAATTCAAGAAACATTTACGTTCTCGCTTTTATTTCTGCCCGGAGCTCACAGTCCTGCTCAAACACTGCTTGATGTGGATGTAAGAGGTAATCGCTTCATTATCTAGCTTAATGATTCCTTCGAACTGGAATAGAAAGAGTACGGCTCCTCGGATGACACAACCTCTTTATTTTCTCGTCATTGTTGCGAAATCGCTTCATAAATGGCAGCACACGCTGCTTATTTTATTCATCTACGCTAATTCTCACGATGGTTTCTTCTTTTTATTTGTTTCATCCAAAGAGTCAGATGCGAGAGACGCAGAAAAGGACTTGCCTTAGCTGACATCTTAGTTAGCCGCCGAGCTGTTTCTGTGCGTTTCTGCTGTGATGCCTGAAAAATTCTTGTTTAATGGAGCAGTGTGAGATCCTGAATGCAGCCTCATTAAACACAGAGAGATGTACTGTTCTGTCCCGCTGTTCTCGCATCTGTGGCTCCTTTGTCAGTAATAATTGGAAAAAAAATAAATACCCTGACTTGATATATTTATTTATTTTTTTCAATTTATTTAAGCAAACTTCCTTTCTGTGAACTCAAGTGATTTATCTCTCTGTTTGTTGCCGTCTTTCCACAGTGGAAACCGTTCGTCCAAAACATTCAAGCCCAAGAAGAATATCCCAGAGGGTTCTCATCAGTATGAGCTGTTGAAACACGCCGAGGCGACGCTGGGGAGTGGAAACCTGCGCATGGCGGTCATGTTGCCCGAGGGGGAAGACTTAAATGAGTGGGTCGCCGTCAACAGTAAGTCCTGCCTTTTGCCTTTTTCTTTTTCCAGTCAAATTCTTTATCTCAACACCTCCTTTTCTTTCTTTTTTCTTTAAAAATAACCTCTCGTTCCTCAAATGTCAGTTTGTCCAGGTCGTGGATCAGGTGAGGGTGAACTTTTCACGGTGTGAGCTCTTGGCTTTCCCTCTAAAGACCGCTCGCTTTCATGGCAGGAAGACCGCTGCGAATGCTAAATAGATTTTATTGAGCCGTTCGTTAAGGGCCCTGTTTACTTTCCGCTAAGGAGCGGTGAATGACTCCGCTTAAAGATGAATTCCTCCCACGATCCAGTTCTTGTAAAGTTTAATTTGTTCGGCAGGGTCGACATGCAGCCAAATGGTTACGAACCAAGAATTTCGCACCAGGTTCGCAGCAGCGCTTTCCACATAGTGCAGGTTGTCATTACAGTGGAAGATTTTTTTTAGTCTGTTGCACAAGCTGCTCTGACTTTCACAATAAAGGGAAGTTGGGAGAAAAACAGCTGTAAGCAGTCACTTCTCTCGCCATCAGGGCTCACTGACTTTTCACATGATTGCTGCTCATAGGAAGCTGCAGTAACACAGTGTGACATGGCTTAAAAATAAAACCAGGGTTGTTTTTTTTTCCCATACCAGATCTGATTTTAATCTTTTTTTTCTCATTTTCTTTGAATTTTTTTTTTTAAAAAAGCTAATGACAGACAATAGGTACTAAAAGTTGCTTTTATTTCAGTCATGAAATAACGAAGTATTATTGCCAGGCTGCGAGAGTTTTTGTTTGATTGCGAGAGTGTTGTCGTAATGCAGAATAAAGAAGCAATTTTACCAGAATTGTCTTCAAATTACAAGGAAAAATAGTTCTTTCAATGACAAAAACAAAGCTTAAATAACTGATCTTTTTTAATCTTTGGTGTTGGAGTTCTCATAAAATTACTACTTCATTCACCAAACACTCTGGTAATAACAAGACTTTATTCTTGGATTATGTAGACTTTATTATCATATGACCTCATTCTCATATTACTACATCTGTATTGTTTTAACATCATGACTTTATTTATTTATTTTTTAAATCTTCGAATGACTTGGTCAGAGAGTTGACCCAATTTCAAAGTCCAAATAAATAGAAACTGTGAAAAAAACCTGCTTGTCAAACAAGATGGTGGCCTCGCATCAGTCATTCTTAACATGTTGTAAACAAAATAAGTTTGTTGCTCAGCTGTACAATGAGCTGCCCACGAGAAAATCCACGCTTAATTCATACACAAAAGTCCCATAATCTCTCTGGAGATGTGTCACTTTATCTACGTGTCAACGTGTCGTAACAAAATGGACGGTTGAGTCCGAAGCTTTGACTTTTTGTTTTCCTGAATGCAGCTTTCTAGTTTTGGGATAAAGTGATGAAATAAAACTTTCCTTTTGGAAAATGAGAGTCCAAAAAAAACAAACAAAAAACGAGCCTCCATTCAGTGGCAGCACTGCTTTCTGTAAGGAAGTGATGGGTAGCCATCATTTGGGTCAGTGTAATTTTAAATATGCTGCAAAAATTGGTTGTCATGGTGACCTGACAGGCAGCATGAAAGAACATGATAGCAATTTTCAAATGAGACTTTTTAGCATTTATTGCTACCATGAAGTGATTGTTTACATTGGAGAAAAGTGATAATGCTAATGCTAATGCTAGCAGCAGCACATCCAGCATGGGGGCTCATTTAAAGGGACAGTCCAGTGGGAGATCATTTGGGAAAAAGATTCTGAGTATGGAAAAGTATTTATTCCCCATCCTGCTGTTCTTCCTTCCTTCTTTTCTTTCTTTAAATTCTTTGTTCTATTCTTTCTTCCTTGTGCCATTTCTTCTTTCCTTCCCTCTGCCCTTTGTTCCTTTTTCATCTCTTTATTAATCTTGTCCTCCTTCCTGTCTTGTGTCAAACTTGGTGCCTTGTTTTTATTCCTTACCTTTATCTATCCTTTCTTCCTCTTTGTGTCCTTTATTCTTTTATTGTCTATCCTCCTTTCTTTCATATTGATTTAATGTTGATTCATTTCTTGGATCCTTTAATCTTTTCTTTTTTTTAATCCTTTCTTCCTCATTTACTTGCAGTTTCTGGTTTCTCCGTGTTCCGTATTAGGAACTTGCCCACTGGAGAAAAATATCATCATGGAGATAGAAACCTGAAATAAGAACTTGTTGTTTTACCTCAAAGCCTTTAAAATAACTTTATTCTGGAAATGCAACGTGGGCTTTCTGCCTGGCGATTGAAATACGGGGAGACTTGATTCTCATCTGTTAATCCCGGCATCAACAAAATAATAATAATTTTCTATTTTTTTTTTTTTTCCCTCAGCGGTGGATTTCTTCAACCAGATCAACATGCTGTATGGCACCATCACAGACTTCTGCACAGAAGAAAGTTGTCCAGTCATGTCTGCCGGTCCTAAGTAAGAGCACCTTAGCAGCTACTTGTTTTTATTAAAGTCTGGCTAATTTCTTCACAATAGTTATAATTAGAGTATTGCATTGATTTTCATGTATCAGCTGAACAACAAACGGTACATAAGCAGAAGTTTCTGAAACATCCAATGGATTCAATTACTTTATTAACCTCTTATAGTAGAGATGTGTTTTTGCCTCACCAGTGGTGCTCACCAGGCACTTTGCATGCCTAGTGACTATTTTAGATTAGCCTCTTCAAGGTCTACTGAGAATCACATCTGGTGACTAGACTGGAAAAACGTCTCTGGCCTTCCAGGTGTTATATTTATAGTTTATTCACGCACACACACACACACACACACACACACACACACACACACACACACACACACACACACACACACACACACACACACACACACACACACACACACACACACACACACACACACAAAAAGCCAAAACAAAACTTGTATCTGTTCTCTGCAGGTACGAGTACCATTGGGCCGACGGAACCAACATCAAGAAGCCCATTAAATGCTCAGCCCCCAAGTATATCGATTACCTCATGACATGGGTGCAGGACCAGCTGGATGATGAAACGCTTTTCCCTTCAAAGATCGGTGAGGTTTCTTTCCAGCTCGGTGGAAAGGTGCTTTTTACCCGTCTTCTAAATGTACAAGCTGCTTTTTTTTTAGCAGCTATACAAATACACTAAAGCTATAGCTAATAAAAGTGGAAATCCTGGATCTATGAAACAGAAACATGGCCCCGACTTCTTGCTTTAATATTTACATACAGTCCACAGTGCACTGATCTTTTTTACACGTATAATTAGCGGCAACCGACCTCTGTAGCAGAGGTAGATTTCATGCTTGTACTTGACACTTAAGCATGATTCATGTTCTGTAATTTGTGGTTGAAGCACACAGTCATGTCTCAGCCTCTATGCCAGCTGAGGCCTGCGTTGTTAAGCGTCGAGCGTTATTTTTGTAGAGACCAGCCGGCATAAATGGATGTCAGCTGGCCTCAGAAGTGTACATCTCAGGAGAAGAGCTCAATGTGCCTTCCCTAAGGCAGCAGATTTGCCTTCTTTCTCCATAATCTTTAGATTTCCATATTCGCAGCCAAGCAGCACAGTGCAGCAGATAATTCAATAATTCAGCAAAATCTCTTGCATTCGGATACAAGAATCTAATTTGCAATAGCTGTTCACAGAAAATTGCTTTTTTTTTTGAAGAAGAAGAAAAGAAAGTTAGTCACTGAAAAATTCAAGATGGCCATCAAGGAAATGTATTTTTGCACTAAATTTGCCAATATTTATTACAGAAAAATACCTAGTGTCAAATAATAATTTGATACAATTTGCCAAAGCTAACACTAAACACATTACTGAAATTAGCTGAAGCTAATACCGAACACATAAAAAAAAATGTGCTAAAGCAAAACCGCTAATCACAAATAGCTGAAGCTGACGCTAAGCCGCTTAACGCTAAGAAAATGAGCGGAAGCTAAACCGCAAAACACATTTAAAAGTTGTGGAAAGTAGTGCTTAACCGTTAAACACATAAAAAAATAGCTGAAGTTGGCGCTAAGCTGCTTAATACAAAAAAATTAAAAATTTGAAGAAGCTAATGCTTATCTGCTAAAAGCATAATAAAATTAGCGGAAGCTAACGCTAAACTTTAAGACGACTGTCTCTCTGTCTGTGCCACTCATCTTCATCTTTTCCCAGTTCATAGATGGTGTAAAACTCGCAAACAGTAAAGTTAGTTCAGTTCTGTTGCCTGATTTTGTTACATATTATAACTATAAAATTGTATGACTAGCATGATCAAAGTTGAAAACGTATGAACAAAGTTCAATCCAAGTCATGAAAATGACAAAAACGACAGCTGTCTTTCAATACGACTGTCATCCTGAAATTCAACGGGAAATAGGGAAAACATACATCCTGACGGGTGAGCATGATCATTTTCAAGCTCCTATCCACACTTTAACTACTTTTACAGTAAGATGCTGCTCTAAAGTTGTTTCTTTTTAAACCTGTCATATTAGAGCCTTTGAAGTTTTAATGTTTATGGTTCTCGACAAATAAGTACTACGCTCCCTTTTGTCCTTTTCTTTGTTGTGGCTTTGATAAATAATTGATCGGCAGAGACTCTGTTTTCCTACAGCAGGTCTCCTCAGCAGACTGCTGAGCTTTACAGCGGGGAGTAGCGGAGGTCTGTTTGAACATGAAGAAATGTTCCATCCAGGAGATGAGTGCTTAACATGTTGGTGCCGTGAGGTGCTTGTGTGTCACTGTCATGATTGTTCTCGCTTTCCTCCAATCGTGCTGTGGCCTGCCAACAAACACTTTTGCAATCCAGGTGAAAACGCTGTCCGGATCTTGTTCGTTCTTGTTTTCCATCTGCGCGAAAAGAAGGCAGGATAAATGGACAGCATGACACATTAAGTTAACATTTTCGTTAACATTTCCCAAACTGTAAGTTGTCTCTATGGCTGCTGGTTTTTGTGCAGACCTGAAGAGAAAAGGTCTAGGCAGTTCATGTCCAGGATATGTGTGGTCTGCAGAGATTTTTACCTACCCTCTTCTAACCCTCAACAAGTCTCGGATGGACAAAATTTTCAAAGCACTATATTTTGTCATTTAATAGCTTTTCTGCTACTTATTCACCTAATTGTTCTATCTCCTTCTTTTTTTCATTTTTTTTTCAAGGCGTTCCCTTTAAGCGCAACTTCATGTCTGTGGCGAAGACCATCCTGAAGCGGCTGTTCAGGGTTTACGCCCACATCTACCACCAGCACTTTGACTCCGTCATGCAGCTGCAGGAGGAGGCCCACCTCAACACTTCCTTCAAACACTTCATCTTTTTTGTACAGGTGAAAATTCTCAAATATTTGAAGAATAATATCAATATATGCACACAAGTATTAAAAACCTCTCCTCTTTATTTTTCTCCTCGCAGGAGTTCAACCTCATTGACAGAAAAGAGCTGGCCCCACTACAGGAGCTGATTGAGAAACTCACCACTAAGGATAGATAAACAACAATGCAGACATGTATTTTATCGTTCTAGTTTTTTGCACAGATACCCTCCCCCTCCTCTGGCTGTATGTATGCAGTATGTACTACATGGATTTCCATTTGGGGAAATGTTTTTAATATTGCCAGGAAGACGGCTGGGTTTTTGATAGATTTAAGGCACCAGGACTAATTTTTTTTATTGTTATTATTATTATTATTATCAGGGACTATAGACTTGGTTAACATAGAGAGAGAGAGAAAAAAAAAACATTTAGGTGCATGGAAGAGAATCCCTTGTATCCACACATGACGATTATAATTTAGAAATATAAAGACATATTGTATGTTCATGAATTTTCATTTCTCTGACCAGCCAATGCACTCACAAGTGAGAATAGCGGTGAAATTCGAAGCCAGCTTTAAGTCTTGGTCAGTAGTTTTCCCTCTTTTGTTTCCTTCTCCATTCAAAGGTCAGACTTTAGTTGACCGCTGTAGTTGCCATCAGTACAGAAGAACCCTAAGTGCCTAGCACGGCTCGTCGTCGCCCTATATCAGCAACGAGAACTGTCCGAAGATTAAGGCCATATTTGATCGACATATTTCAAGTTTTCAACCTACCTCCCTTTAGACCTAAACAGCCCTGAATTTTCCTATGTGTTACTTTATTCTTTACCTTTAATTGGATGGATTTTTTTTTTCTGTAAACTCCCAAATTTACTCCTTTCATTTTTGCAAGTCTCCTTGTGCTCTGAGAGGGTGATGATAAATGAATGTGTCAAAGGTTATAGAAGTGAGGTTAGAGTTTTTTTTTTTATTTTAGAGCAGGGGCTATTATTAAGAATAATAATAATAATAAGCTCTTAGGTTTGTCCCTGTGTGCTAGTTTCCTCCTTTAAACGCTCAAATCTTTCGAGTAGAAACATTTAGCGAGGGATCAGAAACCTTCAACTGTACATACATACCTGCAGATAGATACAGATGCATATTTAACCTCCACTGTTAGAGAACTTATAAGCATTTTTGAGTCAGATAACGCTACATACCTTGGTATCTGGATAGCCATGAAGCACTTTGAACAAGTTTTCAAACCACTCTTGCCTGAATGTTTTTCCTCTGCATATGTCGAACGTTGTGAGAAGATGTGTCATGTGACTGGTCGTATGCAGTAGAGCTCAAACGTATACACGTATAATTTCAGGTTTTTTGAGAGCTAAAAATGTGAGAGCACGATGGACAATTTTCCAAACTTTTCCCCACCTTCTACCGCAACAAAATTGTACAATTTTAAAAGCTACGCTAACGAATCCGTTTTGGGACGAAATCTAAAAAAAAAAGTAGAAAGTTTCCACAACCTTGAACGAACCTGAACTGTATCATACTTTTGCATGAGATCCCTTTGTTAATCTACAAACTACAACTTTAAATTTAAATGCTGAAATTAATTTTTTTTTTTTTTTAAGTTGTGCAAGTAACTACTACATTACATTAAAGGTGGAAAATGTTGGAAATGACTTATGGTCATACTCTTAAAATCCTGAAATTTTAACACCTGAGTTTTGAGAGCTACTGTATCTTTTTCCTCATATTTTTCCAAATGAATGTTAAATGGATCAGTTTCCTCCGAGGTTCGCTGTAAGGCACAACTAATGATTTATTCTACTTGTGTGATTTTTCTTTCTTTCTTTTTGTTACTGTGCAATAAAAAGTTGAAGCATGCTCCCATTTCCTAATGTAAAAGTTGAGTTGCTATGCAATGACTGAAACACTAAGCGGATCACCAGTTGGCTCTAAATCTTAATAATCGTTAAACTTCTTAAATTTGGCTGGGACAGAAATGAAAAAACGTGTCCGCTTAAGCTCAGAAACAGTGATACTCGGATGTTTTCTCACAGAATTTGTCGAAAGTAAAATTGATGCACATGTGTAAATACTGAGGACTGACTGATTTTTAAAACCTTTTTTTTTTTTTTTGAAGTGAGCATGGTGTAGTGGCTTTCTCTTAAATGAATATATTGAGTCTTTTTTTAGAGGCCGCTTCGTCTCCTTTATTCAGTTATTGAAAACTCCTGTTTTGCATATTTAATGTTTGTTTGACTTTCTTATCTAATTATTATTATTATGAATGTTACTGATCAGCAGATACTCTGAAGTGTAATAGAATATGAGATGCCCACAACGAAGCCTATTGATCCTCTTTGCTTTATTGATTGATGAGATGTTTGTAAATAATGGCTTGATATGGATTTTCAGTGCTACTGATTTGGTTTATTCTGTTTACAAGGCAAATAAATGTGGTCTTGACCCGCTGGATCGCCTGTTTTTACTGCGTGCCGTGAGAATTTTGAGTTTGCGGAGCTTTGCAAAAGTTTCAATTTCCCTTCATTTTCCGCGTCAGCGTGTAAAATATATTAAAGAAGCAATAACTACTTCTGCACATTTATTTTTATTTTTTTTTTTTGGTTAATGAGACTTTGATGAGGTTTTTGCCATTAAAACGCTTCAGTAAATACGTAAACAGAGGCGGAAGTGGGTGGTACCGTGGAGAGAACGCTTCCGGGGCGGAGTAACACTGCTTCCGGACTTATTCCGCCAAATTTAAACAAGAGACTTCTCCGCAGCGGCAGCTGTTCACCCTGTTCTCCTTTATTCAGCTGCTTTTAGGCGCAGTTATCAGATCTTTGAAGATGCCTGCTATACCGAAGAGACCTTGCCCCGACCCAATGAATGACTCCATGGAGAAGAGAATGACGCGCATTTCAGTCGAAGGAAACATTGGTGCGTAAACCTTGTCTGAGAGAAATAGGAGTTTTATAAAAATGTTTTAAAGATTTTTAAAACGTGCATTGAGTCCTATTTCAGTTGTAGAGCACGCGCTTCTATTTGTGGACATTGTTGCATTGTTTTTCGCACGGGCATGTACTTTGCCGCCAATTTCAGTCATATATGTCCGCCTTTTTCTCTTTAACTTGCTTGAAAGTTAATGACAATATTTTTTACCTCTACTGTTAAGCTTGTAGTTGTTATTGCTCTGTATGGCTGAAGTCGAGCTGGTGTATCTTTTGTGTGCAGCGGCTGGAAAGTCAACTTTTGTGCGCCTTTTGGAGCAGGAGAGCACCGACTGGGAGGTAGTACCAGAACCGATCGCTAGATGGTGCAATGTCCAAACAACAAGCAGCGACTTTGAGGTATTTCCAACGCTGCAGCTTCATGAGCTGAAAAGAGACCACAATTAATAAACAAAAACACAGAAAGCCAGTTTAATGTGGACTTATGAGAATCATATCTATAATTTGAGGGTCAAAGCTCCTTCAGAAGGCAGCAGACCGCCATTTGTCCATGTCTGGATAACTGGGAGAGTCTCCATCTGTATTTAGAGTGCAGCTGCCATCTGTCCACATATCCACAGTTAACATGACACACCCAGGGGAACAGGTGCTTTCACGACAGTTAAGCATGTCATCGTCACAGACATGCACACCTGTGGCTTCAGCCTTGTTTTGTTTAACATGCACACACATTATTCTGCCAGGCATAAACATGATATCAGCGATGTTGCAAGTGATTAATTTCTGTGTTTGTAAGCAGAAGGCAACTGAACTATGTACGGTAGTTTAAAAGAAGAAACCGGGCTGGTTTGTGAGGTTAGAATCAGCTTCAGTTTTTGAAGTTGGTTTAAAAAAAAAAAAAAGAGGAAATTATAGAAAAACAGTTGCATAGATTATTTTTTGTGTACATTATGCACTCTTGACATTGGTGGCGGGAATTGATGTCACTGAGCCAACAATCCCATGTTTCAGACCACTGCACAAGGCCCTGCTGCCACATCTACAATAAACAGCCGCTTGCGTAATAAGACGCCCTCTAGTGGCACGTTGAAACACGTCTGTTTTCATGCAGGGGTCTCAAACTCCAGTCCTCGAGGGCCGCAGTCCTACAGTTTTTAGATGTGCCACAGGTACAAAACATGAGTGAAATGGCTTAATTACCTCCTCCTTGTGTAGATCAGTTCTCCAGAGCCTTAATGACCTAATTATTCTGTTCAGGTGGTGCAGCAGAAGCACATCTAAAAGTTGCAGGACTGCAGCCCTCGAGGACTTCCTTTTACTGTTTTTTTTTCTTCACTTGGAAGTAATTTGGATAAAAGAAGGGCTAAGAGATGTTCTTTAATGCAACTTATGTTTTTTTCATCTGTTGCAGTAAAAATAATAGAGATGCAGGATTTGTTCTGGTTCTTTGTCTTAAGTTCTGAAAATTCTGTTTCAATTTAAGCTCATAAAGCCTTGAATGTAGATTTTCCACTCTCTGTTTTAAACTTTTCATCTTAAAGGTGTATGTACCAAACCCTTTATCATAGAAAAGTGATTTTCCCCTCAAATTACTAAATCCTAACAGTAATTATGATGAATTTTTAAACTCAGGGGATTGACAATCAGATCAAATCTAGACTGTCTAAATATAGAGGCAATAAGCTGAGCCGGAAGAGCTGAAATGTGTATTTACCTTACTGATATTGATATTGAAACATTCTTTCATTTTTGCTCCCTTCTTCAGCAGCCTTGGTTATGTCAGGGTACATTTAATATTTAACAATGATAAATGTTAGTGAGAGGTTTCCCCTCTCACACGGTCTTGACCTTGTTTTCGTTAGGAGCTGACCACGTCTCAGAGGAGCGGCGGCAACGTGTTGAAGATGATGTACGAGAAGCCCGAGAGGTGGGCTTATACCTTCCAGAGCTACGCCTGCATCAGCCGAGTGCGCGCCCAGATCAAATCTGCAAACGGGAAGCTCCGAGAGGCTGAGAATCCTGTGTTGTTCTACGAGAGATCCATCTACAGCGACAGGTATCAGGGCGCACACATCCCAAAAACCCCCAGATTTCTCTTGTAATGAATCATGTTATTGCTAAGTCTGCAACATTGCTTCTGCTTCAGCTCTTAACTTTATTTTATGGTATGTTCTGTTTTAACTCAGGGGCATGTTTCACGTCTTAGTAATGTAGGCATTCCTGTCTCCTGTACGCCTTTTGCCGCAGGTACATCTTTGCAGGCAACCTATACGAGAGTGAATGCATGAATGAGACTGAATGGTCCATCTACCAGGACTTGCATGGCTGGCTTCACAACCAGTTTGGCAAGCACATTGAGCTAGATGGTATCATTTACCTCAGAGCTTCACCAGAGGTACTCTTCCACTTACTGGTTGCTCTTCTTTAGGTCAAAATAGATATTTTGTAATAGAGTACACCCGGTCTGCACAAATAAGTTAATTTTCTCCCGTTTGCGTCACAGAAATGCTTGGAGCGATTACACATGAGGGGAAGAGAGGAGGAACAGGAAATCCCTCTGGAATACCTGGAGAAGCTCCACTACAAGCATGAGAGCTGGCTGCAGAATAAGACCATGAAGTGAGTCACATGCACATGCATGCAGCTGAACTGGTCTGCTTTGGTCATTCAGAGGAAAACGGATGAATGTATAGAGCTGGAAAGGTCTTGCTAACATCACATCCTAACTGTTGGCATACTATTTAAAGGTTGAGCTAGAATTGAAAGTTTTTAACAACTCCATAACCATGTTTCTGACACGGAACAAAATGGAAAAAGGTTCACTCTGTAAAGCGATGTTGAGTCAAGAGGACAATGCAACAGTCCAAATGGATGGAATATGTTGTTTATCGGGGCAATCGCCGATATGAAAATTTGGGCCAATATGAATACAGCTGCTATGGCCGATAACCAATATTTACCCATATTGTTTTTCCCAGTGTAAAAGCGATTACATTGCTTCTGCTTAACACCCCATAAGTGCCCCACTCCCCAACCCTCTGAAACAAAAACTGTACAAAGATAGAAATATAAACTTTTAATATTGACTTAGATTGATTTTTAAAAAATTATTAAAATCGACTGATGTTGATGCTAATATATTTTCCTTCCATTGTTTCTTATTTTCCTTAGATGGGTAAGTGGGAGAAAAAAAGGAAAGGCTAATTTCCATTTTCTTAAGAAAAAAATCTAAGACGATTTAACAAATAGTTATTCAAACCTGATGTTTGACAGTAGCTGTATACGCACTACAGATGGGAGCACTTACAATTTAATGGTAAACTGGTGATCTATGAAATTACATTGTTTTTTCTGTTTATTTGCTCTACTTCAATGGTAAAAAAAATGGTAAAATGGGTTTGTTTTTAACTGACCAACAAAAACTACTGACAATAATGGACTTTTTTTTTTTAATTAGCATGTTTAAAAACATATTAGAATTTTTACATTTTTGCTGCAAAGTCATTGCTATTTATTTAAAGTGTTACAATTTGGTAATGACTTTTATTGACAAATAGGAGCTAAACTATGACAAGTCGTGATTCTAACGATTCTGCACTTACAGTAGATATAATGCTCAAAAATAAGACTAATGAACACAGTTCTTGCATTTTGGAAAGGTATGAATTTGCTTCCTCTGTCTTATGACTCTAATCTATTGTTTGTCTGGAGAGGAGAAACAATGCGTTCGTTGATTTGACACATCACAACTTGATTTTTGATATTTACCTACATATATTTGTAGATGCATGTGTACGGGTTTTTTTTGTTTAGGCAAGTTTAAATTCGGTTGTTCTTAAGCAGAGTTTGAGTTAAACTGCTTAAAAACATATTTTGGACTCGAATGTTATTTAAAAACTCAAAAACTGAATACATTCGGACATGGAAAAGCAGGAGTTTCTACTTAAAGTGGTTTTGAATGCACAGATGTGAATCGTTAAACATCACTAACTACATGGCGTGTGCCCACAGCATGGATTTTGAGTATCTCAGCGACGTTCCCGTTCTGACCTTGGATGTAAACGACGATTTTAAGCAAAACGATTCAAAGAGTGCCGACATGATTGAGAAGGTGAGTAAAGGTTCTTAAGCAATGCAGGAAGTCTTCATGAAAAAAGGGAACAAACTGTAGAAAAATCAAATCATCAGACTTTGTCAGAAAGGGAACTGGTAGGATAGACGTAAAGGGGTGAGGGGTCAAAAACAGGAAGTCAGTGTGGGCCAGGAAAATCCTGATTGGTGCACTTCCAGTTGTATTCTGGTAATTCTGCACTTTTGAGGACAATAGTAGTAGTTACTACTTTTATAGAAACGTCAGTTCCCTTTTGAGGCACAGACTTTAAATGAGCTATTCAAGGCACAATGCTATTGTGCAACCTGCTCTGCAGAGTCAGTGAGCTCTGATGTTGAGAAGGAAACTCGCAGCAGGGTTTCACGCAGCTAAAAAAGATGCTTATTGGGCAGTTTTTTTTGTTGATTGTAAACAAGAACACATTGCGGTTTAATCTCAAATCAAAAACTGCTTATTGAGCCGAAAGCTGGACGCTGGGGCTTTCCATCAACAGTATCAGAAATGAACATTGACTCAATTTTTTTGGTGACTTTTAGTATCCTTTATAATTTTTATTATTATGTTTTTTTTAGGTGAAGGAGTTCTTGAGCACATTGTGACGGCCAAAGGGAACAACGTCCTGGAATATTGGGAACAATGAATTACCCCAACTACCATCACTTTTCTCATTCATTTGATGCTTTAAATAACAGAAAATGTGCACTTTTTTTATTATAATTTTGCTGTATTTTTTTTATTTGTTCTTTTTACTCATGTATTTATAAATGGAAATGAGTGCATAGCTTTCCAACATTTAGTAAAGGCTAATACTTGAAATACTAAAGTGTGTATGTGTGCTCATCTGCACAGGTTGGTTTAATATTCGGCGTCTGTGTTGATTTTACAAATAAAATTATAAGTTTTATTTTAAAATTTTAGAGAATACTCAAAGTCAGAGCTATCTTTAAAAACAAGTGTTTTTGATCAAGAGACGATCATGTAGCTCCGATCAAAAATAACTGAAATGGACTCCAACTTCAGCGAAATCACGCTACCTGTTTTTATTTTCTTTGCACCCTCAGGCTCTGCCAGCCCCGGACAGAAAACCATAGTAAATATAAAAACAAGAATTTGATTGCATTAATATAAATGTGATTACATTTGAATTTACTGAGATGCACCTGTATTTCTTCCAGAAGGTGTCGCCAGTCCCCATTACAACCTGTAGACTATTTTGGACATCTCTCTGCCTTTACTTGGTTCTACCAGTAGGGACTCAACAAAACCACCTGAATTAATAGCTTTGGTTTTCTTTAATTGTGTGTTTTTTTTTTTATTTTTAATTCATACTTAAGGTGAAACTAAAAGCTTTTGCCATTTTTATTTGATGAAATTCTATTGAATTTAAAACGTCTTTTAAATAAACAGCTCTCTAAAAGTGATGTCACATTCCCTTATTCGTCTAAAGTTTTTTTTTATTTTTTTATTTTTAAAGTGCTTTCAGATTCTAGGGCAAGTTAATTTGGTAAACAATAGAGGAGCAGTTTGTCAAGTGGAGGCATCTGGAGCGCCACCCATGAGTAACTTTTTGTGACCTCCGCCTCCCCCCCCCCGTCCAAACGCTGGCGTCACGCAGGAGGAGGGATGGGACGTTAAATATGGAAAACAGACACGCAGCTCGGGAGACTCTCCACGCGCCTCCGACGCTCCGCGTTTCGTTTAAGATGTTGGCCCGGCACGAGTCCAGCTAGATGTGGAGGGTTGCGCGTCCTCTTGCGCTGAGTTTGGTTTTGCCGAGTCAAAAGAGATCATCCCCCGCCAGATAGCACGCAACTCATCGCCTCCTTTGTTACTTTTTTTTTCTTTTTTTGTTTTAGAGAGAAGGTGAAGGCTTCCAAATAACGCAACTGGAACAACATAAAAAAGAGACATCTGCCGAGTACAAGGCTTGATTATCTTTGAGGAAGAAATTTTGTCGCCATGAGTTCCGAAAAGAGCAAGTAAGTTTATTTTACTACTGGGTTCTTCGGAGAAAGTACAACTTCAGCTATGAAGTTTATTCGTCCCTATTTCATCTGTAAATTGGAGCTTGCATTCAGGAGAGTTGTGGAGTTGGAGGTCTGATTTATACTCTCTGTATCAATGGTGAATTTCGGTTCTGTCCGAGTAGTATTTCTGTGACTGGGTTAAAAAGAAGTGGGTCATTTAAAAACTGATCGTGATCGTGAAAAGTACCAGCCACTGAAAAAAAGGCTCCGTTTGGTCGTAGATAAGCCACTGTTCCTGCACCGCTATGCCTATGAATGGACGGTAATCTATTTTCCAAGAGCCTGTCACCATCAATTAGGAAGAGAAACGCAGAGCAGGCCCGGCGGTGGATGGATCATCTGCTGTGCATCTTTATGAATAAAGCTGCGCGTGTGCCTCACAGCGCAGGCGCGGTGATGTTAGATTTGAAAACCACAATCCCGCCGCGGTGTATTTGTTTTCCTTTTTTTTTTTTTTAAAAGCTACTCCTCATTTTCAATAGAGGTCCATTCTAAGCAAAACCAAGACAACGGTGTTATCCTCAAAACAGAATCGGAACGTTAAAGAATGGAAATGGCTAAGAAATAAAACATTAAAACCTCAAAACCGTCCCGTGGTTCTTCGACTATATCCTTTAAATACATTTAAGAATTAGTATCGTTACATTTAAGTAACGATACATTGTATCGTTCGCCTGGGTAAGACTTGTTTTGTTGGAGCTTGTTTGAAGTTTCACGTGCCGTTCCCTCGAGTTTAGAAATAACACAAATACTGAATGAGCCTGCAGGAAGTGGATGCATAAACGTGCAATTGTGGGTAAAAGGTTTACATTCTGCGATCAACCTCGGTGAGTGTTTGATTAAAAAAGAAAGATTTATCTCAATGCAAGACAAAAAGTTGGCTGGATGATAATGTATGTTTTTAATATGTTAAATGAAAGCACAATAAGCAGCTACTAACGAGCCCTAATCTCACTTTGAGTTTTTTTGTGAGTTCCAAATGACAGCCAGGTTGTGCTCAATTAAAATGATATTTAGAAAAATACCTTATCATATTTGTACCTTCTGTGGACAAAAAAAATGACAAAAACCAACGATGCTGTTCGTGTGCCTGTCCGCACAGGCGTACATGTAGGCATGTCCCTATGTACTTTTTTTTTTTAAAAGTACATATCCTTGGTTTTTCAGTTTGAGTTGAACAAATCATAGCAGAATAATGTATTGTGGAACAAGTAGGCCAAGTATATTTGCATAACTGGGTCATCAGCATAGAGATAGTGATGCATCACTTACCCAACCCACACTATTACTATAAAGTGTCAAAAATGGTTTGACTTAACACAGAACCTTGAGGGACACCTTATCTGACAATTATATAACTAAAGAACAAAGCACAGTAAAAAAAAACAGCTTAAGACCAGAAAGACAGATTAAAACCCAGGCAAATGCACAATCTCTAAAGAAAATGTCTGAAAGCTACTGGCATAAGATAACATTAAATTTTTTTTATTTTTTTATGCTTTTGTTTTTCAGAAAGAAGTCTGTACAAGAGTCTTTTGACTCCTTTCATTTAAAGGTTTGGTCGAAGCAGCCACCAGACTTATGGAGAGATGAGTCGTTCCTTTATTGGTGATTCACAGTTGTTGTTTTTTCAAGCACTTTATCGAGGATGAAGAGTTTCGATGGGGTTTAGTTAGATAATTCAGAGGGATCACCATTTAACCAAGGGAGTACTGAAGGTAGCAATCCAATGTCAGGAATTGTAACGGCTCGAAAGGAAGGATTAAAACAAAAACGCTCTTATCACAGAATAGTAATGAAATATAGATGTCCTTCAGGAAACATGTTTTAAAAAAGCGCATTGAAGGAAAAACTGCTAAATCTGCTTTCTTATGTCTGGATTTATGACCTCACAAGAGACACAACAATCAAGTTGGTGTGAATAAACTATGGCAGATGAGGAAAAATTGTGGGTCTCCAAAATATATGGTGAAACATTTAAGTTCCAAGCGGTTCAACCTTGTGGGTTGTTGGACTAACTGGCTTGGGGTCACTATTTGACAATGATTTAAAAAAAAAACAAAACAGAAAATGGATCATAATCTTCTACAGGTTAGAAACTGTGTAGAGTGAGTTAGGTTTGGTTTTGTTGAAAAGTCAGACTTGCTGCTTTAGAATTTGTGCAACTCATCGTTGCGCAATTCCTGGCACAACTCTTTGCAAATCAGGCTTTTTTACTACTGTGGAGCAGAAATCCCCTCAGTCTGATTTGAACTTATTCCTCAAGCACCTGAATTGCATCAGCTGTGCCATCTACTGTTAGCTATTACATTTCCTCTGAATATTTGCATGGTTGGGTTGAGTCCTCTTCAAAGTAAATACGGAGTGGAGAGTGACGTAGCTGTTTGGGGGCGTATACAAACCAGGCCTGATTTCTCACTCTCCTTTGTCTCCATTGGGCGACACGTGGTTTATAGCAAGGAAATGTTTTTGTCTTCCTTTTTTTTCCCCTGTCATTTCTTTTCTTGTATGCCAAGAAAACAAATGAGCCTTCTTACTGTTAGGTAATGTTCCTCGAAATTGCACATCCTCTTGATTCATTAACCAGTCAGACCTTCCTTGTTGGAAATTGCGAAACCAAGACACACCTGTCCAACAGGTCGTGGTCTATTGTATGAAAGGTGCTTTAAGTCACTTTTAAAAAAAAAAAAATTCAGGAATTGTGTTAGAACTTAAGTCTCTTTTGTTGCATCCATTTTTCCTTACAAGAAATGTGACATTAGAAAGCACAGTAAAATGGACTTTATGGATTATGTTTCCCCTAAAATAATCAAATCTTACACCAACTGTTATGTTTTTTTTTCTTTTTACTGTTACATATCTGTCAATCTTTTAACCAGCATGGCAAAGTGGTTCACTGTTATAAGATTGACACCTGATAATGACTAAACTACATGCTATTAGCTTGTGTTGCTCATAGCTGTTAGCCTGTTCAGTGAGTGCAGAGAACTGGCAGATCCTTTTAGTTTTCCAACTGGCAGATAGAAGTATGTTTAAGTTGGGGTTTAATCTGTCTTGCCATTTCAGAAGTAAATACAATGCAGTCGATGGTACTTCCTGGTTCACTGGTGTCTGCTTCAATGTCCACTGTGGGGTTTGTTTTTGGCTATTTGGACTTATTAGCTCCCCTCTTATCTCTTTGCCCCTATTAAAGGATTCACCAGGGTTATTTGTACCACATTTTGAGAACTATGTTTGTAATTATTCAAGTAACTCTTTCTGTTTTTTCTTTTGTTTTTATTGTGACAAGTGTCGGATGGGATTCCCCTTTGCTATTTTATAGGTAGCTACATTTTTCCACAACCTTTTAGAAAGTTAATTTGTGCATAACGTATGTTCTAAACAGGGTAAGCATTATCTACAGAGACTTTTATGAAGTGTGTGAAAATTTGCCACTTGGCATAAAAGAAAATCGGCTAGATATTCTTTGCTAACGCTGTCGAGGCATAACAAACTCACCTGGCATCATATGACTGCATATGACTGTTGAATAGATGTCAATTTGAGATTGCTTGGAGAAGCTGACTAAGGAATTTCACAGCAAATTTAAATGTTTTATTTAACTTTATATATATAAAAAAAACTGTTAACACCGATTAACAATGGGCTCTTTGAAATGAGGTCCTCCAGAGAATTTAGCCCCTTTAGCAAAGTGTAAACGTTACCACCGCAGGGCTCCTTATTCATCATTGTACATCTTGTTGCACTTGCCGCCCACATGGTAAATCTAGCTGACTGCTGGGACTGGGGACGTCACTCTGTAAAGAGATGTAGATGATCCCTGATCCCGATCCCTGATCCTGCCTCCTCATGCTCTGGCGGGTTTATCCAGCCTCACGAGGGCATTACGAAGCAAAGCAGAACGTTGACCACTGCGCACGAAGTGGCCACAAGGGGAAGTGAAAGCGGAAATCCAGATATGCTCCCATAACAATGATGTGACGAAGGAGATGCTGTGGGGTCTTTTCTTCCATGTGTTTCCATGCCTTGGCCTCATGTTGATTTTGCTGAGGGATGCTAAAAGAGCAGAATTGAGGTTTCTTTGTGTCGCTCAAGCCTGCTTCACACACCGGCCGCTCACTTTCTCTGCTGCATCCTGGGTGTCCCTGCACCACCTCTGGTAGTTTTCCCTTTATTAAGCCCTCCCTGTCCCAAGCCACTGTGTGAGGTGATTAATGCTGCTCCATGGCCAGCAGGAAACCTGAAACATGAGCTTAGTTTGCTCTCCCCGTGCATTGAGTGGTTTTCTTAGGGCCTTTTTCGTTGCACTACGTGACCTGTCTCAATGCACCAGCTGTATGCACCAGCTTTTTATACCTGCTGCAAAGGTGGAGCAAAGGAAAAAAAAATGCTGAGCCGTGTTCTCGGAACGCCCCCTTGGGCTCATTTCCCACACGTGTGGTGTGATTGTGCTGCAGTGAATGAAAGCAGCTGCACCCGTTGAGTTTCAGAAGTGTCTGAAGAGACGTAAACAAACATGTCGCCACTCCTCGTTCAGATGAGTAAGAAGTCTTACAATAAATTGTAATGTTGTATTGGTAGCATAACCTCACACTGAAATGGTGGAAAAATACAACCATTTAAGTTCAGTATCTTTATTCATTCGGAAGGAAAACATCCAGTGCTGTATGCTTATTAGTAATTCATGACTTCCTTATTCCTTGTGGTATAAATATGACGTCAATTTCCTTTTGGCCCTGGCTACTCAGTTGGGAGATGTCACCTATATTTCAGTACCAGTGATAGTGGGCAGAGTGAGAACGGATGTCTTAATAACAAACTTTAGACATCAGCAGATCGTTCTTGAGAGGGAAGCCTTTGATTGTCCAAAAGTTCAGCTAACGCCACTGAGGCTTCAAGTGAAACTGTGTGGTTTGGTAAGATGGATGTAAAATTGAGCTGTTTGATAATAAACCCTCAAGGTGGCTTTGGTGGGAAAATTCCCCTGTAGTGGGGCATGTGTAGTGCAGCGGGCCTGCTTCTCTTCAAATGGCGATAAGGTCTTTGTTAGAGAACATTATGAAGATCTGAAGAGGGTACAGTTGTTGAAAGCTTTGCGTCATTCAGAGGTTATTGAGAGGCGATTGCTTGTTGGAGGCGTGGCGTTTGTTTAACTTTTAAACGATTGGATCTGATTTTAACTAATGGCTTGGCAGTGATATACAGTATGTAGTGCACCAGCTCGATGAAGCTTACTGGAAAAACGTGGCCAACATGTACCGAATGGCTTCGTTCACATCCTCCACTCGGACAAATCAAGCTAAATGTGAGAAATCCTAGATGGAGCACTGACAGGAGATGTGAATCATGCAAAATTGCATAGGAAGGATACAACCAATTTATTTAAGATTCTAATTAAAAATGACAAAAACACTTTTTTGGCATTGAAATAGCATAGCTCCAAGTGCACTGAACCATAAAGGAAAGATTGTGGTGGGTAGAACAGCAGATATTAAGGTGTGACTGCAGTAGAGTATCATTGGCATAACAATGGAAGTCACTGTTCATTACTTTTTGTCATAAAGTGCAGTGTAGGTGGTGGTGAGGCAAACGCTGTAGACCCAGGAATGTGATAAATGAATGATTTTAATGAATAATGTCCAGAAACAACACAGTCCAACAAAGTCCAAAAAACCTGGCAGCACAGTCGAGCGGAAGGCTAAGGCTCAGCACTGGTAGCAACAGGCTACACGCATGGACAAGACGCATTGACACGGACCCGACAACACACAGACACAGGTGAGACTAAATACACAGGAGGCAATCAGGGAACGAGAAACACCTGGGAGCAATCAAGGGGAGACAGGACAACACGGAGACTCAGAGACACAGGAAACTCAAAATAAACACACAGAAAAACACGGAACATGACACTTTTCAACGCAGACTATTGATATCCAAAAAGATTAAGAGAGGGCCAAGAACTGATCTCTGGTAACACCTTTGGTTTTAATAAAGAAACTAGAGGAATTCTGAGAGTGAAAAGTTGGTATGTTTTTACGGCTAAAAACATACTCAAAGAAGAAGGCCTTTGCAGCACCAAGACGATAGAACAATCTTTGGGCCTTTACTAGTAGATTGGCTTATCGCAGTGTGTAAAAACATGGCCAGATCTACAAAAAATTTGTTCAGTGAACACAACAATCCACCATAACATAACACAAAAAGATGCCAAACATAAAAGGTTTGCTGATAATTCACGTTCAAACTGTGTCAGTGGGTCTGCACCAGAAACAAGATATGCACAAAGGAAAACAAAGTGACATAATCGAGCCCTTGAAACGAGTGGTGCTGTCAGTACAGTCTGTCCTGGAGGGCTAGAATATACAGCGCAGGCAGGAGACGAGGTAGAAACCGACAGCTAGAAGATAACACCAAGTTTTCCACGTAATGTAGCATTGTAGCACAACTGCTATTTATTCAGCGACAAAAGGAGGGCAGAGACATTACTGACATCGTTGATGCTGAACTCACACTTCTCGTGACTTGTTTGATTTCGCAGCAGCGTCACACTTGCTATCGGCATTGTGCCTCTTCCAGATATCATTATCCTTGTGGGAAATTCAAACAAGCATGTAATGTAACTGAAGGAACACGCTGTATTCTTCCTGGCTTTGTTTATAGCAGTCAGCGCTGCCCCACTCTGATTAATTTGCAATCTGACTCCTCCTCGGACTAAAACCCCTTCCAGCCTCCCCTTCTGGCAAATTGCAGATGGGTTGATATCTTCACTGACGCTCTCAGTCTAGATCAGTTTTAAAGTGAATCTCTCATTTGGATTCTCTTCACACCTAAGACGGTTTTAATGGAACAAACCGAGGCACAGGTGATGAAAAGTTTAGTCTGTGGAGCTAAGTAAGAAATGCTTGTGGTAGACCAATTTTCTGTTTATAGAAAAGGTTGCTTGACTTTTTTACGTCATGTGGCCTAAAGCAGTTTTTTATAGCCTGGATGTGTGTACTTTTACTGGACCAGGAGGGGGGGGAAACCAAATTTTCTTCAAAACTCACAGGAACATCTTTAAGCGGCAGCTTGATAAAAAGGAACGAAGTCTAGAACAGAGAAGAAAAGTCGCCTCAGATGCTGTCTGGACCTGCATCCTTGTTTTAGGCCCAAGATGTGGCTTATAACTGTGATTGGGCAAAAAAAAAAAGACTCTCAATGCATTTCACTCCATACTCAGAGTCTGGTACTGACTCGTGTGCTGGCATGTTCAAGTGTGTCAGTTGCACTTGTGATAAATGGAAAAAAATAAACTGTAAAATAAATTTATGCTACAGAGTGGGATAATGAGCCTGTATTAGGTATGTACAGTAATACTGGAGGGAAAAAGTCAGATTCTAGTTTTGACTGTATAATGTTTCAGATTAGTTGTGGAAGCTAATCCAATGTTACTAACTAACTAGTTGTGTTGTGTAATCCCTTTTATACCACTGGTTGATAGTTTAACCAGAAATTAGAAGAAGATAGCATTCCTCATCAATAATTTCATGTAAATCCCAGAATAATTCAAATCAATGGATAAATGAGGTTTGATTAATTCTTGACATATTTTCAGACCTTGTGGCTGCAGACACAGAGGTGTTAGGAGAAAGGTTTCCAGTTAAAAACTGATCTCGAGCGCATGTTGAAGCATGCAGCCACCCTGCAGAGTGGAACTCCTTCCACTACGCATCCGAGGAAGACGTGACTAAAACAGGAGTCGCTAGAAGAGCAAAGCTGGTACGGAGACACACCCCAGTCGACCTGCTGGTGGTTTTGAAAAGTACAGAGTCATGCACACTTGGCTAAACTTTCTAGATTTTTATTTGTTAAAAAAAAAGAAAGAATAAGGGTTAATTATGCGCAACTTTGTTGCTGGTTTGGCAGATCACATCCCAATAAAATGAGTATTGTTCATGATTGCAACATGACTAAAAAGTGGAGAAAGTTAGAAAAACTGCTCTTTTTTCAACAAATGCTTTTTGAAATTCGATTTAACAGAATAAACCTCTGGAAATAATGGCTGTGATTTACAGTGAAGAAAACCCATTTCTAAAAAAGTTTTCTACTCTTTGGCATTTAATCACCAATGTTTTTCTTTTTTTTTTTTTTTTTGTCTAGCAGAATGGAAGATGAAGCGGTACTGGACAGAGGAGCGTCTTTTGTCAAGCATATCTGTGATGAAGAGGAAGTGGAAGGTAGGCGGAGTACTGCTTTCTGACCAATTGTCCCGCTGGCTCAGATCTTAAAGCCTCGCTTGTCACGGCCTCTGTGGCCATACCGAGAAAAACGTGTCATCGTCCCACAAGTATCGACCCAGAAACTTACATCAATGACGGATCTAATTCTTCTAAGATTACATTTTGCACACGACGGCCGTTCCAATCCTTCCATTGTCTGTCTGCTAAAGCCACAGAAGAATCCAGAGTCACTCGCATGTATTTAGTGAGACACCCAACATGTTTACCCAACCCAACCCAACCCGCATAAAGAGAGAGTCACGTCGGCGTTCTTGGCGCTTTGTCCCTCTGTTTGTCTGCTTTTAGCCTCTCCGCAAGGGAGTCCAGGTTTGGGGTTTTTAATCTCGTCTCAGGTGCGCGTCGGTTTCTGCCGTAATGCAGAAGATGTAATTAAAGCCTGCGAGACATGCTTTTGGAATGCAGAGATTGAATAGGACAAAAAGAAAAGCCAACAAAAACATGGTTGTTTCACTCTGACTTAGTCAGCTGATCCCAGTATTTGTAAGAGTTTAACTGTCTTCTTCCCTCTAATTACTTCCTGGACGGGATAAATGATCATTTCCTGCATGAGCCTCTAATGTAGGGAGTAGTTGCTCTTATGACTGATGGCAAACTTTAACTCCCTGCTGATATTATTGGCTTGTGCGTTAAAGGGGGTAGTTCATAGTTTTTCAAATATGATTCTGTTAGAAGATTACCAGCTAAAGTCTTCCTTTCAGTATATAACTCTCCTGGTGTTTTTATTTAGTGTATATTCAGGCTAGCTGGTTCCAGAAGTTGAAGCTAACAGCTTGCCTTAGTGAGGATGAGACCTAAGGTTAGTTTTTTATACATTTTTAAACTGTCACCATGATGTACTCAGGAAACGCAGGTTGGAGACAGTGTGTCTGCAATTACCTTCCTGCATGAAAAGGGTTGTAACAAATAACATGCAGATGGTTTCCAGTGAGAATAACTTCCTGATAGAAAAAGGAGAAAATGTAAAACTTAATATTCAGATGAAATATCTGTAATGTTTTTTTTTTCTTTTTTCCCTTTTGCTATGAAAATAGCGTCTCCTCGTCTATGATTGTAACAGATCTTGATCTGTGTTCCCGGTGTGTTTCCGTTGTGCCGTCACAGGCCACCACACTGTGTACATCGGTGTGCACGTTCCCAAGAGCTACCACCGCAGGAGGCGCCACAGACGCAAGTCGAACCACAAGGAGAAGCGGGAACGTGTCGAGCAGATGGTGGGAGCGTACAAGTCTGACGCGGAGAACGCGGACGACTCCTGCACGAGCATCCTGAAACCCCTCAGTGAGTACATCTCGAATTGACTCTCAGATCTGATAAAACAAACAAAAAAAAAGGTCTACGTACTCCGACGCCTTCACTTCATAATCTACTCAGGAGGTTTTGGATACATTTCAACATCTCACCGCAAATCGTTATCAAGTGTTTCTGCTGCTAGGGAAGCTGAACAAAGCCGATGGAGCATGGGAATAGGAGTGGGAAGACGGCACAGGCTAATCTTAAAATGACACCCGACTGGCCTAATGTGTGTAAAGTTAACACAAAGAGAGGTATTCCCTTACACCTAGGCGCTTAACCACTGCGCTATACTCTTTGGGGTTTTGTGGGAAAGGATTTCCAGCAGCTAAAACCTAAGTAGATGGAGGAAATTAGGTAGTTGGCCAGAAGCTGGAGAGGAAAGTCAGAGAATTACAGATGTTACCCCGAGAAACTACAACACTATCAGAAGTCAAGGACAATGTGAAATGTCTGTTATCATTTCTTCTTCTGCTGAGAAAACACGCAAGATGTTTTGTCATATTTACATTCTTAGGAAAATGTTCCGATCTGCAGGATAATTTCCAATAGATATTGTTTTTTGGCCCAGTCTACTTCACATGGTTTAATCATAAACACCCACATTCACTGAGACAAGAAAATTGCGTGCATACCTTATTTGTTTTTTGGATTCCTGGATGAGTCAGAGTTTTGTTCTTGGAGTCATTTTTGGAGGTTGACACTCTCGGGAAGTTTTACATCTGTTTCATGTTTTCTTCATTCATAAAAAAATGGCTGCTTAAAGCCCTAGTGTCTTAGAAATAGCTTTGTAAACCACTTTTCCATACTAATGGGTGTCCTTTGATTTATTTCTCATCTCTACTTAAATTAGTGTAGATGATGGGGTTTTGATGAGGCTCTTTTAGCCTACTTCGTGTTGTCAGTGAGGCGCTATTCCTTGATTTATCACAATTGTCAGTGGCTAGAAAAATCAGACCAAAAGATGTGGTTAGTGACTATTAATTTGTTCAATTAAGTTTTTTTTTCTTAATGAAATGAATTATTGTTTTTGAAAACAGCCTTGTGTATTCACTCAAGTTATAATTTCCTGATCTTAAGATTAGTTTGATCTGAAACATTTAAATGCAACAAAAATGACCAAAAACAGGAAGAAAAAAAAAACTAGTTTTTGTTTGTGATGTATATAACCTGCTATACAACAAAATAAAATTTGAATGCGCTTCGCTGGTGGGAACGATCCAGCAACCTTCGAATCAACATTATAATTTGCCATCAGTGTAGACTAAAAGATCCACTTACTGTAATTGTATAGGGGGATTAGTTTAACCCCAAGAGGTTTGCCCCAAAACATTTCAATTGCAAGCCGTATAATTATCCCTCACAGTACTGGAATTTACCTAAAATATCTTGTACGAATCTGTTTGAGGTAATCGTTAAGGTATTAAAATGAATGAAGAGCTGGAGAAAAGGTAAATCTCCCAAATGAACAGGGCATGTAGGGAAAAATGTCCGGATACTTGAAAGTATGCGGGGAAGTAAACTAGTGATTAGAATGATGATTTAAGTTCAGATGGGTTTGGATGATCTTTGTGATGAAATAACGGACAAATTAAAGGGTATCAGAAAAGCTGAAACTAAGGATAAAGCAATGTAGAGTCAAATAAGAGTGCAACGGCAAAATAAAGAGACTTGGTTTACATACAGACTTAAACTGAAGAATTGGCAGAAAACACCCACCCCTTATTCTATGCTTTGCTTCGTGAAGAGGGTCTTGGCTCTTTGATACTGAGAAACATTTGCTTTCTGGAGACGTGGACTCTTGTTAGTTTTAAATGTTACCCAATCGCTAACATTTGCCCGTGATGACGCTATGATGCTTACTGCAAAGGGCCTGGACTGTAAACAACTATCCTCCACTGCAATGAGAGACGTTGGTCGAACAAGGCAGCTGTTAATGATAATTCAACATTTGGAAGCGCGGACTGAACGGCCTCGCTCAATTTCTCCACTGCTGTTGCTAAAACTACAGGCAGACTGCAATTTTAAAACAGCGCAGAAAATCGACTTTATCCTTCACAACTTCTCTTTCTGTGTGCTGATTGGCCCGATAAATTCTACTGGAGAAATCCAACTCAGTGGGAGAAAACTCTGATGGCGTACAGAGGGCAGATGAGAATCGAGCAGACCGGGCTACCAGTTACCATGTGCCTAGAGATTTTCTATGTGCTTTAAAGAAAAACAGAGACTGAGTGAAGCTAGCCCTTATTCTCACATGAAGATAAAACAGATTAAAGTGTATAAACATTCAGGTAAGATTTTACCTCTCTTTTAAGCAGTTATCTTAATAAGGCGGTGCTGATTTATTACCATGTTTAAACAGCTGAATATGTCTCTTTTGTATGTAAGGGAGAATTGTAGTAGCCTGCAGCCAGCTGCACAGCAATAGACCTGGGAACATTATTCATACATCTGACACTTTCTCTGGCAAACTGTAGCAGCCTGAAACTTTAAATCCATGGTAAACTTTGATACGAGTAACCAGCCCATGTTTACTCATAACCTATCCACAGAACCCATATAGAAGAAAATCCAAACTATTGTCCCAAATGTACAGATAACATTCATTCCAGTAATAGTTGATGGTGATTTTCCAAACGGTGCAAATGGATGAGCGAAATTCCTCCTCATGTTCTCAACAAAGAAGTTTCAGGGGCTCCAATGCAGAATGGTAGAAACAACGTCTCATCTGTAAAGACCTAAAGAAGGCAATTTGCCCACTATATCTTTTAAGAGCAACTTAAAAGACAGCTTAAGTTATGTCTTTTAACTTAAACTATGTCTATATAACAAGCTATCTGAAAAAAAAAGGTCCAGAATTTACACTGAAATGTTTTTGCTGCACTGTGTGGGAGTACGAAGTGAAGCATCGGGACAGAAAGTCTGCAGGAATGTACAGCTGTTCTGCCTTCTGACAGTTGTTTTTTATCAATGTCAGCTGTTGCGGCCACATGATTGTTTCAGATCAAGGGAGACTATTGAATATTGTGTGTAATGTTTGGATTGTAAATAAGGATGCATCTGAAATTCAATGGGCTTCTTTGGCCAGAAGAGCAAATATTTACACTGTGTTCTTTTTCTTTTTGACATATTCTTACAGAGAAGAATATGTTACTTTAGAACTGGTGGGAGGAGAGGGAAGATATCTGAAAGTTTCCCCCACGTTTTTCCATGTCGTGCATTTGCGACACGAAGCCGTCGTCGCTCAGCCTCGATGCTGCAGACGTGCTCTTGGGTAATCCTCTCTTCTCTGACGCTGTAATCCATTGTTGCGCCTCACGGTCTGGTGTCATGCAGCCTGTGTGCTTAGTCATCCGAAGATACCTTGATATGATAAGTGGCTTGGTCTCATTAATCTCCTTATCTTCATGTCTCAGGCCCAGTTTAATTACCCTGAAAATCATTTGAATTTTAACACATGAGCCGCAGAACGCAACCCCCACTGCCATTAGGACCCTTATATCAGGCACTTAAAACCCCCTTAATTTTAACGTTTTAGTTAAAGTGCATGGAAATGAAACGAAACACACACACAAAAAATCACATTTAATTATATTTTTTGCTCGTTAAATTAAAAATTATATTTGTTTTGCTGATTTTGGACTGCTGGAGAAAGACTGTGAATACCACTGCTTTAGAGATCCACCTGGAGTTTTTTTTTTTTTTTCCCCACAACATCTAATCTTATGCTGATCGAACCAAAACATACGGCTTCAGTTAAAGTCTCGGTAGTGTTGAGCAAACTCTGCACATTTGTGATGCTTGAACCATTCAATAAATTAGAACATTATTAAAAAGTTAATTTATTCCAGTAACTAAATGTGATCAAGTAACATGTTTTGTTGTTTTAGCCTTTTTTTCTGTCAATAAGAAAGATTTTCCACTAACAGTCAGTGAAATTATGACATTTTAGATTGGAATATTATTCATCTTAATGAGAAAGTATGTTTAATACCTGCTTAAAGGTTGTTATTTAAAAAAAAAAAAAACATTTGTTCTGATATACAAACATAATCAGAGTATATTTTCTGAATTACTGAATATGGATGTAAATATGGGCAAATTCTTGTAGTCATTTAATAAAAGACACCCCAGTATAACAGGAAGTCATCCATTATTAACTAAAGGTGCTCAGACCCTCCGACCGACGGAAAGTTGATTAGAACTTTGATGAATTGTTTTCAAAATAATTTTTGGGAGCTAATATTTCTAAAGCAACTTTATCATTGAATGTAATATCATAGTAGTTTTGGTAGGGCAACAAGAACGATTTTATTTTAAGGCGTTTTTTTTTTTTTGTTTTGAACATCTTTACCAGTGTTGCCAAAAAGGCTCTACGTCTGAAAAGTAAGTGTGTAATGTCTGTATCTATTATAAATCTTTAAAATTAAGTTTGGTCATAGACAAAAATGAAAGTCTGTGGGAAGCTATTTGATTTAGCAATTAAACTTATAAAATCTTTACATCTACTCTGTATAACTCAGTAAATAATACTATTAAACTAAATGGTTTCTTGTTACTTTAACATCAGTCCAGTATGCTTATAGAGGTCTATTTAATTATGTAGTTATTAGATAATACACAGAACACATACAAAAAAACCCCAACAAAATAAAAACTCGATGAACCCTCCTGCTTTTTCTACGATCGTAATTGCAACACAACAGAAAGCCAAGGCTACCGCTGGTTGTTCATCCATTGGCTCTGTGTCAGGCTGTAAAACAGCAGGCAGCGAGAAACAAGTGTAATCAAACTTAAGCAGCGAAGAGCGACTGAAACGGAACATTAAATGCCTCCCAAACACACTCAAACTCACGCAGACTCCCACCTTCCTATCGGAGCGTATCTCGGTAGGAAATCTGAAGGGTAAACAGTCCCGTCCTCTCACTCGTAAGATTGAGTGAGAGGACCGGCTTTTGTGTACGAAGAGCCACTGCTGGATAAAACATTTTTCCGCTGTGGAGCCGTGTTCAACCTTGTTGACCCCATGGAAAATATTTGATGTTGGCTTTGGCTGTTTTGCCCTGTCCTGTCATGCCGTACGTAAGCTACGCCTCTGGTACTTTCTCCGGAGAAATTATCAGAAACTCGCTGTAATAAATACAAATAGGAGCATTTCTCTCAGATGACTTATGCAGGATGTTTTAGGGTGAGGCACAATCGGATTAGATATGTGGGTAGCATTTTGTGCTGTATGCGCAGTCCCGACTGAAAACACAAACACTTGTAGACAGTGCATACACAGCCGCCTTCCACTTCATAGATTTCCTGCTGTTTTGACCTTTATCTAAATCCCTATAATCCCGTTGATTCATCCCACCACTTGTAAGCTGTTTCTAACCACAAGAAAAGGTCTGGTTTTCACTGAACACCGGTTGTGGGCGACCTGAGACGTGCTTTGGTGATTAGGTACGCCATGAGGTGGCAAGCAGTCCCGACCGGGGACGTCTTGTATGCGTAGTCAGATCGAAATGTTTCACACAGGGCTAATATCCTATAAGTCGATCTACCTTCCACTTATCTTGCCCTTACTGTAGCTTAATTTTAGATTGTACGAGTTTAAAAACGACTGCCCTAAATTAAGGTGACGGAGCTCTATTTCAGGTTACAAGCCATGTTATGTCGTCAAGGTAGACTGCTGACTTGTACTGTGTACAAGAAGAGCTTTAAAAATAGACTCTTGTGCCTCACTACTTAACACGGTTGCACAACTTTCCTGGTAGTGTTAGTATGAACAGTTATTTTCTATTATACAATGGAAAACCCACTGGATGTAGGACACAAAACAAAGGGAATTGTTGTTTTTAGAGTATACCTAAGCTTAATTCAAGGAAGAGCAAGAAGATAAATAAATGCTAAAGTATGCCAATAAACTCTATGATTTCCTGAGTAAGATTTCACTTTTCTCAGAAGGGAAGGGAAATGTTTTCCTCCTATGGGTGTGCTGCCAAAGGTTTCCCATCAAGCATCAATGGCTCTTTTCAGACCAAACTCCGGATACAGAGTGTGTATCTAGCCTCTCTTGTAGATAACCAGAACATTACATCGTAACGATGAGAGTGAGACGGGGTTCCCTTTTCCAAAAATACTCAACCAGTATCATAGGCTGTTCCTTACATATGCTGGTACCCCCCCCAGAGCTAATGTTTGGTTTGAAGGAGCTATGACATCACCCTGGTGAAATTTCTGAACACTTAACTCGTGCAGAATTCCTGCAGCTGTACGATGCACGTACCACCCGTCTAGAACCCCCCACCCCCCACCGCCCAAGTCAAAGGCCAGATTCAAACCTGCCCTTTGACTCTAGCATTCAATGGCTCACCATTTCTTCCTTTCGAGACATTCCTTGTTGGATTTGCAATTGTGCTTTGGGAGAAGTATTTGAATTAATGCTCCACTTCCAGTGCAGCTCCTTACCAAGTATCCAAACGCTTTTCTTTTCGCTGAACAGTCCTACTGCATGAGGCTATATTTTTAGTACTTAACAAGGTGCTAAGTACCCGGGGTATTAAAGCAATCCCAAACTGTAATGGATCTGCTGCCGTTGTTCATGGTTGGAGGTTTCTCTAGTACAGAATTGATCAGAAGATGAACTGGTCAATTTGGTTTGTCTGATGAAAGTATCTTTTCACCTTAACTGTCTTTTCCCATAAAAAGCTATGCAGATCCAGTTTTTTCTATATTTTTTATAAATACTTAAACATAATATTCAAGTGTGTGGCTACTTGCTTATCCTTTTTTTGAGATTTGTAGTATTTGCATTCTCTTTTTCTTTTAATCTTGTGCTGTATGGATGCGCCAACCCATTCAGTTCTTGACTAAACTTTTGTTTCTTTTGCCAAGATTTTAAGATGGCACAATGGGGTTTTTTTCTTAAAAACTCTGTTATACCACAGAACGAGTAAATGTAGGAAACTGCAGGTTTTGTGTGTAAGAAGACATGCAACTTAGGTTTTCCTTCCTGGGGCTGATGATAAAAAAATTATGAACAATATGCTTCCTGTACTTTTTGTCAAGTTCTCGTTTGTTGATGAAAATTTTAGCTGATTCCAATTTTATTTTAAGAATGATAAGAACAGTGTTTAAAAATGCTTCTGAGCCTTCCTGCTGTAAAATGTCTTTATTAGTATGAAAGCCAATTAATCTCACACTGCAAGAAAGCATTTATCTGTATATTAGCAGTTAGCTCAGCAGGTAACAGAAAGGCAGAACGGAGCACAGAAAAGTTTCCCTTTTTCTCAACAGTCTGTGTGTATTCCCACTCTGAGGCCAAAGATCCTTTCCGAAATGTGAAATTTCTAAAGGGAAGGATTGAAAAAGAGAAACTTTTCTGTGCTCTGCCTTACTGTTACCTGCTGAATGTTTCCTCTCTGACACATGTTGTCATCCAATGTCTTGGTATTTCCAAGCATTTCTGTGTATGGAAGAAGATATCTATGTATTTTCGCTTGGGTTTTGTGACATAACAGATAATTAGATTATAATAACTCTTTTATTAAAAAAAATATACATTTTCTTTTCAGATTTTTTACTATGAGAGTAAAGAAGGACAAATTGGCTACTGTAAAATAACCAATCTCCAAATGTAACGATGCCTTTGAATTCGAGTTTAATATGCACATGTAAAATGTTTTGAAAGCTGCATGAATTAACTCTTTATTTGCACTTCTTGTAGTTTGTAGCTCACTAACCCAGTGGCACACATAGCATTGTACCATTTTCATATCTTAGCATGGTTCTTTACTCTTTGAATGCAGGCATTCGGGACAAATATGTTGTTTTTGCTTTGCCAACTTCAGATAAAATTGTCCCTGATCACAGCAATTAGGAAAACCTGATTTTTCAAACAATTTCTTTTTAACACATTCAACATGTGTGTGACGACATTCCTCGATTCAAGCGTTGTTTGGAAGACAACAAAAGTATGTTTTATTTGATTTTGAGAGTCTTAACCTCGCAACTTTTCCCTGTGTAGTTTCTCCAGCTGAGAGGATTCGGTTCATTCTGGGAGAGGAGGATGACGGCCCACCACCCCCGCAGCTCTTCACAGAGCTGGACGAGCTCCTCTCCGTGGACGGGCAGGAGCTGGAATGGAAAGAGACGGCCAGGTGAGTCGCTCGGCTGCATATCTCAGAAGGCTGGCATGCGTCGGCCCCTCAACCCAACTCCTCACTGCTCTTTCACATAAAGAGCAATGGGCAGAGTCGGGAGAAACTTCCTGCTTCACAGTCCTGAACGTGGAACACAATCCCAACATGTTTTATGATTGTGTAAGGAAATAGGTTGCACTCCAGTGAACACCCAGTATGTTCTAATCTGATCGGGTTTTGCGCTACCTGCCTTGTGAGACCAGGAAAGGGCTCAAACTCCCACATGATCCCAACAGGATTTACTTTGGCACAGGCCCAGCCTTTAAACTCTGTAACGGCTTTTCCACAGTTTGTTTTTCAATGAGATACAGGCATCAGCTCGAGCTACTTCTAAAGAAACGTGTGTTTCCGTAACATTGACGCACATAGTCAATGTTACAAGGCCGCAGAAATTTCCAAGGTGATAACAGATGCTCCTTACAAGTTAAAATGCATTCCTATTTAAGGAAGCAAGGGTCAAATGTGAGTGTCTGCAAATGAACTCCTACAAGTCAACGGTGTCTCCTCTTTAGGCAAGACGGCAGGTCGCAGGCACGTGGACCACGGCCAAACAGATACTCTATTCCTAGAGGAAACCCCATCCTCTGGCCTCATGTGAATAGTTCTTTGTACCAGTGACATGTGATGCGTTATTATTAAAAAAAAAGAATCCTTGTCCCAGGATTGTACCCTGAGGACAAGCTTAGCCAGGGTGCCAACAAAGTCTTGTTTCACCAAATGGTCCGCGTGTGTGGTCTGAGCACCGCTGAACACCGGCTTCATCCCAGTGGTACCTTGTTCTTCTTTTACAGCCACTGATTTAAGTTTTTATCTGCAGGCTTTTATGCGTACCTTGTGTTTACCGTTTGGAGTGTGACCAATTCAAAAACAGGACTTGTAACAAAGACAATCACGCTCTGTGCCTTTTTGGCTGTTGTCCAAGCAACTCTTGACATTGTTCCTTGCCTCTTTGTCTTCATCGTGCTGCGTCAAGGTGGATTAAGTTTGAGGAGAAGGTGGAGAAAGGTGGAGAGCGTTGGAGCAAGCCTCATGTCGCCACGCTGTCCTTACACAGCTTGATGGAGCTCAAAACGTACATCGAGAAGGGGACAGTCCTGCTAGACATAGAGGCGTCCACACTGCAACAAGTTGTCGGTCGGTGGAGTTGACGCACAAAACAATCCAATGTTTTGCAGACGACACTGTCCTAGTCTTCCATGTCTCCATTTTACAGAAATGATCACCGATAGCCAGATTGAGACTGGCCAGCTGAAGGCAGACCTAAAGGAGAAGGTGGTGTACACTCTGTTACGAAAGCATCGCCACCAGACCAAGAAGTCCAACTTGCGTTCTCTTGCCGACATCGGCAAGAGCGTTTCCAGTGCAAGCCGGCTGTTTTCAAATCAGGAAAATGGTAATTCTGATTTTCTTGGATTTTAGTCTTTGTCAATTCCAGCATTTCTACCATTTACAGCTAAGTTTCTTCTGAGACTAGCCACCTTTTCTACACTAATATTTTTCTGATCCAATCTCTTTTCCTTCTTTTCTTCTTTCCCGCCCTTCCAAACTCTTTCTTCTTTCCCTTTTTTCCTGCCTTTCTTCCCCTCTCTCTTGATCTTGCCGGGGTCTGTGCTGTCTTTCTGCATCCGGGGTGGGGCAGCACCGCGCTCGTCCTTCGATCACTCTGTGCCTTGTTTAATTCCCCACGACCTGACGGAATCATGTGAGGTCATGAGGAGCTCCAGCGTGGGACACCTCTGTAAGTGAGGTCATGGCCCTCCAGCTGAGAAGTAGCGCATAAGTGAAAACACGGGACAGAGCAGAGCCTCACTGACATTTACATTTAGACGTGTAGACTGACTCAAATGTGGAAGCACTCTTACTAGAACCTATTAGAATATTTGTTTGGCTACGGAGATTATCGTCTCTGTTTTCTGCCAATAACAGCGAAGGAGTAAAATTCCAAAGTTTAGACTTTAGCCAATAGTTGCTTAAGCAGCATGTGTCTGCTGACGCCTATAAGCAGCAGCCCTGGGATGACCACATAGCCCAGCTCTCCTCTTTCTGGAGGGACTGAATGAACGGCCATCTGGCACTACTTGTTAAGCTTAAGCCTTGCCACATTTAGCTGATGTTTCTGGCTCCTTCTGTATGCCCGACTCATGCTTTTCTTTACTCTTGCTCACCTCCTGTAAGGCAGAAAATGTCGAATTTACTGCGTAGTCCTGTCTCTTTGATTCAAACAATGCATATATATATATATATATATGGTCTATCTGCAGGTAGCCCTACCACTACCCACCGGAACCTCACCTCCAACAGCCTGAGCGATTTCTCTGATAAACCAGAAAAGGATCAGGTAATGTGTCCCTTTAAAGCACCATCCACATAGATTTTTACCATAACCAGGCGGTTGTACCAACAGTTATCTCTCCAGACTTTTTTTAATTCTCTTTTTCCGTCCTCCTCAGGGTGTATAGTTGAAATATAAACCCGATTGTCACAATTCTTGGTGTTTTCCTATTTTTAAATATTGCTCTGGCTGTAAATATATGGGTAAATTGAGTCGAGTGACTCTTCTTTGTGTGTTGCCGTGTCCATAAACATGTGAATGAAGTACATGAATACTATGTTCTCTAGTGTTTCCCATCTTGAAGATTCAGATTAACTAAAAAAGTAAAAGTACTCAAGGTACCTTGAAATGATAGCAACAGTAAATGTAAAATTATTTTTTCAGGTGAGATTTTTTTTCCCCTTTGAGTATTTGTTCTCAAATAAAAAAAATGTTCATTGTTATAGTATGCTGTTGTTGCAAAAAACAAATAAACACATTTTATATATATATATATTTATTTATTTATTTTTTCATGAACCTATGGAGAGAGAAAACGCCTGGAGAAAAAAAAAATATATATATTTAATTAATTTTTTTCAGGCGTTTTCACACATCCTTTTCAAGAGTTCCACTTATTATGGTGGGGCCTTTGTATTTACGTCATACATTTGTTTTGAAAGAAAAAAAACGTTAATCATAGTACAGATCTTGGCCTCTATAAGTTGTCTCCTGTCTGTTTCTGCCACCGCCATGGTTTAAGACGGAGTAGTTCTCTCTAAGTTGTTGTCATAGTGACAGATCCACAGCAGGAGATAAAAGCAGGGCAGATCCGGTTGAGATGTAATAACTTTTAATAACTCTGTGGATGTGCTCAACTAATTTGGCCTTAACTACTTCCTTTTCCATTGATTCTTGTTTTGGCTCTCTAACTGTCGTCTAATTCATGCTCCAATTAGATATAATACGCTGTTTACTTCTTAATAATCATTTTAATGTCCTCAGCTTAAAAGAATTTGACCCAAATAAAGAGCAGGCACATGACTGCTTGGTATTGGGATGCGGAGAGTGGCAAAGTGTTTCTACCTCATCACTGCCTAATTAACCAAAACCTCTCAACCTTCTGATGCTATTGCACACACACATACAGATTTTATGCTCTCATTTTATTTTTTACACTTGAAAGCAAAGTCAAGCACCTTTAAAATGTTAAACCCTTACTGTGGAAAGACACAGATATTTGTTTTACAGAACAACTCCATTGCTGATTAATGATTCCAAGCATTTTTCTTGCACCACAATTTGCTCATTTCACACAGTTTTCTCATTGGGGGCGCAGTAGGGGGTTGTTGTTCTGGAGAGCATTGCCCTACCTCGATGAACCGGTGTAACCCCTGCGAGGGGTTGGCAGTACTTTTCAAGCGGGTTCCTTTTCGTCAAAGTAAAAGTCAGAATGAGTGCATTCAACTACGAGTTTGAGGCAAGACAAGACTTTGCACCATGTCTTTAATGTGCTGCAACCTATGGGTGTTTTTAGGATTGCGGCAAATCGGTTAACGTGTGTTTTTGTCCCCTTGTCAACTACAAAGCAAGACCGGTGTAGACTTTGGATATACGCGCTTGTAAGGTTTGTTTATTGGATGGCATAAAGTCAAGACGCGTTTTGCCACATAACTCAAGCAAAGGGCAGAAACTGCTGCGGTTCTACATGCTTAAAGGCAATAAAAGCAGCACTGCTTTCTTTGTCTTGTCATTGGCATGTTTTCATAATCTTAAAATGGAAGATTTTGGATGAATCATACACGCTTCATAAATCGTCTTGCAAGTTAAGTTTTGATCCTGATGATAGTCTATGTTGTTCCACTGCCATAAACATTCACCCTTATATTCTCTCTCTCCAATTTGTTCCACAGCTGAAGAATAAGTTCATGAAAAAGTTGCCCCGCGATGCCGAGGCATCAAACGTGCTGGTCGGAGAGGTGGACTTCCTGGAAACCCCGTTTGTTGCTTTCGTCCGTCTGCAGCAGGCCGTTATGCTGGGAGCGCTTACTGAAGTCCCCGTGCCCACGAGGTACTCTGCTGTAAAAACCCTCCTGTGACCCACTGATGTCGCGTGGAAACATGCATTAAACAAAACAAAATGAAAAAATCAGTAATTAATGCTTTCATGTCGTACCTAGATTTATGTTTGTACTGTTGGGACCTAAAGGAAAGTCCAAGTCTTACCGAGAGATCGGAAGAGCAATCGCTACCCTGATGTCCGATGAGGTAAGTTGATATTGAGAATACGTTTTTTTTCTTAAAGATTATGGAAGAGATATCAGGATCAAGATATTTCTTGTCTGCCAATACTGATTCAGTCATTTAAGAATAAACATTTGGTAAATACTAAGACCCAGTCTAGTAATACGCCAAAGATAAAATAAAAATCAGTGTTTGCTACATGCTCCACTTCACCACCTGGTTTGTATTAATATTCTCCTAGTGTCAAATTTAGCTGATTCACCAATAATGTTCAGAATCTTTATAGTCTGCTGTCACTAATAAATTCCCCTCTTGCTCCTGCTGAAGATGTCAGGCTAACGGTTGCATGGTACTTTGTTTTACAGTGTCACTCTTTAATCACTGTCTCGTATTTTAAAGCAGTTCCAGGCGATCATTTGCGGAAAACAGTTTAAAAAGTTGGTTTCTTGCGCCGTAAAGTTTACCTTATTTTTGCTTTGTACGTCTTAAACTTTTAACGACCAGAGTTTCCGCTGCTTTCTGTGCAACCTTCTGAACACAGAGCACGTGACAAACCACGGAAAGACAGGAAGCCACAGCAGCCAGTAAAGTATCTCTCTCCCTGTTAACGTCATTGTAAAGGCCGAACACTTGGATTGCTTTGGAAAACCCAGATTTGTTGGATCAGTAAAATAATGCGGTTAGACTATCTGGCACCCTGGCAGGAAAAAACTGGTTGTGATTTTATAAAATTGGCGAAATAAGTTTGTTTTCTACCAATAAGGAAACAGTCAAGCTGCTGGCTAACGTCTAGCTGAAATTATAAGCAAAAAGATTGGAGAAAGCATTTCTTCAATCTTCCTTCTTGGTGTCTTTTGCACACCTGCCACAGCATTTCTCAGAAAGGTCGACATTTTTAGCATTTTTAATGCTGAGAGCACCTGGCCTGCATTTTTCCCACAGGCCTCAGCTCTCCCACATGCTCTCTGTTGATATAGTAGTTTTAGGAAATGTTTTCTCTGGATTTCCTCGAGTTGAACTTTGCCCTCTCAGCTCTCCCATAACAGTCGTGTCGCAGGTTTATCAGATGTTTGGAGTATTTTTGACTCACTGACTCGCGTGTTTGTTGGTAGTACTATTCACACTGGGAGGCTTGATGCTGGCATAAACCCGTATGTGTGTGCGCATTGGGAAACATCTGCATAGCGGTGATTTTTAGGTGCCATAAATAACTGTCAGTGACATGCTCTACTCCTCGCTCCGGTAAACAAAGCTATTAGGAAATATTTTTCTTCCACTCACTTGTTGGAGTTGCAGACTTTTTTTTCTTTCCTGTTTGTTTCTGTTTCCAGGCACTGGATTGTAAAAAGAAAATCAAAATAAAAAAAGCACACGTTCATTTCCTAAATGGTAATTGGTCGGTTTTGTTTCAATTGAAGGTGTTTCATGACATTGCCTACAAAGCGAAAGGCAGAAAGGACCTGCTGGCTGGAATCGATGAGTTCCTGGACGAAGTGATCGTCCTTCCTCCTGGCGAATGGGACCCCGACATCAGAATAGAGCCGCCCAAGTCCCTTCCCTCCTCAGACAAAAGGTCTGATCTGATTCGCATTATATTCCAAATGAAAGACGCTGCCATTCATTTGATTAGCCGTCATGTGACACTTTTTGTTTTAGTTTTGGTTGCCTAACTTTGTGTTTTTAGATTTTCACACTAGCAAATGGAAATATTTGGACCAAGCCTTTAAAGTAAACAAACCGACTCCGCTGTTTGACGTGTTGCGCAATGCATACGTTGCCGTCGGAGCCCTCACCTCAAACAAAACCAGACAAGACCATGTGGGCGTGTGATCTGTTGAGAGGAGAACACTTAATGAAATATCTAAAGTGAAACAATCTGTTTTGACATGAATTCCTGAGGATCTTGAGTAATATTCATAAAATCTGTTATGTTTACACCACTTCAAAATAAAAAAATATGTCTGCCAGAAGTGAAGAAGAGAGTTTCTGTGGTCGTGTTTTTCTAACAAGCGTGAGACTTTGCTACACAACAAAAGACAAATTTATTTTAAGGGTTTTTTTTTGTTGTTTTTTTTTGCTACGCATCTTTACAGTAAGCGTTTTTTTGCATTGTAGATATTTATTGCAAGGTTCTTGTAAATGCTTTTGCTAAACTGAAGACAATTTTTTTTGTTTGCTTTCATAGAAAGAACATGTATGCTGGAGGAGAGGCTCCTCAGATAAATGGGGACACCCTCCACGATACGGGACACGGAGGCGGAGGAGGAGGAGGGCACCAAGTGGGAGAGGAGCTTCAGTTCACAAGAAAGTAATTCGAATTTTTCATACCATTGTGAAATCATTAGAAGTGCGAGACAAGTTCAGATGAAAACGACAGGAGCTGACAGCTTAAAAAAAAAAAGAAGCTTAGTATGTTTTTGCATTTTTTGGGGGGGAAGGTTTTTGACAGATGAGTGTATTATAATCATTTCTTATAATCCTGATTGCCTCCAATTGCTGTCAGGACACATGTTTGGTGTCAAATGAAAGTCTTTTAGCCTTTTTTCTCCAGTAAACTTTTCAGTGAGGAAAAACTCCACAAAGTACTACCGAACAGTGGACGCACTTCACAGCTGTATATTTGTTTCTTTTGTTCAGAGCATTCCCCCTCTTATGAAACTATGACAGAAACATATCCGGGCCAATCTTTATTACATCTTGTGCACCTCGAATTCCTCTGAAGAGATGAAACTGAGCTGTGATGTGAAGCTGACAAACTCCAACCGCTCTGTCTTTTTAAGGTTTTGCGGAGGTCTTATCCTGGATGTGAAGCGAAAGCTGCCGTTTTTTGCCAGCGACTTCTACGACGCCCTCCACATTCAGTCTCTGTCTGCCATCCTGTTCATCTATCTGGGCACGGTCACCAACGCAATCACGTTTGGAGGCTTGCTTGGAGACGCTACAGAGAACATGCAGGTGACCTCACTTGTTGAAATGCCTTCGTTTGGGTGTCCTGGCGCTTTGACGTCGAGTGCGGTGAGAAAAGGAAGCGAGGAGGAAATAAGGACGATGTAAAAAGTGCAGTATCTGGGCGGCCGGATATGCTACCTGTTAGCTTTAAGTCATTTAAACCATCCCAAGTTTTGATGTGGAGTCAGTGGACATCAGTTGGCATCGACCATCAGCTGAGCTCATCGCTCCGTCATCGCTCCTCGTGTTAAACCAATTTCGTCTCTTTAGCTGCTAAGCCATGCTAATTTAAGGCTTAGAAGCTCATAGTAAATCCATCTGCTGAACCAAACTGCTGATAACTTTCAGGAATTTCTAACTCATCTATAATGGCATGCCGTGTTGGCCGCCATCGTCCACATGCACCTGGTAGGTGACCGTCTGTCCAGTGGAAGCCGTACTTGCGTTGGCCTCTGCTGTGACGGACACCTGCAGAGAGCATCAGCCGTGTGCGGGGGATTTGCCAGAGCTGTAAATAACCACAGATCCAGATTACCCAGCCATTGTAGCCTCAGCATGGGTGTTAAATGAACCTTCCCCAACCCCCTTCAATCCTGAACTTCATCACTGTTCCGCAATCTTGTTTTCTAATTTGGGTAAAGAGGGAATCCCTGCCCTGGGATAGCCTTTCTTAGTCATTGCTTCAGAGGTAGAACGCTACTGTTCAATGTTCTTCTCAACATCATGCTGTAAACTAATAAATATTTAATGGGCCCACCCCAATTTATGCTGTCTCCAAGAAAAACTAATGTGTCATCTGCATAAGAGCAAATTTAGCGTTGACTTGTGACGGTAAAGCTGCACAATACTTGCGATAAAATGTGTTTCTGGTAGATTTATAGTCATACTTTGCTTCAGTTCTTCACTCTATCACCTCGGTGAAAATGATCTTAGCTTGTTTTTGATGTGTGCCGCAGGGAGTGTTGGAAAGTTTCCTCGGTACGGCGCTGACAGGAGTAGTGTTCTGCCTGCTAGCTGGTCAGCCCCTGACTATCCTCAGTAGCACGGGCCCGGTGCTTGTGTTCGAAAGACTTCTCTTCACTTTCAGCAAGTGAGTACCTCCCAATGAACCCTAGTCAGTCACAGGATTTCTCCTGTGACTGGATAGTCATCATGCAAACATAATGCAAAGAATAAAGACAAGAGGGAGATTCGATTGAGAATCCAGAGCAGCAGCTTTCAAGAAAATCTCCATGGTATATGAAACTATCAACACTTGGAGCACGGTTTAAGCTTTGCATCGGATATTTTTTGTTTTTTTTAAGATTGCAGCAAGTGGGCCGATTGTTCCTGCTGTAAATCTCTTGGCACTTACAGATTGTTCGCGGAACGGTTTGACTGGTAGCTTCCTGTTCTGATTGATTAGACAAGAACAGCGTCAAACCTTCTTATTTAGAACATGATGTTGGGCACTCTGCAAAAAAAAAAAAAAAAAAAACTTGGTTCCTGTGATAGAGCTGAACAAAAATCCACCGCAGCATTCAGATGAGTGATCTTTCCTCATGGGATGATAAAAATTGTACACAGAGAGTCATTTTACAATCACTAAAGGCTGTCCAATGCCGACGTCTCTCTCCTGGCTCTTTTCTAAGCCCCTCAGTCGGTCTTCTAGCATTACCAGACAACATGCTGACTCTGTTCCGTTATCAATAATTCACTCTCATTTATTTTTACGCTGTGAGTGAAGAATGTTGTGGGTGTCTGTGCCTTGCAAGCGGTTCCGGCGATGGCAACAGCTGCTAGGCTGCAAGCAAGTATTTCATGCCCTGCGCCACAGATGCTAAATAGATAAAAGCGTGTGGTCCAGTTGCATGTGGAGCCCTTTAATTTAGGGTTTTGCTTTCACTATCATAGCGCTGTCATGGCCTGGTATGACATTAACATAATAACATGATACTTAACTCTGAAGGTATTTACACAAATATATTTAACAAAAATGTTAATTACTTTTATTTAAAGCAGAAAAGTAGCGATTATTCCTACTGCTGCTTAAATAACATGACATCAACTATAACAGGTGCATCTAAAATGTTGTCTTTGACTTGGAAATAGACGTTATTAATAGAATAGTGTCTGTCAAAAGCAGGACATTGAGGAAGGTTAGAGATTATTTGAAAACTTCTAAAATTGTAACCCAAGTCCAAGAAGCTAACATTAGGTTGTCTACTGCAGCTAATGCTGGGTGGAGTTTGCCAACAGTGTTATCTTTAAAAGAATATTGTATCACAAGAGCTTTTGTTTGCTGAGTTTGTGTTAAACTGAACTCTCAGAGGGGTAGCGGTCTTTTTAAGTTGCCACTTTCACTGAAACTACTTGCTTTTTTTTTTTCCTCCCCGTCCCCATCCGCACTCAGAGACAACAGTTTCGACTACCTCGAGTTTCGGCTGTGGATCGGCCTGTGGTCTGGTTTGTTCTGCTTGGTGCTGGTCGCCACGGATGCGAGCTTCCTGGTGCAGTACTTCACACGCTTCACAGAGGAAGGCTTCTCTGCGCTTATCAGCTTCATCTTCATCTATGACGCATTCAAGAAGATGATAAAGCTGGCCCACCACAACCCCATCAACTCGGAGTTCGATCACAACCTCATCACTCAGTACGACTGCCGCTGCGTACCGGGTGCGTATCCCAGCAGCTTGACAGTCCAAACCTCTAGGCCGCCCTCGTCACCGTGGTACTGATTGATGTTGCTGAATTTGTCACGGTGTCGGACTTGTGTGTTATTTACATGTCTGCATTGGAAATGACAAATGACACACCTGCTTGCTTTCCCATCCTCCATATCAGATTTAAACTGGCCAAGAGCGACTCAGCTGACATCAAAAGCATTCCCGCTTCACTGATTAGATATCATTGTTCCCTTTTTTTCTTTCTTTCTAGGTAATTCATCAACACTCCGCGATACTTCTGCCTGGACAAACCGTACTGATCTGGTATGTGGTGTCCTTGTTCTCTAAAAACACAAAACTGAACAGCCTGGATTCAGGGATCGGTTTTTCAAACATGTTCTCACCCAACTCATTGTTTACTCCTGGCCTCTCCAGCCGGAGAACGCCACCTGGGCGTCCCTGACCCAGCATCAGTGTAAGGAGTTCGGAGGGCTGCTGGTCGGAGAGGCCTGTGACTATGTGCCTGACATTACCCTGATGTCCTTCATCCTGTTCTTTGGGACCTACACCTGCTCCATGGCTCTGAAGAAGTTCAAGACGAGTAGATTCTTCCCCACAACGGTGAGTGGTGAACAATATCTCATCTCTGACTGAGCTGAAACTCTTTTTCAAAGAAGAATGGCAAAGCTTTCAGTATGTATTTCTACAAACTGTTAGAGATACAGAAGAATTTCAGCTGTATTGGCAGCTAAAGCTTCTGCAGACTATTGACTCTAGGGGGCTCTACACAGCTGCTAAACTTCTGACATTTTGTTTGTACAACACCAGATCCTAAATTGGGGCGTCTCTGAACCTTCAGAGACGCATAAAGACAATTAGTTACTTAGTCAGCCTTCTATCACCTGAAGAACATTTCCAGGATTAAAGGATGAATGTCCAAGCAAGATTTAGAAAGTCATCCATGTGTTTGTCTTTTGTCTTCACTGCATCCCCAGAAGCAAACATGGAGAAGCAGCATTTGGCTTTTATGCACCACAAATCTGGAACAAACTTCCAGAAAACTGCAAAGATGCCAAAACACTGAATTCTTTTTTTAAATCGAGATCAAAAACCCAGCGGTTTAGAGTTACCATTGATTAGTAATAAGTGGAACATTGATCAACATGCTTGATGTAAATTTGCTTGATGACGACATTTGACAAAACGCAATGTTTATCTTTTGTTTCAAAATCGGTTGCTGTTTTTATGATGTAAAGCGCTTCGAACTGCCTTGTCGTTGAAATGTGCTACACAAATAAATTTGACTTGATGGGACAATTTTAAAAACCGGACACCATTCTCCCCGCTTCACAAGCGATGGTGCTGCTTTGTGTCGGTCCTACGCATGAAATCCAAATGAACGTATGCGCTTGCGTTAGAAAATGTTATTATTACTGTTAAGCATCTGCTATTTTTTTTCTCCTTAAAATGAACTCTCTAACCTACAGTGATGTTGTCCCCTGTCTAGGTGAGGAAGCTTATCAGTGACTTTGCCATCATCTTGACCATTCTTCTCTTCTGTGGCATTGACGCCTTGGTCGGGGTGGACACTCCAAAGCTCATAGTGCCTAGTGAATTTAAGGTAATCGCTACACATTTCATATAGATACTGTACTGTATGTATGCATGGTTTTCAATGTGGGCTTGACATCTTGGTGCTGGATATGCTTTAGATCAGGGTTGTCCAAACTTGTTGACACATGGGCCAAAATCGTCAAGTCAAAAGGACTTGAGGGCCAAAAGAATGTTCTTTTATTAACTCAACAATAAACTAAGCATGTGATTTTTTTTTTTTTAGTTGAACAAATAAAGTAGTCAGATTTGTTGCTGGAAAGGGGTGTGGATATTATTATAGCTACAAAAATGTAGCTGTATTTAAAAGATTTTGCAAATTTTCTAGGTATCAACTGGAAAAACTAGAACCTTTAGTCATCCATCTCTGAGCTATAAAATCAGGATTTAGGTTGCTGTTTATTTGAAAACTCTCGCTGTATTAATCCAGGTTAAATACATTAATTAGAAGCGGATTTGGATTTTCGGCTTTTGAGTAAAAATGGATAGATGTGGTGCTTGCTTGCAAGAGATTGCAAAGATGGTGGTCATTTAAAGACCAATGATTATTTTATTGCCAACATTTTTTACGGTGAAAAAATCTGACTTTGTCTGCGGTAATTTTGCCCCAACAAAAAAATAGAATAGTCTCCATTTACATCAGACACCTGTGCTGGGTTGGCCAAACATGCCGTTCTTGAACTGAAATCAGTCCCGGGGGGCCTCATATGGGCCCCCCAAGATGCACGCTGGACGCCCCCCTCCACCTTAGACAAAGGCCGATGCTGTGGTGAGCAGACTGCTGTTTCCTTAGATTACACCGTTAATGATCCATGTTTCTGCAAGAAAGCCTCCCTAATTCTTTAAAGTCCCCTGCTCAATGCGCTCTTTGTAGTTTGCTCAGTTGGACACATATTACCTTGAAACTAAGATACAGGCATGCTTGGAGATTTCTGAGCTCAAATGCTGGACGGCCGGCAGGCCCCCGCAGCCCTCCCTTTTCGTGGAGGAGTGGGCTAAAGGTGATTACAGGTGATATGAGAACCGACGCTCTCCTAGTTGCGAGCACAGAGGCGGCTTTCTTTGCACATAATAATGCACAGGTAATCAAAACCTACGGCGTGTTCGGGTGCCTGCTTTCTTGATTTCATGCTTTGGATGTTAGCCGTGTCCTTGCATGTGGATTCGCCATTACAACTAATGCTTTTTCTTCTTTTTTCAGCCCACAAATCCAGCACGGGGCTGGTTTATTCCTCCATTTGGAGGAAACCCCTGGTGGGTGTACCTGGCAGCTGCACTTCCTGCCCTCTTGGTCACGATTCTGATCTTCATGGATCAACAGATCACTGCGGTGATTGTGAACCGGAAAGAACACAAGCTAAAGGTAGGCAGTTCACCTAAATGTTGTTAAATGTAGGAAGAAGATCTTTATGTCTGTCTTACATTAGTAATCCCTTTTTTTTTTTAAAGGAAACTTGAACATTTTGATCTTGTGAAGGGACGAAAGCTTCTTTTGTTGAACCACTTATTTAAGAAATATTCTGGAGCTGTATATAATAATTACTTTTAAATTACTTTGGCTCCCCCTCTTGGAAAAAAGACGGTGAAGACAATAAATGAGGCATTTTAGTACATGGGGCAGAAATGAGTCCGTTTTTTATTTAAGCTGGTTTTCATTCATTCACAAAGTCCTCTCAAAATGTATTTTTGAAAACGTTTACTTCAACTTTCTGACGCAAATGACAGGAGCCATCAACATCCAATAACACTAACCTTCTCTGTGAACAGAAGTAGGTGGAGTAGCCAAGTTTTTTTTCTCAGATAAGAGTAGCACTGCTTCAACATATTTTTACTCGAGTAAAAGTAAAAAGTAGTCCTCGGATTAAAAAAAACAACATTTGGTTAAAAGACAACTCAAGTACCGAGTAACTGATCAAAACTTCGATCACTTAATATTTTTTAAAAATACATCATTAGATAAGCCAAAACCTAAAGTTATGTGGAAATGTTGATATTTTAAAGACCAAAGTGAAAATAATTCCTATAAATAAGTACAAAACAATCAAAAGAACAATCCCCCCCCCCCAAACAATTATTTCAATATGAAACACACAATGCAGGTGTGTGAATCTTTGGTTAAAATAAGCTGGTTTTTAATCCAACCAAGTCACTCGTTGTGGGTCGAGTATCAAGAAATCTTTCTATAGTAAGAGTAGCAGTGCTTCATAATAGGATTATTCAAGTAAAATTCAAAAGTACATCATAGTAAAAAAATAACATCTACTCGAGTAGATAACCCTATGAAACCCTTTGTCTTCTCTCTCTTCGTGCCCAGAAAGGGGCCGGTTATCACCTGGACCTGTTCTGGGTGGCCGTCCTGATTATACTCTGCTCCTTCATGGGGTTGCCATGGTACGTAGCTGCTACCGTCATCTCCATCGCCCACATCGATTCCCTGAAAATGGAGACCCAGACCTCCGCCCCCGGAGAGCAGCCCAAGTTCCTGGGCGTCAGGTGAGTTGTGGTTCCATTTTTATTTCTTTGCTTTATCATACTTGCGGCCGTTTTTGACGTGTTTTCAGGTATTTGTGAGAAGGATCTCACCAAGCGCTTCTATTAAAAATCTCATATTCTGCTTTTTAAAATACATTTGTGGCATATAAATATATTCGGTGTGTGAAAATCAAACTAATTGCTGTATTGCTCAGGTCAGGAAAACATTTTTCCTAAAAAAAATAATTTAAAAAAGTTCCGATCAGTTTCCATGACGTCCTTGTTGGTCTCTATAGCTGATGACAGAAATTTCCGTAACATTGTTTTTATGAAGTTTTACCCCCTTTTACGTGCTAAGAACCCATCATAAACTTTCAGAAGTCAGAGTCCCTGCATGTGAAAACTTTTAGGCTTTACAAATGATGCTGATTTTCCTATTTCTTCCCCCTACCCCCATCCAGGGAACAAAGAGTCACTGGCATCTTTGTGTTCCTCCTGACGGGACTCTCCGTCTTCATGGCTCCTATCCTAAAGGTATTCTGTCCAGCTCCTAATTCCTCCATGGAAACGCGGATTACAGTCCGTCCCTTTTAGGACGAGCTCTCGTCACTTGTCTTTATTTTTTAAAAATCATTTAGAATCTTCCGTTCATCCGATTAGTAGCCCCCGTACCTGGACTAATTCCATGTGAAATAAAAGGCACATTCATCAGGACTTTAAGCTCCAGTTGGAGAAGAGGGTAGAGTTTCCATTCCCTCATTAAGTTGGGAAAGAACCTAAGCGGAGGCTTTTGTTGGAGCTGCTGCGCCCCCTAGTGGCCGTTTTGTCTTCCAGGCGTGGAAAAGTAGTTTTTCCTCAAACTGTTGTCTAATCTGCTATCTGTGAGCTACTTTAAAGCATTAATGCCTAAACTAGCTGGAGCTTTAACACACAAAACTATTCTATTTTCTTATTTATAATTTAGCTTTAGCTACTGATACTACATTCATCTGCATGTATAAAATGGATATCGTTTTTGCTTTGTTGTCTGCAGTTCATCCCGATGCCTGTTCTCTATGGTGTGTTCCTCTATATGGGTGTGGCATCACTCAATGGTGTCCAGGTGAGTTGCTTCACTCTAACTAGCATTGGTACTCGCCACATAAGTGTATGACTGTATTAGCTTCTTATAAGATGGTTATACGAAGCTTATATTTTACCGTGCCTTGTTCATAGCCCTCTATGCGTCTCACAGTTGATGTTGCAATAATAAACATTTTCCCCCTCTCCAAAAAAAAGTTTCCAATTACATTCACTGTAGCTGTAATGGGGGAAAAATGGCGAAGAGGATTTAATACCAGTATTGGTAGGCACTAGGTATCGTCATAGCAACACAAACTATTGAAGGAGTAACTACATCTATAACTTAATTGTATGTTCTTGGCATATTAATACTGTTGTATCTGTAGCATCACCTGTTCTCGTGTAGATTCTGGTCCATTAGTGTTTAAATTACTGATCAGAATTGAAACCAAACAGCCGAACAGAGATTTGTGACGGGCTGGCCCTCCTTCTGTAAAATGACAGACTTGTTCGCTGTTGCTTTTTACTTCCATTAAAACCAGTTACGAACCAGTTCTCAGCCACCAGCCTTTCTCTGAATGCTTTTGTGGTTAAAGAAAAAAGCAAAACCACAACAGAAGTAGTGATTTCTTTTTATTTCACTTTTCTTCATCTCACTGTCTGCTTTGAAAACAAAAACCCGACAGTTCATGGACCGCCTGCTGCTGCTCCTCATGCCTGCCAAGCACCAGCCGGACCTCATCTACCTGCGCCACGTCCCCCAGAGACGGATCCACCTCTTCACCTTCATCCAGGTCCTGTGCTTGGCTCTGCTCTGGATCCTCAAGTCCACCGTTGCCGCCATCATTTTCCCCGTCATGGTGAGGATCGCCTGACGTGTAGCCGAGTGAAAACTGAAGCGCCAAGGGCGGAGCCGGACCGTATGTCTGGAAAAACGTATCACGAGAACAGCTATATCGATTAAGTGTCGATGTCAGTAATTGATTATTAGGTATTTTTTGTTTTAAATATCTGAAATACTGCCAAACTGGTAGCATGACCTTTCCTGTTTCAGCCACGGTTTTCCACGCCGTTGTATACTTTAAGCCGTTACGAGGCACGGTGGCGAAAACCGAAGTCGTTGCCGTGCACATTACTCTGCAGGTTGTTGCTAGGTAACCAAAGAGTGAGTTAGCTGATGCCACCGATCTAATCATGAGAAGTAAAGCCGCTAAAGCCTTTCCTCTGCCTACATCTTCAGAAACGCTGCGCTGTTTTGAATAGGACTTCAGTAAATATCCTTTACATTGAATATTCTATAAGATGTATTATCGACCGATACTGACAATGCGTTTAGCGCGATACCTTTTGCTACGGATTGACAAATTCTCCAACCTTCTGTTGAGAATGATTTGCCTGCGCTTCCGTTCCTAGATTTTGGCGTTAGTTGCCGTACGAAAGGCCATGGACTACGTGTTCTCCCAGCACGACCTCAGCTACCTGGACGACGTGATCCCGGAGAAGGACAAGAAAAAGAAGGAGGACGAGAAGAAGAAGAAAAACAAGAAGAAGGGAAGCATCGACAGTGAAATTGACTACGTAAGTAAGAGTCGGCAGTACAAATGAGAGAAAAATTGCACTTTCTCTCGACTCCACAGTTGATGTGACGTGTCAGAAAGTAGCTCTCCAGCGGTTAATGTTGTCCCTCCGTCCTCCCACAGTCCGACTACCCCTACCATGAAAATATCCCCTCTATAAAAATCTCTATGGAGATGATGGAACAGGAGCCCATGTTGGGGGATAAATCTTTGGATAGTGAGTACCACTGGCCAGGGTTTGCTTCGCTCCCACTAAGAGAGCTGCTCAGACTCTGCTTCTCGAAGTTTCTCCTGCCGCGCTCACCCTTTAGCTCTGACTCTGACTTCCTGCCCAGCTCAAACCGTTAGCGGATGAGTTCATGTTGGAACCCTAAGAAAAAATAAATAAATTACAAACAAGCTTTGCATTGCTTGCTTCCTTTTCTTTCTCCCTTCTCCAGTTTTTTGCTTCTGCAGCCTAACTTGAAATTTAAGATTTTGCCAAAACATTTTTGCTGTTTCTTTTTTCCCCCCTCAGGAGATTCGCCGCAAACTGTCCTTAACCCCCATTCACCGTGCTGAACACTACTTTGGCTCCCCCTCTGTGTAAGTGAGTACCATCCTCCTTTTGCACAGCTGTCCTATATTGTTTTTAAAGAGATTCACTACTAATTAGAAGCTATAAGTTAACAAAAGTAGGGCCACAGCTAGCGTTTCCTTTAGTTATCGATTAATCTACCAATTATTCTGACGATTAATCGGATAAGTAAAATTGCCAATTCTGCAGATTTTTTTATTTAAGTTTTTTTTTAATGAAATATGAAAAATACATTCAAAGTCAATTCCTTTTTAAAATAAGGAAATGTTTTATTGCGAAGGATGTATCTGCAGCTAAAAAAAAATAATTATTTCTAACATCAGCATATGAAAAGCTCAGACATTAATGCTTGAAAGGGCCACAGTGTCGGGCTGATCTGTTGATTTATTATTTTTTTTTGGATTGACTGACTAATAATTGATATTAAAATATGCTTAATAGGAGTTTTTTTGTTTGTTTTGTTTGTTACAGAATTTGAAACATTTGAAGCGAAACCACTAAGAGGAGTTCTGGGTAGAACATATTTACAATTTTTTTGATCTTAACTTCTTTTTTTCTTCCACTATTTTTGCTTAATTTCTACTCTGAGTGTGTCGTTCTTTTAGCAAATGGCCATATTTTAAATGGGTATACTCCAGTTAACGATTAATCGATTGCTGACTAAGTTGACGATTATTTCAACAGTTGATTCATCACAATTAATCCGATTAGTCGTTCCAGCCCTAAGCGAAAGTTTGCAAAAGTATCACCACAGACTCCCAATTTAGCTCAGTTCTGGACTTTGACTGGACTCAAAAATTGCACAAGAGTTTTATTGAGATGTGGCAGAGTAACTAACCAGGGCTGAATCCAGCGGCTAACTAGATCTTATTTCAGGAAAAAATAAAACGCATTGAGGTTTGTGGTCGCAAAGTGACAAAACGCGAAGAAATCTGGGGGACGTGAAGACGGCGAGACGCTTCAATGTCACTTTGTTTTTGTGTCTTTCTCTCAGTTTCGGCTGCGGTTCACACGGCTCACCTCGGATTCGGATCGACCGGGAGGAGAACGGCTTCCTCGGCAGGAAGAGCTCTGAAACGGAACTGTGAAAGAAATCTGTACACAAAGCAGCACAACACTGCAAACATGCTCTTATTTTATTTCATTTGAGCTTTTATTTTATCACCACCGTCCCGATCCGTGGCGGCTATTTCTACGACAATTCACACGAGGATTTGAATCCGAATAGCTGGAAGTATTCCGTCTTAACACTTTGGTGGTACTGAGTTTTCAGCGTCGCCGGCTGAAAAACAAACAGAACGTCATCTGACTTCACTTTTGAAAGCGTGTGTTATTAATTAATTTATTAAACATAACATTGGTAGACATGAACAGAGGTCCTGGAAGCAATAGTAATTAAATGATTTGCTAAAGTCAAGTACTCTGTACATACCTATACCCAAAGTTTTAATTTATTATTATGATTATTATTATTATGAAACACTTGCATGCAAGTTTCTTCTCTTAGAAAGAAATCTTCACCTGAACGTCACTGGGATCCACGTCTTCCGTTCACGCGTTGCGAACAAAACGGCCTACACAAAGTCATCTATGCAAAAGTCACAAGCCGACTTATAAACATTTGAACAGATTTGTTCCAACAAATTCAAAAATAAAAAATAGCAGCTTCGTCTCAGTATCAACACAGGTTTCATCTTAAATTTTTTTCCAGTCTCATTTTCCTTTTTCTATATATTTATTATATTTAAACTCAATAAAGTAGCTTGCTGGTTGGATTTTATGCAAGAGGTGGACATCGTTTTTTTTTTTTCACTTTGTCTTCTCAGTGGTCTGCCTCCACTCATCTGTCGTTTCCCTGTTTATAGAGTCCTAGATTTTTGAAACCCTCACGTAGCTCTACCTCTTCTTCTCCTTAGGTGCCAGACATGTTTTTTGTTTTGTTTTGTTGTTTTATGATTGAAATGCGTTTATTGTGCAATGGTTTCTGATCAAACACTAATCTGATTTATTCCGTATCCCCTCAATTTGGCACTGTATACATGTCAGATTCATTTGGTGACTTATTATTATTATAATTGTTTTTTTTAATCATTGTAAATAGTGAAATAGCAGATATGTGAAAGGGTAAATCCACCTGATTTAAAAAAAAACCAAATAAGATAGTACTTTGATGTTTGCATTTGAACAACTGAACATGGCATTAATACTAATATATGGCAACTCGTCCTTCTGATGATATTTCAAACACTGAAGTCGAGGAGAAAAAAAGCATTCTAGCTCGCCTCATGAATTCAGTGTAACGTTGGCGCGCGAGACGATCGATTCTTTTATTAGGTAGCTTTTAATTTACAATGTGATCTTACACAGAGGCTGATGATTTGATTAATATTTAATCTTTAAATTTTTTTTAGGTTGTAGTCTTTTCTTTTTTTTTCTTTTCCAAATAATGCAAATCCAAATTCAGACCGGTTACTGATTCATTGTCTTTTGGAGTAAAAAAGTCAGAAAAGGCGTATACAGTGTTGCAAAATGTGTTTGCCTACTTACAGATATTTGTTTTTGACATTTTTGCTTTTTGGCGACATAAAAATGTGAAAGACCATCTAAAGAAATACACAAAGAAAATCACAGTGAGCAAAACCAGCAGTCTTTTGTCTTTTTTTTTTTAAACATTTATTTATTGGAGAAAAACCTGCACAAATCAACCCAACATTATGTGAAAAATAATCGATCCCATTGAAATTCCTCAACATCTCAATGGAAAGTCTGGACTTTCACTGGCTGAGTGTTTCAGATGTTCACTGTCCTGCTGCATAACCCGACTTTACTTGACCTGAAGGTCATAAACTGATGAGCAGAATTTCTGGTTTTGTGAATTACTACACATTGTTCAGGTCTTGAAGTTGCATTTTCCTTCTTTTTTTCCCCCCCTGAGATGCTCTACCAGCAGAAATAACTTCTAAAAAGTTCCGATTTTGTTTCTTTCAGTCACAGAATAGTTTCCTAAAAGCGTTAGGGATGAATAAAATAGTTTTTGGAAAAAATGTGACATTACCCTTCCTGTTATTTGTTGTTTTTTGCCAGTGAATTCTCCCTTGGTGACTGTTTTGACCCAATCTCTTGTTTTTAAGTCAAAAACCCTGAGTCTTAATTGAGGCCTGCGGCAGTTTAGGTCTTGTTCTGTTTTTCCCTGATTTATTTGCTGAATTTTTAACAAACTGGAGTATTAAAATGCACCCAAATGTGGTCAATCGCAGCTAATTCATACTTTTCGCATGGGGTTGGTTGGTTCCTCTCAGAACTAGAGAGACGATCTGAAACACGTGACTGAAAAGCCAAAACAAAAGAAATTTGTAATTTTGAACAAATACTCGTCGCAGCACTGTATTCCGATTTTCATTTAGCAAACACATTTATAATGTTCCGGCTCAATTATGCTCTTCACCGGTACCAAACTGATTCATGCAAGGTTGATTAACATATATCTGTGTATTCATGCATCCAAATCATTTGAGGTGTGTAAGCATATTTATTACTTCCAACATTACAATATTCTCTCTATTTTGCCTGTCATTTGTCTTGCTAAACGTCTCTGATTCATCTCTCACAGTATGTTTATTCTTTATAAATGTGAAGCTAATGACCGTTAACGTTGCATTTTTTCCTCCCTCCCAATAAACGCCCCCCCGGGGTCTATCTCTTTGTTTCGGTAATCTGTACATCTTCTGCTTCCGTAACTGTTATGATATTTATTGTGCTCTGACACTGAAACCAATTTTATGCCACGCATCGTATGTGCTAAACTGTCAGGCTACTCCGAAGGAATTAAAGTGTGGGTGTTTTTTTCTATGAAGTAGTGATTTAAATGAGAGCAATAAAACAATCAGATTCTTAAATGCGTCGTCGTCGTCTTTTTATATATATATATATATACACAACTAAATTAAATGAATAAATAAAACGTGGCTGATAGACTGGCACCCAGTATGAGACTCTTGCCTTTCCCGACTGTAGCTGAAGACAGGTGGATCGAAATGAGGAGCGAGAGAGAGAGAGAGACCACTCATTATCTGGAATCAGCAAAGCAGCATGTGAAGCCACAGTGGACAGACGACTTGAAAAAGAAAAATACCTCACTCCTCCAAGGGATTAAAAAAAAAGAAGAACAACCTTTCTGGTTCCTGAGCGAGAATTTCTCTTTGAAGCGACACTAATCAGACAGCTGTCACAAACAGAAAAGAAGCGTCTCTCCTGTAATCAGGAACATTTGAATGCAAATTATTTCTGATCTATATATACATATATATATTACATGAAACAAAGCTTATTGTAACTTTACAAAGATACGCTGCTCAAATAAAAATCTACTGAAACACGAAGGCAAATAAAAAAACCCTCATTTGTAAGGCAGTATAGTTCACCAAGCTTTCAGCAGTTGCTAAATAAAATATGTTTTAGCACCTGCGACCCTGACGAAAGTTCATAATGTAACCTTAACATGAATGAATAAGATTACTGGAAGCGGTTTGACATGAAATGTATTTTAATGACAGATGTTTTACAGCTGCTTTTCAAATTACTGGCTGTATAACTACAGACACCATCACCACATTGTGTTGTCAGACTCCCTGCAAAGAGAAGGAACATGCTTCAGAGTTTTTCAAAAATGGTCATATTATTTAATCTACAATTTTACATGTTTTAAGGTCGTCACAAAAAACAAAAACACATTTGCTGCTCAGTCGTGGTCACGTTTTGCCTCCAGGGGGCAGTGATGAGTCTTCTGAACACTGAAGATTTGCTGTCAGGTTACTACTGACAGCCAAATAAGAAAAGGTTTAGCAACGTGTATAACTTTTAAAAAAATTAATAAAAATCATGGTGAAGGCGAGAGGCAGATGAAGGCTTTATTTCCTGCTCAAAGTTTAAAGCTATTCTCACTTCAAACATAATAAACACGCAATTAGTGCTTTGAATATTTACTAAATGCCGGGAACGTTCAGGTTTTAGCTCAACTGTGAGACAAATTTTGAGATTATTTGCGTAGGAACACATGTCACTAATGCACAGATATGAATGTGACTGCAGAAGCAGTTGGTACTTGTTTTAAAAGGTTTTCAGGAAACAGTGCAGCAGCTTTTGGTTTGGGTAAAGGCTAAAAAACTCGTAAAAGTCCCCAGACCAACGTCAGAGACTGGTAGACGGTGCAAAAAGCCTTTTACTGAACTTATTTCAGCCAAAAAGATTACGACTAGCGCTAGTAGCTCAAATAGATTTGTCTATTTGTTTTGTTTCATGTTCAATGTGAGGTAATTTTTCTTCTAATGTTCAGCTGTTGCTGAAGAACTTTCCTCTGTACAGGTGAATAAATATTGTCTGCATAAAGTCAATTCATGCTGAAATTTTTATTGAATATTTGAATATTCTTTAAAACAACTTGAAACGCTTTAGTTTAAGAAAAGTGCATTTTTGGCTGCTTTCCCTAAAAATAACTTTTAAAACTTTTTTTTCAGTCAGAAAAACAATTAAACTCAATCTCATTTGAATAGGAGTTTGTACACATTGAAATTATGACCAACAGTCAAGTGGTTGACTGTCAAAGATTTTTACCACGTATTGCTAAATTCAACAAAAAGTTTTTTTTTTACTAAAGAGTTGTTTTTTTTTTTTTTAGAACCTCCTCTGCTCAGCCCCTCCAGACTAGCGGCAGCAGCAATTAGCAAACGCCTGGTGGCACTGCACGTCTGCTGAACTCATAATACTTCTCAGTGCAACACTCCTGATGCTTTAGGAGAAACACTGTTCTAATTACATGCTGAAAGCAGAAGGTCGGAAAAGAACAGAAGCTTCTTAAAGAGACAGAGGCCCAATTTCAAGGCGCAAAGTGGAAAAGTCAAATTAATTTTAAGTCATGTTTTACATATACAGCACTTTCAACAAGTGAAGGCAACATAGATACTAACATGGCACTGTGCCTACAAGATACACAATACCGCCCCTTTAAGAACAATTAACTGGAGCTGTATGTTTCATAGCCTTTCATCTCGGCAGCTTTAAGATTTGTAATAATGCACACCTTCCAGGCCGTGGCCTCTGAGGATCACAACAACCATCAGTGATTATTATTATTATTATTTCTTTGTAAACAGTGCTCCTTGTGTCATTCCTCTGTCAAGAGAGGCCATTAGTGTTGCTTCCCTCAGGGCATTAAAGCAGACCACACTGGAAGGCTCTCACTCTCTCTCTAAGCAGACTCTTGTCTTTACGGAAACGGGTTTTATTAGTCCGTCGAGCCATTAAACAGACGTCCACCCGGGTCTGTTTAATGGAAATCGCGTTTTTCACGTGAACATAAACGTCGAAAGTCGTGTGGCAGAAAAGTGTGAAGATGAGGGTCAGTGATTGGACTCTGCGCTCTTTCACACAGCGCGATCGAATGACAGCTGAAGTGTTACACACCGCCCTCACAGGGTGGAAAGGAAAGCAACTTGTCACAAAAAGAAAAAGGGTGTTATGAGGAGATGAAATAACAAAAAAATACCCTTTTGACACGAAAGAACGGGTTGTTTTGACTTCTAAACTGATTAATCACAAGGGTATAAATAATAAGACAATTTAAAAAAAATGTGACAGAAAAAAATCAGATAAACACCTTGGTTGAATAAAAAAAATATTTAATATATTCACGTTTATCTCTGTTTTATCAAACATTTTCAAAAATGTTTTTGGCCAGGGTTTCATCTTAAATTCAGGATTTTAAAAAATCTGTAAACGTTTCATTGTTGGACTGAATCGTTTTTTTTTTTTTTTGTTTTTTTGTGTTTTACTTCCATCCTTCAAAGAAATAAAACCTCTCGTCCTGAAATGAATTTTTATTATAACGAAGCTGAAGAGGGAGAAAAAATATCAGCTCAAATGAAAGACGGAAACCAAATAATTGTACATATTTATGAATCATATTTTAGACCCCCTGAGGAGGGGCTTTTCATCTTAGCACATCCGGGGGCACAGGAGTTCAGGCTGTATCCAAAGTTCAATCACTTTTTAATTCCTTTGTCTCTATTGAGGAAGTTTCAGAATATTCCTCTGATTCATACATCAACTACATAAACGTGACCAAACATAGCAACATTGTGCATATATATATATATATATATATATATATATATATATATATATATATATATATATATATATATATATATATATATATATATATATATACACAATGCTGGCAGGAAAATTTAGTCTTCTCATAACTTCTGCTGGAGTTTTTCCGGGCACTAAAAACAATTGTCTCGCGTGATCTCGTGTGATTTCCCATGATCTCCCGTGATCTCACTCGTTTAAACTTAATTTAATTTAAACTTAACGTTTAAATTTCATAAACGTTAAGTTGTTGAATTTCTTGTTTATCCAACATGATTGTATCACGTTTTTGTTTGAAACATAAAACTATTGAGTTAAAAGTACATGATATTCTTTTGTTAATGTAATAACCCCCAAAGTACATTTTTTGAGTGCATGTTCTCACTGGAAAGTAAAACTTTTTCTTTCCAAGATAAGAAAAGTTAAATACATGGTGTGCATTTGAATCTGTACCCAGCTTTAATATATATATATATATATATATATATATACATATATATCTTTTTGATTTTTATTGCTACCCCTTCCGCATTGTTTAATTATCTTTTGAGAGATTTTCTAGCAGAATAAAACAACAACTCTTGGATAAATACAACGCATCTAAATTTAGCAGGGATGTGAATAATTTTGTGCCTGGCTTTAGAGAGGAAAGAAATACAATCATCATCAAAGCTTCCCGTGTTCAAAGGAAAACACGTTTGAGCCGACTGAGATGCTTACTGTAATGAATTCATATGCAAAATGTATTGGTGGAAATTATAGGGAGTTGACTCGCATCACTCCCTGGCACAATATGCCATGATGCACGGCTTTGTTAAAGCGCTTTTGTTTGCCGGTTTTTCTCCTTTACTGTGTGCAAAATCAGGCAGACAGTTAGTGATTGTATAGCTGAGAATTTCATTTCATTCACACAGGAAAAATCCTGAAGATAGCCTGTTTATCCTCCCACTTCTGATATTCATATACTTTACAGTGTAAATGTTCTTACTATGGATTTCCATCAGATTTTGTTTGAGACTTCCGCTGCTACGTTACCTGGGTTTTGTAGGTTATGCAGAAATATTCTCTAGTAATAACACAGTAATTTATATAAATGACGATATAGTTTCTAATCAGCTTCGTTTGTCAGATTAAAAGTACTTTTGGAAAATAACAGCCTATGAACAAGTATTAAACATACTTTTAATTAAGCTTTCATATCTGTATAAAAGGATTTTTTTTATTGGTGTGACATCATATTATAATCTTCTAAGAAATTACATTTTTTCATTCGCTGTCGTAAAAAACCCCAAACAATATTAATTAGCTGAAACGTGTGCTTGAAAACATCAGTTTGTGAAAAGTGTTTCAATGTGTTTTGTAAAGTTTGTGATTCACTGAGGTGCATCTGCATACATCCACATTTTGCAGTAAGTACAAAAAAACAAAAGACTAAGTAAGGATATTCTTACTTTTAACCAAATTCAATCTTTGTTTCCTCAAAGCCAAATGTTAGGTGTTATGTAATGGCTATCCAAGTGATTGTTATTGATTAGACTCTTTAAAGCTGCCAGTGACCATGAAGCAATCACCCTTACGACCAGCAAAATATATGCTAGAAAAGTTTTGTTTTTATGAAAAAAAAAAAGAAAAGAAGAAAAAAAAAAACCATTTCTAAACATTGCATGACACACAATCATAACATCGACCTTTTACACAACCTTAGAAACGAGTTTCATCAGCTTGCATCATTGGGCTGGATTTTCAGGACTGACAGCTGGAGCTGATGATTGCTGACATTCAGCAAACCGTTGGGAAGTCCTGTGTAACCCTTAAAATGTACGTCTGTCTCCGTATGTCTGCACTTTTTGTCACGTTTCTCATTGTTTTTATGGAAAATGGTCACGTTAACCGACATTTATTAGTTCAAATGAAACGGCCCAATCAAATCCGTGGGATTAAACACCGTGCCGCGTTTCTTATCTTACATTTGCTGGAGATGTACGGTGAAAAATAAAATTCTCATTGCCTTCATCACAGGGATAAGATTTTGCCATTTCAAATTGCTCAGTGCTAGCATGTAGCAAGCCTTCTAATTTAGTAAAGTAACATGCTTCTGGTCATGTTTTCACCACATGCTTCCTGGAAATAATAATAATAAGAAGAAAAATGTAAAGGATTTCTAATTTTTCAATGTATCAATAGATATTTTGATTATTTGCATTTAATTTTAAATAGCTTTCTTTGCTTGTGTAAAAATCCTTAAAAAAAACATGTCTGTTATCTTTTCATTCTACATTTCTATCCTATAAGACACAAACACTTAAGCATCCTGCTCTGCTGTTTAATCCCATATTTCTTTTTCTGCCACTGCGCCCAGGGACGTGGGTGTTCATTCTTCCACAAGTATGAGAAAACGTTCAAGGGGACAAGATGTTCAGCGCACTCCTGAGAAACAACCTGATTTAGAAAAAAATAAATAAATATCTCCCGAAAATCACAGGAATTTGTAAAAAAAAAAAAAAAAAAGACATAAATCTAAATAATATTAGTTTTTCATTGGAAATCATTTGAGCTCTACATTTTTATGGCTTCACACAATATAGTAATCTCTTGTATTTCAGTCCGTTTGTTGTCCACTGCTAGTACTTTTTTCTTGTCGCGATTCATATAAACTGTTCATATGGATGCAAATATTCCTAAGTAGAATAAAAATCAGCAAATTATGCCATCATATCATCAGCAGGTCAATATTTCAAGGTCTTATTTGTGTTCTGGCACTTTGGATAATCTATTTTGTCCTTTATGTATTATGCACCCTTGCTCTTAACTCGAGTATTTTTGACAAATAATGCAGATGTAAATATTCAAAATTATACCCAAATTCCAGATTTAATTTTATTGGATTTTGCTTCTCCAGGACTTAAACTTGACCTTTGCCTCCACTGATTGAGTCTTTGACCATTAAAGATAATTTAACTGATTGCTCTTAAATGAAGGTGCAAAATGTCTCCCTCTCGGTGCACAGATTTGGTCGGCATAGGCGACCAAACAATAGGAACAGAGGAAAATGTGAAGGGTGTCATCAGAAATGATGCTACTCTGTTGTTAGCAGAGGAGTCAGTGTTCCGGCAGGCGCCACGAACAAAACATCTGTTTCTGAACTCAGAACATCGGGAATTTGAAATGCAGACGGCTTTAGGTAGAGATGCTCCTGACGGCGTCACTATGGCAACCAACAAAAATGGGTTTAGATGAGTATTGGGAGAACAAAAACCTGGAATTGTTCAAGGCATTTTTTCCCCCCCAAGTGGTAAAATTGTTGTGGCACTTCAACAGCTCTTGATGCGTTGGTTTGTTGGACGCCTCCTAAATTCTGACGGGTTACACTGAAGCTCAAAAATACCTGGCTCTCGTTTTGTAGACTAAAAACATTATTGTTTGTCTTTTCTTTTTTTTTCTTTACATATTTATGAGATTGGTTTATTTAGTACTGGAGAACACGACTATTCGGGAGACTGTTATTAAATCTAATCCTCCCGAGTTTGACTATTTACCAAACTGGTTGAGGTTCTGATGCTTAACTGGACCAGTTGGCTTTTATGAAATTTTAGAGCTCATAGCCTCCAGTCACAAACAATCAAACTTCCAAATAGAAGAAAAAAAGACATTGTACACAAATCATTTTAATAGCTAGCTTTTGAAGCAGGTACAATACGTGGTGTCGTTTGTAAAGTTACAGAGTAAAAAATTTAAAGTAATTACTTGGTTTATTTAGCCTGTCATAGAGAACCAAATGTGGGTTTTCATTTTCCAAAGTCAACATTTTCACCATATTGTTCACACATTTATAAATATTAGATATAAACTTAATGTTCAACTCACAAGCTAAATATTCGACTTAGCTTGATACCGGTACCAATACTTTTTATTTAGTAAATTTATTTTAGCAAAAATAAATTTAGTTAAGAAGCTAAATACTTATTTTGGAACTTTGACATTTATAAATGTAGGATAATCATGGAGAAAATGTGACTTTGAAACATGAACACCCACTATTTTTTACTTTTTTACAGTGCAACTTTGCAAATGGCATCCCACAGCACTAAACGTTCCCTTGGTGTTAACGGAGTGGCACGTTATTTCTAGGATTTTTTTTGTGTGTGTGTCCGATGTGAACAATGTGTCACAATAACAGTCGAAGCAAACTTTATTTAACATGACGTCGGGTTACATTCATTAACAGCAAACATGGAAGGAGCTTAAGTTGGGTTTATGGAGTTTTAGGTTGCAGATCTTTACGAAACATCCTTAGGCCACGCACCACCTCAGTCGTTCTAAATCTGTGAAACTTTTTCCAAATCCTCCATGATCAGATCTTGCTCTCTGACGTCGTTTCCCTCCTGACACGTTCCGTTCTCCACGAACAGCGACCCGGCTCTGGACGCCGGTCTGCTCGGCACCGTCGGGTGGACTGGGAGCACGGCGTTCCCTCTGATCCGGTGGGAGAGGGTCCTTTGGCGCAGGACGTCGGCGGAACACAGCTGGAACTTAAAGGCTGCCTGGAAGCCTTTGCGGAAGTTCTCGTTGAAGAAGCCGTAGATGATGGGGTTGATGCTGCTGTTGAAGAAGGCCAGCCAGTGAGCGAAAGGGTACACGTATATGTTAATGACACGGTACTGGTGCTCCGTCAAGCTGGCGTAGTCGCTCAGCATCATGAGGGTCCAGAGAGGCAGCCAGGATACAATGAAAAGCAAAGCCACGACCAGGAGCATCATTATCACCCGCTTCTTCTTCCAAGTGATCGTCTGACGCCCGTCCACGCTCAGTTTGTTGTTGCCGCTGACCTCCAGTGGGGCGCTCCCACTGCCCCTAGCTGGAGGTAGGGTGGTCTTAAAGAGGGTGAAGCCAATGCGAGCGTACATGATGACAATCAGACTTAGCGGGGCGAGGTAGATGTTGGCGAAGAGAACCGTGGTGTAGACCTTCCTCATTTCCTGACTAGGCCAGTTCTCCCGGCACCAGTAGAACGGACGAGTGTCGCTGTTGGGACCGAGGACTATCCGTACCGTCTGCTCCTTCGTGACCTGGAGCATGACCCCCGACGGGCACATGATGAATACAGCCAGGACCCAAATGATGACGATAATTAGCTTTGAGGTGGCGATGGTCAGTTTCTGCTTGAAAGGGTAGACAATGCAGCGGAACCTGATGAAAGAGGACATATAAAAAATAAAACGCCTCAGACAAGAATTTTCCAGAACCAAACACACATGTTGAAGTGAAATACAAACCCGCACCTGTCAACAGCGATGGCAACGAGGGTGAATACAGATGCCGACACAGATATTCCTTGAACCATCCCACTCAGTTTACACACAATGCTACCGAAAGGCCATCCTGCAGAAACAGAAACATCCGTCATAGCAGCATGCCTCAAAAAGACATTTAACATTTAGCTCATGTTGTTATTTAGCTGCCAGCGTTTTGGGGATATCTCTCGCCAGAGGTGTGTGATACTTGATTTTTTGGTATCAATCCGAGTAAATAAAGTAAATACAGGGACAGGTATCGCCAATGTCGATACCGATACAAATACCTTTTACTTAAGTTTGATGTATCGTCAAACTTCTGACTTTTAGGTGTTTTTAGTCGATTTTCCTTTGAACTGTTTTGTTCAAACTTACAATAAAATTTGGACAAAGTTTTTGGTGTCTACAAAGTACTTTGAAACAATATCAACATAATTTGAGCACATTTTTTTCCTAAATAAATTGCAAAAAATTAGGATTTAAGAGCAAATCAAAACAAAATCTGTTCTGAGGTAGAGCCGAGAAACCACAATACAAAAATAAAATCACATTTCAAAAGAGAATCTGAAACTAAAGTATCTATCTTATCGTGCTAGTATCAACCCAATATTGATACGGTATTGATTTTATCACTATTTTGAGTCGATCTGCCCATCTCCATCTCTAACAGGTTTGCGTATCTAGACACTGAGGTGTTTTGCTAAATCTTTAAAAACAACTTAAGCACATAAACAACCAATTTCAAGCTTTCCCACAAATTCTCAATTTGATTTAGGTCTGCACTTTGACTAGGCCATTGTAAACATTCAAGAGTTTTGCAGCCTCTAACATGTTTTTCTCTACAATAACTCTGTTTGCTTTCCCATCTGCCCCGTGAAAAGGGTATGAAGACTTTTGGAAAGAACTAGAAATCGCTTTAGAGTAGATTCCCACTAGAAAAGCTGAATATTACTCGATTACCTGTTATAATGTTGTCCAGAAGTGTGGTCGGCATGCAGAAGATGCCCACCAGGAGGTCACTGATGGCCAGGTTGAGGATAAACAGATTGGTGACGGTGCGCATGTTCCTGCTGCGCAGCACGATGAAGCACACCACCCCGTTGCCGACCATGCACACCGCAAAGATGAGCAGGTAGGAAACGGTGAAGACCACAGCCACGCCGGGTTTGTGAAGGTAGAAATCCACATAGGTGATGTTCTGCTGAGGCCAAGGCTTGTTCTGCAACACTGGAGCACTGGAAAGGATCAGGTCCTCCAAGGTGGTGTTATAGGCCGGGTTCTCTGTCATTGCAGTACCTGGGGTGTGAAAAGAGCCACAGAAACTGGGGGAGGTAGCTCTGTGCTACCCATTGGATGGATGATCTGTCATGTCTCTGGTGTAGCGCATGTTTTCTGAATGAAAACGTCCCCGGGAAAGACAGGGCACCGTGACATTCACGGCGAGAGAACAATCCCGTGGACTAGCAGGTGGAATCAATTGTTGAGTGTGAAACGATGAAGCCTCCTGAAAATTCAATAACGGCTTCGCTGCGTCCTTTGACTGATTCGTACCTGTTGATTGTTATTTTATTCTACTTCAGACATAAATACACCTAAAACCACAGGTATTACCAAAGACAATCAGCCCTCACCTTTTCGTCTCGCCTCCCACTCCTGCATCCTACAGAGGCCGGCCCTTACAAAATGTCTTCTCTGCTCCTAATCTCACAGCCGGTTTTGTCTCCCTGCTGGAATTACTGCCATTTATTGCAACGCAATTTCTTTATGCAACATTGTGCATTGTTTTCGAGTTGTTGCGTGCAAAAATAACTACATTTCAGCTAAGTGCCCCCAATTTATAACAGAATCAGTTATTAATTCTTGTCTGAATCTTATCTTTTGAAGAAGAAACTACAATAATGTCCCCTTTCCAATGTTCTTAAGAGGTGATGGCTAAAATGTAATCATCTTATTCATCTGTATCCAAACTTTTCATTAATTTATTTTTGTAGCTCTGCCTCTGAGGTGGCAGGTTTTTGGTAAGACTGCATCACGTCCTGAGTAAACTGTGCTGTTTTGTATTAACAGAACAAATGGCGGGCTTGTTTGGCTCTGAATGATTTATCACTGAATATATTAGTCAAATGTTTTAATTAGTGATCTTTTTTTTTAATAGGATGGTTAAAATGTAACCTGCCTGACAACAGGACATTGGCTAAATAAATATCTCAGATATCAGTTATGAACAGCAAGAAGAGATGAGAAAAAGTTATTGACATCCAGCTGTCGTTTCTAAGACTCTAGGAATCCTGTGAGCCACGTGAAAAGCCATTTCCACAAGTGGAGAAAACATGAAACGTGCTGCAAAACTCACTTAGTCTTTGTAATATAACAAGAAGAAAAAGATAAAGCAAAAATGGCATCTGTCGGACGTTTCCAATGGAAAACCGCATTCTGAACAAAAATCCTCAAAGGCCTGACTCACATTTGCCAAAATGTTGCACTTTTTTGAAGGCGTACATCCTGTGACATCCGGCGTAAAACAATGACATCATATGGAAGAACACGTTGTTGTCATTTAACGTTTCAGGAACCTGGACGACGGAGCCACGAGTGCTGCTCTCAACCATCAAATCCTGAAGGAGAATGTCCACACATATGTTTGTGCCCTTAAGCCCAAGAGCACTCAGGCTAGACAGCAATACCATCCACGGCAACTAGTTGACCTCTGAATTGCTCAACAGACATGTGGTGTTGGTTTTGGAGTGGGCGTGCTAGAAGCTGTGCGTTGACCAGACGGTTAATGGTCAAAAACTCTCCAATGAGACTGAATTGTACCTATTATGCAAAGAGGAGCAGGCAAAAATAAAAAAAATCCTCCCCACAGCAAAGCAAAAGGTTTATTACCAGTTACTGTAAACACTTGATGATAGTTGTTGATGCCAAGGCTGCGACTAGCGGCTATTAGGCGAAGGGAGCAATTTGATTTGGATTGCTTTCAATGAAATCATTTGAAAATTGCATCACGTGTTTCCTCAGGTCATGTTCATGTGATGATAAAATGCGTTTGATCGGCTGAGACATTTCCGTGCGATCAAAGGTACAAACAGAAAAAATCTGTGAGGGATGGTGGGGGGGGCGAATCAAAGCCGATCTTACTGCATGATTCAAATTCTGCACAAATAACGGTTGTCAGTCATACATTACTTGTCTGATTTGTTGTTTTTGTAGTTTCATTACTAGCAATGAATCACATTCCTAAAATACCCTAAAACATGCACAAAAAATTTTAATTAAATAAATTCACAGAGGGTAAAAAAAATGTCCTGTCCATTTTGCCTATAATTATCTTTGACATTTCTGAAACAAACTACATACACCAGCACACAAAGTTTCAAATAAAGAAAAAAACAAACAAAATTCAATAGTCTTACCTTAAAGGAAGGAATATTTTATTTTATGGGTTTTTTTTTCTCTCTCTCTCTCTGTCCTTCTGTCCTCACAGATGGTTTAAATCCATTTCACAGGAATCCCCCTCGTTCAGAGCTGGAAAGCTGTGGCGCTTTCATCCCTAGGTGAGATCCTGTGCATCTGCTCAGCGCTGCTGCCAGACAGACACTGCTGTAGCACTTATAAATGACAGAGGAGACGGGATGCATTTGTGGTGGTGGTGGGCAGGAGGGGAAGAGACGTGTTTTCTGGTGCAAGTAAGGGCTTAGAGAGTTAGATCTTCAGAGCTCTTCATGTGATCTCAGAAACACTCCTGCCAACAGGAGTGTTTCTGCGGACAGAGGGCTGGTCGTCCTGACCGCCTCAGACGTCTGCATCTCTGGCGTCGAGTTACTAGGCAAACAGGTGATGGGGAAATCTGACGGTTTTTGCTTTTGGATCCGGATCAGTTCCTTCCCTCTTCAGTCTGCGCTGATCCATCCACCGGGGCAGATGGGTGCAAAATGACATCTCTGGAAACGCCAGTGCAGACGTTTGATGCCGTCGTACACGGCGTCCAACTGAGTTCTGAGAACGCAGCTAGAATCAGAAAGAGGAAGCTTTGACAAAACACGAGCTTCTGCAGGACGCTTCCTCACTCCCTTTATTCAAGAGACAAGGTTTATTAAACAGATTGTACTTGAAAATAGTTGAAAATAGGTAAAGCATGAGAGGACGTATGAGGAGCTGTGGAGGTGAGGACTATCAGTAGGAGGTGACACCTGATCAGCCTGCTTCAAGCTCGGGAGAACACTTGTGGGGATAATGAAAATTCAGATCGGAGTGAGGTTTACGACAGGCCGGCTAATGTTACCACGGAAAATAGAACGATTAATTGACATGTCAAAAGGCCTTCAGCGCTGATTCTGTAGGAACCGGCTGGAGAGGAGACTGACAGCTAGATTTGTATGAAGTGTGGAAATTTTGATGAACGTCAACAGTTTACAAAAAAACAAACATTGTCATAGCAGCGTAAGCAGAAGTTGTGAATTTATAGTCACATGAAAAGAAATTGCTTTGTATATTTACAGTGATTAAAGCTTTTATAAGCTATTTAATCCACAAGAGAGATGTAGCCTTAACAAATGACCAGAGCACCTTCAGCATTTGATCATTTCAACCTTAAGAGAGCTGAAGTGCAACATACTGTGATGGGAATTTGTCAGCCTGGTCTAATCAAAGTACCTGCTCCTGTGCCCTGAGGCAGTGCAGTTGGCACTGGGTTGACGGATATGAAATCCAGCTGCAGGTTGAGTGGGAAAATGTGTACCTGCTCCTCAAAGGACACAACCAGGTTTAAATGCCTATAACTCTGCCACTGGAAAGATTTATTCATGATCATCCGTGGGATGTGATGGTGAGAAGCTGATGTAATGTAACCGTATGTGTGACAAGGTTGAACAAGCTTATGAGAGGAGAGTGCTTGGAAACCTACATTGAACCAAAGTTAGTTTTTTTTTTACAGCACCCGCCACATTTATTTCAGTGTTTTCCTATTTTCCCGCAGTGCCATCTTCCTACACTTAAAAAAGTCAAATGTATCTTCACATATAAATGTAAATTAAATGTTTGAGTTTACTTTTTGCATTGATAAGAATGTGAAGAAAAGTTTAATTTGCAGTACACGACTTTGTGTTTCCCTCAGGTATAAATTTAATGCGACACAGTGACCCATTGTTTTTAACCCGTGTTCAAATTGGACGGACAAAAGAACATTAAGTTAATTTATAGCAGATTTATTTTCATAAGTCTAATAAAGCTTTACAATCCCATATAAAAAAATTAATTGGGGTCTAAAATAAAACGATTCCCATCATGCCTTGTCTTGACGACGCTCACCATGCCAAATTAAAATGTTTCATGTCTTACATTCAGTGGAGATTCTGTGATTGTGTAATATCATCTATTTCTACGGTATTAAATGTTTGAGTTCATTTATTATTAGTAGACAAGTACGGTACTTGAGTTTGTTTCATATGTTTCATTTTGAATCTACAGTGTTAGCGGTTTGCCACGATGAACATTTGTACAATTTATTATTTGCGTCAGTTATGCTGCAAACGGCTTTTGGGTCTGAAAGAAAACACTGTCACTACAGTGTGATAGAGCACAGTGTAGTATCTATCAACAGTGTAGTGATGGAGTGCTACATGCATATAAATGATTCATTTAAAGGTTAATTCTTCTTTCACATCTTTGCACAGACCACCTTAAATCTTACCACGCTAACAATTTTCCTAAAATGTAAATCTGACAGTGTGACCTCTGCTGAAACTCAGCTCAGTCCTGACATCTTTGTTCTTATTTTTAAGATATATATTGATTATATTTGTTGTTTTGGTCTATTAGTGTTTGTAAAATCTGCCTTGCTTGTGGTCCTTGTTTGCTCAGCACCTTTTAATTTCAATTTCAATTTGTTATTTAAAAAAATAAAGACAAATACCTGCCAATCACACGATGCGCCCGTCTGTTATTATTTTGAAGTTATTGAGGCTACATAGAGAAAAAAAATGGACATGGGAGAGAAATGTTTTTGGGGGTTTTTTCTTAATAATTAGAGTTTGTTCAGTTGGATCTGTTGACATCTATCTCCTGATGCACAGTCACTTCATGTGCAGAAAATGTTTTGGAACAACTGATTAGAATTTCACGTGCAAGGCCTCATCATGGCCCCAAAACAGATAAGCCTTTGGGTCACGGAGGCTGATTTTTGAGTTGGCTATAGATCCATTGGGTTTTTCTGTCTGCCATGGTGGATTCCCTTCGGACGTGCATATTGTTTGAAAATCTTTTTTCTCCTGTATATAACTTTATCAGACTGAGAAGTCAAAACGCTCCTGTCAACGCTGTGGGCTATTTCTGCTCTTCCGGAGCAATTTGTGGGCGTGTGCACGAATTGCGTTGGATAGTGATTGCACTGTACGTGTGTGTGCATTTTTTTTTTTTTTTATGATATGCAGAATATTTCACTGAGATTTGTTTCTATGCCCTCCTCAGTTCTGTCATGCTCTGTTCTCAAGTGCCTTATCTCAAGAGGCGTGATTAAGAAAATGAATCAGCGTCTGAGGAAAGTTTCTCTATCTACACTGTAAAAAAAAAAAAAAATTATGATAATACCAGCAGCTACATATAAACGTATAAATACGGTAAAAATCTGACATTTATACTGTACACAAATTTTATCATATTTATTCAGATTTACTGTAATTTTCTGCCAGTATTTTACGGTAAATTAGAGATTTTTTTTTCTTTTTCTTCCACAGTGTTTCTAAACCAGAATGAAACAGTAGTGAAACCACATGGTTGAGGTACCTGAAGCGACGCAATCTGTGAGCAAAAGCATATATAATTATAATAATTAATTATAAATAATTTATCTTTAAATCTAGATTTAATTCTTCTGCTCTCCTTTTGCTGTTTTCAATGAAACGCTCCAGGGTGTGTTTACTTTTTTCTCACTTTATATTAACTAAAACCAATAGTGGACTTTAAAGCAATAAACTTATTTTTGTGTCAGTTTCAGGAAAAGTCTGGTATAACCAAACTCATAAAAATTCGGTGGAGAGATAAAAAAAAGAGATAAGGATGAAACACTATGAAGTCCATACATTTTTTTTTCTCAGAGAATTAAATTGACATTCATTTTGATGTAGCTAATTTATTACATCAAAATTAGTTTTGACATCAATTAACTGGAGGCTCAACGACAGATTTAGTATTTGGTGCTAAAGTCCTTCATGACATGTTAAATAATACAATATCTCCTGTTCGACATGCAGCCCATAAAAAACGTTACAAGCTAACAGACTAAATGCTGTCAAAAACCTAAGTACAATTTTACTCCTCTGAGCAACAATAAGTTTAATTATATCCCCCCCAAACATTTTTTTTTTATCTTATTTGCAATTTGTCTAGAAATGCAAGAATCTTTTTGTGTACTTCTTTGTCATTGGTAGCATCTAAAATGTTGTAAAAACATTAAAAGAATGAAGTCACTGAACAAAGCACCTCCCACAACATACAGGAAAATTAAAGCCTTGAGTTTATATATGTATAAAAAGAGAATCCGCTTGCCGCACCTTAGCTGTTTTTCAAATCACACATAAAAATCTGTCAAAATTTTCCAACAACGCTGCATGGAACACCTCTGTCTCGGCGGTGAAGATTCATGCAGATGAAGTGCTCCGCGGGAGGATAATAAGCCCGAAACGTGTCAAAGACACAACGGTGGGAAAGAAGAGAGGACTTGAACAATCTACAGCAGCTTTCCAAGCAATTCTGGCCATCTTATCTAAGAGCTGTGGAAAACAGGTGAGACTGGCAGCTGGGAAGTGAGTCACTAAATCCGAAATGAATTCAGTCGTACGCTTACTAAGAGCGGGTCAGAGAAGTTGCACCTGATGCCTCAAGCAGCACTCTGAAGGAGTTTTCATTTATTTTTTTACCTTGTGACATTTTGCTCATATACCTTAGATCAATATCTAACGTAAATGATGTTTCTTTTTAAATGAGGGAAGAGAAAAGTATGTCATACGTCTATATTTGTTCTCTAAAAGTACATTTTCTGCCTGTGCTTGGTATCTTTCAATGTTATTATCTAAGTTGTCATGAGAACATCTTTATATACAGCTCCAATCGAGAGACATATAAAGTCAGTTCTAATCAAAATGGAGTAAAGACAAAACAAACAGCGTCAGCAGCAACTGAGTTATTAGCTTTAACATTCTGATCATTATTCCTGGAAGTGTTCTGGCAAGGCTGAAATTTTATTTGATTCTGTCAAACTAACCGTACACCTGGCAGAAGACAAGCCACATTGTTTTTTTCATGCTTTGCACATTGTGTACAAATGAATTTGTCAGCGCTCTGCCATGAAAACTCGATGTAGCTTCGACAGAAACAAACATATCTGACAAATCGAGTGTGTTTTTCTGGAACAACTGACAGGGTTTCACAAAGGACACCGACATGACATAAAAAACAAAAAACAAGAAAAATCTAAAGCAATCACAAAGTGCCGTGTCGGGGATTTAAAAGTGACACTCATCAAAATGTCTTGCATCAACACCGACAAGGGGCAGAAATATAATCAAGTCATATTACAGGTGATTACAAAGTTCCCCTGTGAATAAAGAGCCACGCTATCTTTGTGGTGGATTTCCAGTGGGGAAAGAGGAAATGGATTGTCTCCACAGCAGATTAAAGTCACCTTAAGGACCTGCTAAGCTACAGAAACCATTTTGTGCTTCCTACCTTCAGCAAAACCTTTCTCTGTGCTTTTCCATTAGCCTGAACGTGTCATTTCATGTGTGGTGTTACATACATGTATGTGCCATTATGTTTCCCAGGGCCATTTGCTGTGCAACCGAATGGCCTTTTAGCTCCTCCGCTACTTGGACACAATTAATCTCTGAAGTTCTCTGGCAGACATTTTTACTTCTAACAATAATTTATACATTAAATTAAAGAATCGCATCTTAGATGGCGCCTTGAAGGGATTTGTTTACATTTTACTCTTATTCCACCAAAAAAAAAGAGAGAGAAAAGGATTCATTTTTAGTCTCAGCTAATAAAATTAGATTTTGTTTTTGCAGAATAGATTAACAGCAATTAAGGTAAAAATGATATACTTGGCAAGTCTCCCTTTTTGGCCATTTTTAACCCCCCTTCCCAGCTGAGCTACCGTAGCCTACTAGTATTTTCCCGTAAATATCCCGGGTATGAAAGAATAACAACAAAACTATAATGAATTAAAAACAAAAACTATCCCAATCTAAAACTATTGCATAGCTGTTTTGAATCACAATATCTTGTGAAGGCTAATTGCTTTAAGTAAGTGATCTGAAGCTAAGCTGTTGGATGTGACATGAGCTTCAGCACCTACAAAATGATATATTAATACCGCATACAGTACAGACCAAAAGTTTGGACACAACTGTGTGTCCAAACTTTTGGTCTGTACTGTATGTATTCCAGATATGGAAAATTTACACAAACAGAAATAAAGTTACTTCATTTCATGATACACCATGAAAGGGTTCTGTATGAACTGATATGGTATTGGTATTTGGACTGTCTGAGCGGCTCCAGTTATAAGGTGGCCTGACCTATTATTTGATCCATTTTACTTATACATGTTTTTAACCAATGAGGGAACTTGTAGACTAAGTGTAGGGCATTAATGTTTCATAGCCAGACAATCATAATAAAAAGCTTACAGTTTATACAAAAAAACGTCCACTTTTGTAAATATATTATATGAGTTGAGTTAAGATCTCTTTTGCACATTCAATAAGGAAACAGAGACATTTATTGGAATTGAGTAGAGTACAATAGAGTAAAATAGAGTAAAATAGAATAGAATAGAATAGAATAGAATAGAATAGAATAGAATAGAATAGAATAGAATAGAATAGAATAGAATAGTGGTCCAAAACCTTTTCATTACCGCGGACCGGTCAAGTCTTGTCAATTTTGCTGCGGCCCGGGGGGGCAACAGATCTTGCATGTTGGTGTTCCCGCTAAAGCCTCCTAAACATTTGATCATGTCTATGTTTTCAAATTGCAGTTTATCCACATCAAACTTCTTTCATGTCTATTTTTTATTTTGTACTGTTTTACACACCAACCACCTGACTGCCAATATCCTGAGAATGTTACAGCTAAATTGCTCCAAACAGATGATTTAGATAGCCAATGGTCTATTGGAAGCATGGTGGTCTGAAAGACGGCTCCAGTGCTACAGATGGGCTGAGTAAAATGGCACAAGAAGTTTTGAGTTCATTTCTATTTTGGTGTGGCCAAAGAGATGTGGAATTAATAAAAATTTTGCAGTGATGCATTTAGGAAATATATTAGATGACATGTTTGATTATCTTCATTCTTAGGAATTGATTAGTTGACATGTAATTGAGTTCTGAGCAAACCAAGATATTTTACTATAAAATATGCTGACTGTTGTTAAAGCAGCATTTTTTTTCCAGTTTGTGTTTTAAATTACTCACATTTTTGATACAATAAAAGTAAAAGTGATGGAGACTGCATGAGCAGGAAGGACTTATTTTGATTGCGGAGACCAGTTTTCTATCCAACTTGCACACGAGCCAGTAGAGAGCCAGTAGAGAGCTCCCATGGCAGCTCTCTAACATCAGTTATGATTGGATCCATTTTGCATCACAAATTCAGAAAAATTGAGAGTCTTCAGATGATGTGATGGCGAAGGCGGTGGTGTTGGGGGACGCAGAGAGGCTGCAGCACAAAGTCACATGGACATTTTTTGAGATATGATTGCAAAAGTGAAGCACATGAGAAAAAATAAATGGTACAACTTAAGCATCAGTTATGTATGTGTTGGTGCGGCAGAGCAGATCTCAAGATATTCTGCATAACCTGCATTATGAGTGTCATTTTATTTAAATGTTGTCTGCAGGTTAACGCAAAGAGGCTTTGTACGTATGCAAGTGTGACAGTTCTCTAACAGATCTCTTGCACCACCTATCGGAGAACTTGTGAAAATGCAGTTATCAGATACAAATTCATCAAACTGGGCAATAAGTTGCTTTTAGGTTGCAGTGTTGAAATACTTGAAGCTATTATCAGGCAATAGACTGAACTGACGAGACAGTTATGTTTATTATGCTTGATATTTTTCTTGTTTTTTAATGAAAAAAAGCTTGTAGCACACTTAAAAGTAATACCATAATAAGCATCTCTAAACATTTGCCACTGCATATTTAGGCATTCACCTAAGCAATTCCACAGAATCAATTTTCTTTTACGCATACCATCTTTTAAGCATATATTGCCCCGATTTCTACCAGCACAAGCCGACCTCACTAAATTGACATAAAGCATATTAGTCCGAAATTTGCAGAATCACTCTATTTTTGCCTTTATAAAATAACACACAAAAAAATGAAATCCCTAGTTGAGGAAAATGTTTGCTGTCTCAAATCAAAGCAACTCTGGCAAAATACAGATGTGTTTTTTTTCTGGCACTACCTATTAGTGTTACAATGGTGCAAGCAGTTGCAAACATTCAATTTATGTTTTATGTGATGTGAAATATAAATGGTGAATAGAAGCAGCAGAAAGTCTCACTTTTCCCACAATCTTTTACATCTTAAGTACAGAAATTTAGCTGTCAAAACATTATTCTGTCATTCAAACTTTTAATCCATCTACAGTTGGATTCCTAGCAGCAACAATACGTAGGTTGGCCCTAAAAAGTCATTTCAAGTAAGTGAAAATACTGATAATGTTACTCAGGAACTGAAAAAAAGCCAAAGTTACCGATGCTAAATATTACGAGTAAACATGTTCGATAAGAACAGTCCTCTCTCAAGTTTAGCTAGCAGTTTTTCCATTGACCAAGTGTTTTTCAAAACCAAGACTCGTAATCGCTCCTTCTTAATTTCAAGTATCTCACTCACTTTTCCTGCGTAGCAAATCTTTGGGGAAAATAAAAGTGCTCACCTCACTGTATCCTCTTTCAAAATATATTTTTACTGGAAGAGTCTTTTTTTGTTGTTGCTTAGATTCAGATTTCATTTCACATCAATAAGCAGCTACACTCTAAGGTTGTAGATGGCATGCCATTATTTAGACACGATAGTACCTTCATATTTTAGAGAGGTAAAACTTCAGCAACTCATTTTCTTTAAGAGTAGCATATCTGATGATAGACCACTAGTAGTTTCTTTGTGTTTTGTATGTTGAAGATTTCTAGCCTATCTGGCTTTCAATATTTATTCTCTTCAAGAGCGGCACTTGAACAGACGGCGCTCAAGAGCTGCTTCTGGTCCCGCTTTGTTGTCTTGAGAGCCTCGACTCGTGTCAAAACGCAGCTGAACAATTGTTCTACTTAAACATATCTATCTTGTGATTTTGAAAAATATCACTGTATTCCTGTTTTATCGGTCTGTATCATTAATTTGTGTTTTTTTTAAATTGGGTTTGAATTTGTTTTACATTTTGTGCTTTTTCTTTGTGAAGATCGTTGGGCATTTTGTCTATAAAAGTTTACTATTAACCATATGTTCTCTTTTTCTTCCTGTGTGCTCGCTCAATAATTTTGATAGCTTTTCTTTTCTCTAAATATTAAAGAAAAATACTTAAACTGTACACTTGAATTCAGATTTCAAATGCCAAAACACAAACTACAAACACTTTTTTTTGGTAAAATTTATTTTGTAGGCGATACATGTTTGAAGAGATTGTCTTGACAATGAAGCTGTCCAATTCCCCAACAACCAGGAGAGTACATGAAAGAAACTGAATTACTTTTCACACAAACTGTACACTATGTGAATATATTGTAGCACAAGGGTTCAACATGGAGACCCTTTGTTAGACTAAAACTGACTCCATGAAGCATCAGTAACAAAGTTTAAACCATCGTTTCTAGTTGAAAACTGTTTTTTTTGTTTGTTTTTTTTTAACTAGAGATGCACCGAGAAATCTCCTGTTGGCCCGAACCCACCAATTTCCAAGCTTGTCTGATGACGAGCTGGTCGGAAACATAAAAATCCTATATATTTTTTGATCATCGAACACACCATACCTAAAAACACTCCTACAGGCAACACTGTCAAACTTAGCAGGGACGCTGTTACTGACCAAAGATTATAAGTTAACTCAATTTCCTATCAGACAATTTTAAGTATCAGTGAGGTGTTTAAGATTCACAGGACGCACAGCAATATAAGAAACTATCTGAAATATATTTTTTTTATGACATGTTGAGATTAAAGCCACAAGAGCACGAAAGTTTGAGAACAGGAGGGCAGTACGACAAAGTTGCTCTGTTTTACCCCTTTTGGATCTCCACTTGTGTCTGTAATGTGCAAATACTTGCAGCCTTTTGGAAACCTTGTTGTCAAAAAAGAAAGGATCTACATTATCTGGGAAGTCATGTTTTAATACTATCCAGGCTAAAGGCTAATGTAAGATGCTAACGCTAGGCAAAATTGCAAATTCTGTATTTAGACTAGGTTTGTTTCTTTTGTAAATCCTCTTTCTCACACATGAAGCATGACATTGTCTCTATATTTTGAATCACTATTGATCACTTATGGCAGGGGGGGCTAGTAAAATCCATACTTGTAGTCTTAAAGAGAAATCGACATTGGTAGGTGAAGAAACTTTGCAGGACAATTTTAATCGGTGCATCTCTAGGCTCACATTTTTATTCCCACAATGCTTTACCTCTATTTTCTTTTTATTATTATTAAAGATACGCCATTTTAAAAATCCCCATGTATTTTACACAAATGTATTATGTTCATTTTGTTACAATTTCTTTACAAAGTCTTCAGTGTGTGCTTCAATGCTGTAAACTCGAACACACAGACGGCCGGGGACTCCTCCGGAGGAGCCGGATTAAATATCATGCTCCGAATACACAATGAAGACACTTCATACAATCAAACATCCCGATTAGAAACAGTCATCGAAATCTGTCTTTTACACATAAACCGCGAAAGCAATCACAGGGACTGAAGCAGATGAAACGTGAGCGATTATTTGGAAGAGCATAGTGAAAAAGGAGAGAGACAGCAGTCTGTGCAGCAACGTGAGTCATCTGAAATGGAGGCGGAAGAACAACAAAAAAAAACCCGTAGCTTCGTAAGTGCTAGTCTTTGAGTGGTTTCTCCACATTTTTTTTTTAGGACCATTCTTTGAATAATAAAAAAAAAAAATAAAAAATGAAAGGGATGTGGCGGAGAAAAGGCATGAACAAGGATATGTATAAAAAACGGGAGGGCCTTTCTTTTCAACCCTGATCTTTTGTGTTGTTGTCGTCTGGATCCTCTTCACTATCGAAATCACTGTGGAGGCTCTTGGCTACAGTAGTTATGCTTCTATCCTCCTTCTTCATCTGAACTGGTAATGGAGTCACTGGTTACAAGGAGGAAACAAACAGAATTTATTAAATAGAATTTTTTTTTTCAGGATGCTATTGCCGAAACAGACAAATCATTGTCAACATCTTCAAGGTTTCCCCCCGAAAACTTACTAAGCCCGGTGTTTTTTGAGTTAAAAAAATGGTTAAAGTTGACAGGAAATTTGAAAATGTCACGTGATAATGATGTGTTATTGGAACACCAACTGTAAAGTCTTAAAAAATGCAAACATTTAAAAATAACCCCTCTAAATAAATAAGTAATTCTAAGCCTGGTGGGGGCACAAGTAAAGCCTTTGTTTTGGCGTATAATACACTGGGGGAAATCCTGATCTTTACAGTCAAAAATAAAAAGCTTGTTCAGATCATTTTTAATAAAACACAAAGCTCTCACCTGATTGGACGAACTGGTCTTCAGCTCCTCCGCCATGATTGCCGTGAGCGGCGCCAACAGTCTTCTTTTGCTGTTCGTCCGCGGCAATTCGCTGCCTGGCGCTCTCAAAAACCGATTTGATGACGATAGAATCCTCGTAGATCTGGAGTGGACAAGAAAGAGAATTAATCAGAGCGTGAGCCGTCACTCCCTCGAGTCGAGATCGAAAAAGCCATTTGTGACGACGACAGTGGAATGAAAACGAAGGAAAATCAGTTAGCCGGCGAGAGGGCTTCTGAGGTTTCACCTGGGATCCCTCCAGGTTGTAAGTCTGTGCATTGTGACATAGAAGGAAGACGTCCTTTTCCAAATCCCCAACGCTTCTGTACTTGTGGTTACGAACACGCTCCTGTGAAGCAGAGGGTGGAAAAAAAAGTTAATAACTTAGACATAATTTTATCCATTGTACAAGAGAGAATTTCACGAGAAGCAATTTCGAGAGACGAAACCGGAAGTTTATACACTGCACTAAGAAACAAAACTTTCTTTCTTTGTCTGGCATTAAATCAGAGCAAACTTTTCCTTCTTTCTCTCAGATGAGATACCTAAAAATAATTTCTGCTTCCCAGACAACCAAAATAAAAATGCCAGTTTTTATTTTGTTACAATTTTCAGCCAGCATTTCCACAAGGTCATCTGTTAAGAACGTCACCACCTCTAACAGTGCTTCAGTACAGATTTTGGTGGGAGACAGAGGGCCGAGTTTAATTGAAATGACTGAAATCAATCATTTTTAATTGGGTTACTATTTACTGAGATTTATTTCTGAACAAACTGAGCTCAGACACAAAACAGCAAATAAACTCTAGCATCAGATTTTAAAACAGCAATAAAAACCTGGAGATTATTCTTCATAGCAATTTTGAATTTTATTTTTTTATCTATGCTTTAACCACCAAATCAAATATAATAACAGTCTTCTAATCTAATAATTTGACTGTATATAAACGTATGATTGCAAATGTAGCAAGAACACCAACAATACAGTATAATGCATACATTTTTAGTTATAGGTTTGTGATTTCTCAGCATTTAGCATTGAAATGAATGAAGGTTGTTAACAACCTTCATTTCCAATCTGTTAATCCACATTTTCCATGCTATGTTAGCAGTCAAGATGACAATGAGATCTGTGTGTGGGTCCCGAGGGCGCTCTGCGACACGTACTCTGATCCTCCTGAAATCCACAGGCTTTCGGATTAGCTCGTAATACTCCGGTACTTCTTTCTTAGAGGGAAGCTGCACAAAACCTTTACTGATCTGTCGTCCCAGCCTGCAAGAACAAGAGGAGGCTTCAGATAATCTCAATTGATCAAAAATAAATAAATAAATACTTCAATGGTGATACAGTACAGGGCTGACATTTCAAAGTCCTAGTGGAGTCTCACAATGACTGGTTACTCCTCACATCTACAGATATAGACAAGAGAAATGAACAGTTTTCCAATTTTAAAGTCTATGTTTGTTTTTGTTTGAAAGGTTATAGAAAATTATTTGTAATAAACTACAAATACAAAATTCCTTCCTATTCATAAAATGTTTAAATTGTTTACAAGTGAAAATCCAATTGAAATGTTTTCACATTGACAATGTGTTACTATTGCTATGATGTCATCAGCTTTTTTATTTATTTTGTTCCCATTTTTTAATTAAAAAGTTAATTATGCGGTCGGTTTTACCATCACATTTCAATAATCCAACATGCTGAGGTGAGTTAAGCAGGGCGTCTGCATGTTTGACAGCTTAACCTTAAACTTAACCACAGCTTAACCACAGTGGCAAGCTAAAAAGTTAGTTGTTGTTTTTCACCATAGCCTCTTATGTGTTGGAAACAAATGATTCAGTGGAGAAGGCGAACTTCGTCCAGACAACTAAATTTCCACTTACCCGTGATGAACACAAAAAAGCTAGTGGTTAGCTAGCTTCAACCACAGCTAGCTAACCGTGGTTGAAGCTCAACCATCTCGAGTAACGGAACGCAGTGAATATGTCAAATGAGGGGGAAAAAACTACATATGAGATTAAATAGCCCTGCCAAGTCAAAATTTAACACCTATGATGATTTAATTTAATTTTATTTCAAGACCAGTCAAGACCAACTGTGGAGATATCGCTAAACTTACAGCATACTGTCCAGTTTATTTGTTAACATGTTTGTTTTCCCTGTTTGCAAAACGCACCGATTTAAAATCCAAGCAATAACGTGATTTACCAATTACGTGTTTCTGTTACCCCCTCCCACCTTCCACCCGCACGCGGCGCTCCAACACATGCGCAGTGGGTTTCTTTGAACGGCAGAAGAAGTTTGTCTAATCGTCAGTAATAGCGTTGCACAGCATAAATCATAAGAAATCCGATGGCTGCAGCTAATTCAGCAGCGCTTCGCTTTCACAGACGGTGGGGACTAGATTTGACTTGTTTCGTCACTTAGAAAAGAAGCTCAAAGAAAGGTAAGCTCCGTTAACGTGATGTTGGCAAAGCTAGCTGTACAGAGATGTTAGCAAAGCTAGCTGTACAGAGATGTTAGCAAAGCTAGCTGTACAGAGATGTTAGCAAAGCTAGCTGTACAGAGATGTTAGCAAAGCTAGCTGTACAGAGACACATAAGCATTTACGATGTAAAAAAAAATGTCACTCATTGCTGAATTGTTGTGCAGAGGTGTTAACTAACGTGTCGCATATGTGGGACAACATGGTGTCCTAAAGTCAGCAATATAGTGACGAGACATTCACGAACGATCCGAGTCTCCTGAACGTCTCTTTACTAAGAAGAAAGGACTGGAGCCTCACTGAGAGCCGTTCTTTGCTCTTGTAATGCTCAGCGTACACATACTATTGTTATTTTATTTATTTATATACATTAATATTTATTTAATTAGCAAATAAATAAAACACAAGAACGAAAGAGCACGCAGAGCATGCGCATTGCTCATTGATTGTTTTCGTTCAACGTGGCGCGCTTTCGTTCAAAATGGCTGCCTGGCTTCATGCAGTGGGAAAGAGGGTGAGAACAGTCCTGGTGAGCGCCTTGTGCTTGGTTACTTCTTGCTCTTTGGTCAGTGTTCATGGTTGCGCGTTGTTTACCGTCAGGGCGGGCATTGCCTCAATTGCTATGTTTAATGGTGCAGACAGTGGTGATTTCTGACATGAATGATATGGGCAAATGCTCAGGGCGTTATCTGTTTAGATTAGCAGAACAAAGAGTTTGTAGTTTATTTATCTGCTTTTAATATTGGTTAAATTTATTTCAGCTCTAAATATTTAATATCTAGGTGTTTTTATGGGAATGTGAATCTTTCAGATCAATTTGATTAGCAATTTTGATCATATTTCACATTTTATTGTGTCATGTATTGCGGGGCGCTGGTCTTGACTTCCCTCGGTCTTGGTCTTGACTCGGTCTCGGACCCTAAAAGTCTTGGTCTTGATTTGGTCTCGATACACTTTGGTTTTGGTCTTGTCTTGTTAGGTGGTCTTGATTACAACACTGATCAGCGAACATCGCAAGTTAGACTGTTCCTGATTAACTTTCTGTCAACATCCTTGCAAAGCTGATATGAACCTGAGCAGTTTTTCTCCCGAGAGATGCAGGTGAACCCAACTTGAACTAGAAGCACAGGCAGAATAACTATGAAAAATAAGACAATAAGGTAAGGCAAGGTATCTTACTTCACCTTAATTCTCATCATACCTTCATCATTAGCTAAACTGAAGGTACGTCCTGAAGTGTATTAGATATCTGTTGTGACTCTGTCAAAGGTCTGACTAGAGGGCACTTCAGTCACTCACAGCATGCCTCTAAAGAAGCACAGGAGCTTTCCCGTTTAGAGAAGTGGAATATTCTGTAATGACTTTGATAGATCAATCTTTGTTTGTTATATCACACACAAAAAAGATGTGCATTTAAAAAAAAAAAAAAAAAAAACTCCTCAGATAACTGCAGCTTGTGGAGCATAAAAAGGCAAAATCAAACAATTCGAGGACATTCCCACGGAGTCTTCGCTTCAGGCCTTTTGACAAAGCTTTAAAAAAAAAACCATCACTGAATGTTATTCTTAACTCGTCCCCTATTTTGGAACAACATTTTCTCACTTTAAAAGCTGAGTGTCTGCACTGGCACTCAGTACTCTCTGTCAGCGTAACTTCAAACTATCTAGGCAAAGAACTGGAGGGTTTGTGAATGCTTGTTGCGTTGAAGTAGCAATATTGGAACACCGGTCCACAAGCGATAGACTGACCCGTCCTTGTAGTTGATGACCATATCCACCAGAGTGTTCAGAGTCTTGGTGAGCTCGGGTGGATTCGGAGGCAGCTTCTCAGCCGGTGGGCGTCCTCGCTTCCTTTTGACCTTTTCGCCCGTTTCTTGGCCCGCGTGCAGCTCTTTCTCTCCATGGTGATCACCTTTACGCTTCTTCAGGCCGATGTCCTCTTCCATGTCCTGCAGGGAGCTGTTCTTTTCTGCCTCAGGCTGGAGGAAGAGGAAGCAGTGGGTGGGATGGGACGGGGGGAACCTAGTAAACTCAGACAGACGCACAGGGATCAGGTGAGGTTGAAGGTTTTGCACGGTTTGTTCTTTTATTACAAACCGTGTGGTCTTCTTAAGGTAGACGCCTCGAGTCTCGAAAGTGCTGTAATGCTGATACCTACAGCACTTCACAGTTTGAAGTCTGAAAATCTCAAAAAGTATACATTTTATTTGCTAACTGGAGTTTTTTTCTTTTCTTGACAAAAATTTAGAGAAGCGCTGACAAATGGTAACTGGATTTGACAGATTTTATGCCGATCAGCCAACCTGGGACTTGGAAGTCAGAAACTACAAATCGGATCTGTAGTATACTGAGTTAGTTACTCAGTTGAGTTTAGTTGTATTACCCCAGTACACTAGAGGGAGTAGTGGAATAGCCTAGAGGTTAGTTCTAGAGAAGAAGACTAGGCTGAGAAGACGTTGATGCCTGTAGTGTTAAGTTGTGTTCAAGAGAGAATAAACCTATAAAAGACAACTGCTAAGAGTGACTCTACTTCTTAAGTGTGAAGATATCACAGGATCTTTTTCTGATTAGTGATCACACCACACCGCATTTGTCCATCCGCATTAACAGATGGACAACCACACCTTTCAGTGCGGATGTCGTTACCGAGGTGAGAAAAGTCAGTTGCTTATTTTTAACATCAGGAAGCTCTTTTGAAGTGAAGTCAGAGGAAGCAAAAAAACCCAAAAAACAAAAGCTGTTAGAAACTTTAAGAAAGGAAGTTGCACTGAAATCTCCAGAGGGAACACGCACGCAGACAGCTGATAGCTAGTAATGCTAGTCAAGCTAATTATGCTAACTGCAAGCAAAAGATGCTGAAACTTGATTAAAATACAGACTAAACCAATAATGTTCACCTTGTTTTGACTGCAGAGCTGTGTAAGAACAACAACTCTCTCTCTCACACACACACACACACACCCACACACACACACACACACCCACACACACACACACACACGCACACACACACACACAGTGTGACAGCACCCCTGTCTTTGTTATAAATAATTGGTCGTAGAAAGGCTTCTTAGAGCTACTGGATAGTTACAATGAATGAATAAATGATTTAACAATTGAACATATTATCAGACAATTAAGTCATATATTTTTCCCTCTCAGATATGAACTTTGACAAAAAATGTAGAGCCTTAATCTATTTCATCAATGTTTCAGGGACAAAAGTAATAACTATTTTTTATATTAGCTTAATTGCATACATCTGTCCATTAGTAACCTGGAGCATTTTACTAAAACAGCTGTTGAAACCATAGGCTATTTTAGAGAAGATTGTCTATTTTAACGCTAGACACATTAGAAATATTGCCAGATTATCCACAAAGTAAAATAAGTGTGCGTGTGGGGGTGTGTGTGCGTGTGTGTGTATGTATGTATGTAGGTATGCAGGTATGCATGTACTACATACATACGTACGTAAATTTTTTTAAAGAGAAATTGAATTTGATTCAACTTGTCTGCAGGCACAAGCTTTAACACACACAAAAAAAATCAAGGATGGGAAATTGCTCACGAAATCTCTGACCTAGTAATACTGCTAGATATTAAAAACTAAACATATTATTTATTCATCCATTTCTGAATTTGCAGGAAGCGCGTATAGTGACCCGAAATGCTATGCGGCGCCTTTGCAGATTTAGAACACGTTATTTGCTCCAGAGTGTATTGATGTCAAATTGTTAATATTCAACATGCGACGTGAGTGAATGCCGAACAGCTCAGCCACACTACATTCTAGCAAGCCACAACGCAAATAAAGAATAATATCAGTCACTCTGCTGGCTTGCTCTTCAGAATGGCACCAAAAAAAAAAAGGAACAAAAGTGAATTACAGCGTGTTTCTGCATCCTTCTTCATAAATATCTGCCGCAGCCTCTGTTTCTCCAACAAAGGCAAACTGGATGCCAGAAAACACGAGGATCCGTGCAGCAGCAGCAGCAGCAGCAGTGAAGGCACGCAGACCCAGACTATAATCCAACCAGAATACTGATGCATCAAACAGGATCACACATCTGCTTTCAAATAAAGAGCAAGCAGCACACATGTGACGATGTGTTTTCTCAAGGACAGAGACTTTAATCGAGCTGGGACGCGGGGAGGTTTATTTGCGCACATGTTAGTCAGAGAGGAGGAGGAGACGCGTCCAGAAAACAGAAGAGAGAGAGAGAAAAGGAAAATCAACAATCGCTGAGACAGTAAAGCGCGGCGGCATGGCAGAGAGGAGAAGTGAGTTAGAGGAGACAACAACAATGACGACGAGAGCTGCGCCAATCTCGAATCCCGCTCATCGTCATCATCATCGCTCGGTTGAGACGCCTACAAGCGGTTGCTCCAGCAGCATACTGGAGGGGATACAGAGAGGGGTAGCGGGGGAGGGGGAGGGAAAAGAGGGTGCAGGACCGAGGGGAAGGGGGGGCAAAGGGGTAATCCTGAAAGATGCACATCCCAGCTGAGAGCCGCCTGCATGCGTGTGCCTTCTCCTGACCAGCCTGCCTCCTCCCTGACTAATCTGGCAAAGATTCCCCTCTCATCTGTTACACACACCTACACTCTCCCTCTCTTCTCCCTGACACACACACACACATATGCGCGCGCGCACACAGGCACAGGCAGGAATATAAACTCAGACGCCCGCTCTCTCTCTCTCTAACGCTCTCTCTCTCTCTCTCTCAAATACACACACACACACACTTTTTTTCTTTTCTTTTTTTTTCATATCCATCTCTTCCTCCCTTCCCCATGCGATGTAGCCTGGCTGAATCCGGAGCCCGAGGAGACAGAAAGACATGGAGGAGGATATTTACCTGAGTGCAGTCTGCAAAGCTGGCTATCGGGATCGGCTGCAGCTGTGGGGGGAAGAGAATTAGCAAAGCAGCATAGCGGCGTGCTGCTAGTCTCTTCATCAGCTGATCACTCAGAAAGCGGAGCCCAGAAGGGGGGAGAATAAAAGCGCTATGTTTTTCATACACAAATCAATGAGGCTGGGTATTTAAAAAAAAAAGGAAAAAAAAGAGAAAAGATATTAATGCCATACCCATCTCTTCTCCTTTCCTTTCTCCAGCTTTCGGGAGTATTTTCCTTTCTTGATTGTGACAGGCCCCGTGAAGCTTGTCTCTTTCATTTTTTTTTTACCCAGATGGGTTTTTTCATTCTTGTCTTCCCACCCCTGGTGTTAAAAGTTCTCGCACCCCTTTTTTTTCTTTTTTCTTTAAATGTTGCGCCCTTCCAGAGATGTTAAAGGCGCAGCAGCCACAACAACCTGCAGCTCGTACATTTATATAGGCAGCCTGGAAATTATTCCAATTATTGCACGAGTGTTATTGACTCAAATTACACTTCACTCCCCTCTACGGCAGCTGAAAGCAAAAAGAGAGAGAGATGGTGGAGGGGTAGAGTGGGTGTTGGCGAATGACTGAATATCTGCAGCACTGATCGCTGCTGGAGCTGAAACAATAGCAGGAAAGCAGCCCAGTTTGGGCTAAAATTCAAGCACATCTGGTTTCTGTGAAACGATTTGATTGGGTTTTTTTTTTCTTCTTTTTTTCGTCTTCCAACATGTTGTGCAAAACGTTCCGGCTCACACGACAGGAAAGAGGGGGAAAAGTTGATTTCCACAGTGACTTTAACTCCTGTTATTGACATAAACGTATTTCAAATCAGACAGATAAGACTATTTATAGTCATCTGGCATGTAGATTCTCTTTTGTGAGTTTCTATTGTTTGATCAAAGTGTTTTAGTGGAAAACATCTTATGTTGTGGAAGAACAACGATAGCAACAACAAAAAGGCATTTTAAAGCTTGTAGAAGCTGCCAAAAAGCAATCGCCATAAATAGTTTTGCGCCTTTGCGTCACTGCCGTGGAATGTTGACCCACTCTTCTTTGCAGAATTGTTTTCATTTGGCGACACTGAAGGGTTTTCAAGCACAAGCATGATCCCGTTTAAGGCCCTGCACCCAGTATCTTAACCTAGATTAACACTTGGACATTGACTAGACCCCTGCAAAATCTTTCCTAATTCTTTTTTTTTTTTTTTTTTTTTTAAAGATATTTAGAGGCAGACATGTTGCAGAGTTTTGTGAACTCGGAACAACTTTAGACTTTGATTCCTAAACCTACTAAAGACTAAATCGATATACTTAATACACACATTATCTTCTACTGCAACAAAATAAATTATGCTTAACCCTGTTTTAATTCTTATCTTGCTTCTACTACTACTGATTCACTGAAGTTAACATTTCACCAAGAAATTACATCCTTTTATTTTTAGCAGGATTCTGTAAAATCTTATTGCCCAGTGAAGAAGAAATCCAGCCATTAGATATGGGGGGACTGAACTGAAGTTGCAGGACTCGAGTTTGAGACTCCTTCTTGTACCGCTGAAGTTATCTTATTAATGATTGGCAAGTGAAAGCAGCCTTATTGATCTGATCTGCTTCTATTTTTTAAGGCAGCAGGTCAAGCTGTTTACACAAAACTACCCAGTTAAGGTCTATTTAAGTTAAAGACATCTGCACGTTGCGACCAAAACAACAAAACCAGTAGAGCAAGGTGTAGTCAACTGAAGACTACACCTTGCTCTACTTGGGCCTGTTTTGATTTTGTTAGGTCTGTACTTTCCGTGGATTCCTGTGTTGTGCCGAGTTTACTTATTCACTCTGTGTTCGATTCCAATTGGATATTTTTTTCTTCTTCTCTCATTTCCAGCCTGGTTCCCGTCAGTAGCTCCATTTTATGTTCTCTCCCCGCGGCTGAACATCACTTAATAAATCACCTGCTCCTTGTTCCAGCACTCTCCTTCTCCGGTTCTTACACACCTCAGATCTCTTCCGTCAAAGTCAGATTCTGCTGCTGTCTGCCTGCCGCTTGGCCCGTCGCGCTCTGTGGAAAACCTCTCTCGGTGCTCCTCGTTGTTTCCAGTTTTGCAAAACTCTGTTTGGTCCCTTGTTGAGCTCCCTTCTTACCATGACTCTGCCAGCCTCATGCCTGTATTTGAGTTCCCAACCACCTCGGTGCTTTGCAAGCTTTTGTTGCATCTCTTTGTTATTGTTATAGTTACAAGAGCAATGATTTTTTATTTATTTAATGTTTTGTAAGTAATCGATGATCAAATGCTGAAAAAGATTCCTTTATACATACAGCAAATATTGCTTTTGACTTGTAGAAATATATTTTGTAGGAGATCAGTCAGAACCCCGACTCTGTGATCGAGAATCTGTGGAAGAGTCTCAGGATCAGGGTGACGATAAGGAGGACTTTCAACCTCAGAGACTTGGAGCTGTAAAAGTAAATTTTACTTTTACAGCTCCAGTGGAAACATGCAAAACGCTCTCAACAGTTATGAAAAGATGAATAGAAAAAAGGGCTTAGAATCCTTAGGACATACTATTTGCTAATCGTAATATGCATGACGTTAGGAGAGTTTTAAAAAAAAACAACAAATAATGCTTGAAGATTAAGTCTATACATCCGTCAGCCTAATTTGCTTTATATAAACCTTTTCTTTTTTTTTGTGGGCTCTAGTGTCCCCTATATGAAAGCAGGCCGGCAGGAAAAGGGGAGAAAAAGGGGGGAAGACATGCGGCAAACATCGCCGGGTCCGGGAATCTAACCCTCGACGGCCGCGTCGAGGATCCAAGGCCTCCAAGCGTGGGTTGCGCTATCCCCTACGCCACCACGTCACGCCCCCAAATAAACCTTTTGATATGTTTTGTGGATTTCCTGTTGCTAGAAAGTTTAATTTAAATTCATAATGTAGGAAACTTAAAAACCAGAATCAGCATAAACATGACATGCAGACAGAACCGAGCTAAACGTAAGAACTTTTCTAGCAAAAGTTGAAATGGACTTTTTGCTAGGGAAGCGTACTTACACTACTAAGGTATGTAGTGTTTACTCTTATTTACCCTGGTAACAGCTCCTCCAAATCTAAGCATGTTGCCCAAATCAAATGATTTAAAAACCTTTTAGCTGATTTCTCTAATCAATTATTTAATGACCACCAAAGTCTAGCAAATTCTGACTCATTCAAAACAAGATTTTATTATTTTTTTTTTACCACTGAAACACTTTTGACCTTCAGTTTTATAACAGGATAACCACACTAGATAGTTCATTTGTTACATTTTCTTAATATCTCTGTCCTGTACAGTATGCGGTGTGTTTTCAAACAGACCGACATGAGACAGAGAAACGCTTTACAAAAGATGATAAACTGGTGAACTGTGAGTGTAAAGACGGACTGCATGGCTCCCAGGCCTGAAATATAAGATAAAACGAATCAGACTTCATGTCATAATCGTGCAGCACATCTCTGAATGTAGTCCATATTCAGATGCTGCGTTTTCTCCCCGCCGCCCGTCAAGAGCATAAAGGGATTCATTTGCGTTACTGGCATGAAATTAGAATTTTTGTTGTTGTTGTTTTTATTCCTGGCATGTTAGCTTAACATGACTTGCATTATTTATTAAAATAGTGAGAGCAGTTTTTAATTTTTAAAATTATCTTTAATTAATACATATCAGATACGCTTTCAACTTTAGACGAAAAGTCACATGAGCGGATGGGCTGACCTCAGCCAACGAGAGGTATTCGTCTCAGATTGACGCTCGAGACCCACTTGCTCAAAACGGCCGTTGCCATGGCAACTGCAGTTTTTTGTTATTGGACCTTGTATATCATTGTGTTTTACTGCTGTTGCTGGGAAATGAGTCGGGCGGCTTGCTCTCAGTCGGAGACGTCTCTCAGCAATGGGGAAGAGGAGGAGGAGGGGGAGACACCGGCATGCTGGCAGGATTTCACACTTTTTATTGATATTTTTCTTTGTTTTTAATATTTTTAATTTTTAAATTTTTTTTTAGACCTTAAAGCGTCCGGACAGAAGCTCAGTGCGTTGATGAAGAAAGACGCCGTTTAGCGCAAGGACGCAAGTCCTTCCATGATTATTCTGACTCATATTTATTCACCAATAGTCACACGTATAAATACTGCATCTAATGTGGGACACTCATTAAAATACAAAGAACTCTAGGGTACAGCTTGTGCTCCCCCCTAAAAAAACAATCATGAATGATGCAGAAGTTACTGAAATGTAAAATTCAGTTTTAACAAGGTGTCACACAAGCATTGATGGTGACTGGAGTATTTTGATCAGCTCTCTGCGCTGGGATTCGCAGTGTCAGGTCTCAAACCCAGTCAGGCAGAGCTGTTCTCCGAGGAGGTTGGAAAAATGAAAACGCCCCGTTGCATCAACCATATGAAATTGTCTGTAAAAGCTCTCAAGGAGACTAAAAAAGACCGAGGCGTGAATAAGTCCAAAAGGACAATTCCCGCTATCTGTGGGCGGGATTGTGGGAACGGAGAGATTAGGTGGTGAGAAGTGTGTGAACATGGCGTCTGGGACGATAACTGTTGAGAGTCGTGGGATCGCCTGCTGAAGGTCTCACACCGTCTGTGTTTAAAATGGCCTGGCAGAATTTACAGTGCAGTTCCCAAAAGTGTTCATAACCTGACCGCCCTGAAAACACCGTCCCTCCTGGCAAAAAAAAACAAAAAAACGGGATAGTAACATCAAGCTGTTGGGATAATTTCATTCAGAAGAGATAAGGAAGTTTGTCAAAGTCAACACACACAAAAAAAGCTACAAAGTGGTGGAATACTCAGAGCACATGTTTAAATGGCCTAGTCAAAGTCCAGATTTAAATTCCATTAGTAACTTTTGGCATGACTTAAAAGTTGATGTTCCATCCAATCTTTGAACATTGGGGGATTTTTTCCCCCCTGTTCCTTTGTGGTGGTCCGTCACACAACATTCCACTGAAAACAACGTGCTAGGAACCATGTCAAACAAACAAACAAAATAAAAGTAGATGGTTTAGTAAAAGACAAAAAGAAAAACTTGAGACATCAATAAGCGGCAGAAATCGAACATAATTAATTATGCAAGAAAAAAGAACAAGGAGACGGCTCATCCGTTCCTGCAGCCACATTTTCAAAACAAAAACAGAACAAAAGCACAGCCTTCTGCTTTCCAAAATTCGTGTTATAGATTTAATAATATAACAAATGAAACACAAAATTACATTTTAAACAACAACAACAAATGTATAACTTATAATCATGTGGCTCTGGTATCATGTTTAAATAATATGAGAATAGGAAAAGATGCTAATTTTAGTATGTGATAACAAATGCTTTAAATAATTTCATGCCATCCGATAAAAGTTGCATTATGTTAAAGTAAATATTTTCTAAAAAGAAAATACAAATACTTAATCATATTGATTGAAACTGATCTAATCTATTGTGACAAATTGTTAACTACGTTGCCATGCTTATAAGTAGTGCAAATATCCACAGTCAAAAAATATATATATCAATGTGCCAATAGATTAGAAAAAAAAACACTGTTGGTTTGTTGCTAGGGGCTTTAAGAGTAAAAATTATGAAAATCCCTTCAGGTTTCAAAGATGCTCCATCCTCCTGAGGACGAGGGAAACCTGCCGCTGTGTCGAGCTGCTCCCTGTAGACATGATCCACAAATACAAGCAAATTATGTTGAGAAAAAACAGATGAGCTCACACATTAACCACACACAGCAGGTTTCTGTCCCCAAAGCGACCCGCATCCACGCTGACATCACACAGCGGCGCATTGTTTACGGCATTAATGATGGATGGAGCCGTTTATGGATTTTAAAATGTATTCAGAAATGAGGGCCGGCAGTGTTGTCACAAGATCACAACAACCTGAAGGAAGCTAATAAAAAGAAAGCACGACTAATAGCGACGGCCTCTTGTGGAGGGCCGACTGCAGTTTCTGTAGGGAAGTCTGTCTGGATGTAGTCGGAGCTAAGAGCGGTGGGATTGTGATGTGACACTGACTTCTTTCATAAGTTCATAATCATAATTTTTCGGCCATTGTGAGATTTACTGCGTCTGGTTTCTTCTGGTACAAAATGATGACGCACGTCGGTGACACAAAAGCCAGATAAAATACGACATGACTGCTCAGATTGCAGACGCCTTGAAAAATATTGGATGCGTATCAGAATTAGCACCATGTATGGAAGCGGGGGTGAAAAGATTTCAAATGGGGATTGCATTTGGGCACAAAAAGTGGATTTGGGTCGTATTTCCCTGCTGTTTAGTTTTGAGTACATTTGTTACCATCTCGGCTTACCACTGTGCATCGGGAGAAGTTGGCGTGGGCGTAAAGCAGGACGGCAATGTCGTTGTGGCCAGCTTCTAAAGCAACGGACAGGGCCGAGCTGTCATCCTGTTGGGCCAGAGAAAAACTCAAGTTATAATGTTTTAACATACAGACAGAGTTGTCAAAATTTTGCCTAACATAAAAAAATTAAAAATCAGTAGAATTCCGTCACATTTACGTCACTTTAACAGGATTTGTGGGAACCTTCTTCTTCTCAGCGTGAAGCCAGCGTGCTGACAGCAGCTGTTGGAGGAAATGACTCACGCTGTCAGTCAGGGTGGCATCGCAGTCGGGCTGCGCCAGCAGCAGTTTGACGATGTCGGCGTGGCCGTGCTCGCTGGCGCACATCAGCGCCGTGGAGCCCTCGTCGTCCTGGATGTTGACCTCTGCCCCCTGCGCCAGGAGAGCCCGAACCATGTCCAGCCTGCCGTGGCTCACAGCTAGCATGAGAGCCGTCTGACCGGCCTGCAGGGAGAGGGGCCTCACTCACAGAGTTGTGTTTATGATGGCAGTGAATGTAGAGAAATGGCCTTTTAATATTGAGCTGAACTCTGAGGGCATTTGGTCGCACTGGATTTTATTTAGGGGGAGTTAAAGTTCAGTTATTTAAGTTAGAGAGGCTAAAAATGAATGATTAGAATTTAATCTGTAAAATTACTTTGTGTTGGATCTGTTCCACAAAATTCCAATTAAACACCGTTTTTTTTTCCTATGAATACTTTAATATATATCTAAATAGTGAGTAAATAAAGCTTCTTTAGAAGAGTAAACTAATTTTGACTACAGATGATTTTGCTGCTAAGTGAAAGGCTAAAAAAAAACTGAAAGGATTGCAATAAAGCAACTTTAAAAGACAAATTCTAGTAAACAGTGCCAATAAAATGTAGATGCGGGGACAAGACATACAATCTAAAAAATATTCAGTGTTTCTTCTTTTAAATTTTTTATAATGTAATTAAACAATAATTAATTAAACCCTCCCCCCCCCAAAAAAACACATTTGATTGTATTTCTAAATCTTTATCAGACTCTTTGAATTAGTCCGGAGCCGACCTGGATGGCCTTGGCGTTGACGTCTCCCGTAGAGAAGAGCTGCTCCACCACCCTCATGTCGTCAGGACGCTCCACGGCGGCGAGCGCAGCCAGCATCACGGGAGTGTAACCCGCTGCGTTCTGCTGATTCACGTTGCACACCTCTGTGGCGAGAACATTTTTATTTATTTTTTTAAAGTTAAAGTAAACGGCAACATAAATATGCTACAATACTCTGACTCAATCAAGTTTCAAAATGCAGCAAGAAAAAGTGTGAAATCTAAGTAGACGGCAATACGCTGTTACACTGGCAGATAATTTCACTTATAACAAGATGTTTCCCCCTTGTTACAAGTGAAATTATCTGCCGGTGCTTTTTCATTATTGTAATATTAAGGAATTACCGCCTTAAAACAAGCTCCCGTATCTTGCTGAAAAGTTACAAGTTAGTTATGTTCCATTTTAAGGATACTAAGATATTTGCACTAGAAACTAGACCAGAAACACATTGTGAGATTTTGTGGGGGTTTTTGGCGGTGTATGTATGTATAACCGTTTTCATAACATCTACTACAAGCAATAATTTATAGACACAGCAGAAAAGCTAAACAAAACAACAACAACAACAACGCGGCTGCAGTGTGACAAAACAGTTTGCTAAAGATAAGTTGATAATATGAAGCATCAAACGACCTTGACACATCCCAGCTTCTCGCATTTCATGAAGGTCTGGACGTTTGCCAGTGACGGACGGTTGATATTTCACTGCCAGCCTTTTCCGAGAAACATAATAATTATGCTCACTCAGGAGCATGATTGATGCCTGCATGTGACATTGAAAAATAATTAGTTCTTAATATATTTATGCTCCGCACTTGCTTGTCTCAAATTGATTGGCTTTTGCAACCTGCAGCAGCAAGGTTGTAAATCTGTCTGCCACTTCCACTTACATTGCAGAGGCCCTGAATGGCCTCGCCTTGAGTTTCTTAGCAAGTCAGTCAAAAAGTCAATCAGGGCAAAAATAGAAGACGATTTATACCACTCTATGCAGAAGTTAAGAAATTGCTTATGAAATGGGACATAAATTTCATGGAAAAACAGGATTTGGAGTCCAGAGTGCAACTTCTACACAACAACTTGCAGAATTATTAATACCACTACAACTCTTTCATATTTTGTCTCATTAGAACCATAACCTTCCACGTATTTGTGCATTTTTCCTATTTCACGATAGGCAAACACAAAGTTCTACATATTTGTGAAATGGCAGAAACACGATTCGCAAAAAACTGGAAAGTTTGGCACGGCTATGCATTCAGTCCCCCTGATTTAATACTTAAAAGGAAAAAAAATGTTGATCACCATTACAGCTGCATGTCTCCTGAGATTATGACTGATTAGACGGAGAGTGTTTGTGAACAGCGATTATTGGTTTATACCACAGATGTTGAACTTGATTTGGGTCTGGACTCTAACTAGGCCCTTTCCTTGGTATATTGAGCGGCGCTTTGAATGATCAATTGACCGCACTGGATTTCATTTTTGCAGTTATCAAAGCAAAGGAAAATAAGCATAGAGACATGCCACAATTTAAGATAAGAAAAAGCAATTCATTTTCTATACACTTCAGTTGTAAACAAAGTTTTGCTATCCAAATTATGAAGTAAACCATATAAGAATTAGTACATATCAGAGTAGCTTTGTACTGAAAAGGAGGATTAAGATGGTTGAAATTCACATATACTATAATACGCCTGTAAACGTTCAGCCATGTAGTGAAAATATGGATTCATTGGTAAGGTTAGCTTTTAAAGAAAACATTTATGTACCTGCATCAAGCAATTTCTTGACCACACCAAAGTTGGAGTGAGACACGCTGTAGTGTAGCGCTGTGTTTCCATTGCCATCAGCCATGTTGACTACGTGTTGCAACACTGAGGGTGAAATCATCCGGAACGCAGACAAGTACTCCCCTACTGTGTCAGGAGCGGCCGACTTCTGGCTGGAAACGGAGAACCACTCTTGCTGGAGCGAGCGCAGGCAATCCTGCTGCAAGGGAGGAAGGAGGAAGACTTAGGAAAATAACCGACATATGTCTGAACACTTTCAGGATTTGTTTCGCAGAGCAAACCAGATTTTGGATCAAAAAGTGACATTTGGTTGGCATGCGACTGAGACAAACCAGACAAGAGGCCAAAAGAACTGATGGATGTGGAAAGATGAGATTAAAAGATGCATTTGAGAAAAACTTCAGACGTGCTGATGAATCTCTCCTCTTGAACAACATACCAGTTCTCTGCTGGACGTGGCCGGGTTCTCGCTCAGGTGCATCTTTAAATCTTGGCACGCAGAAAACATCCTTTCACTTAGATTGCATCTGAAAAATAGCAGCGTTGGTTTTGGTCAGAAGAACATTTCACATGAAAATCAAGCTGATGCTGTTTTATGTTGTTGTTGCTGTAGAAAGTTTGTAACACCCTAAAACTCACACAGATACTTTCTCCATTACCTGTGTTGTGTAGGCAATTTCAAACTGCCTTTTGATCCTTTGTTGGAGCCATCTTTTCCTTTTTTTGCTTGCCATCCATCTTGGGAAACCTTTCCAAAGGTGTCGCTTCCTCTCCCTTCTCTTTCCTCGTGCTCGAAAGCGGATGTCGGCTTCAATCTATCGAACCAAGGTGATGCGTAAAAGCTAAAGTACACCTAAGACTGAATTAATTCATCACCCCCGTTTGAGGACTCCAGCTGTAAAAACTTCCTGGAAGTTAAAAACTTACCCTGCAGACACCTTCATAAATTTCATGCTTTTCCTGTTGCTGCTGTGGCACTGGTCAGTACCCTGTTTCTTCATGGCAGACCACGGCTTAGAGGCATTAGCTGACCTGTCTGGAAGTAAAAACACAGGCCTTCACTCTTACGATTTAACTGCATTCATGAACGTCCATTGCTGACATACAAAGGCAGTTTATCTCCATTCAAACTCCCCAAAAGGTTTCATCCAAGAAAAAAATAACAGCAGCCTTAAGCCTGTCTGTTGGTAAAGTGCAAACATTTTGAATAATGTTAGTTTACATCTCTCTTATGTAATGTAATATGTGTCATACTGTGCTTTGTGCGGCAGAATAAGAGAATTTTATTTTCTAAACATGAGTCAGCTGCTTTACCTGACTGAGACCACTAAAATGTGAATGAACACTAGGGCTGAAACGATTCCTCGAATGATTCCAGTACCTCGATTATTAAAGTTCCTTGAGGAAAATGTATCTGCCTCGAAGCTTCATTAAATTCCATTTTGTTATTTAGCGCACCGTGTTCCGGCCGGATTATTACTTGCGTTGCGCAGAGCTCTCACTTCCGCCTGAGTTGTTGACAAAAGTTAAGTGTTAGCAGCATAACGTCCAGTTTTCAAGTTTGGCCTGGGAGGATTTTATTGATTGATGATAATGTCTGGATCTTTTGTCGTTTTTTGGGGGACCAATGAACATCTTTAAAATGACTGCCGCGATGCCTGGAGTACGGCAGCTTTTCTCCTCCCGGAGCTGCTGCCTGGTGGCGGTTCAGAGCGAACAGCGGGGAAGAGCTGCAGGTGTATTTATCCAGGTGAGCGGATAGACTGAACACTGCAGGTGGCTGTGCATTAGATGATTAACATAAGTGTACCTTTACGGACGAACCGGAAAAATACATTTCATATCATCTCGGTCTCAACAAATGGGTGGCGGAAATCATCATGATGGCACGTAGCTGGTAGATGTGTTTCTGTGTGTGACGAACAAAGTTGTCAAATCCCGTCGCTAACATGAACACAGAAGCTGTAAATGTTTGGGCGAGGTGGGAGTTCATCTATTAAACTGACTGAAGATGAATGCATAAACCAAAAGCTGGAGAATAGACATTTTTTTATAAGAGTATTTGTGAGCCTGCCTCTTTATTATTGAATTGAGTATAATTTCAGATCTTTGTGAGCTATTATTGTTACGAGTTAATTTGCCAAACTACGGAAAGGTAAGTGTTAGGGAAGCTCAGCTGTGAAAAGTTGGACTGATGTTGATATGCGGTAGAAATACTGCTGTTATGTTAGATTTACCATTGTATTACTTTATCTTTTTTTAATCCGATTACTCAATTAATCGTAAGAATAATTGATAGATTACTCGATTACTAAAATATTTGTTTACAACAGCCCTAATGAACACTTCACTTTATTTAGACGGTGAGAGAAAATCGTGTACCACAACATATGCTGTACATTTTCTCTTTTAATATAGGCGGTCTAAAACCAAAAAAGTACATCTTTGACATGTTTGTTGTAGGTTTATTGTCAAATATCACAGCAAGGTTTGTATTTCATTCGTCATTTGCAGCTCCTTGTAAAGTATTTTCATCTCTTTCCATTTTTTGTCGATAACCTCTAACTCAATAACTCACTATTTATAAGAGATGTATATGATTGACCAAAATCAAACAAAAACAAAAAATTATAGATTTTTTACCATTTTTTCAAATAAAAATCTGAATCTAAAAATGTGGCATGCATCAGCCACATTTTTGGCTGCATTTTTGGTCAGCTTTGCACCAGTAGAGTCTGAATTTTTCGCCTAAACAGTTCAGGTTCAGTAAGATTGGATGTGGTGCATCAGCATGACGCTGCTACTAACATTAATGACCAGAGCGACGGTGTGTTCGGGGTGCATACTTAGTTTTCTCACACAGAAGGGATTTTTTTGTAATGTAAGCCAAAAAGTTCATTTTTGGGTTTCATTTGAGAAGAGCACATTGTTCCACATGTTCATTTTACCTGCTACGTGGATTATATTAAAACTACAATTAGAACTTGGCAGAAATCTTCTCTAGATGTCTGTTTAGGTGAATGACCAATGATGGATTGAAAAATGCTCTACGAGATGTTCAAAGCCTGAGTATAGAACCCATTTGGATGAACTGGATTTTTTAAAGCATATCACACTAATGGAGATTTAACCTACAGTATATGAATGTGACACTCCTTAGATTGTTGTATGGAAAATATTTTGAAAACTGTTTTTTTTTGTTTTCCTTCCATACGTTGTGATGGTCTACCACATAAATGCCCTCATAAGGTCCATTGAAATCTATACTGTAGATGCAATGTGTCGAAAGCCGATAATTTCTCATAGGTATGTGCTGTATTGATCTGGATCTTCTGAGATTTTGTTTAGGTCTACACTTCTAATAATCATGCATTACAAAACAAACTCAGTGAGTCTCGGTGTCATGTAATCGCTAAAATTCTTCCACGTCAAGAAAAGAGAGAAAGCATTTCCAGACACCAGTTCCTCCTACGAAGCCCTTTTAATTTTAGATCCAAAGCCACAAACTGCTATGTGGGACATGACGGATTCCAAAACCAAATATCATTCCAAACATTGCAAGTGCATGCCACAGGCCAAACCAAAGGGAGCCACATTCCCGGATCTTTAAACAGCTTTATACTGCACTGTGAAAAATCTTTAAGCCTGACTCATTAGCATTGGACATTGAGAGAGTTTCTAAAGAAGATAAACCTGGGACACCCAGTGTGGGATATACGTAAACAGAAAGAACTCTGCTTGCCTTGAACTGCGGAGGCTGCTTGTTGCTCTAACATTTTTATCATTTTCTTCACCTCTGATGCATTACCATCTTGTTGGGAGACTTCTGGGTGTTCTTTGGAGACATTTAAAGGCTGAGATGGGGAAAGCAAATCTGTGTTACAGTAGAGAAAACAAGAGGAAAGATTAGCATCAAAGTGACACGACTGATAAACAATGCATTTTACATATTAGGGTTTTTTAGAGGGGCTCTCAAAAGTGTACGCACCCCTGTCAAATTCCAGATGTAAAAAAATAAGATTATGATAAGTAACTTAAAAACATAAGGTGACACAACAGACAAAGAGTTGCTAGGAGGGACAAATAACATAAAAAAATGTGCAAAAATCTGGTTCTATAAGTGTGCACACAATTAAAATAGTACCTTCTCGAAATACATTTTAATGTAATTTCAGTATTTTGTCTTCTGGATCTTACATCTCAGAGTGAAATTTATTTGTAAGGATATTTCAAAACATAAGTGGCCCACATTGCTGTACATGTAAGGCAATTTAGAAGGACAGAATAGAAATGAAAAAGAAATGACGTAAAAAAAAAGAAGCAAATGCCAGAACACAAGTAAACATGGAACAGGACAAAATAGTAATGCAATAAATTACAGTGAATCTAATGCACATGAAATGCAGCTTACCTGTCCTTGTAGGATTTTACAAAAAAATCTAATAAATTCCTACAAAGGCATCAGTCAGAAGAAGGGCATAAAGTTATTCGGCCTTGTACTATATAGTGATGTAAAGATATTCCTCAATACTGGGAAAAAGCTAGGACCACAATGTTTTATCCAGAATTGCTGAAAACACCAGATGGAAACTGGTCAGGAAGTCTGACAGCAGCAGTGACATTTTCCCATGAGTATTGATTTTGTTCATCATGTAATCTTCTGTTTTCTCCACAATAAGATTGAAATTACAGAAGGAAAACAGCAGCATTTTCTTCCACAGAAAACACCCAGCCTATAAAATCTTTTAATACCTGGTGGGATGACGTGTTGTGGTTTGAACAGGGAAAAATGTGTACTTTTTGTTCTGTTACGGGTTTTCAGCTCTGTGCATCATATTTTTGATGATACCCAAAGTAAAAAAAAAATGGCAATGATCAGCATAATCAAGTTTCTCGATGAGTCCGAAGCAAGAGAATAGCTTCATCGCAAGAGAATAAAGGTTTTCAAATGGCCAAAATTCAGAACTAAATCTGAGAATTCTTACAGGATCATTCGAAGATAATCTGTGGACAAGAGTTGTCCTCACAACAAAACCTTTCTAAAGTAGATTAGAAAGACATAACCAAGTTGGGCGTGCCGTGGTGGCGTAGGGGTTAGCGCGACCCACATTTGAAGGCCTCAAGTCCTCGACACGGCTGTCGCGGGTTCGACTCCCGGACCCGGCGACATTTACCGTATGTCTTCCCCCTTTCCTGTCAGCCTACTTCATGAAAAAGGGACTCTAGAGCCCACAAAAAGACCCCCTGGAGGGGTAAAAAAATAAATAATAAAAGACATAACCAAGTTAAGCTGTGGCAGGCTGATAAACTCCAACGAAAGAAGATTGAATAGTGACATAAATCAAAAAGTGTCAAGTGAACTTTTAACAAAAGTGTGTACGCTCTTGAGAGTTGTTTTTTTTAATATGTACCAGAACAATTACCAACACATACTACATACATAAAAGAAATATGTTAAGCAATAAATTGGAGCCTCTATTGTTTTACCTGTTGGATGAGAGGTGAATCGATGTATAACTGCCTCTCCTTCTGTCATACTTTTGAAATTGCTCAGTGGTTTGGAGCTGGGGTAATGGTCACTTTGGTCCCCTGTGAGAAGGTCTCCATTCTCCTTTAAGAGCCTGTGCATCTTCTCTATGTAATGGTTCAGTTCGTGATCCCACTGAAATTGTGAAAACTGCTGGGACTTTGGCTTAGGTGCGCAAGATGACGTAGAAAAATCCCGTATCCTACCGTCGCCTACACCTATGCTCCTTGTCTTGATAGGGTCAGGAATGTGAGATGGTCCGGAGGCCATGTTGCGTGTTTTTAGTCCCACAAGGAAATTATCATAAATGTTTGTTAACCCAACACCACAGTCTCGGGTTGCCTTGTTCACTGTGTCTGGTGGTAGTTTTGAATAACACTCTGAATTTGCTGTATTTACACCAACTGTGCGGGTTTCCGTTGTGCAAATAATCCCTCCAACCCCACTGCCAACTGATATGGTCCGAGTGAATGTGTGGCTGGTGTTGGTGTGCTTGTCATGCTTGCTGAGAAGAAGTGTGTTTGTGCTGGAGTCATTGCTGAAGGTTTGACTGGTGTTGGTGAAGCGAGACACTGAACTGGATACTGTATTGGTACGCTGGGAAGCCGTTTGGGGCGATGCCAGTATTCCCTGATCGACTCTTCTGATTGAATCTGTGGTAATACCTTGGGAAGTCATTTCCTTTGACTCGCAAATAGTCAAGTCAACAGAGTAGGCCCCACAAGCCACAGAATGACACTTCACTTTTTCTTTCTGAAACACTAGCTTTTCTAGTGGTAGCTCTGTGTTGCTTTCGGCATCAGATAGCTTTATGTCTGTCCCAACTCCCACTGTGCTTGTGGAAACTTGTATCCCAATGGCTTTTTCACTGGTCTCCACTCTCTCCCTAATCTCCCAGTGGCTCATGGGAACATCCAGGCCTGTACAAATATCCGTCATTTTAGGCTTGCAAGATACCCCCACAGTTTTTGTTTCTGTTGCTTCACCGGTGCTGGCATCTTGAAACTCTTTGTGATTGCCAACTCCCTGACTTTGAGTGAACGGTCTTGCTGTTGTGCCTACACTTGCGGTGTGCGGCTTAGCAAAGCAGGACTTGTCAACACGGTTCCTGGCTCCTGCTGCCTGAAGTTCCAGTTTTAGACGGGTCAACTCTGTCTGAAGAGCTGATTCTCTTAACTCGGTTTCTAACTGGGAAATCCTCTCCTTTAAGGCAGCATTTAGTAGTTGCTGGGCTTCAAGCTCTGCTTCATGTTTTGTGTGAATTCCAAGACTGACTTCAGTCACTTCTGTTGCAATGGATCTGGTTTCTACTTGGTCTGTGTGCACAGATTTGTTTTCTTTTGAGGTTTTAGATGAAGCCATTTTCATATCAATGTCAGTTTTAATGCCAATAGAGTTAGTAGTATTTTTGTGCAATAGACTATGCCCTTTTTCTTGCCATGAAAGCATATGTCCTCCTTTGATGGTTCTTTCCAAAGCCTGCATCTCTTCAGTGAGTTCCCTGAACTCTCTAAAGTCAGTATAAACCTTTTCATTGGTGCCTTCGGACTCTGTTTCAGTATGCCGTTTATTCTCAAAGTCAATCCCATCTTCTCCAAGACATGTTTTCCAGGTCATGTCGTTTAAACTCTTGCTGTCACTCAGCTGAGAGACCAGCTGCCTCTTTTCTTCCTGAAGGACAGATATTTTGACTTGAAGAATAGGAATGATTTTCACCTGCTCCTCCAACTCCTTTAGCTTTTTTAGAGCCACCACCATCTGATCACGGACATGTTGTAGGTGCATAGACCCAAGGCTTGTAACTGGAGTATTTCTGCCAGAACTCTGTGGGCTCAACGTCAAGCACCCGGTGCTGCCTCTACTTCCGAGGGATGAGGTAAGGTGGGCACTCATGTCATCATCAGGCTTGTTGCCATTGTTGTTCTGATTATATGCACCCAGGCCTGTGAAGGGTGAGTGTGACCCAGAAGGGCTTATGCCTCCAAAACTAGCTAGTCGACGACGGGGAAGGGGTTGAGGTGGAGATTGGCTTATGTTTTTATGAGTCTCCAAGACTGTCTGTTCTACGCCAGGGCTTGGTATTTGTGAAGCTGCGTTTCTCTCAGTTTGTTGAGGTTTTGGTTCTGCGTGTCTCTGAGAGTTGCCCGGACCTCCACCCTTGGAACGCCTGTCATCCAGTAAGGAACTATGTGGCGGAGGTAACGGAGGTCGACCTTTGGCCGAAGAAGACATGCCCAGTAATCTCGTGCCATCATTGCCAGGCAATGACAGGGACTCGGCAGAATGCACCGGGCCACATGAAGAACCACTCTGTGTCTTTTCCACATCGTTGAGAACCCCTCTGGGCCTTCTTTTAAGGCTTAGGCGCTTCATAGTGATAATGTTTTGGATGCCACCCAAGTCCAACGGATAATGGGATTCAGTTCCCTGGTATTCAGGAATACAGTCTTTGCTCTTTTGACCTGTTGGGCCAAGAGTCGAGCTTTACTTTTCAGAAACGTGTAAATACATTTCTAAAAACAAATAAAACTGAAGGAACACAAGTTTATGGGATAAACATCTAAGTAAACAGTACATACATAAACTTTTTTGTATTTGGTTCCAAATTTACTAAAAACTACACATTACAAAACAAAAATACAGCTTTGTCCTTACCTCAGCACGATGTGCTCCTCTATGGACATTGCTACGCAAGTCAAAAGCCTACTTCCAACATGAACTGCTTTTGACCATAGTCTCCTTTAGCCTATCCCACCAGAGGAGGGACACAGGAAGACTTTCCGCTCACACAGGCGCTGTTTTGAGCAGCCATTCCTTTCCAAAATGCTATGTCTCTTTTCATAGACTGAATCCACTCTATAATTACTGCAAAAACTCTCCCTCTAAATGCCCAGCCATTCTCTGTCTTGGCAAGTTTTTAAGCCACAGACATCCCCCAATTATTTTAGACAGTGAGTAAACAAAAAGTAGAGCAACTACTTGAAACAATACCTTTGCAACTTATTGCATTTGTGTTTAATTTTCTAATGTTGCCTCAAACCAGAGGATTTCTAATTCTTGTAAGCTCAGAATACAAATCTGTAATGTAATACCTGAACACCTATGAAACACATAGACATGTACAAATCATTCAGAAACGATTAAGAACTGTAACACTTCAATAATAGAAAATCAATAGTTACCTGGCACATTTCTCAGGATATAATTGTTTTGAGCCATAATGTCCGTTTACGTCCAATCCAACATCTGCATGTAAATACTGTTCAAAGAAAGAAACGGTACACACACTTTGCTTTACATCACAGTTATTAGTCCTTTCTCTCACTGCCTCACTTTTGTGTCCACTTTCTCTCTCCAAGCCCAGGTTCAATAACAGCTGACTGTACAATGCTTGCATAGAGGTAATGCAATACCTGGCTAGGCTACATGATAGCTAATTCTGCAAAACTCCTCTGAGGAATAGGCTAAGACTCATGGCACAACTTCCATATCAATTTCTCATCAGTAAGCAGCTGCTGTTCTCAGTATTTAGAGGACTAAAGGATGTCTCCCCTTCATGTATATTCTTGCTTTTGTTAAATACTTAGTCAAAGACTGCAGGGAATATAGCAGCATTTCTAAAAATGTAAAACAAGGAACTAATGTGAATTAATTAATAGTAATAATAAGTGGGCATAGGGTTCATTGGGTGAGAGGTGTGGCACATAAATGTTAGCCAGCATAAAAAAAAAGGCAAATACTGACAGAACCAGCCTTTATGGTCGGGTAACTAGGTTTGTATTTTCTTTCATTTGTCATTTCTTTTGCATGCAAGTCTGTGTTTCTATTATTTAAAATTTCCCTTCAGAAATACTTGCCAGCTAGAAAAACTTGCTCAGAGAGTTTTTCCAAAACTCTCTGAGCAAGTTTTAAAGGAAGCACAATCACATAGCTTGAATATCTCTTGTCTCTTTTGGGTCAGGTTTTCTGCAGAAATGCTAGAATGATTAAATGTCCCAAATATATTCTTCATATTCAAGAGCGTGCGCAGAAGTGAGAACTGTGAATCAAAATGTTATATTTAGCTTTAAAAAAATCATAATCCTGCCTGTGATGATCATTCAAATTTTAAACAATGTTCACATGCAATATTTATAACCATTAAGCTGTTATGATCAACTTTTTTAGATACGTGTCAGTGTGTCAAAAAAAAACCTCTTCAGAGTAGTATTTTTTTCTCTGCTAGTTGAGAAACTTTTTAAAGGAGCCTTCACTTCAGCCAGTGAAGGCAGAAGTCTAACAATAAGATTTGAAAGTATAATAAACCCTCTCTCTCGTAAGGTTGTAAGGGATGAATGCTGCCTAAACCTGATGCCTTGTGGCCATTACGAACTACTACCATGGTTAAGTTATGGCAAACACACCAAGTTTAAACCACGGAAGGACAACCACTTAAAATTAGAGTTCTCAGTGAAGCTTGGTGCCTTTAAAACTCACCTGCGTAGCAGCAGGAGCACAGGATTGAAACTCGCGGCTCATTAGTGTGAAGCAGACCATAAAACTCTAGTTTTTAAATAACTCAGTACCCAAGGAAAGTCAAACAGCGGCGTCAGTGTGCAGAGGCTACCCCTACGTTGTCGCATTTCGTCTTTTCACCTATGTTTTTGCCCACTAACCCTCACCTTAACAAAGTTTTCTCCCCAAGCGGATAGGTCCGTCACTGCGCCTGCGCAGACGACAAGGCACTGCAGGCAGGGAAGCATTTCATGTGATGAGCGATGGTTGTAGTGAAATATTCATCAGTTCTGTTCTCATCTTTGATTACAAAGCATGTATTATCTTTATAGCTCTGTTGTGAGACGATATGGTCATCTGTACGATGGGGAAAATTAAAATTTCCAAAAATAAAATCCAGTTCTATGTTACTCTTCTAGTCTGATTAGAAAATAAATTGTTGATGAAGCTCGTTTGTCAGATTAAGAGCACCTTGGAAGATAACAATTATTAAGCAGGTATTAAGCATATTTTTAATTTTATTTTTTTATTTTTTACCCCTCCGGGGGGTCTTTTGTGGGCTCTAGTGTCCCTTATATGATAGTAGGCTGACAGGAAACGGGGGAAGACATGCGGCAAATGTCGTCGGGTCCGGGAGTCGAACCCGCGACGGCCGCGTCGAGGACTCAAGGCCTCCAAATATGGGTCACGCTATCCACTACGCCACCACGGCACGCCCCTTAAGCATATTTTTAATCAAGGTGCAGTTTTCATTTGTGTGAAAATAGACAAATGTGTTTTTATTAGCTGTAAGAAAATGATACATTTTTTAAAAATTAATAGTTTGAACTCATCAGTCTGTCTGTAATTAATATATGAGGTGTGTTTCCTTTCGTGAATTGAATAACTAAACTCAAAGGACTTTTCATTGTTATTCATATTTACTGAAGGGGCCTGGAGTAAACAAATAAATAAACAACAACAGCAATAATAATAATTATTATAGTAGCATATGATATATTATTTAGATATTATTTCTTTATTAATTTTTACCCCATTTATTCACGTGTAGCACAGTTACGTTCCACGATGAACAGCGACATCGTGTGGACAAGTTTTGGAAATGCTTTTTTTTTGGTTTTCTTTTGTTTTTAGCATTTAAGTATGGCATTTTTTGTGGGATTTTTTTTTCCAATTTGCAAATTTTACCTGCTTTAAAATTTGTCCTGCTTTTATCTTATTTTTTTTAAAGATTGGTTTCTACATTTATCTTGCTTGTTAAGTTTATTAAAATCCCTTCTACAAATTCACTTTCAACCAGATCGTGTAAAGACCAGTCATTCATTATCTCATGGTAGCATTTCTGGGGTCGTCTTAAGTTCAAAGCAGATTCCTCGCCTGTTTTGTGATGAGACCTATACCCAAATAACCTTATGATCTATGTAAATGACGTATCCTTGCTCCATTTTATCTATTCATTGCAAATAGACGGTTCAGTAAGCCGATAATCTGCACACCGAGAAACCATTCTTTCCCAAATGCACCTCGAACTTTAGACTTTTTTGGGATCATTCTGTGAAAAGCAACATTAAGCAGTTTTGCAAGGCTGATTGAAAAAAGTGCTGACTTTGGGATGCCTGTGGGTATACATTCAGTTACTGTCAAAACATATATCAACTTATTTAGTTTGAATCAAAATGTGTGCTTTATTGGCAAAACACTCTTTTAATTGTTCAATATCTACAACAGCTGCTTTAAAAAAAACACGTCCACTACCTTTGGACTTTGCTCTTTCAGACACACAATCACAGTGTTGATGAAATCAACCTCTACCTGTTAGACATGTCACTTGTGATTGGCTGGAAGAGCTGCACGCCCCTCCAACATCTCCTATCTTTGCTCTAGAGTCCACTTTTAACGCTGGACACACTCTTTCCTCGGCCCCTTTGAGCATTAGGTCGCAGTCCCAGCAGGCCAGCCAGCCAGCAGAATGTCCGATAGAGGAGCTTTCGACACCAACGTGGTGACCCTCACCAGGTTTGTTCTGGAGCAAGGCAGGAAGGCCCAAGGAACGGGAGAACTGACAACCCTGCTGAACTCCATCTGCACCGCTGTCAAAGCTATTTCCTCTGCAGTCAGGAAGGCTGGGCTTGCTAACCTGTGAGTAGCACTCAGTATTTTATTCAAAGCAATAAAGTATTGCAAAAATGTGCATTCATTTCTTGTAAACTCTTACATTTTTGCGATTTTAATTGCAGTTATGTGTCCAATGAACCGGTTTTAGTCAATATGAGAGCATATTTAAACATTGTTTTAGTTTTCTCTGATAGGAGGGTCAACATGAAAGTCAGCATGCAGTTTACCTTTGGTCAGGGGACAAGTTCAAACTCTAAACATGCCGCACACAACCCCTGAGTTCAGAGGTTGAGGACATAATGGATTATCCTAACTCATTACTGCAAAATATTTTGTTGTGTTTTGCTTTGTTTCCATCATTACATCACAATCAATATTTGATTTATTGTAAAAATTCAGCTTTTGCTGTAAAGATAACTCCTCTTTTCTCCGTGTGCAGATATGGGATCGCTGGAAGCACCAACGTGACGGGCGACCAGGTGAAGAAGCTGGACGTCCTGTCCAACGACCTGGTGATCAACATGATCAAGTCATCCTTCACCTCCTGCGTCCTGGTCTCAGAGGAAGACGAGAAAGCCATCATAGTGGAGCCAGATAAGAGAGTATGCGTGTAGTTATGTTTGTCAGAAGATTTCGTTGACCTCCTCTTAATAATGATAACAGTGTTTCCTGTCTTTATGAAGGGAAAGTACATCGTCTGCTTTGACCCACTGGATGGATCTTCCAACATCGACTGTCTTGTCTCCATTGGGACAATCTTTGCCATCTACAAAAAGGTCAATGACTGTTTAATTAGAAATACATGGAAATATATTATGTCATTATTGTTTGCAAAAAGATGCAAGAAAATGCAGTCGTGGGCCTTTTTTAAAGACATGTTTTAGACACACTTGCATCTAAAAACAGCAATTGATGCTCGCACACAGTGGGAACACATGGACTGCTCCACATACTGTTCAATGTTGGTCTTGTAGCGCCTCCTTGTGGTAGAATAAGGTAAACGGTTCAGCTGTTGCTGTTATTCTTTCCCAAAGAACTATAAAACCATTGACGTACAGTAAATATTACAACCCCAAACATCAGTGAGGATCATTGGCAATTTTTACCTGACAAGTCGACACAAGCTGGTGCATAACTCTGAGGTGAAAGAAAAATTATATTGCTTATTCATTTTGAAATATTTTTTTTTGCAACTAAAAAATTGTGCCGTGCGTTTATTATATTCAACCTCTCTTACTCTGGCACGTCTTGATAAAATCAGTGGCTGTTAATTGCCTGTAAACGTCATCTTGTAAGTTAGCAGTCCAGCTGTGTGCAATTTTATCTCGGTATAAATGTTACCGTTCTGATTTGATGGAGAGCATTTGTGAACACTAATAGACTGCTTTCTAATTCGGTGACTTCTTAAGGCAATTGCTTGCACTGGATTTTGAAGGGCTATTAAAGTAAAGGGAAGAGAAAACAAATGCATGTAACGCTTCTCCGATTTTTATATGTAAAAAGACATGAAAACCATATGTAAATAAGAAAAAAAAAACTGAATGCATTGTTGATATTGATCTGTCTTTTCACCTACATATAACATGGATTTCATTATTCCCCTGTAGAATATTGCTCTTTCTTGGGAGTAGATGGTGTTATACGAATGTTAAAAAATACAGCTTAGGACTTTATAGCCTTGTGCTATAAAGTCATTTCATTAACAGTAGTGACCCACTTGTTGCCTTGCAGAGTTTATGAGTCAAATAAAAAAGAAAAAACAACTGAAGCTGGATGGAAAGAAAAACAAATGGTCATTTAAACAGATTTTACGTTCTTTTTTCCTTGTTCACTATGCGGCTTACTTTCATATAAGGGTTTACATGCTCTTCTAACACTTATGTCTGTTTATGGTCCTGATTAACAATTATAAATATTCTAAGAGCATAAAATGCAGATAAATACATTGTTATTACTTTGTAGTGCTAACTAACAGTGTCATGGAGGACGTTACTTAGCTAATTCCACAGATTTTCGAGCCTGAAACTTGATTAATTTAGGTTTGATGTGTTGTTTCACAGATCCATGTTTTGACTTAACAGGTAATTAAAACACAGAATTAAATGAAGTACATGCTCCACGGCTTTAGCAACATAACTGTGGCGATTTTACAGACCAGGTTGACAGAACCTTCAGTTTATACTATAGGAATGAGGCTTGACTTTGTCTAATTTGAAATTGTAATGGTTTTACATCCCGTCAGCCTTTGAAATTTTCCTCGGAAAATGAAACAAAAGCCTAGATTTGTCTAAATGTCCAGAACAACGTACGTGTTCATTAAGTCGTATTGGTTTTCCCACGTCTCAGCGTCATTTTTTGAAAATTACCCCCCATTTTCCACAGACCACAGCTGGCGAGCCATGTGAGCAGGATGCCCTACAGCCCGGCAGAAACATCGTAGCAGCTGGTTACGCCCTGTACGGCAGCGCCACAATGATGGTCATCTCCACTGGGCAGGGCGTGAACGGCTTCATGCTGGACCCCGTAAGACCTGAGATCTAACTGCCTCTTTGCCGTTCCTCGACTTCCTCCAGCTTAGACGAAGATTGGACGACTGCACCCAACACTAAAATGTTGTTTTTTTTAACGACGCTTCTCTTCAGGCAATCGGCGAGTTTATTTTGGTAGATCGAGACGTGAAAATCAAGAAGAAGGGTAAAATCTACAGTTTGAACGAAGGGTATGCACAGCATTTCTATCCGGACGTGACGGAGTACCTTCACAAGAAGAAACACCCCGAGGTAAAGCCAATGCAAGCACAGCACACCCAATGAGACTCTGGTAATCATAAACCGATGAGATATATTTATATTTGTAACAGATACAAAGTTTGAACTCTGTGACTCTTGTAACCAGGACGGTTCTGCACCGTACGGCAGCAGATATATTGGCTCAATGGTGGCAGATGTTCACCGAACGCTGGTGTACGGCGGGATCTTCCTATACCCTGCTAACGACAAGAGTCCAAAGGGCAAGGTGAGGAAGCAGAGATTCTGAAAGCAAAAATCATCTTCTTCAGGTAGTCCTTGTTAAATTGATTAAAAACCCAAGCAAAGCCAATTGTCTCGTCTTTTTTGTTCAGCTGAGGCTGCTGTATGAATGCAACCCCATGGCCTTCATCATGGAGCAGGCAGGAGGCAAGGCCACTACCGGGTCAGAGAACGTTCTGGACATCCAGCCCACCAACATCCACCAGAGAGTCCCTGTCGTCTTGGGCTCCCCTGACGATGTGCAAGAGTATCTTTCCATCTACAAGAAGCATAACAAATGAGGTACTCACTCCTTTACCAACACTCAGAAAACCATGGAGCAGACGTCAACGAGATCACCGTCACATTGCTCAAATCTCTTTCCTCGCCTCTCTGTTCTTTGTCAGGTTCCCTCCAGTGGTCATAACTCATGTCAAGGCTGATAAAACAACCAAGATACAAAACATCTGTTTTGTTGTTACCCAATCCCTGGGCTGCACTGATAAAGAAACCAAACCCTTCCCACTGGTGTTGCAGTTTGCTGTTCTCAGAGAAGTTACCCTGTATTTTTTTAAATAAAACAATCACATATCACCGAATTTCCTAGGTGTAGTTTCTTTGTACTGAACGTTGTGTAAGTAATGACAAGTTATCCGTCTGTCCGTTTACAGTCCCTTCAATCTGTCCTAATAGAATACGTTAAAATTTGTAGTTATACTGTGAAGAAACGTGACAAAGTTCCAAGCTGTAAGAATACGCCTGTAAGTCACTGTACGTTTGAGAATACTCTGATTTTTGTTGAGGGAAAAAGAAATGTTAATACATGTTTACATACTGTAAAAAAAAAAAAAAAAAAAGCAACAGATACTTGAAAAAGTGGTTTGGTGATCGTCACAGGGAAACATCTGCTCCTCTTCACAGACATGAACACTAATTTTCTCTGACATAAACCTGGCTGTTGTGCTATGATGTAAAATAAATACGGTCTTGTAGCAAAAAATGCAATTTTTATGAAATTTGTGTAAAAATATGTATGAAATACCCCACTTTGTGCCCATGGGGAAAGGATCCAGTGTTGAATAGGTAGTATTTGGAGATCATATTTTTTTAATAACTTAAAATCAAAAAACCTTTTTGTTTGTCAATATCTAGAACATTGCAGAATAGTAGAACACTAATTTGTGCTATGAAAGACTGTTTTTTTTTGTTTATCTTCTTTTTTCTTCATTAAAAATGAACATCTGAACAACATCTCATCACTCTAATGGCAGGTAACTCTTTTATTATGGATAGAACAATATGTGCCAATTAATCAAAATTCAGACGAGATCATTTTCATAAATACCCCCCCAAAAAAACTTAAATGTTTTTATTTGTCAAACTAAAGTTGTACATTTCTGTGACACGAGTTAATTTTGTAGTTCAGAATCCATCACACTGCTAATGGCTTTGAGAAACCAGAAACGGCCCGATGAGCTCTTGAAAATAAAAGCATTTCTGAGTGTTGCCATGAGACCGTTGATGAGTCATAAAAGACCTACCCGGATAAACGGCAACACAAAACTCAGTGTTGACTCAAAAGACCCCTTTAATCAATCGAGCTCATTTACGGAGCATAGAACAGAACAGCAAAGCCTGCAGATGCAGACTTTGCTATGCAGCAGGCTGCGCTTTTAGCTTCCAAAAATAGGAGGGGGGGGAGAATCCATCTGATAGGTTTTTTCCACATAAAACACTATTAATGACTGGAAATTACACCGAAATGCAAAAACAACCTAATACTTCTTTTTATTCCTCTGGTGACATTAAGCAGAATGACTCATGTGAGAGTTTATGTCAATTGAACATACATGTCCAGTGTTAATTGGAGACAGGAAGCTCCATAGTTCTGAAAGAACCATGTGTTTCTGGAGACACGCAGACTACAGAATAATTAATGCAGCTCCGGCACAGTGAAAGGAGTCCGTTTTTTCCCCTCCCACCATCCCCTTCCATCAAAAACGAAGCCACTTCCATTTTTTTTATTTTACTTTTTTTTTAAAAATGTCTTTGTCAGTGTCAGCGCTTTGGAGCCGCAGAGCCCAGGAGACACACACACACACACACACACAGACATTTCAGACACCCTTGTTTATTTCAATTTCCCTCAGACTCTGTATGATTATAGGGTGTGGAGTCAATATTTATATTTACAAGAGAAGCAAAAGACAAGTTTGCTTTTCCCTTGCTACTGACTGTGGCCTGCTTGCGTGTGCTTTTATGGCTGCTGGGATGCGGAGCATGAAGAATAATCACCTGATTGTTTTTTGTTTTTTTAGGGGGGAAAAATGAAATGAATCGAAAGCCTCGATTTAGATTTCAACTCCAACTGGGCTTCAATGTTTTTTACTCAGTATAAACCGTTTATTTACATATAATCAAGTGTGAACATTAGGACATTCCATATGAAGAAATGTCCACAAACTGATGACTAGTCTTTTTTTTTTATGTTTGAAGTGTAATTTAACTGCATGTAAAAAATAACCTTGTTTTACTCATTTAAACTTTAGTTGAAATAAGTTCAGGGAATATCACAGCCATCTATTAGCATCTTATTTCATTGTCTTTGCAGTTTTCCGTTGGCTTGTGTGCAATAACTTTGCTGTAATTGCGAATCTCGCTAAAGCAACACTGCCCCGGTCAGCGTCATGCCAGTACCTGTCATTTCATTTCGTATTCCCACACTGTCTGACTGATGCTCAGCCCGTGTCCCAGCAGGCTCTGTTTGCTTTACACCCTGATGAAGAGCGTAACGGCGGAGCGCCTGTGCTGCGTCTGCAAGGCGTCGCTCTGCAACACAGACAGCCGTTCCCCATCTCCAATACCAGTTTTCTTTTCTTTTGTTACTCGACACTCAGTGGTGATGATGCCAAAACATAGTATGTCTGCAAGCAGGAACCAACAAAGCGACAATGTTCTAAAACAAAGCGCGCGACTTCAGATGCTGCACAGTGTTTTGACCCTTCCAAAAAGCTTTTCCATTCTAAATATTTACAAAGACTAATCTTCTCCTCATTTTGCAATGTTTGAGCCCTTAGTGTCTTTTGCTGGGATTTTATAGTGTAATGAACTACCGCAGGAAGTCCATCATTGCAAAGTGGGGAAAAAAAAACCCTGTGGTTTAAAGGAAAGCGATGCAAAGGCTTTCAGAATTTTTGTTTACAAAATAGAAACCTTAAAAGTCACCGGGGTGTTATCCGATTAGTGAAAAGTCAACTTTTAAATATCATCTCTTTTTTTCTTTTTCTGTTTTTTTAATGAAGGCCTCAGAGATTTGTTAGAGGAAATTACTGAAGAAACACATGAAAGTGCACAAGCAGACAGAGCAGAAAGAAAACAAAATTGTTGAGAAAATGTTCAAATCAGTGTCTGGCAACAAAATTGTAACCTCATCTAATCTCAGGAAACACTGAGGGTCAAACAAAACCAAAACTGAACGTTTTGGCCTGCATGTAAACCAGACAGTAGTGTCAGCCTCATGCTGTGAAGAGCTAAAACACAAGGCGATGCTTCAGAAGACCTGTGACAACAACCTTTTGAGCGAAGTTTCTCTGACCTAGTGAAAGCCGAGAATGAAATCCAACTGAGAATTTGTGGCAAGTCTTGAAAACTTCTGTTTCTGACTCGCTCCATCCAAACCGACTGAACTTTAGCTATTTACAATGTGTGTTGCTTTTCAGTATCTCTTTGTCTGGTTAAAAAGAGCAGCACTGACTAATGTTCACCTAAACATTCATTCTCTGCGGCCTCTTCAGAAACCCGCATAGCTTTCGTGTCGATAGCTGTGTTTTCTTAAGTTACTCATCTGAAGCTAACGTTATGATTCTGCATTTTAGATCTGGTTTTCTTTTGTTTGACAGAGCCGCACCGTGACATAACACAGACCTTGAAACCTTTTATTTGACTAAGACGTAAACTCTGGTTCTCCCAGACCACCCAGACACCGAGCTAGCTGCTAATCTAAATATTTCCGTAACCTTTCAGCCAGAAAGTATCCACGTTTGTACCTGTTGTCACGTAACTCGTCTTTATGGCAGAAAAATTTATCAGGGGAATGAGAAAATTTGAAAAAAAGATGCGATCCTATTATGTATTTGACAAAAGACAATACAAGTACTCCCCTATCTAAAAAAAAAAAAAAAACGTGGCTAATGTTTGAATGCGGCATGATGTCAGTGTCTCATACTTGAACCCAAACTGGTGGATTTGTTTGATCCAACTGAGAAGGAATTTAAAATATTTCGAAATGCTTACGTTAAATCTCCGTGTGCGTCCAAAAACCTGCGTAAATCTGTCGCGCACTGAGAATATGCAGAGTGGTTTCCTGCTGTAACATGATGTGTAGCATGAAAAAACTCAACATGATATGACATTTGAATGTTTTCTTCAAGACTGGGATTCTGCAATAAATGACAAGCTAAGACTGCATGTTTCTTTTATAGTTAGTAGAGCTGTTGCCTTGCAGCAAGAAGGTCCTGAAGGTTCGATTCCCGGCCCGGGGTCTTTCTGCACAGAGTTTGCATGTTCTCCCTGTGCATGGTGGGTTCTCTCAGGGTATTCCGGCTTCCTCCCACAGTCCAAAAACATGAGTGTCAGGTTAATTGGTCTCTCTAAATTCTCCTTAGGTGTGTGTGTGTATGGTTTTGTCCTGTCTGTCTCTGTGTTGCCCTGCGCCAGACTGGCGACCTGTCCAGGGTGAATCCCGCCTCTCACTCGGAACGCAGCTGGAGATAGGCACCAGCACCTCCTGACCCCACTAGGGACAAGGGTGTTAGAAAATGGATGGATGGATGGATGGATGGGTTTTTTTTTAAGCTACACTTTCAAGTTCCAAGTTGTCACGTTCCTGTTTCTGCTTACTTCATTGTCAAAATTGAACTAATTCAGTTTTGGTAACTCCTTTCCTTTCCTTTCCTTTCCTTTCCTTTCCTTTCCTTTCCTTTCCCATGCCCGTTTAAAAAAACATATTTATCTCCCCAAACTGCCGCCCACTGCCTGCCATCATGAACTCGAGCCCTGAGACACGCTGTCCCTGTCGCAGCCAGAGTTTTTGCCTTAGGCAGCATGTTTGGATAAATGCATACATGTGGTTACCGTCTCTGAAGACAGGCTAGCCAGTAAACTACAGGCTTCTCCCATGTCAGCTAAAATACGGGATACCAAATGATGCTCCTCGATATGTTTTACTTGTTTATGGTTGGATCTTTTCTTCTTTTTTTCTTAAAAGAATGTTGTTTCGGGGTCAACGCTCTTAGTAATTAGTTTTGCGAATTACTTACGGCACCGTCCTTTTGGAACATGTCTGCTGCATGGCGTTTTTGTGGTGACACATATTTCCTATTTGCAACGCCAAGAAGTGTTACTCTGGGAAATATCAGGGAAAGCACCTCAGCTGGCGTTATCTATCTGCATGTGGAAATGCTGACTAACAGACAAATGAGTCGACATTAATTGGAGACTGGGTATGAGGGGTTCCTCACAGCTCAGATTTAGGCCTGAAAGTGTTTAAGATGTATATCAATGAGCGCCAAATGTATTGACGTTTGTTTTGTTGGACGATTACGAGTGTTTGGGATGGATTGGCAGCTGGTTTTGTAGGTGACCACAGAGGAAAGACATGAAATAAATAAGCATTTTGATATAAATGAACTTATCAGACTTGGATAAAACCCAAGTTTGTGTCATTTGAAAGACAAAGCAAAACTACAAAAGCAAAAATCCGCAATGATAATGTAAATCTTGAAAAGATTACAAAGAATAAAATTTCTTGTTGCGAGGTTAGACCACCAAATCTGCTGTAAACCTATTAGTGTTAGAACGGCAAATTAAAAATGTAAGCCAGTACAAAAGATGAAGTACATATTTAAAATAGACAGAAATGCTCAAAAGTAAACAAATATATATATATATATATATATATATATATATATATATATATATATATATATATATGTGTGTGTGTCCTTTTGTTTTCTTTTTTTTTGCATTCTTTATTTGTTGTTGGGATAAAACGTAACATCTTGATGAGTTTCTTTTTTCGGTTTTGCTTTTCTTTATTAGAAGCTGTTGTGATTCAGGGATGTCTCGTCTTGTGAAAGAAATTGTGCTCTGTTTTTTTCTTCAAATGCAAACACAAAGTCATGAAAACGCGATTCCCAAACAGAAACATTTGGGAACTCTGGTCCAAAATTTGCTTTTCAGGAAAAGTTAATACGAGTTGCTAGTTTCTGAGCTAAGCTAAACAGGATCTTCTTCCAACTTGTCCACAGTTTTCGTTTTGGCTCTTCTGCTTACCGTCCAGGCTGAGATGTTTTAATGTTTGCAGACACCATATCCATTTCCCCGGAAGAGCCGCTCTCAGTTTTACAGGTCACAAAACGACTTGTAACCGAAAAGAGCAACAGAAAAAAAATAGTAAATTAGAGCTGCTTGATTAGGCCTGTTTTTGATTAAAGCGCTAACAAATCACAAGAAGCCCTGAAACACGTACTACCCCCTCTTTCTGTTGGCCTCTCGGATGTTGGGCGGTAATTTTATTTCTCTGTGCTGTGAACAAAGGCTTCTCTGTGTTGACATGCATGCGGTGACATATCCGTCCCTGAGCAGCCATTTCTTCTTGAAAGGATAAGTGTCTGACGAGGAGAGTTCGTGTTTCCAACGAAACTAAAATTGCCGCCTGCGTTTCAGGTCCTGCTTCTTCAACGCTGCTGCAGCTTCCCTCCTTCTTTACTCCCAGACCCGGTTGGGATTGTTCATTATCTGTCACACTGTGAACATACATTTGTAGGAACACGGCAGCTGTTATCTTACCGTAAAACAACCATCCGAACAAACACAGACGTGTTTTATTGTTGCAGATTGAGCAGGCTCTACTGCACTTTTCCTTCACCCACCGCAATTAACCACTCAAATTAGTGATGACCAGAAGAACAATATTTCATATTGTTTAGAGCTTCTGAAAGCAAGTTGAGGAAATCTTCAAATTTTTTGCGGAAAGTCCTGAAAAAAAAAGCAGTTTATTCTCATTCTCTCATTATATCCAGTTTGTCAAAGTAAAAGTTGTTTTCCTGTGGTGTCGCAAAGCCTCTCTGGAGGGGATCCTCATAAACCCATAAACTGTTTATCACAATCAAACTTGTCTAGTGTGATAAAGACAATGGATTGTGCCGGAAGCTAAACTGCTTGATAAAAAAAAAAGTGGGTTGCTTTGGTGATAGCCGTGGCAAAATGTCTGATGTTTAAACTCAAACATGACAAACAAGACTTACGGCGGTGTGTTGTAAGTTTATTGTGGGATTTGTTTAATTGAGTGAATAAACTGAGCTGAACAACTGAGACAGGTATAGATTAGTTCGGACATTTGTGCCCCCGCTTTAGATTATTAACAAGTTCAGGAGGGCTTCTAAACTCAGACCAAAGCTTGAGGAAAACCTTCCAGCAAGTGGAAAATGTCCTTTTGAATTGGATATCCTCATGTAAGACACACAGTATCTACTGTTGAAACAATGGGGTACAATTGTACAATTCCGAAATGAAAATCCCATAACCAGGACAACAAAAGAGCGGCTTCAGAAGCCATCTGTGAATGTCAAATATTGGACCAATGCAATGGAACATTTTTGGAAAGAACTAAAAATATTTGTCTACCAATGCTGCTCATCCAGCCTACCTGAAATGGAGAAGATCTGGAGAAAAGAATGATGGGAAATGTTCCCAAAATGACATAGCAAGCTAGTTTAGCAGGGTTTCCCCCCCCAGTAAAATACAAGCCTGGCAGGCCACCAGGCTTTACTTGCACCCTGACCAGGCTAAGCATTGTTTACGGATTTTATATTTTTTATTGTTTGACTTTTATTTTTTTTTTCCATTTTTTTCTCCGAAGAGATTTTGCGGCGCTAGTGGCTCGTATTTTTTGTACAGTAGGCAGACAGGAAGGAGGGTGAGGAGAGGGGGGAAGACATGCGGCAAAGGTCGTCGGGACCGGGAGTCGAACCCGCGACGTCCGCGTCGAGGACTAAGGCCACCAAACGTGGGGCGTGCTAACCCCGTGCGCCACCACAGCACGCCCCATTGTTTGACTTTTTAAAGAATTTATAGTTGGGGTTTAGATATTTTTAGTAATGTCTTCCAATAACACATAATTACCTGGTAATATTTTCAAATTTTCTGTCAACATTAAACTTTTTTTGTTTTTTAACTCAGAAACACGGTAGGCCGTAAGACGACTGCCCTACAGCGCCCCCTACCGCTGGACTTAGCAGGTTTTCTGTAATTGATGCCAAAGGCAAAAACTGCAAAAACATTGTCATCATGAGACAAAGTTCTTTGGGATAAAACTAACATAACGAATTTAGGGGAAAAAGCAGCAAAGTACACTGCAAAAAGTCCCCTTTCAAAAAGAAGAGAAAAAAAGTTTAAAAAAATAGGGTATAATTTTATTAAAATAAGAAATATTATCTGCCAACAGAACAAGAAATTTTATTTTGTCAAGATTTTCCAAAACAAGAAAAAATATCTAACCAAGATGAACCTACAAATATCTTAAAGTTTGTGTATTTTTACTTAGAACAAGCCAATTTTACTTGTAAGATATATTATCTTATTTTAAGAAAAATATTCTGAAGTAAAGAAAATGTTACTTGACATTGAATTTCTTGAAACATCTAAAACTACCGTAGTTTACTTTTATTGTTACGAAGGATTAAAATATATATTTTGTCATTGCATATTTTACTCAAGGTCCTGGAACAAGAGATGTCATCGGCTTGTCGGACTGAAGACACGAGTTCAATTATTTTTAACATCTTCATTATGTTTAAGTTTCACATAGACACAACAAAACAAGACTACTGGTCAGGATTTAAAGGCCGGATGGGCATCTGATTCTGAAACAATTCTGTGAAAAGACAGAACAATGAAGATATTACTCATCTGCCGCATAAGATGCCATAAGAGTCAAGCAAATCAAACTGTCCAATGCAAAAAAAAATTGGAATTAGACATCAACAATATTAATACAGGAGCTAATGAACTTCTTCCAATCAGCCATAGCCTTTTATATGTGGAAGTCTTGTCTCATTTATGCATGGCGTTTTCCAGACATCTGTCAGCAGCACAGAGAGGACTGGCCACACACACACCTGCTGAAAAGTGTAGCAGCACACTATGATGACCATCACACTATCAGTCCTCCTTTCCGAAGATCAGGACAGACACGGTTCCAATGGCCAGTAGGGAGTTGGTTTCACGATCACCACAGAGCTGAAAAGTGGTCTTGTGTGACTGAAGTTCTTGGGTCATCTGCTAATTGCACAGACAGAAAAACAATCACAAAACAAACCAGGGACTGTTTTAGGGTCCCTGGTTTTAGGGACTGTAGTCAGTGTAATGATGAATAAGTATCATAAATTTCTTACCTCAAGAACGTGAAGGACAGCGTCATTCGCAACTCCCAAAGTTTTTTTGTAGATGGTGCAATAAGTGATGGAGACGTGTCTGGCAAAGGCTTCGCCGTGGCAGTGGCTTGGATTACTTGAAAAATAAAACAAGTCTTATTTTAGTTCATTTGCTCAAATACAATAATCAAGCTTTTATATCTCACTGAGAATACCAAGTACAAAAACACTTAAAATAAGAAAAATATTCCAACATAAAAACCTCTTGGTGAGAAAAATGATCTTGTCAGAAAGAAAACCTTCATTTAAGATAATTAATCTTGCTAAGATTTGAATTTTTGCAGTGCAGAATGCAGAACCGGTGGAGAACCGCTGCTGTGAATTACTGACATCAAAAATGACATCATGTGCTGCTCAAAGGTTTTTTCGTGCAACTGTCATGGAAAACACACACACACACACACACACACACACACACAAAACTGGTTTTCAAAGCTATGATCCACATGTTGCAATCTGTCACTGAGAGCATTTCTCTGGGCGCTAAGCACACATGCAGACGACGGCGCTCTGGTAATTGTTGTTGTACCTGCGCAGAAGAACAAAAGGTTAAAGGTTCTTTTTTTTTTTTTTCACAGAAAATTTCCCATCAGCAACTTTCCTTCTTGCTGACGGAGTAAAACTGACATGTGAGCATTTTCGATTGCCAAAACAAAATGAAGAAAACAAAAAACTAAAAAAGTATGCAAAAAAAAAAAAAAAACTGAAATTCCTGGCAGCTCTTTATTACTGCCCCCTCATCCCGCCCCCTGCCTGTTTCCAGGCTTTGGAGGCTGTTTAATACGAAGCTCAGCGCATTGTTCTGGCAGGGCAGCTTTGTGTATAATGACATCTGACAGCGGTGGAGACGAACTGAAGAAGCACGTCTGTCTCTCTATAAGTATTTACAAAACCTAACTCTGGGGAACCGCATTCCATTTCTGGAAATGCCATCGTGAGCGAGTCGCCGTGAACAACCACATGGATCCAACTATTACTTTGAAATACCTAGAAAAAAAAGGGGGACGGGGGGAAATGGGGGTGCACTAGCCTCTCCCTGCCCCCCTAAAATTGGAACAATTTGAAAATGGGTGGTGTAGAAGTGAAGAATGTCAATGAGAACTGCTCTAAGAGGTACAGTTACAGGGAGCGCTCCATTAGAGCTGCTGGCTCCACTCACTCTGGCTGTTGTTCTGCTTTGGCAGCCGTCCAACACTGGAGGGATTTGGGCTCTGCTGTGCTTTATAAACTCAGCCTTAAAAGTAAAATGTAAGTATGTTAAGGCCCGGTGTGTTGCTCAGTTTTTTTCTCTTTCGTTCTTTCTGAATAATAGTGAGAATCTCTCTCAAAAGTAGAGATTTGAGGCCGCGGCTTATACGGCGAGCAGAAACGCTCGACCATTTCGAAATTTAGGCCTTCTCAGTCTTCAACTTTCATGTTTGAAATGAAGTCTGAAGTAAGTTTGTTGGAATGGAGTGCCAGCTGGATGAGGCAGAGAGGAGAGGAGAGGGAGGGAGGGGGTCGGACGGTAAGGTTAGTAAAACTCCTCGGCTCTTGTTTTGACTCCTCTCTAATCTCTCTAATTGGTATTTGGGGTCCAAAGACCCCTGAGAGCTGCCGGATCTTTTGAAGTAAAAGTGTCGTGATGTGACAGGGTCAGAAGAAAAAGGGCCTTGCGAATCGCTGGACGGGTTTTGTTTCTTGTGCTCCGTCCTGCTGCTCTCGGCCCTCAGGACCCAAACCGGTCCAAGCGGGCTTCACCTACAGCGCCGCTAACCTTGGAGATTGTTCACTCGGCATCCCTCGGTTGCTCTTTTCCCAAATCCTCGGGGTTGGCGTTCTAATCGAGAAGGAGGAAATACCCTTCAGCAAATCCTGGAGGCACTTCTGCGTGTTTTCGCTTGTTCAAATTGGGCAGTAGAGGAAACGGTTGTAAAAAAAAAAAAAAAAAAAAATCCCCACAAAACTAAAAAAAAAAAAAATATAGGAGTAAAGTTTACTTTTCACATAACTTGCCCTCAACTACTTTACCATCCATCCGTCTGTCTGTCTGTAAAACAGCTCAAGCTCCATGTCCCACCACCTGTGTCCACACTGTTGATTATTCACATCCTGACTGATAAATTGTAAAAGTAGCTGAAATTGTTTGACACTGTGCTAAATAGACCTGTACAGCCAAATATCACGTAGGGAGTTCCTCAAGGTTGTAACCTCGGGACCCTTCTCATAACATCTTTGTGACTACCCCTAAAAACCCCCCCCCCAAAAAAACATTTCCATTTGCTCTTGCCTACTTTTAAAATTGGTCATTTTTCATTGAGAAATGAAAAATAAGAAAATACTTATTCTTATTTTTGAAACGTTTTCATTTTAATCTGTTTGACATGTTTTTTCTTGTATGTTGTTTTTAACTTCTTTGTACAATCACTTTGAATTGTCTCTGGCTGAAAGGTGCTAAGTAAATAAAGTCGCCTTGCCTCTTCCGTATATTACATTGCTGTGTCACCAACTTACCATAGTCCACCTCTGACTCTGCAACAACTTTCACATTGGATAGAAATAATTGTTGTTGTTGCTATCAATGCAAATTTGACTCAGTAAGGCTAAAGACAACTAACTAACTAACTAACTAACTAACTAACTAACTAACTAACTAACTAACTAACTAACTAACTAACTAACTAACTAACTAACTCCGCATCGTTTCAGGAGCAAGTCAGTGTGAGTAACTTGCGTCACAGACCACAATAGGTGACGATTGACTCGCAGCGGACCAATCAGCCGCGGTTGTTCCTAAACGAAGTCAACGCTGTAGCTGCAACTCCCGCATTAGAGACTTGGAGGCTGGAGCTACTGTGGGTCAGCGGGCCGTCTTTGGAAAGCAAAACTCGAGATAAGTGTTCCGGAATCGTCGTGCTGATCTAGACCTGGACAATTATTATTATTTTTTCGTCCCCAGTGTATTCCCGAAAACGGGACCCCCCCCACCCCTCCTTTTTTTTCTTTTAAATTACTGAACCGAAACTAAGGATATGCTTCATGCTTCAACTTTGAAAGCTTCCCAACCTGAAATATGGTTCTAACTGTGCAGCTTTGCACTTTATTGCGGCGCCTCGCTGCCGTTAAGCCACCGGCTGTGACGGGATGAGAAGCGATCCGCCTTATTCTGGGTAGACTTTACGATGGAGACGTTCTTATGCAGTTAGTTTTACACGCTTGGACGAAATCAAGCTGTTGCCATCATTAATGGAGCGGGTTCTACTTCTGATATGCTGCGAGTTGATCATAGCCATCGGTTCCTGTGGCGGATCTCCGAACCATAACCATCGCCCCGTGTGCTGGAAAGCCATCCTCGGATGTCAGGGAGAAGCCGAGTGCCGTTACGCGTACGACCAGTACCTCCACGCCTGCGCGTCCGTTATCAGCGGCGTGCGCAGGAAGTGTCCCAGCCACTGCATCTCATCTCTCATCCAGCTCAACCTGACCCGGCACGGCCCGGATCTGGAGGACTGCGACTGCGCCGCGGACCCGGTGTGCCGGAGCACCCAGCGAGCCATCGACCCTTGCATGCCGCGGACCAGCACCATGGGCTGCACCGAGGCGCGGCTGCAGTGCGAGACGGACCCGGCGTGCAGCTCGGCGATGGCGGATTACCTGCTCCACTGCCGGAAGCTTTTTGGGGGCCAGAGGTGCTCGGAGAGCTGCCGCAAAATGATCGCCAAAATGCGCTCCATGCCGAGGGCGCAGCAGCTCGACGCCTGCGTCTGCGACGGCACCGACAGGAACATCTGCGAGTACATCAAGGAGAGGATGAAGACTCTGTGCGCGGAGTCCGGCGACAGGTTCGCGGGCAGCGGATTCGGGGACTCCGAGGAGGACACGGAGGAAGATGATATTTACCAGGATTATTATGTGGAGAACTCCGGCAGCTCTCCAGCTTATCAAACACATCTGAAAACTTTGACCTTCATGATGGCTGTCGCAGGATTCATCTGAAGGACTGTTATCTGTTACAGTTTTTCTTTTTTTAAATTATGTGGTAAAATGACATTAGACCATGGCCAGTCCAAGGAATATGGGGGCCCTGAGTGGAACTCCATTTGGGATCCCCAGTGCAGCTAACCCCACATACCCTAGAAAGGTAGGGAGGAAGGCAGAGTTTATAGTTAAAGGGGTAAAGGTCACCGAAATGCAACTCCAGTTCAGACACAGGCAGAAAAAAAAAGAATCTTGCATTAAATATGATCCAGTTAACGGTACTTTTAAGCTACAAACGATATCATTTGGAATGCAGAAATGTTGTTCATACAATTGAATCAGATTTTAAAAGTAGATAAAATTCATGGTTTTGAGTTGCTAACAGTAGTTAGCACCAAAGTTAGTAGCAATTTCAATTTAGCATACTCCGAGTGTTACTTTACAAAGGGTGATAAAGGTCATATTCATTGTATTCTGTGCAATAAGAGCGTTTACCTAAATACTACTAAAGTCAGCAGCAGTTTATTCTATACTTTTGACTCAATCTAATTGTAAGATTGAAAATAGTAATAAAGAAATGCCACAGGTGAAACAGTTAAATGTGTAATAATCAGGATGCTAAATTATTTTTGCAGCGGCTGAAATAATAATTGCTTTTTCTGCTTTAAATAAAAGTGATATCTTGTTGTACATTTTGTACAACCTGTGGCGTTTTTATTTTACTTTTGAGAGTAAAGTCCAATTCTCTTAGGACCTCCAGGCCAGCAGAGGGCCCTAAGCGGTCAAAACGTTTGCTTGTACCTTGGGCTTTCTCTGAAGTATCATCTGAAAATTAGACTTAAGAGCATTTTTTATGCCCGCGTGTTAAACTGCACACTTTACATCAGTGTATATTTTGTTGAAACGACACAATATCATTAAAAAAAAAGGTTTTATAAGAGTTTTTTTATATATATATATATATATATGAACGAGTTGCACTGTATAGCAAGGTGAGAACCACCTTTGTACAGCCGTGTGTGTTTCACAGATGAAGAAAGTTTGTGTTGTCTCTACGTGCCTAAAGTTCCAGAGTAAGCCGTCGCTTCCCTTTGAGAGAAACCAAAGTTACATGAGTTTCAACCCCAGGGCAGATTCTGACATCTGCTGTAGGAAGCTCTTAGACTGATGCACTTGTCTCTGTAAACATGGATGTTTGTAGAAGACAGAAGTGTTAATTCCAGACGATTGCATGTTCAAACAGACCAAAGAAAGGATAAATCACACTGCTGGGGGATTTGGAGCCAAAAAAAAAGAGAGAAGTCGCTCGGTTGGCTAGTTTTGTCTTCACTGCCTGTTTGTTTTAAGACTTCAAATGCACAAAGCGTGGACAAAAAATATATGCTTGTAATTTGATGAGGGATTTTATGTACCTGTTAAGAACACAGACCCATGAATGTAAAACTATACTGAATAAAGTGATTTTAAATGTAATTTCTGCCTCACACAAGTTATTTTTTATGGGAAGGAAAGATTTTTGTTCTTTATTGGAGCTGTGTGATCATTTTTAATAACATTTCTGAGTAGCATTTTGTCAAAGTGGGGGCAAAATGTCCCCATGGCAAACGAGACAAAACAAAAACAAAGCAGCACCCCCTGCTGGTAGATATATTTTGGTGTCATATAGCTATATTTCACTACAGTAGACTTTTTACAGTCATTTTAAATCATTTGATATCAGCGAGTTCCAAATAAGTTCTATGAAATGACTAAAACTGCAGTAAGATGAAACAGCAAAAATGAGTAACAGCCCCTACTGGTAAATATTGTTTATTGGAGTTTCAAGTCATGTTTTCCTGTGCAAAAGATCAGAAGAACAGAAACATTTATCATAATTTTTTTAACTGATTTAAAAAAACAAGATCAATATACAAGACTGGTCCAATCTTGAAAATTGTATTAAAATTCAATTTACAATGAAGATTGACCAAAACTATACAGGTGCTAAAAGGCCCAAAATAACCAGAATTTACTGGAGCTACATGACATTATTGTCAGTGAAGAAAGAAACAAGTGTGTTTTATTTATTTTCCAAGCCTATTTTCTGTTATTAATTTAAGTTTTCTCGGAAATATGGAACATTGTTGCTTGAACACATTTACAGCTTTTTAGATTATAGTTTTGCAGACTTTTCAGACGTCTCCAACAGGCATGCCTGTGGTTCATGTGGAGCCAGCTCTCTGAGATTTCTAAAAAAAAAAAAAAGAGAGAGAAAAACTTTGCCCCCTCCTTCACTTGTGATAATGGGTCTTAAAACCATCGGTGGCAGCTATTCTCCTTTGCTAGGGGGGGAAAAAAAAGATCTTTTCTCCGACCCATTGGTCGGACGAAAAGTCGAGTGGCACCTCTTTTATGCAGATGCAAAACACACAATGGGGCAGCAGCACAATGTCGGGGCACTTCATTCACCCTGTTCCTCTGTCACCCTTCACATGGAGAGGGGGAAGAGAGAAGACAGCTGTCCCAATAGAAGACGGAGGAGGAGAGCAGAAGAGAAGAGAGTTCAGATCTGCTGATGCTCCATGCACAGCTTCTCGTTTGTTTTGGTTAACAGTTAGTTTAGCAGAATAATACTTAGAGGTCTTCCTCAGTTTAACACATAAGTGACGAAATAGTATTCCTACTTTGTTGTACAAAGTGACTTAAAACATCATAAGTTGTTGTGGGCTTAAATTTTTGTAAGGATTGCACGCTGCGTCACAATTTCTTGGTGTTTTCCTGCGACAAAACAAAACAAAACAGGTTTTGTTCTAATCTGGACATTAATACGTGCAATTTATTTGGATTATTTTTTTTTTTTTCCAAATTAACTTTTGTTCACTCCATGTAGTGTTTTCAGAATGAGGATCAATTCTCACCCAACAGAATTCTAAGCCAAATCAATCAAAGAACAGGTCACACCGTCAGTTTCACTTCTAGTTTCAAGCATCCAGCATGTCGAGGTGAGCAAAGCATCCCATACTGCTATGTAGAAGTAGATAATTATGTAAATATGGGGTGATTACTGTGATATTTGAGTCATGATTTCATAGTGGTGGTGTACATATGTTCTGTGGGAGTGTTGCAGAACTCAAGAAGGTATTTTTTTTCTTATGTAATGCAGACATAATCATTTTTTGTGCTTAAATGAACACATTTTCATATAAAAAAAATTAAGCAAAAATGTTTGCAAATGTTTATCACTGTAGGTTTTGTTGACAAGGTCCCTGCTTGAAAATACTGAGTTAGCACAAAGAGCTTTAAAAGAATTTCCGTCATCAAGTGATTTGACTGTATTTATTATGTTTGCGTTATGCACATTAAATGTGATGTATAATATTCACAATCATAACACCAACACAAGGCTTTGCTGTCTATTAATCTGTCAAAATCTCAAATAGTAGCCCAATATACATAGATCAAGTAGTTTCTAATTTAATACAAATCAAAATAAAATAAACAACTAAGTCTGTTGCACGGAAAACGCCGCTTAGTCGTGACAAGAGGATAAACTATTTGGTTACTGCATTACACGAGCTAATGCCAGCTGACTTTGTCTTTAAAATCTACACATATGGTTTTGCTTAAAAAGCTTTAGCCCATTTATAAGCCCTCGCATTTAATGAAAAGAAAACAAATGACCAAATTGACCTAAAGCAAAGTGAGCTGAAAAAAACAAAACAGTGGCCCACAGTAATTACAGGTTGGTGGGGTGGTGGAGTAGAGGGGTATTGAGGCTGAGAGGGGTTGGAGGTGGGGGTCATGTTTTATAGAGGTGGGAAAGGTGGAGGAAGGGGCTGATTTATGAAGGAAACGTAGTGATGGGGGGGGAAGGGTTGGATGTTGGAGGGGGTTTAAGCCCTGTTGAATGATGATTCAGCGAAAGGATATCCAGCCAGCCAATCAGGTGGCTTTCGGTGGCTATGCTGGACAGAGGTTGTCCTCCTCTGTTCGCCTCCCGCTGTCCAATTGAAGACCGAGTGCCTAACGAGTGAGAGAGGGAGCACAAAACAGAGCTGACAGGACGCATAGCTTCGTTTCCACGGTGCTCGGCCGGCTGTGCGGAGTAATCTGCCGTGGCAGTCCGATAAAACACGCTGTCGGAGACCTGGGGAGGAAGAAAGGGGCGACTCCAGCTGTGCCCAGGCACTTCTGAGTGCAGGGGATCACACTCACACTCTCTAAGGGGAAAATGTCCCAGACCAATTTGCTTTCTCAAAATAAGAATAAGACCAGTAAATAAGTCTTATTTTGAAAAAATAAAAGAAGTTTTTTTCCCCCCGCAAGAATTGCAATAATTTTGGGACAAGGGATAAGATAAACGTTTAGTTTATCTCATTTTGTTTTTGTAGTTACAAATTCCTTTACTGTTTTCAATGGTGTGCAATGCACTATGTTTAATCTGAATGTTAACTTTATCAATATTTAACTTTCTCAGCAACTTTAAAAACAAACTGTTGCAAATTTATTAGATTTAAGCACTTGTACGTGACATTAAGTCTCTGAAATGAATGCTGGTCATGTAGAAAATCTATCTCCTATTTTATGGAGAACAATTAAACTAAAACATAACCCCCCCCCCCTTCTGATCTATTCTGGATTCTTAGATTCTTTTTTTTTTACTTCCTATTGAGCTTTTAGTCAATGTAAATATTAGTAAAAAGAGAAGTAAGCAGTCTATTAAAGGGACAGAAGGTTCATTATTTTGCGAGGCTCCTCTGTTGCGGCCTGGACAAAGAACAAAACTTTCTTAGACTAAGATAATGGCTTCAGGTTGGGTTGCTGCGCAGCGTGAATGGGATCTCCTTAAAGCTCAACTTTTACTCCATTATACTGACATCCTAAAGGTCAGAGGCCGTCTGCAAGCCCCCTCAGCTCCCCTCCCCTCCCTGTAGTGGTTATTTAAGTATGTATTCACTCCTCACATCTCACCACAACATCCACACATGTTTTTGGGATTGTTGCCTTCTCTACCTAAGTGATAACACCAGATGATGTGCTGGGAAGACATGAAGTTCAGTTTCATGCAGAAGTATTCACCCGTCGGACTTTCTTTATGGCTTTGTCATGTTACAACAGCAAAGCACAGATGCTCTCTGTCCAGTCTGAGCTTGAGCTGTTCTGAAAAATTTCAGTCTATGGATATGGTAAGTTGGTTACGCAATTAACCCAAATTAGGTTTTACGAAATGCTACCTTGGGCGTCTCAATAAATGAAACTAAACAGATTAGATTTTTTGTGAAAAAAGGAAGAACAGTCCAATCCATATCAATGTATAATAAATAGTAAATTGCCTCCAAAACGCTTTATACCACACAGGACGCTGTGAAGCGCTTTTTGTATAAAGCGTTTTGTCAAAACGCTTTACTACGCTACAAAACGCTTTGAGCAAGGACACAGCATCTTGTGACCCACCGTTACCTTGGAATAAATCATACACCAGCACAAAGCCTTACATAACGATGAAATGGGACAAAAGCAATGGATTGTTTTTCCCTTTTCCACAAAAAGTCTAATCTGTTTAGTTTCATTTATTAAGACGCCCAAGGCAATATTTTGTAAAACCTACCTTGGGTTAATTGCGTACCAACTTACCATATCTGTAGGCTACTGTATTCTCAATTGTATTTGAGTCTGGGTCTTTTTAACACATGAATGTGTTTTGATCTATTCCATGTTACTGTAGCTCTGAGCATATTCTCTTTTGAAGAAGTCTAGTCTCAAGTCCATTGCAGCATATAAGAGGTTTTCTTCCATCCGACTTCATTGTTCCAGCTGAAAGCCTTAGATCTTGTTTTATAACACCGATTTAAATTTCTCTGTCTTGAACCCATCAGCTGTGTTCCTTGGTCTTTGTAAGACTGCTTGTGAAGTAATGAGCTTTTTAGAAATCTCTAAGACCAAAGTAAACTGAATTATGTATAGTTATTATTTCTGAACAAATGCCACGTTTGCAGGACTGCATACATCTATGTAGTGGCCTCTCACTACTGCCAGACTTTGTCTCTGCTTGCCCTCCACGGTCAATGACGACGAGAGGATATCTGGTGATATATTCAGTGTTTCTGACAAATGACAAAATAAAAAAAATAAAAAAAATCAACCAAAAATAATCAAAACTCAAAAGTGACAGGAAAGCGAATGTGGCAGCCGTTCATTATATCAGACTGCTGCTACTGTAATAGTTTTAGATTACAGATTACCGATTAATGTTTCATGATTATGTTTGAAAAGCAACATAAAAAAAGGTTTTTCCGACAGCGACTGACCCCTCACCTCTGTGCTCACTGTGTGAAAAGGCAGATGGAGAATTAAAGACAATTGATGGTACAGGTTAAACATCTCCTGTGAGTCATTTCCTCTCCATGAAAAGCCATCAGAAACACATAAATCATGTAACTTGGAGGGAAATAGATGAACTAATCTTCTATCCAATAGAAAATTAAGAGTTCGAAACTGAAACAAAATTCATAAATCATCTTATGTGCCATCCAGACGAGCTAGTGGTTCAGAATCTGTTCATCCAAGTGGATTGAAATACGCTTGAACAAATGTATTTCATTTTATGTGAAGTTGCACATTTGTTCATCACAACGTGGCAGTGATAAGCTGTGACTAAATCAAAAGGATTTCATTTTGTTAGATGTTTCATAGCTCATCTTCCCATGTGTTTTAGTTGACATGTGTTAAAGCCGACTTATAACTTTTAATGGCTACAGATAAAAATGGAGTTTGCACATAATGGCTGTCGTTATGTTGCATTTTTGTCCAGCTCCTAAATCCGTGATCTATGCCTGTCTGCTGACTGCCTCCGGCTGACTTCAGTGTTGGGCTTTCTCTCCACCCAGGCAGTTTCTCCTCATCTGGTTCCAATTTGCACCGAAATGTGCTTTACATGATGAGTTATTAGTCCATTAATATGCACCCTAACAAATACTGTTAGAGTGAACTAAATCAGAAACACACAGTGTTGTTTGTTCTCTGACGTCTTCTGGATTCAACTGAAAGTTTAATCAAAAAGTAGTTTCATCTGAATCTGGTGCTCTGGACATGGCACAGAAAACCTGAAAGAATACAAATATTGGTTTTCAAAATAAAGAAAAAGTGTTTCATTAACAACTTGGACCCATGTGAGAAAGTAATTTCCCTCTAAGCCTAATAACTGGCTGTGCCACCCTGGGTAGCAACAATTTCAGCAGGCATCTGCAAACATTGGCACTGATTCTTTTGCGTCACTGCAGAAGAATCTTGGCCGTCCCTCCCTTGCAGAACTGTTTTAATTCAGCCGCCCTGGAGGGTTTTTTGAGCATCCACACCCTATTTAAAGCCTATACCAAAGTATCTAAATCAGGGGTGTCAAACTCCAGCCCTTCAGGGCCGCAGTCCTGCAACTTTTAGATGTGCCTCTGCTTCACCACACCTGAACAGAATAATTAGGTCATTAAGGCTCTGAAGAACTGATCTACACAAGGAGGAGGTCATTAAGCCATTTCATTCCAGTGTTTTGTACCTGTGGCACATCTAAAAACTGCAGGACATGCAGTGGCCCTTGAGGACTGGAGTTTGACGCCTGTGATCTAAATCAAATTTTAATTCAGATTTTGACTAGGCAAATTTAATCAAAGGCAACTACAGAGCTGCCTTTCGCTAGTAATTACGGAAACGATTCATCAAATCCATATATTTGGTGATGATTATTCTTGATGATGGCATTTGACAAAATGTGGTGTTTGTTGCTTGTTTCATAATTGCGCTTTGAACTGCCACGTTGCTGAAATGTGCCGTACAAATAAACGTGGCTTGACTTGATTTGACTAGGCCACTTCAGAAACTTGGTTTGCTTTATGAATTTTAGAGATGGAATGTTTTATTTGCATCAGGTTACTGTCCTGAAGTGTGTTTGAGCTTGAGGTTAAAGGCTCCGCCACGGGAATTTTCAGTAGAGAGCAGAATTTATGACTCCATGAATTATGACAACCAGCCCCAGATTGTTAAATTCCCACCCCAATGTTTGTCTGTCAATATCATGTGCTATTTCAAAAACATTTTAGTGCAACATTGTATCGAATTGGGAAGAACATCGTCCAAAAATGTTGCACATTTTTGTTCTGTTTTGTGACTTCCTGGTTGAGAAGAAAAACGTTGTTAGACTGGTCACTCCTGGAAAGATTTACCACGATATCATGATTTCACCACTGAACAGCCTTTTTAACTTGATAAAAGATGCCATGATTTGAAAACAAAGTTTTGTGTTTGCTTTAATTATACTTGTCTGATGATAAAAAAAATTTAAAAAAAGCTTGGTAATCTGAAACTCCTAATAGTGACAAAAAAGCACACAAAAAAAAGAAATATATTTTGAGTGAAGTCTAAAAATAAAAAGCAACTTTGAATCCAAGCGTAGTAAAATGTTGGCTTTATTTGTGTTGTTAACACTTGAACACACGTTGACAGTGAGACAGGAATGGTGCTTTTCAGCAGTAGTCTTCACTAGTAAGCTCTCCTTTGCATGTGACGGATGGGCCGAGTCCATCGGTGTTGCAGCGGCGCGTCCTGCTACGTTTCCCTCCGCTGCAAGCGGACCAGGACCCCCAGCAGGACCAGTTGCCCTCCTGGAGAGGAGTGGGCTTTTTACCTAGCAAATATAGTTTGCATCAGTGAATACAGCAAGAAAAACAAAATGTAGAAAAAAGAATTGATCGGAAGGGTTGTTTGGTTTTAGCTTTCTTACCTTGGTGTGAAGCTTTATCTGCCTTGAAGTTCTGGCAGCCCAGGCCTTCGAACAGTTCAGGACACATACAAATACACTTTCCGTCAATCAGAGCTAGAGTCCCTCCATTATGACAGGGCTTGCACTTGCATGTGTTGTACTCGGCGATATATTCTTCTGTAGCCCTCCTGAAGTTAATAATTCTGGCGTTTGCGTCAGGAGAGTCCAGTGGAATTAACATGTAGATGGGCTCAGGCTGAAAAAAAAAAACAAACAAACAAAAAACAGGATATTTGTTGCAGCTGGTTGAATATTTGAGTCAAACAAAATTAGAATTCAGAAGGGTGGCCTGGATGTACGAATGTTTTTCTAAGTGCCAGTTTATGAGGACAGGAACAAGTGGGAAAACCAACAAGTGACTCAGTGGTTTAGATTATCGTCTTATCTGTCTCTGCCGCCTAAACACCAGCAGGCAGACAGAGAAGATGTCCGCCTCTGTGCAATTTGTTCTGAGCAGTGCCCAGACAATCTATGTTGATAACGACGTGTGTCAACGGAGTATCTATTTAGAACAACCGTCAATTATGTCATACTATGGATAATGCTGTGTATCAGTGATGTATCTATTGAGGGCAGGAAATAACTATGTAACTAATGCACTACGTTTATCTCGTTTGACATCTTTCTAAGATATTCAACTAAGGTCTGAATGTTAGGACATTGTCTTTTCCAACCAGGAATTGGTCATTCCTTGAACCTGGACCAACTCCCTTGATGTTCCTAATACAAATCAATAGACCGGCTTGGGTCTCCTTAATCAAAACTGACACGCAAAGCTTTTAATCTTTGACAAATAACAAAGAAACAAAAAGTCAGCGATGTTCAGCTTTTGGGTACATTTTTAGAATGAACCTTAAATGTGCTACAGCCTTTTGCAGGTGAACTTCTCTAAACCTTTGAATGCAGCTGTTCAACTGTTCAGTGTTTCAGCATATTTTGGACAACTAGATTTTCTCTAACGAGGAACTTCATGGCAAAATTCACAAAACGTGTTTGATCCATGAATCAGCCAATAAATTTCCTGGTTCGTGTTCAAATTTTGACATCACAAGACCAAGACGACGCCTGATCAACGGTGCCTGGTCATTCCTTTGGTTGGTGACAATGTAACGTGAAGGCAACGAGCAATCCCTGTTCGTTTTATGACCTGTGAGTAAAACGCACTCATCCCTAGCGTGACTTGGAAGAACAGTTTCCAAAACAAATTAAATGCTGAATAAATTTTAGTCAAAATTTCCTCAGCGATGATCCGTGTGCCGATAGAGCAGAATCATGTTGTTGATACGTTTGCGCTATAATATCCTAACATTGTCAAAAGCTGTTTTGTAGGTATGAATATTGCGTCCTTCCAAGGTAATTTAGTCCATCTTTTGCTTACTGGGGTTTTAAGGAGCATTTTGTGTAATTGTCTTTTGAACAGTTCAATAGATGTTGATAACACGAGAATGAATAAACCACATCATATTATAAAATGTTGAAAAATAAAAAATTCTCACGAAAACTTGAACTAGCCACTCCACGATTCCTACCTCACTCTGTATCAGTGCGGGGGCATCTGCAATGGACCTGGCCCAGCTTTGGTACGTATTCATATCCATGACCCCCTCCCTGCTCAGTTGAGCTCTCATAGAAACGGCGGCCTGCAGAGTTCCTCCTCTAACTGAAGTCATCACCTTATCCACCAATGCCTTCCCATCAGCACTAACTGTGCAGAAAAAACCCAGAGAGAATAAAGGAATTAAAAACAAAAACAAAATCTGTGCTCGAATGAAACGCAGTATGACGTCATATTATTTCATTGAAATATATACATTTTTTACAGTGTTTCCAATCACAAGAAAGAACACGTTTTAGATTTTCACATGGCTACATGCTTTTGACTTAAGGTGTTAGAAATCAGCACGATTGAGGAAAACAAGAAAACAACCTGTCTTATTGCTAACTGTTTTATCGCAGTCCTCCACTCTGACGTGTGCTTTTTTGTTTTGATCTTCTTTGTCAGCTGGAAAGACAAAGTCTGCAGAGATCCCCACTTTGAGACACTCTTGAATCCTTCTGTCTGTAATGTCTGATGGAATCAAGCAGGAAATGCAGCAGTTATGTACCAATAACCTACATTTTTCTTCAAAAGACAGGCCTAAAAATGGCTCACAAATCAGAATGAGTTTAAGGTAAAAATTGATTGCTTGGATACACACTTCTTTCCCTGATGGTGTTCTGGTTGAGAGCGTAGATCAGTTCATATTCGCCTCCAGACTTTCCACTTCTTGTGTAGTGGGTTCCATAGTCTTCCAGGAAGGCAAAATAAATACCCTTGTCGTAAGCCAACGGCAGCGATCTGACGTGCATCAAGAAGTCCTCAGCAACGTTAAACTCATGGGAGCGCATCCTGTAGGTGCTCAGCTGTACTCTACCTTTTACCCTCATGAAGCTTATGTTCTAAAGAGAGAAGAATCAGCAACACAGGCACAAATGTGACACGTCTTCAAAGTGAAAGTTGTTTGCTCGGGTAACGACTTGGAACTCGTGGTTCGCAGTTCTAATGTTTACCTTAATTTTAGAGTACTCTATGACATCCCTAATAAGCTCATTCTTTGAGAAATTCAACCCGGCCTCAACAGAAACGTTCGCCAAAGACGATTCACTGTTCTTGAATTTGAAGGAAAGTCCAGCATCGACTTTAAAGGTCTTCTCTTTCAGCATTTCCTTCACGACGGAGTGTGTGTCCTCATAGATCTCCCTGGAAACAGTCTCCTCTATGAGAGTCTGAAATGACAAAGTATATTTAGCAGCAAAGCCGACACCATTGGATTGTACAAGGGAGACGCAGCCGGGACTAACTTCGTAGTTGAGCACACCAACATTCCAGGGAAGTCTGTCGTACTTCCCCGTGTTTGGGTTCCTCACTCTGCTACATCGCCCGTTGAAGAAATCATTATTGAAGGGGTTCATTCGAGGATCTGCACCCAAGATGTTGACCCTGGTTCATGGAGGAAATAGTTACAGTAGTTCATGCCTGATCGTGCGCACAGAAGCTGCATTTGGACAGATTTCTCTTGCAAAAGAGAGTTTTAATCTCGTTGGGATTTTCCAGGTGAAATAAAGATAAATACTAATAATTATTTTTGCAGTGGTACAGTATTCGTGGATTTTTCTATGGTAAGTAAATCCAATTTTGTGATTCTTTTTTTTGTAACGCATATACCAAAATACATGAAAGAAACTGCCACGCGGGAAGCTGAAGGGAATGCTTCTTGACACGCTATTGGCTGGCATTTGCAAAGGAGGAAATCCTGGAGAGGCTTTCATTTTCCTTGTTGCAGGGGTGGAGATGAGAAAGAGTGAGGATGCTAACTTCTGCAGTAGTGTTGAGACGTTTTCCACAGCATAAGGTGTATTTGGTGTCTGAACTGTTAAAACAGGAAGTTAGATGGATATTTGAAAAAGTAGGGGTAATAATTTCTAGAATTGTGTCGCTCATGGTGGCAGCATGTTGGAGTAGCTCTGTTACGTTAGTTATAACTTATTCTTTGCATAGACTTTTGTTTTTTATTGTTCTGGTTGATGCATTGCATATTTAGACAATTACTTCCTCTGCATTGGATGATTTGCTATGATTTGTAACCACGGGGGCAAGGGAACAGCTGATTAGCATCTCGAAAGGTCAAATAATACTTTATATACAGCCCCAAATCTGAGAAAAGTTGAAAAGGAGGCATTGTAGATGCAGAGCAGGGTAAACCCCCCCCCAAAAAAACACCTTCCATTGGTCATAATGCACAAGGATCATCTGCTTACCCATATCCTGCCGTCCTGCCTTGCTCATTGTTATCGAGGTCGGACGACCCACAGGGTTTACGGACAGGATCGCAGTCCTCATCCGATCCGTCTTCACAGTCGTAGTCCCCGTTGCATTCTAATCTCTTCTTGATGCAGGTTTTCAGATCTGCGCACAGATGCAGGTCAAGACCAGTGAGACCCAGAGAACCCAAACACAGATGAACAATGTGGGTGACTCTTAAGAGTCTGCTGTACCTGTTGTGCACTGGAACTCAGACTCCGAGCAAGGAGAGGGAGGTGGCTGCGAGCATAACTCTGTGGGTTGGCAGAACTCCCTGTGACCGATAGCTCCTGTGCAGGGTTCCCCACCGAACTGGCCAAACACCTCTATGCCTCGAGAACGCAACTTATGATAGACATTAAATAGACTTTATCAACCCCCTGAAACGTGGTGTTAAGGTACATGGCAGCAAAGGTACGTTATTCAAAGCAAGAATCCGTAATGTTTTCACACACACATGAGTGGTTAGTTGTGAAAGGTTTGTCTGACTTACTCTCCTTTTGGTGCAAGGATCACAAGACGTCCATTGCGACCACTGGCTCCACTTACATTCTACAGCATTTGGTTCAGGAAGCACTTCTGCCCTGATTATGTGCACACATTATATCCTCTCAGGTATTCAGAAGAAATAACTCTACAATATCATTAAATCAAACAACAGGAAGAGTGTACGTACAATCCTACATCGGAAAGCGTCAGAGTTAGACACAGGGCGCTGAGGCTCAGCTGGACAGCGATGGCCGCTCTCATCGTGAACCCTTGGAAAGACAAACGTCTCACGTTCAGACTTTTAAACTGCCCTCTTGTTAATCATTATATCACCCTTCAAAAAACTTTGCGCTTTCACAATCAACAGTTTGGATTTCGTCCGCAGCCTTATTGATTTGGTGTTCGGAAACTGCCCGAGCAGAGTTTGCTCGGTTTGAAAAATAAAGAAAAAATCACATGAAAAAAGTTATTGAATATATATATTTATATATATATATTTTATGCAATTTTAGTTCTTTCTCAGCAAGAGTCCAACTACACCTGTGATACAACGGGTAATCCTAAAGTCAAGAATTTAGACCTAAACATAAACCTAAAAGTTAGAAAAGACACAAATGACTGAAGTCTACATGTCTTTAATGTTGTTATTCAGTGTAACCACATTATCACAATATACAACCTTTTACAAAAGAATTCATTGGCTTTTTCATATTTTGAAACCATAATGTATTTTTGGGAGGCTTTTGGGATAATGCTTATCAGTAAAGTGAAAAACAAACACATGTTTTTTCCACGGTTTTCACAAATAAAATCCTCCAAAGTGAGGCATGGACTTGTTTTCGCTTTTGAGTCTTCCACCTTTGCACATCTAGACACAAAGATCTTTGCTCATTATTCTTTTTTGCAAACTATCTCACGCTCAGGCAGAATGGATGGATACAGTTGTGCCATGTTGTTCTCATTGTAAGACGATGCATTGGTCAGAGTTCTGTGAGATGTTTAAAGCTTATTTTAATTACCCAATCCTGTGTTACACCTATCCAGAGCTGATCTGTTGTCCATGGTGCTTTTTATTCCCTTATTTATCATGTCCACAATCAGAGCTGTAAATTCAAAATACACATTTATACAGCATTAAGCACTTTTTGAAGAATTCATTTTTCGAAGCTAAATGTGACATAAACAACGAGGCCCGTGTATATTTTGCTTTAAATCTGTGCGGTTTTTCCTCAAGGTGACGGGAAGCTACTGACAGACATATCTAGTGCTGGATGAAGAAATATTTTGAAGGATGCTGCTTGTCTTTTCTTTCTCTACATAAGCAAAGAATATTAATAACTTAAGTTATTTTAGTTTTTTGTCAGTTGGAGAAAAACCCGATCGCTTCTGTCTTTCCACGATTGTGAAACCACACAAACATGTCCTGACCAAAGCGAGCAAATATTTGATGTTTCATTTTCCTCTCCCTCATTTTCTCTCTTTCTCTCTCTCTTTCTCTCGTTAAATGTTGTAACACTTTGGCATACTGAGGCCATGGTGTATTTGGGTCACCATGCAAGAAAAATCCCCTATTGATACCAGAATTGTAGAAATCAGGGAGGGGGGAAAAAATCTGGAAACCTGAACAAAATATTCTGTTGCAGTGAAACTCTATGTCCACAGGAGGGCGACATTGAGCATCAAACGCCAAAACTGATCTATGAGAGATTTACCAGTGCTTGGTTTTCATGTTAGATGACTGAAGAAAAGCATGATGTGTAGCAGAATCATTGTACAATACACAAATCTTAGCTATTTTTTTTCCCTTTCTGGATTAAAAAACGTTAAGCGAATCCTTGCACAATGTACAGGAAGTTTCAAGCTGTTGCACTCGGCGACCCGTCATGTGATCTGGGAAGCTTTTGCTGAGTCTGCGGTTACAAACTGCAGCAAAGTGTGTCTTCATTCCCAATAAAGAGTGAGAACAGAACACTTCTCACTCCGCCGAGCCGTAAGGAGTATCAAATTCATAAGTGGGCAGAATTATGATGAAATTTGCTGAATCATTGCATAAAAAGACTCGGAGGACAAACCTCTGCTTTCATCCATCTGAGGGAGGAAAAGGGGAAAAAAAAACCTGATGATAAATTCCACATTATTCAGCACGCTGACAAGTACTTTCCTGCTGACTTAAGTAAACAGTCACAGTATTCCCTGACGGGTCCACAGAGAGTCTGGGAGTTGCCCCTGCACTGATTATTGCACGCATCTTGTGAGAAGAGCTGGGGTAGTTTGGGGGGGTATGTGGTCATAGCCCAGTGAAGAAGCACAAATATGTGCTGAAGTCACCACTTTTTACAAGTTCCTGCAGTTTCCTCACAACTTTGTCAGGAAACCAGGGGGTAGGTAAGGTTCTTGGCCAACGTTTCTCCTGACTAGAAAGACTTCCTGTTTTTCAGAAGAACCTTGGAAGCGTGCATATATTGTTTTGGCACAGTTGTATAGAGTTTTTGTTTTGTAAAATGTGTGCTATATCCAATAGAATATGATGGCGGGAATTGTGCTCTGTTATTTGGATTTTTTTTTTTTTAGATATTTAGTCCAGGGTGGTGGTGATGGTGAGGGGGAGGTTGTAGTTATGGAACAGAGAGGGAAACAAAGGATAAAATCTAAGTCAACCTCAATTATGGCCCAGAGATAAGTGGCTATCTTAAGTTCTGGCTGCGGTGGCGGCGAGTTCCAGAATTGACGCCCTTTAAATGCTTGGTGCCTGAACCGTGTGGCCTTCATGTCAAACTGAGGAAAGAACAAATCCCAGCTCGTCTTTGTCAGCATTTAATCATAAAAATAAAACTCCCGGTGGCTTCGTCCTCATCTGTGTCACCTGTTCCCTGTTTGTGGAGTCAACTTTCCAACACTTTTTTTTTCTGTTTTTCTGTTGAATGTCATATTAACATTTTGAAGTGGCCCAGTCAAAGTCCAGACTGGAACTATTTTACAGCGTTCTAAAGATTAGGGTCATAGTAAGGAGACTTTCCGACCCCAATAGCTTGGAGCTCATTGGCAAAGATAAACAATTAAATTAGCGTCATGCTAGAAGCAAGTAACAAATTAAATGAAGGGTTTGCTGATTTTTCCAATATTTCTTCTAGAATGGAACAACACAGTGGACCTAAATCTTAAATACTTCTAAATTCTCAACTTGAAAGTACGTCCCATCAAAAAAAAAAAAAAAAATACTAATAGTAGGAATTAGTGCTATTGATTTTTATTTTGGCATTTTGGGACCACCTCAAAATGGTCAACGTGGTCAGAAAGAAACGAAGAAGAAACGTGATCAATTCTAAATCCACAGCAGCATTAACACTATTAACACCCCACACATGCAAACACTAAACTTACTCCAAATTTGCCTTTAAAAGCTAATATATAAAAGCTTATTCTAATTGAAAGATCCTTCTCAGGTTTAAGCTTTATGTCTATTGGAAAGCTTCCTTTTATTAAGTTGTAGGTTATGAAAATGTTTCGTCCCGTGGCTGATCGCTCCACAAAGGGAACGTCAGACTCCAGGCTCGTCGGTAATCTGCTCTTCTGTCACCAGAACACAGGATAAAAAGCAGGAAACACATCCTTCCTGTGTCCTCTTCGCTCTCACTTATCTGCCGCCCAACTTATAGCACAATTATACTGTACATGTCGTTACCAGAAAGGCCACGAAGGTCTGTTGGCCTCACCTGATGACCTTTCACCCTAAATCTGGGCTTCAGCGTACGTGGAGGAAAATAACCGATTTGTAGAAGTAGTTAAAAAAAAAAAAGGGATTATCAATTGCAGCTGCAGAAAAGATTTTTCTCAAGGAACCTAAGTTTGTCTTTAGGTGATTTTTCTTTAACTTTACAATTTCAGTTTTACAGTTGATCTTGTGTTGAGGATCTTTTAATCGTCATTCTACTGAGAATTTAACCTTATTCATATGAGAAAAAGATTAGGCTTTCAAGCAAAAAACAAAACATACATTTTTGTTTTTATTATACAAAAGCCCTGCTATTTTTATGCTTTTGTTTATTCATGATGATGTGCTTCATTCATTATTTGCCCACTTGTTAAATGCCAAAAGGGCAACTACCTTCCAGATCCAACCTGTTTGCCAAACCAATCATAGTTCCACACACACACACACACACACACACTACACTTTAAGCAGTTAGAAAATAAGGTGTACTTTGGTAAATATTGACATTTTTTGAATTAATAGTTATCTAAAACATATTTGTAAAGCATTTTTATGCGACGACTCACCGTCGCACTGAACCGCAAGTTTACAGAAGTGAAAGCGAACCAGAACAGAGAAATGAGCCACAATGACATCATCGCTGATGTCAGCGTTGACGCCGACATGCATCCAGTTTACATTCAGGCTCCAAAGGGTTTTTCTTTTTATGTCGACTAACTGCCAAGTTCTCAGTCGATGTACGATGCAAACCCCGGTTTTAAGCTAATGGCCCGTCTCTCCTTCTCTAATTATCCAAAACAAACGTTCACTGATGCCTGTGCAAACAGCCAACAGAGCCACTTCCTGCGACTCGCAGATTTTCTTCCTGGGAACGTCGCAACGGCTACTGTCTGCTTACAGCAGCAAAGACGAAAACCATCATTACTGAATCACTGGATGACATCAAAGGTGTTCACACAAAGGAAGATGGTGGACCGCTTACAGCTGGCGGTTTTCTGGAACTGGAGTCAGATCAGTACGCAGCAGAGGAAATGTCGGGCCTCCACTTTAAAAAATTCTGCTGCGTTGGCAGGAGTGGGGCTTTAGTTTCCCTGCTTCTAGTCCCTTAGTCTTCCCTCATTGTTCTTTTTCATAATATGATTTCACTGTGATTCAGTTAAAGCATAAATCGCATAAGTTCAAACATGCAGCACTGAGATGTTTATGCGTCAAAAGTCTAGCTTGTTTTTATACCACTATTCCCAATACAGCACTGTAGCTTAAAATGTTGTTCTCTAAATCACAACAACTAATGTCCTCGTTTGGTTTCTCACATAAAGACCCAAAAATGTCGCATAACAAATGTGGGAAAATTTGGGCACCAATTCCAAATGACTCACATTATCCCACCATAATCCCGCTTTCTCACAAATAAGCAGTCTAAACACACTTGAAACTTTTAAACTCCTCTGAAAAGTGTGGCATGTATTTTCCTTAGAAAAACTTCCACACAGGACGCCGCTGCCACCACCATGTTTTACAGTGGGAAGGGCATATTCAGGGCGATGTGTTTTGCCAGGTCTCCAAACACTCCCAAAACGTTCAGTTTCTTCTTTCTTCCTCCACATTTTTGCTACATTTCCTACATGACTTGTAACCATTTCTTGTTTTTAACTTCAACAACTTCTTTAAATTTTCCCCCTCTTCTATAAAGGCCAGATTTTGTGGAGTGGATTGTTCCACTGTCAAAAAATTCTCCCACCTTAGTAAGTGGTTTGTTAGCTTTCTTGTGTTTTGTGAATGTTAGTGTCTTCAACATTTGAGTCACCGTAGTCGTCTTCTTACTTTTTTCTTCTTCTCCGCTTCATCTTTTGGAGAAGGATTCCTTCGTGTGCATAAAGAATTGCGGTTTTAGAATCGCTCCACCTTTCGTTCGCTGGGCTTTCTCTCCTTGAAGCCGCTTTTGTGTGTGGCGTGATGAACCCTTTGCTCTGAAATCCTCTGTTTGTGGGTAGAGCTGGATAATGACACGTCTACTTCCTGATCTCTGCTTGGCTTACACTTGTGACCCAGCGTGTCTTGGTGTGGAAATCTTGGTCGTTTTCAATGCTGTTCAGCTCATAACCGTATTCCGAACTGAAACTTTTTTAACTTTTCAAACCTGTTTGGGTTTGTCTTGACTGCATAAAGACGAGTAGTTAGTTTTACTTGCTATCAGAGCTCCTTTAGCAGGTCCTGCTGGTTCACAACATATTTAAAATCAAAATAGCAACAACTAGCCATTAACCTGCTTGATGAGGCGGTGAGGAGGCGAGCCACACCTGTCTACAAAGTAACATTTGAGGTGGTCACCAATGATTCAGCTTTGGTCAAGTTTTTAAGCTTTTTAAAACATTATTATAGGCCCTTTAAATCAATTTCAAAGCTCTGTGCTAGAAGACAACATATTTTTGTTGCTAGCTAAAGACGTACTGTGAAAATGCATACATATATTAAGGTCCTTGTGCTTTAATGTCTGCCTGCATGTTGACCTTTTACAATGTTCACACTTTATTTTTCTCTCTTACTCCAGATTGTAGACTCAGCAGACATGGGAACAACAAGCAGCTTTCTTAAAGCTAAGTTGCTTATTGCCCCGTTGAAGCAATTAACCATTTCAATTGTTTCATCCATTGACAAGGCCTTGTGTCTCCTGTCAATCAGCCAGGTGCAACAGCTCAGTGAGGAGTGCAGCCATTGGGTCTGCACCTTTTGTCAACCGGTGAAGCGACCGGTGGGCTGGGTCGGTTGGTTTACTTTACCAACCATGTAAAAGGCGCATCTGTTGGGGCACACCTGACTGAAATAAACAAATAAAATGATGGTTTTTTTGGATAATAATAATAAGGTCAGTAAATTGACAGATTAAAAAAAAAAACCCCAGCAGGTAGCCTCTAGCGCTTTTATTTATCAATAGCTAATGAAATAATGCGCTCGGATCGTTACTTTCCATTTAAGAGCAAACTCCCACACAGCTCGTCGTCTGATGTTCCCGGATGATCCGCCAACAGTGTTCTGTCCACACTCCATTTTATTTGCATACGTAGACTTGCGCAGGTATTCGTTTTAGAAGTACAAAACTTAATTGTTCCATATTTTTTTTGCCCGGGGGTCATGAATACCTCCATATAATCCAGCTCACATAAGTAGTTATGTTCATAACTAAAACTACAGAACAAAGGGTAGGAAGTTTATGTAAGAAAACAAAACATAACAGGGATTGCCACCAAGATATAGAGCGAGCTTGGTGGGGAACCCTTATAAATATGTTCAAGGGTATTATTGTTATTATTTTCTTTCTTTCTTTTTTTTAAACTTTATTTTTGTTATTTTTGCAGTTTTAGAGACACACATACATACATTGAACAGTTAGACCCCCCTCTAACAAAACATTACAGAGCAGCTAGTTTGACAGGAGCAGTTGAGTGATAACAAGGAAAAAACAAAAATAAGAAAATAGGTAATTACATAAATTATACAGTTGGTATCAAGCTCCGACGAGTGATCCATTTCGTCCAGTATTTATTGTATTTATAGGTGGCAAGCCTTAATGAAAAAGTAAGTCTATTATTTTCTTTCTTTATTCATGTGTGTGTGTGTGTGTGTGTGTGTGCGGGTGTGTGTGTGTACCACAGGTTATTTTTGACCCCCTATTGCAGGCCCCACATTCAAAACTTGATTATTATTATTATTTTTTTAACAAACTGAAATACTGCAAAACTTCAATATATACCCCCGAATTAAATTATTCGTTTGAGTAAGACTATACCATATCTCATAAAGTGTATTTTTTTTTTTTTTTTTTTTTTTTTGCCTTAATCAATTTGTCAATTAAGCTTAAACAGCTGCCTAAAATTTCAAATGTAGCAACAACAACAAAAACAAAAGGAGCCTTTTTTTTCTGGGTCCTTCTCTCCCAGAAGTGACCCCGCCCCTCTGCCACTTTAAAGCCGCAGTGAGTCAGTCGGTGAAGAGTTAAAGGTTGGAGCTGGCAGCAGTCTGCCCTGCGTGTCCACGGTATTTAGCAGGAAAAAGTCAGACTCCTGCTCGCTGTCCCAAGCTTAGGTGTGTGTTTTGGTTTTTCGTCCTCATTTGGCCGCAGAGCCGCGACAACGAAGTAGCTCGTCGTGTCACCGCGCGCCTTCAAACAGGTACGTCACTGTGTCGTTTGACGACGTTTTTCCATCAATCAGCAACACTACAGGTTGTTGGTTTGGTGATGCAACAGAGCTACTGAAGTGTCTGTGAGTTGCTCGTCTCACTGTAGCGAGTGTAGGACATTTTTTGGAACCGTCATAAACCTTGTTTTGTCACTTAAACTGTATCCAGGCATCACTAATGCATTGTTTTCTAATGACTCATAACATTTTCTGCAGCCTCTGGTCCAAGCGCGCACCCTTTCGCCTCGAGTGCTTCATTTGATTCTGAGAGAAATTCAAAGGTGTATTTTTAGCTGCGCACCGCCTCGGAGAATCTATGTTTTAATTCTGAAAGCATTTTTGGAAGCGACTGCCCTTCGTGTTCACAGCGGGCCCTGCGGTATTTCACCATCTCATTCATTCGCAGACTTGACTCATTCCCTGATTTCCTCCAGATGTGCAGAAGTTTACGTTTCCTGATGGCCCTACATTGTGACACTTCTGCACTCAGCACTGCCATGATTCCGCTGACACAGAGATTCACGCTTGTTCCCTCTGGTCAAGTTTAACTTGTTGTGACACCAGTACGTTTAAAAAAAAACCAAAAAAAAAACCTTCCAGACTTTAAATTTTCCTCCTGACAGGCACTCCTTGAGATTTTTGTTAAAATGTAACTGTTATATCCAGGAAGTGCTGACATTACACCAGTTTTATTAAGCTCTACCTCAAGTCAGGGGGACGTCGGCCACAGCTGTGCTTGATGGCCAAGAACAATCATGTGTCAGGAGTATCTGAGTGATGAATTGACAAGCTTTCCAGTTTGCCTTCCGCAGTTTCCAAGCACAACAAAATCAGCAAGTGTGTCAGAGTGGCCTGCAGTAATTTACATGGCAAATGATGGGGCCAACACATCCTGCTGTGCTACTTGGTGTGTGTGTGTTCAACACCATCACTGGTAGATAATGTCAAGGTTTATTGTTTTACAGTTGCACAGTAGCTGTTGTAAAGAACTGTACAACTAAAACCCAGATGCCTTATTCTTTTTAAACCAAATGAGTAGCAAGTCAGATGGAGGGTCAGCTGTGGAGCCTCCCACCCCTCTGCTTTGTGCGATCAGGTGTTGCTCATTGCCAGATGATTATTGGCACCAAGCTGCAGCACATTTGCTGACTGCCAGCTATGCTGTCTTTTATCTCTCTCTGTATCGGTCTCATTTACTCTGCTCCTAAACCTATCTGGTTTTGATAGTCTGGCATTCCTCCTCCAAGGCTTAAGCATAAGAGGACTGTGGGCAAACCATCATTCTAAAGGCACCAATTTCCTCTTGTTCCTGCTCAGCTGGGCATCACGAGATCCCTTGCTCTGCTAGCGTAAGATTAACCTTAGGTAATTGCTCAACCTTTGGCCGTTTCCAACCTTTGGTCTGCTCAACGGTAGTCACGGGCTCTTTACATCCGTGCTTTAGCCAGTGTTCCCTCTGGAGCCGGTCCTTGAGGTATGTCTGTTAACTGGGTACGGCAGGATTTGTGGCCGTGAGGGCCCTGGTGGCTCTGTGGGCTTTCTGTTGTAGCTGATTGCTTGTAATTGCAAGTCTTCTGCAGTGATGATTTGACTCATTAGATGCGTCTGTGCTGTAACGAATGTAAATCATTTGTGTGGGTACCACAGATTGTCTAACTTCTGCTGCGTTGCTTGTTTTCTGGGTCAGTGGTTTGACTGAACATGGGTAGGCACATTTGGGATTTTTCTCCAGCAATGTTGATTTATTCTGGAAAACGTTTGATCAATCTGTGCAGTCGAGTATTTAGGTGCATAATGAACGGTCAGGATGGTGTTTGTTTATAAGATGTTAAACCACATGCATTTTAAAATATTCCACTTTAAGTAAACTATTGCAATGCAATATTGCATTTTAGTTTTGTTTTTTTTCCCCTTTTAAGGGAAGGTCAAAGTGTCTTGTGGTCTTGAGGTTTTTTTTTATTGGTCATAATGGCTTGTTTGGCTTGTTTCTGATGGGTGCTTTATATGGTTGTAAACATTTTATTGCATGTAGTTTAACTTGCTTCTGAGGAAATGAGTGAAGCTCTTCATCAATTTCTTAACTACAGTCTAATGTCCCTTTCTTCTTTATTTTTTAAGCAGACTTACCAGGAGTCCTTAATTTCAAGCTTATATTTTCCACCAATGCTTATCTCTGTCCACTTCACTTTTTCTACTCCAGACGAACTAAAAGAGAAGGATGAGTGGGTGTTAGGTCATATGCCTGGTTGACGCGTCTCTGCTTTGCAACACTGAGCTGCAGCCTGCTTCGCCTAGGATTGTCGCTTGTCCCGTAAAGTTGGACCCCTTCACGCGATGTCTGCAGAGGTGGAAAACGGTGTACCAGCAACCGCTGACCCAAGTTCCCCAGCCTCAACCAACAGCCCACCCCCATCTCCTCTGACGGCCACACCAAAGGGCCTGTTGAGAAAAGAGAAGAGGAAAGGTCAGTTGAATAACTTTATTACTGCCTTACTTAGGGCTCTTAATGAGCCAATTTTAAAAGGGAGGGGAGTTTTTAGCATACCAGAATAAAGGCTTGGGTAACTCTACAGACCTCTCTCAAATGGTGTTAAAGGACCTTCACTGGGAATAAAGAACTTGTGTAAATTCTAGGAACGCTAATGGATTTTAAACCATGAGGTAATATGATTTGTATGCCATTCATTTGATTTGGGTGTGGTGGAACAACGAGGAATCTTGAGATTTTTATTTTATTTTTAACACAAACGGTCTTTCTTTGCCCCCGGTTACTAGCTACACAGCACAACTACTTTCTGTAGTAATATTGATATTATATTCAAACATTACAAGTGTTTGAAATCTGACTTTTCAAACTAGAAAAGTTGGTACAGAGTATTGAGCTGCAGCGAGCACCTGCAGCCAGAAGAAGCTAACAGGCTACAACCCTGACTGTTCTTGATGGTGAGCTAAGACGATGTTTGAAGACTGCTTGTTTGTCCTGAGAAGTTTTCTTTTTTTTTTTTTTTTAAATCGCTGTGTAGCAATTTATCGTGCGTGCATAAGATTTAATTTTCTCAAAAGTGACTATGTTGTGGGTTGGTCACTTGCTATGCACAAAGAACCACAAGTCTTGCTAATGGAACATAACGAAATGCGCCAATATCTGAATTTTGTAGCTGGGCTTAAATTCCTCATGCGACAAGGAGGCTTGCATAGTAAAAAAAGACTTTCACGCAAACATTTCGATCGACTTGTGTGTCAGATATCAATATTAAACTCTGTAACCCTGTAAAACTGTAGTACTAGTTTTTGTTTTATCTGAAAGACTTGTGACCCATTACGTTCCTTTTGCAGTCTTGGTCCACCCAAGGTCTGGGTAATGAATGGAGCCTACAACAGGATGTGTCCTGTCTGCGTTTACAAGCAACGATTACAGTCGATTTCCTGTTTTCCTGTACTATGCGGAACTGAACTCATACATTTTCTACTAGCAGGAAGTGGCTCAGTTACTCCGGGCTCATCAACACTGAAATTAGAAGTCAGAATAATTAAAATAGGACGTCATATAATGTTTTTGGAGCTGATGCACAATTGATGTAGTGTTTTTGGTCTGTCTGAAACTGCTTGTCAGAATGTTAAATATGTAACGGTTTAAGCGCATAATAAACATTTTTCTGTTTTTAGTTGTGGAGAAGACAGATGAGTACCTCCTGAGCAGGTTTCAAGGGGACGGTGTGAGGTACAAAGCCAAGCTCATCGGTATCGATGACGTCTCCGAGGCCCGTGGAGACAAAATGTGCCAGGACTCCATGATGAAGCTCAAGGTACGGCATGACAGTCGGAACTTCAGCTGGAGTCAAATCTTTTTTTTAACTTTTAATATTGTTCCTGTGTGCTTGTGGTGGACTTTATGAACAAATTTCCTGCAATGGAACAAATTTAAATTTTTTTTTTTTTTTATTCCTCCCCACCCCTTGCAGGGGATGGCGGTCGCTGCTCGGTCCCAAGGCAAGCACAAACAGAGAATCTGGGTCAACATTTCCATGTCTGGTATAAGGATCATTGATGAAAAATCAGGAGTGAGTCTAGTTTAATGTTGCAAGTGGAGGATTACTGTTTGCATTTCAGATAACTCACTGTAAAATACTCTCTTTTCTTTTAATCAGGTAATTGAACATGAGCATGTGGTGAATAGAATCTCCTTCATTGCCAGAGATGTAACGGACAACAGAGCGTTTGGATATGTATGTGGGGCTGAAGGACAGCATCAGTTCTTTGCCATAAAAACAGCACAACAGGTAACGACATGAGCAGTAAATCTAAGATTCACACAGGCAGCACTCAGACTTTTGTTTTCTGTGGAATCACACAGGCAGAACCTTTGGTCATCGATCTGAAAGATCTTTTCCAAGTAATCTTCAACACGAGGAAGAAGGAAGCAGAGTCCTCAGAGAAGGTAACATTTTAGCTTTAAGCTGCAACTTCCTCTGCCTCCCTCTTAAAGTTGGGCACTGTCTGTATTTCTTTGGAGGAACAAAACAGTTTGTCTTAATCTGGCCTAGCTGCCAAGATACAATCTGTACTGCATGTACCTCCTGAAAATCAACAGTGCCTCTCGATGTTCTGTCAGGGAATCGCATTCTCATTCTTCTAGTTCACTGACCAGGTTCATGTCTGCAAAATTTATTGAAGGTATAATCATTGACATTGTAACTCTCTTCACAGGCTCAAAATGGCTCTGCAGTTGCAGAGGTAAGCTCGCTAAAGCTTCTTGTTTTCAGGAAAGTTAGACTTCCTCTTTAATATTCTCCTCTCTCTCATTAGAATTGTGACAATAATGAATCAAAGCCTGCACAGGTAGGAATTCCTATGTGTCTGGGGTTTATTTAAAATTTTTCTTTCCCTGTGTGTGTTGGCTTTAATATTGTGTTTTAATATCCAGCCGGTGGAACAGCTCGACCTTTTTGGAGACATTAAAACTCCCCCAGACATCAGGGCTCCAGAAGTAAGTTTGCAGCTGCTGTGTTATCTCTATCTGGGCAAACTCTATTTTTGGCATCTTAATATTAATACTTTGTATCTGTGTGTGCCACTGTCTTTTTGTCATAAACACTTGCTAAAAATCCAATTTGAAAAAAAATGACTTTACTGTTTTTTAAAAAATTTGTGATATTTAAACAACGTAGTAAAAAAAATTTCTGGAGGTAATCGACCTGTTTAAGAATTTGTGTAATTCACCCTTTACCAATCTTATAGTTCGTCTTAACCTTAAAGCTGCTACAAGTTTTACTGTTTTTTTTTTTTCTTTTAAACCCCTGAACATTTTTAATATGCTACTTCAAGAAACGACCAGTGTTTATTTATTCAACAATGATTGACACAAACAAAAATAAAATGTTGGGTGCATGTTTTTAGATTTATTGCCCACATTAAATCGAAGATATTTTCCAAAGATCAATAAAACCTTCTGAAAATATTCCTACTCAAACTTCCAAATATTGAGGGGGAAAAAAATCTTTATGCATTTTATTGTAGTTTTCAGTACTAAATATAGGGAAGTGCATAAATGTGAAGTAGGAGGGAAAATTATTGATAGGCTTTCAAAAACCTCCTATATATAAAGTGTAAATGTGTCTTTAGCTCTCATTACTCCTTCAGAAGATGCCTATTGGTTAATGGTCCACTAGCGTGTGCCACTATATCCATGCAGCTGTTTTTTTTTTTGACTGCTTTGTATTCTAATCTGGGATCTTTGGCAAGATTAGAAAATTATAATTTAATTGTTTAAAGAATTAAGATTATGGTCTTAAACTGTGCAAAGCTGGTGGCGATTTGGCCAATCTGGTAATTGCTGAATGCAAATGCACGTCACACTGCTGTGATATTTTCCTTCTACTTTACAGTAACACCAGACTGTCCATCACATAATCTCAAAATTCAATTGAAAGCCTTTGTGGGCACATAATTCTAGAGCTTTTTAGTTTTTGGTCCCCTCTCTACACCCCTAAAGTGTGTTTCTGGCCTAATTGCCAAATGTATTTGCACACCGATATGTTTGGTTAAAACCTTTGACTTGTAGCAGCTTTAAATAACCTGTCTCTCACACAATGTGATTGTTAATATGCACTCTCTGAAATTGATTTATTGATCTCTCTTTCTCTCACTGTCCATGTTAACCAGGAATCTAATGACATTCTGTTGCTGGACTTTTCTGCTGGAGTTGACAGCAATCAAAATTGCATAAAGGATGCCTCTTTTCTGAACTCCCTTGGCCCTGACTGTGAAGCACCCACACATTCTAAAAATACATCAACTTTTGGCTACTTTCCTGCTCCAGATAGTGATCCATTTGGCGACGACCCCCTTTCTAGTCAACCCAATAGTTTTGTACCTCATAATGCACATCAGTCACCTACGAATAATCTTAACGTTACTTCTGACAACACCGTTAAGACAAATCTTAATAGTTTAAATGGAGAGACTGGGAAAAATCTGCAGATGAACGAACTATCTGGTAAATCAATGATACTTGCACTCAATAATGGACAGTGGCCACTAGGGGGTAGTATAACACAGGGCACTGGGATAACGATGATGGACGGAAATGAATGTCAACAAGGAATCTTGGCCAAAAACCCATTTTTTGACTCTTCTTTGAAAACGTCCCCCGTCTCTTACAACATAAGTAACCCAGAAGCACCGGTGACCCATAGCAACGACTCTGTTGTCATAAGCCCACCTCCACAGAACTTTAAGTCTGGACGAGGTCGAAGGAATGCAAAGGTGAAATCACACAGCCGGCAGAGTTACAGCGGGGTTGCATGAGGCTGGGGTTTACATCTAACTTCACCTTTTCACGGTTCTATTGGGTACAAGGACAGTTTGACTGTCTGCGTGTCGATGCCATGCAAGGCCCGAGTGACTTCTGAATCTTTCAGGAAATGTTCTTTATCTCTATGCTTGCACTGGTGGTTTGATCCGGCTTTGAAACACTGCATTTTGACTGTGCTGCTGAACGACCACTTTTTTTTTCTTCCTTTTTTTTCACCTTGGCTCTTAACCTATTTTTCTAACATTCATGCTTCAAGTGACTAAAGAGCACTGGTAAGTGTTGAAGCATGCTTACACATCAGTAATCAGGGTTTTACTTTGAGCATGCTAGATTACATTTCAGCAGTCTCGGGTAAATATTTTTGCAATTCTGTGTTGTGGACAAAATCCCTCATCGGTATCTTATTTTGTGTAACTAGGCTGGGTCAAGTGATCTGTTTGGCGCAGACCTATTTGGTGCTTCTTCTGAGACATCTCCAGCTGGCCTTTTCAACAATACACCTACAAATGTTGTTCCTTCATCCATGGCTGCTCTGGGTAATTAGCTTTGTTTTCTTTCTCTCCCCAAGTTTGGGTAAATTTACTGTAAACTTTTTTTTTTGTACATCCAGGCAATCTTCAGTTGGGTCCACCAGCAACAGGTGTACCTGCTATGGGCATGTGGGGTTCCTCCCCTGCTCCAGCCACAATGTACCACATGCCAGGAATTGCTGCTCCTGGCCCTAGACCCAACTTTGTGCAACCAGCTCCCTTTGCTGTTGCCATGCAACCCCCCGCCTGGGGTCCACAGGTGGCACCCCAGTTCAGTGTCCCACCCCTCTCTCCACCTCACCTCCAGTGGGCTCAGCCGGCTGCCTCCAATCCCTTCCAAACAATGGGAGACCAGGGTCCGTCACGCCCCGCTCCGAGGCCGCCTGCCAAGGAGACCCCGGCCCGAGTGGAAAACAGTGCCTTCACTGCTTTGGATCCTCTTGGAGATAAGGAGAAGAAGAGTGGGAAGGACATGTTCAAGAACTTCCAGCTCGCCAAACCTCCCGCTATCCCAGCCAGGAAAGGGGAACTTGCATCAAGTGCTGCTGCACCTGCCGCAAAAGAGTCTGAGGCATTCGATGAATACTTTTCCAATAAAGTGGGTGTGGCCCAGGACGCTGCAGACCATGATGACTTCGACATCGGTCGGATGTCTTCGCTTGCTAATAATGGTAAGATAGCTCAGGGTTTTAAAATAAAGGAATAATTTGGATTTATTTTTTAAGTGAGATTGATCAGTAATAGTTCCCTTATCTGTTGATGATGCAGTATGGGATTTTCATAGCAAAAAAATGACGGGCTGTATGTACCCTTTCCATTGGGTTTTTTCACATTTGAGCTGAATTTCTTCTGGAGGTTTTCAGCCAGGCCAATCAGGGAACCGAAGTTGTGAATTATTTTTTTTTTTTTCTCTCTCTAGAGAGAGTGATTGGGTAAAGTTGAAAACTTCAGAGACCATGCTAGCAAGCAATCGTTTCTCAAGTAGAGGATCCAGAGCCCTTGGTTAAAATGTAGAACAAGGGACTGGCCTTTTATCATGCTGGCCTGATGTCTGGTTATGTTGTATGTATTGACCAGATCTAATCAATGCATCTTGAGTTTTAGATGAACTGGAAAGTAACAAACATACCGTCATTTGTGCTGTTGCATAATTATTGAATTGTTCAAAACTCCTTATTTGGGTCTCTAGTTAACCTTTCAGTACTCCAATTACTTTTCTCTGAAATCACAACACACAATGGAGTCATAACTGGCATTGCCTTCATGCAAACCATTTTACAGTACATTCTAAGAAACCCAAGTTTCTCTCTAGATGCTGCAAAGCAAGTACCTGTGCAAACTCCTGCTCCAAGTTTGACTCCTGGCCTCCTTGATGCCGCCTTCTCTTCTGCTCCAGTTCCCAACAATTCAGCACAAACGCTGGGGCAAGGCTTCGGTCAGGACATGTTTGATAAAGCCTTTGGCGCCCCAGATCCTAATCCTTTTGGAGCACCCATGGTAAGGAAACTTGATCAGTAAGATGTTGCATTCTCTCAGATACTCTTGGTGATGAAACACATTTCTTTAGCAGAATACAGTTGCTCAGGCCCCTGGTTCCTCAGGTGCCTTCGGAGATGCATTTGGTAATCCTTTTGCTTGACCACAGGTTGACGCATGAGTAAGTACCTGTTTGCTTGTTCCTTACTTCATAAGGGAACAAACCTAACTCCTTTTTTTTTTTTAATGCTTTACAGTGAAAGGAATTACAGGGGCAAACAAAGCTCTCCACCTCTTTATCTTCAGGACAAGCTGCCATGTGCAAGACAATCCAAATGAACTTATTCTTGTCCCTGAATCACCCTTTTTTTTGTCTTCAACACACCAACCTTTGACTGTTGTTCCTGTTGACTGATCCACTTGGTAAATGTTTTGGTATGATCTTTTGATGAAAGGGTTGTGATGTTTAAATGTTCACTGCCAATGCTATCTTTGTAAAAGAAATAAATCTGAAATTATGCAGTAAATTGTTTGATCTGTTGCTTCCTTCGCAATGATGCAAAGAATCAAGAATTACAATTGGCTTTTCTATCCTACAAGAGGTGAAGTGAGTTGACTGGCTTGCTCTCTGAGAACATGGACATTTGTATATAGATTTTCTTTTTTTTTCTCCTACATTTTAAACCTTTAAGCAGTCCTTCAGTCTAAAACTTGTCACTAATATTTATGGAAGCATCTTGTTAAATATTGTAATTTTATAGAAATCAGTTTGTCAAGTCAAATTTTACAGATCATGATTGATTTGTAAAAGTAAAACATCGAAGCGGGCGATCACTTTACATCACCACTTTGTGACAAACTATGCACAAAACTCCTTCCTCTAGTCTCTGCACTGTGACCTGGTTGAAGCTATTTGTCTCAAACTACTGCTACTGATAAGTATAGAAAGTCTGCATTGAGGTGTGATGTCTCTGGTATATGTGCACCGACACACCAACATAATGCATGCACTTAGAGAAACATTGAGTTTCTCTAATTGGTCGGCTGTTGTGGTTTTAACACAAGTTCTGACTATGTTCTGTCAACTTTAACGTTTCATCAAATACAGTCAGTTCTGCTCTGAGAAACATGCTGTCTACATAACAGGGAACCAAACTGAAGTTAAATCAAAAACACAATTTCAATTATTCTGACAGCCTTGCTTTCTTAGATTTTTTAATTTTTTTTTACTGCTGTAAGGATGAGCAAGTGTCAGTTTGTAACTACAGAAATTGTTGCTGGATGAATGTTTTTTTTATTTTTTATCAGCATCACTAGCAAAATACTGCAGCAGTGCTTATCTAGAGCTGCATCTTTCAAATTCAAAGTTTCATTAATGTGATGGACGAACACAAAGTCGAATATTGTTGCTTCCCTTTTTTGAAATCAGTAGGGTGCATTCATCTTTGCTTTCTCTTACTGATGTCTCTCAAAAAAAAAAACTGCATCCAATTGCGATTTTAAAAATACAGAAATGGTTGGGATGAAATTATGTTCGGTACAATGGCCCAGTTAAAGTCTAAGGTTTTGTTGTCGGTGTATGGAAACCAGCTATTTATCTCTTGTGTTTATGCACCACTTTGCGTTGGTCTAATAAACTTCAAAACACTGAAGTTTAAAGGGTTATGGGAACTTTCTGCTATGCAATTTATCATGACTTTATTTTATTCAGTTTCTATATCTTTCCTATATAAAGTCTTTGGTTGTAAAGTTAAATCTATTGAAGCCAGTCAGCAGGACATGAACTACATTTTGAATTAACAGCTTGGCAAGTTTCAGTTTTGGAAACAATTGAGGTTTTTCTGTGTTGTAAATTGTATCAACACAGAAAAGGTTGTTGATGCAATTAACTGAACAAGGCTGCATTGTGCTTTGTTGAAACAATACAAAACTCACTGGAGAAAATTGTTTGCACATCATTTGCTCAGTTGTATAATACAGAGTCCTAATAATAGACTTCGGTAGCTGAAAAATAACATTTACCCTAGCTTTTTGTTCTTCAGAAGCTTCAGTTTATATTAGAAAATAAGTGTAGCTTGATGAATATAAATCACAAGTTACTTTACATATTGCTGAGTGAAAGTATTGTACTTTTTTTTTTTTTTTTTTTTTTGTTCTGAAATTGTTTAGTTCCTGTCTGGAGTGATTCATCATAAAAGATGAGTAAGAAACGAGTCTTTTTTTTTGTCATTAAAAAAAGATGAATTCAAAAAAGTGTGAAACATGACTTGAGAACTGGTTTCATAAAAAAAATGCACATGTGCATTTCAACAACAGTTCCTATTAAATTTGCAACATAGCATGTTTATCAGATGTTTGTCACTGACCACTCAAATTGTAGAGGCCAAGACACTAAAACTTGTGTATTAAATAGAAAACATTTATAAATTACTTTTCCATTGTTTTTCACCGCAGATAATATTTAAAAATGCATTCTCTGACAAAAAGACATTTAAAACATGCCTGAAACAAAAAGCACATATGATGGTAGTAGAGCACGTCAACCAATTATTGCAAACAAAACATTTTAGTTTCCTTCTTGGGAATAGACAAGATTATTCACAAAAATGGATTTAATAAATGACTGACTGAATTCCCAGATTTCCTTTTTTTTGTATAGAAAAGCTGTGAATAAGCCCTTTATTGCCTATCCAGTACGTTCAGACACCAACTTTAGCATCATTAGCAGCTAACGGTTAACCTGTTGCACTATTTTCTACTTTCTGTCTTGTGTGTCACTTTATTGTTGTATTTTTTTTTGCCTCCTGGGGAAACCCAAATTCCTTACAAACAATTAAAAGTGGCAGGGAAGTGTTTGAGACAGCTAGCCAAACGAGATGAATGTCAACACAAGCTAGCAAAGCAGTAAATGCCACCTCCATAACTTCTACTGGTAATTAAAACAATCTTTCTATACCTGGTATAATAATCACTTTAGCTTAATTTGACAGATAAAGTCCTATATTGACTACAACTGTGAATACAAGACAGTGTTGACGTTAGACATCTTTCAACTCAATATTCTGCCAATAGATCCTGTCACTAGTGGCCATTTAAAAGCAAAGCAGAAAAGGACGGAGTTCAAATTCAAAATCTGGCTGTTTATGGAAGAGGCCAGGTGTCTGTAGTGACCGACACTAATAAACATGACAACAACAGTACTGATCTACGGCTGCATTTAGGTAAAAAAATATTACTGAGGTACTTGGTTAGATTTCTCCAATCTACACAGCAAAAACACAAAATCTTACCAAGAAATGTTGGTCTGGTTCCTAGTGTAAATATCTTATTACACTTGAAATAAGACAAAACCTACTCAAAAGTAACTTTTCAGCACAACATAGAGGCTTGTGTTTAAAGTAAATAATAAATAATGAAAAAGTGCTTCTTCTATTGGCAGAAAAATTAACTCATAATGTGGGAAAAATGTCTTGTAAGTTTCAAAAATCTGCCAATGGAACTGGAACGTTTCCATCAATATTAAGGAATTATTCATCCAAAACAAGCTTTTATATCTTGCTTAAAAGTTAGTTGTAAGTTAGTTTTGTCTTACTTCAATTTTGCAAAGATATTTGCACTAGAAACTACGCAAAAAAAACATACTGTGTAAGATTTTGTGTTTTCTTGCAGTGCGTACTGTCTAAAGGTTTTGATAAATATCCAGTTCTTCTCCGTATATATCCACAGTTTGCTCCACTAAGTTGACATAGTCCTCCCCGTCGTCACTGCTGTCCTCTTCCTCACTCTGTTCTTTTGTGGCGTCCGCTGGAGCAACAGGACCCACATTGGGATTTTCATAATCATGCTCATCACTGCTGTCCTCTTCCTCACTCTGTTCTTTTGTGACGTCCACTGGAGCAACAGGACCCACACTGGGATCTTCATAATCATGCTCATCATCACTGCTGTCACTTTTATCCTGTTCAGGGTCTTCATAGTCGTGTGAATCATTGTCCTTCTCGTCCATTTCCTCAGTTCCCAGACTGTTGGTCTCCACCGGCTCAACGTTTACATAGTCCCCCTCTTCCTCTTCCTCGTCGTCTATGCAACTGTTTCTAACAGTCACTGCAACATTAGGTGTCGTGAGAATAAGCTGTCAAAATGGCGCTCAGGTTTTCTTTTTTTACTCATGCTATAAGACATTAAATGAATTTCAAGACTTGGACATAGGCACTCACCTTGATTTAAGACCACACCACTTGGCTTTTCAGCCCGTTTTCTTCTTCTGCAGACTAGGCAGGCAACCAGCAAAACCATCAGGAGAAGCACCAGGACCCCGGCAGGCAATATGTAAAGCAGCAGTTCCCACCATGGATCTTAGATTAGAGTTGAACAAACGAAACAAAAAGATTTCTTCAAACGTGCATGATGAACTTTGATGTTGCACAGGCTCTTAACACTTCCTCCACGCATTGTCACGGTGAAATAAAGCGTGCAATCGCTTTTACTGTTTTAGGAAATACTTCTTTTTGCAATAACGCTGTTTTGAAACTGCTGTCTAAAAATAAATATCTTTCTACGCTCCTGCTCTAATAGGCAATATCTCTGTCCTAAGCGGCTATCTTACCATCTATCTCGCTAGATAATGTTCTTGCCTCCAAAAAAAGTGCTTTATAAGGGTGCTAGCCTCAAGAAACGGTTGCCTTGGCTTATCTTGATGCTGAAAATATCTTGGTGTTGATATAGCAAGAGCAAAATGACTACGTTAAGTTAAGTGCTGATCCCTGAGGTGAAACTCATCGTGACCTTTGTTTTCTTACCTCTCACAATGACATGAATCCACCCTGACTCATCAGACTTGTATATTTCATTCAGGTTCACCTCATATGTACAGCTATAGTTGCCCTCGTTATTATAATCAGCCACGGAAATGTTAAAGGAAGCTGTTCGGTTGCTCTTTAATTCGGTTATGTTTGTAGAATTGCCAATATATTTAAGGGAAAAAGTCTTCGATTTGTCGGGAATTGAGTCAACCGTGCACTTGATGGCGAAGCTGGAACCCCTGGGGATTTCTGCATGCGACGAGTTAATCGACGTCCCATTAGGAAGGGTCAGTGAGATTCTGGGCGGTGAAAAGGCATCTGGAAACAAACAAACAAACAAACAAAAGATTCAATCAAATTAAGTTTTTTTTCAATGGAAAACTAACTGTACAGTAGACTCATTATATCGAAGTGAAATATTGCAAGCCTCGTTTTCTTATTTTGGTGAGTATTGCTTACAGACAAGAAAAAAACAAAAACTGAGTGTCTCAGACAATTTGAATATTGAATAAAATCAGTAAAAATTATATTTTAAACAGAAAGCTTATAATTTCAGCACCTGGTTGCGACATCTTTTTCATGAATTACTGCGTCAGTGCAGCATGACGGGGAGGCGATCTGCCTGTGGTTCTGCTGAGGTGTAAATGAAGCCCAAGTTGTTTTGATGGCGGCCTTCTCGTCTCCATTGTTGGGTCTACTTCCTCATCTTTCTCATTAAAATATTCCATAAATTCTCTAAAAGGTTCAGATCAGGCAAGTTTGCTGGTCAATCACTATAATACCACGGTCATTGAACCTGCTTGTTGTACCTCTGACAGTGTAGGAACTTAAGTCCTGTTAGACAATAAAGTCAGGATCTGTAAAGTTTGTCAGAAGCATAAATTGCTCCAAAACCACCTGTTAGATTTAGAGCACCAGGTAGTTGCTCTAAATCTACCAGATAGTAGATTTAGAGCAACTACTGCCTGATCACTGTGGAAAATCAGGTAGTAGACGTCACTGCTAATACGTCTAGTCATAGGAAATGTCTATGACTAGACGTTTTCACAGTCTACCACTGTCTCACTTGACTTCAAACAACACGAATTCGTGACCAGTCTTCCTCCAGATCTCCAAAGGAAATGCAAACTGTGTTTTTATCAGAAAAGTGGAGTTTGGACCACGAAGAAAACGTCTTGCTCGTTTTACTCCTCAGCCCAGGAAAAACAAACTTTATCCCTTCAACTCAAATTTCTATGAACATACCTTGACACAGCACTCAGCTCGTTTCTTTATCAATGACTGTTTTGGTTTAGCCTCGTTTTGGAGGGTGAAAATCACTGTTTTCTGTACATCTGTGACATTAGCAGTCATGATTGATCATGTCGCCTACTGACCCAGACTGAGACCAATTAGAGGCTCTGAAAACCTTTGGGTGTGTTTCAGGTTAATTGGCTGATCCGTCTGTGACACCACAACTTTACGGTATTGAATTTTTTGACAATACTCATGTTTTTTGTTTTTTTTTCAAGATTTTGCAATTTTGCATTTCTGTTATCTGCAATCCATAACTATCAATATTAGAAGAAAAAGTGGCTTGACATGTTTTGCTCTGCGTTATTCCACTCGTATTTGAGATGCGTCCCTCTACATGAACAATGAAGCCTCTTGGAAGTGAGGCTCGAACTATTTTAGGTTAAACTTTACATTTCTTCCCACAAATTGGAAAAAAAAAAAAGAATCAAAATGCACAATAAAAAATCAAAGCTATAAATTTGCACATGCACTCCAAATTAAAAATCTTAAGGCCAGTCGAAAAATGGCAGACATTTACATTTTGCACTGTTGGATCTTAAGACGACTCTAGGTAGAGCTTCAAAATGCAAAATAAAAAGAAAAAAGAAATGGGAGCGATACAAAAACAATCCAAGTAAGCCTTTTAAATCAAACGACCATAAAACTGAAACAGACTGTTCGTCATCTGATCAAACGTTAAGGAAATTAAGGTGTAGAAGAGTAAAAATTACAAAAGCTCTGCAAACTGTTAGACCCTATGATTAAAATGATTCTCTGTGATGTATATAATAACTGAGCATCTTACCTGAACAGACAACAACTGCCTTATTGGCAGAGCTCTGGGTCTTGTTATTGTTGCGCTGACATTCAATAAAAGATTTTTCATTTCCCGTACACAAAAAATCTGGGTTTTTTGGTATGGGTGTCGCCTGTGACTTCAGTGCTGTCCCACAATTAGAGTTTCTGCAAAGCACTTCGCTGTTGTTGAAGTCCCATCTGTCGTCATCGAATGTTTCCGAATCACTGTCTCCGATTTGAACTTGTCCGTAGCACTGGTTGCTTTTAAACCTAACAGAAACTGATAAACATGAGATTAGAAAATGCGTGTGTGAGACACAAAAAAACAAATTTGAAAGTACGTTTTACTTTTTGAACATGACTGACCTGAAGCAGCAGGACGCAAGACACAAATATGGGCAGCTGTAAACAATTAGCAAAGTGCAATTGTGAAAACAGTGTGCAGATTTACATTATCTTTTGTTCAATACACGCGTCCGAAAGTGAGCTTGACATTTGTAACGAAACAGAGAAATGCTAAAAAGACTTCTCACCAATAGCCTGAATAAAGAGGAAGTTCCTCCATTGACTGTGCCCCATGACTGAGACACAAACAACTCTCTGAGTGAATATAAGGAAGGCTCTGATGGTTACAAAAACTGAACTGAGATGTGACGCCTTTCTCACAGTTTCCCCCCCCCCCCCCCCGCCCCGTGTGTATCTGATAGAGCAGAAAAAGCAGGATGTCCCTTTTGCGTTTGGAGATTACAAAGCGGGATCATTTTGAGGAATGAATAATTGACCCAAAAGTTTTACTTTTGGGTCAATTACTTTCCAAATGATCCAATTTAAATATCAACCCCATTGTTCAGCAAGTACAGTCAGGTTCTCTCCTGGCTTGCTAGCTTTCATGCATTAGCTTCATCCACAGGAGGAAGAAAAGCAGCAGAACATGTGTTGAGAGTTGGATAATTGCGACGACAAACGATGCAATTTCCTCCAGATGAGAGCTTCTAAAGCCGTAGCGTGGCTATAAATGTCGAAACGGTATTTTAAATTTGTTACAGTAGGTCCCTACTGTGTACCTATTGTGACCTTTATAATCAGGTTTGAATCCTAGTAAAACTAAGGAAACTGTCTTTGATCCAAGGGGGTTGAGAGCTCAAGCTAAGGTGAATTTTGACAAAAATACAATTGAACAGGTAGTCATCTTTGAATACCCTGGTTCTATTAGGTGCAACACATTGTGCTGTAATGGTCATGGTGACTACCTCTGCTCCATACTAACCCAAAGACTGTTCTTTTTGGTGCAGACTGGAGGGTGTGTGGAGTCCAATCTTAGATCAAGTGGATCTTTCACAATGTCGCTCCTGGCAGTATAATTTTGAATGACATGGCTGTTTGGTTTGGCTTATTTACTATGCAGTCTAAATCTACATTCCCAAATATGGTGAAATCTTCAATGAAGGTTTATGAGGGTGCTGTAATCAAACAGGCACAAAAGATCTTGCAGGACCCGCCTCACGTCCTGTAAGCATAGTTATGAATTATTACCTTTTCTGTGATGTGTCTTGTCTTTTTGCAGCATGTTTGTATGTTTTACAGTCACTGTAGATCCACCTGCAACTAATTTCCTGCAGGGGACAATAAAGTGTGTCTTATCTGGATAATACCAAATCACAAGCATCAAAAGTTTTAAGCTGACCATCTGGCTCTTGAATGGGTCAGTTTCTTTTTGCACTGCTATCTATCAAATTGAGACGTTTACTGAAGAAAAGAAGACGGACACTTTTCGGTGGTTCCTCAAATGAAGGTATCACAGATGCTTCAAGCCCCACCCACAGAGTTTCAAGACACTGCCATGGGTCTGCAAACATGTAAATCAGCAGGAAAGTCGTCACTAGTCTCTACCAAATATACCAACTGATGAATGAGTTCCACACCCTATTTCAGGATCATGTGTGATTATAATTTTGCATAAAACAATTGTCAATTTTTTGTTGTGTACTGGGGTACAAAAGATAATTTGCTCATTGAATCTGTAGTAGACGCCGATAAAGATCATGCTTAATGTTTTATCCTGTATTGAATTTAGCCAAACATGAAAAAAACAAACAAATTTAAGGTAGACATGTCCAGTCCATAAAACAGGAACCAGGAACCAGCCTCGTCGGTTTGTGAATTGTGTTAATACAACCATGAAAGTGTAGATTTGCATTTGTGTAAATTTACATGTCAGCTGAGGCACTGGTATTTAGGTCCTGGTAAACATGAAAGTGACATCAACATGCACTTTTATGTTGTGACAGGGGTTTTAATTCAGTATGAGTAGATTTTAGACCAGTTATGCACATTACATGCAGTAGCAGAGACTTAACTTGCATGTTTTCAAATGCTATAAAAGGCCTCCGAAGATAACAATCACCCTGACAGAGGACAGTGTGAAGAAATGAGTGGCTGACAAACATGGGGGTTCTAAAACCATCATGAGTGTAAATAGCATGAGACTTTTCACCAGCCTGTGAAACCGAGGACGCTTCATGAATAAAAAAAGAGGAACATTCGAGAGTTTGAAAATGTTCAGTTGCTTTTTCTTTGAGAATAAATTAGGCTGACTACACTCTAGAGAGGGTTACTTTACAGGGTTGCATCTAGGCCTGTCACGGTAACAAACTTTGCTGAACGATTAATTGTCTCAAAAATTATTGCGATAAACGATAATATTGTTTGAAGACCTTTTTACACTGAAAATGATGTAATAACGCATGTGATTTCTTGCCAAAGTTAGATACACTTTATTTTCAAAAGAGCACTAAACACTGGAACTGATAAATAAAATAAACAAAACAACCAAAAACAAAAACAAAATGGATTCTCAGTCTCCATTAACAAAAAACGCACTTGGAAAAAAAACTAAACATAAAACCAAAGTGTAAATAAATACTGCATTCAACCAAAAGAGGGCAGATTATGAAGACTGTATATTATGTTGCCCTTCAGTAATAATTAGATTTAAATAGAGAAGATGGGCAAATCGACTACCTGATGCAATAGTTCACACTACATGATTTTTTGCCCCTGTTTTCCCCTTACAACAATCTTAGCACGTTGGTCTTTCTAAGATTGTGTGGTGTGTTATGGTAGATCGTCGTTGCTGCTCTGATCTAAATCAGGGATTTTCCCCGACTGGGATCTTAACGCAGCCTGTTGAATGTGACAGGCAGCCAATCAGAAAGCGCAAAAAGTAAAAACTAAATGAAACTATACTCCACTGAACAGTGTAGATCTGTTCAAGTAGAGACATGGAACATAGTGAAACTTCATTGGAGTGTAAAATAATGACAAAGAGGCGAGTTAACATCGATATGCTTTTCTGGCTTTAACAAAAGTGAATGTTTTCTGTTAATTTGGATTTTTATGGACTCTTTTGAATGGTTTCCTCTCCTTAAATGGATGAGCAGAAACGGTAAATGGGCACTGTAAATTTTGTAGAGTTTACATCAGGCTCATGGATTCTTTTAATCAGTGTTGGATGTGTGACTTTCTTTATTTCGGGGTATATCACAAAGAATGTTATACTGCTGTATACGTTGAATTTAAAAGTGGCTGATTTATTCTGGAAAATATCAACAGAATTTCAACAACGATTGTTGTGTCCCCATCGAAGGGACTGTGGATAATTATAAGTCCAAGATTGCTTCTGTCAAATGCAAAGAGGAGCTCAAGAAGTGGCCATCGACACTAAATAAAGTTGTGAGTATCTTTTGATCTACGACATCGTAAGAGAAGTGCAAAATATTTTTAGATGCGAGCAATGTAACCATCAAACCTTTAAAGTGGCTCTGGACACGGTTCCTAATTTACTTTTCCTCATATTTAAATTTGACAGCTTTGACAGTGTCTCTCACACAGCCACAAATACACGTACAAAATGTGCTCCGCATGTGTAAATCACTTTTAGGTCACATTAATAAATCTATGTCATCCATGTCAAAGACTAAAAGAACACTGTCAATAGTGAAGTCAAATGAAAATTATGTTTGGTTTTCAAAACCTTTTACTGACATATATCTGAGCACTCTGGTGTGCATTTATTTACATTCAGCCCCCTTTAGTCTGATTCTACAAAATAAAATCAAGTGCAGCCAACTACGTTCAGAAGTTACCTAACTAGTAAAAAGAGTCTATGTTTTAGATTCATAATGTATGATTCTGTTATAATAGGAAAAAGGAAAATGTTTAGATAAAATAATAACAGAATTCAGAAAATACACACCCATGGTTGTTAACCTATCACACAAAATCTATTAAAATACGTTGAAATTTTTTGTTTACAAATGGCAAAATGTGAAAAGGCTCAAGGTCATTCATGATCCTTTCATATATATTGAACTACTGTCATCTTGTGGCTGATTGTGAATTAACATGAACAATATATTGGGAACCTATGGTGAGAATAGGTAGCTAAGAACATGTTAATAGCTTTAATTATATTCTGTTTATTTGTTTGGGTACAAACAAATGCTTGACTAGTTTGTTTTGATAAGCTTTTTTAATAGAGCTGCAATGTAAGATAGGAATATACTGTAAGTGCAAGGTTTAAACATCTGCCCCACTAATTTTTCTTTCCAAACTGACTTTTGAAGCTATTTGAGATGATTTCCCTACGATTAAGTTTGGTTTAGCTCATTTCAGACAAAATATTATAAAAGAAAACATCGGAATCACAGTTTTTTTTTATTGGCAATGAAACAATCAAGAATTATATTATGAAATAGTAATGGCCAAACCTCATATTTTACAGTGATGTATATTGCTACAACAAACTTAGCATAATGTATACATCTCAAATCTTTATAATATCCCCCTCCTCCCTATATTCACTATATGAATTAGCAGAACGTTCTTATTGTCCACACATTGATTATTATTTTTTAATCATTATTCCTTTTTGTCATATTTTACTCAGGAAACGCTTAGAACTCCTAAAACAGCTTTAAAGACGTGTTCAAAACACTTCAGAAAAACAAGCTCGTGGTTTCTCTCATATTGCTTCAGCCAAACGGTTGTATCGCGAGACTACGTTTCCCACAAATCTTTTCACTGAGAGAATTTACGTCATAAAAAAAAAAAAAAAAAAAAAAACATGGCGGACAAGTAACCGCACGGGATCCGCTAACCGTTTCTTTTCTTCGATACATTGCGGCTAGCTTATTCAAGAAAACGGGATACTGTGGAACAACGTTGCTACGAAAATGTCGGTGAGATTATTACGGTCGTAATAATAATAATAATAATAATTATCACACTACTGTGATAGCATGAAGCTATATCCCAGACAGGCTGCCACACTGAAGCATTGTTATGGGGTGTTAACGCTGCCTTGTGCACTTTTCTACTTGCCATGAAAAAGTGCGCTTTATTTGGCGCGTTAAAGAAGAGTCGTTTTTGCACAAAGGTGTGGTCGCTCAATTATTTAGCGGACTTATGTTGACATTAACCCTAAACGCTGTCCAATGTGGCCGCGACAGTTAACAGAACAGCTGAGACTTAGCCGGGAAGAGCAGTAGATTATAGTCAAAACATTCTTAGTTTTGGTGCGGAAGTTGGACAAGTTTTGATTATTTGTTGCAATAAAAATAGTGTTTTATTGCCGTAAGCTGACTGTACAAAATATGTCTTACGAAGCTCTGCTCTTCCTGTTTTAACTGTTTCTTGGTTTCCGGGCAACAGATGTAGCGAAACTTTTAAATAATCAAACTAAATTGCGCTCACTTTTCAAAACAAATAAATCTTTTACACATAACCTTGCAAACGTATTCATAGCCGTTTGATTTCACCTTTTATTTAATTACAGCCATAGCCTTTTATTAGTAGTAGATCAACAATAAAAAAAAAGTTGTGCATAAATGTTAAGTCAAAGGAAAAACAATTAATTGCTATGAAAATTGATTGCTTTTAGACTGTAATTTTTGCCAATTCCTTTCTGCAAAATTACATAGCATTTCAGTGTAAGTGGGTAGTCTGCCTATGTGAAATAGATTTTGGTCATGCTTTAGAATTTCAGTGGGATTCAAATCCAGACTTTGAGTAGGACACTAGCATGACAAATAACTGAACGAACAGTTTTGTTGATCTGGCTGTATGTTTATTCACCCCCATATTCTCACCAACTCTCAGTAAAGCAGTGAAGAAAATCGTCTCCATAGCATGATGCTCCCACCACCATCTTTCACTCAAGGCATGGCCTGTTAAGGAAGATGTGCAATGTTAGTTTACATGGCGTTTATAGACCACAAAGCTCAGTTTTGTTGTCATCTGATCAGAACAGCACATCTTGCATATTTATTGGTTCCCCAATAAATATTCCACATGTGTTGTGGAAACTGCAGCACTCTTTCGTAAATTAAACTAATATTTAATTGATTTATGCAAAGATGTGCTGTGAATTGAAACGGTTGCTTTAAGGTTTGATTTATCAGTATCAAATGAAAGCAGTTTTTCTTTAGATTTTTATTTCTTAAATATTTTTGAAAACCGTATAAGCTGTTCTTTCCACTTCACAATTATGTGCTACATTGTGTTGACTCCATTGCATAAATTCCCAATAAAATGCACTGAAGGTTTGTGATGTAATATGACAGAATGGGGGAAAATGTTCAAGGGGATATGAATATTTTTTCAAGGCAATCTATGTACTTATGAATCCCTTCTTTATGTTACTTGATGATTATTATAGCTAGTCAATAATAAAAGTGTATGATCTTGTGGATGTTTGATTGAAATTACAATGATAAAAGGGTGAAAAGACAAAGAATAGCACGATAAACTACTTTATCACAGCTGTAGCTGAGAGTATGTGAGGATGTAGTGCTTATTAACTGATCCCGATTTTATTTTGTCATCAGGTTGGGAGAACTGATGAACATGTAACTCTGGACTTGGAATTTCCTAGCTAAGGATGTCGCTTTGTGGTAGGATATACATGTGATTCATTAAATATAAAATTGTAAATTGTGGTTGAGTGAATATATTTGAAATATGTAATCTAAGCAAATTCCTCTTTAAATGTCTGTCTTAAAGACGTTCAAAGTAGTTGTTAAATAATGACTTGCTATCTCTGGATAAGTTGGTCTTGCACGTTTAACTGCGCTGCTTCTTAATCTCTGGTCTTCAGGTTAAAATGTTTCGTCGGTCGAGATTCAGTGTTCGCCCCAATGTCGGCACGGTCGGGAGAACAGCAGCAGGAACACTTCAAGAACCCCCGGCAGCAAGCCAGGAGACAAGTCAGACCCAAAAGGAACCAAACGAGAGCAATAATGCATCTCTAGCAAGCAACTCTGACGTGACCCCATCAGAAAATGCTCCCAGTACAGGGTGAGTGGGATAGTCGACTGAAGCTACTTGAGTAGCCTTAGCTCTTTCTTTTACGTTGAACAGCCAAACTAACTCTTCAAATATTTGTTTAGCGATGGCAATGACCAGAACGGGGACGGCGCCAGCTCCTCGGCATCAGTCCAGAGACGGAAGCGCTTCTCCATCAAGCCCAAGGTGGCTCCTGGACGGCCTCTGGCCATCTCCCGGACACCAAAATCCCCCGTCAAAGCAGTCACCGCGCCTTCAGGCGACGGCGTGTGTGGGTCAGACCTAGAAAAGCCGTTGACATCTAGTCAACCGGCGAAAACGGCAGCCCCTCGAGGACTCCAGTCCCCGAGGCGAAGAAGACTCTCTGAAGATGCAAAGCAGCACAAAATACAACCAAAAGTCGGCCCCGTCTCCTCTGAGAAACCAGGACCTTCGTCTGATTCTCCGTCTGAGGACTCGCCAAAGCCAACCCATCTGCCGGCAGACCGCAGCAAACAACTGGAAAACACTTCAACCAGTCAGGCCAAGGAAGTTCATTCAAGAGCACACGACAGAGTGCCGCCTTCTATACCAGATAAGGAAGCTACAGAAATATCAGAGAAAGCAAAGACTCTCATATCATCAAAACATGTAACTTCAATGACCCCATCAGCGATGTCCCTGAGCAGACTCCTGAATGACCCGTCAGACGTACAGAGGATGTTAAAGGCTCGGAGGCTGAGAGAGCTGCTGAGACAGGAGCGCTGCAAAGAAACGGTTAGCTCAGGATTATTCATATTCTCAGCATACAAGACATTTACCTTCAGTAAATTTTTCTTATTGCTATCAACACCGGCATTACTGGATATAAATAAAATACGGCATAATTTTGTGTTGCAGAATCTCAAAAGAGCTAAAGCACGTCAAAAGGAGTACATTTTAGACCCAACAAAAATGACCATGAGAGACCTCATCCATTACCTCCCTGAGTCCAATCCCATGAGGTACGTTTCTTGACATTTTCTCCAGGTCAGCATCTCTGAGATGATATTTCGCGATTGTGAATGAAGCTGCGTTTTTAAAAACTGATTTGTCAATCTTTTCAGATCCAGTTTGGAAGAACACCATGAGGAGAACGAGACGATGATCCCACCTTCACCAAGAAGAGAAGAGTGCGTTTGTCTCATTTATACTTGATGGCCTTACCGTGGTTTTATAGATGGAGAACATTCAGCAAAAACGCTGCTTAAGATGACTCCATAAATGAGAGCTGCTTACTTAATCTTAATTTGATGTAACTTAGAATACCAATGGCAATATCAGATGTTTGCTTGACTCCTTCAGTCTAGCAAACGTCTTAGAGTTTAATTACACTTCTCGTGAAAAATTGAAATGTTAACAAGTGTTAGCTCTTTTGAGATTCAGCTTAATAAAACAATTTAAGTGTTAATTTATATTAAAAAAGAGTAAACCATTTAGAGATTTAGAATAGTCCTTTTTGAAGACTAAAATACTTGCTCTTTAGGTTGCTATGGCTTTAGCTGGCCACCAGGTGTCAGTGTGGTCTGCTAGAATTTGGCTGTATTGTTTTACACTTCAGGCTAACTGCACCTTGATGCCAACAGCAGCGAGACTTTATAGAATTATCAACACAAATTTATCTGAAGATGAGCTCTATAGGAAATGACTTTAGGTACAAAATGAATATAACTTGCGTCTAATATCATATTTTTTATGCAAAGCTAGCATGGAAATGAAAATGTGAAAGAAATGACTTGTGAGCATACTCTGGTGGTGCTTATTGTGCATGAAATCTGGTAAGTTTGAACTTTGACCGCCTGTAATACCCTTCATCCAGAAATGCTCTGAGCGCACCGTCTCAAGTTTGCTTTTCACTTCAAGCTAAATGACACTAAATGAAGGAATATTTTGGATAAGGTTGCACATTTCTGCCTGAAATCCACATCTGCAGGTCATAGCAGTGGGCTGCACACTGTCTCTTAAATGTTGTTTTATTCCAACGCACATTATGTTTCCCAACTCCTAAAGACCAACGGAGCGACCTCCGGTACCTGAGGTCACCCCTGCCAAAGTGAATACCAGAGAAGAAGAGGAGGAGGAGGAGGAGGAGGAAGAAGACGCTGCGGCAGAGGAAGACCAAGAAGAATCTCTCATGGTTCCTCAGCTCAAAGTAGCAGAAGACGGCTCGCTGATCATTGATGAAGAGAGGTAAGCCGAATTCCTCACAGTGCGTTATGATCCCTCTTTATTTTGCAATCAAGTGATGTTTGATTGTTTGTTTTTTTTCTTTTGTGATTTATCAAACCTCCTCTCAGCTTAACGGTGGAAGTCCAGCGAGCCAAAGGGCCGAACCCAGCGTCCGACAGAGACCCCATCTTTGAAAGAGGCTCCACGACAACTTATGCAAGCTTCAGGAAGTCAAATTACTCCAAACCCTGGTCGATTGAAGGTTCAACCGACACAGATTGTTGTCTAAATTCTTTTTGCATGGCTGTAATGTGCTTTCCTTCATTTTTGACATATCTCTGTTGTGTTTGGTTTTCCTCAGAAACTGACATGTTCTACCTGGCAGTCAGCATGGTGGGGACAGACTTCTCCATGATTTGCCAACTGTTTCCACACAGAACTCGATCAGAAATAAAAGTGGGATTATTGACTACTTGTAATATGTGTATTTACAAGACATAAAGAGGCAATTCACAGGTGATCTAAATGTACAAACATATATATATTTTTCAGAACAAGTTCAAAAAAGAAGAGCGACAAAACTCCTGGAGGATCGACAAAGCTTTTAGTAAGTGCTTATAGTGACAGTAGGTAAGTCATGATTGGTGAATGTAATTTAATGGGATGTTTGCTTCTTAGGAGAGAGGCGAAAACTGGATATAGAATACTTTTCTAAGCTGCTGGAGAAAATTATGGAGTTTCAGAGAGAGAAGAAGAAACTCAAGTCACTCGTTGGGAAGAACAACAAAAGGAAAGCCAGAACGAGGCCAAGGGGTAATATACTCCTCAGACTTTTTAAAGAAGTGTTTCATAGGTTTGTCTCATTTCTAAATCTTTGCTTTTATTTGCAGGCAAGAAATCGGCAAAGAGTCTGAGTGACATGGAGGAAGAGGAGCAGGAGGAGAAGGAGGAGGACGACGAAATTCCCGACTTGGAGAAAGAGGAGAAAGAGAACGAGGACCAGTGTAACGAAGGGGAAACTCCTGCTTCTGAGCCGAAGAAAAAACGCAAAAGGAAAAACGGGGAGGCCTCGCCTGAGGAAACGAATGAGAAGAAAAACAAAACAGGTCTTAAAAGGAAAAATCTGACTCTTGTTTTTCTATGTTTGTTCCATTATGACCAATTAATATTAGAGATGGACCAGTCGGAGATTTTGTAGTTGAAAAAGGATTTCACTTCAGAATTAAGAGTATTATAAAAAAGATAATATTGTACACTGTTTTTCAAAAGTAAAACCAGCTGGTTTTGGATAACCAGCTGATTTCTTTTTGTTTTTTGCCTGTTCTCTTGTACTCAAAAGGTGTATTTAAATGTTCGAAATGTCCCTTTAATGTTTTGATTCTTCTTTTATGTTTTTTCAGGTGACGTACCCGAAGACTCGGAGCCAGCACTTCCTGAGAGCCACACCGATTCAGAAATGTAATGCTGCGCAATAGGTTTGAATGTAACACTGTTTGAAAGAAATTGAAATTGAAACTTTTTTGTTTGCTCTAACATTTAGGACTCCAAACGTAAACACAACGAAGGATCCGGTTATCCATCCAGCCAAGCTCTCACGAGCCAGAGCACCAAAACCACTCCTGCCTTTGGGCCTGACGCGAGGCAAAAAGGGGAAAAGTGAAGAAACCCAGTCAGATAAAGGGGATAAGAATGCGAGTGAAGAAGAACAGGTTATTAATTTTTATTTTGAGCCATCAAAATGTTCTTTATGTTGTAATTGTTTTCTTATTTAAAGCCTGTTTATATTTTAGGTGAATAAAAATGAATCAAATGCACGCAAAACCAGTAGGGAAAAGTTTTCTGGAGATGACATTTCTTCTGAAGAGGAAGAGGAAACGGTAAAGCATCAAGGACCCACGAGGTAAAGTAATCCATCTTTTGCCAAAATAAATGACAGAGGACCCCAACTGATTAATTTCTAATCCCCAAGTTATTTAGAGTACAACTTACTTTTGTCCATTTGATTTGTAGATATGGAAGAATCCCCAAACCCAATCTGGCCTTTGCTTATCCTAGCAAAGATGAATTACATTCCTCTGAAGCTGAAACTTCTTCAGCCTCAAAGTCCAAAGCCAAAGGTGCTCTGAAAAGAGGCAAATCACTGAAGCCGCAATCAGACCAAAAACCCAAGAAATCCAAACTGGTTACTCTCAGATCCTCCAAGCCAGACTTCAGCGACGACGAAGACGAAGAAGATGCAGGTTGCAGCTCCGGTAAAGGCATCATGTCTTCTGGCCTGCACTCGCTGAATGCTGTGATTTCAGAAGTGGATGACCCTATGGCCGAGGTAGGAAGCAGAAAATCCCCACTTAAACGCCGCCGAGACACATCATTCATTTTCATTTCTCCTCCAAACATTGTTTGTGTTTCAACTATTTTTTCCCCCTCTTTTTTTCATATTTTACTTTACATATTTTAAACCCTCCACTCTTGGCCCCTCCCCTTCCTATAATTAGCTTGATATTTTGGCCAGTATGCCCGATATGCTGGGCATCTCCCAAGATGCACTGTGTCCCGATTCATCTTGCCATCAGACACAGTATGAGACAAGCACTGCAGAAACATGTGATCATCAGTTGGACCTGCTGGTTGTAAGTCACGTACGATTAAATCGTGTGTGTTAAATCTTAATCCCCAGTTACACCTCGTGTTGAATTTATTCTTTCTCGAGTCCAACCTTAGATGTTCAGTTTAGATCAAATTTATTCCAATGTATTATTTGTTTACGCTTTAAGGTCATGGATTTGCTTTGTTTTTCATGAGTCATTACTGCAGTACTTTAGCTGTTTTGTGAAATACTTTGACCTGTAACACATTAAGTTTTAAATGATAGAAAAAAAACTGTCTTTGTATTTTGTATTTGTACCACAACATGTATTGAGGTACAAACCCGTACTAAAGAATCACAGATTCTTAGTATTTGTGACCCGATACTAAAGAACCCGTACAGATTCTTTAGTACAGGTAATACTTTTAGTCACAAAAACTAAAAGTCCATCACATCTCAAACAAAACCAGTTTGAACACCTACATTAAAATCTTCACACAGACACATTTAAAAAATGTGTTTTTTTTGCTTAACACAGACACAAGTAAGTGACTTTAACTATGCAAAACTGCTTATGCGAGTCACAAATCTTGTTTTACAAGCCATGCTGTCTTTTTATTTTTGTTCACTTGAGTTTTTCACTATTTTTCACGCTGGAGGTAGATTTGTGTCTTGTGGGTAGTGTGGATACCTGTACAGCAGGGGGCGCTGCCAAACTCAATAAACCAGAAATACTTCATGCAAATTCACTAAAAAAGACAAAAGTGTTTTTATGAATGTTTTGAAAATGGCATGAAAATACACAGCTCAAGCAGTGTTTTACATTATAATAACTAATTAAAAGAAAATACTTATGTTGAGCTAAAATAATAGAGCCAATGCACAAAGAAATAAGGACCTAATTATAATAGACTGGCAATATCCTGTTGTGGTGTTTTGGCGTTCCATAATGTGGTTCATAGAAATAAAACGCAGGGTTGCCCGATGTATCGGCACAAACATCGGTACTTGCTGATGTTTGTCACTTTTTAACATATCGTATTGTCCCATGATTAAAACCCCACCAGTATTGACAACCGATATTCATTTCCATCTTGTTGCTATTTTCTTCGGGCGAGTGAGGGGAGGAAGTCGGCCATTTGACAGTGATTGATGATATACTATCCGCCATAACAGTAATTCTAAAATCACATCTCAATATCGACCCAAAATTTTTATACAAGTGCATTCCAATTAAAACAGATAGTTTTGACATAAATTAAATGTAGTATTGTCTTGAAAGTCAAATAACATGCATATTTCGCAATGTGTTAGATTTATAGCTTACAGTTCCTTGTAGAGGTATTTGCTGCATAACTGTGAGATGGAGATGGAAATTTGTGCACAGTTTTTAAACATGTTTGTGATTGTAAAGTGACATTCTCAAGAAGATCAAAGAGCATGAGTACATTTGTAAAGGACTGTGTACTGTTGTAAAGATTATGAAGAAGTGTAACTGGGGCAATTGTGCATGTTTTGTGTGTCTTAAGTATTTCTTTTTTTTCTGTTGACATTTAAATCTTTTTGTTTTTCTGTTGCAGGATGTTATCGACATTATTACCTCAGAACAAACAGAATGTATGTTATGAGTTCATTCTTTGAAGCCTCTGGTGAATAGAAGTGCAGCATGGTTTTAGAGACTCATTTATGCTTTTGTTTGTTGTTTTCTTTAAAACACTCAGTATCTCAGGATGACAGCTATAATGAGGCCGCTCAAACCCTCTTGACCATCGGCAAGGTTAGTCACGTCTCTATGTCAACACAGGGAGAAGTGACTACACAAGCCTCCACATCAGGTAGGAGCATCAGAAACCACTAAATCCCTCATCTATGTTTGGATTTTGCTTTATTTAAGTTGAGTTAATGTATACAATGTTTAATTTCAGGAATGGCAACGGATGGGGAAAAATCAGACCACTTGGATGAACAGATTGTGGCTGATGCACAACCGCAAAGTGCTTTGTCTGCTGCATGTTCTCAGACAGGTGGAGACATTTCAGAAACTGTTGCCAGTGTGGACTCAGGAAACCTAGAAATGAGGCATAGCGACACATTTCATGTTAAAACCATTGAGCCAACATGTGACGAGCTAAAGACTGCACAGAGCTCAAATGGCAATTCTCCGTCAACCAAGGTGGCGCGCTTTTCTAAAGTGAAGCCTAAGCCAAACCTTGGGCGATCTTCAAGGACCGCACCTCCAACAATCCAAATGGAGATTTCCAAAAAAAAGGAGGCTGAAGAGAGGCACTCGGTTCTTGCTGTTGAAGCATCCCCAAAGAGAGCAGACTCTGATGAAGCATTGTTAGAAGATGGTGATTCTCCTAAGGATGTTCAGCTAACAGAAGAGAAATCTGGGAGTTCCTCGATCACACAAGGTTGCTCCATGTCTTTATCCCAGGTTGAATGTAGCGGGAATGAGGTTCCCAGAGGTACAAACTCACCCAATCGTAAAGATGTAAGTGTTGCACCTCATGACAGAACTGTCGAGTCTGATTTAAGCAGCTCTTTGGAATCTAAGTCAGAACTTACGCATATTGTACCAGAGCCATGCACGCCTTCAGACTCAATCCAAGACAGCAGCAGCAAACATCTTCCTGCTGAAAAAGATTTACCTGAAAATCGAAAGAGTATGGGTGTGTCTGCACCTAGAAGGAGTAGGTTGTCAAAAATCAAACCCAACCTTCCGCAAATGTCAAGAACTGCAATGAATAAATCTCAGATCAGTAAAGAGACTGTAAAGACAGACCCACTTACTACGTCAAACTCAGAATCCCAAAAGCAAACCATACTGGATGTGGAAACCCAGTCTACCAGTTTCTTGTCGAGAAATGTTGACGTGTCCCCTCAAGCAGAACGTCAGAATACTCTTAAGGTTCTTTCTAGTCCAGAAACACAAGCTGAATATAAATCAAATGTAGAATTAGCTGCGGCCCCAGAACATAGTTGTAGTCCTGCTACTTCAGTCTCTCCTATAGAAAACAAACCAGCTAATAAACAAGAGAGTAGTGTTACATCTGCTCAGTTGAGAAGGAGCCATTTGCAGAAGGTTAAACCCAAACCAAATCTAACTCAGACTTCAAGAGGTAAGATAACTAAACCTCAAGCCACAGAAGACACAGCAATGAAAAGTTCTATAGAGTCGACACGGATTCACTCGGAAGACACTGACTGTGCTTCAAGGTTGGACCCAATACTGGCTTCGGACTCCGTTCATGAATCGACAGCAAAGCAGGTTACAAACAAACCTGCACCTACTGAGGTTGTTATTCATGTTGACAGGGAACATCGTCCAGTTGACCAAGGTCAAAAGCAAACCAGCATCGAATCATGTTCGACTTTCAAGTCCACAGATAAAGCTTCGGATTCTCTCGATGAAACGAGTGAAATTAGTTGCAGTAGTGCGATGACATCACATGTTAGCCGAACAAACTTTGATTCTGACCAAGACCGACGCGGTCAACCTGCTGTGTCTGTAAGACCGGAGGAAGAGTCAGCCGTCTGCAAACCTGACGGGGAAAATACAACTTCTGAACAGCCGAGGAGAAATCGAATATCGAAAATCAGACTTAGACCTAACATTTCTCAAGCATCCAGAGCTTCAAAGCTGAAACCTCGAACATCAGAAAGCCAGTCAGAGAAGCACGCAAATCCTGAACCGGACCCAGACCCAACATGCGGCCCTTCTTTGGACAAACAAAGTGAAAATAATAATCTTGTGATGGAATTAACTCCACCTATTACCTCTCAATCTTTAGAAATGAAAAAGACACTTTCTGAAGCAAAGAAGCAAAACTTTGACGCCAATCCTCAGTCAACATCCAGTGAAAACCTCATGGGTGCAACATCTTCAACCTTCAGCAATAATAACCCAACAGTTAAAGAACCACAGTTTGGTCAAGGGTCAAACCTGAATTCAGGAGCAGATCTAGAAAGAAGCAACCTTTCAGCTTGCTTTGCACCCTCTAAAGAGTTACAAGTCAATCAGAAGGAGGATAAAGTGCCATCTGCTCAGCTGGTCAAAAGGAGTCGATCACAAAAGCCTAAACCAAATTTATCACAGACCTCAAGACCTGTAAGGTCCAAAGCTGATGACAAATCTGAAGTCCAACCCCAACTCGGTGTACAGCAGACAATCGCAAAAAAAGAGAAGTATTCTGAGTTCACAGATGCAAACCTGACAGCTCAAGGTGGACCAAGTGAGAGCATGAATGTTTCACAAACAGTTAAATCAGCAATAACCAGCAATTCAAAGATTTTCAGTTCAGCCCGAGATCAGACGGAACCTTGTGCTGCATCCGCCAGTGATCAAACGGGTGACAAATCAAACACAGGAAACTCAACAACTACGCAGGCTGTAAGAAGACCTCAAAGCCCAGCCTCTGAGCAAAATAGAGAAACTGAGGAAAAAGTACTAACAAATGTTGAAGTTTCAAGTTCAGCCATTACAGAAAAAACAACGCCTCAACGAAGGCAGCGCTTTTCCAAAGTCAAACCCAAACCCAATTTAGAAAAAACCTGTAGAGTTGCAGTCAGAAGTCTTCAGTCAGATGATCACAGTAGACCTCTTGAAGACCAGAGTAAAGGGATGTCGTCTGTTGCATTGGAGCAACCGCTGGAATCAACTAAGGACAAAATGTCAGATAAAGACCCAGCAAACTCTGACTGTCTTCCATCTGGAGATTGCAACTTGGCTGTTAAACCGAAACCCAGCCTGCACTGCAGCGGACGTCTTCGGCAAACCCAGCCAGCTGAAAACACAAAACCAACGGAAACAGGTTTCACGGTTCTCCTGTTCTCTAAGCAATCCTGACTGGTTTGGCTTTCATAACTAATGGGATTTAAACCATTTTTCTTTTCTACAGACTCCGACAGTACTTCGCAAGCTTTTGGTGCCTCTAGGGAAATCAAGAAATCTGTACGTGAACTTAAAGCGGATGATCCAGAAAAAGGAGTCATTGAGAAATCAAGTGAAAAAGACTCAAGTTCCATCGATTCTCGTTCTTCTCATAGTCGTGTTAAACCACAATCTTCTTATGGGGTAAATATGCTTCTTTATTAACAAGATTCTTTCGCAACAATGTTTTTTTATTTCTTTTTTTTAAATAAAGCTAAATAACTATATTACAGCAATTTCTTCTACTGGCAAATGTACCTTGCTTCTTGTAAGCTACAGTGAAAGGTGTGGTTTTTTTTGTCTTTTTAAACATTATTATTCAAAACGTCTTGTGTACAATTGTGTTTCAATCCATTTACCTTGCCAACCCTTAATATAATAGAGTGCAACTAATTTGGCTTTTTGAAGTCCTCTAATTCAGTGGTCCCCAACCGTTTTAATGCCGCGGACCGGTCAAGACTTGGCAATTTTGCTGCGGCCCGATTTTCCCTTTACGACAATCTTACAACGTCCTGCAGTGTGTGGTGTGTTACGTAGTGGTGTGTTGAATATGCCCGATCTAAAATTGGGCATATTCAACATTGTCTTGGCCCAATTATCGCAGCCTGTGGGGTTTTTCCTGACTGGGAGCGAGATCGCAGCCTGTTGAATGTGACAGGTAGCCAATCAAAAAGCTTGGTGACGTAAGAACGGAGGGGAATCCTTAACAGTTGACATGGCAACTGAGAGTCCGGTGGACATTGGAGGTGATATGTGGAAATGTTTATTACAATATGTAAAGGCCATTTTTAGACATGTTTATTATATGTGGTTATGTTTATCCAGTTAAAAATGTTAACCACGAAAAAACATAACTCACCTCCAAATCATAGTGCAGCAAATAGAGCGGCTGCTGCCGCCATCTTTTATCAAACGCCTTTTCTTTTTTATTGCTTAAAATGAGCCACAAACTATCACTGCTGCTTCTACATCGTCATCCGTGTTTGATTATTCTAAATTCCCGTATGGCATGTTGGGGGTTTTTCTGGATTTTCTTCTGGAATCGGTTTGTGTGTGGTGTGTTGCTCCTGCCGTGTGGCTGGACTCACGAACCGATCAAACCTGTTGGACTTTTATCGGCTCTGTGGTCACAGAGGTTTGGAAAATCAGCCGACAATCCTTAAATCATGTGAACCAGACCTAAAACTCACAAGCTCCACTCCTCTCCTCTCATCTCGCCGCCCTAACGCTCTGACTCTAGTCGCTATGGTAACATTTACATATCCCTTCAAAATAAGACACAGATGCGCCACAAAAACGAACATTTTACTTTTGTGAAAATTTTAAGTCACGATAAAGACTAATGGGAGCCCTGAGCTTGTTTCTCTGCAACGAGACGATCCCACCTGGGAGTGATGAGAGACAATGACACCTGAAGTGATGCACAGGGTGTTCATGGTCTCTAAGTAGCAAAGCTGTTTGAAGCTTCATTCCCTCATTAATATCCGGTCACCATATCATGCAGAGCTTGGAATGTGGGAATCACCTACCGGGATAAATCCATTCTCCTGTCTCTTCTCTGGGCCTTTTCCCTTCGTAAAGAAACTTTCCAAAGAATCTGATCTGTCTCATTCTGCTGCTTGTTGGCTCAATGTTGGCGCGCAAGACGTAACGGAGAGAATCCAGTTAAAGGATTTTCAAAATAAAAGATCCTCCAGGCTCAAATATTTCATAAAACAGAAATATTTAATTATTTCTTGTGCGGCCCGGTACCAATTGGTCCACGGACCGGTACCGGCCCAGGGTTTGGGGACCACTGATCTAATTTGTAAGCGGGTAATTGATCCCAACATAATCCAGCGGTAAAAATAAAATTTTTGTAGATCAAGAAAAGAAAAAAAAATCGCTAATAAAATAAGTTTGAGTTTTTCTTTGTTCTACTTGACAAACTCAAAATGTGGAAAGCACAAAGGGTGAGAAATATTTTCCCAAAGACTGTAGAACAACCTTTGACTAAATAAGTCTGAGAACTCGTGCTTTGTAGTGCTGAGTGTCGGCACTTTGATTGTACTACACAAAAAGACGCTGTTACTTTCCCCTCAATTTTTCTCCCTTTGATTCCTTTAATCCCAGCATGAAACATCAAGAGCCGAGGCGATTCAGAGAGATCCGCTCCTGTCTCAGAGTAAGTCGATCAGAGATTTTCTCCCACTCTTGTCATTTTGTTTGAGGTCTGCTTTCTCTTTCCTGTTTTTTGTTTTGTTTTGTGGTTTTTTGTTTTTTTTTGACTGAATTATGCCTCGCTCCCTCTCAGTACTGCCAGAGCAAGTGCCTTCAGATCCAGATGAGCCCTTTTTCATCCTCTCCCTGACGGAGATCCCGGTCCCCTCAGCAGGGGAAGTGGGAGCGAGTGGAGCCCAGAACCTCTCTTATCGTCCCGCAGCAGGTGCATCGGGACAGCAGCCGAGGTTCGTACCGGCTCTCCATCCAGGGAAGTTTGGGATGTTTAGTTTCATTTCTGATCCCCACACACACACACACATTTCTTGTCCCTTTGCAGTGTTTCTGAGGTGAGTTTGAAAGCAGAAGAAAACCATCCAGAAGTTTCTCTTGAACCTAAAGTCTTCAAGAACTCCATCGCTGGGCCGAATGAAAAAGCCGGTGATGATTCAGGCGACAAGGAAACTCTTCTCAGCAGGTGAGGAAGAAAATCGGGAGTAATTCTCCAGATTGTCAAGGTAGACACTTTTAGTTTAACTTTATTTTTTATATGTCACAGGAAAGCCAAAGTTTCCGAGGCGAGCGTTGCTGAAACGAGGAGTTCCGAGTGTAGGAAGGCAGCAAGTAAGAGAAATCAGACGAAAACTCCAACCAAAGCAGAACAGACATCTTCAAAACCTACAGCCTCCGCATCAAATTCTAATATTCCCAGTCAAACAGCAGCAGCAGCAGCAGCAGATTGTGCGCATATTGGCCTGAGGTCTACGGTAAGGAGGATACAGATTTGTGTTTGCTCATTTTTGATCTCCAACGTGAGCTTTAATAAAGCCTAAACGTTTGCTCTCTGTCGCAGGCTTTAACTTCCCCGGAAAGGGAGAGCGGCTTTGTTGACAACGAGCCTACGAGCGTGTCGCAGTACTTCCTAAGCGACATCTTCACAGAAGTTGATGAGGGATAAAAGCTGCAAAGCACTTATAGTTCCACTTTTTTTTTTTGTTTTGACGCTCTTCTATCATTTCTACAGTGGTTTATTTAAAGTTGTATTTTATTTTTACCTTTTTTTTTTTTCTCAGTTCTTTTACCAGACGTATTTCACGAACTTTAACCAGCACTTTGAATGTGTACAGATGTACCGAAATGCGATTTTTAACATTCTGTTAAATACAAATGTGAAACGGTGTAAATATGGCCGACAAAATGCTGTAGACTGAACACGTGGCAGCTGACTGACGCATCGCTATCAGATTTCATCAACCAGCTGTGAAAATGTAAATATTGTACAGTAGAAGGGATTTTTCCTCTTTTCTCCATGTTCTTACTTTTTCAGACTTTAGGCAACGTCATTGATTTTGAATAGAAACTTAACTGCATAAGAAGAAGCCGTGTCTGCATATATGCTCATACATATAGTTGATGTTTTTATTTTCTGTTCGTCGGAACTTCAAAAGATGTCATTCTGTAAAATAGGCCGGATCCAGTGTTTTCCATATGCAGCTGTGTGTGTCCTGACCTTGTACAGATGAGAAGCCGTCAAAATATTATATTTGATACCTTGAACTACTTATGTTTGCAACTTGAACATCCAGTGTGTAATATTTGTTTTTTAGGCGTGCAGATGATTGCACAATGCAACAAATTTAGAACAACCAGAAGTCAGTTGCCACAAAATATTAATTGACTGCTTTAGATTTATTAGATTTAGTGACTTATCTAAGTGCTTTATGATTTAGTATAAGCAACAAATATTTAATGGAATTAATTAATAGAAATATGCTTTTCAGTTGTAGTTGCTCTCTGCTGTCAAACTCCCTCTAATGTCGCTGAAATACTAAATATTTCTCTGTCTTAAATAAAACTATCAGCCTCTTCACTGTCAGATTTATTTATGTTATTGTCAGCCAAGGGTAATTTACATGGCAAATCTGGCTGAAATCTATAAGTTTTCTACTTCAACACTGTAATATGTTTTTCTAATCATTTTTATGCTCTTACCTTGATGTCATGTAGCTACAGGGTCCCTTAAAAATCTGGAATTTCCTGGAGTTATTTGTAAAAGTGTGAGGAGAAAACGTCAGCTTAGCCTAGTTGCCAGATTCTATTTAAATCTCTTGGAAGAAATTTAAAGTTGCAGAAATCTAACTCCAATTTACATCCACAATCCGTATGTCGCCACATCTCCACTTCAGCATTTATTGAACTTACTGATACTTTTGGTTTCCCCAGCATTTTGTTTGGTTTTGTGTTTTTTTTTCTATGCTTTTGAAAAATGTTTGCATTCAAATGGTTGGGAAATGTTTTAAATTTGCATCTAGAGAAGCATTACATTGGAAGAAACCCTGTTCATAATTCTCTATGACTTAATGAAATTAACGCTTACTACATATTTAATAAAGTTTTTCTTTTTCTAGAAGATAGTTAAACCCGCGTTCCCTCCAAGGTTTTAACTACTCCTTAAACACCTGTACAGTGTGGCGGGAGGGGGCAATATATAAAATTATATCCAACCAGCATTTTCTCTGCTTTTATTGATAAAGTATTTCTAAGTTGCTCAAAAGTACAATTTATTAAGTTGTAGAATTAAACCCTTTAATGGCCAGAAACACTTAAGAAAATTCAACACACTATTAGATCCCTTTCATGGCAGTCTGAGCTTGTTTTTGTATGTTTTTTTTAACACTGATATGTTTTAGTTTATCTTCATGTCCCACCTGCTGCTCTGAACAGTCATTTCTACACACAATTAATTTCCCTTCAAGGGATTTTTTTTTAAAACATTCTGCAAAAAGCAATTTATCAACTCCAAACACAAACATGCTTGTCATTTGTATCATCTTCTGCGGTGCAAGTGAAGACAGCAGCTGTCAGTGGAGGCCTAATGCTCTTAACTGTCCCGTCAGTTCTGCCATTTCCTTTTTTTCTTTTGTGACGAACCTTGCTGTCAGTGTTTTGAGACAAATGTCTCGGCCTTTTGTTCAGAGACTAGTTCAGAATAATGACTGCAGGCGGCTCAGGAGTTCAGCTCGTCTGTGTTTGTTTAAAAGTGAATCGAAGCTGAGCTCTGCAACGCAACACTTGCTTCCTCTGGTATTCTGACGGTTCATATTTGATGGATGAGGGATGAGCTTCAGGTGTGGAAGTCGGAAAGGCCTAACCAGGTTCAAATCAGGACTCTCCGCTCCACACAGCACTCAGATCGGGGAAAGCACATGCTGGTTAGATGAAAATATCGCTTTAAATCCAAATCTGTTGGCGTTCTGCATCATTTTGAACTTGGCTGCAATGAAGGCAGGTCTGATAAATCCTAACATCTGAATATCTTCTTTTTCTTCTCCCAGCAGCTTACAAACATTACCGGCGTCAACTGGACTCCACAAATTTTATTTACTCGTCTGAATACTTACGTTCACTAAAGATGTGTAGATGTGGCATTTGAAAATGCGTCTTCTTCTCAGGATCTTGTGCGAGTCGGAGTCTCTCCTGATTGGCTGCAGCAGAGCCACACACCTGCAGCTCATTGGATCATCAGCCCGGGGAGGATTTAAGGAGCTGCAAGGCCTCCACTCTCTGCTGGATGATTACGCAAACATGTTGGCCTCTGGTCTGTGTATGACTCTTCTGAGAAATGCTAGGATTTATGTGACTCACCTGTGTTTGTTTTTTTTTTTTTTTAGCTCCACCGTCTCTATTTGGTTCACTCTTCTCTCTCTGATTCTCAGCGGTCCTCTTGTGTTTTCGAGCCCTAACCAGGACTGTGTGCTCACCTGCAGCCGGTTCCTATACTCCCTTTCTCCCTCTGAGAAGCCTGCAAGGTACTATAAGCCCATTTAACTTGCAACATCAGATTTTTTTTTTTTCCGTTAATCTGCCTCTCCTCCTGCAGATGAACCTCAGACCTGAACCGAGGAGAACTTCTGCAATGTTCTTACCTTTTTGTACATATTTAAAATAAATGCTTAAACTCGCCTCTGTTTCCGTGTGTGATTCTGCATGTGGGTCAGACTTCCTCCCAACATGGTGCTTGTTCTTTAGGCCCTTCCCTCACAGGTCCCACCTTATGGTTACTGGATGGCAGTCGGCATTAGTGAGGGCCTTAATTTGAGTCCAGGCTCTGCTTGTGTTTTCACGGACAACATGCGAGATCCTCCGACTAGACGCAGGTGACATTTTGTTTGACTCTAACTTCACCAATGTAGGTGAAATTTTCCAGCATTTACAACAGTGGCACGGTGCATATTATGACTTAAAAGAAATTTAACACATAAAGCTTTGAACTTGGGCCGTTGTCTCTTAAAGAAATTCCTTTCTGAAACTCTACCTTCAGGAAGTTATGTCACTCTAATGTTTTTTTTATTTATTTTTTTTTTCCCAGTGTTCCACTGAGAAGTGGCTTATATGAGCTCAGCAGCTCCACTAGGTGTTTGCTAATTGCTGTTGGCTAGTCTGAAGGAGTTTTGGGGGGAGGGCAACTGCAACTCCAAGGAGGAACTTTGTTCTCTAAGGTGGCGCTAGCTCCACCCAGGTGTTTTGCACAGCTGCATGGTTGCCATGGAAGATCAAATGATTTCTTAAACACGCATGAAGGAATCAAGGCAACAGTCCAGCTATGTTTTTGAAGAGAATACCAGGATGTAAAGCTGTAATTTCAACCTTTTTTTTTTTTCCTGGTTTCAACTTGGTTAAGAACCGTCTGCATGAAAAAAACAAACATTAATAATTTGTTTCCTGACTTGAGATTCTGATGAATCTCCATTTTTGAATCTCTCTTACAGGGACAATTTTTGGAAAGTGACCAGGCAGTAAGGAAATACTCCTGCTGACTTTGCCAGTTATGCAAGGCACCATTGATCCTCTCTCGGTAATTGCTGGATACCCTGCAAATGAATCACGCAATACTTCAACTCTATTGTAAATTCACAAATGAACTGGTTGTGTTCATCTAACTCCCATTCCCCACACGGAAATCCACAGTAAGTTTTTCATATGAAGACTGTGACAAGACTGTCTTCCATATTTATTTTATTTTTTACATTCATTCATTCATAATGATTTATACAGCTAGTACTCTATACATGGGCCTGAATTATTCCCGCTATAGAGCTGCTTGAACGAGCGAGTGTAATGTTTGAGACTCTAATCCTTCGTGCGCCAGCCTCTTGTATGGAGGCTTAAGATGGTTTTGATCTCTGTTCAGTGGCTGACTGCTCCGTCTGCAGATCCAGCCCGAACGGCGGTCCAGTCAGCTGCAGGATCCTCCCGCTCCCAGAGAGCGAACATCCCGAACAGAACGGAGGCTCAGCTGAGTGGAGCCAGGTAAGCAAACGGAGGAGAAAAGGTTCCTGTGCTGAAAACCAGAGTTCTGTTGCGCAGATCAACGATTATTTCCTCTAAAAAGTAATCGATGAGAAAAAGAAAACCTTCATATGGTTTCCAAAACAAAACATTTGTCATCAGGTTTTTTAATATTAAAGGAAGAGCACTCTTTAATATTAAAAGAGTTTATATATAACTTATTGAGTGAGGTACATGTACTATTCATTATCCATCGAGATTGAATCCAGACCAGCACGGCTGAATTATGAAACATGGTTCTGATCCCCTCCCAAAGCTCAAACGCATGACTTGTTAATGAAGCGAGTCTGTTGTGAATCCACTACGTTTTATAACAATTCTGAGATTCAAAGTTATGCCGGCAATAGTTTTGTTAACAGATGGACGTTTCATCCGAGGCTCGATCAACAGGAAAATGCAAACTTCAGGCAGAATAAAGGCATCCCACTCATTTTAAATGCTGTCGATTGTTTTGGGTTGGCCGTAAATAACCCAGTGGTGGAGTCCTTCAGTGTGGAAGGCCAAAAGCTGCATTAAACACTGCAGACCACAATACGGACATGATCAATGCATTGCAACCATGAATAAAACAGCAACTGCAGCTGCATTCTTGTACGTTTGGTTAAAAAAGGAAGAAAAAAAGTTTAAGCATTTGGGAATTCTTACTACGTGGATTTCTTCCTCTGCAGTTTTCAGTGTTTGGAAAGAGGGCAAAAAATAATTACGGACACAAAGGACGCTGTGTTTTGTGCCACAAAACGTAGCATTGGTTTGTTGTTCGACAACTTCTTCCTGGATTGCAGACGTACCGTGTTCTGCCCCTGACTCCTGAGAGCTTATGCAACCTGTCTGGAGGTTCAAAGCCTCCTTTGTCTGCCGGGCGTTTCAGTCGAGGTTACTAACGGTCATGGTTCTCATTTTCACGTGTACAGTCAACATCAGAATTAATGGTATCGCACAAAACCCTTACACTCGCTTGTAAGAGGGGGGGAAAAAATCTCCACGAAGTTTGACCACCGTATTTTATCGACAAGCTGAATTGTGACAAGAAAACTGAAAAATGACGAGGCCGAAATGATCCCACGTTTTGTTGACTTCCAAAACAAATTAATTAGCACAACGCACTTTTCACACCGCTTCCGAGTAACCAATCAACACTGAAACCTGCGTAAGGAACTTTGGTTATCAGGGTCACTGACACTTGGACACTTGGATTACTCCAACACTTTTGGTAAGAAGCAAATTCGTACAGTACAGCCGATGAAAGAGAAAGGAGTCTGAATCTCAGAGGACAGTAGATGCTCATTGTGAGGTTGGAGGCTACGCTGACTATTCCAAACATTTCAGTGTTCAGTACCATTGCATGATTAACTGTACAGGGCCTTGTATTAATTTACCTTAAACTTTTTCACATTTTGCCACATTAATGTTACAAATATTTGTGTATTTCACTGGGTTCCCTTTTTATAAAAGTTCAACTCAAAATGGTGCATATTTGTGATGTGTGTGTGTTTAGGGGGGTGACGGGGAAGAAACGCTCCATGATTTGGATCTAATCTACCTGAATCAGTTCTTTCTACAACTGCATCTTTTCTCTGCGGTTACAGCTGCATGTTGTTTTGGGTGCTGCAGACCGATGATTTGCCCATTCTTTACAAAACGGCTCCAGCTCAGTCAGACCAGACGAGGCCTGGTCTGACTGGGCGGAGCGTCGTTTTCCTGCTGGAAGATGAGCCTTTCTGCCCCGGTAAGTCTAACGCAGGTTCCAACAGGTTCCCATCTATCTTGTCATCAACTCCTCTGAACAAGGAGTCGACGAAGGGATGGGTTACGTTTCTGTTTATGATCAAACACAACTACAAGAGCAGTTAGTAGGAAGAGACTGTAAAATACCATGCAGAAGAGGTTCTTTCAGCTAATCGTCATTTTGTGGTCGGGCTTCAAATTGGTGGAATACGCTACCATTGGAGCTAAAATGTTACATCATTTGGGAAATGACTTATTCAGTGGTTACGTCATCAAAACTGTACTCGTGTTTTGAATAATTTTTCAATGAACCAATGTTTACATAAGGATGTGACTTTTAATTTTTATTGATGTCTTCTGTAAATGATGCTACTTTTTGCAATCCATTGGAATCTCTCAAGAATCACAGGTCATGTATGTTTTTATGCATGTCCATTGTATTTTTATTTTGTTTTTAAAAAAAATCCCTTCCATCAACCTGACACTACAGATGAAAATTTGGATAAATCAAGCATACTTGCGTGATGCATCCATGTTTAGCATGCATTGTTCCCTTTATGAAATAAATAAAGTCCAAAACTCAAATTCAAAGGATTCTCCATGTGCATGGTTATGTGCAGCGTCGTATTTAACACACAGCTTTTGTCATTTTGGTCTCAGCTCAGCGCCCCCTTGTGGCAAACTTGGCACAGTTCTTGTTGTTCGCTCAAAAAGGTCAGACATGTGGAGAGCGGGTCAACAGTCCCACCTGAGCTGTGGACTTCTGCAGCTCCTCCAGCATCGCCATGGGAGTCTTATCTGCGGACATTTAGTTTTGTGCTTTCCAAATCTGGAACAAGCTTAGAAAACACTATTGACTAAGCAACCCAGAACAACTGGAGCCAACATTTAGTTTTATACCTAGTTAATCCAGAACAAACTTAAGATCCAGAGATCGTAGTTTCATAGTTCATAGACTATGAAGTGCTTATTCTTATTAAACACGTGGGACCAATATTCAGCTTTATTCCTACTAAGCAGCGACCCAGAACAAGAATCAAACATGGAGACACAGAAACTCCTACGAGTTTATAAATTGTGGAGCACTTGTTCTTCACCTTACTAATCGAGAACAAACTTTAGATCTAGGTAATGCCCCATGAGTTTAAATTGTGTAGTGCTTTTGTCTTTTTTTTGTTTTGTTTTTCTAGTACCTCCTTCTAATTCATGTAAAGCACTTTGAACTGCCTTATTGCTGAAAATGTCCTATATAATTAAGATTCCCTTGCCTCGCCTTTCTAATGTCTGTTTTTTTGGTTTTTTTTGTAGCGCATCCTCCGTTCTCAATGTTGTCAATGCAGACTTTCTTGGATGCGGGCGTCGCATTGCGCTGTCGTCTCGTCCCTAACAGGAGGAGAGAGAGCTGCAGCAGATTGAGAGGGAGGTGCGCATGCAGGAGAGGGAGCCTACAAAACTGCTGGCCACCTGCTCCCAGAGAGATCAGGCCCTGGAGGCCCCCAAGAGCCTGCTGACCCGCAACGCCCGCATCCTGGCTCTGCTCGGCCAGCTGCAGAGGATGAGGAGAGCACAGATCTTAGGGGGAGAGAGAGAGGGACACGGGTCGGTAGAAGCACAGGGTTTGAGTGTGTGCATGTTTTCACTGGAAGGTAATTGCTCAGGGAGACGCATGTAAATGAGGAACTTAAAAAGTCTTTTTTTTTTTTCTTAGTTAAAAAGCGAACCGAAGAAGTAATTTTTGCGAGAAAATGCGCAGCCTGTGCCAGCAGACAAGATGTCAGGCAAGGTTACTTGGAGATGTATGAGCTGTGTTTACATTACACAATGAATAGATCCAGAATTTCCATTTCTAAGTTGTATCTTCAGGTGCGAGAGTCGTGAACATGCAACCGATGTGTCAATACTGCTTAAGGGAATTGCTTCTCGATTTTAGAACAGACAAAAAACCCCGTTTTGCTTCTTTTATTTTCCATATTTCCTGGACGTGGACGGCTGACTACTGGTTATTTTGACAGCAGGATATCTGAAGATGCAGTGCCATGTACTGGGAAAGTGTCACTGTCAGGTAGCAAAATGTCTTTTGTACAAATCGTACTTAGCTGCTTGTTGCAACAAACTTCTTTTTTTTTTTTGCATCTCTGACTTATTAATTTGCACTCTGCAGACCTGCGAATCCCCCTCATGTGGAAAGACTGAGTACTTCAAAAACAAAGGATGGCAGAGATGAGGGCAAAAAACCCCCAAAACTTCATCGCCATAGAGTGATCACGCACAAATGTAAGTTTCGTGCAGCTGGTAGCACTGTCGCCTTACTCTGGCTTCCTCCCACAGTTATAAAACATTAATGCATAAATTGAAATGTGTCCAGATTTGTCAGATTAAAAAAAAGGACCCACCTTTTTATTAAATTAGTTTTGTTGTTGTTGTTGTTCTGATGTAATATTTTCATTTTAGATGTCACGTTTTCACATCAGTGGAAAAACGATCCTGTTTAATAAAAATAGTTGCATGTTTGTTTCGCTTTGTAATAGTTTTTAAAAATAATTCATTGAACTTGTCTAAATGTCTCAGGGACAAATTGTAGGTGACTAAAAAAGTGTCTCAAAACCCAGATTATTATTATTATTATTATCCATCCATCCATCCGTCCATTTTCTAACACCCTTGTCCCCAGTGGGGTCAGGAGGTGCTGGTGTCTATCTCCAGCTACGTTCCGGGTGAGAGGCAGGTTCACCCTGGACAGGTCGCCAGTCTGGCGCAGGGCAACACAGAGACAGACAGGCACACACACACTCACACTCACTCACATCTAGGGAGAATTTAGAGAGACCAATTAACCTGACAGTCATGTTGTTGGACTGTGGGGGGAAGCCGGAGAACCCTGAGAGAACCCACGCATGCACAGGGAGAACATGCAAACTCTGTGCAGAAAGACCCCCGGCCGGGATTTGAACCCAGGACCTTCTTGCTGCAAGGCAACAGTGCTACCAACTGCGTCCCTGTGCAGCCCAGCGACGAGGCGGGTCCGGGCTTCTCGCGCCGCGTCGAGATCTACAGCTGCTGCGGGGCCGAGGATTTCCCTCCGGCGGCCCCGGCTCCCAGGAGAATGATCTTCCTGGGAGGCTCGTTCAGCAACTGTTGGGATGCCCGGAAAAAGATCCGGGCCGCCGCGTTTGAGTCTGTGTCCTGCGTCCTGCTCCGTCTGCCCGAGGCCTGAACATGTTTCACCTCTTTCTGCACTGTGGGCGCGGCCCTTGGAACACGTTTAATTATTATGATTTTATTTTTTAAAGAAACTCTGATTGTATGAATTTCTTTGCATTCATAGGGGCCCAAAGTATAACCTGTTGGCCCAGACAACACTGACTATTGAACATGTCAGAGAGGGTTTCAAGACGCATGATTTAACACTTTCAGCAACTGGTAATTTCCTGTTGTTTCCCTCTTATTGTATTTTTTTAAGTATGATTTAGGCTTTTTTTTTACAGAGGATAGTCCATTCTGGTTGCCTCGGTATGGAAACATGTGCTGCTGCTTAGTCGCCCAGCCTTTATGCATGACTCGGCCAGCAAAGAGGGGCCAATTTAAGATCAAGGTGAATACATATTGTAACATTTCTTTTTGCCACCAATCACAACAACTCCCTTTGATTCCGATTTACTTGCGTGTGTCTTTGTTTCTTTATTGCTCTCACTCAGCTTGAGGACGACGCAGGTCATTGGGGAAACTTCTACTGTGGCCTCGCAGGCCAAACTCTTCTCTGCTGTCTGCTGTGGAGAAGAGCTGGAGTCGGAGGACGAGCCTCTGCTTGTGATCCCCGTCACAAAGGTTTGGGTTTGAAATATGCAAAGTCAGAATGAGGTCAATGCAAAGATGCAGACATGTTGCTTCTTGGGTCGGTTGCAGTCGCAGGACAAACCCACTAGAGAGCACCAGTGAGTAAAAACACGGAACAAAGCTGTTTAGAGAGTTTCACGGTTTAAATCCGGGGTTATTTCTCCCCACTCTCGGTCAGATATCACACTAATCTATTCAGTTATTTAATAATGTAGTTTAATAAAGATGATTTGTCAAAGATCAGAGTATGGAATGAATTCAGTCAAATGCAGCTGCAGATGCACACTTAAAACAGCAAAAATGTTTCTATGTTGCAGCATAGAAACATTTTTACACACTTATAAGATCACCTTATAAGTGTGTATAAGAATTCATGTTGTAGCCATCGATAAATGGATCATCTTCACAGTAATGTCATTCCCCACTGAAATTCACACCTTTAGAGTATTTATTGCGTGTTGTGGTAAGAAGAAACATCATCTGGTGTCACAATTATTTTCCTATTTAACAACCATAACTGAAGCATTCCTTTCAAATATACACTTTAATTTTTAAGTTATCTGCGACTTCCTGCTAGGCTGGTGATGTCAAGCAGATTGCCCAATTCTCTCACCGACTCTTAAATAAATAAGTAAACAAACGGAGAGAAAAACGGACGACACACTGAAGTAGATCAGAGGTTTGTTGAGCTGTGAGTCAGGAAGTGGCTGCGACAAAATATCTGCATGTCAAGCCCTGCTTATGAAAAAAAATAAAATAAAATAGACGGCTGTGACAAACGGTGTTGGATGAGGAGCCGAGATTTTTCTTACCAAGCAGAGGGAGGTGAAATAAAAATCTCAGATCAGCCACAAGAGCTTTTATTGTGTTTTTTCTTTCTTTTTTTTGTGGGGGGAGGTGAGGAATTAGAATTTCTTAGACTTCTACACATTTTTACTGCGGGTGGCAACAAGTGTTGCCCTTCTCTGCTTTTGACAAGTTCAGGAAGTGAGGTTGAAACGGCTACTCTTCTGCAAGTCCATTTAAGTTAACATATTCATATTATTTACACAAAGTCCATGAACATGGAAGGATCCGCATGTCATTAAGGGGAAACAAAAATATTGAGAGATTGCTCTGTTTGCAATTATTTGGAATTATTTTTAGGCATTTTATTCTAACTCCAATTCATTCAAGTGCAGCAGGTGGTAAAGAGGTGCATCTGTGTAAAGAGGGAGCGTGTGGACGAAGGAGGTCGATGCCCTTTATATCGAAATGTGTGTATATATGAGGCAACTTCTTTAATTTAGGCAAAATGGACCCAAAAAAAAGAGATTTTGTTTTTACTTTGAGTCAGTTAAAAGACCAAAAGTCTCGTTTGAAATTGCTCTGATGTAGGAACATGATCACCATCCAACGTTTTGTCGCATACAGTCCACAGGGCGGCAAGAAACGTGTTGGGAATAGAAGCAAAGTAAGTGCAGAACGTTTGACGAGAAGCGTGACGTTAGCCGTGAACTCGTCACCCTACACTGTGCCGAACCGGCTGTGGCGCAGCAGAGGGAAACGGGGAGGCAGCGGCCTGTCGACGAGGAGAATAGTCAGAGTAGCTCTTTGTGTTCATTCAGATTATCTGTCATGCCATTCTGTCGCCGACATAATAGCAAATATGTGAATGACATGTTTTTCACAGGATACATAGTGTTGCTTTCAAGAGATGAACATAAGTGTGGTGTGAAAACGTTTTTCATTTAGTTGCCTGATCGTTTTGTAAAGTAATATTTGTCCAATAGTCGTGCACAAACATATTTTTAGAAAATATGAAAGTTAAACCCCCCCTTTTACTTTCTTTAAACATTCATGGCTGAGGTCTATTAGCGTCTTGGGTTAATTGTGAGCGGTGTAGTTGATTATTAAAAATGAATCTCAAGCTCAAAAATAGGACTTGACTAATTGCACCCAGTGACATGTTCATCAAAACGCTGATCTACACAGGAACTGAGCCGTCTGTTTTTTTTATTTTGTTTTTTTTTAGCTGCTTTCATTTATTTATTTTTTAAAAAACATTTTTGATTTGTAAAGAAATGAAGTTGTTTACCTCAAACTACTCACCTGTTGCACAGTTGAGAAAAACCAGCCTGAGCTGCAGTCTACTGATTTATAGCTCATCAGCTTGCGGCGTGTCATTTGAAGCTCTGCAGTTTTTCCTCAGGCACTTCTGCAGGGTGTTTGTGACAGTATAAACTTGACAGTATAACTTGTACTATTAGTATGACGGAATAACTTCTAAATTAGCCACAGCGTGTTATAGGGACACCTATTTAAGTGACTAAATTTATCAATATTGCACCTGGATGATCACGCAGTGCAAACAATTTTTCACAAGACGAAAGGATGCAGAGCGGATCATTCACCATTCCTCTGTAGGTGATCTAGAGAGATTGTACAGTCACCATTCCTCCTTTAAACCCACAGTAGATTTTAGTTTCTGATAAATTATTCCTATAATGATTTGCCATATGCTTTGGATCATGATGTGGTTAAAGCCCCAATGATAACCCAATATTGGCTCACTAGCGGAGTTAAGATTTTCAATTACGATAGTGCGGCGCTTCAGTTTCGTGGATTTTTATTGTGTCGAAACACAAATATAGGTTTCCCAATGTGTTGCAATTTCGCATGCAGAGTTGATCTTGATGAAACGTGAGCCATGTTTCCTCTAACTTTGATCGCTGACTTTTCAGACGCAAAACAGTATTTATTTCAGATGTGCATATGTAACCACTGGGTTAAGCCAAATTTACCAAACATCCTGGAGACCTTCCTGAGAAATACCTCGAGTTTGGACAGCATGTCTGACTGTTGTTGCCTGCGGGATGACGAGGAAAGGGGGGTGGGGAGAGAAAATAATCTCATGATTAATCTGTACGGTTTAGGATAAGGCATTAACCAGTGACGTCAAAAAGGACCAGTTTAACCAAGAAACCTGCAGACAGACATGTGTTAAAAGAAAAAAAAAAGTCCACCTGACTCTTTTCTTACATAATGACAATTTATCAGATGTTCCTTGTGATACCTTTGTTTCCTCCTTTGCAGATGGATCTCTTTTTACATTTATTTTTGGTAAATGCCAGCTACCACATACCAGTGCATCAGTATAAAACAATTATGAGGAACTGAGAGTGAAGAGGAAATGTTCTTTTAATACGGTTCATTAACTTTTTGCTTATGGAACAACCACATGTATGAGGATGGGAGGTTTTGTTTTTCTTGACGTTATTTGTACATTTTATCAATGCAATGCATTCCAATGTGCAATCATATTCAATAATCATGATGATTTTCTGCTGGGGGCTGACACAAACATGATATTTAAGATTAAAATATTACACCAGAACAATAAATAAAAAAATTTAAATACCTGCTTAAAGGTCATTTTCAAATTTAACTTTTAATCTGATCAGCGGGTGGCATATCCTGATTCCTGTAAGTTTCTCACTCTTGATTCTTGAGCGTTGGATAGAAAATAAACCTTTTATGCACCGATTGCTGTCGTGCTGAATGCGAGGCCACTCATTCAACACGGGCAATCGGATCCCTCCTCATCAATCACAGACTGGCATAACCTGCTTGCTAAGCGGAAAAGCCATTGTTAAACAGGAGGGGGGGAAATAAAAGCTGTGTTTTGGCTCGTATTGTGTTTTGCGTCTACTTCTGATTCCATGTCAAATCTCTTTGACGTGTGTTTTTTTCAGTGTTTCGTTTTTCCATCATCGTTGTCACGTTAGATTTAACTGCGAATGTTGGAAAAAAGAAAATCCCAATGCAAAAAGGATGTTTTCTCTTAGCGCTTGAACATTAAACACCTTCCTGACGACGGATCTTGATAATGTTACACTTGAGATGAAGTTCAGACGAGCTAAGTACGTTTATCATTGCAATATTCAAAAGCCACGTGTACTCTTCCACCAAGCCGGTTCTTCCAACGTGGTAAAATGTGACCCGGCTCAGGAAACCAAAAGAAATGCCTATCGATCTTGTCCTGTCTCATGAGATGAAGAGGAAGTTCACTAGAATTTCCATCCCTGGTAAAGGATGCACCTGCAGTCCAAAGTGTTTATTTGTTACCTGAACTTTCCCCAATTCTTTCACAAAAAAGTCAAACTCGCATGTGGAGGAAGGTGCTCTGGTCAGGACAGACCAAATTCAACCAAAACTGGCCTAAAAATAATAATGATTAAAAAAAACAAGCACTGGGTAGAACATTGGTGCTGGCAGCGTCATGGTAACAGACTGGGGCCGACGCCCTTAAATAAAATCTATTTCAACACATTGAAGAGAAGTCCCTCAAACAGTAAACAGTCTACCTGTATGTGATTTAATCATAAATACAGCTGGTCTGTGAAGGGATTTATCAGAGAACCTTTGCCCTGAGCCTTAGCTGACCAGAATTTAGACTAGTCTAAATTTGGATATATATACCAAAATGTGTACCGTATTTCCCGCACTATAAGGCGCACCTAAAACCCTTCAATTTTCTCAAAAGCCGACAGTGCGCCTTATAATGCGGTGCGCCTTATAGTGCGGAAAATACGGTACATATATATATATACTATGTTATTATATTAATGTAGATGTTCTTGCAGAAAATTTCTGAGAAATCTAAATTAAATATCAAGCTTACACCATTTCTGTATTTTGTTTACATACCAAGGTGTGTCTGTCTGAAAGCGATACTGTCCACAGGCTACAGATTAGCATTAGCATGCGGCCTACGCAGACCTGCCAAGCTGGAACAAGGCCCTCCAGCAACATGTCTACAACCCGAGTAAGGAAATTATCTGAAGAATAAGTCTTGTTTATTTTAAGCTCTTACCTGCTATGAAAACTGCTCGGGCTATTATTAGCAAAGTGAAAGCAGGTCGTTGGTTTCAAACCGATGCAGCGCAGGGCGTTGTCGTCGCTTGCGGGAACTGAGCAGAGGGGAATTTGGAGCGAACCGACCAGCTTTGCGGAATTCACAGGTACCGAAGCAAACGTGAACCGCAACGTTTTACTCGGTAGTTTATTTATTTATTTTAGTTTTGTCTCATTTCAAGTGACTAATAAGCAACTTTTCAGCCAGATATTAAAGGAGGTGGGTTTTAGTAAGTCATTTCTCAGTATTGATAAAGTATTAGATCCACTGGCAGGTTATTTCACTTATGGGGGAAAATGTTTTATTAGAAGTGAAATAATCTCAGTTCATTTTCTTATCTATCTTATCAGTAATAAAGAATTACCGACCCAAAACAAGCTCTCATTTCTTGCTGAAAAATTACTTTTCAACTAGTTCAGTCTTATTTTGTACGGAGTCCTCCAGGGGTCATGGGGGATTTTTTTTTTCATTTGCGTTCCCTCGCAATAATCTACTGATCAGTTATGCGGCATAATTGAATATTGTAAGTCCTTCTTACGGTGGCCGCCGTTCTTCCTGCTTTAATATAAGGTTATGTGAGGATTTTCCATGTATGCTAATATCTCCTTGTGAAATATCTGACATTTTCTATGTCCTCCTCTGACAGGAGCACGCGACTTTGACACCTGGGTGGTGGGTGTGTCGATGTGGGCGTGACGTCATCAGGTATGAACGGGAAGGATACTGGTCTGCTGGCTTTGTGTGTGTGAGGAAGCGGGTGAGCGGGGCGGTCAGTCCTTGCAAAGTTTGGAGCCTGATGATCAAATAATGGAATAAATCGATAATTGTGACAGAACAAAGAAAGAAGAGGTTTGTAGTTGATTGATACAGGGACAGATGAGGTTAAACCAGTGCGGCTCTTTACCATCATCAGTTTGTCGTGTTTTTAATAATAAAACTTGTTTGTTATTATTAAGTCTGTGGTGCAAAACACTGATTGAAAATCGATGTATTTACTGCATGTTTATGTCTGTTAAGGCTGAGATGGAGCTGAACATGAAAACGGCCCTTTAGACAACCAGCACAACAGAGACACAATCAAAACTGTCAGACGACTTATTGCACCGCAGTAATAACTCAGAAATAGTCCAAATTGGGATGTATTTTTATTTCTTTCCTACTTACGGAAAGCTTCTGTTTATATCACAGGTTTGTGGTGCCTTTCTATACTAAAGAAAAAGATGGGAAAATCCTCACATAATCTTATATTAAAGCAGAAAGTATGGCGGCCACCGTAAAAAAGGCTTAGAGTGTTCAATTACGCCGCATGAACTGATCAGTACAGTATTGCGAGGGAACACAAAATACATTTTTTTCAACATGTCCTCTTGAGGGGCTCCATAATTTTAAGTTTACCAAGACTTTTGCACAAAAGAACTACTAAAAATACTTGATAAGATTTTGTGTTTCGGCTGCATGGTGCATAGTTTTCAAAAGGTTTTACGAAGAAAAGCCTGATTGGTGTTTGTTTACTTCTACAGAGTCGATACTTTGTAGAACCACCTAACACTTTTGCACATCTAGAGTCTTCTAGAGTTTTCTCACATGAAGCAGATCACTGTTTGGACTTTTGCTAGGCCACTAACACCTTAAAACCAGTTCATTTCTCATCTGGCATCATCCTGCCAGAAGGTAAACAATTGCCCCAGTGTTAAATCTTTTAAAGTTTCTGTCTTTCTACCCTCCCAACTCGACAATGCGCCGCCGTTTTCAGGGGGATGTAAAGTGTTGGCAGGTTCACTTTTAACGCTCGTTGTACAAAATCTAGAAACCTACCATATTGTTTCCTTTATTGCAATGTTTTTGATTTTTCTTTGCCATTAGTAGTGATGATTAAACGTCTCCTTTATGTCAGGAGGGTTTTACTGTTTTCTGCGTTGTTGGTTCAATGAAAGCATCAAAAGCCAACAAATTTGCAATTGGTCACAGTGTGACTGGAGTCCTAAAGAAAAGTATTTCCAATGGGAATGATCCTCCAGGGCAGCATTTGTTTGTGGGACTGTTATTGCTGTGACGCAGTCTGAGCCGTAGAGTTACCTTAAAAATAAATTTTAAAAAAGGCGTAACAAATAGTTATTATCACTTTTGTCATTATTACAACAGCACCGCAAAATATTGTGCTAAAACCTTGAGTTCATATCTTCCACACCTAGAAACTGGACACTTTTCTTTTCACGTGCCAATTATGCTGTTGCCTTCATTATTTAGGGCAGGTCTAAATAATTAGGATGTTGCTGAAATGGCAAAACAAAAGACTTTGATGCATTTTTATCAACCAAAAAAGGTCTTTACTCTTAACAAAGTGGCTGAAAATGCTTCTGATTGGTTTTCCTGACTATAGCAGACTACTACTGCATTCCTCTTGCAGAACATTAGACTTAGACTTTTGTTAGTTGACATAAAATAAGCTGCTTTGTGGTCAGCACAAATTTGCTGAAGCCTCAAAAAAAAGAAAAAACAATTGCTGTTGGTAACCTGTCACTACAATGAATGATGAAAATGTAAAGACGGAACAACTGAAAAAATCACACGTGTGTGTAATGGTGTGTGTGCGTTTTCACCCTCTGGGCCTCCTGACTGACATGTGGTACAGCAGGTATAACGAAAACCTGAACTTGACTAGACGTCATGATAGCATAATTACGAAAATCTGTTAATGAATACTTCTTTGTTCGTATTGCGGCGTGTGTAATTGCCGACTTGGGCTGTTTCAGGTCAGAGGAAACGGTGTTGCGACGAGGTGATGGCGATTGAGGCGCCGCGGTCCAGGAAACCCAAAACGGCCAAGCAGGGATCTCTGTTTCATGAAACGGGTAACGTCTCTAAACACACAGCGGCGCCGTTGCATTCAAGCATTTCTGGGATGACACACCACGTCTCTGATTTCAGGGGTTTTTCTTGGAGGTGTTTTTTTTTTCCTCCTCTTTCAAAACGATTAGTTAACACATTCTTTTTCAATTCAGTTAATTTCCTCTTGCTTTGTCCTTTTGTTTGAGACGTCCCTCTGAACCGATGCCAGTGCAGAAAACGAGACTTGAAAAGATGCCATGAAAGGGATCCTTGATTTAAATTGACAGCAATGCAGCGTTTTGTTTTCTGTGTGTGTGTGTGTGTGTGTGGGGGGGGGGGGGGGTGTGGGTGTGTGTGTGTGTGTGTGTATTTTACGGCTGTGCGGTTGTTTACGTTACTGTTATGGAGACGAGCTGAAACGGCAGTCGCTGCCATCGCCCTCAGTTTGAAGTGTTGGCAGACAAACGTCTCATCTGACAAAGAAAATATCAACATTTACAGAGCATTTCAAAACTGTTCTTACCTCTAGAAGTTAACTCTTGTGCTACAGCCACATATGTCAATATATTTTCTATATTTTTAATGTATGGTTTTAAAGATTTTATTTGTGTGTGTGTGGTACAAAGTTTCTGTCTGCCCCTTTTACTGATATCCTAAATGAGACTTTGCTTTACCATTTTCCTTCAGACATGAATTAAATTAAATTAAAATAACTCCAACTCTGTCTGAAGTAATCTCAGCATAAATGCAGCAGTTCTGAGAGAACTGAGCTCAGTGATGGCCGCTCCAAGACATTGACTTTGTTGTGGATAAGACACTTTGCAATTATTGTGGTGATGTGATACGGGGCATCCACAATATAAGCCTTACTTGTGCTCAAGCTTTAACTTCCTGACTGATGTTGCTTCTATATTTCCACATAACGTTTTTCCGCACTATGCCGATTTAATTCTTGAAGTACACCAGTCCCTCCTTCACCAAAACACGATGCTGCCACCCCGATGCTTCAGGTTCCCAGGCTTTTCATATTTTATTTAAATTATAACTATGCTAATGAAGGCCAAACAATTCATAGTTACAGTACAGAAAACGAGACCTGAAAAGATGCCATGAAAGGCATCCTCGATTTAAATCGACATATCTGTCGTTCTTCTCTCCGTGGCCTTTCAGCCCATGTAGGCACAGGATTTTGGTCTTTTACGTGTACTTGACGTGGGGGTGATGCGTACAGTTTTGTGCGAAAGTACATGCATTCCTGGTAAGCAGACCCCGACTATTTCCTGAATCATGTGAAAGCTGAACACCCACATTGTGTTTTTGCAGTGTATGCCGGTATGAACCCCATCTTACCAAGTGTTTATGGACTAGTCTCTGGTGCAAATGTCTAAGTACGCTTGAAATAAGACAAAACTAATGTATGAACGTAACTTTTCACAGAGATGTATGTAGGTGCTCGTTTTAACGCAAATCCTTAGTAATTTTGAAAAAGTACTCGTTCCAATGGCAAATTCTTTCACTTGTAACATGAGAAAAGTGTTCAAGTGAATTTATCTGCCAGTGGAACAGGAACTTTTTCATCAATATTAAGGAATTATCAATTTGGAGCATGCTCCTATATCTAGCTAAAAAGTACTTGTATGTTAGATTTCTTATTCAAAGAATACTAAGATATTTGCACTAGAAGCTGGACCAAAATGTCTTGGTAAGATTTTGTTTTTGGACAGATGAATGTGACACTCAGACATCTGAAAAACGATACTAAAAGGTGAACCAGACATAATTATTTTCCTGATATCTTGGATAATTTGTCTTGGATTTCCATGACGTCACACAGCGATGTGTTATCTTAAAATGTATCCACATTTGTGCGCAAGTAACCTTAGAAAGGCATAAAACGATGAGATCAGTGGATGTAAACTTCTGAATTTTAAGAAGGTAAATAAGATTTACCTTCTTAAAGATGATTTTAAACAGTTGGATAATACAGAGATTCACTTTCTCTGATGTCCAACAGCAGCGTAAAAAAATATTAGTCACATTCACACTTTAAATGTTTGGTTGCCACTTTGATAAGTGTCTTACTCCTCCAGCCCATGGAGGAGAAAATAAGATTTTCTCCTCCATGGGCTGCCACCTTATCGTGGTGGAGGGGTTTGAGTGTCCCAATGATCCTAGGAGCTATGCTGTCTGGGGCTTCATGCCCCTGGTAGGGTCACCCAAGGCAGACAGGTCCTAGGTGAAGGACCAGACAAAGAGCAGCCCGAAGACCCCAATGACGGATAAAAACTTTGGACTTGGTGTTCCCTCGCCCGGACGCGGGTCACCGGGGCCCCACTCTGGAGCCAGGCCTGGAGGGGGGGCACGATGGCGAGCGTCTGGTGGCCGGGCTTTTACCCATAGAGCCCGGCCGGGCTCAGCCCGAAGAGGAAACATGGGCCCCCCCTCCCATGGGCCCACCACCCGTGGGAGGGGCCAAAGGGGTCGGGTGCAGTGTGGGATGGGTGGCAGCAGAGGGAGGGGACCCTGGCGGTCCGATCCTCGGTTGCAGAAACTGGCTCTTGGGACGTGGAATGTCACCTCTCTGGTGGGGAAGGAGCCGGAGCTAGTGCGTGAGGTCGAGAGGTTCCGGCTAGAAATAGTCGGTCTCACCTCGACGCACGGCTCTGGTTCTGGAACCAGTCTCCTTGAGAGGGGCTGGACATACTTCCACTCTGGAGTTGCCCAAGGTGAGAGGCGTCGGGCAGGAGTGGGCATACTTGTTGCTCCCCATCTCGGCGCCTGTACGTTGGGGTTTACCCCGGTGAACGAGAGGGTAGCATCCCTCCGCCTACGGGTGGGGGGACGGGTTCTGACTGTCGTTTGTGCTTACGGGCCGAACGACAGTTCAGATTACCCACCCTTTTTGGAGTCCTTAGAGGGGGTACTGGAGAGTGCTCCTCCTGGGGACTCCCTTGTTCTGCTGGGGGACTTCAACGCTCACGTGGGTAATGACAGTGAGACCTGGAGGGGCGTGGTTGGGAGGAACGGCCCGCCCGACCTGAACTCGAGCGGTGTTCTGTTGCTGGACTTCTGTGCTCGCCATGGATTGTCCATAACAAACACCATGTTCAAGCATAAGGGTGTCCATATGTGCACTTGGCACCAGGACACCCTAGGCCGCAGTTCGATGATCGACTTTGTCATCGTTTCATCGGATCTGCGGCCGTATGTCTTGGACACTCGGGTGAAGAGAGGTGCGGAGCTGTCCACTGACCACTACCTGGTGGTGAGTTGGCTCCGGTGGTGGGGGCGAAAGCCGGTCAGACCTGGCAGGCCCAAACGTGTTGTGAGGGTCTGCTGGGAACGTCTGGCGGAATCCCCTGTGAGACGGAGCTTTAACTCCCATCTCCGGCAAAGCTTCGAACACGTCCCGGGGGAGGTGGGGGACATGGAGTCTGAGTGGACCATGTTCCGTGCCTCCATTGTCGAGGCGGCCGATCGGAGCTGTGGCCGCAAGGTTGTCGGTGCCTGTCGCGGCGGCAACCCTCGAACCCGCTGGTGGACACCTTCGGTGAGGGATGCCGTCAGGTTGAAGAAGGAGTCCTATCGGGCCTTTTTGGCCTGTGGGACTCCGGAAGCAGCTGATGGGTACCGGCGGGCGAAGCGGCATGCGGCTCGGGCGGTTGCTGAGGCAAAAACTCGGGCGTGGGAGGAGTTTGGAGAGGCCATGGAGAAAGACTTCCGTACGGCTTCGAGGCGATTCTGGTCCACCATCCGGCGTCTCAGGGGGGGGAAGCGGTGCAGCACCAACACTGTTTATAGTGGGGATGGTGTGCTGCTGACCTCTACTCGGGACGTTGTGGGCCGGTGGGCAGAGTACTTCGAAGACCTCCTCAATCCCACCAACATGCCTTCCACTGAGGAAGCGGAGCCTGGGGACTCTGGGTTGGGCTCTCCAATCTCTGGGGGCGAGGTCGCCGAGGTGGTTAAAAAGCTCTTCGGTGGCAAGGCCCCGGGGGTGGATGAGATCCGCCCGGAGTTCCTTAAGGCTCTGGATGTTGTAGGGTTGTGTTGGTTGACGCGACTCTGCAATATCGCATGGACATCGGGGGCAGTTCCCCTGGATTGGCAGACTGGGGTGGTGGTCCCCCTGTTCAAAAAGGGGGACCGGAGGGTGTGCTCCAATTATAGAGGGGTCACACTCTTAAGCCTCCCTGGCAAGGTCTATTCAGGGGTCCTGGAGAGGAGGGTCCGTCGGATAGTCGAACCTCGGATTCAGGAAGAGCAGTGTGGTTTTCGTCCTGGTCGTGGAACACTGGACCAGCTCTACACCCTCGGCAGGATCCTGGAGGGTGCATGGGAGTTCGCCCAACCAGTCTACATGTGTTTTGTGGACTTGGAGAAGGCGTTCGACCGTGTCCCTCGGGGAGCCCTGTGGGGGGTTCTCCGGGAGTATGGGGTACCGGGCCCTTTGATACGGGCTGTCAGGTCCCTGTATGACCGGTGTCAGAGTCTGGTCCGCATTGCCGGCAGTAAGTCGGGCTCGTTTCCGGTGAGAGTTGGACTCCGCCAGGGCTGCCCTTTGTCACCGATTCTGTTCATCACTTTCATGGACAGAATTTCTAGGCGCAGCCAAGGTGTTGAGGGGATCCGATTTGGTGGCCTTAGGATCTCATCTCTGCTTTTCGCAGACGATGTGGTCCTTTTGGCTTCATCAGATCGTGATCTGCAGCTCTCGCTGGAGCGGTTCGCAGCCGAGTGTGAAGCGGCCGGGATGGGGATCAGTGCCTCCAAATCCGAGGCCATGGTCTTGAGCCGGAAAAGGGTAGAGTGCCTTCTCCGGGTCAGGGGGGGTGTCCTGCCCCAAGTGGAGGAGTTTAAGTATCTCGGGATCTTGTTCACGAATGGGGGAAGAAGGGAGCGGGAGGTCGACAGGCGGATTGGCGCAGCATCTGCTGTCAAGCGGGCGCTGTACCGGTCCGTCGTGGTGAAGAGAGAGCTGAGCCAAAAAGCGAAGCTCTCGATTTACTGGTCGATCTACGTTCCCACCCTCATCTATGGTCATGAGCTTTGGGTCATGACCGAAAGAACGAGATCGCGGATACAAGCGGCCGAAATGGGTTTTCTCCGTAGGGTGGCTGGGCTCTCCCTTAGAGATAGGGTGAGAAGCTCAGTCATCCGGGAGGGACTCAGAGTAGAGCCGCTGCTCCTTCACATCGAGAGGAGCCAGTTGAGGTGGCTTGGGCATCTGGTCAGGATGCCTCCTGGACGCCTCCCTGGTGAGGTGTTCCGGGCACGTCCCACCGGGAGGAGGCCCCGGGGAAGACCCAGGACACGCTGGAGGGACTATGTCTCTCGGCTGGCCTGGGAACGCCTCGGGATTCCCCCGGAAGAGCTAGAAGAAGTGGCCGGGGAGAGGGAAGTCTGGGCCTCCCTTCTGAAGCTGCTACCCCCGCGACCCGACCTCGGATAAGCGGAAGAAGATGGATGGATGGATGGATGGATAAATAAGATTTTTTTTTTTCCATTCAGGCATTTAGCAAATACGTTGGTAATGATTCAAAACCAAGAACAAGAATCGCCTGGCTTGATTTAATGTCAGTGAGAGAGAAACTGTCGTTTATATTAAATCAATTCGGTTCATTCAGAAAGCTTAATAACTGAAGAAGAAAAAAAACTATAAATCTTCAAGACGTGAAAGTCATAAATCAACTACTTTACAGGCTTTTCTATTTGACAAACTGGGACCAGAGCAAGAGGTTTTTCTTCATATAATAATCATACAGCACTGGACTTACTGCTTTGTCAGACATACTCAACAATCCAAGATTATGGTTTTGTGCAGTTGACACAAATCTTAATTTTCTGTTTCCACATTAATTTGAAATATTGATTTCTGGTTCCAACGTTTGCAGCTCAAAGACCCAGTGAATTAGTTATCAGCTTTTCTTGTTTCCAATTCAGTACTAATATTTAAATACAGTTTTTTTTTTTTTTTAGGTGCAAACTAAATGAAAGCAGCTGTTAAAATGATTTAAAACACAAGTATGGCAAAAAATTATTGCAAAATTGTGTCGAAATTTCAGCTAAAACGTGTGAGAATATTTAATATCTGTATTTGCAACACTTTTGAATTAAGGTTGTTTTTTTTTACAATATGATTTTTGAATAGATTTCTCCATTATTGATAAGAAATATTAAATCTATGCAGACTCGATAGCCGCACAGATCAAGTAGAGACGAGCAGAATTTGTAAAAACCAGATTGCGCGTAACGCCAGTTCAAAACCCACTTCATTGTGGAAGACTTAAATCTTCACATCAATACACACATTGATATTTCAGCAATTGTGCCTGTTCTTTCATGCTAGAAATTCAGACAAAAAGCAACAAAAAAACACACACACAGAGGTTCAGTGTTTATCACCAACAAGTTGGGGAGAAACCAGACCTTGAAGCGGACAAACGAGTCTGAGTGATTAACAGTGGAACCCATAAATGAGCCGGGACAGAATGTCAGACGCTGTCGTCAGGACCGACCGCGTTATCTCTCACACCTGCTGACAAAAACGTCAGTCATGCCGATGAAAATATATGCAAGATGTTTGCGGTTAAGAGATGTTTCAGAGTTTTAATGCGAGAGGGAGGAAGGGGCGGGAAGCCGGAAAAAAAACTTCCTCATATCCAATCGTCATAACATCGCCTTGGGATGTTTACTGGCTCTGCGAGCCATACTTGAAATATTTGAGTTTGATAGTTGGATTTATTATCTCCATCTTCCTCTTCCTTTACAGCAGGGGTGGGCAATCCTGGTCCTCGAGGGCCGGTGTCCTGCAACTCTTGCAAGTCTCCCTGGTCCAACACACTTGAATCCAGCAGCTGAATCACCTCCCAAGTGCAGTCAGGTTCTCCAGAGTCCTGCTAATGACCTCATTATTTGACTCAGGTGTGTTGAAGTGGAGATGCATCTAAAAGTTGCAGGAGTCCGGCCCTCGAGGCCTGGAGTTGCCCACCCCTGCTTTACAGGAACTCCCTCCTCTCCGAGAAAAGGTCCTGGAATTCCAGATCTGTCTCGTGAAATACGAACGTTGCTGTCCTCTTACTGCAGTGAAAGGTGTGCTTGGTTGCAGCAGTCAAACTGCTGCTTCTGTTTCTGCTCTCAGGATAAATCGCAGAAAGTCCTCTCAATGCTCAGCTGACGTGCACAATCACTTGAGTTGCTGCGACAGCTGGACGGACACGGCTCACGCTAAACGTTGAAACTTTTCCCTGCTTGCACTTTCAGTAAATTTAGGAAGAAAATCGGTTCCCTAGCTAAATACCCAATGTTAAATTTTGCATTTATGCAAAATGTCAACAAAAGATGCTAAGAGATTAATTCCCAATGTGCTCATTTCATTTCAAATTTATAAACTTGAGGTGCTTCACACGTTAATCAAATTTGTGAGCTGCTCTTTGTCCCACTTTAAAACTTAAAAGAAAATTTTCTCCTAAAAGTAGAAATTTCCACTTATCATCTGACGTTACTGAAGTCTGGAAGAGATCGTTACGCTTAGGATTTACGGGAGTCGACAGTGAACCAAAGCCTGAGTGATTAACAACAACAAAAAACCACACAGGAGGAATCTAAACAAGATACTCTGGATTGAATTTGGATGTGGATAGGGAATAAGCCACACCCTATTTTTAGTTTCTTCCTTGATTGGAAAATTCATTAAAAGTGATAAAGCAGGTTTTTTTTTATAACCTTCTGCATGCATTGTTTCTGTTTCTCTTTTGTTGGATTTGAGGCTTTAACCACTGCAGCAGATGTAATCAGTGGTTCCACGCAGTTTGAAATCTCCACATTAGTGTTGATTCCAAGGCTGAACGGGTTTCATGAGTCCAAAGACGGCCGAAAGCAAAAAGAAAACGTATCGGCGACTCCGCAGAGCACCTAATCATACGACACGAGTCGATTGGTGCCAGTAATGCACATCGAAGGCGTGCATTACTGGCACGTGCATTACTCTCTTTATCACATCTCAGAGATGTCTCAGAGATCGCTTTACCACATCTCAGGGGTGTGGTAAAGCAAATTAAAAAAGTCACTTAAGAAGCGGCGATGTTGAACAAACGAGTAGAGAATGATCACCCGACACCAGCTTGTCCTTTCCTCATATTTCATCTGAAAATTTCCCTCCAAAGATGCAGTTTGCATTTCCTCTTGGAAAAAAAAACAAAACAGACAACAAAAATAAACTTCCTTGCTGCCTACGATACATACAGTAGTTGATCAACTGCAATGCAGTGTAATGTAATCGCCTGGCATCCAGAAGAAAGTGATCCACACCGCCTAGAAAAACCAAACGTCATTCCAAAAGAAATGCAGGAGCCAAATTCACCGTATTTAGTAGCTAAATCCTCAGCTGAAGAGCCTAACTTTGCATAAATATGTATATATATTTTTAAATACTCCATAGTTGCCGTGAAATAAGCCGTACAAGTAGCTGCAGAAGGACGATCAATCATTCTACATGGTACAATCCTGTAACATGATCCACAACACAGTTTGCGTCATTTTTCTCGTAACTTGGTAAAAACACTTCCAAGAACAATCTGTTCAACATTCCAGCACCGAGCAGAATTGATTCTATCTAATCTAAGATTTCAAAGAACTGATAAAGACTTAAATGGCCAATGGTTTAAATACAGTATGTTTTAAGAGCCAATTTATTATTAATCTTAAATGTAATTTGCGCTTTGCTAATGCAGTCATGCGCTTTTAACGTTTTTGACACAACCACAAATCTCTATCTGTTATGGGTATTTTGATTTTTTTTTTTACAAATAAAAATCAGTGTCAGGTATTTGAGTCTGCACACAACTATTCTTCGCTCCACTGGCAGCTGCATTTCCTTAAGGTTTTGCCTTAAAGAAATGCACAAAACAGTCCTTTTTTTCTTCTTCTTCTTCCCCAAAAGAAGAAAAAACAATTTGAATTTGAATTCACTGAATTCAGATTTGAATTCGCTGAATTTGATTTGATGAATTCAGAGATTTGATGAATTACATCCATGAACGTCAAACTGTCATCCAGCAAATTTCAACACCAGACAATAATGACTTCAGGAAGCAGTTTTCAAGCGATGGTGTCATGCAAGTTGACCCTATGTGTGCTCATTTTTATACCCATAATTTTTGGACAGCAAAGTTCAATTTTACAAGACACACCCGGGCCTGGAAAAATCTTATTCAGTTTACCATTATTCTATGACGAAGAAACTCCAAAACAAAACACCAAAAAACAAATTCTCAATTTTCTGGAGTGTTTCTTGGTCCTCGTTAATTTGTTATTAATACCGTCTTTAAAAAAAAAATGGAGGCCTGTGATTAAAAAAGGAAAGCACAGGAAAAAAATAAATATTGAAATTAAACCAACCTAATTTAATTATTATTGAGTATTCAGTGAGTGAAGGCAATTTGTCTGTTTTCCTTTAGCTGTGTGATTTAAAGATGCTTCATGCCAGCTCTGAACTCTCGTCACTGCAGGTGTTTGCCACGTTTTACTGCCTCCAGGTAACTTGGTTTTGTATTATATTAAGCATTTTCATTATATATATATAAAAGAATATCTATATTTAACCGTCGCTACTTAGGCTGACAATAGTCTGATTGAAGCAGCGTTCTTGGAGAACATTCCGTTCCTATTGTAAACTGCGAGACCTATTCATCAGAATGATTAGCAGGAAAGGAAAAAGCGCTGAACAGCTGCAGTCTGAATATCAGGTATTTATTTTTATTTCAACTCTGAGCCGGCCCGTCTCCACCTTATCGCTTCTTCGTCTCAAAGAAGGGAGCCTGTCGAAGCCAAACTTTTCAAAAATGTCAGAGGCCGTGACTCTGCGCAGCTCTGATTCAATTCAGGATGAAATGCTTTTTTCTAATTTTAACTGGAACAACTGGTGGCTTCAAGACACTTTAACAGTTGAATAAGACGAGGAACAAGTCTTTAGATAACGATCGGTTTCAAAGCACAACATCATCTCCATGCACAGGGAGATAACGTCACCACAAATACCCACGAGGTTACAAAACCCTAGAGGATTTTATAACATAAACCTCGCCTAGACCTTTCTACTAGTACATACCGAAACTTTCTGGTATGTTAATTTGTTCACTAATGTTGTCAAAAAAAAAAAAAGAATATATATATACATTTGTGCCTTCCCAGAACTGGTGTATTAATACCTAGTCGGTTTACAAATGGCGTCTTCTGAAGGCAGTTTTATTTTGGGGTTTATTAACGTAAAGTGTGACCAACTAGAAATGCATGCCGCACTTTTCAGAATTTCATACACCAAAATTGGAAGACGTTATACAATTTTCTGTCCACTGCACGAAATCGTGTTGCTGAGTCACAACGAGTACCGATAAGATCCACTGAATTGTGACGCGACAAACAAACAAACAGCTCAACGGACGTGAATGCTTCTCCGAGCCGCAGCAGAAAGATAATTTGCCATCTTTGTGACGATGGACAAAGCTTGACAATATTTGTGTTCTGCCATTTATAGCAATTAAGATGCCATCCCAATAAATATACAAATACTTTTATGCCATGTATCGCAGCTTATTTAAGTCGTTCGCAATAACGACATAAGTAGACGTTGATGAAGATGATGGACTTTTTCAGGTCAGCGCCGGCATTCCTTCACTGGTGTCACTGGGCAAGACAAACGCCTTCTGAGCTGAAACACAATGGCACTTTGTAACACAACGTAGTCCAAGTCAACAAAATAAAACCAGACCTATAATTTAAGTTGTTAGACAGGCCGGCAAACAAAAGTCGTAAGTTCAGGTCTGGAAAGAAAAGACGGCTGTTGTTCGACTGTGAGATGTACTGAGAGAAATCCAGCCTTTGGTCACAGAACAGGTTGTACCGCAAAGTTTGATATTTGATATATGCCAGGTGACAATGGGACACGGCAACAAAGTTCGGCTTTTACAACAATGGCCTCTCTTTGCCTTGAATACACTCATTTCCACCAGAGTGCTTTCTGATGTGAGTCATTTCAGCAAAATAAGTTTTAAACAAACGGTAAGAGGCAGAGAGAGCACAAGGGAGACTTGTGTTGTCTGTATTCCTTTTAAACCTCTTTTCCCTTGTGTGTGTGTGTGTGTGTGTGTGTGTCCATTACATTTCTAATAGTTGTATATCTTGGCAAAGGCTTTAATGCTCTACTTGTGAGAGTAAACCTGTTGGGCCTGGCGTTGGCACTTTGAATGTCATGCTGCCAGTCAGAAAAAAAAAAATAATTACAATTTGTATGTTTTGTTTGGCTTTTTATTTGGTAGCTTTGAATTTCTCTCTGACGGAAAAACAAATATCGTATTGTCGAAACCATTTCCAAGAAGATGTGACATAATCTGGGCCCCAAACTCGGATTTGAAATGCCTTGCTGCTGAAAAGTGCTTTACGAATAAATACAATAAATTTAAGAAAAACAAAAATCAACATGGCTTCAAAGTTGGGATTAAACAAAACATTGGGGTATATTAAATCAAAAAAATATATTTCTAATTCTGCGAGGTTACAACGCGACAGCGCAGCGTTCTGATCTTATCAAGGAATAACCAGATGATGATGATAGAAATGTCCTGCGTGAAACAAAGCAAGACACTTCATTAAACTGATAAACAGAAGCTGACATCTTGGTCAGAATGATTCATCAGGTTTTGTGTTATCGTGCCATTAGAAAAAAAAAAAAAAAAAGCTGCTTTATATCCTCATTCTTACAAATCCCCACATGAGAGCAAATTGTGGTTTTTGAGAAGTGCCTGTCTGAATAGCTTCAACTGTCAGAGGGGTGTGATTTTCTTTTTAATAGGAGGATTGTTAGGATTGATAGGATTGTTAAATGGGGTGTGTGCAAACCACAAGGAAAAAAGAAAGTTCCTGCGTCTACACAGTCCTCCTTCGAGTTGCATGGACTGTTGAATATCTGTAAATAAAACATGGACCTTGGCCCCCGCCCGTCCCGTACCATCCGTCACTCGTTTGTGAAGAAGTCACCTTTGTGTCAACACACATTCACCAACACATCACATATTTCAGGTCATAAAGGAAAAAAGTTAATATCAGACAACCTCAAGTTAATACAACATGGAGTCTTGAGAGTAGATTCTATTTATTGTGGAGAAAAAAAATGGCTACTCGAGTCGACCGTGTCATTCCAGGTAGTCTTAGCTACTAGTCTTGCCACTAACTCTGGCAAAAAAAATAAAATAAAATAATGAAAGTATGTATAATTACTCTGGCCTGTGTTCCTTACTGCATGACCCAGTTGCAGAGTGAAATTAAATACGCAAAAAATATTCCCTTTCCTCCCTTACATTGTACGGCAAATCCTCCACTAGCAACACAAACACAAAGCTGCCAAATCCACCGTCCTGATTGGCTAAGCAGCCAGGACAGGAATTGGACATTTAAAAAGCCTGAAATAAATCAGGATGGCCTCAGCAAGGCCTCTGTAGTGTCAATTCAGGACACCAATTCATTGTTTAGCGCTCAACTTCAGTGACCATTTTTCTTTTCTTCTTCTCTTTTCCAGCTATTAATCATCCTGACAGGGATACAGCGGTGGGCAGACGATTGCTCCCATTCTCCTCGTTTCAAACCTGGTCGAAATGGACAAGAACATGATGAATGCGGCTCGTTCAAATTCTTTAAGGACGCCAGGCGCACCGTACGGCTCCTACGGCTGTTTTTTCTACCCGTACGCAAATCCAGGACTTCATTGAATGTTGGTTTGCAAATTTAAAAAGGAAAAAAAAATAAAAGAAAGTCACAAAAAGATACTAGCTAAGTTTCAGAAAATGGTACACTTGTCTACAAATATGTTAGCATTTGCGTTGGTGAACCGGAGCGAATAAACTAATCAAAATCCAGTCAATTTCTTTTTGTTGTTGTGCATATAGACCATCCTTCTGATTTATTTATTTCTGTCTAAATAAATTTTACGAATAGCTATAAGTAAAGTGTTCTGTCAGCTCTCAGACTCTCTTCCTGAAACCAAAGGCCCAGTCTGGCTGCTTTCGGGCTGACTCACCAGACAAACATTTTTTTAATATTTTTTCCCGTAAGCTGACATCACCCCACCCTTTGGCAAGCGCTGCATGGCAGCTGTTTAGCTGCATAGCTTTTTGATGCATTGTTTATTCTGTATTCCATGTGTGACCTTGCGGAATGCAAACACGCTGCATGGAAATAAAAATAAAAGCAACAAAGAAACGGCGAATAAAGTTCAAACCGTATCTCGGTAGCAGCCCAGTTAATCCGCACACCAAAAGAAATCAAAACAAAATTCCACGGATCAAATTATGTGCAGTGAAGTTGAAAGATAAAGGGATTAATTATTACACACTTTTACTGAAATGTTTTTAATACCTCATACTGGGTGTGGGTTTGATCCATTCTCTTTAAATCGTCTATGGCCTCTGATCCGACTCTGTTCTCTCTATAGATTACCTAATGGAGTCGTGTCAGGTGACTGACTGGGCCGTCGTGGCCGTGTGTTGAAGTCAGCTGAAGGTTTTCTTGGCCTTTGAGTTTCAAAATCCATCTTTTTTTTTTTTTTCATCTTCGAACTCTGGTCAAGAAAGTCCCGGTAAATTTCTACATCCATCTTTCCTTCAAATACACGAAGTCTGCCAGTGCTGGAAAACAGTCCCACATTGTAATGCTCCCACTTCCAAACTGCAGGTTTGAAATGATGTTTTGTGGGTGATGCCCAGTGTCTAAGCAAGTCTAAGCAGCAGCTGCGTTTCCATTACAAATGTGCGCAAAACTTTGCCAACGCGCAATTTTGCCATTGCGGCGTTTCCACTGCAACGGCTGAGTTTGCGGCAGTGGCATCCAGGTATTGATCATGTGACTTGTGTGATGTGAAAAAATAGTGTTTCTGTTGCAGTTTTGGAAAATAAACCAATTTAGATGACGGCCAATAAAATAAACGGCACCTTATCCCACTGCCAAAACAGAACCTTTGTTTTTTTTGTTTAAAATTGGCGTCTCCTTTGTGAAGATTTAGATTTAAAATGTTAAATTGTGCAATTATATGGTCAATTGAAACATAGTTAATGTGTGTTGAATGAGTGTGTGTGTGTGGAGGTCAATACGGCTGAGTGCACTGCTTCTCGTTAACCGTTCGTCCTCATTCCAGGTGTCTCTGACGCTTTTACTAGTGACCACTGGGTCTTCACAACTGTCTGTGACTTCGTTTAAAATCAAACCTGTTGAGCATCTGGTTTTTACCAAACTCTAGCAGAAATGATCTTCAATAATAAGGTTGTGAAGGTTTTGTTTAAGGTTTTTCCTTTATCCATAAAGACATTCTTCTCTTGGTAATGATGTTCTTAAGCATTATAGCGCTTACGGAGGTATCTGGTTATACATGTGGATTTTTAGGTTTATCATATTTTCCCATATGTCAGGAACCTCTTGAGAAAATATATGAATAAAAAATATCTACACTGCAAAAAAAATCCTGAGTATTTTTGTTCGTTCTAGATTGTAATGCAAATATGTTAGTTTTGTTTTAAATCAAGTGTACTAAGTTTCAAGTAACATTCCAGCAAGATATAGGAACGTGTTTTAAGTAGAAAATTCCTCAATATTGATAAAAGTAGTAGCTCCACAGGTGGATTATTTCACTTATCACAAGACGCTGCAAAAATAGTCTATCACTTTTCATCAAAATTCAGGAATTGACTTAAAACAAACTCCTACATCTTGCAGAAACGTTCCTATGTTTTGTTTGGGGTTTTTTTGTCTTAATTCAAGTGTGCTAACATTTGCACTCAGAAACTAGATCAAAAATACTTGGTAAGAAGTGTGTTTACAGTGTAGCATGTATGAAATTAAAAAAATGAGCAAAAACTCTCATTGCAATACTGATGTACAATAGAATTTGGGAGTGAAGCATCAAAAACACCATCTAGTCAGATTACTTTTATAGCTCTGGAATTAAGCATTCAATAAGATCCATATAGGATATCAGGGTTTAATAGATTGTTGGTGTAACATATCTTCCTTGAACCATTTGTGTTCTTAAGCTTGCAGCTCGGGTTTCAAATCAAGAAACTCGATGGAATTGAATGCAACAGAACTGACACCTGAAGTTCCTTTGCCGATCATCAGCAAAGGAACAACTTAATTGAAGTGACGGTACAACGCCTGTCCGGACCTGCATCTCGTTGACTATCGGGTTCCTTCCGAACACGTCACCAAATCTACCAGGAGAAGTGTCTAGTAGCTCGCACAGTAAAAGTTTTCTCCTCGTCGCTTCTGCTGCTAATAATTTTAAAGCTCAATTCGCCTGACAGAGATTCTGAAGCGCAGATCGTAATGGAGTGTGATAAAAACAATACGTCTGTCACGTCAGCAAACGATGTGCACGCGATAGTCGGTGCGGTTGGAGTCCAGGGCGTGTCGCCTCTGCCCGCATGTTATTGTCTCGCCGCAGATCTGTGCACGTATTTGTGGATGAGACAGTTGTATCCGAGGCCCGGACAGTAACGGAACAGGTTGCACGTGTCCTGCCAGTGTTCAGAAAAATAAACAGAGATAATAAAACTAAAAAAGGTTTGCTTGATGCAGGGGAATTTCTTCTGAAATATGTCATAAAATAAAAATAAAAAAAGGTTCAGAGATGCTTCCAAGGAATGGGAGAAATTAGATTCTTTAAGGTGTATATGATGTATTATGTTGCTATAGCTAGCTAGCATTGTTGCACCAATTCAAACTTTTTATACTGCAATTGTTTTGTTGGTAATGCTTTCCAAACAAAAAGCTGTTCTGAACATTTCGTCTCAATCTGATACGCCACCGAGATCTTAATCCAGATATTTGTTTTCTTGCATAAAAACCTTTTTTTTTTCTCACTGTTGCTAAATTAAGTGTTGATTTCTAATCAAAGCAACTTCCCAAGCTGAAACTGCTCCCAAAGGTAAAAAAAAAGAAAAAAGAAGAAGAAGTACCCCTGAGCAGTCGTGTGGCAAAACCACTGGCAGAAAAATATGCAGCTACGTTTTGCTTTCGTTATTGCTTTCTGTGGGCACACACTTCGCACAGCCGTCAAACAAATATGCAAAGCAAATCAAAAGAGACAAACGGAAAATAAAAACTTTAGTAGCAAGTTCTTCATTCCAAGAGCAAGCCAATCAGATTGTTTAATGGAATTTATTTTATTTTCACAATCAAATGTATGTACAAGTCACGTCTATTTACAGGACGACTTAATGTCGATGACGACATTTTCTTCAAATCACGTTCTGCTACATTGTGCCTTTAACTTCCTCACTGTTGAATTACGTTCATGTTTGTTTTTTTATTTCAGACATTTCAACAGCAAGACAGAAAGTTTAATAATAAAAAAATAGTATTAGGGAAAAATAAAAAACTTAGTTTAAAAAAAATAAGACAAAAATTAATTTGCATCTTTACAGTAAATTCCAAATGTAAAAAAAAGAATAAACTTAATTTTAAGCAGAATAAAAGACAGTGAAAATCTTTTATTTTTGAACGTGCATGACTTCAATCTCCATCTTCTGATATTTGTTATGACACTGGGTTAATTAAGTATATTAGGCATGATTTACAATGTTTATGCCTATACGTTTTCCCTCATGTTTGTGCCATTGATACTGAAAATCATGCAAATTACTTTAATATGTCCATTCAAACTGCTGAGTTTGCCATCCTGCTGTTCTTTGTTAATGACGCATAGACGTCATCCGGATGCGCAACGACGCTAATAAGGCGCTTTGAGTTGAGTTAATAATGGGAGGCAGTTGAATGTGCTGTTGGAGGTCCTTCCCTGATCGTCACGATGAACTTGAGATGATGTTCTGCAGCTTCATCATCTCGTCGGTGGTCAGAGGAAACCTGGACGTGGGGCTGGAGTTCAGCATCAGCACAGCTGAAGGCTCCACTTCCAACCTCTGCCTCCCTCTCTGCAGCAGGTCTTCCATGTAGAACTTGGAAGACCTTCTCGGGGGACTGCATTCGGGTTTCACCGGACTGCGGGGAGCCGTCGTCTCTTTGGAACAGGCATCCCAGAAATCTGTTGAGTTGAGCTTGTATGGCTTATTAATATCCAGCTGGTCGAGTGGCCAGACGTTCCGGCCACCTCCGACTTTTCTCAGAAGACCACCGGAAGTCTTGCAGCTGGTGAGGTGGCTCTCCTGGTGGTGATCTGCCTGAGCGTTTGGCATGAGTCCTGGTTTGTTCCTTAGCCTCAGGTCCTCAGCTGAGCTCTGGCATTGAGGACTACGAGTTGTTTCGTAGTCTGTCGGGAGAAAGTCCACATCCGACACGCGTTTTTTCCCCATGGAGACGTCGTAATCTGGGACAGGAAGCTCTTTCGCTTCGGGAAGCTTTGCCGAAGGACCGTAAAACCTGAGCCAGTTACGAACCACGGACAGCGGGACCTCGATTTCCATCTTGCCTTCCTCGTCTTTGGGTGTCCTATGTAGAACGTGACTGAGATCGAAACCCTCTGCTTCCGTCCTGGCCTCTCTGTCCTCTGGCAGCTGGACTGGAAAGTCTGCTTTCAGAGAGCCGGGTTTCGGTGTCATCTCGAGGACGCCTTTGTTTGGCTCCGGCGTCAAAGCAGAAATGAATAGGGGGCTGTCTGAGGGCGTCGGGGCTTGGACGTCGGCGTCGCTACTCTCTTTCTTCTCAAACTCGGAGAGGGTCGGGACACCTTTGCCAGACTCCTGCGTCTCGGTTCCGTCGCTTCTTATTGTGCCTGCACTAAGGGGGGCGTAGAGCGTGGAGGGCTTGTTCAGAAACTTTGGGGTCTTGCTGGACGAGGGTGGGCCAAATGACGAGGGAGGGTCAGTATCGGTGTCGGGCTCTCGAGCTGGAGCTTTCGTGCTCAGGTTCAGGGGTTCAGAGGCTGACAATCCAGTTGAGTGCTTGTACTCCTTCGCCCGCCTACGCAGGTCACCTACATGCCCTTTTACCATGTTCACCATGTCCTGATGAGTCGGGTGGGAGGAGAGACATGGGATCTTGGGAGGAGGGGGGATATGTGGTGGTATTACAGCGGACGGAATAGACACAAAATGTGGCAGAACTGGGTGAGCTGACCACCCAGTTGGGTAGTAATGGAAAGGTAGAGAGTAGATATTCCCATGTGGGTCCGGTTGGAAGTAGTGGTTTACCTGAGGGGAAATCAGAGATTATCTCAGTGAGACTCATTTCTCTTGTCTGTAAATTAAAAAGTAAGCCTTCCTACATAGTTCAGTGAATTATTCCTTGCATTAGAACGACTTTATTCACATCATTAGGTTATGAAATACAGCTCAAAATGAGTTTGAAATGAAACCAACCATGCCACGTTTGGACGGCCTCTGGCCTTCATTGTCTTTGGGGTCGCGGTAGGGCCTCGACTGATGCTGCGACATGGAGCTCATCAATATGCCTTTCAGCTGACACTCATAAGGCAGAAGCAACCTAAAGAAATGGGGACGGAGTCAGACAAAAGCTTCCAGCGAAGATAAAACCACCCGGTCGCGCTGCTCTCGCAGATAACCCCACTCACTTTTCGTAGTGTCTGCGTGTGCAGGTGGCTGCACTTGTGCTTCGGGGGTTTCCTCCCAGCGTGTTGTAAACCCGTTTCCACAGCTGATGAGATGTCACCTGGAGTGTAGAGGAGAGATTAGTTCATGTTTGTTTGTCTGGAAACGGCATTGAAAACACAGAGACGCACCATGACAGTTTGACTAAAAAAAATGAAGGGTTTACTGCCCAATCAATATCAACCACTAAAAATAACTAAGAAAATTCAGTTGCTTTCCATTCAGACATCTATAATAAATGTGTCTTCATATGCTGTAAGGCAAAAATAAATAAATAAAAAGGCTAGTTTTTGGTTATATAATTCAGCAATACCATCAATAAACATAGCTTAACCTCATAGACTATTTAATCTACTGTTATAAAAATACTGATTATACCATGTATGACATAGAAAAAAAAGAATTACCTGATGGTAGCCACCCAAGTCATTGACAGTCTTGAACATCAAAAATAAATCAACTGGAAAGCAAAAACAAACAAACAAAAACATGAATATATGTTAATATAATTATTACTCAAAAGTAAAATCAATGTATTTGTCATTTATTGCAAATCAGTTCTTTTTTTCATATTTGGTTGCCTTTTTAGACAATTTTTTCCCGCTCTTTCTTGATTTTGAGATCATACAAAGTATTCACAGGGAGAAAAAAATACACCACATAAAACGCTCAGTAGGATTACTTTTTAGAAAACATTTCTTAATTCATAGAGGTATGCAAAGGTTTTTAGCTAAAAAAATTAGCAATATAATATATACTGTATATATTGATCTAAATTCCTCTAATAACCATTTCAACACCAAATCTCACATCTTGATGTGTAGGACGTTTCCTAAGATCATTTTTAATCGATCCGACATTTGATATGTTTGTTGACGCAGCTGGAATGCGATGCACATGAATTGCGTAAAGATGTTACAACGGACAACGGTATGTAAACATTTTTTTTTTGTAAAACACAAAGTGAGGGCATATTGACATTCCTCTCAAAGCGTTTATGCAGATAATTACTTTGCTTGAAGCCCAGATTGGGGATCCTCTCTATCGGGGTGTCTCGCTTCTTCATGAAAAGATAAAGATTTTTCAGGAACTGCTCCTCCGTGATCTCCTCCATCAGCTTTTTGGTGCTCTCCTCTCGGACTTCCACCTGCGCCATTTTCACTTGCAACCTGAAAACAACAACAAACAAGAATTTTTAGGAGAGCAAATTTAAGATTTTTTTTTTCTTCCCCACTTTATTTCAAGATGTTATCCCAATGAACTTTCTCCCGCTGTTCTCAAATGTATCGGGAGCCTTGCTGCAACACCTCGATGAATCGATGCAACTCGGCCACATCGTGTGATACTGAAACCTTTTGACTAATGTCAACAGTGTTAGCGACTCACAGCATCGGCATGAGGCGTAAAAACAGCATGCTTTCAATGCGTCTTTTATCCACTTAGTAAAATCTGTTTCCTTACATGTCAATTATAGCACCATAATATTAGGTAGAGTAGATATTAAAATATTAGAATTCACATTATTTCAGGTATTTAAAGATTATGCTGTCCCATTTTCATCCATAATGCAAAAAAAAAAAAATTTCAAAGAGTTTTTTTATGGCATCCAAACGACATCACTCAATGACAAAGATGAACAGGGACCAGAAAAATCGACCAACATGATTAAAAAAAAAAAAAAAAAAATCAAGATTAGATATCATGAGATAATTACATCTGGATTTTAACCAATGTATCTCTTACCTTTTGTTCTCCAGAAGACGATAAATTTGGAAGGGCGGTGAGGAAACACGCCGAGAAAACTGTGTGGGTTAATGATCCCCGCAGGAAGTTTAAAAGACAACTTTCGATCACGGCAGCAGCTTATTAAGGCCCCGTCACGTCAGTCGCACATTTGTCCCTTGAGTCTTGGTGACAAAGTGATAAAGTAGCAGAAAGGAGGTGTTTACTTTAACAACTTCCTGCTGAGATTCTTATTGTCCGACCAGTTCGACTCGTTCCTGAGTTATGTGACCAGAAAAGAAAACAAAACATCGTATAAATTAATCATGACTCGGAACGGTGAAAAATTGCTCCCATCATATTCTCTATTCGGACATATCTTATTCTGTAATTATAATTATTTTTTATTTAAACACATATGAGAGATTGCATAACCTTTCAGAGACATTCCAGTGTGTTTGGTCTTTAACAGGAAAGCAGTCCAGCAAAGGGAATAGCACCAAAAATGGTCTAATCAGGACATCAAATCAATGTTTTGCATTTCTCAGAAACACAACTTTCTAAATGTGCGAAGCTGTTGAAGCATATTGTGCAAATCTACTGACATGTCCGTCGCTTGAGTTAATTTTGCACCACAGCAGGTTCCTCATGTTGAATTAGGCTGCTAAAATTGATCCACACTCTGCTGCACCAGTTTCTTCCTGCTCAAATAAATACCTACTATAACCATGCAGAACATTATCTCTGAACGCACAAGAAGTCGAGCTTCGAAGCAGATGGGCTACAGCAGCAGAAGACCCCACCGGGTGTCACTCCTGTCAACCAGGAAACAGGAAATTAAGGCCCCCGGCTTTATAGACTCATTAAAACTGGGTGTTGACAGATTGGAAAGACTTTGCCTGAAACACTGAAATCTGATATCATGTGTAGATAGCAGGTCAAAACCTCCTCCAAGAAATCACGTGTGCATGCTGACTGGCAGCAAACGTTTTGGCTGGTAATGGACGCTAATGGTGTGGAGGGTATTTGTATAGCACACTAAAGTAACAACTGATCCAGAACTATGTCACACCAAATCACAAGAAGCTCAAATAATCTCAAACTGGTTTCTTAAGCATGACTTCGCCCCATGACCACCAGGCCTCAATCCAAACAAGACCATTTGCGATGTAGTGAGATGGGAGATTGGAATTGACGTTAGCATATTTTGCAAAATTGCAATGGAAGCGCTTTTTACATCCTGAGTCAGATGATCAAAAAACGCCTTCTTCGGGAAAGACGAAGGTCACAGGAAGTGGCAGAAGGACGGTGGCACTGCATGGTTTTCTTTAACGACTTATCGCGTGAGCAGCCGTATTCACGTGTCTGTTTAATTGTGTTTCTTATATGGCGGAAACATTGCAATTGCGAGATTGTGTTTTCTGAACATTAGCGGAATACGGTCAATTTTTCACAGCACATTTGGAATGGAAACGCAGCTGGTGCCGTGCAGCGAACAGCTCTGCAACAACGGTGTGATGCCATGACGTCACTTTGGACCAAAACCGCCGAATGTTTCTGACATCTTGTTGAATAATGAAAGATCTCTAAAGAGCAAAACAGAGACCAACCTAGTAGTAGCTGTTGTGTGTCTAAAAAAGTGGTTCATACGCTGCAGCTGTATGTAGAATTTCTGCCAAAGAAGTTTGGATTAAGATTTCACTCTATTGACCTTGACATATGACCAAAGTAGAAAAAAATGAACTCAAACTAAAATAAGCTCTCGAAATAACTGACCTTTCTAGCTGATGAAAAATGTTGATGATTATCAATAAGGAAGAAGGAAGTATGAAGTTGGCAAAAAGTATTTCTGGAGTGTTTTTTTTTTTTTTTTTTATAACCCCAGGAGTTTGTGCTGTTTACTTTGTCACAACTAGAACAATCAAATAGTGTTTTTACAGCATGTAGTTTAGGGTTTGGGAATCTTTTTAACTTTCATACACAAAGCAGAAAAAGAGAACATATTTATCATTTAGAAAATAAATAAGGTCAGGATTTAGTCTACCATGTACGCAATATGCATCTGTAGTCAATGTTTCAGGATAATAGATAAATAAAATGTTCCTTACAACTAAATAACTATGTTGTCACAGTAAATGATTGTAAAAAAAAAATCTTAAAAATCATATTGTATTTTGATTATTTCACAAATCAACACAAACTAATTAGTGCAGAAATGTGATGTAGATGGAAAATAATGGAATATCAAAATCTGAAAAGTGTACCGTGAATTTACAGCCCATTCTATAACTTAGAATTTTGCTTTAAAAAGCTTAACATTTATTTCAGAAATTTTATTACTGAATGCAACACGTTATATAGAATAGTTTTACACAGGTGGATGCTTGAAAACCTTTTACTGTTATACAAATTTTTCACTTACAGGTAACAAAAACATGATATTTCAAAATTAAAATCTAACATCGGCCTAATAAAAAAACATTTAATACAGAAAAGCATGGTTAATATCTTTTTAAAGATAGTTTTCAAAAGGAACCTTTTGACTGATAAATGGACACGTGTTCTAATTTATTTAATATAACTTCATATTTAACCCCCTATAACTATGACGTTCTTAGTCTTTTGACTGAAGCCAGTCAAGCGTCCATTAAACTTTTCTGAAAGCAAACAGGATCATGAAAACGTTCCAAATGTCGCAAAGTGTTTCACTTTTAAAAACAACCAGCAGCCCGGCTTAATGGGAACCAGAAAACCGAAAGCGGTAAATTCAAGGTTGGTGTTAAAACATTTCCACAGATGTCCGGAGCGAAGGCTTCTACCAGGAAGTTCAATCGGTGTTTGGCCTCCTCAGAATAAACTCTTGCATTTATCCGGCACCGTGGCATCTGTCGGGGTGTGTGTGTGTGTGTGTGTGTGTGTGGTTCTCAGGCTATCATAGGAATCCGAAGGGTGGGGCGCCGTCCCTGTCAAAACTCCGCTGCTGCACCGAGCTGAACCTGCGACGATACAAATATAGAAACCAGAAACCCGGATGAGTCAAACGGGTGAAATCCATTTACTTAAATCCTCTAAAGCTTCTCTGTCAAATCAGCATTGTGAAAGCATTCTTTGGTAATTAGCGTTGTGTTTTGTTTTTTTTTTGTTCTGACTTTGTATTATGCAATTTGTATACTGTAACATCAGTGATATCTGTGGATAAACTAGACGCATTGGGGGAAGGAGGGAAGGACGTTTCTCAGAGATCTGAAGAAAATCTGTCGGTTTTATGTTTGGAGCCTGTCGGCCATGCCAAATAGAGGAAGTTCATGTCTCACTGAATTCTGGCGACATGTTCACCACTGAATTTATTTATGAGATTTCTGCAGAACTAGAGTAAGTAGCTCAGTCTTAAACCCTATCAGAGACCTTCTGATTGGTTTCAGCGGGTGTTACGGTAAAGTTGCTGCTTCATTTGTCTGGCGGCAACAGAATAAGTATTCAGGCGAAAACACGAACTGTGCCCCAAATTGAAGTGAACAGAGTAAAATTGGATGGACTAATGGATCAGAATCAAAATACACAAATTTACTGGGGGAAAAAAGAAAACTTGATTGCTGCATGCAGAAGAAAGATTTGATGAAATGCTTTTAAAATATGTTTTTGCCCTAGTCGGTGTCAGCGGATGGTAACTTTGAGTGAAAATACTACAAATGCACTACAGCAACATTTACAAAATAATTTAAGCAAAGAAAAAAGTCATATATTCCATGCATCGCTGGTGCTGAATTTTGCAGCAATTTTCAAGTAGTTACAATATTAACATACTTTACTCTGGTAATGTTACAACTTTATTCTGGTAATACTTTGTTCTTGTAATATTGACTTCATTCAAAAAATATTATTTTATGCGTATATTATTTCGACTGTCAAAATGTTATGACTTTATTTTTGTATTATTATTATTATTTACTTTATTCATGTACGAGTTCATTCTTGTAACGCTGTGGCTTTATTCTCGTAATTTTGAGACTTCAGTTTTATGACTTTAGTTTTTTAATGTTATTTTTTCTTAGCATGGCCATATTTTTAAGCAACTAAAGTTTTGAAAATACATCCCCAGCTCCCGTTTGTGATTTATTCGCAGGCTTAGTGTTTAATCTGGCCCGAACACCGACTCGGTTTGTTACTCTAAACTTTGTAAAGCGAAAACAAACCCCAGTCACGGCTGCACAGCCTGTCACAGTAAAGCTAAAATGACTTTAAACTGGAAAAATTATGTAAGAGAAATATTGTGGTTTTGAAATCTCAACTTTTTTTTTTTTTTAGACATGCCAACAACCAGCCTAGGGGCCTAATCACTACCAATAGCACAGGAAAGTCCTACGTGTGAAAACAAATATGTGAAGATTAAATCTTATACTTTATTTCCTCATTCTTTTTTTTTAAAGTCTTCATCTCTATTTGGAAAGGAATTGAGTGGAATTTTCCAGCAGCCACGTTTATAAAATTCTTGCACCGCCGGAGTTAATGCCGAGTTAAAGGGTTGGACATTCCTTGCACCATTTCAACAGGACGGTTCTATACAATGGTACCTTTTTATATGGGCTGTTGCCACAACTCACTCTGTTAGACTGGAAAGGGGGCAGCTTGCAGATATCCATCGCGTAAGCCTATTGCAATCACACAACAAACACAACATCGACAGGAACATTTTTTAAATATGCATCTTCTTTGTGTTGCAGAATGAGACACAATGGCTCCCTGTTAAAATACGGCATTCCGCGTTGATGTTTACACATCAAGGGTGAATGTGAGTCTACCTTAGAAAATGTGATGTTTGTATATCAATAAATCACAGCCAACACGTCGGTCACGCTACGTCAACCGTGACAAAAAATTTTGTCTTGTCACAGCAAAGCTTCTGGGTGACAAATGAAGGACTCAATGAAACTGGAGCACGTTAATGCAACGTATTCTTTGCTGCCTATATTGTAGCAAAGTTATCTTAAGCTACAAAAAAGATGCACACGCCCAGGACAACACATCGAAGTAGGTTACGACCTGACGTTTTGACACGGTCCCCTTAGAAATTCAAAAGAAGACAGATTCTTTTTTAAAACATTTGTCAACAGGAGTTTTTCCCCTTTCGCTTGACCTAAATTGTTCCAAGTCTAGCTTAGAAATAACTGAGCAGTTGTGCAAAGCTGGAATTCATTGTCCAACATTCATTTTTATTCTTTTTGTTTCATAAAAGTCTAGGATAAAGCTTGGAAAGGGATTTTAAATGGGGTATTATGTATTTTCCAGTCACATGGTGCCATTTTATACCGCAATCAAGCAAATATGTTAACTTAAGTCGTCATAAAAAAAAATTCAGTTTATATCAAAAACAACTTTTAAAGAAACATAATTTTGCATCTGATTGCTTCGAAACTGGACTCCGTCTCTTTTGGAACCTCCAAACAAAAAGTCATGGAAAAGTGCAAATGTGTTTGTGACCTTCAGTTCAGAAAATGAAATTCACACATTATATGGACTCTGACACATGAAGCTAAATATGTCAAGTGTTTATTTCTTGTTAGCTTAATGATTACAGATAATGAAAAACCCCAAAAGTCAATGTCTTGGAAAATTAGAACAGTATTGTGAAAAAGTGAAACTTGCGGCGGCATGCCCTAATTAGCTAAATAAGTCAAAACACCTGCAAGGGTTTCCTGAGCCTCTGAATCACAGGTGTCAAACTCTAGTCCTTGAGGGCTGCTGTCTTACAACTTTGAGGTCTGTCTTTCTGTTAACACCTGATTACGAAAGTTAAGAGGTTTTATGAGGTAATCTGTTTACTTTAAAATAACTTTTTCCCTGCCGCTATTTTTTTTCCATTATTACCTAGAACTTGAATGTTGGGGTTTTTGATGAGCTCTATGCCACTATTGTCAAATTAAAATGTGAATAATCTTCATACTATACACATTTTACTGTCTGGAATGAGTGAAAATAATGTTGCATTTTTAAAAATATTGACCTTTGTTCTCTTTTGTCCTCCTTGGTGCTCTTTTCAGCGGAGGAAAGTTTCGTGTTCTTCCAGGATTTCAGCCTCGCAGAACTCCTCAGACTTGGAAATGTCATTCTGGTGGTAAGTCGTTGTTTTAATAGTTCATCATAGACCTGATGTAAACTTTTTATTGAAATTTATGGTTTGAAAATGAACCTAGTGAGTAACACAAACTGGCAAAGTTTTGAGAGTCCTGGTGAACAGACTGATTTTATGTCCCTAAAGCGTTTCCACGTACAGCAGCGAGAGCAGCTGATGTCAGCAAAACACACTTTTTGCTAAGTGCAATCTGCAGTTTCCATCATCATTGCTCCATCTGTTCTTCTCTAAAGTTTACAGTTGTTCTTGTGAATTTTCTGCCACACATGGGATCATATTATTATTGTCCAGTTTGTGCTGAAATGACTGCAGCAGAAGCAGGTCTTCAACGTTTGAGTAGCAAGGTGTGTCCCTTTAACTGTTCCAGACTTCAACAGTCTCGGATCACATCGAGCCCCGACTCAAAACGAGTCAGGTTCATTTTACAGGAACTTTAGAAAAGAATTTACGATTACATTAAACAATAATTTTACAGCTAATATTGTTTGTGTTATCATTATACTCAGTTGACTAATAAGTAAGTGCTTGCACACATAACAGGGATGACAAGCGGTTTTTTTACGTTTTGTTTCTGACAGATTGCATTTCTGCATTCCTTAAATGACTTCTCTTGGTATGTCTTCCATTTTGACCGTCTTCTCTTGATGCACCACTCTGCCTGTCTTTGTTTACAATGAAAACAACGAAGCCATTTAGGGACCAAGTCATGCTTCTGGTTATAAAACGGATGAACTGACAGACGGTGCAACGTTTGGATCAGAGACTGGCGAGGTCTTAAAGTGAGAATAATTGGGGATTTTTCATTGAGTTATTGTTGCAGGAACATAATCAATACGCCAGTCCAAACATCCGTCTATTATCTTCTACTTTGGTCATCCTTCGTCCCCTCAGACGTCTTCCTAAATCGGCTATTCACGCCTTCTGGTTCCCTTCCCCATGGGTAGTGGGTCAAAGTCATTGATATTCTGACTTTTGACCTGTGCCTCATTTTTTGACTACCTTTCTAAATTGTGGATTATCTGTTTCATTTGATTTTCTTCCTTAATAAAGATCCGGTCTTCTTCTTGGACTCTGAATGTTCGTCACGTAGTCCCCCCAGCGTGTTCTGGGGCCTGGTTTGTGATTTTTTTTTTTTCCCCCTGCAATCAGTGGGTCGCCGGTTTGGATCCTGGCTCCGTCATCTTGCCACTATCGGCGTGTGAGCAAATGACTGAAACACTGTGAGGTCTTTTTACCAGGATGCGTCCAGTGAGATGCGTCCTAATCTTAGGGCATAATCTCTTTTATGCATTAGGTTATTGTAGAACAGGTTTGTGCGTGGGTACGAATATTGTTATGTAAGATTATTAGTAATATGTGGGTGGAGATTTACCGTCATGAGCTGTTTCCTCATTTTTTGTTTCCTCAATTTATTGGTATTCACTGTTGGTGTATTTCTTGTCATTTGTACCTTTTAGGTGTGGCTCCCTTTACTCCTCCCAACCTGCTAATTGCTTAACTCTATCAGCTGGCATAAGCACTGCAGTGCTTCATTCTGCTTCCTTATCTATCTATTACTTGTTCCAAACCAAAAGAGCCTGCCTCTGGTGTTGAGTGAGATGATTTACCAGTTATACACGGAGCAAACGCATACCAATGCTAGTCTCTCTGGTCAATCTCTCTGGTAAACTTAAATTCATTTAAACCCGTATGCATAGTGGAGACCGCTTTACATAAATGCTTCATTATTTCTAACCTGCTATTTTTCAGAAAGCCAGCTGGCTTTCTGCTAGCTGCTAAAAGTTGGGTTGGAAGAAGCCTTGGATCCAAAATGAATTAATCTGCTGTTTGTGTATCCAGTAACTGTCTCCTGGTTCCAAAATAATCCTGAAACAGGCTCATCTTGGCTCCCCACAGAAAAGAATGTTAAAGAACTATAGCTTTCCCAAGAGAAAATATTGTCCCTGATTACATCGACAAACTGTTTACTTGTCCTGAGAGAAGGTTGCATTTGAAACCGCAGTTCTGCATGCTGCACGCATTTGCCAGCCCAAAGTTAACAAAACCGAGAGTGGTCCTTTGTTCATCGGACTTACCCATTGGACATCCTCCTGTTCCCAAGAATGGTTCAAGTAAGGAGTTGTGTTTGGGCAGAGAAAGTTGGTTTAAGATGAAACAATTGGAACATTGTTTGCTTCATTTTGTGGTGCTGAATCGTTTGAGTGCAAACAGGCCAGTGAGTCAGAGTTTTAAAAAGTGGCGCAAAAAGTGGGTATGCACGGTATGCCACGCATAGACTGAGTTAGAGGAGGCGCCAAAACGATGTGGGGGATTTTTTTCTAGCCCTCCTGTTGTCCTCAGGCCAAAATGACCCGCCACTGTGTTAAAAGCCCCCCAAAAATCCACTAAATGTTATTTTTTTAACTTGAGATTTTAAGACTTTTCCTAGATTGGCCAAAACAATAGAAAAAGTTAAATGTTGCTTTTATTCACATTTCCATGTAAGCTGTACAAAAAGAAGGTACAAAGATGGTCTTCGGGTCAAAATGACCCATGAGGCAAATAGAGTTGAAATCAAGGTCACAGAGTTATTTACAAACCACAGAATGTTACAAAGTTTTAGATGTGTCTCAGATCAATCAGTAGCAGAAGTAAACAAGGCAAATCAGGTGGTGTTCTCGCAGACTTCAGAAGACCACCTGTTATTTCCAGAGGTTATAAAGGTCCTGCATAACAGGACCCTGAATTGTGTCTGTGCTGAAGCCATGAGTGTGCGTTACAACGCTGAAGAGGCTTTACAGGTGATTTTCTCACATGTCCAGCAGGACAACTCTGATTCAGAAGAGGAAGTAGAGGATGTATCCGAAGAAGAAGATGGAGAGAAATACAACCCAGAGCATGATGAATCATCTTCAGAAGAAGAAGAAAACCCTGAAGCTGAAAGTGAGACTTTCCTTTCAAAAAATGGCAAAATAACATGGTCCTCAGCGGCATATGACCAACACGGCAGGCATGCAGAACACAACATTATAAAGATGACATTATAAAGGTCTTCTCCTCAAAGTTTGCCTTCATGCCCACCACCACTCTAGTTTCCTACCTCCCAAAGAAAAACAAGAATGTAGTTCTTCTGAGCACACTGCACAAAGACGGCGACATTAGTGATCGTGAGGACAGGAAGCCAATCATCATCCTGGAATACAACCACAACAAAGGAGATGTGGACAACCTAGATAAGGTGATTGGAACATATAGCTGCAGAAGAATGACTGCCCGCTGGCCCCTGGTCATCTTCCACAACATCATTGATGTGTCCTCCTACAATGCCTTTGTGATTTGGAGAGAGATCAACCCAACCTGGATGCCTCATAAGCATAACAAAAGGAGAGTGTTCCTGGAGCACTTAGGAAAGGCAATCGGAACTCCACTCATTGAAAGAAGGAAGCATATTCCCCGCACAGAAGCCTCAGCAGCAGTTGTGAAAGCTATTCAGAGTGCAGCAGCTCCTGATCAACCTGAGGATCCATCTACCACAGCCACTTCCCCAGCTAGGGCAAGTAAGATGTCAGTTCTGCCCTCAAAAGAAGGACTGTAAAACACGTACTGTGTGCTGCAGGTGTAAGAAATATATCTGCAAAGGCTGTGCGCTTGCATACTGCCCTACATGTGCTAATTAGTTGAATGGGTTATTTTTCAAATTTTTGTATTGTACATTCTCTTAAATTGTTCACTGGAGAAAAGTAAAAGAAAATGAGTCATTGAGATTAATAAAAATGCATTCGAAACTCCTTTTTGCACATTTTTTTCTTAAGCTATAGAAATTCAAGTGGAGAGGGAAAACTCAAGTATTCACACATTTTGTGGTGAATTACAATATACAAGATGAAATTTGGTGTTTAAAATTCAATTAAGCTGCTTATATTGGGGGTTTAGCGAAGATGGGTCATTTTGACCCAGAGGACACAGGGTGTATACAGAAAATGAGGTCAACACGAGGGCTAGTCAGCATTTTCTGTATTTAACAGCTGTTTGTGCATGCATGAAATGATCAGAAATAGAGAAACGGTACTGATTGACTCAGGTGTGTTGAAGTAGAGACACATCTAAAATTTGCAGGAGACCGGCCCTCGAGGCCTAGAGTTGCCCACCCCTGGTCTAATCATTAGGCGCACCCCCACCCAATCGTCCTGCCGCCCCTCCAGGTAGATTGAGCGCGCGCCCCTTCCAGATCTCGCTGAGGCGTTTTTTTTTTCTTTTAAATTTGAATGGCAGTTCATTCCACAACATGGAGCTAAAGATGGGGCGGCAGAAAAAAAACAACAACCTCCGGGCGTAAAGTAGAATAATGAAGAGGGGAAGGAATAAAGATGTTGGAGAGACGAAGAAAAGCTTTTCAAAGTGGTTGAAAGACAGAAGGTAAGTAATGTCAGCGTATCAACAGGAGGCGTGTAAATATTCAGGTTAGCTTAAGCTAGGCTAAAATGACAGGTGGCTGTTGTTGTCTTGTTAGGGTTGACTGTTAATTGCTATGTGCCTTATTGAACCGATACCGGGCGCAATTTGTTTGGTATTTCTATATATGTCTGACCTGTCACACAAATCTCAATAATAATGACCAAAACAAAACATGGTAAATATTAAGGTCAGCTAAATTATCCTGGCGGGAGCTAAATAGGACCCCTGGACACTGTTGTCATGGTTGCCTAGAGACGGACACTACGCAGCCGCAGTGAGCTGCTATCAACCCGCGTCTTTTTAAAATGGCCACCCGATAAAACACCGTCCTTAGAAGTAAAACCTCTGGCAAAAAATACAGACGGTAGTGGGAAGACGGACATTCCGGGCTGAATAATTTCGCTAACCTCAGAACCTGAAGAACCAGACATCAGAGTCTTCATCTCTCAATCATTTCCTGAGACCGAAAAATAATATAAATGGCAATTTAAAGAACAAATCATACAAATAGATTAATAAATAAATATTCTGAAGAGAAATCGTTTTTTGCTACTTTAGTTTGTTAGGGCTTTCTGTGTAGGAAAAACGTTGATATCTTTTATAAATACAGTGTTTTGTGGTCAATATCATTTCACCATTTTATTAATGTGGGTTGCCAGTTTGGATCAGGCTTCCTATCAAGCTATAAAAATGTTAGAAAACATGATGACAAAAAGCCTCAGACCTGCAGCCCACAGGCGGTTCTAGACACAGGCTAACAGAAGTGGCTCTTTGGCTCACTTTTATATTAGGTTATGAAATATTGCCCTGTTTTTTGTTTCATTCTTTTTTTTGTTTTCTAGGCTGAAATTTATTAACACATTTATTATTATTTATACTTTAATTAAAGACGAGTTGTACAAGTTTATGTGTGTATCAAACAAATTAATCTTCAGTGTCACTATAGCCCTTAGACTCAAAAAGGTTGGTGGCCCTTGTCCTAGGACTTGGCAGGGAGACACTTGAGTTTAAATGTCTTTACTCAATATTACTATTGTTGTTGTGATGATGTTGTTGTTGTGTTGTGATGTATCTGATAAGTCAGATCAGATGCAGTGTCCAGTCAGTAACTGTTATCCGACAAGGACATCATTTAAATAATAAAAAAAGAAAAATCATTTTTATGTGCTTTGACTGCTGTAATTTTAAACCTACTTAACACAAAATTAATGTCATTCGGCTGTGAGGATGGAGAGAAAGAAAAGATGAATCAGGACAGACAGGGGAAGGCAACAGGTTGGTCTAATATTGGGTGGAAATGAGGGAACAAGCATTATTTTTAAAAACTATAGTAAGATCTGTAATTCTTTACAATTAATATATAATACTTTTTTGACCATATGATTTAGTGGAGAACACTAAAGACGAGGGGTGAAGGAGTGAAGTCAGTGATGGAGGAAACAAGTGATGACATCTGGAAGGAATAATAGCATTAGGGAGGTAACAAAAACCTAAATACCGTGATGGTTTGAATTCAATTACTGTATTTTATAAGTGCAGGAATAAGGGAGAGCTATAGGGACATATTACACCTGGGGAAGGAGAGGCGTGACGTGTTCGCATACACGTCAGAAAGTATGTAGTTGCGCCCCTGGTTTTAAAAAGTGGTTTTGTAAAGTTAATGACTGGTAAAGACTTACCAATTGTATCTTTGTGCTAAAGCTAAAAACTGTTTTAATGGTAACATGCTACTCACTATTTGTGCTGCTGTCATCACAACTTTTTCTATTCATGCAACAAATGGGCGAAACACACTTTCAGGATTGTTAATATTGGTATCAATTGTACTGCAATGGTACCTTAAGCACTAAATAATTATTAGTTATTCATAGACTATGAATCACGGCCAACCAAGCCTGTTACTTAACAGATACTAAAAAAATCTGTGGCACCCTGACCTATGTGGTAATTGAATTGTGTTTCTTGCAGACAAAAGGCAATGTGGGATTGTTAATTTACTATGACATGATATCTTCTGATATACTAAGCCACGATTATCGACAAAACGTGGGATAAGAGTGAAAACAGCTGGTTTGTTCCAGAAATCTGGCATCAACCAAATCTGGAATCATGTTCCAGCTGTCTGGTGGTAATTACACAAAACAGAAATTAGAGGCTTATGTTTAAGAAAATATAATCTTGTGTAGGTGTGACCAAATCCCTTTGTTTACCCTGAAATCTCCACTTTTGACTTTAATACGTTTTTTTTAGGGTACTAAATTGTGACGTCTTCCCCGACCTGCTGCCTAGTCGCTCGCAGATGATGATGACGACAAAGTAGAAAACAAATTTCTTTCATACCTTCCCGGTTGCAGCAAATGGGGGGAGGAGTGCAGCTTTTACATAACAGGCATACGTGTTTCTGTGTGTGACAAAGGTGCTAAATTTCCCCTTAGGTCAAATTGACACTAAAACTATAAAAAGGTGGTGCAGAGTGAGAGTTTGTCTATTAAATTCACTGAGGAAGATGAAGATGTAACCCAAGACTGGTGTGTAAAATCTTGTTGACTTGTGAAAGCCTACCAAAGGTTTATTTGATTATTCTTCCTAAGCACATAGGGAAGTGTCCTCTTTTACTTTATATTTGGAAATCTAAATAAGATCACTCCAACCTTGCATCAAAGTGAGGCGCCATAGCCACTGCAGATCAAATAAACCAACAGATCAAGAGCAGAAGAAAATAAGAATCACACTTTGTTTTTAGCAGAACGAGAGCTGCTATTTCCCTAACTAGATAATGTATCTCAGCTAACAAAAGCGACATTGATTTGCTTTATCAAGTTATTTCATTTTCTTCTGTGGCAGACTGTTCACAAAACCGCACGCACACCTACCACCCACCGAATCCATAACAACACACAGGAGAGCAACTGACCTGCTGCATTTTCAGGCCAGGGTAGTCGGGGAACTCAATTTGACTGGACCTGAGACGACCAAAAATATCAAGCTGTTATTTGGTCTGGCCCACTTTCACATCCAGTAAAAGCGAACCAAGCTGGTGTAAACTGGCAGACCAGTGGGCAGCGCCTCTGGTCCATTGTCCAGAGGCTAGTCCTCCACTAAGCTGTCCTGGGTCGCAAGTTTTCTTTTCCACTCTCTGGACCCTTTTCCTGTCTACAAAGCTGTTGAATGAAGACCACTAGTGCCACAGAAAACCTTAAAATGAAAAAGAAAAAATTTAAAAAATTGACTGTGTAACTGACTGAGAGCAACGCAGCCGTACAGAAGCATGACGGAAAGCAGAACGATTTGATGGGCTCTTAAAGTTGACCAGGGTTGACATGAAGGTTTACATGTGCTTTCACACCTGCCTAAGTGAGCTGTTCAAGGAAAACAACTTTTGCTCCCTCTAAAGCACTCCGTAGAGTCAAGAAGTGGCATTGGCTAATCTGAAATCTTAAAAATGCATTCAGGCATAATTGCTTTAAAGTTATTTTATGGTACTTTAAGTCTGACAAATGAGCTACAACGTATGACTACACTGGCAAAACACGAGGCTAACGTAAATACAGGTCTCATTTGATTATCCGAGTTTAACCGTGGATAATCTCGGCTCTTAGTTTCTGCATCATAACTAACATTTCCGTCTATTTCGAGAGGCCCGCAAGGTATTCGTTACGACGATTTAGTCATCTCTGTCACATCTGCGCACTTTCAAAGGTTTCTTTGCATTTGCGGAATGAATGAGTGAAGCTTCTGAATCAGAACCGTATTTCACTCGTCTCCAGGTGTGTGCCGAGAGCCGCGCGACGCCGTTCACCCCGTTCTTTCAGACATAGCTCCGTCAGGTGTGGCGGCATCCAATGCATCCGATCCAGCACCGACCAGTCTTCCCATTGTGTCAAAGAAAACGTGTTAAAACAGCTGGCTACAATTCAGACATGCAAACATTCGGGAGTGAATAGGGATTTGGAAAACGGAGCCGAGACACACAAAGCACATTCCAGATAGACGAAGATTAAATTGAATTAAATTACACAGGCTTTTCAATGGAAAGAAAATATAATGATGGCCTGTTTTGTTTGACTATTTTGCAGTTGCATTCACCTCTCCACCCCCTCTTTTTTAAAACCACATTTATGAAGCACCTTTTTCACAGTTTTGACATAATGCAGTTTAATTCTTGCCACATTAAAAGCAAAGACCAGAACATTTTTTGACTGTGTGTTTACTTTACACCGTTCCAAATGGCAGACAACCAAAGGCTGTTGAGCAACGGCAAAACTGCTTGGAATGTTGCGAAGAAATTGTCAGTCATTTGTTATTAAAATGATAAGATATGCCTTAGGCTGTGTCATTCAGAACCGGTTTCAGGAGTGTTTTTTTAGTTCAGGACTCAGAAGTGTTAAGTACGCTATGATTGTGAGGTTGGTATATGTGTACCTTTTAAACAAAGAGATCTCTTAGGGGTTGATTTTGTTTTTCGCAGTTTCTAAACCTAAAGCAAATATGAACCAAGATGTTTTTTTAATTACATTTTTGGCACTCGTGGCCTTTATTGAACAATTACTTGACAGGAAAGAGGGTGGTGAAAGAACGTGTAACAAATGGCTCAAGCCTGGGAACAAAACCCAGGACAACAAAGCCAATGACTGCAGCCTGATCTACCGGCTAAGATTCCCAACGCCCCTGGAAGAAATTTCAAATCAATGTTTGCTACTGAATCGGTATTTATTACTTGGAAAGAAATAAGTGGTGTGAAAGTAATGCTTCTGAAATAGTTTATTTTCTAGTTTTCTTTATGGGTTCTTTTCTTTTAAAACATAATCCCACTTTATTTGATGAGCCACAGGCAATTTATTATTATTTTCAACTGGAAACATATAATCGCACTGAGAAAGTGACTCAGTGCAATTGTCTGACTTTCAGACAGTCAAACAAAAAATTTATATCAGATTTTGTTTTTCCATAAATAACGCAATCTCATTGTGAAGCCTCACTGCACTAATGACACTCTTCCATGTAGCTCCTCTTTACTTTTGTTCTTCTAAATTCCTAAAAAAGGGACCAGAATTTCAAAGTTTTACAAAAAAGAGATCAGAAATCAGAACTTTTGCTAAAAATGTGTAAAGTGTAGCAAGAGGTGGGTGGTGGAGAAATAAAACCCTTAAAGTTTAAACTACTTGTTGGAACATTGCTGTATCATCAACTATAAATGAAACTGGTTAGGAATGTGTTATTTGGACACTTCGCATATCTGAATAAATACAGTAATTGGACACAAAAGACGGACAACCCCAACACGGTTCCCAAATGGCGTCTGTAAATATTCCTGTGCTCTATTTTAACATAGCACGACCTTGGATGGTATACATTTTTACTTTATAGTGCTTGGATTGTGTTTTGACATCTTTTACTAACCACCTGAGTTTAATTCCAAACCTTTGCTGTTTTGACCTATAAAATTAAGTACAAATTAAAAAATGGAGTTCAACGAGTGCAAAACACCTCCAGCAAGATTCCAGACTCCAGATGTTAATCAGAACCATTACATCATTGTATCAGGACACGCAAAACTGAAAATTCTCGTCCAGGGCCATTTTGAACAAGTGTGAAATAAAGAAACGTGCACTCGCAACCCACCGAGAAACACCCCAGGTTTTGTGGAAAGCAAAACAAAGGAGATGACCCTACTTGATACTGAAAAAAGAAAATAACAGGATGAACCCTTTTTTGTTTTGTTTTGTTTTGTTTTCATCGTTCCATGAAACGATGAAGGAAACTTGTGCGGCCAGTTTCTGGAATGACACAAAAGAAGAAGATAAGATGTGTTGTGCTAACAGAGCGTGTCGCCCTGAGCTGTGATTATTATTATTATTTTTTTTTTTATCAGCATACAACTTCTGTCTCCATTATGGCTGATATGACGAGCTGTTAAGTTGACCAATACAAAACACTGATTCTACCTTTTTTAACAATCATCCACTCGTTGCCATTGCATCTGTTCTTTTCTTTCTCTTTAAGGGGCAGTAGTTTGTACTTTCCAGACACATAGTGCCGTTTTATAGAGCAAACTATGAACAGTTGTTTTAAAAAAGCTAAGTATATCAAACATGGCGCTGCAATATAATTCCTTGAACTTGGGCCTGAATTTTCTACTCTTTCAGACACTTCAGCACGTCATCACAACTATACATGCCACCTTCGCTCCATTTATAGGGCTTCTGAACCCCAGTTTCTACAAGATGACACTTATTAAACTTGATCAAATCTAAATAAATAATTGATCTTAGTTTTGTGGGTTATGTGTTATTGTCAGAGAACCACGTTTCCTTTCAGTAAACCTTAACGGGTTTCCATGGGAGCTCACTGAAGTGGGTATGAAACCCGGAAACTGTCCCAAACTGCAGAAATACAAAATGGAGAAGGTTTGAATTACAGCACCAGAAAAGGCATCGAAACCTCTGTAACTTCAAGTTTAAAGCTCCAAGGAATCTTGAATATATTTAGGGCCTTGGCGATGAAGTGCCCCGACCATCAGGACTAATATTTTAAACTGTGTTCCATAATATACAGGGAGCTTGGTGCAAGGAGGCTGGAAGAGGTGTAACGTCTTCTCTTTTGTCCTCATTGGGAGTCTTTCTGCTCCATTTTGTAAAGTCTGAAGGTGATACAAACAGAGAAACTGTGTGGCTGACAGGGTCCAGGGCCCTGTGCTAAAGTGATAGCACTAAATCAGTTTCCTACTTTGATATGTGTTGGTACAGAAGACATCGCTAATTGTTCCCTTCAATCAATTTAATTTTTCACCTTCAGAGTTAGTAATTACTAATAATTACATTCCCAACACATTCATTGTTTTAAGTTCTGCTGATCAACCCATTTCTCAAGTTGGATGGAAAATGGAGGATGATATGAGGTCTCCATTCGTTGTAGGTCGGCGGACTGAAGAGCTGCGAATCACAACATCACACTTGTCTTGCAAATCCACTTTCTCTTTGCAGTTCATAGCTGTTGAAACAGGTTTTTAAATACCTTCCGAGGTTGAACAATGGTGTAATATTAGTGGATTCCACCCCCACCCGCCGTTCTGCGTCGGGACATTTCAGCAGATTGTGAGGCATAATAGACACGAAACAAAAGGACTTTTTGAGAGAGGCTTTGGAAACTCCAGAGGTGTGTTAAATCTGCTAAAACATCCGGTTCAAATGTTGTATTTTGCATTTCATAAGCATTTCAAATTCAATAAGTCTAAGGTCAGAGAGTGAATTAGCTTAGGTTTTACTTAAAAAAAAAAAAAAAAAAAAATTAAAAAGCTCATGATCTGCCTCTGGAGGGGAAAATTGCAGCAAGAACACTCTCATCTGGAATTAAACAGAAGAAGCCGTCCATCCTGTTAAATCGGCTGGTTCACTGGAAATAATTTGAGAGTGTTGGTGTGAACTTTCGTAGCTCAAGCACCTCATTATAGCCTGGACTCCAAGCTTGTCGAACTGGAGACAATTAAGATAATTTGACATTTGATTTAAAACCCGACGTGATCGCTGCTATCAAGCAGCCACACCCTGGACTTGCCCTGCAGAAGAATACCTTAGTGTGAGATCCGCAGGTTGCGATTATGATTCGGATTATTTGCCATCATGCCTTTTTCAGCTCTATTAACCTCTGTAAATTAGTGTATTATCTATATACAGTACAGACCAAAAGTTTGGACACACTTTCTCATTGAATTCAATGAAAGTGTGTCCAAACCTTTGGTCTGTACTGTGTATATATATATATATATATATATATATATATATATATATATATATATATATATATGTGTGTATTTTTAACCATTGTGAAACACATTGCTTGTGAGCGAGCAAGTTTTGTGCTATAGTGATTGCTTCAGCATGCAGCAAAATTTGCACTGAATGCAGCCTATTGTTATGAAATAATGGGTTATTTTAATATCCTTTATGTGCCAGAGGTTTGATGTTTGGTTTTTTTAAACAACACTCTTCAAGAGAAGCTCTGAATTTTAGGTTCTTTCTTTCACCACACAGTGGCGCTGTGGCTCCAGATTTTATACCGCCTTTTTTTTTTTTGCACTGAAACAGTTGCATTAAAACCATGCTGTGTGCAGTTCAGTACATTTAGTGTTGCACAGAAATATCCGAATCATGCTTCTGCTTTTATTTCATAATTTATTACATATTTAATCAGTGATATGAGTGGAGCACATAAAGGTACAAGAGAGAGTTTCTTTGAGCTCTGCAGCTGATTTTATTGTCTAAACATATTTTTGGATTTTTATATACTGTATATATATATATATATATATATGTATATAATTTCCCTTCAAAAAGCTGAGAGGACTGTGTAGGACATGTGAAATCTGTTCAGACATATTTCAAAATCAAATCATGTCACTTTTATTACAGTACTCTGTTGTTTCCGGACCACCTTAAAGCAGATTCAAAACACAGATCCCACCTCTCTCCCTTTCTGCTCGTCAACGGGAACAGAAATTAAAATTTCAGAGGCAAAGGGTGAGATTGACACTTAGATATGTTTGGCGAACTTCTGAAAAGGTCACGCCAAAGAGAGGCTCCAAATGTCAAACATGCGTCTCTGAAGTTTAAACCTTTGTAAGATCTGATGGTGGGATTTTTATTTTTTTACTTTTTTGTCTGACTTCAAAAATGTCATTACTCATATTTTGAGAGCAATTTTTTTAATTTAATTTTAGAGAGTAGTGATAGAACGCTGGACTACCAATGCATATGTAGGGAAAATTGTGAATATTATCATTTTAGCTTTAACAAACCAAAAGAAACCCAAACTATACTGACTTGGTTTCATTCTCGGTAAACAATTATCAGTATAAGTATGAATGCTGTGAATATTTTATGTGTGTATTTTTTTTTTTTTTTTTTGGATGGTTATCATGGCAAAAGAAAAAAATTATTGCAAGAAACAAATCTTTTTATATTCCACATTAACTTAAAAATTAAATCAAATGAAATAGAACGTGTTAAAACTAAAATACAACCCCTGGCAAAAAGTATGGAATCACCAGTCTTGGATGAGCACTCATTCAGACATTTCATGCTGTAAAACAAACTCAGATCAAAAACATGATACAATATTAAGGTCGTTCCAAAGTGCAACTCGTTGGCCTTCAGGAACACTCAAAGAAATGAAGAGAAACTATTGTGGGAGTCAGTGAATGATACTTTAATTGACCAAACACAGGGAAATAAATATGGAATCACTCAATTCTGAGGAAAAAAGTATGGAATCATGAAAAACGCATAAACAAAAGACCATTCAAAATACATCACTAGTATTTAGTTGCACCACCTTTGGCTTTTATAACAGCTTTCAGTCTGTGAGGCATGGACTTGATGAGTGACAAACAGTATTCTGCATCAATTTGGTGCCAACTCTCTTTGATAGCAGTTGCCAGATCAGCTTTGCTGGTTGGACCCTTCTTGTGGACCATTTTTTTCAATCTCCACCACAGGTTTTCAATTGGGTTGAGATCTGGACTATTTGCAGGCCATGACATCGACTGAATGTGTCTTTCTTCAAGGAATGCCTTCACTGTTTTTGCCCGATGGCACGATGCATTGTCATCTTGGAAAATTATTTCATCATCACCAAACATCTGTTCAATTGAAGGGATGAGAAAACTGTCCAAAATGTCAATGTAAACTTGTGCATTGATAGAAGAATTAACCACAGTCATCTCCCCAGTGCCTTTGCCTGACATGCAGCCCCATATCATCAAGGACTGTGGAAATTTGGTTGTTTTCTTCAGGCAGGCCTCTTCATAAATCTCACTGGAACGGCACCAAACAAAAGTTCCAGCATCATCACCTTGTCCAATGCAGATTCTTGACTCATCACTGAAGACAACTTTCATCCAGTCATCCACAGTCCATGATTGCCTCTCCTTAGCCCATTGGAGTCTCGTTCTTTTATGTTTAGGTGTCAATGCTGGTTTTCGTTTAGCTTTCCTGTATTGAAATCCCATCTCCTTTAGGCGATTTCTTACGGTTCGGTCACATACATTGACTCCAACTTCCTCCCATTTATGCTTCATCTGTTTAGTTGTACTTTTTCGGTTTTCAAGACAAATGGCCTTAAGTTGTTTGTCTTGACGCTTTGATGTCTTTCTTGGTCTACCAGTACGCTTGGCTTTAACAACCATTCCATGCTGTTTGTATTTGGTCCATATCTTGGATACAGCTGACTGTGAACAGCCCACATCTTTAGCAACCATGCGTGAAGGGTTACCTTCCTCAAGAAGTTTCACAATCCTCTCTTTTGTTTCAAGGGACATTTCTCTTGTTGGAGCCATGGTTCTCACCACTCCACTTCGTCCAGCAGCCCTCCAAGGTGTCATGACTGCAGGTGTTTTGAACTGCACACTAACGGGCACATCTAATCTGGGGCAGGTGTCCATTTAGGGAAAGGAAATAGACTGGGTGTGTCCTTTTTTTTCTACCTCCAATTTGAGTGATTCCACACTTTTTTCCTCAGAATTGAGTGATTCCATATTTATTTCCCTGTGCTTGGTCAATAAAAGTATCATTCACTGACTCCCACAATAGTTTCTCTTCATTTCTTTGAGTGTTCCTGAAAGCCAACAAGTTGCACTTTGGAACGACCTTAATATTGTATCATGTTTTTGATCTGAGTTTGTTTTACAGCATGAAATGTCTGAATGAGTGCTCATCCAAGACTGGTGATTCCATACTTTTTGCCAGGGGTTGTACCTTGAGCTGCCCTGTTGCTATTTCATTTAAAATTGATTTCAGATTTATGCTTTTGTTATTTACAGTATATAGGTCATTTAAAAACTACGGTTCTCTGAAGTGCTTCACAATTGCGCCAACAGCCATAATAAGCAAACGGAACAAAACTGGAATAAAAGATAAATGTAAAAGACTGAATATTTAAGACTTTTAATAAATATTTAGAATAATTTTATTTACTTTTATACTCGCCTGATCATCTTTGGTTGGAAATTCATTGATCATAAACATCGTATGAATGTCCTTGTTTGGTAGGGAACAGTAATTATTACCTAAATAACCAAAAAATATGTCCAACTACTTAGAGCATTTGACATGCTGAGGTGAGTAGATCTTCATCAGTGTAGGCAGAATATTAGCACAGCACAACATCTGATTAAGTTATGCCGCCATTGAGTCATTTCTATTCCACTGAGAGGACATGTGAAATCTGTTCAGACATATTTCAAAATGTCTAGCTTTCGTAGCAGTGGCGCGTATGTGCAGCGCATGTTGGGTTGTGACGTCAAAAAACTCCATCGCAATCTGAGATCACAATATGAATGACAAAATTTGCATAAAGCTTTTTTTTCCTCTCCACGCTCCATTGAATACTAAAGGGAAGCTGAAGACAAAAATCTCCCATTTGCAGGACTTCCTGATTGGTGGATTTCACTTCACTTGACAATAAATATGACTGCTTACGTTCTTGTCTATAAGAAAGTCGCACTCTCTGTCCTTGTGACAGAAAACGAACCTAACTTTAAAACAACCCACCAATCAGGTTTTTTTAGGAACATGTTGAGACACAACCACCATTTTTCTCTCAAGATATAAACTTCAACCGACAGTAGTCGTATCTATTTGTTCATCTGTGATATTCCAAATCAATCAACCATTCAACCATATTTTTCTTAGTAAATCTTTAACTCAATCCACCACATTTTAATGCAAGTCAAACTTATGGGGATCTTATGGGTTTTTATGATAGTGCTGTTGTGATTTTCCACAAATCTCAACCTCCCCATCTCACAAGATAAAAAATAAATAAAATAAAATCCTGGTTGTGGAACAAAATCTTGGAAATGGGCATTAATGAAGTGACATTCACATCCCAAAAAGAGACGTAGGATGAAACAACCAGCATATGTGTGTATTCTCTCAGCAAAGGGTGAAGGATAATATCCTGATAAGAAAAATGGTTAAGCTTACTTTTTTTTTTTTTTGGATTATATTTGCTCTATTGCTCTGTGTGTGCTCCTACTCTGGATGTAACCAAGATGGCGGATGTATTTTGAGCAAATATCACTGACCTTTTTTTGCCCTTGGTGACCTTTCGAACCACAATCTCATTTCCAACAGTGATAACCACCTGAGACCCTATACAGACGGAAAGGGTATATTAACGGCACGGAAGGCAATTGTAATGTGGCAAATGTCACTGTTTGAGGGGTGAATCTCCAAGGCGAGCGTCTGCTCACCTCCCACGCAGGTAACATATCTGAGGCTTTTTCACTTGAAAAGAGGGCAGTCATTTTCTAATTTTGGAAATAAGTGACTCCCTAATTGAGTCTTCTGTTTTCATCCCAGGTGTTGGACCTTTGGATGTTTCTTTTTTGATTATTTCTTTGTCTGTTTGTATGGATCTTGCCATTTCAAAAAATTTCATTGTGTTAGTTCATTTATTCTCAATGTTTGTGTTTTGGACTTGCTTCCGAAGATTAATTAGTTTCAGGTTTTTCCTTGGCTATGTGGTTTCCCTGTGTCTAAGCTTTGTTTCATTAGCCATTCCTCAACCCATCAGCCTGCTTCTTCTTTGGTGCTCATTGGCGGTTGGCAAACAACAAATCCCAGCCCAGATGCTTTCCATCTCCTAATTTCCCTTTGCCTGCACTCTCTCTCATCTGTCGCTCATTCTCATCTGATTAGCTCCTCTGGTTCCTCTGTTCATTGTCCAAAGTGCATGTGTGGCATTTTGGTTTCACTAACTGTGTTTTCATTGACCATAAAGTTCCACAACTTGGAATTATGAAAATACATTTGCTTACTGGCAACGGGCCAGTTGTGGGGATAAAAAGGATGCTTTGGTCTTTCAGCTGAATCAAAACTGGCGTTTTGACGCAAAACTGCAATGGAAACACTTTTTGTTTTGCATCATGCCAGTTTGAGTACAGCAGCAGCGCTCTTATTTGAGAGCATTGGTCTCTCTGGACTATATACAGCTGGCTCCACCAGAGGACTTATAGCAATGTATAGTTCATCAAAACTTGAGTTTGTACTGTGAAAGTATTGAATCCATCGCTCTTCTGTAAAATTGGCCACTTAAAATGGTGCGCACGTAGCCCCTCTCAAGTATAAGGGGCTTGCTGCTCCAAAGTCTTAGAAAGATGCTCATGACTCCTGCGATGGCTAATGGATAATTTTTAATGATTTATCAGGTGAACAAGCTTATTTATGTTTGATTTTAATTAAACTTCCTATTTAATGGAAACACCACAATTGGGAATTTGTTGGGGTTTTTTTTGACATTAGCAGAATACCGAAAAAGTTTTGCGCACATTTGAAATAGAAACATAGCTATTGTTCTCCACTGGCTCTTTCCATTTCACTCCATTTAAATCCTGTTTCTTTTTTTTTCTTTTAAGTCATTCTTATCTGCAAGTTTTTAACACCCGGGTTCTCCTTTATTACCAAACATGTCAACTTCATAATGTTGGGTTCAACTTTTAGAGAAAGTTGCCCATTCACAGACAGGGCATGTTATTATAATGACCTAATGAAAAACTGGTTCTAAGACATTTTTTAAATAAACCAATAAAAACCTGGCAAGTACATGGTTGCATGAGCGTGAGAAACTCTGGCAATACAGTGTTTCTGGGAAATCTATACACAATCAAGACTTTCTTGTGGTCATGGGTTAACACTGTCTTCAGAAATTGGAAAACCGGTTTTGGGTCTGTCAACATCAAACCATCCTGCTCTTCAGACTGCATATTTTTAGATTTGTCGTTACTCTAAAGCACGTGACTTAAGAAGAACGTATTGCCTCCGCGGTTTCCACTAAGTTACTCAGAGGCCTGTCAGTGAGGTATCAAATCGAGCCGCTGCTGGCTGGCAGCACGTGAAAGTGGAGACGTGTCCAAAATATTTCAAGCATTTCACTTGGTAATTAATTGCCAGGAAGGAGGAATAACAGCTTGGTAAATTACAGTGTGTGTCTGCAGTATCGGGAAAATGTGCCTCCAGTTCTCGCATACTATCAATTTGTGGTTTGTTTTCCAGTCTAAACGTGTTTGGCTTTCAAACGTTTTGCGTACTGTGAAGTGTTTCTCACGTACTAGATAAGGAGAAGCTTTTTGTTCGTTGAGGAGAGGCGTATTAAATGAAATTTAATGAACAAGTCTATAAAACAATTGAGTTAAATTAGGCAGTTGCTAGCTAAGTCTAGGAGAAAGAATTTAAAATGACAGGTTATGAAGGAACAACACAAGACTAAATAAAAAAAAAAAAAACACGACTGAAACGATGAGGCCAAAGTAAAAAGAAAACAAGAAAGGAATGAGAGATTACCAAGGTGGTGGAAGATGAGTAACAAACAGGTGGCGACAGAGTGAGCTCAGGATGAAGTGAACGTGTTGAGGACATCTAGGGGCACAGACGGGTAACAAAGAAAACACATTTAGACACAGACAGAAAAAACAAAAACTACATTGTATAGCAATATGCTTGTATTGGCTAGCAGAACAATGTGCTTTCTTAAGCAGTGGAAACCCATTGTGTTTGGTGTAATTGTCATTTTTTAAAAATTCAGTTACATTCGTTTAATTTTTCTTGATATTTTACATACCAGTCCTAAGAAAATGCCATAGGAGGCTTTTTTTTTTTTTCTTTTTACGTATATATGATATAGTGTACTCTAAATACATTTATTTACTGTTGCCAGGACACTAAATTGTCTTATGTAACGAAACCAGTTGGAAATAAAGGTAAAAGGTTACATAAAGGAACACTTTGTGACTAACTCTCCACAATGTGCTGTCAGTTTTTTGTTTGTTTTTTAGTCCAGTACGTTCCGGAGCAGATTACATGTAGCAAGTCAAATCAAGGCACTTTTAAAGTGACAGTACATTTGGACGTAGTCATAGCTAACTCTTAGTACCTGCTGTTGGTATACTGTCTGTAATTTCATGTCTGCTGAATCTTTGCTATTAACTGAGCAGATCTCATTAGCTAATACCAATTCCTCTAGGTTTGACCCATGCACAATTACATTTCTTTTGAGATGATTTATCAACAAGTTGTATCAAAACTGAGAGAAACATGCTAGCACTAGCTTACCATATCAGAAGCTTTCATGATGACAAAATCGCTGACTTTTGAGGAAAATTGAACTCAGTCAAAAGAAAATTCCTTATCCCAATATTAGCTTCAGAAAGATGCATAAGGTAATATCTTAGGTTTCAGATATAATGAGTGACATACTGTATTCTTTCATAATTGATAGTAATTCATCTAGTGCATTTTTACATGATAATCTTTCCCTCCTGGACCATCATTGTCAACCTACAGCATAACTTTACCAGTTAAAAAGAATAAAATGCACTAATAATGTGAGTATGTTGATTGAAAAACACTATTTAACTGGATTCCATTTTCTCTTGCCAGGCAGTGGACATTTTCACATACATTTGCAATTATATTTCTTCTCAATTGTAGTCACTGACATGACAATATCAATCAGTTTAAATTTTTAAGAGTTGAGGTCCCACATGTTTTGTACACATTTTTGCTCTGACTGCGTCTGTTCACATGTAAAAATGCTGAATCAGACTTTGGCAACATTCAATAATATCAAGTAATAAAGTGGTTTGACTAGTGAGTAAGAGGCAGTAAAGTTAAGTGATTAAAACCAATTAACTCCGCATAGCAGAGCCAAAACACACCATCACAATGACAAAGTTAGATTTAAGTTGCTACGTAAGTTACTTATTAAGAGATTTTTTTTTAGTTATACTTGTACATCTGAAATTTAATTATTGGTGTTTTAAAAAGAGCTTTACAAGACAAATTCAACCTTCTGAAATGTACAGAAACACTTTCATTTATACTGTTAACAGAGTACAATAAAATAATGATCTAAATTAATTAACATGTATTGGACAACATGTAAACCTTGATATGGATAATGTATACGTCTTGATTCTTACGTGAAGTCTTGTATAGACTTTGAGAACAAACTGCTGTCGTCACAAAGAGCACATCACACAACTTCCAGCATCAGTAGACGATGGCAGCACTTCCAGGAGAACGATGTTTGAACTCTTTCAGTTTGGAAGATTGCATCACCAAGTCTGAACTTATGGAGCTTTGCAAAAGGTCTATGCCAGCCTTTCAGTTGTTTAACTTTTGTATCAAGGGGCTAACACAAAGTTTTTAGAAACAGACGAGAGCAACGATCCTTTAGGCCTTTTTACAGCTTTTCTTCGATTAAAAACGTGCACTGGTTCTAAATAAATGATTTTTAATAGAATCTTTTTTTTTTTTTATAACATTTGTGCACTAAAAAGTTATATTTAAAACCCTCATATAGAAATTGGTGTTGTGCTGGATAGGATAAATCTTAAATGATATCTTATGGCACTACCAGCAGTCTGCCAAAAAATATGCATATTTTTTTCCCCCTCCATTTCTCCTGTAGCAACAAAATAAAAAGGTGAAGATGACAGTTTGACAGGCCAAAAAAAAGCAGCTTCACACCAAAGAGGAGATACCCAAAGAGCTGTTAACCAAAAACTTGTCAAAATGTGGCACAGTGTGCAACGTGTCTTTAAATTATAAGGGCATTTGACAAGTTGGAAACAAAATTACAAATAGCACAGCTGAAAACTCAACAGGAGACACAGAGACCAGGAGCAAGGAAAATAAAAAAGAATATAGCAAAATCTAAAACGGCATCTGAGAAGTTTACCATCTCTCTGTTCATCAGTCTTCTGGATGCCAAGTTTTGATTAACAAATCCCTGGAAACTGGTTGGATAAAAAAAAACTTCATTTTGTCTGCTGGCTCCACCAACAGCCAGATCTGGATGTTTTCTCATCCAGATCTTCTCTATTCTGTGCAGACAACCCTGTTTCAGGGTTTGAGCTAGGTGCCTTTGTTTATGCATTATTCATAGATCAATAACTCACACAGCAAGACCTTAAATTATCAATATAGTCCTCATCCCTGGAATAAACTACCAGAAGATTTGAGGGTAACTTAAAGTGTGGAATCTTTTCAAACACATCTTTTTAATTTTTATCATTCATTTGAGCTCTAAATTGTTCAATAATCTTATCATTATAATGTAACTTTTGTTGACCTTGTTTTTAACTGACATATACTAGTAATTTAAGTTTGAAATGCATTTTCCCAGTTTCATCTGTTCATTATTCACCTACACATTTACTTCTTAATTCATACTTTTTAAATTCCTCCATATTAGTAATTGGACAATTTATATTAATCCTTAACTTTTTTTTTAGAACACACACACACATTTGTTGACAATGCTACTCATGGCCACACATTTCCACAAAGATTGGGCCGCTGCAGGAGCTCAGTGACTTCCAAAGCGCACCGTATGATTGGATGCCAAATGTCCCAAAAGTCCATTTGTAAAATTTTCTCTCTATTAAACAGTCCATTCAATTGCTATGCAATGTTTCCAAGTTAATTTTAGTTCAAACATGGAAAAAAAAAATCTGACTTTGACTGGTCTGCATAAAACTTTAACCTCTACAACCTGACTTCCTCACTTTTAGGATAAATTAGAGAAGAGAATGTAAACTAAGTTTACTTGGCCAACATCAGTGTTTGACCTCACAAACACTCTTCCGAAAGACTGGACAAAATTACCAGAAACATACTCCGAAGCATTGAGGCCAGCCTTCCCATAAGAGTTAAAGTTATAGCAGTAAAGGGTGGGCCACCACCATAACAAAAGTGACCAGTAACGTGTGGTCAGGGGATAATAAAATGGCGAAAAAACATTTCATAATATATGAACTGATTTTCCATAATTTAGCTTATGTATATAATGTGCAGTGTTTTTTGTCACCAACTGTGTGTGTAACGTGATTTGTGTGCTGAGGAGCGATCAGAAACGACACAACAGATTCGAGGTGAGGCAGGCAGTTCTCTTGCATCATGGCAGGGGGCGCTCATGATCCCAGACATTGTGACTCCACAACTGCAGCGTAAGAGATGGTAACAGCGAGCTAGCCATACAGTAAAGTCAAGTGCAGCGATATATGTATAGTTTTCTCCTATTACCACATCAATCACTTAATAATCGCAAAATAAACATTAAGCCTAAAACCATGCTACTGCAACAGACTGAATGTTTTGCTCTTTGTGTGGGAAATATTTTAGTGTTGTTTTTTTTTTGCTGTTTTTTTGTGTGGCGTTGATGTCAGTTCCTATGGCAACGTAGCTGCGCTGAGCGAGAAAGACGTGGTTTTGAGTTTTACTTTAACAGTTTTCCCCTTTGCTGTGGAGCGCAGCACGAAATTAACAATATCTACATGTCCAAGTTTGATTGAGTTAACGGAATTATACATGACATGTAAAAGAATAATGTTTTTGCCCTCCAGTGTTGTCCGCATGCGCGAAATGTCCTTATGTAAACAATAACATGCAGGGGGTCTATATTTGTAAGTCTGATTATGATTAAGTCAGTGCCTCACCAGCTATGAACGTCACCACACGTCACTGAAAGTGACACATCATCAAAGTTATTATTTATGTAAGGAAAGTGACTCAATACTTTTGGGAATACAATATATGGAACTAACTATATATATTTTTTATTCTACCTCATCTGTGATATTAGTGCATGTTTATTTTTCTTTCTTTTTGAGGGAGTCTTTTAGGAGGGGAGTGATGTTTTTTTTAATGTAAAACAATTTATGTACACTGGTGGAAGTTTAAATAAATTCAAATGAATTGCGGATTAATTTTACTCTTTAGAAGCAAAACAATAAAGACTTGAGTTTGTCCGAGAGTTTGGATGCGAGTCTGTGGGGGCACTTGGTGGATTTTAATAGTACTACTTTTACACGAGGTGACAAATCAGGAGTTTCATAAGTGCAGCAGCAGCGCCCTCTACTGCACAGACGTAGACCACAAGATTTTCTGGCTAATGAGCTTGAAAATCTGAACATTTAGAAAAGGCTTTTCTGTTTATGAATGCATCTCAGCATTAGGGAAGGTGATTTGAGTGACGGCATGGTGCTGGGAAATATTTTCAAAGGAAGATTTGCAAGATCCAAATTCTCCTCAGGTACCACTGGACGTCTCTTTTGAACACTAACGGAGCAAATGGGGTGAACTGAGACCATTGAGCGCTATACACTTTGTTAGAATAGATCCTGTGTTTGTTGCCTTATTATGGTAGGTTGTGTGCTGCAGCCTTGTTGAACATTTCAGAGATTATGCGGACGCGCTACATTATCATATAATTATTATCTGCCCTGTGAGCCGCTGATTAAAGCTTGGCAAGAGGTGCTCAAGGCCTGTGAGCCGTGCAGTGACGCCGCTCGGGCTTAAAGCTGCTAATGGTTTTCAGCCATTTGGTGGAACTGACAAAACACAGCCAAGCACGAGTCACGGTGACCTCAGGTGCCTGTTGTTGCTTTGTTCTTTATCTTAAGTGTGTTTCTTTCTTCTGTAGTTATTAGCTTCTGTTATTTGGTAGCTAACGAATTCAACACTAATGAGAACAACATAAAGGAACATGTGTGTTTTTGTGCTGCATGGTTCGGGGTTGCGTTTTCAACCTGGCTGTTGCATGTTGCTTTGAATGAGTGAATCATATCCCCCCCCCCCCCCCCCCCCCCCACGAATGGAGACTAACTAAAGTCATGAAAGACTCCATTAACCACATTTGGCTGAAAAAGCGGTGAGAAAAAACAAAACAAAAAACCTGTGGGATTATTTTTTTTTTCCTTTTACAGCAAACAGGAGATGTTCTGTGATACATCTGAGGTGCAAATGATGATTCTGGGATAAAGTCATTTTTTCACCTATAGACTGTGTTCTCTATTTTTCCAGATTCCAAATACATAGATGTAATTATGCAGATGTAAATGCATAACTTCCGATTGCTTCCTAAATTGGCACAGCTTTGTTTCAGACTGAAGGATCTTAGTTCACGTTCCATTTAGAATATCCGATATTCTAAATATCCGATATTCTAAATGGTAGAATTGTAGTTTCCGGTTTTCTCCAGCTGTTTTTGTTTTCTTTATTTTCAGTTGTCTGCCTCTCCTTTTTCTGTGTTTCTCTGTATCCTTTTGTGTTTGTATTTTAGTCACTTCTACGTCGACTTGTTCTGTTTTTGTGTTCATCTTTCCTAATGCGGAGTGTCAGGGCCATTGTAGGTCAGAGAAAAAAAAATGTTTTCCCTAAAGGCACGCAAACTTCAAGAATCATTTTATATATTTACAGAAGAAAAAGTTCATATTTTGTAGAAAAGGTTTTGCATTTGCAAAAAAATAATTTAAAAAAAGGTACATTTTCCACTACTCGGGAAGGAATTTATAATATGGAAACCAGGATATTCTTTGACATTGTAATGCCAAAAATATGATTTGTAAGCTTTTTAAATGTATTAGGGAAAATAAATAAAAGGTTTTTAGACATGGCAATTTGATGCAGCTAATGCTACAATATTCCAGAGATGTAAATGGTGAGCCTGACGAGAAAAGAACCTAGATCCTGGAAAATATCCAAGTGGGAGATCTCACAAATTTACAACTTTATCTTGTAGGACCTCTGGCATTTTTTTGTCCCCAACAATCTCAGTGGACCTCAAAAATTTATCATACTCATTTCTATTTTTTATAGTGGCAGAGTGTCTAGTTCAAAGATCAGAAATGTATGCCTTGGCTTTAACCACGGAAAACTATTTTTTTCCTCTTGCAAATGTGGGACATTTCGGCATCAGAGAATATCCAAGTTTTGTGTTGTAAACGTGTGAAGCCATTTGGTGGAATAATTTTTACATTTCTTTTTGGAGGACATTTATTTTTGTGAACTACAATGACCCTAATACTTCCTAGTTTCTTTGCGGCGTGTTAAATTTCTGCTCAGTGACATATTCCTTTAGATTAGCTGTATCTACTTCCCCACTCAGCTGCTCTGACTCTGGTGAATTAGTCTCCACCAGTGTCTTGTTTCCTAACTGATCGCCTCTCCTTAAAGTATTCCCTTCTGAATTCATTGTCTCTGTGTTTTGATTCTGATCTTGGCTATATCTCGTTAATAATATCTGGGTGTTTGTACCGTGGGCATTTGTGTTTATTTTGATCGTTTACACGGAGCCCCTCTTCATTTAAACCCCAACAGTTGCTCGTTCACGTGACACCGGCACTTTTCTCTTTTTTTTTTTTGGAAACCGTTTCTCAAAGTGAAACTTTTCTGCAACACCCCGCGGAGGTACAAAGTAGCCTACTCCGATGGTGTGGACGTCCTTAAGTACAAGACGCACGCCGTCAGAAACCGGCAGAAAACAATAACAATGGCAGCTAGCATTGCGCTACTTCACCTGTTGGGTTTAACACAATTGCTGATGAGGAATAAACACTTCGTTCATGGGGCACGGCGACGGGTTACTGTTTACAAAGAGGTAGAAGCTTCAACACCATGTGCGTTCGATGACATGCTAACATCACAGCGCCATGTAGTGGCCTGGCATGAGAACTACAACTCTAAACGTGAAATTTCGGTGAATGTTCCGTCACATAATCACGTTAGTGAACACATTAATTAACACATTAATGTTGTTTTCACCTGTATTCCTCCTCTATTTATCCGCCTCCTTTCCTCAGCCTGTCACGTTGCTTCTGTTCTCTCATGCCTGCGCTCTCTAAAAAAAAATCCACTTTAAAATATTTTTGCTTTGCAGGTACTTTGCAATTGGGTGCCATTTAATTTCTTCCTCCTACTTTACCTTCTGTTGATCCTCCACCACAAAACTCTTAACTTTGACAACACGACTCTGTACTGGTTGGCAAATTCACTGGTTCGGATGGCAGATCGGGTGGAAATTGTTTCTTTTATCAGCAGAGTTGTTCAAATCTTTGGAGCAAATTTTAAAGGTCGAATTACGTTTTGCAGTTTGAGTAACAGGTAATGAAAAACACGGCATACTGTCACCTGAACTGACGCCTCTGTGTTATTAATAGAGTTCAATCAGAGGGCTAGGGGAATAATAATTGGGGGAGGTGCCACGGATCAAAGGGTGGCTGAGTTTGGAGGTTGAGTCGGGGAGTGTAAGGTTGTAGAAAAATCGAGATCTTAGATGTTTTTGAAGATTTTGCTGCAATGATTCAAACTATAAAAGAGCCAGAGGATACTACAGGTACCACAATGGTGACGAGAAGTAAGCTGCAGTCAAGTGGTTCCAAACTACAGTAAAATTAAGCATTACTTGTTTTTCCTTGAGATGTAAGGAGGGGGTTAGATGTGTTTCACCTGAAGCATATTAGTAACCCAGTAAACAACCAGATTTCTCCCAAGTTTAGACAAAAAAAGAAATGCCAGTCTAGTTCATTCAAATGCGTTTTTTAAAAAAATATATATCTTTACACTGTGGTTCTGTTTGCTTCGGGCGGTCATTGACCGTGAAGTCAAACTTTTTTTTGGCTAACTCTGACCCTTGTTTGTTATGTAGCAAAATGTTGCTGCAAGCATTTCAAGATGCTTAGACCAGGGGTGTCCAAAGTGTGGCTCGGGGGCCATTTGTGGCCCTCGATGAAATTTTGTGCGGCCCTCCGTCACAGTACAAAAATGGCAGCTCAAAGTTGGAGGTTGATGCAGTTAAACAAGTCTTATCGTGAAATGTTCACTGACTTTCAAAAAATCTACAGAGAAAGTCTTCTAAATATGGAGATTACAACCCAAAGTACTCATTCAGTTAACTTTCATATCTACCAGGATCACAAATACACAGCAACTTTTATTCAAGGGCAGATTTTGTTGCACCCTTTCAGAAAATCTTAGTAAACTCCAATAAAAAAGGAAAAGTTTTTAAGAGTGGGCGACTCATCTTGTTCTTGTTGCTAAGAATAAATATAAAAAATTCAAAGATAATAGAAAATCCATCAACATTTAAGATCTTGTTTGTATTTTTTGTTTTGTTATTTACAGCTTGCCTCTCTATGGAAATTAGACTTGTTTATTTTATTAAACTATTATAATATATTAGTTGTGCAGATACAACTATATCATTTAACTTTATTTTCTATTTTTTATTATTATTATTATTAATAAAAACTTCCCTTTTGTGGCCATTGGTTCCGTTCAACTCGACAGTTTTGGCCCATGAGGTAAAAAGTTTGGACACCTGGTTTAGACAGTCATCTATTTTATCATCGTTACGTACCAAATTGAAATATGAAATAGCCTTTTAACTTCCCACTTTCAGTCGACGCCAATCGAGAAATTGAAAGAAGAGGATGTTAGAATAACATGGAAAAATATTAATAATAAAAATTTGACCAATAACCAGAAGGACTTGGCGTGGCAGATCGCCACCCAATGTTTACCCACAAGGGATTTTTTGTACAAAAGGGACTGTGCAACAAGCCCTAAATGTCCCAGGCTCAGATGTGGGGACAATGAGACAACAAAGCATTTGTTTTGGACATGTCCTATAGTTAGAAAAGTTTGGTCTCTAATGGCACCATGGCTGAATAATTTGTGTAGGGAGGAGCTAACTTACGAAAAGATAGCCTATGGTTTGTTAAAAGATGGTTGGGAAAAAAATGAACTGTTGTGGTGGATTGTAATTAATTGTGTAAAAGTAGCAATTTGGAAATCAAGAAATATTTTAATCTATAAAAATTATGAGACAACGGAAATAAATGTTATAAAGATAGTAGGTTCATTGGTAAAGGATTATATTTGGAAAATGAGTTGTGGGAAAAAAAGGGATGATGTTTTGGTATGGAAAGTGCCGGATGGACTACAGAATATAGTTAGACAATTATTTATTTATTTCCTTTCTTTTTTAATCTGACATGAAATATCGTCCCCCCACCCCCTTGTTATAAATTCCCCTTTGTGTCAATGAAATGATGTACATGTAGTAACGTAAGATTGTAAAATTTGTTGAAAACTGTTTGCACTGGAAATTGTATGCTAAGAACCAATAAAAATTTCTTGAAAATTGAAAAAAATTGACTTTCAGTCGAATCAAAACACCAGTTTGAAATAAGAGTCCCCCCATCCTCCCTTCATAATTTACAAACCGTTTTTAAAAGTGATCAAATATTTTGTGAACACTTTTCAATAAATAAAAAAGACTGATCAACTGGATCACTTGTTCTGTAACAGAAAAAGAAAGGGAAAAAAAACGCAAAACAAAAAAGCATTTGGGTTTGGTGAAAGCCTTCAGTCAGGTGGATGGTAAATCAATACATGTCACCACCAAACGACAGCAGATGAAAATAAATTTTAGACTTTAAATCGTTTTCAGGCGCATCCATCTTTTGTCTTCTCCCAAGACTTGGATAAACTGCAAACTTTACCGGTGTGGAAAGAACAATATCCCCTTTTTTAATTAAATATTAAAGAGGCATGTTGGGTTTTTGTGATTCAAGGGTCTTTTTTGAGTTGTAAGAGCTTAGAGGTGAGCACTGAATATACAGCACCGCCAGGAAGTATTCACAGATCTTGGTTTTGATTGTTTCTCAAAAATGAAGTACCACAAAACAGCTTTGTAACACTAGGGAAACCAGATTAAAATTTTCTTTATTCATCCTTTATGTGCTGCATTTATTAGCGATGCAAACAATTGCTTCATTAGATTAAAATCAGCTCCACATCCACTTAGAACTTTTTTCAGTGGTGTAGTGTGGCCACCATCCAGCAGAGGGCACCGCTGGTCATTTTTAAGTGGCGCCAACTGAGACAGAAGTAAAAATGACAGAGAAACAGGAAGGTGAAACAATCCCAGTGAACTTGTTGGTGGGGTCGGGCGCACCATGTGGGAAACGCTCCTGTGTTTGACTTTCTGAATGGTTATCATCCTGCAGCACAAGGGAACATTGAAGTAGCGCTTTAATGACCTTTGGGTTCTCGGTTCTCTCCTTTACCATGACACTTCTTCCAAGAAGACTCGGTTTGGTGGAGTGGCCAGGATATAATCCCGGTGTGTCTAGACTTTTTTTTAAAATTCTCCCAAATATGTTTTTAGGACATTTGCCCCCTGACACAAGTCAGGTTTGGGGTCTACAGACAACTCAACTGCTTTGACTTCATGGCTTGGGTCTTGCTCGGATATGCACTGCCACCTTATGGAAGGCTTAAGGAACCCTTAAAGAAGGCTGGTTCTGTTCTGGGGATGACTGTGGAACTTCTGGAGATGATTATCCAAATCCTTGGATTAAGGAAATTATGGACAATCCTGACCATCCTCTTCACAAGACTGTCTTGGGAAGGCGGAGCATCTTCAGTCAGAGGCTCTCTTCAGATTGAGTGGCACTGACCGCTGCAGGAGACCTTTCCTGACAACAGCCATCCCCATCTTCAATAACTCTTCGAAGAGGTTGCTGCAAAAAGTTACAACAACATCTAGTTTCCTTTTGGGATTAATAAAGTCTTTTTTTAATTTGAATTTTGAATTGACTGAAGTTCCAGAAGCATCTCGGGGACGATTGGTTTAAACCAGATGCATCTGAGCTCAGTGTCGACTATCAGAGCAAAAGGCATAAATGCAGATGGCTATAATTGTTTTTAAAGTCAAAGTCCTGTGATTAGAAATAGTGTAGAAATGTCCTGCAGTGCATCCAGTATCGGCGCTCCTTCTGCAATAACACACAGGTAGATTGCATACTCACTTACAACAGTCTCTATTGTCCTGTTTTGATGGAAGGTCTCTTTGACACAGACTAAATTGGATGGATGAAAAGATTCAGGAAAGTATTCTCTCTCTCTTTTTTTTTTTTTTTTTCTTACCCCTCAAATTTGAAGGGGGTAGGAACTGCTCTGATGGCACAATCACAGTTCTCCGCCTGCGTTCACACCTTACTTGTGTCAGCGTTGGGAGATATCTAATTATAAGAGCCTTTTTTTTTTCCTTTGGATTCAAAGCATATTAGAGGGAAGGGGGGGGAAGCAGCCTCATTATGAAGAGACACCGAGGACGAGCATGACTGATCTGCGGAAGCCTTTGCAGTGCGTCTGCCTGTGAGAGACATTTCTAGATTTGGAATTAAGCTGCTTGCTATCCTTTCAATTAAGGACCACATAGTTTTCACATTAAGGGGTAACTGCTCACTCTTCTGTGGACGAGTCTCGTTTTTGAATCTCGCATTCTCTCTGTCGGCCGCTTGCTGTTTTTTTTTTTTTTTTTTTTTTTTGCTTTTCCCCCCGCTGTACCTAATTGTCATTCATCTTACAATCGCATCAGTATGGTAAATACTGCACTTCAGATAACTGTCAGTTTACCTTTTGCCGATGTTTAGTGGCTGTCAAGCCGTCAATAATAATGACTCCCTGTTACACTGAAGAAAAGCCGAGTCTTCTGGAAGCAGTCAGTGAATGACTGCTGCTTCATGATAGGGATGCAAATTAACTCAATTCTCCTGTGTTTTTTTTCTTCTTTTAAAATTTTTTTTTTCCCAGTCTTATTTTTTCCTCATTCTCACGTCGACGTTGTGTCAAAAAGAGGGAAAGAAGCCATAAAGGAGCAAGAACAATTTTAGTTGTATCTTATTAGTGTTACGGGAGTTTTTGTCCTTGCGTTGCCGCTGTACGTGTAATCCATATTAGTTTGCAACATTTGAGTAGAAGCAGTGAATGGCTTTGTTAAAGTAAAGGGACGATGGAGTTTCCCCCCCCAAACATGGCGTCCACACCAAAGAGTTCAATCTTTTTTGTTTTATATTGATCAGTTATAGTCATTTCTTAAGTGACAATATTTGTTACGGGAATTAATTTACCAGTACCTTTCTACTGAAATTTGAAATGAAACTGTTCTAAAGAAAAGGGCTTCTTGTCTTGTTTCTTCGGAGCATTTATTGTATTACAAACATTAGAAAGTTGCCATTTTAATACCCGGCCGATGGAGGTTTGGTTTTAAACAAGGCATACTTCATTTTATTACGTGTTAGCAGTGTCATCTTTAACATAAGTATCGTTGCTTATTATAGTCACACAGGCAACTGAGTAAATTGATTAAATAAAACATGAAATAAGAAAGATCTAAAACACATAAAACATCCTCTGTTCATTTTTTTCCTCCTTTTTCTTAGCTTCTTGTTTATTTTTGCTCTGACTGAAGAGGTGAGAAACAGTCTGACAGAGGTGGCAAGTATTTAACTTAACATTTTGTTTTACTTCAGCGTTCTCATTTTAAATCAATATTGTAATTAAATGTGAGGTTCCTCAGCTGCTTCTGTTATCTGTTTAAATATTTTAATTGCACAAAATAATCGCTGGCAAATGGATGTCAACAGCTTTTTTTTTCTTATTATTTTACAAAATTTATCTGTACATTTAAGATGTGTTATTTTTCTCTTTTTTATGATGGCTCTGTTCTTTTTTTATGTTCATTCCTCTCATCATCATTACTATAAAAAGAAAAAAAAAGCCCTTTAACGTTTAATGTCTACAAGTCAAACGACGAATGAAAAATAAAGCGAAAAGCAGAAAAGTTTAGGTCTCAATACTGAGAGAGTTTAAGAAAAAATACTTTTTTATATACATTTGTAGAAAATATTTGGATTTTAATCGGATATTGAGTTGTTCTTGTACTGTTACCACACGTATGATGATATACGAAACATAAAGCTGTGGGTTGAAGAGACCCAGAATCTGAATCTGCCGGTTTAAAATTTGTATGTGCTCCAAACAGATTGGAGACAATGTCCTAAAAGTATGAAAATGTACTTATGGTGCTCGAAAGAAATTAACACGATGTATTTTATTTTATTTATTTTATCTGCAGAAAGCAGAGTGTGGATTTAAAAATCTGATCTTTTGCTGTGAAAAATAAAGAAATATAAGCATCTAAAATATGCTAGACATATTTAAAAGAGATATTGGGAGACTCTTAACATTTTACCATTTCTCAACTTTAACACTCTTAAGCATTTTAGAAATACAAAATGCAAGGCATGCAGAGGTCATTTTTGACCATATAATCAAGCGCGGTGGAGGTAAATCAAAGCGGCTAAAATATGGTAGACGTCAGGCTGTTTTAAAACCAGTAGCCTCTAAGCAGGACCTTTGGGTTCGCAAGACTTTCAAGCCAATGATGAAACACCTGAGCCCTTTGAAATGCAACATATTGTCCGTTTAGGTGCTTCCTCCACAGGGACGGCCCGGCGTTACAGTGAAGGTAAAAGCAAACAGAATGGACTGACCGTTGGGGATCTGTTGGACCAGCTGCTACACGACACCGTAACCGAACATTTAAATGGAGAAAAAGGCAGCTGTATTGTATAATCTTTAACTCTATGAGGTCATAAGGTTTTCTGCTCGTATGACTTTGACGGGAAATAACAAATATGGATAAACGAGGGATGGAAGGGAACCTTTGTTTCTCTTTGCTCTACATTGGTCCAAGCTCAAGTCGGCTCTCAGTCCAGCTGATGTTTTCTGCGCCTCGCTCTGACCTCCGAGATCTTTTCCTGTAAAGATGTGTCACTCTGTTAATATCTGCAAAACCTGCGTCTTACTTCAGGAGTAGGAAGCCAGTTCTAACCTAAAAAAAAGCCTCATTGCTTTTGAGCAAAAATACTTAAGTTTTAGAGGCCTTTCATGTTTTTTAAATTTATTTTTATGTTATAAGTAGATGAATTTGAAGCAAAAAAACCCCAAAAAGCAGGTATATTCCCTTTACCTTTTAATCTAATTATAAATGCTCTGACCATAGAAGTTGACTTTGAACATCAGTCTGAACCTGAATCGACCCAGAGGCTGAAACATAAAGGAGATTTTTTTCTTTTCATCCAACATCTGAACTTCTGTTTCCATGATGTCAATCCTACAACTTTCCCCCTGGGGTCTTTCTTTTTTTTTTTTTCCTTTTTTTTAACAAGCACCTTGTGTTTGGTGTAAAAGCTCGGAAAGCTTCGGCTTGTGCACTTTGGAAAACAACAACAAACGCAGCGTGGCGTGCTCGCACGTTTTATATAGACATTAATTTGCCATAAATAGCAAATATCTGAGCGGAGGGAAGACTTATTTTGGTAGGTTTCGTTTTGGATGCTTTCGTACAGACAATGTTTTCACCCTGTAAACCAAACCGTGTTTTGTCTGATTATGCTTTTTCCGCTTTAAAGAATCTAATTATTCCATTAGATTAGAAGTTCCAAACGTGCCAACATTTTCTCAACAATTATTCAATTCAATTCCAAAATATTTTATTGATGGGATTATTGACACTAGTAGCAACCCAAGTACATGCGATGAAGTTAAAACAAATAATTCCAGTAATGGCATTATGTGTAATAAAGTGAAATAACTTGGAGAATCATTTTTGAAAAGTGCAAAAAGTCTGCCAATATTTGCAAACCAATCAGGCTCCCAGTCCTTGCGAGTTAATATTAGGTGGCCATTTTCAACCATACGTCTATATATAGACATAAAATTAGCTAATATTGTGTAGTTGCTCCCCATCTACCAGTCATCAGAGACTGAATCCCGTACGGACATTTGTATTGACTTTGCGGTGTCTTTTGATGTCGACTGGACTTCTGAGGTGTTTCCCGACATCCACAGTGTGACATTAATGAAGAGTTTCAAGATGAAAGCGGTGGTATGTTATTCAGAAGCTGATGTAAAGGTGAGCCAGTCAAACACAACTAGCCCCACAGCGGAAGTTCAGCTCAACGTTGACTTCAAAATCCACACATTTCTAGTTTTGAGGAGCAATTATTGATAGCAAAACGAAAGATCCCAGAGTTATTAGCACTTAAATACATAGCATGATAATGAAATTACTTTCTCGGGTGCTGAATACTTTTGCCCGTTTATTTGCGCCAACTTTCATGGAATAAGAGCTCTTCGGGAACGGTTTCTTTGTATCTCAGGAGACATAAGCAGGTCTTGAATAAGTCGGTCTTTAAATTGGTCTGAACAAAGAGCACATTTTAAAAGACCGAGACATTTATGGCGTGCTACTGCATGAACACAGAATAACCTACTTTTTCATTAAGTTACTTTTCGATACCGTCTTAACCATCAAGTTATTGAGCATGCATGCCACTTTAATGTTCATGCAGTAGGAGGGATTGCTGCAAAGTCCGCGGCACCACCGTAGCTACACGCTAGTACAGGAGGAGTGAACGCTGCAAGTCGGCGAATCGATGCAATTATGCCAGATATGAAAATTTTTTATCCAATTTCAATAATAAACTCAACTTGACAGCATTTTTTTAATAACTTTGATCAGCTGTAATGTATGTATGATTGGACTGACATGACTTTTTTTTTTCTTTTGCAAAGTGCCTTCAGATGTCATGCTGTGAATTAGCGCTCCATACATATACTGAATTGCATTTAAACAAAATGTGAAATAGCCTATGTAGATACTCTATATGACTAAATAAAGTGTTAATTTTTTTTTAAACCATTAAGTAGAAGGTTTCTGAAAGGGGATTGAAACCAGTCTGAGTAAATGATTAGTGAAAGGGAAACGGGGATCATCACATATTATAGGAGAATCCTTAATGTCAGTTTTACGGAAGAATTTAACACGAAGCACAAATACTGTGGTGCACAGAAATGTATCTAATCCATTTCTGCTAAGATGGAGGATCAAACAGCTTGACTTTAATGTAATTTCAACGTCTTTTCATGACAAAGTCCCCGTAAAATACTTTGTATTTTTAGGAGACCCCAAATTCACGTGTGTTGAACATCCACCGTGACTTTTAAAGTGTTTACTCTTCTCTTTAAGAAAGGAGAGCTCCTCCGCCTGCTGCTCCCACACTCCTCCTCTCTGTGTTTTTGAAGCTGGTGGAAAGTCGAGCTCCAATTTATTCCCAACATTTATCTTTCTATAGCACACCTTCCTTTAGCACCGAACTCTCCTGCCTCATTTTAAAATTATACTTCTCTACAATTAAAATGTCAGTTTTCTTCTCCCTTTTTTATTTTTTTCTGGCATAATTTGGGTATTTCGTCAAGCGAAGCGTTTCATTCTGACGGGGCGTGCGATGACAAAGGCTTCCCAAATGGAAACCTCTTTATGGGCCATTCACGCTCGCAGCCGTGGAGAGCACTCCACCTTAAGGCGGAATGTATAAATAAACAGGCAAACTGTGGGACGCAGGCCGCTCTCCACCAAACTGTAGGTAGAAATCATCATTCATCGCATATGTCGACAGATACTCACGCAGCTGTTGGCGCTGCAGTGCATGCTGGTTCGCTCTGAGTGCACTCATTTTCTTTACCCTAGTATCATAACTGTTTGGGTTTGCAAATGTGCGTGCGTTTTTGTTTTTTTGGTCACACATTGCTCCTAGCTTCACCTTTGTTGTTAAACTTGTGCGAGCGTCGCATCAAAGTGGACTGAAGTGGAAATTCTGAGTGAAAGAACAGCGGGCTAAAAGAAAATGTTTTAAGATACATTTTGTGTGTTGGTTTTTTGTGTGTTTTTACAGTTTTTTCTTTTTTTATTTATACCTTAAATCTGTTGCGTCAAACTCGAGGCCTGGGGGCCAAATCTGGCCCGCCGTAGCTTTCTATGTGGAGCTTTACTTCAAATTACATCAGTAAATTCTTCCAGTTTTTCCACAAATCTGCGAAAAATTCCCACAAAATCAACAAATCCCCATTTTTTTTTCTGATTTTACTGCAAATTTTCCTCAAAATTGGTCAAAAACATGGAGATTAAGTGACTGCACCCTCACGTGATGTCGAGTTATAGTCTGTCATTGATATGGCAAGTAATAAAAAGTTGCATTTAACATTATACATTAGCACAAATGTAAACATTTCTTACAAACGTTTCTGAATTGGCACCACAAAATCTGCAATTTTGATTGAAAAAAACCCACTAAAACAATCACTGGAGGAACAGCTACTTATTGATTTATTAACAGTTTAATTGGTTTTGTCAATGTATTCTGGCAGAAACGGCTCTTTAAGAACCTTCAGGTTTTTGATTTGACCATAAATGAAAATGAGTTGGACCTTAAATATTTCCACACTATCTTGTTCCGACCACAAACCTCCATGCATTTTTTTTTAAAGAATACTGTGTGGTAGACCAACAAAAGCAGTGCAAAGCTGAACATAATTTCTTTTCTCCTAGACGTAATTCTGAAAAGTGCGACTTGTATGTGAATCGTGATCAGAGCAGCGACTCTTTGGCGTGTCTCTCCCCTATTTGCATATCAACAGGATATGAGGGCTTTTTTCTTTTTCTTTGCAAATCATTTCTATCAATGAGACCGGATGAAAAATGTCTGCGCATTTATCATTGAAGTCTTGCCACTTTTTCTCAGTCTCAAAGTATTGGTCTTTGAATAGGCCATTCATGTTTAGTGAGATTGTTCTGTTGGAGGGCGACTCTCCAAATTCTCAAACTTTTATTAGCGTACAACTTTTCTTTTCCAACGATCAATCTGTATTCAACGCCACGCAGACGAGATTTCATGTCCCTCTCTGACAGTGAGCATCCCCACAGCATGATGCTGACACCACCATGTTCCACCAAGTGCATGGTGACATGTAATTTAAACTTTTTTTTTTTTTTTTTTTTTACACATATGTGGCATCCTGTAAAAAACTTCAGTGTAATAGTTTAGTTTTATAGTTTAATTATTGATTCTTCTGGTGACCAGATGAACTATAAAAACTAAAATGTCCAAATTTTGTGTCGTTGTGATTCAGAAGTAAAAAATATTATAACATATTCCTCTCATTCCTTTCATGTAGTTTACGGTTTCTGTAAAAATAACTTCAGACTGACAGAAATAACACAAGTTCTTGAATTAGATTGATATGATTTTGAGTCTGTCATGACAGATTCATGACTACATGCCCACATGTAGGCTTCTGTGGGCATTTATCCACCTGTAACCAATCTAATATCACTGCGAATTCTTTAACTTTTACTCTATTTTATCTCTGAACAGAAAGTCTTCTCAAGACTTTTTTTTCTCTTTTGGACGCTTTGGTTTTCTGTGAAAACCTCTAAGGCCTGAATTTACACTGACAATAAATCACACAGGTTTTTATGTGCAAAAGATAAAAATAAATCATTAAAATCCATGCAAACCATATATCAACGTCCTCCCACTTCACAATTACCCCCTTCTTTGTGTTGGTTTATCACGTGATGTCACGATAGAAGGCAGTGGAGATTGTGGATGTAATATGAAAAGGAAAAAAAAAAATGGTAATAATAATCCAAGAGGTTTGCAGGCAGACTGCGTGTACTCGATGCACAGTCAGTGGGGGAGAAAAATATCTCAAAGTAAACAAAATTAAAACTGACCTTGCTGCTTACTTCTGAAGTTTCATACAAACGAGCTAATTACATTAAAGCAGCTTCTTGGTCCTGATCAATAAGTAAACCAAGAAGACAAAAAAAAAGCTTTTCTATGTGTTTTCTCCTTCCTTTGACATTCAGCCATACGTCCCGCTCCGCATGCGTGTGTGTGTGTGTGGGTGTGTATGTGTGTGTGTGTGCCGGCGCACTTGCAACGCGGGCGCATTTGAATTTGAATTTGCGCAGCAATCTTCAAACGGGCTAAAGCAACCATTATCATTATCTCAGTGTGCATCATAATTAAGAGGCTCACATCAATTGCGTCGTTCAGAGCATTAGTGCGGGGGGAATGGCCAGGGGAGAGAACTTTGATGGCTTATCTTTAGAGGTTAGTTAAAATCAGACCTACTCGCCTTTTTAGCACAAAGAAGAAAACACCCCCATGATAACCCCAATTAACATATTCATTCTCTGATCTTGCTGTCTAAAGTGTTTTTTGTCCAGTGGATCCTTCTTATAATGTCTTCTCTCTCGAGACGCGTTCGCCTGCTCGTGTGCAACAGAGAAGTGAAATGTGGATGTAGAAAAAATAAAGTAATGCCTGACATTATTTTACTTACCTAAAGTGTTTCTAATGAGTTTAAACAAAAAGCAAAAAAAAAAAAAAAGCCCCATTTAAATGGATTAGAAATAATTGTTTTAAGAATTTTTAATCTAATTGTAGTCGCTTGACCTTTATGGCTACAACAGCAAAGGAAAAGCAAAAGGTATATATATTATTATTATTTATAGATTTTAAAAAGGAATGTATAAAAAGCTTATTTTAGGATTATTGGCTTGCGAAATATCAATCAATCAATTTTTATTTGTATAGCACATTTCAGCAGCAAGGCATTTCAAAGGGCTTTACATCAATATGAGGTTTTGTGCATCGTTGCTGAAAACTGATAAACTGAGATCAAGTACATTAATTGTGGAGTTCCACAAGGTTCAGCGTTAGGACCTCCACACTTTTTGTTTCATCATATGTCAAATATGAAGGACATTTTCCACTACAGTTTCTCTTTTTATGTATATGACACAATTATTTCTTAGAAAATCTGACTTGTAATTATCATCCAGCATATGTTTAATGTCAAGAAGTTTAATGAGATATTCTTAAATTGGGGAAGGGAGGAAGCGAATTTAGTTTTTAGTAGCAATTTTAGATCACAGACCGGAATGGGAATCTCAGTCTACGTAAATCATATGCAAAGTTATTGCAATTTTTTTTAATACAGCTGAGAGCGTCATGCACTTGTCAACACGTTTGTAAACAGTTGATGTATGAAAGAGATTAATCTTTGTGTTACAAAGTGGGCACAAGAATCTTTCCATGTTGTACATTAAAAATGAGTGTGCATTAAGTTTGGCTATTAACGTCTTCTGACGATAATTACAGGAGAAAGAAATGGTCTGAAAAAATCCAAAATAAACTACACTGAAAACGACGTTTCAGTTCATGAAGTGAGCTAGTAATTTGGATAATGGCACTTTTAATGATGTTCAATTCAAAAAGTCCTATTTGGAAAAATAAATTATATACGACAATATTAACACATAGAAAGACATTCGAGGCAGATGATGTAAGCAGTTGTCTGTTTTATGCTTTAATTATACAGTTCTAACTTTAAAGTTTTTTTTTTTCTTGTTTCAATTGCGTCTAAATTTTAATTGGTAAAAAAAAACAAAAACTGAATTAAACAACAAAAGCTTTCTTCTTATTGCAGATTACTCAGAATCGGAGAGAAGATTCCCAATGTCTTCTCCAGGCACTGATGGCTCTGATGAACTGATTCTTAAAACAAAAGTCCCACTGAAACGCCTGAGAGGCTTTCGTCATACTGCTCACTTCAGTACCTCTGTAATATTGACAACCAACCGCTGTGATGGCAGGCCTAATCTCACACTTTAAAAATGAAACACACAAGCCGACGAGTTCTCATTTGATGCTGCCGGACTCGGTACATGAAGCGTCCTCCTGTGCACTCGGAACCAAAGGTCACGTAACGTCCTTCGCAGAACCCCGTGTCATGCGCTTTAGAGAGACCCGTAAACGCCGGTGAGTTCAACAAGAGAAAAGGCAGGCGGACAAAGACGAACAGGTACGAGCGTGTTATTTACACCGCTTTGATTAGACCCGGTGCGCCCTATTGTTTCAGCTGAATAAAATGAGCTTCCATTATCGCCAGATCACATGAAACTTCACGCCTCGCACTGGAAGGGGCTCAGAGTGTGTGTGGACACAGTCAGGAGAGCGCCACGCATTTGCATAACATCAATGCCAAGCTCACATGGCTGGATCAAGCTGATCAGTATTCCCACTGACACATAAGTGATGCACTCAGAATCTAAAATATACAGGTGTCTGATAATATCACCAATCATCAATTTCTACTCTTTTTTTTTTTTTTTTTTTTTTTTTTGCGAAACGCGCTGCCGGCTCAGCGTAATGGAATTAAAGAACACATGCACTGCCAACTAGGGCAAATTACAGACAAGGTAAGGCTGGAAAAGGTGACGTCCTGTAATGAGAGCAGACATTTTCCCTGCTGTTGTGAGTGGGACGATGGTAATGTGTCTAGTGAAATGGCTAGTGAGAGCTTCAGCAACATGTTCTTTATCTACGCGCAGATGAAAGTATTTTAGCAGGAATTGTATTCGCAAACTTTTCGGGAGTTTTTGTACATTAACTGATGTATGTGAAGTCATGTTAACTCACGTGACATGTGAAGATACAGGCATCATAGGGAGACAATTTCATAAACCATGAAGGAGTCCTAACAAAAAAAGTGCTGTGAAAAAGTATTTGGATTTTTTTCTTTTGGTTACATTTACAAAAATATATAAATATTGTTGATCACATACCGAAAAGTTTAGATTTTCCATAAAGGAATGTTCCACAACTTTCATATGATCGCTTTCTCCAAATAATCATCTGTCATTTTTTGACAAAAGTGCTTGATTTTTTGCCTTTATTCATCTTTTGCCAAAAATTGACTTAGTCTGTCATTTTAGGAAGGTGACGGTATGAAACGCTATTTTTGCTACTATTTCACAACAAAAATGCAGAGAGATCATTTTTAAAGGCCTAAAATTTCCCGTCAATTTGAAACGGATCACGTTACCAACATGAGTGGATTTTTTTTAAGGGTTTGATTTGTAATACATGGAATTGAAATGGAGTTTTGAAGTAATAAAATTTAATGTGAAAAAAAAAGTATAGGTTGAAGTATTTCACATTAAATTATTTCTTGGTAAATTGGTCTTGGTAAATTTTGGCTTAAGATATTTTATTATATCTACATCTTGCTGCACTTCAAGTTCACTTTTCTATTTTTAAGTTGGAATGCTCATTTCATTGTGCCGTCAGAAATCAAAATGATTTCGGATCACAACCAAGTGCTGATTAGACAAAAAGTAACAGTTATTTTGCTTGCGAGCAAAATTAATCTACGAGTTCGACTCATTCCTAATTTTTCCAGACCTTCGACCTTGTCCAGAAATTAGATTTGCTCATTTGAGCGTAACGTTTTTGAGCCTCTGGTTTCCACCGAATCCCTCATCCAGAGCTCATACACAGGGGAACAGTGGAGAGAAATAACGGCCTGTCAGCAGAAGGAGGCTTCAGATATAAGGTGTGAAATGTAGTTTTTTCTTTGAAGGCCAATCCAACGCCCTTGTGGCGTCTTTTGCTTCCCGCCGCATTCGAATATTTGAATCAAGTGTCTTTTTAAACTTGAGAATATTTCCTATCTTTTTCAACATAGCTGAGATGTTGAAAAAGATAGGAAAAGATGGGTTCCTTTGTCGAAGAAACACAGGTATGAGAGGCGCTGCGAAAAGCAGAGACAAGTCTGAATAAACTTAAAGGGAGAACAAGATGAGATGAAACACTTTATTTTTTTAAATTTGTTTTCTTTTAAATTCCACCTTCTGTATGTCAGAGCACAAATTGTCATATAGAGAATTTCTTTTAAAAAAAAAAAACTTTCAGATTACGTCCTTAAGCATATACGTTCTAATTAGTGCTCCTTTCATGCCATTTGCAATCAACACTTTCCATGCCCCTATATTTTGAGGAAGAGTAAAAATAAGAAAGCGGCACATTGGCACATGTCAGATCATCATCGGCGCTTGTCAGGCTCAATGAATGCCACGTTATTTCCTTAGCCACCAGGAGCAGGCACATGCGTTTGATAAAACGGAAGGTGATGATTAATGTTTAAGTGTGCCACAGCGTGTGGGTGTTGGATTACACTGGGGGAATATAGGATAAGAACCGCATCGGTCTGTGTGTTCCTATATGGCTCCTGAAAATCAAATAACAGGCAGCAATTAACACCTTTCACGCCGATCCTCTAACTTGTAGCTCTTGCCTCCCACAGCCGCCACACTGGGGCGTCAGCAGCAGCAGCAGCAGCGACTCGCAGCACCTGCCTGATCCGCCATTTTTAATCTGATTGACACATCTTTCATTGACTGCTTTTTTTTCTTTTTGCTTATGCTCTCTCCTTGACTACAGTGGGAGAGTAATTTGATTGAGACATGGTGGGGGAAAAAAAATAGAAGGCAGGTAAATTTAATTAAACACATCAAAGATGCTTGAAAAACACAAAAAAGAGCCAGTAAACGGGGGGGGGGGGGGGGGGGGGGGGGGGAAGTGAAACAAATGGCTTGAATTTTAAGTATTTTTCTCATGCTTTGTGCCTTTAAATTTCCACTAGGTGACAGTGACTTGAGGACAAATCTTAGGTCTGAAGGTTATTTCTTTAGTTTGTCAAACGAACAAACATCATTCAGGTTCGCCCAGGTCACTTTGACTTGTGTGAGGTTGGAAAGTCAGACAAATTTCTTACGTCCTGCCTGGCCAACTTCTCTACAACCATTTAATCTAATTGAAATATAATTTAAACAGCAGAAAGTCCTCTAAACGTATGTCCTGAAACAATAGATTGGCTAGGAGATTAAAACAGTCAGGGATTTTTCCACAGACAGAAACCTTAAAGGTGGATTAATATGTAAAAATCGACTTTTTTGAGCATTAGATCATGCTATAATGCTATTCCCTCCTCCATTAATGGCATAATGAGAAACACTGTTGTGCTGATATGATGAAGGTGGAGGGAAAGAATAGGAGCTTCTTAAAGAGACAGAGGCCCAATTCTAAGAAGTCAAATTTCTCTTAAGTCATATTTACTATATACAGTACATACTGTATCTATATATATATATATATATATATATATATATATATATATATATATCGCTGGAAATTAAGAGTCCACTGCACTGAACCCCACTGAAACCTCATGGTTATTCCACCAAATATTGATGTCTTAGAAACAAACATTTTATTTGGAGGTCTGACAGCACTGCATCTTTTTTGTTATTTTGACCATTTTTAATTTTCTGCAGGTAAATACAAAAATTTTGTTTGGAATTTCAGAGACATGTCAGTAGTTCATAGAATAAAAGAACAATGTTCATTTTACTCAAACATATACCTATGAAAAGTGAAATCAGAGAAACTGGTCTTTTCATTTTTTTTTTCCAAGAGCTGCATGTATGTATAGCATTTTTATGACTACTGAGGGTGACATAGTTGCTCGATTGTGCTATAAAATGCCACTGTGTGCCTGAAAAATACATAATACCAGCCCATTTGAAGCTTCTTTGTCCAAGCTTCTTTTTTTCTTGATTCTTTTTTTCATGCAAGCTCAGGGCGTTCACAGGACTTTCATGTGTGTGCCCCCACGATGCGGCTGGAGAGCTGCTGGAAGGAGAAGAATGCTGCCGTGTTCTTTATTTTAATGCCTCTGTGACGTAACATGGAATCTCCAACAGTGTGGAAATCCCTCCAACTTAGAAGCGCGCCGTGCCAGCGGGTTGTTGGAACTCTCAGTTCTTTACCGGCCTCTTCTGTCTTTGGGGTGCAACTCTGACTTTGTTCTCCATGTGGCTGCGGTGGATCCCCAATAAGTAATGTACTATTAAAACAAAATTATATGATTACATAGTTTTGCCATTCAACTGTTGGATTAACATCAACAGGAGACATGCCGTCTGTCTGATTTATAAAATGTCTGATGTGATTTTTGGGGGAGACGAAGTCAATAATGTTAGCATTATGATCAATATTACCATTTTAGCTCAACAGCTGTTGAGAGAGCTTGCTGTGACCCTTTTTGTTTTAGTCACTTGGGTCTCTTCGAGTCAGTTTGAGATTTGTGCCTCCATTATGTAACCACATATGGGCATTTTTGTCATGAAGTGGGGAGTAGATGGTGAGGAGAAAAGCGGTAGACCCAGGTTGAAATGAAGGCAATGATGATTTAATGCTGAAAATCTTAACCGCCCAGACAGCACTGGTGAGCAGAGGCAACGACTCACACTGGTAGTAACAGGACTCGACTTGAAGACAACAGACAGAATAGACAAGGGCCTGACAGTGAACAAGAAACACATGTGGGTATAACTACACAGGGGGTAATTAAGGGAACTAGACACAGCTGGGATCAATCGAGGGGGAGACGGGACAACGCAGAGACTTAACTGACACAGAATCCTAAATAAACACACAGAAAAACTCAAATCCTTACCATTTTTACCCCAAACTGCTTCCATTTCATATCTGTAAACAAACCATGTTATATCCACGTAATGCACTTTTAAATCCCACTTTAATAGAATTTAATATGTAAACCAGTCTTAAATATTTTACCTCTACGGAAACAATCTATCAATCTGATGGGAATTGCTTCCTGTTTCCACTAAATGATGCGTTAAATTAGCTGCTTTGTTGCGCTCTTATTCAGGCGGGGATGTGGGGTGTTAAGAATACTCCACACATGAAAGACTTCACATTTCTACTAACATACAGTGACTGTAAAGATTAAAATGTAGACGTACATGACACAAACCTGCTTCTGTAGCATACAGAAGAACTTTTCTAACCATTTATCAACATACATTCCTGTATGAGTAGAGTATGGAGGTTAAAGTTGCAGGTTTACATACCTCGCATTATCCTTCAGTTCACATGCGAGAACAAATATTTTCCCAGTCCTGTCATCTCCATGACAACATATATAGAGTCAATTCAGCTTATTTGTCAAGTGCCATTTTGCAACAAATGTTGCCTCGTGGCACTTTGCAAGAAAAAAAAAGGTCAATTCGATCACAAATACATCTCAATTAATGCTAACTATCAAACAATGCAATAAGCTCAGTCTGTTATACAAATCAGTTGAAAAGGTTTTCCACCTAAGGGTAAGATCTGTTTAAATGTGACATTTCTGACACTTTCTCTCTTGGTTTACTTCGTCAGACTCTTAATGTGAACATGCATTTGACATAACGTGCATATTCCATTTGCTGATGTTGGACCCCTTTCATTTTTTATGCCATAGATCTGGTAAAAGTTGTTTTTTTTTTCATTATAAATATATGCACTCTTCCAAACCTATGTTGACAGTCTGCATTTCATTCCTTTTATTAAAAAAATCCAAACGGAGTATAGACAAACTTTAAACCAGAAGAATGTAAGAGCAGAAAGCAAAGACTGCTATTGCCAAGGTAATTGGAAATGCAGATGATGATGATATAGTAAAATAACTCCAGACTATAGAAACATGATACCCGCTTATACATTTTCTCTAGACATTTTTAACAGATCGGCTTCATAAAAAGACATTCAGACTGCAGTGTTGCATTTCATAAGCACCTCTTAGTTGCTAAGTTGACACCGACCAACTCAAATTCCTAATCAAATTCCCAGCGTGAAACCAGCACTGCCTTCCCACACATCCTCAGTCCCGACTCTTCCAGCACGCCCTCCACACACGCAGGATGCTGCTGAGGAAGTTGGATAAAAATAGTCTGGTATTGTTTTATCGCTATGTGACAAAATTGTGCCCAGGATATTTTTGACAAATCTGGGCATTGGACACTTGGAAGCGGCAACGCATCAACGAACTCATGTGGACGGAAGTTTCTTTGCCTACTATTTGAGAAAGAATAAAATGGGCATTTAGAAACTTTTCGGATTGGCTCTCTGTTATTTGACCATCAGGCGGCCTGATTGTGCCCACTTGTCATGGTCTATAAATTTATCGAGAGCTTGTCGATTACCACACTTTCCGTATGTATTACTCATTGTGTTTTTTGTTTTTAATTTTTGTGTTGTGTCTCCATTTATGTTTTCTCAGTTAGTAGTTAGCATAGCTCTTCTTCAGTTGATCATTTTAGCCTGAGACGCGTGCAAAATATTTATCGTTTTTTTTTGCTCAGGCCAAGAAAATGTTCTCTGAGATTCAACATAAAAATGAAATTAGATGAATAACAAAGATTATGCATCCAAACAATAAATGCTCAACATTCATTTGACAAAATAACAAAACAACTTACTGAGACATGCCTCTACACTGTGTTCCAAATTATTATGCAAATTGGATTTAAGTGTCATAAAGATTAAATCTTTTGTTGTGTTATTAAATTTATAGATGGTATTGTGTGTCAGGGCTCTTTGAATCACTATAATTAATTTCAGAGAGCTGGTTGATTAGTTTGTCTGCTGAGCTCAATTAAAGAAAATCTACTTAAGAAGGATGTTCCACATTATTAAGCAGGCCACAGGTTTCAAACAATATGGAAAAGAGAAAGAATCTCTGCTGATGAAAATCATCAGATAGTGTAGAGCCGTATGACAAGATATGAAAACATTAGATATTTAATGAAAACTGAAGCGTTATCGTACTGTGAAGAGATTTGTGGCTGATTCAGAACAAAGATGGGTTTGTACAGATAAAGGCAGAATGAGGAAAGTTTCTGTTAGATACATTAATCAGATTAAGAGATCAGCTGTTAAAATGCCCTTACAAAGCAGCAAACAGTTATTTGAAGCTGCTGGAGCCTCTGGAGCCTCAAGATGGAGGATCCTCCAGAGGCTTGCGGTGCATGAACCTACTATTCAGCCACTGCTAACCAGAGCTCACAAGCAGAAACGGTCCAGTGGGCCCAGCCGGACATGAAGATTAATTTTCAAACAGACTTGTTCACTGATGACTGCTGTGCAACCCTGGATGGTCCAGATGGACGCGGTAGTGGATTGGTGGTGGACGGCCACCACGTCCCAACACGGCTGTGACGTCAGCAAGGAGGTGGTGGAGTCATGCTTTGGGCCAAAATCATGGGGAGAGAATCATTGGTCGACCCTTCAGAGCCCTGAAGATGTGAAAATGACCTCAGCAAAGTATCTGGACTTTCTGACTGATCACTTTCTTTCATGGTTCAAAAGGAAGAGCCGAACCTTCAGTAGCAAAATCATCTTCATGCATGACAATGAATGCTGCAAGGAATACCACTGTGTCATTGGCTGCTGTGGGCATAAAATGGGAGAAACTCATGGTGTGACCTCTGACCTCAACCCTATTGAGAACCTTTGGAATTTCCTCAAGCAGAAGATCTGAGGATGGAAAGCAGTTCATATCAAACCAGCAGCTCTGGGAAGGTTTTCTGACATCCTGCAAAGAAATTCAAGCAGAAACTTTCCACAAACTCACAAGTTCAATGGATCAAGAATTGTGCTGTGATATCAAAGAAGGTCCTATGTTAACATGTAACTTGGTCTGTTAAGATGTTTTTGATTGAAAAAGCTTTTGATTTTAGTACATGTGACCACTTAATGCTGCACATTCAAAGAATGACCGTTTGCAGTTCTTTATAATCCATAAAATGTTTAGAAAATCTGCTGTGCATAATATTTGGAACATTTTGCATTTTGAGTTTTTTTTATTTTGAAATCAATACTGTTCTCATGGGGAGCTTTGTTCAGTGAAATTTGATTTATACTGTAATAGTTCATGACTTGAAAATTATACTGACCATCATTTGCATTGACCATTTAAGAAAATTTGACAAAATATCACTTGCATAATAATTTGGAACACGGTGTATTTGACCTTTGGCATTATTTTCACGCTGTGACTTCATGCAGTACGTACAATAAGGTGGCTTTCCGTTCATACAGCTGTTCCACCTCTTTGAAGCCCGTGTGCCTGAATTATACAGCTGAAGTCTTACAGACCTGTGGCACGGGAGACAGCAGCTGCAAATCCTAAAGAATACCAGATAATGGCTACGACATTTCCAGGATGCTAAGTACTCGGGGGCAGTGCACGGGGCAGGGAAATGACAAGTGGAGTCTCTATGCTGCCTAAAACAATCAAGAGACTTGTCTGACTGCAGCCGAGCAGAAGCTTTGCCTTCTGGCTGTCACTACTTATTGCTTGGCATTCCTTAAGCTGTCTAAAGGCTACTGTATATAACGCTATTTCCGAGGCTCAGTGTCATTTTCCGACGTGGGTGGGCCACATAATTGTTTCCCTGCTTTGGCGGTTGTCCGTCTGCTCGACAGCTATACGTTTTCATTTGCTTTTGTGGCTTGGCGTTGCCTGAAGGGTTGGCATGTTGAGTTAGAAAGTGTACCGTTTCTTTTTCTATACAAAAGAGGCTTCCGTCAACACGGTCCCTGCCTCATTCCCAAAGTAAAGCTTTTTTTTTTCATTTCCAGAAACAATGGAGGTACGTAATTGATTGTTTTTACCTTTGTGTAACTCTGTGGTTTTTAATCAGTGCAATAGCATTCATAAGGTTGTTTTAACATAGAGTTTTGATGATTTTTTAAATTTTTTTTCTTACCCCAAACAATTGTCGTCTGACATAAAGTTGGACTTTATACTCCAATTTTCAAGTTAAGAAAAAAAAAGATAATAATAAATTAAACATAGTCTCATTTTGTAGTGTTGTCCCAAAATATGCTTTTTTTTTTTTTGGTCATTCTCCCCTAAACTAAATTTAAATGGAAATTTGTTGGTTGGATGGATCAGAGAGCAGGTTCATTTCTTAAAAAGAAAAAAAAAAGGTTTCTCCTGCACTAAACAACAAATTCCTTTCTAAAAGTTCATTTAATCAATGATTTAATGTAAAGGTGATGTAAGTTGTATCTTTTAAAGTGTTATTGCTCCAATTGTTTGGATTCCAGCAAAAATAACAGTCCGTCCATTCATCCGTCTATCGTCTGCTGCTTATCCGAGCAGCTCGTTCCATCTTGTTCTGGGGGCTCCCAAGGCTTTTCCCATGTCAGAAGGCATATATGATCCCTTCAGCGAGTTCCCTGTCTGCCCCAGGGCTCCCCCCCCTGTGGAATCTGTGTAGAAAACATCCAAAGAGAGACACCTCCGAGGGATTCTGATCAGATGCCCATAGCACCTCTGCTGACTCCTTGCGATGCAGAGGAGCAGCGTCTCTGTTCCAAACCTCACCCAGATAAATGAGCTCTTATCCAGCTCATGCTCCAGGAAACGGTTCCACATTTTTTCCTGTCCACTTTATTAGGAAGGCTTGCTCAATCGCTCGTTAACGCAAATAGTGAGTCGGCTAATGACACGGCAGAATCTTAAAAGGCATCGAGGCGTCTGTGAAAACAGCTAGCTCAATTTCAAGCTTAGCATTAGAAATGGGCGTTTAAGTGTCAGGCACCATGATTGTTGGTGCCTGACAGGCTGGTATTTCGTTTGATGTACTCAAATGCTCACGTGTTTGTCGTGTTTATAATGAAAAAGTGCAAGAGAAAATATCCAGTTGGCAGCAGTTTTGTGCTGCCAACTGACATCAAAAAATGCATTTTTTGATGTCAGAGGAGAAAGGCCAGACTGCATGGTGTAAAATGACAAAAAAAACAACAAAACAACAAAAAAGGAAACCGAAGCTCCAATAGCCACTCATTATCACCATGGTAGGCAAAATGCCATCTTTGATTGCACATCATGTTGAACCTTGAAGAAGATCGACTGCAGGAAACTGAGGCTACAATTTGCACAGACTCACCAGAATTGAACGATTACAGATGGCAAAGAAACGTTGTCTGGTGTGAGCAGATTTGTGATTTCAGCTGTTGTATGTAGATGCTAGAGTCAAAATTTGGCATAGTAAAAATATAAGAATGGATACATCCAGCCTTAAACCAACAGTTTGAAATGATGATGTAATTTTGTAGGAGTTGTGAAATGTTCTGGCTCACTTCGGGCCCTTTCCAACTGAGCAATGTTTTATCCTCAAGCGGTCTTAGCACGATGCTCGGGAAGAGAGTGGCAGATGTCACACAGAGACAAACAAGGCAAACAACCATCCACACACACACACACTAACACCTAGGGAGAATTTAAAGAGACCAATTAACCTGACAGTCATGTTTTTGGACTGTTAGAAAAGAGCCAGAGTACCTGGAGAGAACCCACCATGCACAGGGAGAACATGCAAACTCCATGCAGAAAGGCCAGCAACCGGACCTTCTTGCTGCAAGGCAACAGTGGGCTACCTACTGCGCCGCTGTGCAGCCCAAACATTCAAATCTCTCACAAAATACAGCCCAGATAAGAAAAGTTCAGAAATATGATGGTTCAAAAGGAGAATCTTGTGTAAACTTTGTAACTTTAACATATACAAAACTTGACCTTCATAAGGTTCTGTGGTTATTTAAAACTAATCTCATAATACCACACACTTGGCCAAATTGTAAAAGCAAATGAAAAAGATTAAATAATCAAACTTCTTATACTTATGCAACGTATGTAAGCTGGTGTACCTTCATTTTCCACCATTGTCAGAATTTTGAATTTAATCTTTCTAGGCAGATAGGTAAACCCATAGGTAGGATTTTTTATTTTATTTTTTTTAAAAAACAACTTTGCTTTGTTGCTGAGATAATTAGAAATATCCAGAAAATCTGCCTATTTAGAGCAGAGGAGAGAATTTATCTTGAAACTATCTGACAACTTCCAGCTGAAACAAAACTGTCCTACTGAGTGTGACAGCAGATCGATCCCACTGCTCCATAAGTGTGTTTTCTTTCAGGAAGAAGTAACTGACATATTTTCCAGTAGATCAAAATGAACCCGGGGATATTCTGCAGGCTTTGAGATTTTGAATTAAGACTTTCTTCGTTTCTTTGTTTGCTGACCTCAACAGAATTTACGATTACCTTCATAAATGACGTCCAAGATCAAAGGTTGTTAAAAACGACTAAATATACATCAGAGTTGGTGCAAAAGTCTTAAAAAAATAGGAAAAAAAGATAATGCATAGATATAATGTTATTCTGAGGGATTGGAGGGGAGGCGGGCTTTTTTGCTCCAACTGTTCGCTATGACAACAGAGAACAATTTGATTGGATTGGCTGTAGGGAATGCATTATGTTCCGATCACGCCACAGTGCCGGCGTTGCAGCTTGATTTTCCCCGCTTCCTGAGGACAAAGAAGAAAAGATAACGGAAGTTCTTATTATTCTACACCTCTTTGGGTTAGAAACCTGCTTTGCATAGCATAACACGGTCCATTATTTTTTGATAACTGCACAGCTTCTCATACATTAAGCTGTGCTATTCCTTTGGCATCAGACTGGTGCCTGCTCTGTTCGGTTCAGGCACATTAACACAGTTTGGTTCAAAAGTTTATATCCATGCTCAGAGGAAGTGAACATGTGATTAATTTTGAGTCATCACCTCTAGTTTTTTTTTTAGGACAGAATAATAATAAAATATGCAACTTCAATGTTTGTTAAAAACAAAATGATATTTCCCACAGGATCAAAATGCTGGAAAAAATAGCATACAGTAGCTGGTACTGTAAAATATTCAGTCTATTTGTTTTTTAGTTTGAGCCTGTGTGGATTAGAGGAAATCAGAATTGAGTTCAGATTTGTGCTCTTAACTTCTTCTTCTTACTATATATTTTTTAAAATTTTAATTAAACTTGTTGGGTGCAAGGCAACAGGCATTTGTCAGCTGACGGGTCAGACGATGAGCCTTCCTGTAAATCCGATCAAACCGAAATTACCCCACTGTACGTCTCCGTGTGTCAGAGCCCCGTCTGTCTTCTGATAATCAAACGCAGCCTGAACGTGTCGCCGCGCTAACCCAAGTCAATTAGAGGTTTTGATCCCTTTCCAGTGCGCTGGAATCGACTGAGGGAGAAAGGCTCGGCGCTGGGTGGATGCTTCGCCGCAGAGGAAGGGGACCGTTTGACAGCCAGTGTTTAATCTGTCTGTGTCAGTCCATCAGTGTCAGCCACCGCTGCGACAGGCTCATACGGAGGAGGTGAATGATGGAAAACAATAGAGCAGCGATTGCGCCGGGAGCGGCACGTCGCAGTTCAAGCGCAAATCAGAAATAAAGCATTCAGAGGCACGCTCCAGAGTAGAGCTACTCTTTCCTTGGACCAGACACACTTACCTTTTGTAGCATAAACATAATTTGGGAAGAGTAGAGTCATGAAAAAGTAGTTTACCCTTCACAGATTTGTTCCGTCTTCGCTTTTCTGACATGCAAATGTTTCATCCTTCAGGTTCAGTAGTTTCAAATGAAATAAGAATAAACACAAGCAGCTGTTTTCTTTACTTGTTGATCAGGCCCACCCCTCCACCACCCGCCCCTTTGTTAAAGCATTCATTAACTTAAGGTGAAGTTGTCAGAAACACTTGCTGCCACCACGGATGACACAATAAGTTTTTACATTTCAGAGGTTGATTTTTATTTTTTATTTTTTTTTTGGATAGTTACTTAATCATAGTTTGAAAACTATATTTCATATACAGCTCTGGGGGGGGGGGGAAATGAGCCCACTGCACTGACCCCCATTGAAAACCTCCTGGTTATTCCTCCAAATCTTGATTTCTGAACTCTTCCTGAGTTAAAACATTAGTATTGTTGTTTCTAAATGAATATGAACTTGTTTTCTTTGCATTATTTCTGCTCTGAAAGCGCTGCATCTTTTTTGTTATTTTGACCATTTCTCATTTCTTTTTTGCAAATAAATACGCAATATTTTGCTTGGAATTTTTGAGACATGTTGTCAGCAGTACATAGAATAAAATGTGTTCATTTTACCACCCATAATACCTATATTACCTATATAAGGAGTAAATTCGGAGAAGCAGATCATTTTAAGTGGTCCCTTAATTGTTTTCTCAGAGCTGCATACTCGTTTTTTTTTTTTGCCTGATATTAAACTATATTTGGTCATCTGAAACATTTGATGGTGACAAAAGAGCTTTAGGTGAGCACTGATCAGTACATCGTAGATCATTTCATTGCCTCTCCTTGTGAGAATGTCGGATTACGCTTCTTTCTAAATATAAAGTTTTTCTCATGAGATCTCTTTTTTTAGTTGGTTTAAAAAGCACGAAGTTCATTTTCCACAAATTTAAAATACGACTATGAAGCCGAAAATTTGAACTGCCATGCAGGAAAAATGTTTTTTTGTTTTTTTAAACTGTATTAAATGTGCAGAAAGCCCTGGCGAACCCGAACCATTAAGACAAAATGCCATCTGTGTGTGGAGCTAAACAAACCGTAAAGAAAACGCATTTACGTGAGTAAGAGATCTTATTAGCAAAGATAAGATTATTATTATTATCCGCTTTTGCAAATAAATCACAAAAGCAAAAACAATCTGAAGAAAGTAAATGCAAAGAAAAGCCTGATTTTAACAAAATGATTCAAACAAAAAATAAAGGCTCACTCTTGTGAATAGCGCCAGAGAATTTCATCGCGATTCAGGAGATTTCGGAAAGTTGCAGGAGCGATGAATAGCTTTTTATACCTCTCTGAAGGGTCTGAAGTAAAGAGCGCGACCCTGAGTCAATGCCTGTGCATTAAAAAGTGTTCAGTGTGGCTTCGTTTTGTGAGGCTTCGGCAGCCCTTACAGAAACCAAACAGAGAGGGGAGAAAATGAAAAACTCTATTGTGTTAAACTGGCCTGAGTGGATATGAGGATGCATTATAAGCTTTTATCTTGGGAGAAATCATATTATAAGGCCCATCAAGTTTGGATGGAGCTTTCAGCTCTGACACTATGTCTGAAAAAGGCTGCAGGAGGAGAAAGTAGAGATTTTATTTTGTTCATTATTCTCCCCCCCTCCCCCTTCAGAAAAGACATCTTTAGAACAAGCTGGAGATATTTATGTCTCCAATGATGGTTATTGCATCCTGATTTAAAACAGTGTTTCATAACACTAAAACGTGCAATAAAAGAAAGTCAAGTCAAGTCGTAAATCCTCAAGTAATATGTGTAGTTTTAAAACTCAAAATGGCTTTACGCAGTGAAGGATAAAAAGAGACAACTCCTTAAAGAATTTTGACTGACAACATAAAAGAAGTCATTTCATCATTTTAATAGCACCTGATATATATTTCATCTCCTACCTTTAGAAAAAGTAATAACTTGCTTTACGTTGTCCGAACCGGGACACGTTTCAGTGGCTTTGATAACTAAAAGGGGGAAAAAAATCTCTCTATTCTATTTCAACCTCTCATTTACAAAGCAGAGAGCACTAATGGTGTGATTGTGCAAACATGACGAGTGTGAGCAATTTGCGGTGTGGCAACATCTTCTTACATCTCCGTTGTGAAATCTGCTACAGAAATACAAGATAGACCAACAGCGGTGTGATTTCTAAATTTCAGCAATGGTCTGAGAACAAAGCAAACTCAAAAATCACAGTCAGAATCCCCCTGATGGGGAGGAGGAAGGGCTTGAGTTTATAGGAGTTAATTATGAGTATGGGGTAATTTTACTGCCATAGAGCACAAGAGCACACATTTTTAGTCTGAATGCACACAGGTACACCCACCAGAAGGAAACAAATGCACCCAGTATAACACTTTCATTCTATTGGCGGAGACGGTTGCCAGGCGACCGTATTTTTTTGTTTTGAGAGAGAGCGCAGAAAGGAATTTGCAAGCAAGCAGAGAAGAGTTTTGAGAAAGCACAGTGAATATTTGAAAGTGAGCAGAAGTTCTGAGTACAAGCATGTCAAGTTTTGAGAACAAATATGCAGTCCCGCTTTCAAACTGAAAATGTGTGCTCTCAAATTATGGCAGTAAAGTCCCCCCATATATGAGTAGATCGTTTCTTGGTTGTTTTCTGTTTAAGTACTCTCTTAAAACAGATGTGTTTAAAAATAACACACACAAAAAAATGTGTCATCACCTTTAATGCACATTTTGTGTTCATTTCAACACACAATGTGTTAAAATTTACACAACATTATGAACAGACTGGATGTGTTGAATATTTCAACACGTTTTTGTGTTGATCTGTGTTTGGCAGGCAGAATTTACTCCCTGCCGACATCAGATTGTGTAATTCCCCTCAATGATAGTTTCCAGCATTTTTTTTCTGAAATGGTTTTCAAAATATTTTTAGTATTTATAACAATTTTTACTTCATCTAAAAATGCAATTATTATTATTACTTTATTGTGGCAGGATTAAATGACTTTTATAAGTGTTGCAGGACAAAAATATTTTTGCACTGCATTGTATATTTACTCATCTTCAAAACTAATATGCATTATACATTTAAGATTTTTTTTTAAACATAATTTAGTTTGCTAAAAAAACAACAACAGACAATTCTTTAACATTTTCAATAAATATAATTAGAAATGGTTATGAGCTACGAAAGGTTAGCTGACAACCTCACACTGGCTGATAAGCAAGTTGCAACATCAAGGCATCATAACTGGGTGGGATTCGGCCACCAAATGAAGCCTTCTGATTGGAGGAAAGTTTTCCCGAGGTATGGATCACGTTGACAAACGCAGCAAAGATTGACGCCACATCTTTTGGAATAACCACGTTGGTATGTAAAAACCTTGTATTCGTTTTAATGAATTGGTATCATGTTAGATTTATGGGAATTTTCTTGAATCACTAGTTGGAAAAAGTATTATGGTATTTTTTTGTTGCTATGACAGGGTACTCTGAAATGTTATGCCGGGTTTTATGTCAAAGCTAGCCAGCATATTATTATGGCAGACAGGTGGTGGGTTGCCTTTGAATTGAAAATGGTCCTTATTGGGTAGTTAATGCAATTATGGCCTAATTCACCCTTTGAAATGTTATTTACACTTTATGTCCCATTACATGTTTGCATTTCTTTATTCCAAGTTATAGGTTGCTGTCTCTTTAAGAAATTCTTAAAGTAACGGTTGGAGCAGCTAACAGCTAATAAGCACCGCTGTGGAGTTCTGTGATCCGGTGGAGCCGTGCGGTGCTGCAAAAAGTTACAAAAAGCAACCGCAGCACTTGTACTTTGGGACTGGTTTTCATTTCGTCCTCATATCAGTATATTCAAGAAATATTCCAGAGTATTACATACATTTAGTTTGCTCGGTTTTATGGACTAAAACTTGCCCTCAGTTATAGAAGACTGAGAAATTTGACTGCTTTTATGTTGTTATTTATTCCCCTTTTGCTGAACCCTCCAAGTGATTGTTTAAATCTCTGAAATGCACATGTAATGGGAAATCAAACCTTCAGTCCCGTTTTTAAAAATTTCATTTGCCGACTTCAAGCTTCTGTTTGATACTTTGTAATTTTTTTCTTTACAAATCTATAAGACAGTAAAGTGTGATCTTATTTTATTTTATGAATTACTAAGATGGAATGCTGTTCTTTTTCCCCCCAGTTATCTTCATAATGCAGACAGGCTGAATGAATATTAATGGTTTCTGGACATGTCAAATCTGGTAGGTTTGCTTCTTTCCCCCCTGTAACATTATGACTGACACAACGATGATCTACTTCTCGTTTTATAAAACTTTTTTGCTTTCCTTTGTTATAGCTGGACTCAGTTTGGAAACTTATTTCTTCGTACATGGGAAGCCGACATCATACCAAAACTCAACGACATGGACGAAGGTATTTATGTGGAGTCGGGGATTTGTGATCTTTGTAATTAAAATCTTAAAAATACAAAACTAAATTCAGGTCCTAATGTTAAAACATGAGAAAAGTTTACAAAGATACTTTTGTTGGAAGAAAAAAAAAAAAACAATAAAATGTTTACCTACATTAGAGTAAAGTTTTTGTGATAGAAAATCTTTTATATAATATCAGCGAGTGATAGGAAGGTAAATTGCTTATTATATAAAAAGGTGAATGATTTGTATTTATAATGGCCCACAACATAAAGTACACATTTTTAGAGTTCTGCTATTTTTTTGAGACGCTTGTGTTGACAGATCTGCTGCCTCCTGTTGGTGCAAGTCATCTTAGTGCCAACACAATATCACACATTTTGGATTTTGTGGTGGTAGATATTTATCTTTGACAAATTGTATTTTTATCAGAAATTTTACAGAGTGGCTGATCATTTCACTAACAAATTTGTTTTGTGATTTTTCTGGTCTTTGGTCTCTAAGCCTGGTACAAGCCTGGTATTGCTCGGCTTCACGAAGCCATCATCCCCAGTTGATCTACATCTGCGAACTGAATTCACTGACACAGTACGACACCGATATCAAGAACAACAAAGTCACCATCCCTCTACATCTGGTCTCATGAATGCTGTGGACAAGCTTTTCAAACTCTACTTGCTGCGTCCTATCCACCAGAACTCCACCCCTGTCTTTACGTTACATATTTACAATCAACTGTTCTCCATACAAAGAAAAGCACCCGTACTAGAACTGATTGGACAACCTGAAGCTGGCAAGTAAAATGTTCAATTGTCCAAAACGTAGAGAGACTGCTTTCAAAGAGGTGTGGGGCTTCAAGATAACAATATCTTGTACTTTGGTTGACGACTGCTGGACTGTAAATGCATGTTGCCATTTGACTGCAACATGCAGTATGGATTTTAAAATCTGTGGTGTGGCATAACTTTAGAAAAAGGGTATATTTTGTTAGCTTGACTTTGAAGAAAAAAAAACTTGTCGACCGGTGAACTAATTGATGATTTGAATTTTACTTGTACATATGAACTACATATTGTAGCTGTCGCGAAACTTATTGTTGTAACATGCATTTAATTTTAATAAAAGTATGCACATTTATATTCTGATATGAAAATGTTCATTTTATTTGACCTAATCTATGAAAACACATTTTACACCTGTGTGTGTGTGTCCAAAATGACACATTTTAACACATTTTTTTGTTGATTTCAATGACACATTAGTTGTGTCAATAACGACACATGTGTTGTCCCTGAGCTGATTCGGCACATGTGTTAAAATATAACGCATCATGTGTTGTTTTGAACACATCTGTTTTAAGAGCGTAGAGAGTCTCAGCAGATGGCAATGATGTGAATTCAGGGATAGCTTAGCATGATGGGAAATATGTAGGTAGTGCTTCATTTTATTGAGAGAGTGGACAGGTAATCAGTGAAGGCGGTTTTGTTGAAGCTTTTACACTGGATAAAATGATTATCACTCGAGGCTTTAGTGATGCACTCGATATATTGAATATAGAGTCGTCGAAAAATTGAAATGCAGCCCGGATGCGTTCATAGTTTGATCCTGATTTAAGCGGCATTTTAAATGTGCAGCAAAATTCATGAGATGTGTTCCACAAATACAGGTATAATTTTCACAAGAATCAGGCAAATTCACACTGCATTACAGATTTAGTAACTGCTACTGGATGCTTATACTCACAAAGTACGAAAAAAAAAAAAAATTAATCAGTGATTTTCTGACCAAAATTGCGTCCCGTTATTTTCACTTTTTAAAGTGTCCTGTCCTTTGCAAAGTCAGATATTTCAGCAATTTATTTTCATTTTCCAGTAATTATGTGGCGTTGCCTGCCTGTTGCAAAGAACACTGGTGTTTGAGCATCAGATACTTTTTGAGCTGACAGTCTAAATAAATATGGATGTCTAGTTTTAAAAAAAAAACTTTTTTGAGCTGACATTAGTCTAAATAAATATGGATGTCTACTTAACAAATGGGCAAACTTTGTGAGCTCAGAAACGGGGGCGGCTGGTGGCAAAAACATTCTTGGTGAGGCTGATGTGCCACTAGATTTTCCTTCCATGTCCAGGAAAAGGATTCAAATGAACCATAGAAAAATACCTGCAGTTCCACAATAACATGACATTCTTTTTACAGCAAAAAAAAAAACCCCATGAAAGGTTAAATTAGCTAAAAATAAAAGGTTTGTCCAGTAACTAACAAAATATACAATATTTAATCGCTAAATCAGTGTCAACAATTAACATTCAATCAGATTCAAAACTGATTGAGTGACATTGCTAAAAATAAGTTTTAGCAATATTTACCCAGAGCACCATTAGCTTTATGCTAACCAAATCAACAAAAGCATCATGAAAACCATAGCGATGTTCATAGCTCTCCTCTGTCATTCAAGGAGGAGAATTCAGTCTGAGCTTCCCTTGACTGCCATCATCATCATCAAATTTATTACCATAGCGACCCAAAACTTTCAGTAGGGATGTGATTCCAAGCGCCCCACAGACATTAAATTCAGTGATGCTGATTGGTCAAAATGTTTAGTATTTTTTTTCCCTAGCAACCACACATGATTGGCTAGGTAGCTTCACTTCTTGGGCGCTAACACCATCGCCCCAGGAGAGAGCTGGCAGGAGTCTGTCGGGGAAAATTCACTGGTAAATGAGAGTTAGTTGGTGGAAATGTTGTGTAATTTAGCCAGATTACCTTTAGGTATACACTATAACGGAAGACAGAGTAATTCTACTAATGATGCCACCAAGACTAATAGATTTCCTTCCCCCTTTCTCGTCAGGGAAGGCAGCGCCCCCTATAGACCGGCTGCCCTTGTTCAAAAATTAAATTAAAAACAGTTGAACTAAAAGATTTTATTAAACAAGGATTTTCAGCATTTTTGTATAAAATGAAATGGGTTAAGTTTTGGGTTAAACTTAACAAAAACTAACCAGACAAACTTCAATGACTGCCGAACAAAGACCGTAAAAAAGTTCAAATGATGCAATTAAAGCAAAAAACCATAAAAGAAAGCCGAGCCTCTATATAGATTAAGCATATTTCCATTTTAATGGCATTGCTACTGAAATGATGGTTTCTTTAATGTGTATTGCTGCAACATGCAGTTTTTTTTCTAAAGCAACGAAAGGCAAACAAAATACAAATAGAGTGAAGAAGATGCATAACAGGAGAAATAAGGGAACATTTCTTTTTTTTTTTGAATAAACTAATTCTACTAACTCAACAGTGTTTGCAAATAAATACATTTAATAGCTAAGAACATTTGTTTCGAGCAAACAATATGCCGTGACGGAAAAGCAGAGTTATGTTTGTTGTTCGCCACATTTCTACAGCCAAAATGAAACGGAGCCGGGAACACTCCAAAAATCTGAGCCTGGTGCCAGAGAGAGAAAGAGAGAGAATACGATCCGCTCTCAGAGCTTCGTCCCACACCGTTCTGTTTGGATGAAAGAAATTAAAAAGTACTGGGACAAACGCTTGACTGTTTGTGATGAACAGTTTTCGGTAAACACAGTCATGGCGACATTGTTATCCTCTATACATCTGTTAGGCTGTCCTGCATCTCTCCAAAGCTTCTCTATAAAAAAAAAAAAAAATCCCTGAAGAGAGAAAACCATAACCGTACTTGCTGACGCAAAAAGCTTCTTTGTCTGTCATTATATCATTTTAAACGCAAGATAAAACTTTTTACTTATTTAGATTTAAGCACAGGGTGAAATATTTCCAAGTCTCCATTACCCGTAATTTAATGACTACCCTTTAAAGACAATAAAAACACATAATTATTTGTCTCTGGAGATTAAAATATTATATAGGAGCAATAAAAAGTACACTTTAAACCGAAATGTCAAAGTATGTTCATTTCTAGTGCTTGGTTTTCATTAGCACTGCTGAGGTTTAATGGTAGCACATAATTCTCATAGCATCTTCATTTGGCATTAGTCCGGATTAATTTGGGCCAAGACGTTTATGCTAACCGCTAGCCCAAAAAAGGCTGGCGACTCCAGTGGCAAAAGCACTATAGCAATTGTTGGAAATGCCATTTTATTACTTCAGCTGTTGTAATTTGCTTTTTAGACCGACTGTACCTTTCACGCACTTACTGTTATTCTGACTGGAAGCACTTCATTTGATAGCATTTAAGTTTGTGTTTTATTCAGGAAGAGCAATGGCCAGGTATCACTTCCACACTTCATTTCCAGCTTAAAACAATTGCATGCCTTTGTAAAAAATAACCACTCTGAAACGCTGTGATAGCTTGGAGTTTCATAAAACTTCTGCGTAGAAGAACAACGTTTAACGTTGTTGAAGACCATTTTGGACTCTGCCCCTCTCAGACCGACTGTCAGCTTTGCCCTCTGGGATTAACAAATATGGATTCACTGAAAATGAAGATGCAAACCAATCTTCACCTCTAGGTTTCTGAACCGTCCCCTTAAAAAAGTTGCAGTAGAGAAGACAGGGCTGCATTCTGGAGGAGTCGGCTAAACCAGGTAGCAAAGTGCAGCCAGCAGGTGGTTGATGAAAACTTAAAGCCCAGTCACTCTGAGCACTGCTTGGGTCAAGAAGGTGATTTGGTAGTGGGATGCTCTTTCAGTGGCCATTCCTTTGTAATCGCTGCACATTTCTTTTTTTCTTCGGTCGTCCTAAGATAACTCCTTCAACTCTTTCTCAGAAGTAGAATTCTGTATTTTTAAGCATAAGCTCATATAAAAAAAAACGTTAAAGTTTCAGCATAGCACCTAAACTCCGGTCTGTGTTCGAAGGGGATTATTTGATTTAATTTCTTAACGCCTTAATGGTTTTTCAAGGTTTTTACGTACTCAAATTGCAATGAAGAAAACGCAAACGGAGAGAAGTTAAAGGAAATAAACGAGCTTCTTGGTTATTTTTGTTCATTCCTGCACAGACGTATGAGTGAATATCGACCTAAAAAGTAAACTACGTAGGAATAATGAGCTTTTAAAATGTAAGATCATACATTGTTTTCCTAATCATGCAGTAAAAAAATTAAGAAAACCCCTGAACATAAATTATCCCAGCCTCTTCAAACCTCAAATTAGACGATGACATAAACAGAACACTAAACATAGAAAGACAAAGGAGGAAGAAACACAAAATTAAAAACCAAAATGACTGATGAAACTCAAAGTCGGTATGAATAAAAGTTTACAGTAACTGCAGGATTGAACAAATTTTCTTTGCATAACATTCTGATGTAGAATTGGCTTTACACCAGTGATGCTGTGGAGAGTGGAAGGTTCAAGATGAATCATATTGTTTTGTTAGCCTTGTGATAAAATATGACTAAAATAAATAAATAAAGTCGATTGCAGTCGATTTGGGAAACAAAAACATTTTCTGTCACCTGTATGATTCATTGGGTTTATCTTGGAAAAAAAAAAAAACACTCGTATGGGTCTCGCCCACAAACTGTCAGTCATTCTGGTGTATTTACTGCTCCAAAATGCACATGTCACAACAATGTCAAGGTGATTACCAGCCCTTTCAATGCATCTAAAACTAAAATGGTTCTCTTCCACTAAAATGAATGTGAGCCACCATGCTGATATTAGATCTCTCTAGTCAGTTTGTTTGTTTTTGTTACCATAACTAAATGTGACTAATGTTCTTTCCCATGTTACACCTCGCAGCCTCATGTTTTCTGATCTGTGGTTGAACTCTTCATTTTGGGTTTCTGCTCCTACTTCGCTGTCGTCTTCTCTTGTGCTTTCTCTCGCCAGAACTGGCAAAAGCAAATTACTGCTCAGGCTCAGTTGAAAGCGTGGGTCCTCCTTTTCCCGTTTTCTCCTGATAATAGCTCATATTTTATACATTTTATGTTCTCCGCATTTGATCCGCAGCAATAAAATTCTACTTCTTTTTGTCACTGGGCTCTGCTCTTGCCCGTCGCCGGCCATTTGAACTTTAGAAACATTTGCGTTCTTTTGAAAACTGATGTGTGTGTTTTTTTTTTTTTCTGTAATTCAGAGCGCAGAGACTCAAGCACTTCTAAAAGCAACATGGAGCATTCAGTTCGGTACCTTTATCCTTGTATAAAGTATGTGTAAAAATCAGCAAGTGCTTTGTTTCCTTTTCTTTGTGTCACTGTCCTTCCACTTCACAAGTATGTGCTACTTTATGACGGGGTTTTTTTATGCCAAATCCACATAAAATACACTTAAAATTTCTGGTTGTAATGTGGCAAACAGTAAAAAAAGATTAACTGGTGTGAATATTTTTCAAATGCACTGTGCAGGACGCCGACGATTGGAAAGTAAAACCTGACAATAGTAGGTTTGTCGTGTTGAGTATTTGTGCACTCCTTGATCTTTGCAATGAAGAGTCACTGTGCAACCGAATGCAACGTTGCAATCTGTTATTATTCGGATTGAGACGAAGACTTTGTGCGTGGCCATTGGGTAAAGGTGGTCGGCGAATAGCTTGATGAGGACGAAAAATAAGTGAATTATCTGCTTCAAGGTCACCAGAATTTAATTTCAAAGGTGTACCGGAGCTGTTGGGCTACATGTAATTGCTCATTGAGACAATTTGTCATTGTACTATAGCTTATCATTTAATATAAAATGACTTGGCAGGTGTGTCTGATTTACAACATCCATAAAATCCCACGATGCCCCTGTTTACACAAATTAAAATCAAATCGGGCTGCGTTACGGGGCGCCGTTTCTTTCCTTCTCGGGCTGCACAGACTGACGACTCAATCATGGGTCCATCCATCTTGGAGATACAAATCTTAGCTTACAGTTATTGTGCTCTCGGTCATTAAAACCCAGCCGCAAATCAACGCAGTGTTCACCATAAAAGTGCCGCCGCGAAACATCCGAGCCATTTATGGCGTGAAAGAGTGCCAAACGTCTTTCTAAAAAAACATAAAGCAATCAAGCATATGCTTTATATTACTGACATATACGGCGTTAATGAACTCCGGAGAGTGATAAATGTTTGTTGATGAGTGCGAGCATTAGCATGAAAAATGTCGGTAAAACACATCGCTGTGTGGGTAATTGTCAGCAAGAAGAGGAAAGAAAGAAAGGAAAAAAAAAACAACAACAGATGTCTCATTCCTGAGATGGAAAGCCTCGTGGCAATGATAATGAAAGCAAACCTTGACAAATAACACAGATCTTTTGTGGTTAGGATACTCTTGTTGCCATGGAGCGGTTTTGTGTGCAGACTACTGGTTGCTAAATTGCTGTAACAGGCAAATGGTCCATTAGGAGGTGTTTGCTTGCAGGCTGTTAAGTTTTCCAGTTCTGGATATAATTTCATCAAACGCCACCGCAGCAGTGCGGAAAGCTGTTGCCCGTCCTTTCCAGTATCCTTTGTTGTGAGATGCACTTTAAAAAATGTTTTTTTAATTTCTTTACTTTCAACATTAAAAAAGCCCTGAACTGGATAAATCAAGTAAAACTATAACATGAAGGACAGATTTTAGTTGGAGGACACCAAACCAGAAAAAAAAAAACAGTATTTATGGCAGGAATTAATTAATCATACAAGAACAACTGCAGGCTTCCAGGTCTCTTAAGGCCCATTTGAAGCTCCCATCAGTCAAAGACCTTTCTTACTTGTGACTAAATAAGGACTAATGAAATCCAATCACGTCACAATTTATCTTTTAACGACTATCCCGGTCTCAGTGAGAAACTTCCAGTGTTTGATACGGACCACTTTTCTGGCCGACTCGCCTTTCAATACGTTGTTGTACTTGCACTTGTGAGACGGTAGAAAACGGCTGCATTTGCATGACTATGGCAAGCGTTTCAAAAGTGCCTTTACCTTGAGCACTCCATCTGTGTGTGTGAGGGACCAAGCAGTGAAAGCATAAAGAACACAATAAAAAAAATATCTTCAAATGTTTTTTTTTTATTGTTATTATTTTACTTTATTTTTTTGACCCCAGAGATTTCAAGAATAGCAAAGTACAAAAATGCGATTATTGGGCCCGTGCAAGACGTCTTCAAAATACATCTCTGCCAAAAAAAGTGATTTTCATAAAATGAACTGTGCAAACAAAATTCACTAAAAAATATTATCAAGCTAAGCACCAATACTACCAAATAAGGACCAAAGAAATTAACAGAATCTTAAACATCCTTCTTTCAAAGTCCTCAGGCCACGCCTCTTACCCAAACAGGAAACAGGAAACTCCCCCGACCAGGTAAATCAGAAGGAGGAAAACAGAACTAATATAACAGAATACATTTTGAAAACTGTTAAGAAAAAATGATTAATTTTAGTGCTTAATACAGTTTTCTGTTGAGCATTTGGGAATTCAGCTGAATAAGCAGGCATCAGACAAAGCAGGGCCCCTTTCCTCCCCCGCGGACACACAAGGCAATAAAATTTACATTCCGAGGGGGGAAGAGACTTTTTGGCGCCAGGGATCTGCCCGTATCAGACAGAGATGAGCACGAAGTGGTCCGCCCTTTTACTGAGACAAAAAACAGACACCTTTGCCATAATGAGGGGAGTTTCCAAGTTTTTCTGAGTCCCTACGGAGTTTCTAATAGGTCAAAGAACGGAACGCCTTGACTGCATATATTAAATTCAAGAAACACCTACTCAGTATAAAAAATTCCAGGTCAGCGCAAAGAGAGAGAGAGACAGTGGCCGCTATTTTTTGCCTTTTTTGTCTTTGTTTTATGTTTGTCTGTCTTCCCCTTGTGTGTTTTTAGTTTTATGAGAAAATGCATATCTCTATACCTCTGCAGCTTTGTTAATTGATTTATGCGTTGCTTTGTGTGGGATTAAACTCTGTGATCTGTGACGTCAACACGCTTTGTTGTTGTTTCGTTTTAGCAGCACGCCGTCGCTGCACGTCGCCCACGGAGAACGTCACTCGCCGAGGATCCCGGGAAAAATTAAAGAGGAAGAAGGAGCCAAACGTTTTATCCAAAGCTAGCATTAAATGATCCTCTTTTTTAACAAAACCTCATTACTTTTAGGAGCATACTTCACAATATCACTAATAAGTCCACGTGAAGACATTAAGTACATTACTAAAAGACACATTTAACTTCCAAACAATAGAAACTAATGACGTGAGTGTGTGGACTTATTTAACCATTGTGTGGTCGAGGCAACACATTCCTTAAACTTTTAACTTTTAAAATCAATTCAGTTCCAACTGATTGTTTGGTTATTTAGTATAAAATCAGTCATTTTAAATTTGCCCTTACCCTGCAGTGTTTTAAATGTTCATGGACAATATAGTGTCCACTTTGATACGGTTGTGTAGGAACATTTTTGAGAATTTCTACTTACTTTTGTCAATGTTGGATTCATAAATCTCATACACTACGATTCTCACACCTTTCAGCAGTTTAGTATTTTGAGGCAGTCTCATTAAACACGCTGCATTCATTTCAATTTCAAGTGTATTTGTAAAGCTAGATTTTAGCAACAAGGCAGTTCAAAGTGCTTTATATCATAAAAACATCATATAGTCACCAATCGTAAAACAAGAGATAGACAATACATTTTGCCAAATGCTGTCATCAAAGTCATCAATACACATCAAATACGTTGGTCAGTGTCCCAATTACTACTAATCTAAGGCAGCTCTAGGAAGGTGGGGATTTAGTCTTGATTTAAAGGAACTTAGTGTTTCAACTGTTTATCAGTTTTTTGGAAGTTTGTTGCAGGTTTGTGGTGCATTGAAGCTGAATGCTGCTTCTCCAGCAGACCTGAGAGGTCTGGAAGGTTGACAACTACAGCAGATCTCTAATGTATTGTGGTGCTAAGCCGTTCAGTGACTTATAAACTAGCAACAGTTTTTTAAAGTCTATTCTCTGAGCTACAAGGAGCAAGTGGAAGAACTTTAGAACTGGGGTGAGGTGCTCCTGGTTTTAGTCAGGACTCCAGCAGCAGCATTCTGGATCAGCTGCAGCTGTCTGATTACTTTTTCTATTCAGACCTGTGTAGGCACGATATGAGAAATCAATGCAACTAAAGATAAACGCATCGAGTTTCTCTAGATCTTGCTGGTACATTATTCCTTTAAGGAGGGAAATGTTTTTCATGGTGATAGAAGGCCGATTGTGTAATTAACTTTACGTGACACTGAAGGTTCAGGTCAGAGTCCGCCGCTACCCAAAGTTCAATATATTTTAGATGGGAAGACAAAGTGCAGCAGCAAACTGTAGGGCTGCACTGTATCCTTACTTTCTATGGTTGAGTACCATATACTGCTCAGTGGTAGATACGTTCTGTGTGCAGACAGCACCTTTGCACATATATGAGCTTTGGATGAAAGAGAGAAACTCTGGAATGTGATATCGGTAGCAGAATCAGTTACATTCAAGGCAGATCAAAGCACATATGTATGCTGAAAGACTGAAAGGTCAAATATACTGTTGACTAAAGCAACTGGTACTGTTAAAAGAGTACCAGAAGAATCAAGCTCAATGAAAAGCTGACAGTGAAAAGCAAACTTTCACTCATAAACTCCAAAGCCAATTTTCTGTGGACCAGCAGCGGCAACTTATTACACAAAGACTAGGAAAGGAAACATTGTTGCAGAGAATGATTCAAGGTAGACGTAGTATGCTAATAGCACTCCAGGGATAGAAAAGTTCCTGAATAAAATAGAAAGCCATTAGCAGCCTTACACCGGTAACCCGATAACGAATCAGCATAAATCAAACAATTAATCAATTAATAGAGAACAAAGAGCTTTATAAGACATACAAACACAGAGTTACTACAGCAATGACAAAACAAGCAACGGAGAAAAAGAAAGTGAGTACCGAGACGAGTGGAACATAAAATTGACAAAATGTGTAGGTGACAGAAAACATTTGTTTGACTGTCTGATGAAGCATCCCTGAGAGATTCCAAGTCTTCCAGTCAAGCCAGAGATGGAGAAAGACCTGACCTGCAGTTCCAAGTTCTTCAAACCCTTTTTGCGTCCAGATGATCTGCTCTGAGTGGGCTATAGGAAGCCTGATCCATCTTCCAACAGCCTCCATTGAGAAATCCTTCAGTTGCAGCATTAGAGATAGGTATGTTAGTTTGGTTAGGTTTTTTATTGCGTCTCTATGCGATTGAATCTAGCTGTACTGTAACCTTATAAACTTTACTAATGAAAAAATCATGTGAAGTGGACATTGAATTGTCTGAAGTTCTTCAATAGTAGTAAAACAATCTTAGTGCATGCTTCATGAATTCATGAACATTTCAGTTGCCTAAGCACAAAATTATCGAAACAACATCCCTGGGACTCCATACGAGTCACTAAATCATGACCTGGATCAGTTCAAAGAGGCAGTTGTAAGAAGGAGAAGTCAGCTGCATTAATCAGTGTAATCTACTGGGTTACTACGGTTACTAAATCATAGAAGGACGAGAGGTGGGACACTCGGTACAGCCAGAGTAGGACTTCTCCTTTGTCTTTTGGGAAAAGACGACAAGCTATTTCTCCCTCTGGCCTTAGATCATACATGGTTGTTTTGGTTGTATTTACCCAGAATGCCCTGCGCTGCAGCTTGCTTCCTGCTTTTGGAGCGGCCTTCGGTCCAATTGGCATTCACATGTGCATTCGAACTGCGCCAGCGTTCACAGCAACCGAACCGAGACCTAGATGTAGATGTCACTCTTCTGGTCTGCATCAGAGTTCGATTGATTGATTATTCACACCTCCCCAAACAAACCGGACCTTCTGGGCAAACAAACTAGAATTCGATCAACGCAGACCAGATAGGGCTGGTGTGAATTCACCTTTACATACAAACACCTGTGGGCTTTCACAGATACTTCTTTTGATAGCAACGACTTATTCATAAGCTGTCTTTGAATAGAAATGTTCAAGTCATATTACGAGGCTACAAAATTAACAGGTTCGAGTCAGAATAGCGTGTTGCTAATGGAGCTCGTTCTGTCAACATGGCAAAATAGCATTTTACACTGATATTTTCTGCTCAAAATAGTAAAATAACCCATACAAGATGTACAATCTTCATACACAAACCAAGTTACGTAAATTTATTCACAGCCAGATTGCTTTTACAGCTGTGTTTTGAAAGATTGCATTTAAAGCTATTTTTTTTTAACGTATGCTGACAATTTCATGACAACATTACAGCTCAACATGTATTTATATTCGGGTGTTGAAAAGTTCACAACTTGCACTGTAAATGCAAAAAAAAAATGCACAAAAAAGTCAATAAAAAAACAAATTCACACATAAAAGCTGAATGCGGAGAAAATAATAAGAACATATTAAACTTTTAGTGCAGGATTTATTTGGAGTCCTGCTGTTTCCCCACAAAATAAGTTTGTTTTTCTTTATGTCAACAATTTGTTTAGCTGTCTTGAGTCTGACTTTCAATTTCCCTCCAACTGTTTTTTTTTTTTTTTTTGCTATTACCCTTCTTTAAGTTGGTTTTCCTCTTTTCGGGAAAATACATCTCAAACACATCAGCACTCAATCAAAGTTACCCCGGCGAACCAAGCAGTTCTGCTACAACATTTGGGATATGAGTCAAGCCTTTTGACGGTGATGAAAATGCAGCAAGACATTTGCTCAGAGGCCAAAGCTTTAGATGCCAGTGGCAGAAGAAAAGAACACAGCTCTCAGCTTGCATAAACGTTCGCGGAGCACAATTCTCACCATAGCGCGCTCTTCAATAGCTTTTTGAACCCTTCCTACTGTTCGTCGCTTGATTTATGTGCACATCAGGTCCCGAATTAATCTCAACCCTTTTGAATTTCAATTCTGACTGCCCGTCATAATTTAAGTGGTAGGTTCAAGAAGCTTCGTATTAAATAATTCTGAACATTTGACTGATGCCTCGTTGAGTTTTTAATTCAAAAGAGTTTGAGGGAGAGCAACCTGATGGGTGGGGGCCGAGGGGCTGAAAGTGGCGCTTGCTGCTGGAAAGTGGGGGAGACTGAAGGAACAGAACATGTGAAATGAACTGTAATTAATGTTGAACAAGGAAGGCAAGAAGAAAAGGCCAGCGCACGCTTCTCCTATCCAGCCTGCTGCTAATGGGAATATGATTGCATTCTGTCTTTTTTCTTTTTTTTTTCTCCTCATGAGGGTTCTTTGTCTAATTCAATCAATACTTCGGGGCATTCAACGCACCCTGAGTGGATGCTCTGAATGCGGTAAATCAAAGCAAAGCGATTCCGACAGCAAAGGCAGCCAGATTGACCTATGGTCTAATTTAGCGGAAAGCTCGAAAAACGCGGGATTGTTTTTATTCTCGGCGAGGAGAGAAATCTATTCATGACCCAAAAGTTTCCATTAAATTCAAAAGCCCATATCACGTGGACTACGGCGCTGTAGGACGGTACATTGGAGACGTGGGTAATGATAGAAACATTTATCAAGCTATTAAGGGAGTCAACATTTTCTTTTTGTGTGATGGAAAACAATTCTGTGTGTACTTTTCCATGAAGGCTGAAGTCCTCTGGGGGGGTTCAGCTGCTGCACTGTTGTTTGGCGTCCTTTGAACCCCCCTTCCTAGTCTCCAATTGATTTGCCAAGCCATGTAGCGCAAAATGTTGACAGATGACAATGACAATGGCCTTAAGGTTCAATTTACAAGCATTTTAAAGGTGGTATCTTTATGAAACCTTATATAGATGAATGACATGGGAAGTTTTGTATGATTGAAGAGGATATATGAGGCTTTTTTCTTAAGTGTCTTAAGTAGCTATTTGTAATAGTCAAAAAGTCTGGAGTGTTCAAGTCAGTGTCAAAAGCTGACACTACAGATTTGTCTAAAATGTCGTTTGGTATTGTTTTCTTCTATACGTTTTTTTGCCAATGTCTCAGTAAATGAAGTCGCCATTGCCAGTCTGAAAGTTGCTAAATTTAAACTAACACACCACCTGTTTAGAGTTGCTTTTGAAACATAATCGATGAAACATTAATCAACAATCTGATGTGTAATGATGGATAAAAGATTGTTTCAGTTGTTGACTGTGTGTTCACTGACTAGTTTTGTGTTTGTATGATGTCAAGCACTTCGAAATGCCTTGTTGCTGACAGGTGCTATGCAAGTAAAATTTTGTTTGACTTTGATTTGAAATTATATAATTTTTTCTGTACCTTTCTGCGCAGAAAGGTACAGAAAAAGGTAAGGTAATTTTATTTATATAGCACGTTTTCAGCAACAAGGCAATTCAAAGTGTTTTACATGAGTTAGAAGAAATACTAACAAAATAAAAAAAAGGAAACCAAATAAAAAATATAAAAAGTTTACATAAGGTAAAAGTATAGAACTACGTATTGGTTCCCCGTGTTTGATAAGTATAGGAATTTATAAACTAGTAGTTCTTGACCGGATAAAACTAGAAGTTGGTTCTCCATCTTTGATTCTATGAAGTAGATGGTCCTAAATGTTCATCAAATGTAGAGTTTCTCTGGATTCTAAGTTTGTCCTAATTGTACACTGGAACTGAAAAAAAAACCCAAATCCATTAAAAACAGTATTTTAGCATTCTTCATCATGATTTGAAATCAATCTCCGATTGTGAGTGCATCTCTTGTCCACGCCGCTCTGCTGGCGATCCCACAGACTTTCTGCTGTGTTCAGTTTGAACTTTCTGCCATTCGAATACTTTCGTTTTCCTCTCCAGCCCAGAGTTCAAGCTCGGTTTCCTTAAACTTTAACAAGTTCTTCGTCCTGCTCTTCTGCTGCGCAACTCTACCTCCAAATCGAGACACGAGAAAAATATAGGCGGTTGTTGAGCACAAACGGCACTCTGCAGAAATTTCTCCAGACCTACAAACTGTATGGACGTATAAGTAAACGTCAGTAGACTGGGAGGATTTAACATGGGACATTTGGGAAGATTTAAATTGGACATTTGGGTGGATTTTTATGGGACATTTGGGAGGATTTAATATTAAATGTCCAATAATAACTCCACCCAAATGTCCCACTATAAATCCACCCAAAAGTCCCATATTAAATCCTGAATTGCTGAAATAAATAAAATAAAACAAAATTTTAGAGTGGCCTACTCAATTTCCAGACTTAAATGAAACTGAAATGCTTAAACATGTTTTTCATGTTTCACTATCCTCAGATGTGGAAGAATTGAGACATTTCTGCAAAGTGGAGTGGATCAAAATTGCTTCATTTTGATATAAAAGAATTCACATTATGAAAATACCAGAATCTGACTCAGATTGGTCTGATAAAATAAATTGACTCTGGTGATTTGGGACGAGGCAACGTGCTTTAGCATTTCAAACTCGCAAATGCTCTGGCGAAGCGCTCTCACACGCTCCGCAAAATGCACAAATGCAAAGAGACTTTTACTTTATGAAGGATCGACGTTAAGCCTGCTGAACAATTGCCTTTGTTTTAGAACATAAAAGCTTTGGATGTCTTTCAGGAGTCAAAGCTACTTAAGAAGATTATTCTAAACACAGCAATTAAGTTTCAGATTCTTAGTTTACTTAGCAAAATGGAGGGAATGTTCCCCATCTTTGAGACTATACTCAACATCTTTGAATTGACCATGACAGGAAAATATCTTAGTTGCCTTGCAATGAAACGCATTTCAGTTGTCCTAATCTGCATGTTAAACAAAAAATTATATATATACAGTACAGACCAATCGTTTGGACACACCTTTTAATTCAATGAGTTTCCTTTATTTTCATGACTAATGACATTGTAGATTCACACTGAAGACATCAAAACTATGAATAACACATGTGGAAATATGCACTAAACAAAAAAGTGTAAAACAACTGAAAATAGCCCTTATATTCTAGTTTCTTCAAAGTAGCAACCTTTTGCTGTGATTACTGCTTTGCACACACTCTGCATTTTCTTGATGAGCTTCAAGAGGTCGTCACCTGAAATGGTTTTCACTTCATAGGTCAACCTGCCCTGTCAGGTTAATAAGTGGGATTTCTTGCCTTATAAATAGCCATGAAAATAAAGAAAACCCATTGAATTAGAAGGTGTGTCCAAACTTTTGGTCTGTACTGTATATATATATATATATATATATATATATATATATATATATATATATATATATATATATATATACATGTAGGCATATTCGATTTTTATCACACAGCAGTTTGATGAAAGAGTTTTTTTAAACATCTGCCTTAAACGCCAGGAGTGTTGGAATGAGGTCTGATATTATCCTGAACTGAATCCTGGTGGAGCCGGCTTCTACCCTGAGAATCACTTTCCGTCCTTCCAGGAGCAGTTTTCTTTCTTTCTTTTTTTTTTTTTTAAAAAGGAAAAGATAAAGACAGGATTTCCATGTCCTTTAACGCTTCCTTCAGCTGCTCCACAGACCGCTCTCTGCTGGGGCTTTAATTGCCACGTTTTCCTGTCACATTTTGTTGAGGAGTTGGACCCGAGTCCCTCTGCACAACTTCAGTGTGTTTGAGTTCATGGTAGGAAAGCGATGGCTGAATTCATGGTTACATCAATTAACTTAACCATGACCTGCTGGTCCTTTCTTTTTTTTTTTTTTTATTTTATCACAGAAGATTCATGCTCAGTCTCTTTCTACTATTAAAATCATGAACAATTACCTTAACTGAGGTAAGTGAGGTCAGCATGGGTTAAGAGATTTTCTGCATTTACTTCTTTTTTTACAAGAGGACTAGTTTGTGGACTAGTTTTCCCTTTATAAAATAAGTGATCATTTTAAAAACTTGTTCTTGTTTGTTGTAGTAACTTAGTTTGACATTAAAACAGACCTGACCTAAAATGCCAAAATGGACAAAATCTATAAGGGGCAATTTTGTACGGCACTGTATAAATGCTCCGAGAGGGATTATTGGATTTTACATTCACTGGCATTAGAGCACTTAAATTGAACCTATTGTTGCTCTTCGAACATTTTTGTACCTTCATTTGGGTCTCTGCAGCTTTTAGAAACAGTTCAAGCGCCATCAAAAATTATTCAGCTTCTTCCTGGCAACAAATGTGCCAGGAAACGTCTGGAAAACGAGCCATTTCAAAAACCCCACGATTAATATGTCACCGACTGCCCCTCACCAACCAGCCAGGTGTTCTGTTCTACGGGCCGTGCAATGGCCGCTGGAAAGTGTTTTGTTGTTGACTTACCAGTCAGAAACCGCTTGCTGCATCCTTGATGGCCGTGCTGCTTCCTCTGACTCGGGGTCAAACATGTACAGTTGTACATCCGCGCGCCTGTTGGCAGCCATTTTCCAACTCCAAACTCTCCAGAAAACCTGAGCTCATCCCTTTAACCCATGCTGGAGGTTTTAGTTTAGCAGTAACAATACATGAAGTTACCTTTAAAATGGATCACACAAAGTAACATCTGGACCCAATTGTAGAGTCAAAATTCAATGAAATCAGTCAGGTTGTGTTTTGTCTCATGCAAACTTTGCTTTAATTCTATTTATTTTTTGTATTTAATCATAAGAGTTGCCAAGCCATGAAACAGGAACAGCAGGCTATTGGGACTATTCCTTGTTTCAGTGCATGAAAGTTTTAAAGATTGAAAGCTAAACAAACTGAGTAACTGAATAAGACCAAATGCAAAATATTTATATTAATAATGTTTTCTCTTGTAAGAATGAGCAATTGCAACTTTGGTTTCAAATAATTAGAATAATGGATCATTCCTGTTTTCTTTTCAGATGAGACAACTGTAATTACTCACATTATGATTATTATAAGAGTAACTAATAAAACTAATAAAATGGAGTTGGGGGTGTGGCCAGCAGCAGCTTATTTGCATAAAAGTGACAGATCCCTTAAACATCTCACTCTGAAAGGAGCTCAAAATAGGCAGAACTGAGCAGGTAAAATCTCATTACCCTAGAATGATTTTGTGCAAAAAAAATGTAATGATCTTGGTTTTTTTTAATAACCCATAAACTTATCCTAACTAGACTGAGCATTCACAACAGGCTGCACTAGCTACAGCATAGGGAAGAGCAGCCACATGAGATTGTGATTGACAGCGCTAAGACCTGCCTCCTGCCTCTGATTGGTTGTTTCTAGCACTGGGAGAAGGCAGAGGAAATAGATTTTTCACAGATTATCTCTCATGCCATACTGTCAGAACATAATGACAGTTTTAACAAATATGTGAAAAATTTTTCTACATACTTTGTTTTCTGCGTTTTCTGTGCGTAATTGACTGTGCGCGGCATCGAGTAGCTTCGTACGTTTACACGGTTGAGGCCTGACTTGGTGTCCGCAAATTGCATAATCGCTTTGACAGTTTGGCGCAATTGTTCTTCCAAAGTGGAATTGATAATTACAGGACGAGTTTGAAAGGGCAGGAAAAATTGGTACATTCAGCTTATTTGCCGCGAGTTTCAACCTCATTGTCAGTCAGCGCAAAGGGGCAGGAAGGGGCCCCATCTTCAGTCATGCACATAACTCAGCTGCTCTGCAGTCCTCCTCCCCCCAGTAATTGTGTTTTCCTTTGCACTTCAGCTATAAAATAGCTTCTGTTGCCCATCTACTGCTTTTTCGCTTTTATCGCTCCAGATGTTTTATCAACGTCAAGCGATTTCTGCTATGAAAAGCTGCGCAGCTCCAGGGTGTGCAGCTGCAGTGTTTGTAGAGAGGCACAGTGCGCTTCTAAAAGACACAATAAAAACAATGTACTTGTAATCAAACCTGTGAGAGCAGTAGCAAGAGCTCTCTTTTTTTTCTGCAGTAGGGCTTTCTTCTTTCTTTCTTTTAAAATAAGGCCGCATGATGTTCTATTTTTTTTTGTTTTGCGATATTATGAGACATAAACATTTTCCATAAACATGTTTGTATTTAAAAAAGGAGCAGAGTTTTAATATGTGAATGAGAGCAGGCAAAAATAAAATCGAATCCCCAATGTTCAGAACCGCACACCAGAGACTGTACTGTATCATTATTAACTTTAATGAAAGAATAAGCCAAAATAAAAAAAAAGACATATAAAACTTGAATTTTATGTATTGAGTTTTTGTTTTTCCAGTGACTGTACATTTTCTTCATGTTTCGTCAGTGCAAATAGTATTAAATCTGTATAATCTCAAGTTAAATAATAAAAAATTCTGAAACAGTATCCAGTTAGCTGAACTCCCTGAACATGTTTATAAAATAAAGTTTAAGCAAGTTCAACTGTGAGAAATTAGTGAAGTTTATTTCTACAGCATACAGTAAACCAACTAAAGACTTGTGTCTTTTTAAAAATGATTATTTTGGAGGAAAATGTTTGCTGTACAACGTTGCATTTAGCACACTGATTACATTATCACGCAGTTTGTGACTTTAGGTTTCAATGAGCCTTTTTATGTTTGCTTTTCTTAATTCAGTCTGTAGTCACAGGAAAACGTTGCTCTCATTTGTCATAAAATAATTTTTGTCACTCAAAAGTAAAAATAGTCAAATGTTCTAAAGGACATGTGCCCCATTATATTACATCTAGATTTCAAGTTGAAAGTAATTTTAAGTTTGTTCTTTTTCTTACTTTAATCAAGTCTTTAGTTTATTTTAGCACCGTGCCACGCTTCCACCTACATAAGATTAAAAAAAAAGGAATGTTTTTCTGTCATTTTGGCAATCCACATGTATGTGTGTGTGGGAGAAATGTCTTAAGATTTTCTTTATGACTTCAATTTACCCAAATACTCACTGGCTGCACTTTTTCTTTGCATAATAATTCCTTCTATGGAAGCGTATCACCATGCAATATTAATCTAAAACACACTGCCAAAGTCAGGCACCAGTGGCGAAGAAGAGTCAAATATAATTTTGTTGTCTTCAGTGGGAAATACATTTGTTAAGCGTTACATATATTGTAGAATATATGCGAGAAAGCATGAATTTAAAGACAATATAAGAGTTAATTCTAGTTTCTAATCAAATTATAAACATAACACCTTTGCAAACATCTGAAAAGAACCAAACAACATAATCGGTAATGCAGGGATCGACTGAAAACATGCATGAAAATGAAACGTAGACACACCATGACTTTATTTTATGAAATAACACTACAATAAAAACTGCTACTTTTGTTTTAAGCCAGTTAGTTAGTTTACAATATTCTTCCACAAGAGCTACATGTACCATTGCTGTGAGCACTTTTAATTTTGCAGAGTCGAGTCATGAGAAGACTATAATCAGTTATGTATATTTGTGTGTGTGGTAGCTGTGGCAGAGATCCAGGGCTCCTGTATGAAATCTTATTAAACTGCATTCACGGCTTTATTGTTCAGCTGCAATAAGTGCAGCTGTGTACCACGTGAGAATGTCACATATCACCAGTAACAACGTAAACATTGCAGCATACACCTGCAAAGCCCTGCAGTATAAAAACAAAAATAATTCAATGTCATGGTTTTAGAGGAAATCATGAGGTATAACAGGAAAATCCAGTTTTTTTTTAATTTTTTTAATCAATATAAATTCCTCAAAACTTTAAATATTTCCAATAACCAAAGCAGGATTTTTGCCAAAATAACTCAAGAAACTATATTAAGAATGAGCTTTAGTTTTTGGATGTATTTGGTTAAATAACGCTATATGATGTGATAAACGTCATATAGCGGAACCGTCTTGACGAAGCCCTTCATAAACTTGTGTGCAACAAGTGTGAAAAGAAAAGATAAATACGTTTATCCCATTTTTTTACACTTCTTTAAAAAAAATCAGGTTTTTATTGAGTACATTTATTTAGTATGAGAGGGGAAAAAAAACACCTGTGATGAATTGGCGACATGCCCAGCCTCTTTCCCATCGACTGCTGGAGATATGCACCAGTCTATTCATTAACTTAAACGGAAATAAAAAGAAGAATACATCCTCAACACAAGTGTGTAATGATCAGGAGTTCAACATTCGAGAACTGAATGTAAAAGTGCCAACGTGGGGTCACCAAGTCTCCATAACAACCGTTTTTATTAATACTTCAACTGTTCCAAACATGTTGGCTCTGCTTCCCTGAACACTTTGAGGGGGAAGAAAAAAAAAAACAAAACACATTTTCCTATAACATTTTACAAGGTTGGAGCATAGAGGTGGTGGGATCCTTGACCATTCCTCTCTTCACAATCTATCTAAATAATTCAGAGTCCAGGGTTACAACCTCCACTGTCTTCTCTACATCTCAGTCTGCAGGCTTTCTGTAGTGTTGATCTGGCAGCAGAGAGTTTACTGGAAGTTGATTTTGAGTCTGTCGAGCCACTCCTGTGTAAATTTGACCAAATGTTTCGGATTGTTAATTTTTCGGCCTTTAGCGGATGCTGGTTGAGTTCGAGTTAAAATCTCCTGCAATTTCAAACGTTTGTAACACGACGAAATCTGACAAGATCCCAACGGCTTGTGGAAGGGAAACATTCAATCAGCATCACAAATTCTTCACCATATATTTTCCACATACAGTATTTGTTGTTTGTATGCAGCACATCTTTACTGTTGCCAAAAATAAAAAAAAATTTTCTTTCTTTTTTTTTTACCACCATTGCCATCCATTTGCCTAATGGCAAGATAAACATTGGTCAGCCTTTACTGTGAACATTTCAGTTATTTGAAGCTTTAAAACTGACTATGAAACAAATTATGAAGTCTTTGTAAACAAAATGATCTTTAAAAAAAAAAAAAAAAGCGCTAGTTGAGACCAAAACACCAGACTGAAGGCTTTTATCATTCAGTTTTTGGTAAAAAAAAAAAAAAAAAAAGAGAAAAAGGAGAAAAATAATAAATCAAGCAAATGAAATTGATTGCGTTCCTTTCAATTTATCATGCGATTAATTGACTTATTGTTTATTGTGACAGGCCTACGCCTTCTACACATCTGTTTAATCGGGGACACCATTAAAAAAAAAAAAACACCAGCTGACTGAGTAAATAAATAAACAACAGCGACCCATTCCCCTCTTCAACTCTTGAAATTCATAACCCAGCCTCTTGTTCAACACTGATCTAGAGGCGGCTGCACCTTTCGGGTAGTAAAACCAGGAGAGAATGCGACTCACACACAGGAAAAACGAAAGAGGAGAAAAAAAAAACTGTCTGTGAATAAGAGCCCTCAATTGAAATTCTTGGCCGTAGTCTGAGCTCTAAGTAAGCACAGAGGTGTAAGGGGAAAATCACCATCTCCATTTAAAGGCAGCGAAAAAACTTCACACCTCCAAACATCATTATGCTTATCCAAGCCTTCATCGTGGCTCAGGACTTACTCAGTCGGGCTGCAGTCAGATCACAGGAGACCCCCCCTGGTACAAGCCTTCAAGAGAGGAATTAAATGAAAATAAGATGGAGTAAAACACCCACTGCTACTGTAAGACCGTCCTAACGGCGCGAGGGCTTTTTCATAAGCACGGCGAAGGTGTTATGTGGTGATAAACTTACCTTATGAACATGTGCGGTGCGCAAACAACTCAAGCTTAGCTGAATATTTAGAGATGCAGACGTGGGGTGGGGGGACTACCGTGGCCAAAAGCACTTCACTCAGGGCCATAGGCTGAACAAGAGTCCTATTCATGAAGCGCAATGAATGAATGAGTTGTGACAATGAATTACGAAAGGGATAAAGATTTGGAAGGATGATCATGAGACATGGTCAAACGCAGTAAGTTGATGTACTAAGAATTCAGCAGAGCCACAGTATTGCTGATTGATTGTATTTGTGCTCTGAGGCCCGGCCTGCAAGGCAGAAGCTGCTGGGTGCAGAATACTAATACGGGGAAACTCTTCAGAGCACGGGGGGGTCACAACCTGAGACATTTTAGCCAGGACTTAGATCAATTCCAATTTTTTATGAATTTTTTTCCACCGCAACGTTTTGTGTCACATTTGCAAGTACAAAGTGGGAGCAAATTGTGTTTTAGAGGATGTCCCTGCCTGCTCCACCCCAACACATTTGCAGCTCGTCGGTTATGGTAGGAAGTGTCCTGGGCATTAATGCCGATCCTGCTGTCGGGATGGCAAACTGTCATGTTCTGTGTTTTCTGTGTATTTATTTAGAGTTTTCTATGTCCCCGAGTCTTCGTGTTGTCCTGCCTTCCCCTTGATTGTTCCCAGGTGTGTCTCGTTCTGTGACTACCCGCTGTGTATTTAACTCCACCTGTGTTCCTTGTTCCTCGTCGGGTCCTTGTCTTGTCAGTGTCTACTGTGCGTTCAGTCCTTCGTGTGTCCAGCCATAAACCAGTTGCTACCGGCGTTGAGCCCTGGCTTCCGCTCAGTCGTGCTGCCTGTGTTATTGGACTTGTTTTGGACTGTTTTCCATGTTTCTTTATCATTAAAACAACCATCAATCATCCAACCTGGGTCTACAGCGTTTGCCTCACCACCCTCAACACACTGTTTCATGACACAAACTTTTCGGAGAGCTTTAGATGTTTTTCCTCTAAATGTTTTTGGACCTTCAGCTCAAGCTCTACTTCGACTTGAGGAAGGTTTCGTTGTTCCAAGTCGCAGCAAGACGCACGCTTTGCGCCGAGACTTCCTCTCTAAAAAGTCAACAGTTTCTCCAGATTCCGGTCGTGCTTCCCGTCGAACGCGGTCGCCCCGACAGTCCTCAAATATCCTTGGAAATCTGGAGGCGCGGGACCGCCCCACACAAACAAACAAACCTTCCTGCTCCAGCGCAGCATTGGGCGGATTAAGGGTCCTGAGTGGTTGTTTGCACTTATAATGGTCGTCCTAATTATCATTTAACCCTAATTAACCTGTATAGTTAGGAGACGGGTCTGATTAATCCTGCGCAATGCCGGTCCTCTGTGGGGCTGAAATCAGCTTCCTCATTCACTCCTTAATCAGCTTTCTTCCAAAGCGTTGAAGAAGTAACGTGTGTTCAGTAAATGTTCACACCGACACACACCCACACACACACACACTCATGAATCTAATAGCCAAGCATCACTGCTGGGGCAAACCCAAGGACAACAGCGTGTACAAGGTTATATAGTTTTCTTCCAAAACTAATTTATTTTGAAAAAGTCTCTTCCCCCCCGTGCTCGCTTTAATAGAGAGCCATCATTCATTCAAATCACTTTTTGAGATATATGAGCACTTTTAATGTCATGTGGGGTCGTTAAGTTCCACCACTGCTGCCCCCAAAATTTCTCATCTGTGTTTTATGTTTCGGCTTGATGCGTTCATGACCCGGGTTTTATTCTGCACTTTAAGGCACCGGTGCACCTGATGTGTTTTAGATGCTGCACAATTGTTTTTTTTTTTTTTTTTGTATCAGTTTGTGGATGTAGTGTATTGGATACATTACATTGCCTCCAGGCTGACGGAAAGCAAAAAAAAAAAGAGAAATAGAGAATTCCACAATCGACTCACCTGCGCTACAACAAGATGTTTTGGAAACTCAATGCTGGGCAAGTCAGAAAGATCCAGTGACGGGAAGTTTGGCTTTTTTTTTTTTTTGAGAGAGCTCGCTCTGGTGTGAGGAAAGGCGGCTCACAAAAAGCTCTTAGTTGATTGTAGCGTCATATTTTAGCTTAATTTGGGAAATATGAATGTATTGTATGTTAATAAATCCTTTCGAATGTAGCGTTTTTATGAAAGTGTCCTGTTGAGAAAGCCTTTTTTAGTCATGTTTTGCTGAAACTTATCATTTTTACTTAAATGAAAATGTTAACTGTAAACTGATTGTGCTTCAACGGATGGATAATTCACCGTTGCAATAAGTAGGCTGCTTACTGTCTTGCTTTTATCCGAAAGTCCATCGCGGCTTGTTTTTTAAAACAAAATTTGCCGTTGAGCTCACCAGTCTGACTCTCCTTCACTCAGGTTTGCGACTCTGCGTTGTTGAACACAGAACTGGACGGTGGAACAGGCTGCTGTGAGCCCAGAGAGAGGCCTTTAGGTCAAAACAGGGAATGCGATTAATCTGCATTATGAAATATTAACATGCTTAACATTCACAAGCTTAACTTTTATATTATGTGTTAAAACTGCAGCCTGGTACTGCTTTGTTTACATATTTATGGGTTTTTGCGATTCACTCTCCTCCTCACTTTTGTCTACTGACCGAGGAGACGGACAGATTCTCCACCTGACTGTTTCCTTTTACCCCTCTGTTTATACATTATAGTATGATCCCATATCCTAACAAGTGATTGGCTGCAAGGTTGCTGTGCTGCCAATCAAAGCAACGATCTGCGGTGGGCGGGGCGGAGCCACTGAGAGTGAGAGCTGAGCAACACGTGGGGAAAAAAAGTAGGGAGTCGGCTCTGCTGATGAACTGACTGTTTGCACATGACTAGTTATTAAAAAAATCTTTGATAATAAGTACGTGAAAATATGTTCAAATATAGATGAATAATGCACCAGTGGACTTGGAAAAAACATCTGTATTAGATAGAAAAGTACTATTGGCATTATGTCTGTCAGCAATGGCAAGATTCCTTCGGTAATTTGTTCTTTTGAATTCCCTTGCAGCCGTTTTTATACTGCTTAATTATTTTCAGCCTTTGAGATATAATCACAAATCATAATATATTTTTATTTGGAACTCAAGAGATAAACAACATGAAGCTCATAACTGTGAAGTGGAAGAAAAATATTGCGTTGGTTTTCAAAATATTTTTAAACTTTTTGTTGACATTTCATGCAATTTCATGAATTTGTAATTGTAAAGTAACAAAGAAGAAGAAGAAGAATTATTTTATTCATCCCAGCAGGGAAATTATTTCGCAGTTACAGCAAGACTTTTTATACACAGATTAACACACACACGCCGGGAGCTGCGTCTGCAGGCAGCCAGCTGAGCCGGCGCCATTTTTGAAGGAGGACATGCGGCAAAGGTCGTCGGGACTGGGAGTCGAACCCGCAGCGTAGAATGAATGAATGAATGAATGAATGAATGAATGAATGATTGAATACGTGGAATAAACTTGTTGCAATTCAACCCTGGTTTATTCAAGAAAGGAGTGGAAAAAATCTACAACTTATACAGAAAAGTTTGTTTTATAAAAGGAATACATGGTGCTTAAGGGTAAATTAATTTTAATCCTTCATTTATCATTTATTTTAATCTCCACCATGTGTACCAGGATAGCGATATTTCACTAGAGCTGTGTTATTTCTTTCCTCCTCACTTCCTTCTGCGTCTCTCATGTAGTATGTATTTGTCTGTATTGACGCCTGATATAACATTCTCAACATGGACTATTTTCATTTGCCCAACGCACATATCGGTGCACCCGCTGTTTGCATGATAATGCTCCACAACTGTCAAACAAGGAGCAGGAATATTGGAAAAAGTCATTTCAACCGATCCTTGCATCACTGCATATCCACAGAGGAAGAACGGGCCTTCTGCATCATCTTGCTATCATATCCAGAAAGGCAACAGGTGATATTTCGGAGGGAAACCAAAATTCATTAGAAAGCAATTACCTTCCAGTCACTGCCTGACATTATCAAGCTTCTACATACTATACCTCTGAAGGCAATATTCCGACAATGACACAGTATTTTTTTTTCCATAGACCTTTTTTGCTTATCTGTCCTCCATTTGTTCAATCATTTGTGCCCCGGTGCCCAAATGCATGGGTTATGAAACACTGTGGCCCAGGGCCTTATGGCTGATAAGCCGGGTTTGGCCGATATCACTTATTTTCTGTGTAAAGGATTTTATTTTCCATCCACCCTCCCGTCCTCCCACATCCCGGCAATTATGTGATTTTTGTAATGGCAGAAGCAAACCAGGCAGAAAGGACCAGGTGTCCTTCTCCCCGGCTATGTCCTCTGGCCTCACCTAATCCAGATGGCAGATGGCAGTTTTCAGTCGTTGCAAAACAGAAGAAAGTTTGTTTTTGCTTTTTTTAAATGGTCAAATTTAGCATACCAACTCGAGCCTCAGATCTCTTGTCCGGTGTGTCTCTGCGGTGGCCAAACAGTGTGTGAGTCTACCCTGCCCTCACACCACTTGGCTACTGGGATACAATCCAGACAGAGAATGGGTGAACGGTATTTGCTTTGGCCAGTCTACACTGGATGTCTCTGCCGTCCAGTGGGTCGTCTCATGACAAAAACGCAAGTCGTCTGGTATCTGATATTTTGAAGGGAAGCACATTTTCACATTAAAAGTCGGATTTTGTGTCACGAGGTTCTATAAGTGAGAAGAGTCTAGGAGATTTTGCGGAACATCAGTTCTTGTCGTGTCTCAGATGTGTGTGAATTTTGTATGCTGACATCAACGTATGCTGACATCAACGATGTGGAAAACACTGTGGGCTGGCGACATTAGTTTTAGCCCTTTCATAATGCATGAATTATAATCCTTTATGTCATGATTTTAAATAATAATAAAAAAATTACAAAATGCATCAAGTTCTGTGTAGGTGCAAAAATTTACACCTAGAAAAAAAATATTTAGCTTTTTTTTTCTAGGTGCTCAGCTGTAATTTTCTCCAAATACAAAGTTGTTATGTGGAAAATAAATCAGTAGTACTGGTATTTAGGGGCTACTTAATGTCACAATATATATATATTTTTTACCTGCAAGAGTCCTTTACAGTAGAAGGAGGGACCGGACACGCTGCCATGTTGGATTTAACAAAAAAATTTTATGCACTTTTTGCAGTGGACGGCCAGTAGTTGATAGTGTATTTTAAGTGTCCACTTCAGTAGTCTGTGTGCACTTTGTAACATAAAAATCCACAAGGAAACACAAGAAAATGGCTTGTAGACCGCTATGCATGAACGGGTTAAAATCACATTGATCTATTGTTTTATTTTATCCCATATATTTGCATATTTTATGAGCAACTGACTGTCAAAGAGCTACTGTAGATATCAGAGAGTCACAGTTGCAATTATTCTGTAGCAGTGCCGCACATGTAAGCAAGACTTATTTGGTGATCAAACTGTGCATGCTGCAGTCAACTACAGTAAGGTAATGCCACTGCATTTCTTTGTGTTTCCTTGCATCAGTATAATTAAAGGACTATATGATATTGTGTTGGGGTATTTGAATCCCTGAACGGTTCGCCTCTACGAAGCAACCAGCCCGAGTGCATTTAGTAGTTTCTAAATGCACTCGCAACGAAAAAACTAAAATACTTATCAGGAAACAAGACTATTAGCTTTACAAACGACGTGTTTTCAAAGCATTTTATTTTTTCAGACTTGCGGTATCCTCAATTAAACTTTTTCGTCCTTGATCTCCACAAAATACTGCCAACAGATCTGAGTGTGTTTTTATTTTTTGTTACACCTATTGAGAGTCTCTAAAATCCAAGGGCCCTTGAGTTTCTTCTGTGGCGTGACTCCTTTATCCTCTTCATGCGTCGGATGCGTTGGATAAGATTCAAAAGCCTCACGCGCTCTCTGTGGTCTCCTTGATGGTGCAGAGAGAAAACAAAGCATTGGACATGTACTAGTTTGTGCTTAGTTACTGATGGACACAAGGGGCAATGAAACAAGGTACTTTACCAACTGAGTTAATTATACATCATAGATGTATAATATATACATCGTAGATGTATAATTACATCATTATACATATACGTAGATGTGTAAACCTCTCTCTTTTTATGTTCAGTCGCTTCTTGCTGGAGCACGGTGAGGAAAAGCCTGGATTTGCTTAGTTTGCTGTGATCCTCAGCTGACTGTAATTGTTGAAGAAATGGTGGACTTTCACGATTTTTAAATGGAAGGAATTGGAGAAAAGGTTTTGAAGCATAAAACAAAAGTTGCTCAGAAACAGAGATTGATGGTGTAGCTGACCCCCCCTGTGTCAATGCTCTCTACAACCGCCTTTGGATTTCAAATAAACCTACAAGTTTCTTCTCGACTAAAACGCCAATTGCCAACACTGTTAACTTTGTCAAAGAAGCAGAAATACAACCTGAAAACAACACCAGATGGGTTTTAAAAGAAATGTTTCACACCAAAAAAAAGGAGGTCAGCAGCAGACCTTGAAAAGTACGCTTTCTTGTCAAATCATAGACGATACCGCAGCCAGCTAATCAGTCGCACTCTTTCCTTTTTGAAAGCACATTCCATGAAAGAGCTTTACAGATCAAAGGAAGGTGGAGATCATTGAGCGTAATGGAACATAAAACAGTAATTTTATAAAAAAAAAATTGCCCGGGTGGAACCCGCGAAACATCGGAGTCACATCTTTTCAGATCCCACTTGGTGCTCGGAGTTACAGGAAAGGAGAGAAGATCTATCGCTGGCAGCCCTGACGCAGCTCTAAATAAAAAAAAAAAGTGGGCAGGTCTCAGTGACATAAGGGCACAGGTCCATTTCCGATCAGCCTTCGTGTTTTTAGCCTGGTGAAGAAGAGTGAAACGTGCAAAACACCTGATGACCACCGGCAAACATCGCCGATTATGTGGCGCCGAGATCGTTTTCCACGAACTGACGGAAAACCTAGCTTTGCCTCACCATTGTGAACATTTTTTTATTTTTTTATATGGGAGGCTGTTGGAAAAATATGATGAAAACTATTAAAAAATCCTAAAACGGTTCCAAATGGACTGTAGCGCGTAAATATAAATAACTGTCAAGGAGCCCGATTCCTCTCTTCGCCGCCGATCTCTAAAGACTCTGCAAGAGCAGAAACATTTGCTCTCTCTCCCTCGGCTGCAAGAACACGTTGACATCATTCCGCTCTTACAGACTAATTGTTTAGTTTGTGGTAAAGTTATTTTTTTTCTTTCGTAAATGTCAAAACAAAATCTAAAATTTTAAGTATTCCAATGTTCCCTGTTAGAATGTAAGTCCATAAGCAAAATCTATACTCAGTAGAGGTTGGTTATTCTTGACGACTACTTAAAGAAAAATAATGTCTGATTATGCTGATTTGATGTATTTGTGCTGTACTTGGTGTTAAAGTAAGTCTTGACACAGCAGGTTACCGGGCGCCGCAACATGGGGGGAGAATTCAACAAATAGTAAGAGGATGTGAAAAGGAGGTAAACCTGACGTACCTCAGCAGGAGGAACCGACGGATACGCCAGACCTCAGAGTCAGAGTGTGAGAAAAACCCCCAAAAAACGTTCATATTTCATATACAGCGAGTGCTTTGGAAGCTGTTTGTGTAACTTACATAACTCATTAAAACTTATTTCTCCCCCGAATGCAAAGTTGTGAGAAGTGCCTATTGTCACGCTGTTGCTCCCCGTAATCAGAGGACACCTTGAGAAAAAGAAGTAGGTCAGCAGGGTCATTTGAACTTCGTTTTTCCTTGGAAATTAATCTGGGAGGCTCATTAAAAATAAACTCGAGAAAAATGATAGATTGGTCTTTCTGAAATAAAAGGTGTGGGGATTTAAATAAAGCCCTTTAAATTAATCATGCATCTCTATCTCTGTATCATGTATTAATCATGATTTCATAACCACCAGCTTAGGGCACCGCTCCTGAAATGTCAGCAGAGATGTTAAATAAGTTCATACAATAAATAAACACGTGGCAATAAATGTGTCTTTTATTTACTCCAAAGATGCATCTTTGTCACTTTTTTGTTTCTTTAGTAAAGTTTTGAAGTGATAAGTGTTTTGTCGGCATCTCAATGGTTTGCTGTGAGGCAAAGATTACCCTAATAATTATAAATTATGAAGCAAAATGATCTATGAATGGCAAAAAGAAAACAAACAAAACAATAAAAATAATAATAATAATAAAAAAAATTTTTTTGGAGTCAGCATCCAGACTGAAATGTGAACACATTGTTGCTGAATTAAACCAATTGAGTAAAGAAAAGTGGTCCAAATTTCTGCTATAGTAATATAAAGAACTTGCTGATTATTATTGCAAAAACCCTGATTAGCTTTTTTTTTTTTTTTGCTGCCAAGCATGGCGCAACCAGTTATTCGCTTTTAGACGCCATGTCCAGTTTCACATATGGCCATGTTGGTTTGAAAACGTTTTTTTTTGTTTTTCCTCCCCCCTAAATAAATGAAATCGTCATTTTAAATAAAAGGCCATTTTGCATTTACACAGGTTTTCTTTGTCTACCGTTAATATGGCTTACATGGTTTTTAGAAAAGACTGAGAAAAGCCTTAAAGTCCAGATTCGTCCACCCCGTCATTGTCGTGGTGATACATTCCCTCTTCTTCACCAGTAACCTTCCCCAAAGCCCTCTTCATTTCATCCCCTCCTTTCTTGATTTTCATTCTTGCTCCGTCAATTCTGTTTCTTTCAACAGGCAATTTTCCTCTTTCGCTTCTTCTTGCCTCCTCATGACTCAAGTCACGAGTCATTAGAAAAGCCTGACCTTCTGGGAAAGGTCCTGCGTAAGCAGTGATAAAGTAGGGTTGGCCAATTGAAAAAAAAAAAAAGAAAGAAAGAAGCTATGCCATAGCACTAAAATAGGTGCAGCTATAGTCCAGGGAGCAGACTAATGATCCTTAACCTTCATGTACCATTAGCTGAAATAAAGACCAGAGGGAGGAATACAGACTGGAGGGAAGACAGGAAAAAAAAAACCCTGTATGACATGAAGACAGCGATAATGTGAACATTAAATAGACTTTTTCTGCCTCTGACATTTCTTCCAATAGGCCCCCTCGCCCTGTGCTGAAGCATTACTCATCCTGCAGCTGCTAAAACTATCGTGTGTTTAATTAAACATACAGAGCAGGCTGTTATTTTAAAATGCTGAGGACCATCCGAAATTTCTGCACACCTCTCGACTGCGCGGCCGGGTCCGTGTTGCTGGTACCCGCTGTGCGCATGCGGGGGGTTTTGATGTTGACGAGCCCTCAGACAGCATTGAAATCAGCTCTAATGAAGAGGAGCAGGAGACCGGAATAACAATGAGAACAACAGCCTGCTGCTACTTTAAAAGCTCTGAGTGTATTTGAATTTTTTTTTTTTTTTTTTTTACTGCAATTTTTAAAAAAACAACCAAATGTGTGCATATGCATTCGACCTAAACAGGTAACAACTTGGTACAACTTGTGTTTACTGCAGTTACAGCTGCAGGTCTTCTGAAGGTGTGTCTCTAACATATCAAGAGACAGATTTGTTTCTCCACACTTTTTTTTTTTTTTTTGCATCCAGCTTAGTGAGACCTAAAGGTGAGCATCTTTGAAATTCAGAGTCTAGCCACAGATTCTCTGTGCTACAGTGGACTCTGGTATTTGTAGGGGTGAGGGACCACAGCCACCAGCGAATTGAATTGAATTGAATAGAAATGGCAAATGCAGTATTTAATACCTCCTCTGACAGGAAGTGCTTTAACTGTCTGGTTTAACCATTCAAACATCAAATATACTTTAATACGTGCAGTGGAAATCATTTTAGCACAACAGCAAAATATAATATCTACAGTTTTACTTATATCCGATATGGGGGGTACAGCCAATCAGTGGCGAGGAAAAATAATGCTGCTCCTGGATTGGCTGCTTTGCTAATGCCAGTCAGTGCGGTCAAGTAGCGTCGCTCCCAGGTGTTTCAACTTGCTAAGCTCCATTTTTTATTTTTTTTTTTTAAATATTTTGGAAATAAAGCGACTTTATTTACTCTGAACTGATCTGACGTGGTTCCCTGACAGTTTTTAAGAATGGTACAAATTTGGACCCGTTGACTAAGGAAGTTGTTGCAGGTGGACAAATTTTCGTATAGAGTGAAATTTTTGATTGATTTTATGATTTTTTTCTTAAAACTTATTAAAAAACACACCCACACACCCGCACACACACCCAAACAACCCAGAAAGTACTTATATTTTTTATTAAATATAAAAATATTTCATAGGACTGAAATAGGACTACAAACATCCAGCATTTTTTTTTTTGTTTTACTCAAAAGCAGACTTGGGTATACTCATTTAGTGTTTACGAAGAAAGAAAGAATGACCCATGTTTCTCGTAACGTGATAAAATGTTAGGAGCAGTAAGGCTGACATTTAATGAGCCCAAGAGTGTCTTGCACTGGGAAAATGGCGAAAAGATAAACAGAAGAGAGACATTTGTTGTTATTTTGAGCATTAACCAATTGCAACCCTTGAGAATCTCTGGAAAGCAGTACTGATTTTACTTAAGGATGTCAAGGTGGTGAAGACAATGCATGCTTCACTTTTCATATTTTTACTTGGATCAAAATCCTTGTATAAGTCTGTTGCACTGCATACCTCATGATAATACATATAAGTTTGTGGTTGTGGCATTCCGATAAGTGATAAGTTAAAAAAAAAAAAAGTCAAAGGTGTATAAACATGTTCAGATTAAAAAATAAAAACCTATAGAAAGGCTCAAATATTTTGCCAAACAGTCGCTTTGTTGCTATGGACAAATTTTAATGCCACAATTCAGTCCAGACAACACCACTAGCACCAGTGATGTTTGACAAGAGTAACCTTCTGAAATACTTTTACTTGCAGATGATGTTTAGAGAAGAAGAAAAACACGGATGATGGCTTAACCTTCGTACTGTCAGAGTGTGCTACCTGCTGCTTATCTTGTCTGGCTCTTATTAAAATGTTAAACATTCAGGTTTGAACTTTTAGAAAGGACCTAATGCCGTTTACAAATATTTCTCCAGCATTTCAGGAGCTGATTAATAAGCTCAAGGAACTGTTGTCAAACCTTGGCTGCATGTAGTTTTGGTAGCTGAAGCAGAAGATACGGTCATTTAAAATCCTGACGTACGTTATTTTCATTGCAAAAAGCTTTTCTAGTCTAAAAGGTTAACTTTGTAGATAGCGACAATATTGCTGATAAGTAATACTGTTTAAACACGTAGCAGTCTGATTTCAGACCTTCAAAGAAAAACTTTCAGCTGTCATACCTTTGCTTAAAAAAAAAAAATAATGTCACACACATAGAAATTGTTGCCAAGAATGAAATAACTGCTTTTCAGGTTCTCCGGAAATTCAAGGTAAGAAGATTTCAGGAATTTGTCCTCCTGATGAGTATATAAAAAAAACCACGTAGTGATTGTACAAATTACAGCAGGAGGGTGTGTGCGTGTGTCCATGTGTGTCTCCTTGCGCAGTTAGAGGACGACAGCAAAGAAGCAACTTCTGTCCCCCTCCAAAAAACCTGCCCTGTCTGAGACAGATTAAAACTCCAAAGGATGGATGGTAGGAGACTGTTGCAGACTGATTTTCTCTGAGGAATCGCCCTTCCAACTGTTTGGGACGCATGAAAATGTCACCATTTGGAGAAAGAAAGGTAACTCAGAAAAAAAAAAAACCCAGAGAAACATCCTATTATCATATGAGTCGTTATAAAATGCACAAGTTGAAAGAAAAAGATTCACCATTGTGATTTTTTATATATAAATGTAATGCCATTCCTAATAATAATAATAATTTTTAATAAAAACATGCCTTTTATTGAGATTCAGTGTAGAAGAACTTCAGGAAAATCAAAAGATGTTCAAGCAACACAAGATTTGTCAAAACATTTGACCGTAAAGTAACATTTAGGTGACTTTCTGAAGACCCTTGACCATAAGGGCCTTCAGAAAGTCACCTTAATGACTTCATCAAGTCATAAAGGTGACTCCATAAAGTTGTTTGCAGATAAACAAATTTCCCTGTTTATCTGCAAAACAAGGGAATTTGTTTTGCAGACAATATTCCAGCTTCCACATGTAAGTAAAATCATAAATTGAAACTGTAGTACAACCATGACTGTAAATTGAAACTCATAGTTTCCTCTATGACTCTTATAGATGGGCTTTTGTGAAATTCCTTTTAAGCCGGTTATTGAAAATCTCGCATTGAGGTCATGAATGTTTGCATCCACACCAAAATGGTTTCTCCAACTCACAGATCATTAAAGAGCAACGGCGTTGCACACAACCGATTTATTTTTACACGTAAGCACCGGCTAACTAAACAGTCTGCACATTTAAATCAGAAAGCACAAAGCCAGAAAAACTGGAACATCTCAATTAGGATTGTTTGTCACGTTGCGAATTTGCTGTTCCTCTCCAATGTCAAGCAACATAAAAACACAGCAGCATGTGTTCAATCTTGTCACATTACCTTGCCCTGTTCTTTTTTCTTTTCTTTTTTTTTAAAAAAAAGTCTTAAATGTCATTTTCAGCCTTCACAGCATTCAAAGTCACCACGGCCAGAAACCAGCTCAACAATGAAGTATTTAGAGGCCGGTCTGAGTCACACACACTACATCAGCAAACTGCTAATACCTGTTTTCCCCGCGTTGACAAGACTAATTACCTCACCGGAGGCCTTGGGTAGAAAACATCAATTAATGGAAGCAAAATTAAAACACTACAAGTCAAAGCACAGCAGTTGGACTTTTTGAACAATTAGATAACTTGATATTAAACAATTTTTTTAGTTCATTTTCTTTGTTTATTCAAACCAGAACCAAAAAAGAATAATAATCCATCTTAGGTATGTTGCAGAGTGTGGCTGGCTTTTTCTTGAATTGAAACCACAAAGTGTCGGAAAATCTCCCTTTCGCACAAAAAACCCCCCAAAACTGCAAGTAAAGTCGCTCACGACGACGACTATTACCTGTCGGCGACTGTGGAGAACTAATGTTGGGCTCCGGCTTGATTCACAGGTTTTCAGGCACTGTGAATAAAATTGAAGCTGCTGAGTAACAACAAAATTGAAGGGTTTTTTTTGTATTTATTTATTTATTTTTTTGTATTCTGAATTCAAGGCTAAAATTTAAAAGGGTGTTTTTTTTATTCCAAAAAGCAGCTATTTCATCCCAGTGTCATAATTGGCCATCTACTCAAGGTCAACAGTGTGGAATAGAAATGACTAAGAGAAGAAAACATGTTTCATGGCCAAATAAAGAAGAAACGTATTAATGGGCATTCAATAAAATAGGAAGATATTCAGAATTTTCCAAATCAAGGCCTCCTCATAGTTGAGCCGTGATTTATTTATTTATTTTATTTTTTTTGGATTGCGGCAACACATTGTGAAAAGGCATTTGTATTTTTATGCCCAGATTTAAAAGTCACTGAAAATACCTTCTACGTATTAGCATGTACGTATGAAATTATTATTTTTTTTATTTCAGCTACGAACGAAGCACACAAAAGCTGTGAAATCTTTATAACCGAACGGCCAAAAAATATTCATGCATTCCCAGCATTTCAGATCTAATATATTAGCATGAGTAAGTAAAGCAGTGGGAGGCTTATGCAATTCGCATAAATCAAAGCTCGAACCGCAGGCGCAGATCGGCTCCACGCAGCAACAGCGACGTTTTCAGACCAACCATTGAGAGAAATGTCCAACTCTGAAGTTCAAACGTTGAAGCCGTGGTAAGATTTTGCACCTAACGTGGCTCGGCGAGTCAAAGTGAAAAAGAAAAAGTACCTTCTGTAATTGCAGAATGAGATTCATTGCTGAGTCAATAGTGACTCCAGGTAGGGGATTTGTTTCCCTACTTTGGTGCAGAAAAGAGTCAATATTCTTGACTCTTTTCTGCACCAAAAGAGCGCCGAGGATTTGCTCCCGCTGTCATGTCCAAGCCATGAGCTTCAAGTTGCACCGGGCTGGTACACAGCCAAGTGTGAACCGGCCAGTGTTGAAAGTTAACTCCTGTAAGTCCGAGACCACGGCTTTCCAGTGCAGAGAATATGAACAGTTACCCTCAGGTACATGAATCATTAATCTGCTCCACATGGAGGAGTTCTGGCTTAGTAACTTGTTCACAAGTGATGGTCGGAGAGAGAGCAGATCACGGATCGATAGAGTGGGGCCTCGTCTCCAGAAATGCAGACGTTGCTAAGGTCCGCTGAGGCGAAGAAAGAGATCGAAAAGCAAAGGTTTTGATTAACAACTTTTTCTAAGTTTTGACCTTCACCTTCGGTCATAAGATATGAACCGTAACTAAAGAGAACATGATTACTTGGATGGAAACGGCTATAAAGGAGCTTCCTCCGTAGAGTGGTCTGAAATAAAACTGCTGCTGCTGTTGCTCCACATGAAAAGAGTCAATTGAGGCAACTCAGGTGTCTGATCGGGATGATTCAAGGCTGGATGTTTCGCTTTAGAGGTTTTCTGGAAATGTCCCACTGGCAGAAGACCCCCAGGGCAAACTCAGAACCCACTAGATGGACTAAGCTTATGAGAAAGAAAAAAACCAATTATTTATATATATTTCAGTGAAATCTTCACATGATAATATGGAAAAGAAAGTGATTCAATTGAATTCAAGCTAGCGACAACATGCAGCCTATGTTTTAAAATTTTTTTATTTTTTGCCCCCTTTAAAACTTGTGTAGATTTTTGGACTGTTATTCTCTTTTTTTTTTACTATTTAATTGGGTTTAATAAATCTTATTTTACTTATCAAAGAAAAAAAAAAGACAGAATCAGTTTTCTAGCTGAGGAAGAAGTAAGACAAACTATCTCTTAGGAGCTATTCCTAACCACTTTGGATTATCGTCAGTGAGAAACGGTTTGTAGCCATTTATTAGTCTATGGCATCAGTGTGATGAAACTTTTCATTGTTCCTACTTTGCCTCTTTGTGTTTTTTTGTTTTTTTTTGCTTTTTCTTTTCCCCCTTTCCAGTCACCCTACTGTACAGCAGTGGTCTCAAGCAGCAGTAAGACTTGGCCGGTCTTATTTAAGTAAGAATAGCATTACTTCAATATATTTTACTCAAATGCAAATAGAAAGTATGATGGAGGAAAAATACTCCTCTTTCCTTAACTTTTCTCAAGTAAATGTAACTGTGAATATGTTTTGAGCACATACCCGACTTGTTTAAAGGTCTATGAAAGAGTTTCTTCTTTCAGTGTAGCTCTGTGCTGTTCTTTATGTTATGGCTGGAAACAGCACAGATCTGCCTGCATATCTTTGCAACTTTGATGTTGCAAAGCACACCGAAGGCACTGGTTACAGAAATACGTCAAAAGCACCTGAATGGGGTGTGCTGTGGTGGCGCAGGGGTTAAGCACAACCCACATTTGGAGGCCTTTGTCCTCGACGCGGCTGTCGCAAGTTTGATTCCCAGCCTGGCGACCTTTGCTGCATGTCTTCCCCCCCTCTCTCATTACCCTCTTTCCTGTCTGCTCATTATCAAATAAAGGCCACTAGAGCCAATAAAACCCCCCAAAAAAGCACTTTAATGTTCCAGTGATGCTGACTTGCCCTTGCTGACTTTAGGTGTCCTTCCTGACAGAGGAGTAAAAAGAAGAAAAATAAATGTCGTTGATCAGGACCCAAGGATCGCTCATAGAAAGATTCACGAAGACCTGGAAGAAGCCGAAGTTATAATTTTAAGGAAAATGACCAGCAGTACAAGATATGTGCAAAACTCCACTGAAGAAAAAGCACGTCGAAGCTAATTTGAGAAAGAACCTAAAGACGAAACATTCATGGATTTTTCAGTAAATCGATGATCCCAAGGAAATTCACAACTTGTTTCCAGAGAAAGAGTAGAATAGCTCAGTCAATCACCTGATCTGAATCCAAACGAAAGTCTAGTTTCTCCATATAGGGCTCATCTTTTAGTCGCCATTACCAACAATGTGTTGAGCAATCTTCAGTAACTGTTTCCGCACGTTTTACCTGTGCCGTATCTTCATTTATTGAGGGAATATGTTCTGATTTATTTAATATGTGTGTTACTTGAACCGTTTCCCACCTCTGCAGCAAAATTTCCCCCTCTTCCAACCAGAGATCTGTGTACTGAGAAACATTTTGACAGGTTAAATGCTTATTCTCCTTGCTGTGTATTGATCTGTCCTGGTGCAAACTCCACTGCTGTGAATTTAGACACTCCACTGCCGATGTTCTGCAAAAATAAGACGCCTATGCACTTCGTGTTAAAACGGCCAACACGTTTGGGTGACATAACGACAAAAACGCACATGTACCTCAGTCTAGAATGTTAGCAAAGATTCTCAGATGTGAAATATTTACAGCTAAAAGACACAGCTGGGTTTTTTATTAGTATTAATATTATCAGAATTATGAGCTTGCAGTTTCATCCCCGCCGCATTCTCGCGATGACGCTGACGGAGCAAAAATACATTTTCCGCTGTTATCCACTGACACTGTTGGTTTCGCTGCACCACCTGTTTGAAAAAATAAAATAAAAAGTGCTTCCTACCCTTTATATTTACAATATGAATCCTCTGTTTACTGTCTTGTGTGAATTTTATTTTCAGGCTGAGCTAAACAAGATTCATCTTAATTAATGCTACCAGCTACGAGATTATTCCAACACAATAACCGCGGCGACGTGTACGCTGATTACTGTACTTAAATGCACTTCGTTTGGTCCAATTACTCACGGCCCCAAGTCCCTACTTTATTTATTTTTTTCCAAACAAAAGCCACCGGCAGTCTGTTTAGCATATTATGGCTAATCAATTCACTGTCATCCTGAATAATTGAAGGCTAAGTTAAACCTAGCAGACCAGAAGTGGATGTTAGATGTTGCCGTGATGATATTGATTGCGTGCTGGGCAGCTGACATCCAGCGGGAACAATGTGTTAGTGTGCCGCTCGTGGTTGGAGAAAACACCTCCTGGTGCTGGCCTGCAAGCGCTCTAACCGAGCTTGTTTATTGAGTAGCTGTCCATCATTTCTGTGCGCGAGTAGACGCATATCCTGCACAGAGACCTGGCACAGTCAGAGAGCAGATGGTGCTATTTTTTAATTATTATTATTATTATTATTATTATTAATCACCAACTTCAAAACGATGCTCCGTTCATAGCAAAGCTCAAAACATCCCTATTTCATATCACAGCAGCAGGTGCGCGTATGTGGTGTGGGCATCTGGCTTGGAAAATAAAATAAAAAAATGCGTCCATTACTTTAAGTTTGAATTACACCATATTTGTAATGGATATTGGTCAAATTGCGGTCCTGATGGTTTGCCAACCCCTTTTTTGGTGTAAGGGCTGAAATGAAGGAGGTGTAGGGTAAGGGTTTGAGTGGTAATTGTTGATGGTTTGAGTCAGAATACATTATGTAAAGTAAGTGGCCCCACTGGGAAATAACACACTAAGGTATGAAATTTCAGAAGAACTTGCAAGCAGCACTTTTTTTTTTCTTTTTTTTTGGCCTTTGTTCCAATTTAATAACCGCAGCTGCAAAGCAATGTGCTGAGTATTGTCAGTGTACGTGATTTTTGAAAGTCAGGGGGTAAATCTCATAACAAAACAGCAAAACAGCACTTTATTTTATTTTTGTTTTCCTTCTAAAAAAAATATGCGTGTTTATTTTCCTTCTTGTTGAGTTTGCACCTCTTAATAATATTAAATGTGAACGCCATAGTCATTTCAAAAATGCATTATTCTAAAACAAATATCTTTCTGTGCTCTCCCTTATTATCTATAATTTATAGTACTTATAAATTTGTCGCAAAATAGTTGTTTTAAAGACTTGTGCTCAAAAAAATCAATAATAGACACAAAAGAATATTTCACTCACAAACATTATTCGGGAAACATCTAATTAATTCAGGAAACAATCGATTCATTGTAAGACAGCACAGAAATTATGCTTGAAAAGGCTAATTACACTTACAGGCCACTATGTCACTTAGTGCAGCTGCTTGCTGACAGCATTAGCAAATGCCGTGGCCGCAGCTAAAAACATATACATCTGAAGACGAGCTGCTGAAGTTCAAACCGAGCATTATACTGAGGACAAATGGGATTTCTATGACTTGTACCAGGAGTTTCACAAATAATGATCCAATTGGTTCATGGAAAACTGTCAGAAACAGAAAATATCCAGCAATCAGCTGGTGTGTGGATTAAAATCAGAGATTCCTGGGCAGACTGGTTCAAAATAATAATTAAGAAAAAGCAACGGCAGCTTAGATCACCAGTTGTTACAACCAAGATTCGCACAACGCCATCTGCGAACACACAACACGTCAAACCTCGAAATTGATGGGCTACAGCAGCAGAAATTCACAAAAGCTCACCAAGATTAGACAATAACAGAATAATCCAGTAAGTTTCACTTCAGCAGCAACATTCAGATTGTAGGGTCACACTTTGGCCTAAACAACATGAAGGCAGGAATTTAATGGTGTGGAAGATATTTTCTTGGCACACTTTGAGTCCCATAGCACAAACTGACCATTGTTTACACACTACATTCCACCTACGTAGGGCGGCGTTGATTTCCACCCCTTTACCACCACAGTGTGCCCATTTTCTGCTGGCTACTTCCAGCAACATCGCGGCAATAAGCACAAACTGAGATCTACTGAGATGTGATTTGGATTATGAAATGGCACGGTTGTCATATCTGTAGCAACTCTGTGATACTATGACGTTATGCACCATAATCTTTAGGAGCGTTTCTGACACCTTGTTGAGCACCACAACCAATTAAGACAATGCTGAAGGCAAAAGTTATTTGAATAGTAGCAAAGTGAGGTTAAAAGTAGTTGAGAGTGTAGGAAATTCAAACCTCAACTTGTCCTTGAGTATTTACAATAGAAGGAGAAGGATGAAGAACAGAGACATAACTTTGGTTCAAGCGGTTCCTCTTATCAAACTGTGTTAAGAGCAGAATTAATCTTGCAGTGCTTCTTTCACCAATTGAACCAGGAAATATGAAATAACATGTACACCTACATAAGCATACAGATTTGACATCAACTAGTCAATATAGCAACAAGTATGATATGTATAATTTTGTTTCAGTCGTATTTTAAAGTGAGTTAGAACTCGTTTACATGAAGCCAATCTAGAAAGAAATATGTAAAAAACAGAAGTTGGAGTAGCTCAGAGTATGATAATACAAAGTATATTAGTTGTGCGTTAATTGTTGGTTTTGGGTTAGACCAGCTAAGAGCTAAGAGCGTTCTTTTTTTTCTTCATTTTTTTATTTACTACAAGTGAGTGTGAAATCTTTGTCTGCGTTCAAATCAAAAGCAGTACATCAAACTGGAAAATGTCCTGCACAGCAGGGAAACCAGTGGGTCTGCAGCCCTGTTATAGACCAGCTTGCTAATGAGCAGATTTTCTTAAATCTTTGCAGCAAGTCACTGCATTAATATGATTACAGCAATAATGTTGAAAACAGTCTCTCATAGGTTTTGTCGTGCTCATGGTCCCGCCTCCTTAAAAGTCTTGGTCTTGACTTAGCCTTGGGTTAGGTGACATTAACTACAAAACCACAATGTATAGCAAACAAATGGATCCATCATATATTAGCTATAGGCCCTGGCAGAGCACCAACATGTAAGGAGTGCTTACATATAGGTAATACATGCATAGGTGAAGAGTATGTATGTATAGGTAATATTATGTTACTACTACTCTTAAGGCTACATACTGCACTAGCACTGTGAAAATATGTCTTCAAAGCCAAAGCGCAAACTTGCTCACCATATTCAAAACAATGTTATCACACAGAAGTCAGACTTGGGTCCCAGGGTGTAAGCCCCACAATTACATGTCAGCAAACCACTGGCTCTTAGCATCTAATACTGCTGTGTCCAGCATTCTACAGCACTGAGGCCAAAGGACAACTTCTCCAAGGTGATACAAAGAAAACAGCCTACTGTAGATAAATGACTGAGGATAAGTACAGGTTGGTATGGACCAAAACAATAAAGTACCCTGGTGTGAAGCAGCTGTGATGGCGATCTGTCTGTGTATACTACATTTAATCTAATGACGGCTGGGGAAGGTTGGGTTAACCCTGAAAAGGTGAAAACTGGTGTGAGAGACTACCTGATGGTGGTAGTTTAATGGAAGCCTTTGTGGTCTGGCAGTTTGTAAACAATATTCATGGTCAATAGTATTTTGTTTGTCTTGATTTGTCAACCAGTTCAGTTATCGGTGCTGACCAAAAAAAAGTACATTCTATTATAAAAAGTAAAAACTAACAAGAAAAAACATACATAGGTATTTTACAGCCATAATATATTAGATTCGTTTAAGCCACAGGTGTCAAACTCCAGTCCTCCAGGGCCGCTGTCCTGCAACTTTTAGATGTGCCTCTGCTGCACCACAGCTGAATAAAATAATTAGGTCATTAAGGCTCTGAAGAACTGATCTACACAAGGAGGAGGTCATTAAGCCATTTCATTCCAGTGTTTTGTACCTGTGGCACATCTAAAAACTGCAGGACAGCGGCCCTGGAGGACTGGAGTTTGACACCCCTGGTTTAAGCAAACTGATATTAATGACATTCATATCATTAATGCCATTAATGACTGTCATTAATGGCATTCTCATATCAGAGAATGCCATTAATGAGAAATGAAAAACAAGCACACAAACCATGATATTCTGCATCATAGTTTATGTGTTTCTCTTTCCATCGTCTTGTTTTTGTTTTGTTTTGTTGTTTTTTCATATTTTGTGATTGTTTAGTGAACGTTTATACACTGTTCAGTGTCTGAGTGTCTTCAGTTTTTTTTATTTTATTTTTTGCTTTTTCAAGCATTCAGCATGCAGACATGAGTGACTCTTCATCAGCTCAGAGGGTTTGCATTGCATTCGATGCGACCCATTGATGTTGCTACAAGGTCATTGATGCTACACTTTAAAAGAACTTGCATAAATTCAAAATCAGCAGTGAATAGGTGCAGTATACGCTACCCAGGAGGATTTTTTATTTTATTTTTTTCAACATATGAAAAATTGTATGGCAGCCTGGATTGGCTCGGTGATCAAACTGCACTTGTTACAGTATTGAATGTACGGGATAACAATGCTGGAGCGTTATTTACCACAGGGGCGTGAACGGGTTATTCTCTCCAGTAGTCAATGTATTCCATATCGTTTGTGTTGGAACTAATTTAAAGGAGTCATTTCATTCATTACATACTCAATCATATAATATAAATTCAATTGTTATATAAAGTAGTCTACAAGTAGTTTAGCTATGTGGGTCCACCCACTTCAACAGGGGTGCAACAAGATCCCATGGTGAGAGATCGCACAATATTAAAAGACAATAATCACAGGTGAAAAGTAGCAAATTAAATTTGCACGTTAATTAAATTAACATATTTCTGCTTTTTTTCTTCTTTTATTTTTTACAGTTTGTGAAATTTGTGCTTCTGCTTGTGTTTGTTCTACTTGAATTAGTCTACTAAGTTACTTTTGAATGGAAAAAAAAAGTACAAAGAAGGGGGGAAAAAACATTCACACAGTGGGTTTGTGTAGTGGTAAATAATGGACCAATAGAAATGCATTACCCTCTGCAGGAGTATGCACAGTCTGCTAATGGAAGAAGTGCAGACTACCTTACTGACAGAAAGTGCTGTGCAGCACAGCCCCTACATACACATCACTCTTTCTCCAAGAAAATGAAGGTTAATGTTTTATAATGTGGCAAAAACTGCGGTTGCCTCATTGACTGTAAGTAAACATTTTGTACAGTCAAGAATTTTTCCGCGAGAAATGGCCTGAAAATCCAAAAATGAAACCTTTGTGAAGAGAGTCGAGCTTTATCAAAGAAGAACCTGCATGTTACACTGTTGGAGACAGTTTTACTGTTTAACAAAAAGCTTGTTGAAATTGCCTAAAATGCGTGACGCTTTTCTGCTACGCGTTTCAAAATTAAACCATAATTATGTTAATGCTGACTTAATCAAAAAACACCTCATTACTCAAACTACACGTAACTTAAATAAGTAAAATGTCATTTTAAAAAGTATTTTTAGATTTCATACCTCACATTTAGCTTATTTATTTCCAAAACGGGGGCATGGGGGCTGGGAATCTGTGATCATCACTTATCAACAATAGTGAAGTGATTTATTATTATTGTTATTATTTTACCTCTCAGCATGCATTCGAGAAAGAACACAAACAAAAACGGCGTGGGAGAACTCCCTTGGCACGTAACGCTGTCTGAGACCAACTGCTGGCGTCTCAAAGTTTGTGCCGCACACAATCTCCTTTACTTCCCCTTGTTGCACCATCTGGTGTTGGAAAATGTGAAAGCCCTCCCTCTTTCCACTTCCTAATCTTCTCCCGGTGTTTGTCTGTTTTCACCATATTTACTTATTGTTTAACAAATACCACTCAACATGGTATTTATACCCTAAGTGAGTTCACGGCGTAGAGTCCAGATGGACCTTTTAGTCGGATCAAGTAAATAAAACTGGCCTCTGAAAATATACTCAAAACAGCATGATATATACAACAACATCTTTAAAGGTGATCATCAAAGGAGAAACGAATCCTGTCTATACAAAGATAAAAAATCAAATGTTGTGGAATCAACATTTGATTCCACAACGTTTGAAATGGTTTCTGTGTCTCTGCGGGACACACAAAGTGTCTAGGGCCGCCTCTGTCGCAGCATACTTCCACCAGCATGTTTCCAGATGGAGATATGTTCAGAGTGAGACACAGCATTCATTTTTCACAACTCTTAGTGTTACGAATGGGCCAGAACACTATTTATTTATTAATTTTTTCCCCACATTTTGTCCAGTGATTGCAGCGAACAGGAAAAAGAGCCTCCTTTTCTTAGTACAGGCTTTTATTCCCCACCAAAATCTGATTTTTGGAGTGCAGTCGAGTTGTGATGTTAACCGATTTGGTGATGATCTGTGCAGCTCCTACAGAGCTACCCTGGACCCCAGTCATTGCTTCTCTGATTATTGCCCCGCTGTCCTTCCAGATATGTGGACAACCATTTCTTTTTAGGTTTGGTTTTGGTTCTTCTATGAATGATTGATTTAACACTGTTTGGGTTTTTAGGGAACCTTCTCCACAGAGTTATTTCTAATCTGTCTGTTTCTTGATGTTCATGATGCTATTGGCCCTCTCCTGTTGTCTAACTTCTCCTGTTCTCTGAGCATTTCACACAGCAGTTGCATACCGACATTAAATTTGACAAACGCATCTGAGTAAACGGGGTTACACACAAATGTACCCGCACATTTTCAGAAATGTTTTTGTTGCAAAAATGTCCTCCATCTTCAGAATGTGCTACTATATTCTGGTACTTCACACAAAATGCAGAAATTTGTGGCAGAATGTGAAAAAGTTTCATGTGGATTTATATTTTTGCACAGCTCTGAACGTGATGCTCATCTAGACACCTGTCCTGGTTTGTGAGAGTCATCCCACCAAGAATTTTCTTACAATACAGACCGCTAAAATGTGTCATTTTTGAAAGTGAATGAAATAAACGTTCAAATTCATACCAGTGAACCAAGATCGCAAGTAGGAACAAATTGGAGAGATATTTTTAGACGCGAAACGTGGGAGACAATTTCGCTGTCATCCACATCTGAACAATTCATCAGTGAAGAAGATCTATGAGGACACACAAATTGCATGTAGTGGTTAGAAATCACTCAAAGCTCTGTTTTTGTAAATTGCCATTTAGTGTACCGGCTTACTAGCACATTATCACTATTTATCAGCCTGGAGTGTTGAGCTGTAGTGTCACATATAGACGTACTCGTACTCCGTCACACCTACAAACCGCTCCATTGAAGGGTAAAATCTCTTATTTTGGCAGGAGAGCCAAAGGAAAAAACAAAATCTGCGAAACTTCAGACAAAGGAACCTCATGAATCACTGCAAATAATAAGAAAAGTAAAGATGAAATACTTAAATTTTTGGTCATGCACATAAAAATCCTAGGATTTGGGACAAAATCCAAGAAGGTCTTTCTCTAATCAAGAAGAAAAAAAAATCTCTTAATAATGTTAGTTGAAATTTTGAACACTTACATAAAAAAAAAATAAAATTCAGCATTTCTGGTGGTAATATGCACTCAAAAAAGTTCAACTTTAAACTTGAGACTTCTTCCCCCTGGACTGAATCCAAAAGTTAAAGTAGTGATGTTTGGAAGTGTGAAGAGAAACACTGTTGGCAGCAGAAATAAACCCATCGACACCTTTCCAGAAAACTTGGTGCCAGTTTGATTGATTTTATGTGAAAATCCAAGCACTGACGTCAGTGCCTGGATGCGTGTGTGTGCGTGTGTGTGTCTCTGTGTAACAGAGTGCATGGAGACATATATGGAGAACAGAAAGGAAGAGAATATGCAGTGTGATAACTATGTTTTATAATCCTTATGCCAGCTCTTTCTCATTGACTAGTGTGTCCAGAGAACATCTCCCCAAAGGTTGCAGCAAATTCATATTCATAGCACAATAAAATAAGAAGAATTGGGTGGGAAAATACTGGCAAGATGAAAAAAGGCTCATTGTAAAACAAAGTATCTTTTGCAGTTATATCTCACGACTTCATGTTGAGTGATGAGATCTAACCAAAACGGACACTTTTGTCTCAGTCTGTTTATTGTTTAGTGATAGAAAATACACTAAACAATGTATTTTCAATGTATCCAATGTACTGGAGCAATGGATTCTCCATTTAAATGAACAAGAACTTAGGAAAATAAAAGAAAAGTGTTATTTGTTTAATTGGTTCCGTACATGACAGAACCAATTATCTGCTTGTCATCACCGCATACATTTACTGACTATCACTTTTGGAAAACATTCAAGTGCTACGTTGGATAGTTTTATTCTGCGGCCCAAGCGCCATCAATATACGGAGAAAAAAAAAAAAAAGTAAATATCTAGATGTCTTGAAATTTTTTGCTGCTCTCATGAATCAGGCCCAGAAGTAATCTGACGGAGGTTGTGTTAGTCTGAAGTTGTGTTTGGGGCACTTATCGGCACAGTGGAAGTACTAAGATAACTGAAGCCCAAAGTGGACAGGAAACTTGTATTTGATTCTTGTTTCCTATGACGGGTTTTCTGATTGCTCTTTGGTGGTTGTTTGTTGGTCATCAAGTAACTTGAAGATCCAAGGGACGCAATCGTGAAAGCTCGTTCCAGTGGGTCATAACAGATAAGGAGAGAGTAAAGATTTAAGACTGCAAACATGGAAACCAGAAAGCTGGATTGCTACAGCCACGACGGACAATGTGCCACTGCCAGGGAGTTCTGCCAGTCCTCTTATGGCTCTTGCACATTGAACTACAAGTTGCCGTAATCAAAGTTCAACCAAAGTCAACTTTGATTGCTTGACATGCTTTCTTGTAGACAGTATATGATCAACATTTTATCTAGACACAGGTGTCTTGTATCCAAAACCTTCCTTTCCTCCCTTTTCCTTTGCGTTCCCATCTCAGTAGCAGGGCTAGAAAGATAAATCCTTCACATCTTTCTTTTCCACGGGGGTCCGCGCACTACAAGGTCGAAATTCGTGAGCGAACAGCGGGCTATGGCAGTGAACTCGGCGCATGCCGTTTGTTGCTATGCACAGGGGTTAGTACTTGATAACATGATTGGAAACAGGTGAGCAAGCAGCACAGGGGAGCATCCCAGCCCTCATGGAGGATAAGCAGCACATGAAACGAGGGAGGGGCGGAAGAGAGTAGGTGAAGACAGAGAAGAGAAACCACAGCCACCGACGCTATTTTTCATGCTATATCAAGAAAAATATAATTATATCTAAAACAGGGTCAAAAATGGTTAATAAGTTTACTGAAGAGCCAACTGTCTTGTTTTCATTGGCATTGGTTCCTGCTTTTATATTAAAATAAACATGTAGTCTGATAGCTCTAAGGCAGTTTGCTTCTTGACGAATTTGACAATTCACTTTCCTTCTTCCATTTTGTACTCATAAACAAACCATTTCATATTCATGTATTGCAAACTATGGAGATAGCCAAAAAATGTGCTCAAATGCAACAAGAGCACAGATCAAATATTTAATTCTTTACATTATCGTGCTTATTACATATTGATTCTGAAGGCAAAGGCCAACCGTATCCAAGCTTTCTTGACTCAGTAATGGCAGAAACCAGCGTTAGAAGCCTGTTCTAACGCCACCCTAAGTCGGTGCACTTTCAGGGCTGCTACGGGAAGCTTTACTTTATCATTACAGAGGAGACACGTGCATATATACATACCCCAATATAGTACTTTAATGAACAAAAGAGATTTCTGCTTCAGGGATTCCTCTAATGAAAACAAGGTGAATGCTCCTCCCCACATGGTTGCTCCAAGATCTTCTGTAAACGCCATTAAAAACAGCAGAAAAATGTAATTAGCGTTAGGCATCGCTAAGCATCAGCTCAGCATTAATTCACTCATTTTCTCTCTCTCTCTCTCTCTGTTTTTCCCCCCCTTTCCTCCCGACTGTTAGACAGAGGGAGGGATACAATTTAGAGCTGCAGATATTACATGCACTGGATTACAGGAAACGGAAATCTGCTGGCATGAAGTCTGCTTCCTGTACAGAATGCTCACATATTTCTCCCAGGGGCTTTTTTAAGATCAGTGTAAGGCATTAAGTGGGTACGTATAAAGTAATTGTTGGTCTCCCTTATGCTGAGGTAATATGTTGTATTTGCACTTTCTCTTTGCTAATGAACAGTATAACTTTTGCATCTCTTTTTAGCCATCAGTATAAAACGCCAGAATTAATATTACTCTTCTTCCATATACTAGGTGAGTTAATTGGTGATCTTATGCCAACTTATAACCGCTAGAGCAGAGAAAATAGAAATTAAGCAAACTGATAAAGTTATATTGTACAGTCCATTAAAGATACACCAGCCTCGGATATAAATTTGAAGATTAATATGCATACTAATGAACACAGGAATAATAAACAACATTCGGCTCAATTTTAGGACCTCTGTCATGCACCGCTTGAATATAAAGTAATGATGATCAAACGGCTAGTTGCCAGGATCCCACCAGTAAAGCCTTTTGGTACATTCATACACATCCCAGCTCTCTTTGAAATTCATGATCACGTTAAGGCTCCTGGATTTAATTAAGCCACTGCAGGCAAAGTGCAACACTGGTTTGACAACCACAGCGCAGAGAGAGGCAAAACTGTGAGATCGTTGCAGCAGGTGAACCTCTGATTCAGAACAACAGATCAGTGTGATACAGTCGTGGCTGCAGAGAGAGAGAGAGAGAGAGACCCACTGAAACAAAGTGTGGTACAAAAAAACAATCTTTGCATATGAAAGTAACTGAGGGTATAGATGTGCTATGAATGATTCATGTGATCAGCTGGACGTTTGCACAGCCGTTAGTTGACTGTTGTTGAGAAAAGTTAGGTTTTGCGACAACCGGCTTGTGTTTCTTGCAAACTGAACCAATGTCATGGATGAGTCTGAGTGAGAAACCGTACGCAAAGTGAAGATCTTATAAAAACACTGTTTAGTTTGGATGTAGAGACATGCAGACCACAGAGAGAGCATTTTATTGTTGAATATACATCTGTGGCAGTGCTTAGTGGTGTGGGCCCCGTGTGCACAGATGGCTGTAGCTGTCTGGGGCTCGATTGACTTCCTGCAGACCTTCCCTGCATATTTATTCACAGTCCATAAAGACTACTGGAGTCACAATAATAATAATAATAATAGTAATAATAAAATGTCTAAATATTGGCAGGCTATAGAAAAGTTATCTGGCATCTTCAAAGAGAGAAATAGTAAAAGATCTTTCTCTGTGTGTGCTCTAACAATGCAAAATGTCACAGTAGCAGTCTATATGGTGTCCTTTGAGCAAAAGGAGGTTTTTCAAAATGTCAACAAAAGAGTTGCAAAGAAGTGACAGCAGTGATTTTGGAGAAATAAGAACTAAAACTAAAATTTAGATTTTTCTAAATGTGTGAGATTATTAACACTGCAATCAGATGTAGCGTTTAAGACTTTGCCGGGTGTGCCGACGAACGTAGAGGGCATAAACGTCAGCCATGAATTCATTCACTAACTTAAATATATAAAATAGAGTCTGAAGTAACCAGCGTTACATTGAACTTTTAACCTCACACATGGTCAGCTGACCATGACTAGTCTGGAAACATGGCACTAATAATTTATGCCATTCTGACAGATTCCAGATGCCAGCCGCCCGTCTGTCCACTACTGGACTCAAATCTTTCAGCTGTTCTGCTGGACCAAACGGGACACACTGGGATTCACATCATTTCTGCACATTTTCAAATCTCTCCTCAAAACTCACCTGCTCCGACTAGCATACCTCATCTGACCATCTCACACATCACACCGCAAACAAACACTCGTTTGTATTTTAGGTCGTTTTTGTAGCACTTTTTAACTTTTGTTCACAAGGTGGTATTTTTTTATTTTTTATGTTGTTGATGTTAAGTGACATTGGGAGTCTTGAAAGGTGCCTGTAAATAAAATGTATCGTTAATATAATTATTAATAATAAAGCATCTAAGCATAGTAAAAACAAATTCAGCTCGTTTTGCCACCCTGATCCTGTTTATGGATGATCTGAAACAGAGGAGGTTCCAAATTAGTCTGCAACTTAAAAAAAAAATCTAAAACACATAAAATGTGTCATTCTAAATCATCATAAAAGATAAAATATTTAGCAATATCTTGTTTTTTTTATTTTCTGCTGACTTTTTTTTTTAACTATGTTGAATTTAAACTGAACCGAGGGACCGGGGGACTCGCAGGATTCGATCTCCATGAAATTGAACAGCATTACTCATCAGCAGCCAACCATACCGTGTCGCAGCGCTAACATTAAGCAAGGTACTGCAAGCACTGTGGCAGTGAGGCATTTTATATCAGCCATTGCACACTACTACACTGATGCAATTTAGTGTAATCGGCAGTGACATGATCTGACACAGAGTATAGCTCCAAACCTTCTCAGCAGATGTTTTACTGCGGCTCTCCTTCGGTCCTTTGAGTTCTGCGTTCCGCACTTCCCAACATATAACTTGCCAAGTTTGTCTGACGACAGAAGGCGATGGCAGGGAGCACAGGTAGTGATCATAGGAGAATGTTTTGGTGTCAAAATTAAAGTGTAAAACCCGTAACCTTTCCCGTTAGGCGATGTAACCCTCCCGTGTGTTCGCAGTTGCATGAAATACAGTAACTTAGAGGCCTCCTCCCTGCCTAGAAGGGTACCGGTTAGGGTGCACTTTGGAAAACAGTAATTCTCCTCATTTAGGATAACATGGATGAACAGCAAATTGCCTCTTAAACCTTATGCTGTCCTTCTCAAGCACCTTAGCAGATGCCCACCCAGAGTTTCTGTCCCTTGCATGTACAACTAACAAACAAACAATAGTTACATCCGACGCTAAATAGCTCTTTACGTTTCAACTATACGTGTAATTCACGTTCTCAAAGCAACATATAAAGATGAGCATTTTCAAATGTATAAATAGTTGACATAATAATTCTGCGGTTCGAGTGTGCAAGATTGCACTGGGTGCCGCTCTTTTCAATACAGGTGCAAAACATCATCGAGAGCACAATAGAGCTTTTGTTGAGGGCTAAATTGGCACACTCAGAACTCCATTCATTGCCTTGATTACATGAAGTGCTGTATTTCCCTCTGTGCCGCAAAGGTGTGCAGCATTGAGATAGCATGCTGCAGTCTTTAGAACCACACCAGTATTCATGCTATGTACGTATGACTCATGGTTTGGTCGGACTCGACCGTAGAGTTAAAGCAAACGGGGAAAATGTAACTGGATATTTGTGAAGAAGTATTGTTTTAGGACATCAGCCACTTCTAGGTATTTTTAAAGCATCCATATTTCTGAAATGTTATGTCATGTTACAACCACAAACTTAAAAATAGTTGTTTGGGATATTATGCGATAAGTAAAAATTACATCGAACTTCATTGTGAAGTTGGAGAAAAATATGCTTTGAAAAATATGCTAGTTTTCAAACTAGCGGTCTGACGGAGGCTCTCCCATCACACCGTCAGTTCCCGGAACTACACACACACAAAAACTTGCCAAAGTGCACACTGGGTCAATGTGACCCAGCTGGACCGCGCACAGGGTGAAAAGCTTGTGGGTTTCAAATGACTCTCTCTGAAGACCGCACAGAGTTAAAGAGGGATAAATGAAATGGAATCCCAGAAGAAAATTACTCTGACACCACAAAAGACTTCTGACAGTGGGACAGAAGTTCACCTTTCAACAGGACAACGCTAAACATACAATGCACTGATTTTTTGGTAAACATATCTTCATGTGTTGATGTAACCCAGAGCTAAATCCAACATAGTATTTTCATAACTGCTTCATCCTGTCTGAGGATACTTTTTTTCTTCTTCTTGTAGAAACAAAGGGTGAAAATATTATTTGTAACACTAGTGGAACGAACTGCAGCTATAATTTTACCCAGTTGTGGATTGACAAGATTTGCTTTAGAAGACTAAATGCAAATGCCATCATGATTTAGGCTGACAGTGTTTGGTTTTTCACTTTGGTTGTGGATTAAGATAATTCTTAGGATTGGCATTATTTTTTGTTTTCTCACTCCCATTTCTCTACACCAAGCCTATTTCTCTCTGTTGAGAGTCTTTGCTCTTTCTTGTGTTAAACTGTTTGTGTGTTAGCTTACATTATTGCTATACTGTGAGGTTTCTTTGGAGTATATTAACTCATTGTGTGTCTTGTTAGAGTCCTCTTTGTTCATCTCTGTTAGTAATTTTTTTCTCAACTTCTCTGTAGAAGTTTTCATCCATTTGCAATCCATTCCTCTTGATTAGTTCTAACCTAGTTATCTATATCATTCAATTATTTAAAAGCCAGCCACTTCCTTTATGTGCTTGTCAGATCTTTCATATATATTCCTTAATCACATCTCTCCTGTCTCCATTGTTTGTTTGTTTTTCGGCCACATGCATTCCAGTTCCTCTCATGCCTGTTTTTTTTTTGTTTTGTTTTGTTTTTTTACTTAGTCCTTTCATTAAAATCTTTATTGCCCTGGCTCACTGCATAACAAACACAACAGTTTTCAGGTCTTTGTTAATCACAGGTTGCAAAAGCCATGCATCACTCCTCCCTTTGCTTCACAATTACACAATACTTGTGTTCATCTGTACTGTAAAGTTCACAAAAAATACAGTAAACTTTACCGTTTACAAGGAAACAAAATGCATTCATATGCAATTGTGAACATTTTTCAAGGGACTGTCCACACTGGACAACATTTTACAGTACCTCGTGTCCTCCACGGTTTGCCTTGTCCTGTGGCAGAATCGCATCCCAGTGTCACATATCAGTCGAGAGCGTGCACCAAATCAATTTTTCAACTGCAGCTGCTGCACAACATAGACCGATGGATGGTAGATATGCAGAGGCAATTGGCAGAGGTCTCATTGCTGACTGATCCTTATCCGTTCCTCAAAGCTCAGGCTCGGCTTACATCTCCCAGTACGGCTGTTCTTTCTCGGCTCTTGAATTCAGCCACTCAGTGGCCACCTGCTCAGCATACAAGTAAACAGTGTGGGAGGGGGGAGGAAATATATTGAATGTGCTGCAGGTGGATAAAATGAAACCAGAAGTATGTGGAAGAAGTAGGAAAATTTGCACTGTGAGCGTCTCGTCTTAAGTATTTGATTTATTTTCCGTATCCATTAAATATATATATATATATATATATATATATATATATATATATATATATATATATATATATATATATATATATATAAATGAGAAGGCAACAACCTAATGTAACAGCGGGTAGTGATTATACCGAAAAGGCATTATGCATGCCCCTCTGTTCCCATGTTTCTTTCCTTTCATGTGGACATCGAGTTAAGAAAAGATTCTCTGCAAGTCAACGCTTCAGCATCGCGTATGGCCGACTGAAAGTTCACCTTCCTTAAATTGGGGCTCGCTAAAGAACCTTCGAAAACAAATTGTGATTTGTGTCCGCGCAACATCTGACTGTAATTTGGTGGTAAAACATGAAACGGTGAGATTTAATCCTGACATATTATAATGGATTCTGCAATATGGCTTAAGGAGAAAGGAAAAAAAAAAAGACTTTCTACAACTTCCCTTAATAGGACAGTACTGACACCGGCTGACCGAGCAAGTGGCTCTGCATTGTAAAGCACGCGTTGAAGGCAAGATGTAAAAAAGGCTTCTCTCCATTTATGGCCTGACATTATAATTGTGAGATAAGAAAGAAGGATTATTAAGGAACTGGTCAGGCGGTATGACAAGACAACAGGTTACGTTTTCCACATGTCGTCTTCAAACCAACAAGTAAATGCTTTAACAGTTGCGGATCACAGTAGTATCTCGATGACACAGCACTGGCATGTTTGTAAAGATGACATACAACAATGACTCAAACCTTTACTGCCTTCCTCGGCTACATCTCCTCTGAGCAATCAGTTCCTTCGGCAGCTGCCAGCAACATTTGTCCCTACGTGACATCTTGTAGCCACTGACCCTACACACAACTACATTCAGCCTGTCTGGGAATAAAAAAAGACACTAAATTAGAGATGCTTGTCATGTAGAACCCAGTAGACATAGTGGAAAGCAGTCAAAACACTTCTTTCATTCTGCCACGGAACCATTAAACCAACGTGGACACTCTTTTAATGTTTTCTACGTTTTACGTCTTTATATTTTTTCACAAAGGACTAAGCATCGGCAACACTGTGATGAACCAGATCTTTGATTTTTTTAATTTTTACTTTAAAATCTTGTATTTCTTTCCTTCTTTCTTTGCCTATATTTTGGTTTACAACCAACATCGTCTTAATGTTTTGACGTAAAGTACACAGACTAGACAATAAAATTAGTCTTAAACCAACCAACTCGTCAGTGTGCGTGGCTTGCAGGGGTGTTCATAAGCCTTTAAATACTTTTTAAAAAAATTACAATTACACATTTAAATGTGCTCTATTGGAATTTTCTATGACACACCATATTTGGAGATGATCACTTTGAATTGGAAGGAAGATGATGACAAACATATCATTTTCGCACCTTTTTTAAAGTAAATTACATCCATATGGACCCGGTTTACATCTAAATTAAGTTCATTAACCATGACAAATACAAATCCACTGCACTCTTTTCAAATTTTAATTTGCATGTTTGTGCTGGAATGTCCTCCTGGTGAACAGATTTTCTTGCGGTGCATCAAGAAAATCTGAAAGAAATACATTAAGGTTTGTGTTTGTAACCTGGCAAAATGTGGAAAAAGTTGAAAAGACATGAATACTTTTGCAAGGCACTGCAGTTTAGATAACTTTCTAAATGAGGCAGTGTGGAAGGTTAAGCAAAGATAATTGCTTGACTTAAAATCTTCTAGCAGTGTCATACTTTGCAGAGCAATTTTGCATGCTGTGTTGCAAATTACTCCCAGAGGAAGAAACACACACACACATATGCACACAGGTTACTGGTTGATCTTGGTTCAGTGGTTAGATACAGAATGGATCCAGGCTGCAGTACAGGACCTCAAACTCTTAATTGAAAGTCTGCAGGTTCAAAAGAAGAAGGTCGTCAGCAAAGGAAATTGGGAGATAAAGCTGTAAGAAAGTGACATGAAAATGCCAGAAGCTGTTGAGAAAAACAGAGCAGTATTAAAAAATTTCTCTTTATACTTCCTCGTTGTTGCATTTGTTTTTTCCCCCTTTCTTTTACAAATAAAATCTTTTTTGTGATACTAGCAAGGATAAGTTTGTTTTTTTTTCCAAGGCTAAAAGCATTTCAAAGACTGATTCCCTCATGTTTCCACACATTCCACACATTCCCGGACTGATTGGTTAAAAAGTCCACATTTGTGCGCCTCCTTTTTAAGAAGCTCAGTAGAGCAAAAACACTTTTCAAGGAATTGCTATTCACACAAACACTCCGACAAAGTGCTTCTTAGTCTGTACGGCCTTTTGGTTTTTTTCATGGCCAAACTGGCGCGCCAGCGGTCATGGTGATGGCCATACAGACTTCATTTTGTTTTTTCATGGTCTGACAAGGAATTGTGAAAATGACCCTCCAATTGTAAGAGTCCAACTAAAGATTAACCCCTCAATGTCATGATGACACCGGTGTCCTCATGGACACATTGACGTATATAAACCCCAATGATTTCAGTCAGGGTAACTCTTTGGAAGGTGATTATGAATGCAGTATTAACAACTTTTATGACTGATTTTAATGTTGTGCTGGGTCAGGTTACATTTATTAATGTGGTACACATTTTGAACTCACTATTCAATGATTTCATTTGCTTACCCACTTTGGCAAAGTTTGTAAAATTAAAATCAATCGTTGCACTGCTGATTGTGTTAAGAGGACTGCCACTGTTGTGGAATTGAATAGTTTATGGTGGTTTGTGTTTGCATGCCTGTCTTTAGATTAGTTCTCTCGTTGACCTTTCAGATTGATCTACCATAGCATTTGTGTTCGGAAGGATGAAATCCTAATCCCAAATCTCGGCTCTGATCCCGGTGTTTTTGACTGATGGTTATCAGAGTAGCTGACTACTTTAACTCCAAACCCAATGTTTCCTTCTTCTGTAGGCTTTACGTCAGCTGCACCGTAAAACTGTCAGCTTTTTCATCCAGGATTGAGCTGTGTTCAGTTTCATCATGATGCTATACGTGCAGCACACTGCTCAGGGTGAAGGGCAAAGTTAGTTTCTCTGGACGTGGCGATTTGATTGGGCAAGAAATTAAGTTCGGATCTCAGCTGAACAGAGCTGCCATTGCTAGCTATTCTGAAACAGATCATGGCAGCAGCTAAGTTGTCACTGGCAAACCTGCACTTTGCAGTTTGCATATTTCTGGAGGCTTTGTAGGGGAAAGAGCTACACCGCCAAATGCAACATCTGCCAGGTAAAGGCGGTCCCATTTACACACAAATATAGGTCTGCCTAATTCTATCATTGTCAAGCATCACTTCCCTCGTGCTTTCAATGCATTTATTAAGGCTGCATGGTGGTTTGGCACTAAGTCTTTGAGACGGCTGTTCTAAATGAAGAGGCGTTTTTTTTTTTTTTTTTAGACAACATGGCAAAGGTAAAGGAAATGGTAATAATAGATGAAGTTGCTGCTTTACTTCTTTACACCTTCGACTGACTCCATGTGAGCGTTAGTGCTCCACGTTGCTCCTACGATCACCAGAGGTGCTGCTCTACTTGTGGAGCTTTGGTGGGCATCAATCGGCTTCCTGAGGACATGGTGAAACACAAACCAAGTGATTGGACAAGACAGAAGGCTCCAGCTGTGAATGGCAATTAAATCTGAAAACAGTTGAGGTGAAGCGACACAAGAAGCAAGTGAGAGACGTCTTCAAATGACAAGTGTGGTAAAAACACAGGCTTTAAATGTTTTTTGGAGCCATTGGACACTCTTATTATTAGCATTGTACATCCAGCACAGTGTCATCCGATTTCAACAAAAGATAGTTTAATATCACCTGTTCGGTGTGCTAACCAGTACCTACAAACATTTATATTTCCAACCTTTGCTTAATGTCGTTGCTTAGCCTCATTCATCAAAATTAGGATTTGCTGAGTTATGAGTTTTGAGGCTCTTATACAGCAGAGCATGTGAGTGTGCAATCATAGTGATGCTAAGGAGACACAAAAACAACAAAGTGTGCCCACATAATTTAATGTGATAATGCATCAATGGCCAAAAAAAAAGGATGAATCAAACTGGGCACCACATCATGGCTTTTTGTGCACATGTTTCAGTTGGTCCTGCAAGACACTCAGTGGAATATAGCAATCTTTGGCTACTCTACAAGTCTGTACTATAAAACTGCAGGTGGACTCGTATAGGAAAATATGACATTTTTAAAAGACAACGTGGTATTGGAAACCAAAAAAGTACTGATTGGGAAATTTCCAACTTAAGGTATAACTTCCAGTTCAATTGTTCCAGTTGTTTGGCATTTCAAATTACATCAGTGGTTTTCATCTTCATGTGTTGGACACTAAATGGGTTTATAATAGAAGCAAATATTGGCACGTTGAAACATCCAAAGATGGGAAATACCTTGAAAACATACTTTTTTTCACTGTTAACAAAATACACAAACTTTTTATTATTTTTTTTCTAGTCTAATAAAACTGTCTCACGTTAATGAAAAGCTTTTAGTTTCCTAGCGTCGTGCTTTCGCTGTCAACAAAACCCAACTGCATAGCGAGTGATCCCTTTTCTGTTTTCATTTATGTCATGTAAGGTGCGTCAGTCTGGAAATTTCCCTGCAAACACCATTTTAAACATTTATTACAGTATCTTGCCCTGTCATCCCAGCACTAACGAAGTGGAAAACCGACTGATGGAAGCCCACGCTTAAAACCCAAACAAGCTCCTTTCATCTCTATTACCCACCTGTCTCACACACATGCAATCTTTACCCAAGGAGCATATGGGAGACACAAGAGCAAGCCCCATTTTTAAAGGTGCGACGCCAGTCGATGTGCATAGATCCATCAGTGTTTGTCTCCCACTGAGATACCGAGATGATGGATGGATCTAATGGATTGAGTTAAGACTCAGCTCCCCTTTGTGACTCGCTGAATAACCGAGTGAACGCGGGAGCCAATAACTTGAGCTGGCATGGAATGCATTTATACTGTGCACTTGCTCCCACAGTCAAGTTCATCCATCACCGTGGCTGATTGTCGTGTGAGGCAGTCTCAAGGTTACCGAGCACTGTCTGCATTATTATTTCCTAATAAGGAGCAGATTTGACACCGATATTACTAATCGCTTCCCCCCTCCCCCCTTTTTTAAAACTTCAATACAAATGGAGAATTATTCTCCGAGGTCTCGTAACAGAGATTGATTGTGACGTGAAATAAGGCCAGCTGACGCGTGAGCTTGTATTTCAGTGACTTTAATCACCTCTGTCTGACTTTTAGTCCATAAGGAAGTTTTACCAGCTGTCTTGGCTTGACCTTGGATATGAATTCTTGCAAAAATGTACTTTTTTTTTTTTAATGCTGTAGCCAACTCATTCTCATACTTGCTGAATTTCCTTCAAAAGTTTTGGAACTGCATTTATCTTTATTAGCTTTCCAGTCATGACTCAAACAAGTAGAAAAAGCCTTTTTAATGGAAAGTTGGGGTGTTATGTAACATCCAGCTTATAAGATGCCACAGACATCCCTCCATTGTGACTATTTATAATAACAAATATTTCTATTATATTCTAATATTTTGTTCACACTAATGAGGTTTTATCAAGATTCTTATTAAGAATGTTGGCGAAATGGGCGTGCCGCGGTGGCGTAGTGGTTAGCACGACCCACGTTTGGAGGCCTTGAGTCCTCGACGCGGACATCGCGGGTTCGACTCCCAGACCCAACGATATTTGCCGCATGTCTTCTCCTCTTTCCTTCCCCCTTTCCTGTCAGCCTACTATCATATAAGGGACACTAGAGCCCACAAAAGACCCCCTGGAGGGGAGAAAAAATAAAATTTTGGCAAAATGTTAAAAATCCCAAAATCGTAAGTAAAAATTTCACAAATCACAAGCTGGAAAGGACATGTACTGCAGTGCACAGTAAATCAGTGTCAACTTATCTACAGACCGATGTTGGAGCCTATTAAGAATTGGATTAATTTATTTTTGCTAATGTATTAAGGTTACAGATCTAAATTTATATAAATAATATATCTATTGTAACTTGTTTATTTATTTGTTTTGTTTAGACCCTCCTCCTTATCAGGTGGCCTCCTGCTGTGATTAGGCAGCGGAAGCAGCTGCTGCAGGGCATCTGATTGTTTGGTTAAGGAGCGAGGGGTGAAATAGTTTTTCCACCGCACCAAATAAAGTTGAATTTTACATTTTTTGGAAAGTCAACTCGGAGAGTGTTTCTGTTATTTTTGTACATTGAGAAAGTCACCTTTTGCCACCAGAAAACTTTCCGCGAGTGCTTTGTTTTGGATGAGTCGGAAAACCCTCCTCCTAGAAACTACTCTGGCACCTTTTGATTTTTGATTTTTGTTCAAATCCAAGAGTAGCCGTAACACCGCTTTTAGAATCACCTTATTCTGAGGGAGAAGCAACGGCATTGAAAAACTGCTTTTTGTCATTTCACATATAAATCAAAGATATAATTAATTCATGAAGCTGTTTTCAGGGGTCTCTGTTTAGTGTAGAAGTATCTGGTTCAGGTTGGATTAGTTTTTAGTCGAGACAGGTTCAAAATAAAGTCAGACCTTAAAAAACGATTCAGTTTAATGTAGCGCAGATACGATTGGTATGACAATTGGCTTGTCAGGGTATTTTTAGAGCGATAAATGTCTTGTATATTCCTTTGTGACCTTTTCTTTTTTCAAACAGGAAAATCAATAAAATCACCACTTCATATCGGGAACTAATTTTACTGTTCCTTTTTTCTTTTTCAGGCAAAGTTCACAACTACTGAACAGCGCTGGGTGAAATGAAAGTCCCTACGATGAGAAAATTGTGGCAAGATTTTGCATCACAACTTCCCGTCACACACCTGCTGACAGGTACAGCACTGGTTTCCGTGTGATTCCCATAGCTTTTCACATTAGCAACTTTTGTAAAATTAATAAAGCTAAAAAGAAACAAAAGAACAACACCTGCACATTAATATTTGACAAAAGGCTAAAAATACAGAAGACATTACAAAGAGGTGGATAGTGGCGAGGTCATTAGGCCTTAAGAACAAACACAAGTATATGTTTTAAAGTTGCAGACGGTTACTTTTAAAGGGGGAACTACTTTCCTTTTTTTTTTTTATCCCCCTGTGTGTCAGATGTCTATTTGAGCCCAAGAGATTAAAATCTATCATCAATCCAAGCAACAACTATAAGCAGCTTCTCTGTAGAAGTCAATCACGTCACCTTACAGCAGATTAGTAGTATGGATTTGAGTCAGATGCATGAAAAATGTGTGGATCACAGCTTTTTTCCATGCCTTGAAAAGTTGTTGCAAAAGATGATGGGGATGATGATGATGAAATGGTCAAGGCCTAAGTGAAACCTTGGGATTATGTTGTTAATAAGGAATGTAAATTATTGGTAGGTGCTCTGATGAGAGAGCTGAAAACCTGGCCTCATACAGAGAAAGAAATTAAATTGTGATATAACTGGGAAGGCAAGGTTAACAACGTGAACACGTTTCCAGATAACCGGACTTGACTAATAAAGCTCAAAACTAATTGGACATCAACAGGAAAACCAGGAGAAACTTCAGCAAAGGCCAAATACCGTGCAGGAGCTACAAACAAATATGATCTAATTCTCTCGTTAATGCGTTTTCAAAAAGGAAAAAGAGCGAGGCTTAATTCTGAATATATTCTCACCGAATCTCTCTCGTCCCGTTACGTGGAGGAAAGCGGATCTGCTTAAAAGTTCTCTCCTCTTTCTATCTGTGAAAACTTGCTCAAAGAAGAAACGAGAAACAATTGTGTCGCCAGGCTTTATTCAGCCTGCTAATTTGCGAATCTGGCAGTCTAGACTCTGATAACGCTTTCATATGCACAAGCAGCCCATTGTTTTGCATATTTCCAGTCTGCTGAGAAATGTGGCATCATTGTTTGTGTATAACCAGCTGCAGTCAAAAAAACAAAAGATTTCGGAGAAATCCACACGGGCCCATGAATTAAACATACAGGTGCTCAGTCGGAGGCAGGCGGCTCACACCAAGTGTGTTAATAAGCAGCAAATTATGTTGATTGCTTAATGAAATGTGACAGTGTGGAACAATTAAAGAACTCAAAAGTGTTATCACAGGAGCTTAGATGTCTTAATTTAATTCGGTTTACTTTGTAAATTCTTTTATTCTATCTATAGTTGTTGTTTTTTTAGCAGAATCCTGAGTTGCACAACCAGATGTAATATTTTTGTAGGCAACAAAAATTTCAAGGTGTTGTGTTTTCGCCTTGGTGGTGTGATTTTTGTGTCCCATATTTTTTGCATTTTGTCCAAAATGATCATGTACAGAGACAGGATCTTTATTTTTGTTACTTTTTAACTCTACTCAGCAAGAATCATCCTCGTGTGGACTTCGATGGCAATCTGGCATCGTTTAAATGGAAGGCAAAAAATAATAACGGTGTATTCAACCAAGATTTGCTTGAAGGTCACGTTACGAATTAGCAGTCAGCATCTTACCTGCTGTTGCAAAACAATTTTTCGTTAACGCGCAGATGATCACCAAGGTGTTTTCACACAACGATAGTCTGGGGAGGGCGTGCTTGATTTGATTTAGCAGGGATGGGCAAGAAGTCGCATCCCTTCATTTGATTTGGTTCACTTTCACACTGCTCTTAAAAAAAAACACTCCTATCAGGAATCCAGTTAGAAAAGCTGCTTTTTCCAAACGGCCTATCGCAAGACGCCGAGGAACATGAGCAGCAGGGGTGGCGAGATAAATGCGGGAGGACTGAAGGAGATAGCAGAGAGCTGGAGACAAAAGAGCTTCTGTTGCGGGAACACAGAAGCAAGAGCAAGGCATTGCAAAGTTTTCAAATCGCAAAATATGTCAGTAGATCATACGCTAATTCCTACCTTTGGTTCACTTCCTTTGTCTGATTTCTTTTTCTGGATAGCGTGTTTGTTTCCTCACTGGAAGTGAACCATAACCAGAGTTAACTTTCCACTTGAATGGAGACCGTATTTTTGTAGCAGAACAGAGTTTGATCGTTTTGTCCGGTCCAAAATTCAGATGAGTTTCAAAGTGGACCATTCAGGGGAAAAGAAAAAAAAACAAAAAACAACTCTGGTCTGTTTTGAGCAGAATAATCAGTTCTGGCATGAAAAGGCCCCTTTTTATTGGTCAGATATTGACTAGTCACAACCTTAGAAGGAAACAACAACAACAAAAAAACACTTTTAAACATCTGTATGAACACCAGTAAATTCATATCTAATGGCACACCTGATAAAGACATTGTAATGTGTAAAAAGGCAACAAAGATTGTATGAAAAACCCCAAAATGATACAAGAAAACTTGTGTTTTGAGCACAAAAAAACTGTTTTCCTCATTGACAGCTTTTCTGTCATCCACATGTGTGGTTACTACACATATTCTTTTTATTTCTGTGTAGATTCCCATAAAATTCTGTAGAAATCTGCATTCAAATATAAAGTTCCTAGACGTCATTTCTTGCTAGCAAACATGATTGATCTGCTACAATATATCACACTTTCTTTGTGAGTCGTATTGACTTGATGCTTTAAAAGTTTAAATTGCAACAAGCAGTTTTATGTCTTTAATTAATTTTTGTGACATCTTACACAGTGTTAAAGGGGATGAATTTTGGTTGGGAGTACTAGTGTCATCCTACTCCTATATTCAGCAGATTACAGAAAGTATCGAGATATTTTCCCCTCATAACTGAATGCATTTTCTCTCAGTCCTATCTCGGTACCCAGACAAAACAAAAAAGGACTTTGGATTATATTTCAAAACGAGTCAAGACAACAAGTAAGGGAATATCAGTGAATTGTCTGTGTATTGTCCAATTTAAGACCTATTTGCCTGTGACTAGTATTACCTGGGGACCTATCGTGGGGTTATTTTACAGCAATCCGAGAACGAAGCACGTCAGTCCCTAGAAAATAAGTTGCGTGAGCATCAAGAGAAGGGCACAAATTAGAAAGCAAGACGTTTGAGCATGAACCATTTCAGAGCAGACACGCAGAGCACAGGAAGACCGTTTACGAGCACCGACTGGGACAAAAAATTTTAAGGGAGGGCCGTTAATTACAGACTGATAAAACAATGAAGCCTGCTGATAATAAAGATAAAACTTAACCTAATAGAGGCTGTATAAAATGTATCAAAGTCCTGTGCAAGAATTATACATAACGAGATACCGTTTGCAGTTTAGTCCAAGCCGTCGAGGTGAACTTGCTGGTCATAATGATAAGGCTGGTGGATGCATCTTGAAAATGATTGACAACCGTGAGTTGATTTGGGTGTATTCAGAGCCAAATCCCACATCGGAGCGCCAACAAACTTTCTTTTTCTTGCCTCCGAGTTCTCTCTACATTCCTTATCCCTGAAGCGATGGGCAGAAAAACTGTCACTTCAAAACAAGCGATTTTGCATTTTTCCCCCTCGAGGGATGGTACATCTTCTTTAGCTCGTTCACTTTTGGCAAGATTTAGCATCCTACATCTAATCCTCCAATAACCATTGAACACACACACACCAAGACACACAAATTGGCATTTAGTACTTTTGTGTTACCGCAGTAAACATTTTTAGTTGGTCACTCAAGATTTGCTGGCCAACAAAGACACAAATGAGTCCTAAATACAAACGACTGTTTTCTGTTTGCCTCTAACAACACATGTCATCCCCTCCAGCCCAAAACCTGTCATTAACTGCCTTCTCCACAATCCTCGAAAGAGGGGATCCACATTTCTGCAACACAGTGCAATCATTCGTCTTGCCTCTAGAAGTCACTTTGCCCTTCTTTAAGAAAGAAAGGCTGACTGATTGGGGTGGACAGATGACTATTCAGGTTTCAGCTGGAGCCAATCCTGGTCCTCTCACTGGTTTTCCTACTCAAGGTCGACAAGGGAAGAGGGTATAGGGTGTCATTCGGTCTCCCAGAGGTGCAATTCATAGTGGCAGACGAGGAAAACACCTGAGCTGTCGAGCGCTGATTTAAGACCTTGCAATACTCTTTCTGTAAACTTTTTTTTTTTTTGCAACTTTTCACAACTTTTGAGTTCTATACACTGGAGTGAAATGAAAGCCTTTTTTGTCCATTGATGATCATTTGTCCTTTCATCTTTGTAGCAAAACCTGGACTCTGACAGTCGTGTCCTATAACAGATTCAAATTTTACTGGGGTAAATAACTTTTAGGGAAAAAAAAGAAATTTTTCACGTGATTGTTAAAACTGTCACTATCTCTTGACAGTATAATACAAGAAAGACATTCTGTGAAAAAAATCTGCCTCCTCTGTCTTCTCCCAGTGTTAAAATAACCAGCTCGGTCAGAAACAACCAATCAGAACCAGGAGGCGGACCTTAGCGCTGTCAATTTTGTACACAACACTCACATCGTCCCCCTTTTTCTCTGCTACGCTATAGCTTCTCCCCATCAGCAGAGCTTGTCATGAAAGCGTAGGATAGTTAGCATAGCCACCGAAGATGTCGAATAAACAGTTTTTCTGGAACCGTAAGTTGCTTCTCCACCATTAGCACATTGAACAGTGCATACACTGCCCAACCACAGCACAGCTGCCCACAGATTGACAGCGCTAAGACCCTCCTCCAGGCTGTGGTTGGGCTTTTTTGACCTGGAGCTCTGCATTTCTGTAGATGGTAAAAGTAGCAATGGGAGGAAGTGGAGGTGCTTGATTTTTTTTTTTTCAGATTATCTGTATCATATCCTTCTCTCACAACATGGAGACAGTTTTAATAAATATGTAAAAAAAAAAAAAAAAAAAAATATATATATATATATATATATATATATATATATATATATATATATATATATATATATATATTTCAATTAAACTAATACCCAGCTTTAAAAGACTTTCTCCATTACTATTGATTGCACAGCTGCCATGTATTAGATCATGCATATGTTTTATTTTTTTTGTGTATTTACTCATGTTTTCTCATGATTATTGCAAAACAGATTTTGATTTTGCACAATACCATAGTTGGCAGCAAAGTTACCTTCCGGATTTAAATTCCAGCCTGGAGTATTTCTGCATGAGTTTGTGTATTACATGTCCTTGTGTTGCCCTGTATGGACTGGACCATAGACTGGTGACCTGACCAGGGTGTACCTCACCTCTCGTCTCTCTTGGGACGATGGTGGTGATGGTGATAGGAGTTCATCCTGCAACCGGGGGGTTGCCAATTTGATCCGCCCGCCTCCGTCATTGTGTCCCTGGGTAAGATACTTCACCCGCATTGCCTGCTGGTTGTGGTCAGAGGGTCCAGTGGTGCTGGTTCGTGGCAACCTCGTCTCTGACAGTGTTACTCAAGACAGCAGTGGCTATTATGAATGTGTGTGTGAATGGGTGAATGATTGCATATACTGTAATCTGAACTTGATAAAGCGCTATACAAATCCAAATTCCCCGTACCCTCAATATCCCTCCCTTCCCTCGTAATCCTACAAGAACATGCAGGTATAGAAAAATAAATAAACCATTCCCCTCACAAATTATTGTGCTTGTTTGGAAAAAGGGGAAATTTAAAGTTGCGAGCTTGACTAGAATAAACAAGTAATTGGTCTCAGAGGACATGAGATATGATCTGAACTTTGTGCTGAGATAACTCCGTGCTGTTTTAAGATCTACACTGCCTATGGTAATGTTGGCAGATAGCCCAGTTTCTCACTTGTTTTTTCTTGTTTTTTTTCTTTGTTTTGCTCATATTTTCACAACTCTTCTACTTGTAGACTCAAAATGTGTTGAAAGTGGTGCTTAGGAAAAAAAAGGAAGTTTTAATAATGGGGATACATTATGTAGTTTTTGTTTTTATGAAGTATAATTGAGTAAATGAACCAGACAGTTTTATCTGTATCTGGATCAGAAATATTAAACCATCAAAACAATGAAAATAGTTTCATAAAAAGGTTACGTAAGCAAAGAAAACTAAATCTATTTGTCACAATGTAATTTCAGTATTCCCAGCTTTTCTTTCAGACAACCAATATCTGTTTGTTATTGCAGTTTATCCTCGACCTGCCCTCAGCTTTTGGTGCATTTTCACCTAAATATAAATAAAACCACTAAAAATTTTCATTAGACTTTTGGCAGAAGTGAAGTTAGACATACAATGAAATATGCTTTAACTTATCAAATGGTCAGAATGTTTATTTTTAGTTCTTGTGAACATGACAGACTTGGGGAGGGAAAAGGAGCTCTAATTGGCAGATACACTCGTCCTGCAGGCAGCGTTGCGCAAGTCGACAGACTCGGTTGGTTTTCATCTTTGCATGAATATCAGACCCTTCAGGGCAGGATTACAGGAGGGGAGTTTTAAACAAAAATATAGTTTTACATCTCACACAACATAAGATGCACCATACCTCTGCAGAATAACAAGTAAAAAGCAAATACTGACTTAAATAAGAAGAATGGATGAGAAAGGTGAGTGATGAGCTCAACGTTTTTGCAATTTTCTTTTTTTTTGCTACGTTAACACTGTGACATCTTGTCACTAAATAGGTAATTATGACTAGGCAAAATCTATAAGTATAACTTTATTTTTTAACTTCATTCTTCTAAACCATCCAATGAATAGTCATGTCATATACTTGTATGCGTGTGAAAAAATGAAACATTTTCCTTGACCTTGCATTTTACTTGTAGATGCGTCTCATTTTCGATCTTTGATTTTTATCTCCAAATGTGGCACTTAATAGTTTTTTCTTTAAAACAAAAATATTATCACAAAATAATCTCTCTAAAGGATTTTGAACCCATTCAAATGTTCGCTGGAACAACATTCTCTTTCAAAAACAGTAGATCATGCAGTGCCATGAGAGTCTCATGCAAATATTTACTTCAATAAGAAATTAACTTTCATTTCTTGATCTTGTTGTTCGTTAACTTTAGCTGAATCAGCAGTTGGTGATACTTCCTTATTTATTTATATCAATTTGACGTCTTGCCACATTCTGCTGTCCTCCCTGTGTTCGTTACTGTTCGAAAGGTCTTGCCGTATCACTTCACTCCTTTGTATTTAAAGCCTGTTTACATGGAGCTGGCTTTCAGAGAAACCATAACACTTTGGCTGCGATCCAGCCGTTCGTTTACACGTCACAGTGATTCGGCTTCTCTGACGCCGGAACATTTAGAACCAGGTTTCAGAGGGAAACTTTTCAGAAACTCTCCCCGCCGAGGTGCGAGCTGCTCCGCAGGTGTGCAACAACTCACAGCTGCAGGATTTGTTCTAGACAAATGTGACAAATAAAAAAAATTAAATCAGGAAGTGAGCAACCACTTGTCTTCTGTTAAACATCTTGACTCTGTTTACAAAATGTGTGCCTTTTGTTACAATCAATCAATGAATCAAATTTTATTTGTATAGCACATTTCAGCAGCAAGGCATTTCAAAGTGCTTTACGTCATATCAAACACAGAAACACAAAGTCATGCAACATGGAATCAATAATCAAAACATGACATCAAGTCAAGTGCCATCATTAAATTCAATTGATTACGTTTTGAATACAATTCTAAACAGGTGGGTTTTTAGTCGAGATTTAAAGGCACTCGGTGTTTCAGCTGTTTTACAGTTTTATGGAAGTTTGTTCCAAATTTGTGGCGCATAGAAGCTGAATGTTGCTTCTCCATGTTTGGTTCTGGTTCTGGGGATGCAGAGCAGAGTCACCTGGTGACATCGTAATGTAGAGCTGTGTGTCATCTGCATAGTTATGGTAGCTAATATTATTTCCTGTTATAACCTGGGCTAGTGGGAGCATATAAATATTGAATAAAAGGGGTCCTTGAACTGAGCCTTGGGTACCCCACATGTGACCTTTGACCTATTTGATGAGACGTTTCAAATTGAAACAAAGAAATCCCTGTTCTTTATGTAAAATTCAAACCAGTTTAGCACTGGACCGGAGAGTCCGACCCAACTCTCCAGTCGATTCAGTAATATGTCATGGTCAACAGTGTCAAAAGCTGCACTGAGGTCCAACAGAACCAGCACTGTGGTTCTGCCACAGTTCGTATTTATATGGATGTCACTGAACACTTTTACGAGGGCGGTCTCTGTGCTGTGGTAACCATGGAAACCAGACTGGAAGGAGTCGACGCGGTTGGTTATCGTTAGGAAGCTAGTTAATTGTTTACACACAGCTTTTTCAATAACTTTGCTGATGAATGGGAGGTTGGAGATCGGCCTGTAATTCTGCATTAGTGATTTGTCCAGATTGTTCTTTTTTGATCAGTGGTTTGATTACTGCTGTTTTCAGAGCCTGGGGGAAAATGCCTGATGAGAGCGATGAGTTTACTATTTGGATCAGATCAGCAGCAATAACAGGCAGGACTTTCTTAAAGAAATGTGTGGGTAAAACATCCAGACAGCAGGAACTGGAGCTTAGTTGACTTATAATTTCCTGTAGGGTTTTATAATTAAGTAGTTGAAATTGGGACATTTTTCCTGTATTTGTTTTGTTTGGGCACAGCACTGGTACTGACTTTATAGTGGATGTACAGATTAATCCTCTGATTTTTTTAATTTTCTCTGAAAAGAAGCTGGAAACCTGGTTGCAGGCGGCATTAGATTGAAGTTCAGGCGGTAACATCACAGGAGGGTTTGTGATTCTGTCAACTGTTGCAAATAAAGCTCGAGCATTGTTAATGTTTTTGTTTATGACATCTGCAAAGAAAGCCTCACACAGCACATTTAATTTAGGGGTATCAAAGTGGAGATACCTCTAACTGTTGTAGTACTTCCAAAACATTTAGAAAAACATTGTCTTATTTTTGTAATAATATAATCCTGCAAAAAAACCTTGATATTGTAATGTGACAAAATATAACAGTGATATCACAAGGACTTCCCTTGTGATATTAATTTTTATAAACAGTGTTCAAGTGTCATTTTTTCCCCCTCAATTGTAATCTACTATTAAAAAACCCCCAGCTGTAACAGTTGCCAGACGACCCTGTTGTAATCGGTTATGTATCATCACTGTATATTATTCTAGGCGGTACAACTTGTATATCTTTTTCTTTTTTGGGGGGATAAATTGCACTTTTTTCCCCTTGAAGTGTTTATTAAATAATGATGTATTGCATTGCTAAGCACTCATTTAGTCAATGAGCAAGGGGAGATAGTCCTTCGGATTTCCTGCATCCCGCTGTGTCCTTGTTTGTCAAGACTCTCCTTAGCATCCCAAATGAAAAATGTTGCCTGGGAGCATGTCTTTAGAGGTCTGGGCCTTTTTTTTTTTTTTTTTTTTTTTTGTATGCTAACATAGCCTTACGTCGTTATTCATTATCAAAATGGTTGAAAAACTGTTAGTGCTTTACAATTGTCTTTTGCTTAAACTCTTCTTTTCTTGGCTTTAATGTATAGCCAGCTGTGTCAATAATGCTACACTGCATGTTGCATCATGCATGTGGTAATGCGCTGACCTGACCAGTTCAGAAATGTGATGCCATACACATGGGCATATATTTCCATTCATTAATTCAGCGTTGTCCTGCGGTCATCACCCTGTTGAAGGTGTGTAACAAACAAAGGAGGAGAGGATTTGGTGGGTGTGGGGTGTGGAGAGATAATTTTAAACCTCTCTGTCCTTATGTGTTGTGAATCCCAGAGCATCAACAACTGAAACGGTCGTCTGTGAGCTTGTCCCAGGGGTCTGATTAGCTTCACGGACCCCCAGCTACAGCCACTAGAATGGCTTTCTCAGACTAGACCCCATTGTTTGTTGATAGCGGGTCTTTGTGTCGTCCCTGGTGTGCCGTTGGGCCCATAACACACACACAGCCACAAAGAATACATTTTTTAATACACGGGTCCCTCTTCTTGTGAGACCGGGACCTTGGAAGAAACACACACACGCACCTAGATATTCATTTTCAACTTTAAAGAAAGAAGAAGAAGGCACCCGATCCTCTCAAGGTCCAATTTCAAACAATGTAAGAATACCTACTCTGTCTTTTATTTATTTTTTTATTCAAGTAATTCCATCATGTCTATTAACTTCCGTGACCACATCCATCATTTGACCTTACTCTCTGAATGCCATTCATGATTTTTTTTTTCTTTCTTTCTAAATTGGCAGCTTTCTTTTGGTTGTAAAATAAAATGATTTTTTTTTCCTTCTCCCCTATGTTCAGACTCTCAAAAATAAAAAATTTATCAGCGAAATATCAGAGTATTGGGAGAAAATTATTAAAGAAAATAACTCTTTATGTCATTGGTATGGTAGTAGGTGCACAGAAAAGGTTTTGCAACTTCTCAAACGTCTCTTGGTCCTTCACCCCACCCTTACCTCCTCCATTTTATGTCTCCTGTGATGATTTAACAAACAGATTAGTGGTGGGGTAAAAATTCTATTAGTTTCGCAATAATAATTGCTTTTTTCAAAATGTGCAATCAAAACACGTTTTTAACAGCAACAATATAAATTATATGCATTTTATCAATATTAATTTAAAATGGTGTTAATAAATAATTAGTAATACCATGAGATGCACTATTTGTTTAAATCTGACGGTGCCTTTTAAATATTCACCCCCTCTATGGATGAATCTATTCTATTAAAGGTGCTTATTAAAATGGCATTTGTTGTGCAGGCTGTGGTCTGGTGGCTCTTTACTTCTTGGAAACACTAACATGTTTTTACTCTTTGCACTAGGTTGTCCCTTTTAACAAATTGCTTTTAAGTTTTCTATTAGAGATCTAATTGCCTTAGCACTATTTTAAGTAATTGAGAGAAACATATATTCTGAACACCAGTTTACATCGTCCTGATTGAATATACAGTGCTTTGTATTCTTGATGTGTCCTAAAAAGTAGAAAAACAAGTGCATAAATCTGAACTTTACTGCTTTTTCTGACTGTGAGTCATCTTAATTCATTCTGTTGAACTTTTACTTAATTTATTTTGTCTTAAAGTTAAATGTGTTTCTTTTTTTCGATCTCTCTGATTCAGTGCTTTGTAGAAACACAATTTCAGCAGCAACTCTTCGAGGATCCAACTCTAAAATGTTTGCATTCAGAGACTGAAAGTTTGTTCTCATTGTTTTTCAGAAAAGCTCAAATTAAAGCAGCGTCTTGTTCTTCGCTCACAGACGACCCTTACCTAGAAAGTCTTGTAGTCGCCTCCGTCACAGTAAAACTGAACTGTTTTGTGTATAAATTTTACTACTAAAAAAGATGTTGCTTGTTATACAGTGATTAGCTAACTTTATGTTGTTCTTCAGTTTACTACCAACATCTTGCTGTACATCAGTGCTGACATCCCTTTCGTCACAGTGCTGACAGCAAAATTTGCTATAGAATGTCGCAAATAAAGCAAAAAGACTGGGAAAGAGAAAGATGTTGCATTAAAGTTGGAGAAATCTTAATGAAACCCGGGTATAAATTTGAACTTCCATTCCCTCATTATCCGGTTTCTCCACTCCCTGTCCCCTTTATCTCAAATCTCGCGATATCTTTAATGTAATGTCAGCGATTCTCGCGAGATTTCTACACAGCCAATCGCTGTTGGGTATCAGTGTCACATGTACCATCGCAGCCTATTAGCAGGAGCCGGGAGGTATGAAACATTAGGACGCGTTGGGAGGAGCAGAGCTGTGTAATTCATCATTCACCTTAAATCTGTACGATGCTTACATAATGTGCTGAACTGTAGGAGCCATAAAGGAGGTGAAAAAAATCTGTTTGTGTGAGATAAAACTGCGGAAATGGTGAGTGTTTCCGTGTGTGATTTAGCATTAGCTCGTTGTCACTGTTTGTCGGTGTAGCTGCTAAATGACTGTTAACCCGTTTGATGGACAATAAGGTGCCTTAAATATTTATTGAGCAATTGTTTCGATTTGGTTTTTTTACATTTCATGTTGACTAATTTATATGGTGCATATTTATTGGATTTTTCATGGAGGTAATTTATATTGAATTTTATAATTATTGAAAATGCACATTGACTGAAATTGACTGTTGTAGAATTATTTATAGTGCAAAGAGTGACATTCAATGAATTTGTGTGCACACAAGAATGTTTTGATTATATATATATATATATATATATATATATATACTGAGAAAATGGTCCTGTTTATTATTCAGGCCAGGTTGGATGGCGAGCTAGAGCCAAGAAAAGATTTCACTTTTGGTGCTGGAAGACTTCTGCTTCTCATGCCAGGCTGGTAGGAGACTCCTTGCAGCTAATGAACAATTTTGTCCCCACTCTGATCTGACTTTGGTCAGCTGATGACCTGCACTGCACCAAGCATTTTATTAGTAATTTGCTTGGGACCTCTAATCAACCCCAGCTTGGGGGTAGATGAACTGAAGGGTTCATTTATGTCGGAACTGTGAGATTGATAAATTTTTGTTTTTTGTTTATTGTTTTGTTTTTCTTTCTTTGTTGCGCATTTTTATATGACCATTTGGATGTTTCCACTGTTGTAAATATGTATATAATTTTTTCACACTATAAATACAAGGCACTCGCAACTGCAACCTTCTAGTCTGTCTGCTCCTTCATGAGTCGCATCTACCTTCTGTGAAAACTAGCCCGTTGATCTCATTGGTCACAACCCATTTACATTTATTGAAAATATAATATATTATCTTTACAAATATGCTACATTAGTTTTAGAATTTTGAATCTACGTTTCTTTTCCTGGCTCTGACTTGTGCTTTGGTATAGGTCGAAAGCCTGAATATAATCTGCAAGAATAAATTATTTTTATTATTTGAGGCTGTGGAAGCAAAGTTCTCCATGTCCAGGGTGTTTCATACTTCACAAGAACTAAATTACAGAACTCCTTAGAAGTCTTCATAGTTATTTCCCAGGATGACACACCCACTTCATATTTCTTAGATGCAGCACAAAAGAAGGTTCTGCCCAAGACTTTGTGTGTAGACCGGTTTGTAAGAACAGAATCATGTCATGGAAAAAAAAATCTAAAATTTTGTACATTTAAATTTTATCTTTCTTATTTTTGATTGCAATTTGTGGCTAGATGCAAACGGAATTCATGAATGAAGAACCACACTAAGCCAGTCCTTAAATGCATCATGAAACTGAGAGCATTAGGCACCTGTGCTTTGAAACGTGTTTGCAGGCAAACGGTGAAAAGAATTTAGCAGTTCTGTGTTACTGGTACTTCTATTCCTACAAATTTGGCGTTTCTTCTTTCTTTACCAACAAAAAAAAAAAAAACACAGTGAGGTTTATTTCCTCTTAGAAATCCAGAGAAATTAGACACATTTACTATGTGCTTGGTTTTTGTTTGTTTTTCCTGAATGCTCGGGTGGCCTTCAACCAAAAATAATTGGACAGAACAGTGTTAGCGCAGGTACTGAGTGGGAGGCTTTATTTAAGAAAAATGTTGTTTTCTGTGTGTGACAAAGAACTCCTAGATTAAACTTCATTAAAAAAAAATCTTTTTTTTTTTTTTTTTTTTTCCAAAACTAAAGGTCAAATAAGAAAAGATAGTTTTGTCCAGTTAAATGGAAAAACAAAACCATTCAACTGGTTTTGTTAAATGGTTTTGTTTATACCACTTATGTGTGGTATTTTTCTTATACCATGCAAAAGAAAAATAATTATGCATTTTTCAAGAGATTTCATTGTCTCTTTTCATTCAGCTTTTGCTGGGAATAATGTGAGCAATGCACCAATTATTACAAGGAAAAAAAACAAAACAATTGTAGCCTTTTTCAAAAACTAGATCGCATTTTTTAATAACTAAGAATATGAAAGCCATAGATTGCAAGAAGGCATTTTCCACTGTGTATGTAATCGTAGTTTTCTGATTCATTCAGCACAGAAAGCTATAAGGAGATAGAGCTGATCAAAGAAATACTTTGTCAAGAAATTGTGATAGACAAACCAAGCCAAAAATAAAACTTAATTTATGTGAGGCTTTGCTTCCTGCCAAGAATAAAGAATAAGTGATGGAGGCTTATTTTGGCCCTGATGTGGGAGGTGGAGGGTTAGGTCAATATCCATTTCCACCCTCAGAAATCTGGATAAGCCCTCTCTCCAGCTTAAAGGGAGGGCTGGTTTGACAGCTTGAGTTCAGCAATACAGACTGCAGGTACAGTAAACACCTTCGTATTTGGTGTTTGCGAAAAACCTTTAGCCTCACAGTCGATTGTGAATTCTGGTTTTAGTGCTCCATGAGTTGGACATTGTCCTCGTTAATTGTGATGTAGAACTTTACACAAAATCGGTCACCAACAAATTCATTTTTGGAAATGGTAACAAATTCCAATGATTATCAAATGTTTTATATGACTTAGACAAAGGACACAGTGCATGTTAGCCCGTCTTAATGCTGCTGTACATAATATTTACACAAAATGTTTTGTCCGTATTTGTTGAAACCGTCACTGTGTCGTGACAGCATGTCGAAACCCCCCCCCCCCCACCATGCTCCTACATGAGCTGCTACTGCCATCTGATGAAATGCACAGCTTCCGGTCAAAAACGACCAATCAGAGGCAGGAAGAAGGTCCTAAAGCTGTCAATCAACCTTGTGTACACGCTGCTCGACGTGCTAATGGCAGAGAAACAACTTACCGTTCTAGAAAAAAAAAAGGTTTCCCTGTAATCGGTGGCTATGCTAACTAGCTTTCGTGGCGAACAGTCTGTAGCCGAGCAGAGCACGCTAAACCCCTCCTCCTGCCTCTGATTGGTTGTTTCTGACTGGTGTATTTGTGTAGCTTGTAGTCGGAGCACTGGGGGAAAGCAGACGAGATACATTTTTTCACATTTATCTGTCTTTTATGATACTGCCATGACTTAATAATTTTAACAAATGTGTAAAAAAAAAGTCTTTTTTTTTTTTTTTTTTTTAGAAGTTGCAAATGGCACCTTAAATGAGAGGTGATGTGCCTCATCAGTCTCTAATTTATTCAATAAATCCACTGCATTTAAAATGTATTTATTAAAACACCGATATTGGTGGACCAGTTCAAAAGTAAGATTTTTTTTTTCTTTACAGAAACTGTTTCGTTCAAACATTACTATTTTTGAAAGATTCATATTAGATCAACCTACATTAATGTAGATTAATACAATCAAGATCACACTAATGGTCCCTTGCGATTGATTGAAGGAGTAATTCTTAACCAGTTGAACGCACTCATAAACTGTGAAAAAGGCATTGCGTTGGTTATGGTTACAAACTTAATTCCACGCTGCACACACACACACACACACACACTGTACGAAACAAGGGCTGACCGAAAGCAAAACGTGTTTGAAAGCCGCAACAGGACCTCATGTTCCACGAAATGCAACTTCTTAACGTTCACGACCAACTAAGATGTTCCATATTTGAAAAGGTAATCCGTGTGACGGCTGCTTTTAGATTCCCTCTGCTCAGTTAGAGCTATGTTTTCATGTCCCTTTGTGTTTGGAGACGGCGTTAACTGTTTATCTGGTATGCAAAGCCTAGCTTAAGTCTTATTTTGTGCGTACCTTATATAACCGGTTTGCCTAACATCTACATATATGGTAGATCTGCTTTTCAGACTTCTGTTTTGTTTTTGTGTTTTTGTTTAATTTGGATTAAAATAACCTTATCTGTGCAGTTTTTCTTTAGCGATAGAATAGGAGCTACTCCTATTACATATATTTCCATAATACTAAATACATATATTTCCACCCTTTGCTTCATACCCCATTAAAACAGAAAATAAAAAAAAGGGAAAACCACCCACTCCTACTATATATGCTTGATTTAGTCACAGGAAATTCCTGTCTTAATGCAGTCTATTATGGTGTAGTTCTTCGGTCCATCACAAACTGATCTACTGCTTATGTTTTTTACATACATATATATATATATATATATATATATATATGTATATATGTACAGAGAAGCTGTGCAAAGCCAAGAAATCAAATTACAGATTCCGCAGACAAAGTAGGCGAGTGCATCTGTGATTTCTGTGTACATGAAAGCCATAGGTCTTAGAAATGATGCCTCGAGAGACACACATCAAGGGATTATTTAACATTAGAGCTTCTTGTTTTCCAAGTCATTAAAGTAAATCCTTCAGTTATGTAACCTGGGATAAATAGTCACTGTCATATTTGGTCAGGCTAAAAGGGGGGCGGGGGATTGTGTGAATGTATAGGGAAATCACTTTTACAAAGTTTAAAGGCCACTCCTCCAAAAAAAGTATATAATTATTTCCTTATACTAAGTTATCTTGTAGATCCTTACATTAAATAAGGTTTTGACTTGTCGCTATCCTTCTATTGAAATGACTGTTTTCACAAATCCTTGCAACTTTCCCATTACGTCCTACAGCATACAGCTGTACGCAGCTCCCTTTTTTCACTTGAAGTCATTTTCACTCGCTTTTGATCGCAAGAGTGCAACAACTAATCACACCCCCAATGAGCTTGTAGGAGGTATGCTTGACTGCCTGAGCATGTGGTTTGATACAAGGAGATCTGGTCCTTATCTAATCTTGAATTGATTGCTGTGTGTGTTTTTTCTTCCCTCTCAGTGGTAGAGCTCAAAGTCATCTCCTCTTAAGTCCAAAACGTCCCAAGTAAGTGTTTTAAGGAGACTCTCGATGATTCACTAGACATTTCTACTTTGTCTTGACTTTCACCGCCATAATATATAGCCTGTTTTTCTTTTTATTTATTTTGGGTCTTACTGTTGGCCTACTTCAAGTGGATGCGACACCTAGTAGTTATGTATTAGTTTTGTGGGGGGGTTTTGTCACACCTTGCATGTTACATGGTTCTAAATAGGAGAAATCGAAGCACATTTTGGGGAACATCGTATTTTTTAGCTTTTTATCTCGATGTTTTCTGTCATGTCTCTCACGACAACAAATTTTGCTGAAATTTGTTATCATGATGAACGGTAATATTGTTATCCAAGAACACATTCTCAGAGATCAATAAACTTTAAATTCTATCAAACAGTGGAGCTGGAAGATATTTTAAATATCCAAAATAAATAAACAAAACAACAGAAACCACAAACAAACTGGATTATGAAGTCTTTGCAAACAAAGATGTCTGCCATAAAATGAGCTTGTTGAGATCGAAGCACCAAACTGAAACTGAAAACTCATCCAGTTTTTGGTAGAAAGAGAGAGGGAAAAGAGAAAACGATAAATCATGCCATGATAAATTAAATTGTTTTTAATTTATCATGCGATTTATTGATTTATTGGTAATTGCGACAGTCCTGTGTACATTATGTGTGTATTGGGAACAAGAATGTAGAATTCATAGTTACTTTTGCTGTAAAATCACCATCTCCTTTTATTTAATTTGTTCCCACATTTAGAAATCGACTGGCCGTCTATAGTGGGGAAAGTCCAAGGCTGAATTTATCTGAAAGCACATGAAGAAGTGGGTGAGTCTTTGTCACCGTAGACAAAGTGTCTGCATGCCGCAACTTTGCAGTATTCCACTTTTAGTAATTCTCAATTGGTGGCAACAATTTCACAGTTGCCATGCTAACAATGACAGTACATTTTTACCACATGCAAAAACTGTGTGGCAGCTAGGCCATGTTGATAAAATTGAATACAGTGTGTGAAGGAGGACGATGCTGGACAGTTATTTATTCAAAGCTCCATGTTTTCCTTCATCAACGCAACACCAAAACACAATGACGTGCTGGAGATATTAGTCTCTGGCTTCTTAGCTGTCCTTCTGTCTTTCCTGTAACATTGCTTGTTTCTGTTCCAGCTTTCCCGTTTCGTTTGATTCATGTCACCAGTTTTATGATGTCTGGGACGTTGACTGCCCGCCCTGTTGTAGTTTCGGCTTGTTCGGTAAACAGCACGGTTCTTTTCATCTTTCCCTCCTCCATTATTGATCCCAACGACTGATAAATGAAAAATAAGTTGCCGACAAACGCACCCCGAAGACATTGATTCTCTTTCATCTCCTTTGTAACATAATTGAGTCTTTTTGGCTCCTTTACGCCCTCGTACCCTCTAAACAAAACAAGTAAAAAGTGCGGAATTGGAAAAATGAAAGTCGTTGTTTCAGGATCGGCCAACACATAAAGCAGATGGTAGAGCAAGTGCCCCGAGGAAATCTAGAGAATGTCCCGCTCAACAAAAAAAAATAAAAGGGTAACTTTGAAATGAAAGCACCACTTGTGTTTTTCCATTTCTCTCCCTCTTTCTTTCTCTTTCAAAAATCTTCACCAAAAACATGGGAAATAAATTTCAAACTTTGCTACTTTGCCTTGAACGCTCACCAAGGTGTTCAATGTCACAGCGGCTTTTCTATGCAAGTGAACGAGAAAGTCCTCACCTAGACTGGAATTTGTGTTCTAGTATGTGCAGCATGTGAAGAATGAGCCTGATACTGCGGAAGTTATGCAAGCTCAGCAAAATGCCGTGTGGATCAAAACAAAAATCATTTTAATACATAGTGCCTGTGTTAAAAAAAAGAAAAGGTGATTCTGCTAACTCAGTAAAGACCCTCCGATGTTTGGGGGAACAAAAAGCTGTAGATATGCTGATCAACATATATCCTGAGGGGAAAAAAATGCATTCTTTTATGTAAATTCAATTCAATGCACTGAAGACAAATGTGGACTTTGTGTCAGTCAAAGAGGTAGTGAGTCACTAATGCCGCAGGATGACGGTAGCTCTTTAGCTCTTTACACGGTTACATATTGCTTGGGCAGAATGTTTTTTATATATTTTTACTCATGAATTTGTACAAAGCAGAGTTTCGGAGACGATCCTAAACCCAGTGGCGCACGGTGAGGTTGACGACTGCAGGCGTACCGACTCCTCGGGAGTCGGATGTACAAATAGATTAACCCAGATATAAATATAGTGCTTCAATATTTTGGTATTGAAGCACTTGTTTTAAAAATAACTTTTAATTTTGCTTTAATTGGTTCTACACATTTAAAAGTCTGGCTGCTTCAACAGAGATGATCGCCCTGAAGAAGTTTCATCCTGTGTCAGTCCTATTCTGCATATATGTTTTCAGTCTTTCCAATGTGTAGAAGAAGAGCGACATGCATCTGTTGCTCATTTTGCCTATGGGACTCAGCACTGCCCCCTATCAGTGCAGCACGGTACTTTCTACCTCACCCTGATCAGAAAGATTAAATATGGTACACATATTCATTAAACATATTAGGCAGGCCATGGAATGTCGGCATACAATACATGTGTAATAAAATCGTGTATATTGCCGATTTAAAGAGACATGATGAATAGACAATGCAAAAATTCAGCAATTCTGACTATAAAAATGTTGAAGTTAGTGAGCGCATTTCTTGCTAGGCCTTACCCTAAAATCCAACATGGCTGCCAAGTGTTAGAAAAGTAGTGATAGTTATCTAATTGCACTTTGAATACTTAGTATTTTCATAAGTCTCATACACAGACAGTATGACACAACATATTAACACATTTCTTAATTGTTTGAAAACAAAATAAAAGAAACGTTGTCTTGTTAGCTTAGCGTTGCTAAAAGTGGTTAGCTTGTTGCTAAACACAACAACTGGCCTACTTCCCCTGTATTTACTTAAACCTTAACTATCCTTGTGTTGGGTTTGCTCTTGTAATTCTCAGATCCATATTTTGGCTTCAAAGCTAAATAATTAGCCACTAGGCCTTCTGTTAAAATTTGTAGTACTCAAACTGCTCTTCACTCCAGTCATTTCCTTTTTTAAGTGGTTTTTATCCAAGGCAGATACATGCTTCTTTTGCAAGTAAAGCTAATCCTCTTGACTGTGGCGTCTTAAACCTCTTGTGAATACAACTGTTTGAAAAACTCAATCTTAAATATTTTAATATTGCTTAGCGACAGACTCATCTAAATACAGCTCATGTTTAAAGAGTTTTTTTTTTTTTTGAGAGAGAGAGAGACTAAATATTCATCATTTCAGAAAATGTTGGGGAAGCTCAGATCTGCTTCAGTGCTTTCAGCTTCTGTATGTGGTGCATGAAATACTTCTACAAAGAGCGCAATTAATCAACATAATTAAGAAAGTACAAACCTGCTCTGTATATAATGGTTGGTCTTGAGTTGAAAGATTGCCTCCAGCTTTTAAAGATAGGACTGTGCAACATAAAATTATATGAATAAATGGATGAGTAACAGGCACCAAAACAGTGCTTAGAGGATGACTACTATACTTGAACAGGCTGCCTGCATCTTCCTGCCCAGCCAAGTAGAGTGACCAGTGGTCCTAATGGTGACTTGAGCCTGAGACACTTCATGAAGCAGGGAGACTCTTGCAGAAGCACAACCATATGCACAGCATCACAGCGGATGGAGTTTCTGTTTTTTTTTTTGTTTGCAAAATGACCAGAGAGAGGTCAACAGTCCTTCAGAGACAAATGGCAGCCAGATGGAAATTTGTCTTTTATTTTGAAAAAATAAAAGACATTTGGTGAAAAATCTAAAGATTTTTCACCAAATCTTTAGATCTGGTGAAAAAAGAAAATACAGAACTGTTTGGCAATAATTCCAAACAGCCACTGGGAAATCATCCACTCATTCATCCCCTAGCTACACTTTCCTAATTGTTGCAATTAATACAATTAATTCATTTTTTTTTTTAAAGAAACAATTACTTTTTGCTCTAGGACCTTAGAGCCACCTAAGTTAAATTTGTACTACTTGAAGAGTTATGTACTGCGAGTAAGACAATTCTGTCAGGATGCTTGTAGCAAGCCTAATGAAGAATCTTATAATAATAATAATAATAATACACTTTTTCCAAAACAGCAAATGTTCTATTAAAACAGAGAAAAAATAATTAAAACACGTTGAAAATACATAACTGTGACTGAAGGGAAAATGTTATTTCTGTTTCTATGTAATCACATCTATTTCATGAATTTTCATTATAATTAAGTCATTTGTTTACTAGAACGGCCTTGTACATTACACTTCTATCAAACTGTGAATGTGTGTTTTACACTTTCTGAGTGCAAGTATGCCACAATTAAAGGTGAAGATGGAGACGGAGTACCAAACGCTGGAGGTCAGGACACGATGCAGAATAAAATAACTTTATTACAAGCGGGAACCGGAGACGAGATAAACATAGGCTTGGCAAAGCTAGCTAACATCAGAGGAGGGAGGGGAAGCGATTTTCCTCGGAACAAAGAGACATTAACACCAAAGTTTAAAAACACTGTGAAAACTGATTCCACAAAACAAAACAAACCGTAAAGCTGTCAGTACAACACGGACCAAAACAAGCTGATAACAGATTTGAAAAATGAAGTCAGAAATCAAGACATCAGAGCCCTCAGTGGTGTTAAATGACTCTTAATACCTGCGTTCTTTGTAGTCTTTATCTAATAAAAACATATCAAAATGTTTACACTGTCAGCATGTTTTCATGGAAGAAAATATTCATATTCATATTTGATATTTGTAATTTAGGAATAGGTTGTCTTGGCTTACTTGATTTACTTTATTCAACAGACTCGTGGTCCACAAAGATGATACACAGACAACACAACATATAAAGAATAAAAGACAAAATAAAATAAAAAAAAATAAAAATCTTATAAAAGACTTGCATACCAATGTTTCCACAGAGCCGATTGGCATCTTGGCGCACTGGGAGAGGGATGTGTTATTGATGCTGTGCAGTTTGGGAGGAGTTTGTCTCAACAAAATAATGAAGCCTTGGCGTAAATTCAAGCTGGAAGACTCTCTGGTCTCACCTGCATCATCCAGTCAGTTGTTCCCAACACCACTCTGCAGTCTGGAAATTGACCAAAGCTCTCACACAGCAACTGTCTTCGGTCAGAGGCCTCTTCAGATTTGCAGCAAGACTGACTGCCACTGAAGAGCCTTTCCGTCTACAGCATCATCATCATCATCGACTGTTTGAAGATGCTTACAATGTTTTTTCTCCCCTTTGAGAGAAGTAAAGTATTTTTGAATTGAATGATGATAATCTGCACAGAGCAAGAATCTTCCTCCTGCATAGTCAGCTGTTTGGATTTGTCAGTTGGCTTGCTACAGTAAAAATAAAATAAATAAATAAGTTGTTGCTTAGCAACATCAATATCATTGTTTTCCACGGTGAGACACTTAAACGCTTTTTAATTGTCAAAGCCTTTAACACAAATATGGGACAATGTGAAGTCCATTAGAGATGCAAGGGGATATTGCTAGCATTATTGTTGTGTTTCAATATGTAACGTGTGTCCCGTCATATGTACTGATTATTTACAAGTTACTCATAACTCTGGCAAGTAGAACAACAATTGAGCTGTAACTCAAACATACAACAAAAGGCTGTTTTGCAAAAACAATTCCAAAGCCTTTCTTTTGTTCATAGTCGGACAGTTAGCTCAATAGCCTTCAGCCCATGAGAAATAGTTAATGCACGGCCTATGGGTCTCTTTTGGGTTATTATCTAGTTAACCTCGCCTGACAGTGGAACCCCAAGCTCCAAGCGGGGGAAATGAACAAATTAGGTTTCCATCAATACTGCAATAAGCAGGGTTAAAGTGGCACGATTTGCATTAAAAACAGACCTACGTTCAAATATATGTCTCAGAAACACAAGTTAATAAAATACTGTATGTAATTTACAGACGGATTGTGTCGAGATGGATAACTTCTTTCAAGGATCGTCACATTTCTGATGACAGCAGCAGCGCGTTGTGAGCCATTTACAGTTACTAATGAAAAGGCACGTTTGTTCTTGTTTGTTTTTTATGGTTAAATGCGCCATCTTAGAAACAGTGTAGAATTATCTTTTTGCCATAACACAAAAGAAATCCAGTGATGCCAATAAAACTGCTCAGCTGTGTGTGTAGTGAGTGCATGAGGTCCTTGACTGAAGCATCTTAATTTCACTGTAGTGTTTTCCCCCAGCATTTCAATAAGAATCGTTAATTTGTGCCCCACAACAATCTGACTGCTGTAATTACTTTAGAAATCCACATTTTTAAAATAAGCAACAACAAAAAACCTTTAATAAGCAAACCTACCCAATGGCAAGAATGAGCGTATCCTCTGCTATCTAGTGTTAAAACGCCATTTAAATCCTAATGCCTCTTCAGATACAAAGCCAGTTCTACAGTATACAAAATATAAAGAATTTCATAAAGACACATATAACGATGAAAGAAAATGTTTCTGGAATTGTTAATATGGCTTTCTGCTCAGGATGGCATGGCGTAATGGATGCCACAAAGAAAACAAAAAAGTTACCTGTCAGTTGTACAGTGTGTCCCTTGTGACTGGGTTAAGTTTTAATAGCTGAATAAAATCTGAATGTCAGAAATTGGTATCTGTAAAAAAAAAACTGATTGGTGAGTTAATTTTAATTCTATCTCTAATGAGTAACATAATATATATATATATATATATATATATATATATATATTTTTTTTTTTTTTTTTTTTTTTTTTTTTTCCTGCCAAAAAATCGTCCAGGTTTGTTAGGAGGTGGTAGAAACTGGGTTCCATTTTTGTAGGGATTGCCAAAGACAAGAAAAAAAAATTGATGTAATCTGAGCAGCATAGGAAAATGTTGTCACTGTTTATGGTCCCTGGCTGGTTTTACAAATGCACCAATATACGCACAAGATGCAGCATGAAGAGTCATATTTCAATACTTCTCAATAATTTATGTTGCCTGAGCTGTGGTCACATTTTCACTTTCATTATAAGGTACTAATAGTTTTTTTTTCCCTTTTTCTTGGATTGCTTGTAAATAAAACATTAATCTTTGTCCTTCGTCCCCCAACTCTCAGTAATTGTCATGACTTAGCCGGAAGCAACCCCTTTAAATAAAATCCTGCTCAGAGCCTCATACAACCGCGGGTCCGTTCCGGCTTTAATGTTCTGCTTAAGAAGAGAATATTCAATCATTTCCAATATAAAAGAGAAATAGAAGCTCTAATCATTACAGTGCAAGATGAATTATATTATCTTGCTCCATAGCCTCGTTTAACGGAGATAATGCACGCTTAATTGGCAAAAGGACACCAATCAGAAGCCATATGCTCAAAGGCTGCAGATAGTCATTAATTAGTAAAAACGCAATTTCAAAAGCCATTTGTAAGAGCCCACCCCAACCCCAAGACACCCGCTCCGATATCGGCCACCACACTGCTGTCTTGAAAACGAGGCGTGAATAACAAACAATTAAAACAATCTGACTGCTTGTATCTGCTCGTGGCAAACAAACAAACGACCGCACGTGCGTTTATCCACACATTTTATTTCGCAACAGGTCCTCTCTCTCTCTCTCTCTCTCTCTCTCTCTCTCTCTCTCTCTCTCTTTCTCTTCCGAAAACCCCCAAAAGCCACTACTGCTGCTGCTGGCCGCCGCGCGCTCAGTGATTATTCCGCTCTCGCTCAGCTGAGTGTCGGCAGCTTCAAAGCTCAGCATCACTTTCTTTCCCGTCTCTTTCCCAGTCACCGCACTGCGATTCCGCGAGGTGAGCTCCACAGCTCCACAGCTCGGCACCTGACTGACTGTGCGCACTAGCAAGCAGCCCGCCGGGACACCGAAACCGGTTAAAAAAATAAAAATAAAAAAAAAGGTGGGGTGTGGAGAGGGACGACAAATGCTCGAGACCCGCGCCAGGTGGCCCCAGACCCGACGGGGAGGGAGACGAGCACAGCAGTGATGGGACAGTTTTCCGGAGGATGCTGCTGGAGTTTTTCCATCCTCGTGCTCCTTGGTTTGCAAGTCCCGGCGACGTTAGCTCGAGGTAAGCGCACGACTTTCACGAGCTCCAAGTCTGCGAGAATAAACTCAAAGGTGTGTAAATGGAGATGTTGCTTCGTTTGGCGCTGGCTGTACTTACCTTGGAGGGTGAAGTGGGGGGAAAAAATAAGTAATTTTCCTATTTCTCACGTGCGTGCACTTCATAAGAAGTACCACTGGATTTTATTGACGGCAAGTTTTTGTTCTGCTTGGCGTGTTTAATTACATATAATTGATGTTTTAGACTGTATAGACATGAAGTTGAATAATTTCTGCTCCTCGTATGCTGCATTAAAACTGGTCACGAAAAATAATTGCATGTTAGTGAGTGAAGAAGTGTCCACTAGTGCTTAGCTGCGTATGTGCGCTTTTATAATTAATTAATTTATTATTTTTTTTTACATCATTTTTACATGACAGGTCCTTCAGAGTTTAGTGAGGGGGAAAAAATAGTGATATTCAGCAGGTTCACATGTATCCAAAAGCGTGGGCAGTTGTTTTCACACATGATGCATTGTTCTCCTGTAGGCTTGGTGATGCAGGAAAATAATTGCTTAGTAGCAAAATTGTCCAGAAATGAATACATGATAATTACATGTTACGTGCAGCTTGCAAATCGTGGCCGCGGAGTGGATGATCATAAAGTCTTTTTCTCTGGGTGAATCCATGCTGACCCATTGACTTCCATTTAACTTGCATGCCAGTGTAACAAAGCAGCATTTGCAAGTCAATTAGTTAAGTAGCCCTGAAGGTTTTCATCTCTTTGCGTCGCAAGTTTTGAAATTAGCTTCGACTTGGAAATTTGCATAGCATACATATTAGATTAAGCATAAGTATCTTAAGTACAGCTTTTCATGCAAGGATCAGGCTGCTTTTGTTGTGATATATGGAAGGTCCTGGAGATGACCTTTAAAAAAAATACATAAAAAAAAACAGGCTTGCAATTGCATTTTGTAGCATCTCCACTGTGACCATATTACATTCGTGAAATGTTGCTGTGATGTTCAGAAAGAGTGACCAGGGCTTGGCAGGGAAACAATGCTACAACTGCATGAAAGTAAAATGTGCCTCTGTGTTTGAGGAGGCAGTTTATATAAGCTGCATAGGTCCTTTTTGCTGGCTGGCGATGGCTCTTACTCAGGCGGTTTGTGATAAATATTTATGTTTTTCAATAATATAAATGTCAGCAGTCAAGTACATTATGCAAACATGAAAGGATGCACAAAGGAAAAGCAACTCTAAGGGCAAAGAAATAGAAGAATTTTAAAGCATTTCTAAGTTATGGTTGAATTAAAAAAAAAAAACTACCTATATACATTTTGCATTCCCTGCAGTTTTCTCGTTAGGTTATTCATATTTTCTGAAAGAACAGCTATGTTCCAATTTTGTTACTCTCTATTTTTTTAATGGATTTTTCTTGTTACTTCTTCTCATAAGCCTTGTTATGAAAGTGATGCATTTACTTTTCATGAATTACATTGCAATGTTCAGTTCTCAAACAAAAATATGCATATTAGGAAAAAAAACACTTGTTTTTCTCTAGAGATTTAAAGATCTCAGTGTTTATTTATCTCAAGTGTCAATCACACTTGTTGTACTTGCGAATATACAGTGTATATATATATATATATATATATATATATATATATATATATATATATTGAACCAAGATATATTTAGCACCGATTCTCAGTATGATGCTCATAACATGTTTGTGACAAAACATAATTCAGCATTTTCTCTAAGTTGACAGCTAGTTTCTTTTGTGTTGGAACTGGAGCATTAACAGTTTGAGGGTGTGAGCTACTGATGTTCTGGCAACGACATGTTCTTCTGACACTGGAAGCAGCCGTTTTAATATCTCCAACGCTGTAGCCACACGCAGACATTTTGGCAGGCTTTCAGACCCTTCGTTTTTATTCGTTTTGGGCGCTAGGAGGATTAGCACTTGTCGGGAAATCTTTTTTGCACTTTCATTCTCCAGACACATTTTTCTCAGCCTATAAGTGTTGTTGTTGTCACCTAACCTGTCTTCCCTGCTGCTCCGCTCAGCACTATCAGATACCCAAACACAGTAAGAGGAAGCGCGGGCAAGGAAATAATCCCACTGTAAATAACAGAACAAGTTGGATGTAATGCTCACGCTGAGCTGAAATAGAGTGACTGCACATACATTTGCGGACTAATGTAATTACAGAACTTTCTATTGGTTTTAGAACAGTGTGAATCTCATAAAGGCTCCCAGAGGCTGTTGTTTCCTGATGCAGGCTTTATTTGTCATGTAAAGATTTCATCGTGTTTCAAATTGTTGGGGGGGAAAGTTAGTTACTTCAAATTTAATAGCAAAGAAGTAAAAGTGGCAAAGTCAAGAGAGTTGTACAGCTTGGATGATGACTTTCATGTACAGTAGGATGTTTTAGTATTCTAATAAGCAGTGAAATTGTATATATTTATTTATATTATACATATTTGACTTGGTAAGCGGAGTTTTTTGAGCCCAATTTTGGTTACTGGCTGAATCTGTAAACACAATGTGTGTAATAATGCACATAACTTTAGATCTCAGTTTAGTAAAAAGTGAAATTTCGTGGCTTTACCTTTATGCTGTGACTCATCCAACCACACAGATCCAGATTCAGTAACATTCAAAAACGTCTGAGTGGAAAACCAGGAATTTTGCATATCATGCTTTTCTAAATCTTGCAGCTATGTTGGGGGTGGGGGATAAATACATCTATACTTTACAGTCACTTAGTTCTAATTATGCTGCAGGTGTGCTATCTCTCTGCATCTCTCTTTAAGGTCACTGCAGTTTAGTGGAAATGTAATTTTTAGATCCTCTACATGCAGTTTATTATTCTCAATGCCTCACCTCTCAGTCTTAAGGCTTTAAAATGAACCAAAAGCTTAAAGTATAGCATAACAACACTGACATATTCTGCTGTTTCTTGGGTATTTTCCATTGTTGTAATGCCCCATCATTGATATTGCTTGGCTTTAGGCTTTAAATGATGACTCTTTGAGGAAATAAACATCTGTGAAGTTTACTTACTAAACCCAGTTCTTGGTACACTTTAACTCCAGTTGTCCAGCACTGTTTAAAACGCACGATCTGGTCATTAAACAGGACTCTCCTTCCCTCGGTCCTCGTCACCTGCTCCCCGCCACCAGCCAAACACTTGAGGGAAAAGGAGCACTATGTAGCTCACACATAATTATACACTACATTCACTTGCTCTTGGATATCAGGTATTTACTCATTTCAACACTCGTTTGGATAGTATTTGGGTTTACATTCCACAATGCAATTTAAAGCATTTTTAACGTATTATTTGCTCTTGTATTATGCCCCCTATCTGTCTTTTATGCTTGCCACCGGTATAGTTTTTGTGGCTGAGATGCAAATGCTTACAGATAGTGTTGTAGGTTTGTATGTTGTTAAAATGTTATTTAGGTACTGATAAGCTTAGTTTCAAAATGAAAGTAACACCTCAGTCTGAAATGTGTAGCTTGTTTGCCCAAAGCAAGACACCAGCATCTCTAAATGTATAGAGAAGCTGGAGGAGCAGCAGCTTTGTGTCCTTCCTTACGAATGCCAAATTAACCTTAGATCACGTTCAGCTGAACAAACACCATTTTCAGCCCTTTTGTAACTAAAATGTCTTGCATTGCAAATTTTACATCACAACAACACAGCAGTGCTCCAAAGCCCAGGCACAATACAAGAAATTTCATTTTATTGTTTGATCAAAACGATTCAGCAAGCTCTTTGTTGAGGATTCACATGGGAGAACATGTAATCCAGACAACCTGCTGGTAGAAAAGCCTCATGGTCTGGCATGGTTAAAAAAACAAACAAAAAAAGACTGTATAGATGGGCAAGAAGAGAGCCAGAGAATGGAGAATAAAGGGCAATGGAGTCATCTCTGACATGTTTTATTTATCTCAGAAATGACTGCCGGAATCTTGCTCAAGCTTCGAGTTTGATTTCACTGACGTTTCACACGATATGAACTCAGTGGCACAGTTGGGAAGGCATCCACAGTTGTGTTATGGTGGTCATACTGCCCACTTCACTACTGTATTATTCAAAGGGAGTCCATTACTTTATTCAAACCCATCAAGCCCCTCTCCCATCATTTCCTCTCGACATTCAAAGAAAACCAGGCTCACCAAGAGCCAAAGACGGGTAGGGGGTACTGCTTAGGGAAAATGGACTTTAAAGCAAAGCATTTTGTAACCTTATACTGGGAAGCTTTAAAGTACAAGAAAATGTATTCTGTAAGATATTAAAATAGAGCAGTGAAGTTTTATGGCATACCTGTATGACTATTTTGTTGAGTCTTGAGAATTTCATTTAGCTTTTTCTATAAGGAAGAAGGAATCAGCCTAGCAACCATTTGTTTTCTCCTTAAAAAAAGTTCCTGCTTTCAGTCATAAACATTTTTTTTTTTTTTTTTTTTTTTTACCCCTCCAGGGGGTCTTTTTGTGGGCTCTAGAGTCCCTTTTTACAAAGTAGGCTGACAGGAAAGGGGGAAGGAGAGGGGGGGAAGACATGCGGTAAATGTCGCCGGGTCCGGGAGTCGAACCCACGACAGCCGCGTCGAGGACTTGAGGCCTCCAAATGTGGGTTGCGCTAACCACTACGCCACCACGGCACACCCAGTCATAAACATTTCAATGGCTAAATAAGGTTGTGTTTATGTATAGATTGTTTTGCTTCCAATTTCCTGTTTGTCTTGTCTTTTTTCAGTTTTAGAGCCTTAAATTGTTCTGATATAGTACCTTAGTTTTTTTGTCAAAAAGTACTGAATATTCTGGCCCAAATTCTGATCTAAAGATACTTGTAAAATTACCCCATACTTGCATTGAATTATTAATGCTAACGTAATAAAGTAATATTACCTGCTTTTAAAAAAGAGAACAGATACATCTCCATGAACTCTTATATGGTTTTCCAAGACACTCTGGACTGCATCAACAAAGACATTCACATAGTTACACACTTATCTAGGGATCATATTTTAACTATTCCCCATCAGTTACACGTGCTGCGTGTTTTCATGCATGCATCGTTCGACACAGTGCTAGTTTTTAATGTTCCATGTATGTTAGGGCGTGGAGACAATGACAGCATGTCAAGTGGGGCCATTTGCGTTACCTGTTTGCCTTGCAGCCTCTTCTCCTCAGCCTTGAGGCTTTCTCTTCAGCAAGACCCGGCATTGCTGTTATGTTTTTATACCGCTGAAAGGAAAGCCTTGGAGATAACTGCCCATCCCAAATGCACTCTTCAATGCCTCACTGGCCAACTCAAGGGCATTGCCACAAATGTTAGATTCAAACCATACACTGTTTACCTCAATGAGAAATGTTGTCCACACATCTATCTTTCTTTTTTCTGTCTTTCTCTTTCTGTGTTTCTTTCTGAACTTCCAGTTTGTGCCGATATGTTGCACTCTTGTACCCTCTAAAGTGCATTTATTTCATAAATGCCTCAGCCCTTCATCCTTTCTCGTTGCCCACTCTTCTCTCGCAATTTCTTTCAATGTAATTTAGTTTCAGTGGATTGTAGCTCTGACAAATGCTTGGGTTGTGTATCATTTCTCAACTCACCTGACTAAAGAAGAAAGGAGAGCTCGGTGTGGAGCGGAGGAATAAAACCACAGGGAGAGCGAAAGACGAATAGGAAGGTTACAGTGCAGAATCCTTAAGCAGCTCATGTTATCAGTAACTGCCACAGCATTTTGTCAGTAACAGCAAGGGCCTGTCACTGCTCTTCCTGATGAATTAATTTCAAGAGTAATCAAAAGCAAATACATATTTAATGACTTTGATCCTAAAGAGAGGGAGTATTTTTGGCACCCAGTAGTAACAATGACCATAAACGAATTTTATTGTTAAAATGAACAACAATTAATTGTTGTTAATTAACAATTAACAACAACAGGTCTTCATCAGGTTTTTGATTTAGATGTGATGTACCATATTCCTTCACCATTGAAGCCAATTTTGGCATAAAGCTATGAATTTTACTTTCAATATGCATGCATATATTTTCATTTTTTTTTCCTTTTAGTTGTAAAAAAAATAAAGTGGGTTACTAAAAAGGTAAAAAATTAATTCTCATAAGGATTCTGTCTCTAACAAGTATTGGACTCTTGTGACCCATCAGAAAAGGCATGCGTTAGGTGGTTTAATTCAGTCATGACATTTATCCTAATCTCTTGTAAATTAATTTTTTGCGGGGGCATTTTGAGTGTGTTTTTAATCATTTTATAGCATGACAATTTAAATGAATCTTTGAGTTGTCATTAAAATTATTTGACTAAATGCGCTGCCCCAATGTGGAGTTGTCTATAAATGACATATACAGATCTGCCAATCACTCGTCCAGATATCAGGATTATTTTTTTTAATTTTCTTTAAGCCCATAAAAACTACCCTTGTTTGGTCTATAAACAAGTCAACCATCAGGCTTTACTTTGAAGCTTTTTTTGTTGAGATGAATAAAAATTAAATAGCTTGGTAGCATATGCTTTGATGGATAGCCGATAATATTCTTATGTCTTTTCCACTGGAGCTACTTCTTGCATCAAAGTATCTGCTGCACATTTTTCCTCTTTTATGTGTTATAATACATAACACATAAAACAAATAGCAATCCACATCAGAGCTCAAAGAAAATCAGAAATTAGTATTGGTCAGGGAAACCCTGATCAGTGCATCTCTGATATAACTTCAAGCTTTCCCAAGAAGCAACAGTTACAACAGACACTCTTTGTTTTAATTATGTAACCGTTGGTTACCTCTGATAGGCCGGTTATGTTTAAAAGTCCTTGTCAAATATTTTTTCCTTTTTTTTTTACCCCTCCAGGGGGTCTTTTTGTGGGCTCTAGTGTCCCTTATATGATAGTAGGCTGACAGGAAACGGGGAAGGAGAGGGGGGAAGACATGCGGCAAATGTCGTCGGGTCCGGGAGTCGAACCCGCGACGGCCGCGTCAAGGACTCAAGGCCTCCAAATGCGGGTCGCGCTAACCACTACGCCACCACGGCACGCCCATTGTCAAATATTTTTAATGGGATGCAATGATATAAAATTTGGACTGATATTGATATCTGATGATATGACCACAATGCTTGATACACAATATGTACCAATTCTGTAACATTATATATGTTTCTCTACCCTTCTGACACCATAAAAATGACATCCCACAATTCCACGCTGCTTGATTGTCACATGACCAAACAAATAACACATGGTCAACACTCTCTCCTCCTTAAGCAAATGCACAAACATCTACGAGATGGAAATACTTATCAGTTGCTAATATTGACCCAGTTTTACTTATGGGATCAATATTGATGTGCTAAAAATGAGTAACATTGACCGATACCAACATTATGCTTATATATTGAATGTTTCTAATTGGCATTATAAGGGATTTGTTTTTCTTTAGGTGCAGGGTTAAAAAAAGAAAAGACAGAAAATATCTTGAAACAAATAAAAAGAAAGGTCAATGTAATCATGTGAACATCCCTAATTTATGGAATGTGGAGAAAATTTTGTTTATACTAACTTACTTAAGAAAAGTACGTTTCAGTAAATATAGGGGACATGCCCAGAAAATACATTAAATAAATGTGCGCAAGTAAAATCTTGTACAAAATTCTTGCTTTTTCCCCCATGTTTAAATTATAAAATGTGTTCATATATTCTATTTTCCATCCATCCATCCATTTTCTGTTCACCCTTGTCCCTAATGGGGTCGGGAGGGTTGCTGGTGCCTCTCCAGCTACATTCCGGGCGAGAGGTGGGGTTCACCCCGGACAGGTCGCCAGTCTGTCGCAGGGCAATATATTTTTCTTTTAAAATTTATTTCAGCTCTCACTCTTTCTAACTTAGAACAACAACAACAAAAATTCAGTGACACAAGTTGCAGAAAAAGAAAGAGGCTCAGGCTGTATTTCTTTCAGCACTATATGTTCTCAAATTCTGTTTGATTCTTTTGTAGGTGTCAGAAATACAAGATGAGGTTTAAGAGTCCCTCTTGGCATATGAAACCTGCATAATAACTCTCTGAAGTCATGCGTGGCAGAATGTTGTAAAACCAACAAGGCTCTATCATTCATAAATTGAAGCACAGAGCAGTTAGGTAGGTCCTTCATGCTTTCTCTTCAGAGTCGTTCAATCTTCTTTCAACAGAGTGAGTGTTCAGAAACACTGTTCTAAAGAAGTGCATAAACCAACATGTGCCTAAAGAAACTACCAAGGATACAGCAGAGCAAGGAGAATGTAGACGGTGTTCAAAATTAGGTGACTTCTGAAGGCAACTGGGTGCACTTGATTTTATTTAGAGGTGTCACAGTAATTAGTCAGGCTCTCTTTCTGAAAAAATAGAATAACTTGTATCCTTTTTTTCACTCTACAATAATGTGTTACTTCAAGTTAGTGTATCACATAAATTCCAAATTAAGTACGCCAAAGATCGTGGTGGAAATGTGAAAATATATAAATGCATTTGGTGCTTTTATCATTTTAAAATAGACTATTTTATACAAGTTGTGGAAAAAAGGAAACTAAAAACCAGGAGAGCATGACCAGCTGCTAATACTCCCACTATTAAAGATAAATTACAAACAAAATCAAATAGAAATGAAACAAATATTTTAATAAAAAATAAGTAAGTTGGCCAATGTGTTGCATTATTTCAAAAAGTCGCCGGTGTAGAACTGAATGTAGATTTTGTAAATGAATAAAGTTGAAGATAAATCGTAACTTTATTGTCCCCAATGGGAAATTTGTTTGCAGCGGGTCCACTCATCAAACATCTACATAAAAAAAGAAAGAAAACAGTAACAACCAAATTTTTTAAGTGTCGGCATCAACAAAGAGTAATAAGCAATAGTGTTGGAAATGGTGCTTATGGTTTTATGTTATGAAGCATAATGGCAGCAGCAGGCACAAAAGAAACTATAGTTTTAACTGTAGGCACTTTTAAAGATAAACTGTTGTAGATGATCGATGATGAGATGGATTATCCAACAATCAAAACCACTAGAAATGGTTAACATTTAGGAATTTTTGAATAAGACTGTGGATTAAAATATTTGTTGTATTTCCTACCAAGTCGTTTTAATACATTAAAGACAATCCAATCAATGAATGTACTATAGAAGCCACTCGATTGTTGAATCATCACATGTTGGCAATTTCATAGGAATCGTCTCATATTCTCGTCCGTTCTACAGTATTTACTTTTTAAACCTAATTGACTCCCTGTTACATAAAAATTAGCACATATAATCCAAATTAGTAGCATTTAAAGTGAATGTGCTGTCAGTAGATTGACTGTAGCAGCACAGTAGCAGAAAGATCAGTGGTGTGAAGAGTCCCATGCTGTGAAACAGCAGCTTAGCCAAATGCAGACAACACACACGCCATGCTACCCGTGTGACTGTGAGACATAAACCCTCCCAGGAATTTCTCAAGATGTTACCACATGTCATGTGTAAATTAGGACATTGTAGATATGACTGCATCACTGCTGATGTTCTTTGTATGTGTGTACGTGTTTTGTTTTTTTTGGCATCTGTGGTGATGCTGATATTTTAATAAATTAGAATTTAATCAAAGGACTTTTATTTACATATCTTCCCGTCCCTCTTGTATTGGAAACAGTTTCTCATAACAGGGCTTAAAAAGGCAATGCTAGAATATACTGGAAATACAATGTTGCATAAAATTTTGTATTTATGTTTCTTTCACTTCCAAAGCATTTCTAGTAATTTGTCATGTTTGGTTCCTGGTTGAACCTAAAAGCAGGCAGGACCAGAGGCAGAAAGGTGAAGTGATAAGTTTCTAGTAATGGAAAATAAAGTCTTACAGAGCTGCTATGAAAGGAACAGGGCATGGAACGGGCATGAGTATGGAACAAAACAAGAAGGAGGTTGAATAGAGGTGGAAAAATGACAAAGGAACCAGATGAACGGATCAAAGAAGATGTGGTACAGCTGTGGCAGAAGGAGACCAGGTATACTGAGGGGGGAGGATAACTAACAAAGTGATCTAAACTAAGACACGAGAGGAACCATAACACAATAATGCAGTAAAAGAGTTACCCGGATTTGAGAAACACAGCACGAGAAAAAACAAAGAACCTCAACACAAAACGCTTGACTAACATCTCCAAGTCATTGATTGCCTCTCAAAACAACCATCTAAATCTTATTGGTATGGTGATCAGTGATATTTTGAGATGCTAAGATGTTATTTGAAAAACAAAAACAAAACTTAAAAAAAATAAAATCTCAGGGGCGGTGTTACTACTTTCTCTGCACCTGACTGAGCAGAATGAAGATGATGTTGGAATCCCTGCAGCTTGTCTCATTTTCATTAAAGAAATTCCAGCAGGTTTGCCAAAAAAAAAAAAATCCTTCTTATTGAACAGTGAGTATAATCTTTAGGGGACAAAAGGCACATCTATGTTTAGTTTGATTCACAATGTCTTCCTTTTCAGCTGTTTACCTCTCTTACATTGTTTTGTGTTTGCATTCAGCAGCAAAGAGCAAGTGAGTTTAATAAAAGGGTAAAGCTTAGGCAGCACAACTTCCAGCATGCCTGCTGTATTGTCCCTTTTTAAAGGTGCTCTGCATCACATCTTAGACCCTTTTGGCTATGATCAGCAAATAGTGTCTTTATTAACAATCACCATGGCATTTCTTAGCTGCTTCTTTTACTCATCTAGCGAGGGCGGCTTAAGTAGGATTGTATGACGTTGTGTAAAATAGAGTTGAAAGGGGATGCGTCTATCGATTTAACTTAAAAATCTCAGCATTTTCTCATTATTGCAATGATAAACTGATGATTTGTGTTTTGTTTTTGGCATTTTTCTGCTGCCTGTCTTTGGTGCCAGTGTTATAAGCCTATGACGACATCAGTTTCATGTTTCACTCGTTTATATTGAGCGACATTTAACCAATAAAGAATTACGCGTTTCAAAAGAAAAAGATACATTTAAATTACCTCTTGACTTAGTTTAATCTTTTCTTTTCATTCTGTATGAACTTTGTTTGGGTTAATTTAAAAGCTTATCTACTCTTGGGGTTGAATGTTTTCCTTTTTCTTTCTGAACACTGATGCAAGGTTATGCATGTGTAGCTTTGATGAGGTTCCCCTTCAGCCAAGGACTCCCCTTTGTCATTAAGACAGATAACATCTATCCGGCTCATCGATACATTCATTTAAAGAGTACTTTTGTTTCAACCCGCAGACAGGGCAATCAATAAATAGCTTTGCCTATTTCAGCCTCATTCTATCTTGATTCAGCCCCAGTTGAAATAAAAATAACATTTTGCAGGGCTTCACATTTTATGTTTCTTAAGATCTATTATATAAGTAGAAACGTTAAAGTTTTACATGGACAAACTATGCGTAAAACCCCCCCAGGAAAGTAGATGTAATTAAACACAAATAAAAACTGGCTAAAAAGAAAAAAAATTGAAACAAATACTGTTTGCAGCTAATGGTTAGCTAGTTGTTGTATTTTCAAAATTCCTCTGTATCTTGTTTGTTTGCCAGACTGTCACAGTTTCTGTTTTCTACCACGTACCAGAAAACTGTCACACAAACAATTAGCAGTGGCCGAAGATTTTTCTAATTTTTGAAAAAGCTTTGACTGTTGTCAGCCAGCCTGTTGAGAAAAAGGAGAATTGGTTCCTTTCTAAAATAAGCATAAGCGTCTCAAACAGAGATACGACGGGGCGAAAAGCTTATCACACCCATTAATTCTTGGGCACCATATATCTTCACCACAAGGTGACATGTTGACATTAAACCACGCATTACCAGAAACACTTCACTTTAACAAGAAATATCGTCATTCTGATATTGCAACATTAGTGCATTCCTGTTGAACTTTACAGCTCTGCTATTTTCCCCACATTCAAACAAATCAAAAAAACAAGAATTAAACAGATACCTTGTTATGTTGGTTAACATTTTTCAGTCTGTTTCTTAGAAAATCAGCAGAATTTGAGGCCAGATTGTTGATGTGCCGGGAAAGTTTTTGTAGGATATGCAGTTTTTCACAGTAATGTTATGGCATTTGTTCCAAACATATAGCCTATTTTGAGTTTAGAGTTTGATATGATGCTGTAACTTAGGCTTGCTGATCAGAAAAACGCTGCATTTGAAATTCAACAAAGGTCGTAAATTCTCAAGCGTCGATTGCATTACGCTAACCTGGCCAAGCTAAAAGAAAAAGTATTTATTTCCCTCAATATCTCTTACTTTTGCAAAAGAATCAGTCCTTGGTGTCAACAGACATATCTATTATTTGTGTGAGAAACTGCACATCACACTGTTGCACATCTACAGTATTTCATTCAGATGATTTTTTATTTTTTGGGGGGGAATTGTTCACCTGTCATGGTCTTCAGCCTACGCATACATGTGCTGACAAGACCCATACTCAAAGCACTGAAATGAAAGAGCAACTGAAATTGAAATGTCAGCTTGAAATGAGCATGCCATGAATTAGAATGTAGACAAAAAAAACAAGCTGTTATGCAGCAGAATATTGTTGCAACTTTTTTTGGCATGCATTGTTTATCAAGTACGTCCAACTCTTTGATTAGAAAAGGGGTATACGAGTGTTTCCACTGAAAGCTTTCCTGCTGCTGACTGTCACGTTGAAGCTGCAGCGATGCTTTTATTCTAATTCCCCGTAAAGCTTCTAGAGATTTGTTAATATCTAGGTATTGCTCGCATTTCCCTTGCAAATTCGTGCTGTATTTCTGTAATCCAAACAAGTCCAGAGAATGTGATTATCAAAACCAATTCCAATCGGCAGTCCACATTCACCCTGTATTTATTTCAGACTTTATCTCCTCAGTAAACCTCTTTTTAATGTTGATTTGTATGGTTTACTCAGAAACCACCCCATCTGATGGGAATCTTTACATGGAAAGAAATGGGATTAGAAAATGTAAAGAAACTGATTAGATAGAGTGAGCTAATCGATGCAAAGCAGGTTGCACAAACAGATCCCTTTTTTCTCTCCACGGGGTAATCTTCCAGTTTGATTTTGTGAAGCTTGTGTGTGGGCGGGTTCTTGAGAGGACCAATTACATTATGGTGGGGCTCTAACCTCCTACCTGGACTGGTCCTGATCCACATTCAGTGGATCATTTTCTGGTTTTGACCAACCAATGGCAGCAATCAGATCTTGCATCACAAGAAAACAAAATTGTCATAACTAAATTTGTGATTGGGTCATTTGGACAATCTGGACAACAGAGACAAATGTTCACAAACATTTGTGAACATTGTTCACAATGTCTCCTAATGTCTACATGCGGACTTCGCATATAGAGCTCCTGAGACAACCCTGACCCTGATTTTGACCTTTGGGGGGGGAAAAAAAGTTTAAGAATCCCCTATTATTCTGAGCACTAAGAATACAATATCAGTACAAGTATATAAGTTTGCATTTAATGTCCTTGCTGCAGGCTTTTTACAGTGTAGCTACCAGATAATGGAGTAATGCACCCCTGACACTCAGCTCTCTCCGCTGACCTACAAGGTGTATGATAACCTACAGAACTACTTAGTTTGTTTTCAAGGCTAATAGAGAACACTCCCAAAGGCACAGTAGAACTGGTGATGCTATTACCCGTCCCACAGGGATTCCCCCATTGGTGTGGAGTCTATTTTACCATTTTCATTAAATAACTAGACATCATAGCTAATTGTAATCCTATATACAATATTCCATGTTTTACACCTTGTTTTCTATATTAATGTTTTATGAAATCCATAAAAATCTGAAATAAAACAAGCTTCTTTTTTTTTTAACAAGGCAAACATGTATGCATACTTAACACATTTATTAGAATTCAGGGGGAATTTTTGTTTCTCTATCCACAATGAAGCTGCTTGAATCTGCTTGTTGTTTCCTACAATCATTGCTGTGAATTCAGCCTCTTTAAGTTTGCAATGTATTTATCATGTTACATATAAAAATGAGAAATATTGTGCTAAGTACACATAATTGGATCGTTACTTCTTGCAGTTTAATTACAGGTCACAGTATATACCTACTCCACAGGAGAGTTGATGGTCTATAATTTAAACTTAAAATTTAACGTGTTTGGAAATCATAGTTTTACTAACAAGTTGCACTATGTTAGAAAAACATGTAGTTGTGATATTACTGCTGCTGAATATTATGACTATTGTAGTTAACCAATATTTTCCTTGCTCTTAACTCTGATTTGTCATTATAGTTTCCATACCAATTTTTAAAAATAACTTTACCATCTCAGCCACAAAAAATATATACAGTGTGCATCAAGGGCAAATAAAGACTGTCAAACTGCAAAAAATTAATTTGTGACAAGAGTCAACGCACAGCACTTCAAATATCATCATCAAGCTAATAATGCATGCAAGCAGGATATTAAGAATTAAATATTTTAATTACTTAGAAGCTTGTAGTTTATATTGTGAAGCTCTAAGTTGTATGGGTTTTATAACTTGCCTTACGTAATGAGAATGTTATACTATTAGGTATTTGTAGCATCACAATGACTGTGTAAAAAGTGGAGAAATATGTTTGACCCCTTTAAGTGAGCTGAAGTATTTTAAGGTTGTAGAAAACTTTTTACGGTGTCACTCTAAAGCCAAAATCTCAGCCATTGGTAACAATAACATTAGTGTTGAAAAGATATAAACATGCTGTTCTGTGCCGTCTCACTAGCTAAGCTATATACATGCACATTTGATATGACAGATTGATGACTGACGTCAGACTTTTCATTTTTAATCAAAAAACAGTGTCTTCACTAACGGCTCCCATTATGCAGCAAGTTATGCAGTAAGTAATCTGATTACAAAAACATATAGCGCTATATTTATGCTGTAAACAGTTCTTCCTTTTTTCTCTAAAGGTAGTTTTTTTTTTCTGTTGCTTTTGATCCTTGATCTCAGTTGTTTTCCTACAGCTATTGCCAAGAAGTACAACTCAAATCCTGCTGTCTGGTCTCTAAGTTGTCTAATTTATAGTCGATTAGAAAATAATTTCTGTCGTTCTGGCATCACCAACACAGGAAGCTCTTCATTAGAGATTAAACAAGACCTCCTGTCAAACGTTGCACAATTGAAAGGTCACTTATTTTTCCTCAACAGGAAGTATGTTTCATGAAGAACTTTTCAGCTGCAGTTAGCATAACTTTCACCAGTTAAACTAATGTACCTGTCCATGTCTGTGATTGCAAAATGGTTGGACTGCTCCGACAGCAACTTGCCCAACGGAGCTATTTTCAGCCATAGAATTTCATTCAGGGACACAGTTTTCTTTTTAAGCCTAACAAGGGTTGATAATGCAGCAGAAATATAAAAAGACAGAATGAAGTGAATTTTCTTACCAGGAAGCCAATGCAATTTTGTATTATTTTTTGGTTTCTAGGAGAGAGATACTCCAACTGGGGGAAAATAGTAGTTGTTTTTTTCCCTCTCCGGTGTTTACGGTTCCCTTACAACTGGTGTATTGCTGTCACTGTGAGAAATGTCACAAAGATCTGGGCATCACATAGACATTCATGAATAGTCTTGCTGTGCCGCACTGTGCAGACAGACATGACAGAATTTACGCCACGAAGGTGGGAACGGACAGCGGAGCTGGGACTTGGGGGTATGAATTAGTCCTTAGCGTTTAATTCCCCACCACTTTCAGATTGTTTATGACATTGACAGGCAAGGTGAGAAAGTTGTGCAAACACAGGAAGTAGCAAACATTGGCTTGCTAAAAACGCTAAAGTTGGCATCCAATGTGTACTTAAACACTCGTTGATGAGAACTCAGAACATTAATGCTGGTCAAAGCAACTTACCATACTTTTAACAGCTTACCGTTTGTGTTAAAACAGATTTGATTTGGTTCCATAAACTACAGGTATATGTGGTGTAATAGACTGAATGACATCCATCTGATAAGAGAAGAATGTTTATTTTAGTCATTAGAGACTTGACACTTGACTTGGTCTTTAAACGAAATGACTTGTGAACATAAAACCTAAATCACTTTTAGGGGTTTTTCTGCTCCACTTGATATAGTTGATTTAGTTGTAACATTTATGTGTTCTGTTTTCCTTATCAAATACCTTCTTTGCATTTAAAACAACCGTGCTAATTGGGATTATAGTTGTAAGATGCCCAACTCCTCCAACAAGCCTGGACTTTGGATTTCCGGTCTTAAAATTAATGAATGAGCTCAACTCGATAAGAAGTGCAAACTTAGGTTATGACGCTGCGTTTTAATAAGTGACTGCTGAGGAATATTTGCTGTTCCACCTTCTTTCCAATTTCAGGCTCTCTGTGGCAGCATTTTAACCCACCTACTCATGAGGCCCAATTTTCCTCTCCATGACTCATAAGAAGGGCTGATCCGTTATATTGATAGAGATTTAGAAGAGTCCTTTCTATTTGCCTTTACATCTCTACAACACAGTGGAGGGTAGATAATAAAGAGCTTTGTTTAATCAAAGAAAATGGCAGATATGAATTACAGGCCCGACCATTTTTATTGGCACTCTAGTGAGGATGGACAAAAAGCCTTTTGAATAATATCCTCTTTTATTGCAGAGACATAAAGCCAACTTTAAGCTTGAGTATATTCATTCAGTGGCCCAATCACTGCTACCCCAGCTGTCAATACTTCCTGAAATGCCCTTTTGCTAATAAGGAAGCATTTAGGGTGTTTTAATACATGATAGTCTAGTAGACTCTGTTCAATTTGGGACCAAAGCTACAACATTTGTTACATTTTTGTACTTTTTCTCTCACTGACTGATAATAATGAAGCAGTGAATGTCATAAAGCAGACATGACATCAGCATGCCTCTACCAAGGCTGTTTTGTTGGCGTTACCTTGGCATGCTAGTGAAATGCACAGGAATCCTTGTTACCAAGTTTTGTTTTAAGTTTAATTATTTAAAGGAAGAAAAACTTATGTAAAAAATTTTATGCTCCTGTTATTTTTGTAGTCACATTTTTTCCTGAGCATTTCCGTTTCTGTATGTGTGTATAAATATTAATGTGATTTGTTCCCAGAAGGGTAATCTTGGGAGTGAAGTGATGACAAAAAGATCCTTTGTGGTCTAATTGTGGTTTTTAGTGTCATTGATTTGTCTTTGTATGCATCCCCAACCACACAGCATGCAGTCGTACTAATTTATATCTCTTGCTCATTCTCATCTGTTCAAGATTTCTTTTTGTGTGCAAAAAAGTTTTTTTGGTCCTGACAAATCGCATGTTTTATATCTGTAACAAGGGAATGTTGCAGCATTACGTAAATGCAAATGCATGCACCTGTGCAATGTTAATTTTCCAAGCCATCAAGCTTTATCAGCGTATGTGAGGGAAAGTGCAGTTGTGAAGAATACGTATCAGAATATTTACTTCACCTTGATTGCTGACTCCTCTGACTCATCAGTTTTAAATATATTTTTTCCTTACAGAAACTACTTTCTTTTTTTTTTTACTTGCACGCTGCTGAGAGTTTTGTGTTTCACTTTACCTGCTTTTCATCTACTAAAAGAACAGGTTTATAACTGAGGCTACCTTTTACTTTAGGTTTACGGCCTTGAAGTAAAGATGAACACTCATACAAAACAGCTCTTGTATTTAAAAACAGGAGAAACACATAATATATTGCATCAGTTAACTATCATAATGATATTTACAGTTGTATTAAAATCTATATGACGTATCTTAATACAAACACAGAACTGATGCAGAGGTGTGTTGACAGCCATTGTCTTTAAAATCAATCACCTGTTTCATACAAATCACATATAATTCACTTCCTTTATACTGTATTGTAGATTAAATATTTTAATATAAAACCTTCACCCTAAAATATATCAATAATCTTCTGTTATAATTCTGGCTCTATATCTAGACACTTTTCTAATGAGAATTGGTACAACTATAGATAAATAATCCAATGATTTAATAGGGTTGAGGTAATGGCCTTTCTACAATCCTAATATTACCTCTCTTTATTCATCACCAACTCAATTCTGATGTGTGGTGATAATTTTTATTTTCGAGCGCTGAGCTTGAATAATTTGGAGACAGTCTTCCTTCATTATTCCACCCACTTTGAGCAGTGCACACATACCAGTCTTAGAATGACGCTACCACCAACAGGCTTGGCAGTGTTTATACTGTTCTTTGGGTGAAAGCCTCACTGTCCACCTTCTTAGCATAATTTCTTTTTTCCAAAAAGCTTTTGGAATAACTCCAAGTTAAACACTATTTAACATGTATAGACTTTTCTTAAAAGCGAGGTTTGTGTCAGGAAAGCAGAACTGGTTTTAGCCCCAGTTTTGCTTCAACCCTGGAGCAATCTCTGTGAAGGGTTGTACAGAGCAGGTGGAACATGAAGGGGAATGGAGTGACAAAAATACTCTGGTCCAGCTACCATTCTCCCTTAAGATGTTAAATTAAGTAAAATTACCCTTTCCTTCAGCTGAGAGCTCTGATATGAGCCTGTGATATTTTCTACAGTGTAGAAAGGGACATCAGTGCATCCTTTATTGCTTTCCTCAAAATATGACAAATTCAACTATGCTGTATTATTACTACCACATCTAGCATCCACATCATTAAAAGCCATGGTCAGTTATACTTTATACAGTCTTTCTTTTTGGGATTCTTGTAGAAAAATATGAAAACTCCAGAGCGAGTCCATCTACGATTATTATTAATGTGACATTATATTTAACTTTTCATGGCTTATTCTTCCCTTCTTCTATTGATGCAAATAGCCACCTTCAGGATGAAGTAATATTTTCACAGAGTTGGTTGCCTATTTCAGCAGCCGGCATGAAAGAACAGTACGAGAACCCACAGGGCGATGCAGCTGAAGTGTCTTGTATTCCATCTTTGTAAAAGTTATACTTGCACCATATCTAACCCATACTGAGGCCCTGTGTAAGTGCTTTCTTTCGTCTCATTTTCAAGTCCTTCAGACTTCTTGTATTTCAGTTGAGATCAGTGACAGGTGTTCAGGGGAAGCTTTTCTTTTCTTCCACCTATAAAGTCAGATACAAAGACTGATATATTTTTGACACCAAATATATTCTTTCTCCAACGTAAAGAGAAAAGAACACAATCAATGTTCAGAGCCATTTTTCAAGGTTAAGCTAACATGACACAAGCTAACCCTCTTCCTATAACTAAATGTTTTCTTTATATAAGTCTTGTTTCTCTATTCCTGAGATCAGCTTGAATCATATTAGATGCTTGTTCATTGTTTCTTCTTTATAGAATAACAAACAGATGTTCAAATGAGAGAACTATTTATGAAGCTACTTTTGGAACATATTTGCATTGAAATATTTGAACTAGTCTTAAGATATTTGAATGGAAATGTGTTGCAAGAGACGCTTTAAAAATATTTTTTTTTCCTTGATGGCTGGTTAACTCTGATTGCATGGGTGCACTTCAGTTGTCACATATTGCAGTTTAATTTCTTGCTCCCACTCAAACATTTTGCCTCAATTTTCCTGTAGATGAATTACAGAATTTAGGAAATTTACTTTGTATCTTTCATATATATATATATATATATATATATATATATATATATATATATATATATATATATATATATATATATATATATATATATATATATATACTGCTCAAAAAATAAAGGGAACACTTAAACAACACAATATAACTCCAAGTAAATCAAACTTCTGTGAAATCAAACTGTCCACTTAGGAAGCAACACTGATTGACAATCAATTTCACCTGCTGTTGTGCAAATGGAACTTTGTACAGAACAAAGTATTCAATGAGAATATTTCTTTCATTCAGATCTAGGATGTGTTATTTGAGTGTTCCCTTTGTTTTTTGAGCATAATTATAATATTGGAAGTGGGAATATTAAAGCAGACCATTAACCCTTCCAGATCGAACGTATTGGCAGCGATCCAGCCAAATTTGCAGTGCCACACTTTGCTCTTCCTGAAAAATTCCAGTGGTTTCTGAAAGGGGAGACGTTGCACTTTCCAGGCAATATTGGGTAATTACAGTAATTTCACCTTGCCATATCAGGGAGTGAAATTAATCTGAGGGGCATTCTTTTAATAGAAAATAACTTGCTAGATATTGAAAGTTTCAGTTTTTATGGATAAATGAGCAAATATATTTTTACTCACAGGACAATTAAAAAACTGCGTACAATTAAAATAAGCAAAAGTATCCAGGCGGAGATTTGAAACTTACATCTTATAGGGTTTAATAAACATCTCAATACTAAAATGTGGGGTTACTGAAAAGTTTACCTGAATAAATGTTATTTTCAAATGGTACTTTTAAGCTGACAAACAAGCCTCATCAAAATGCACGTTCTAATTTATTGGATGTGTCTGTATATAAGGTTATTTAATTTCTTATTTAACTGTTGTAAACTCAGTTAAATAAGAGAAAAAATATGATTTTTTTTTCTTCCCCTGAAGGAAATAAAAACTCTCTGCCTCCTTTTTATAATTTATTTCCATGTTGGTAAAAACAAGTCAATGAACAGGAGATGTAAAGACTATGTATCAGTCTTTTCTAAAGTGAGGACCCCAGACAAATAAAATGGGCATCCTCATTTCTTAGTGACCTGTCAAATTTGACCTGCAGCATTGTTGGTGATAATCAGCGGAAACGGTCAATCAATCTCTAATTAAACCACCTAGATCGTTGCTTCTCAAACTGCGTTGTGTGTATCACTGGTGATAGTTAGGCTCTCAAGTGGTTCTCCAGAGAGGCTTTGGTGTCATTTAATCAACAGTAAAGCAGATTTGTGAGGTAAAACACTGTAGTAGTAAAATATTAAGGGCTTAGAAACATTACAATCCCTGTGACAAACTATAAAACTCCTGGAAATCAAACCGGGTAAGACTTAGAGAACCTAAAGTGTTTGACAATGAATCAGCTATGAGTGGTATTAAGCTAGTGAAGTACAAAACATTGAGAAAGTTACTCTGATGGTATATAATATTTATATTTACTTGGTGTGGGAGCAGGAGAAGATGTTTTTTTTTTTTTGGTGGAAAACCTGAGCTGAAGCAATCCAACACAGGCATTCGAGTGTGTTAGTGAGCAGTTCTTTGCCGTTCTCTGAAGAGATTTAGTGCCACTTTTGGAAAAGAAAAAACAAACAAAACAAAAACAACTGTCACTGAGAATAGAAAACCTGGCAGATTATTAAACATGAACTATTTTTCCACCCAGCATGATGAGAAAACAAATCAAATTTGAGTAGTTTGCTTGCTTATCATATGAGGCAGTATAGGTATAATGGGTAAGAAACAGTCTGATAATTTGTGAGATGGCATTGACTCTAAAAATGACGATTCCTCATTTCATCATCTATCACAGGACAGGTTTTATATGTTTATTATTAGGCTGAACAGGTGATGTCGATCAGATAAATGGCAGAAATTTGTCCTTTTTTGCTACTGGTTGTACATACCAGTGTTTGCTGTTGAGTTTTTAACAGGTCACACTAGATAAAGGTAATGTGTTCATTGTCAGAACAGAAGCTTCTTCATTTCTTGTACTTGCCATGTTTTTGTGGTTTGTTAAAACATTGTATATGTGTACATTCACAAAAATGTGCTTTTATTTGTATTTCCCATTTAATATTTTTGTATGAGGCTGCTGTGCATCAGGGCTTCTTTCCACCGTCAAAATGTTTATATTTGTGACGTAAATTGAGAGCAAAGTGGAATTGAACTCAAATTATTTTTGTGAGCACAAACTTGGTGAAATAATCAGATTCTGATTTCCATTTGTTGTAAAGCTTTTAGTAAGAAGTAAGATTTCAGTCAATTGTAATTTCTCCTTATTATAATATACAATACAGTACAATACAACCTAATATAATATATTATAATATAATCATTCAACATATGTTTTGGTTTTCCTTAAGCGAGAGGTTATTAATTATTTATATCTCATGTCAAAGAAAATACTGTCTTCTTACATGTCTATGCTTTCTTTGACCTCATTTTCAAACACCTCACTCATATCAAGAAACACCATCTTTAAATGCTCTTCACTCAGTAACAACATCCACACTGCAGAATGCTGTCAGTTCAAGCTGGAGACGTTTGGGCCCGGTGTGTCTGGATTTCTGGTTTTTGATCACCAGGCACGATAAAGCTGAAAAGTCTTTGAATTCGGTCACAGCTGATATCGCCGCGTATTTGCAGTTACTACCGATTCAGAAAAGAACAGTTGTCAGGTCTACAAAAGAGTATGATGCTCGACCCTGCGGTGTGCACGTTTGTAGTGGTCTGGTTGTTGGGTGCGAGTTGACAGCTAAATATTGAAAACACATAGCAGCTGCAGCTCTAGGGTGAGTCATATGACACAGATCAAGCTGCCCCCGGCAACAACAAGAACAAAGGCACTTTGACTCAGTAGCTTCAAGTCTCACACAGACATCGTTTATTTTCTTACTAAAATAATTTTACTAATGAAATGTCCACCACTGATTTTTTCCCCCATCATTGTGCAGGCATTAGCTTGAAATCCCCCACCACTTACTCATTATTTTTCACCTAAAGAGCCTATTTTCTAGTATTTTGCTTTGCAATGCAATACTTTTTGTGCCATTTATAGTTATAATAATGAGTTTGTGGGTCACATACCTTGAATATATCTGAAACTCAGCAACTTTTGCTGCTGCACTTAGTATTGGTTTCTATTCCTATTCCTCAAACCTAAAGTCATTTTAGGAAAATGTCTAGAATTTCTGCATGCTCTAATTCGTCTTTTAGAGAAATAAAATATTGCCTTTTCAGCTTTTTTCCCCGTGTTGTGTGTTCCAAATTTCCAAAATGGAAACTAATGCAGCAGATACAGTTACAGATGCAGCTCATTTTGTTGTGGCTTGTTTTCATAAGAAATGTGTTATATGGGACCAGATGAAATATATGTCTGCTGTTAATCCTAGATTCTCTGGAATGATTCTGTCTTAAAAAGCTGTCATGTAAAGCTTTAAAAACTCGTAATATTTGAACCATAGCTGGATTAAAGCTTGACAAGCAGCAAAAAAAATAAATAAAAAATTAGAAACACTTTTGAATGCTAGGTGAACATCAACATTGATTGTTGATTCTATGTTGCATTGTGTTTCTGTGTTTGATATGATGTAAAGCACTTTGAAATGCCTTGCTGCTGAAATGTGCTATACAAGTAAAATTTGATTAGATTTTTGATTTGATTAGAGCTTATTGTACAGTCTTAGTCTATGCTCTTAAAATGAGAGCTATGTTGAAATAAGAGTAACAGGAAGTGATTACAAATGGCACTTCAGACATGTGTAGCAATATTAAGTGAATTGTAATTTATTTGAAGGACTGAGTAAATTAATGCAATTAATTTACCTAACCTTATTCAGTCTATTTATGGACTTTGTTATGTACATATTTAAAGTACATACACACAGCCTCATTCGCATTGTTTCAAACGTTTACTTAATTATGCATCACCTTCGCTGATTAAGAAGCACACAAGAGTATTAATGACCTTAAGCCATTTTTTAAATTATAAACAGAAACCAATTTTGCTCTGCTGCTCCCTCAGTATACCTTTATTCCCACAGCTGCAAACTTAATAAATATTTTTTAATAAAAATGTTTTACGTCTCCCTTTAATTTAGTTGTTCTTTCACTAAGGAATTTATTTTAGCTCCCCCCAAAGAAAACACACAGAGGAAAATCGATGAAAAACTGGAAAAAACAAAACACAAGTGTGGAACAATCTGTGTTTTTGACTTGTTTTAAAAGAGTCCCAGTAAATCTCATCTTCTAAGTATAAATTAAACTGTAGAGTCACCAAAAGATACAACCTGAGAACTTAGGTCTCCGTGCTTGATTTTCTTTTTTCTCCCTAACCCCCTCAAGCAGCAGAGCATTAACCTTTAGACGGTGCTTCTAAAATAAGGGCTGGGGCGGTGGGAGTCAGGTACCCTTACAGTACATCCCCAATTTAAAAAATCTCAGCTTTCTACTCTCATGAGCCTTCCTCATGCAGGCAGAACCAATGGCTCAGAAAAAACCTCTAAAAAGGTGCCTGACTTTAATCAAATGGGCTCCTTTCAGTGAACCCTTCATAGCTAGACAAGTGCAAAACCGCAATTGTGACTTTTTTTTAAAAGTGTTGTCAAGTCTTCAGATAAAAATATCCTGTTTTGACCTAAACTTTGAAAATATACTTCTTTCATAACTTGCAATCCCTCAATAAATTTTAAATACGCGACAAACGCTACATGCACTTGAAGTGTTTCGGCAACACACTAGCTGTCGCAATAAATGAAAGCTTGATTCATAGAACATTAATAGAATATTATTGTATTATGGCATGGCATACAGTTATGTTTTATATGTGTTAAAAATTTTAAATGAAATGGCCTTTATCTTGTCCTGATGACACCTGTTAAGTAGAATTTTCCTTCAAATGTTGGGAGATCTGTCAATGACCAAACAATAGTATTAGCCAAACTAGTCAGCTTAACAAACTTACCCTACCCTAAATGCAGTAACGTTGGTTGACCAGTTTTATTATTCACAGCACTGTCTGTGAGGTAGAGTAAGAAAAGTGTCAAGGAAGGTTGCAGATACACAGCATCAGCAGACATTTCAAGTTTCTTCTGGGTGGATTTTAATTTTAATTTTATTTAATGACACCTCATCTTAAGCTCCCATTTCCAAAACGTTTTGTCTTTATACAGAACTGGAAAACAGTAACTGAACAACAAAATTAAACACGAAGCAAGAATACAATTAATAATCTGAGGTACAAACTCATTTATTCGATTAAATCACAAAACACTTGATACAGTTCAGCTCAAAAGGTCATGGTACTATACAATAAAAGAAAACCCTTCATTTGGTTGTACCCAGTGATGCAATCAATGACATCATCGACCTGTACGAACAGGAAGTGCTTGGCCAACCCCTCCCAACACCTGTCTGGATGTAGGATCTAAATATGCAAATATAAACAAATATTAACAGAAACAATTTGCCAAAAAATACCGTTAGCAGAAATGAAATTCAGATTAATTGAGGATTCAATACCCTTTTCTTCAGAAGCAAATGCTTGGATATGAACTTCAACATAATGCTACCACTAACAAACCCAGGATAAGAAGTGAAGAAGAGTTACAACAGCAAAGCCAATCTTAAGCATCATGGCCAACTATAAAATCAGATGGAACAAATTTATAAGTTTAAGGGACAACAAGTTATGTATAGATACAAACTCAACTACTTTGATAGTTACATCAAAGTAGACAGTTGTAACTACTGTGGTTTTTTCCACTATTATATATTTGAACAATCCCACTGCTTTGTTGTATAGATGGCAGGTTGCTTGTTTGTCAAGCGACGTTGCTATGGAGTTAGTCAAAACCAAAAACTCAACAGGCTTGTTTGTAGGAGGACATGCTGCATTTATACATGCAGCTGCAAAAAAACATCCATGTCTAACAATATTACCGGGAGAAAATAATGCTGTAGTTGCTTCCTGCAGGTCAGCTCAAAGTCAATATAACCTTTGGCTACGATTAGTTAGAGCAGCAGAAGCTCAATGTTTGGGTGATGGATTTATATTGGCATATATAAAAAAACTGGAGTTCTGATTTTTTCTTTTACAAAACATTTCTGAAATTAGAAACATTTCCCACTAAATATTAAACAAAAATAAAAAAAGATTGCACTTGAAATAAGGTAACTATTCTCTTCAATTGAGCCTTAATAGTCATATTGGTCGACCGATTGTGTCCAGTGGTTTGTATTTGTTTGTCCGTTCACCCGTTGACTTGAAAAACTGGTCTATCTGTTCAAGCAATTCGAACATTTCTCCACACAGATCTGTAGGTTCTGGCTCGCCACCCAGCCAACTGGGATCCGTGTCATCCACAGGGTTGAATTAAACATCAGTTTATCTAATTTAAAAACATGGATTCAGATTGAAGTCATGGTTGCTAAGTGACAATCAGCAGCCAGATTGTGGCCGATAGGCTTAAAGATGAAGCGAGGAATATTGACTGCTGCTCTGGTCGGACTTCCCTCCAACCAACCACGCTGCTAGCTGATAAAAACTGTAGTCAGATAACAGTGAATACAGTCCCAAAATGGCAAACAATATTTCAACTTTTACAACATTTACCTTGCATGTACTAACGAACCGCATTCCTTGCATCCTAATTCAGTCAATAGTGGTAACCTCGTCGGCCGTCGGCCGTCCTCCACCATAAAAAATCCATCCATAATCATTTTTACAAATCATCTAAAGTCCATTCTACAAAACTAAAACTAAACCATCTTAGCAAAAGGAGCCAAAAAAATTTCTTGAGCAGGACAGGTCGCTGCGAACATGCACACGTCCAATCTCAAACAAATAATAGAGGCCGTCTGGATGCAAGCTTAGTGCTTATATCGGTATTCTTATAGCATGATTAGTTCACATACAGAATTTAATCAATGCAAAATATTGTAGTTAACTGTTTCACTATAAACGTAAAGAACCTCATTCTTTCATTTATATTCCAGGCTGTAAACTTTCTTCGTATGTGATTCTTCTAAGTTTATTTTTTGATAAACAAATCCAAGAAGGAAAAAGCTTGCCGTTCCTTGATGCCGTCTTATATTGCTTTGCGTATTTCACAAATCTTACATTTTAGTGGATTGAAAATGAAAGGTTTTACATGTCAAGACCTGTGAGAGGGGTTTTCTCTCACAGACTTGCATTTGTTTACTTTGCTCTTAACATCAGGTTATTTTTTAACAACTACAGAAAAATGTGCAAAGCCATCTTTCATGAACCACATTACTTATGTATGCAGGTGGGAGCAAGATTGGAAATTCACAGGATAGTTGATTTTAAAGTAGTGTTTTTTGGTTTGTTTTGTTTTTACTGAGTCAGAGCCATCTGCATATCTTTCATTGCTTTCTGGTGAGTCTATTAAGAATGTTGCTGCATATAATGGGTATTTTTGTTGTTTAATTAACTGACTAAATTTTAAATTCCTTAATCTGAATTGGTCATTCCCTGGGTTGCACAAGACAAAAGGAGGTTCTGGGTTCGGATCCCAGTCTGAGGTCTTCACCTTTGCATGTTCTCCATGTACATGTGGAGGTTCTCTCTGGGAACTCCACCCTCCTCTTACTGTTTAAAAAACATAACTGTTTAGGTATTTGTTTTTTTTCTAAATTGTCCTTAAATATGAGTGTGTGTGCATGGTTGTTTATTATGGATAAAAAACCAATCCATATTTGTCTGACCCATTGGATTGATCAATATTTGGATTGATCCATTGTCTATGGATTGAATATAGGATTAATCCATAGACAATGAATTGAATCTTTCTCCATCAAGAAAAGCTCAATTTAAATTTTCTGCAGTACAACTTTGGACACGTTGAATACAATAACATAAAAGATAAGAACTGCCTTTCTACCTTGCCAAATGTTTAGCCTTTAGCAAGGCCAGAAAGTGATGTCACTGCAATTTACTATTCTCAGTAGTTTTATATTATCAGTATCTTACCGGTCACAGGAGGCCATAAGCAATTTAGTCAAAAGTTGCATGGTTCAAATTTAGGATAAATGTCCCATCGCTGGGTAATTGCTTCTGAAACCCTAATGTACCACAAAAGAATTAAAAACTGCTGTAAAATCTCATTTGGAAGAGAACTGGAAGAAAGCAGGAATATAACTATGTCACGGTTGGATGACGGCTCGCATTTGATGTGAGAAAAAGAGACTTAGGAAATTAGGATTTCAACTCACCAGACATGTGCGGATTCCTCCACTTTAATGTCGCCCTATTTGTGAACATGCATTTAGAAAGGTGATGGGCAGTGAGTGTGAAAGCTTAATCTAACCTTTGGGGGAAAGGCTAAGAATAAACACTTCAATAAACCATTTTTGATAGCCGGTAACTGTTGCTGCTTGGACATTCAGGCAGTGCAGCAGTGTGAAAAGGTCAGTTGTCACAAACATATGGGTAATTGGGCCTAAAATACCACGTTGCATGATTTTTCTTTTCCCCATGAGGTGTTCTAGACTCTGTCAACCTTTCCAGACGTGCGTTTATGACTTGTACCTTAAAGGAAGGAAATGATGTCGTGTCAAATCCATATTCAGGAGCACTAACTTAATTTGTGTATTATTTTTAAAGTTTAGGAGAGATTTTCTTCATTAACCAGTTTGTATAATTAAAAGCCTTTTTTATTATAAAATCTACAACATTGCTATGAAACCTCAGGAGCTAGTTTTGTCTCAATGTAAATAGATGGCTCTTATTTTTCTCTAACTAGTTGATTTTGTTGCAGGAAAATGACATCAATATTACAATAAAAGAGCTGACAACATAAATAAAAGAGCATGAAATTCTGTAGATTGATCACTTATTATGTTATGTTCTATTTCTGTATGTTGAATTAACAATTTATTATCGCTATGGAATATAACAATACCACCCACTTCACACCTACTCCCCAACTTGGCTGTGTGTTTTCCTCCTTTGCCAGCTTAGATACAAAACGGTGTGAAGTTTTTCTTTTCTCCGTACAGGTCACAGTCGAGTCAAAGTAGCTTCTTTCAAATTATCCTTTTACGTTGTGATCTACACATCGTCTTTACGCCTTGTAATCGGCTGTAAAGACCCTGCATGAAATGGGTAGTAAAAGTCCCTACACCCCGTAATATGATCCAAACAACTATAAAGTGTAAGAGACAATATGGGATTGTGATACAAATGTGAGGTAGTAATGTGATACAAAGTAAAGACAGCTGCCAAAGCAGCAGGAGCCCCTGGTCTGTGGCGGGAGCAGATGTATCGCATAATTTTTCCGAAGTACGTCTGATCTGAGGAATATGCTGCCCGGCAGAGTCTGATACAGATAACAACAAGGTTTCTTGTGTTTGAAGCACTGAAAGGATTTGAAAAGCTCTTTGGGGAATTCCTCTGTGGGAATCTACCAACACATCTTATTCATTACCCGGGTGGATCCTGCAGGTTGTAAACCACACCCTTTTGATTCCATAATCACAGAGCATGCCGTGTAAAAACACAGGGTTCATGATCTGGAGAAGCCAACCTGTCTGATGTAATAGAACAAAGTTATTCTTAATTGGGGATTTAATGTTGGGTGCAAATATAAAAAATGTTCATGACCCTCTCAGATAATTTCAGTTAGACAATAAAGAAATAATTGTGACATACCATAAGTTGGACCCTTTGAAATCTGTTTTTTATTTCAAAATGTTTTTATATTTAGCTTTTAGAATTACATGTTTTACTTTATTTTGCCTAAAATGTATCCCATAATGGTTCAAGTGGGATATTTAATATTTAATTTCATAGGATGAAATGAAAGTGTTTAGTGCTTTCCTTAAAAGAAAATAAGTGCAAGAACCAAAGTTTCTGCTGATGAAATCTTTAGCTAAAAACACACAATTAGATGAAAATAATTCCAATCAACATAAGCAAATAAATTGTATCCGATTACAGCAAAGTGTCAAGGGTTGAGTTTTTTTGTTGTTGTAAATTTTTAATCTGTGTATTACAAGCTTGATTCCCAAACACTGGCTGGCTGTGTTACTTGGTTTAATCATTGCCTCCAGATTCTCATTTACAACAAAGCTTTTTGAAATCCATCACTTTTGATGTTATTCACTCTTGTGGAGGTGGGCAATTGCTGTTCACTCAGAAATGCCAACACCGAGGGGAGTTGTCGAGCTCTGATCTGCGTTAAGGGCATACATCGATCTGACCCGTGCTTGATAGTCCCAGCGGAATAACCACATCCAGGCCTGCTTCCCACTGCTAGCTGATGGGTGTGGGAGACCGCGAGGTGCCCTCTTCAGCTCATTTCTCCTTTATCGGGCTTTCCAAGTCTTGTACTTTTTTGTTTTACTGTTTCAAAGATGAGGAGTGGGGGGGCTTTGTCCTAGAGGCATTTCACTCCGTGCCCTTTGCGTTTCTCTGCTTCCTCTCGCCTCCTGCTTCCCTGCAGTTGTTCTTTTTTTAAATATTCAATGGGCAAAGTTCCCATCTTGCCTCTCTAGGTAGGTTTGCACTTTGTCGTAATTTGAACAGTTCTGTTTTCATCCCACCGTTTCAAAAACAGCAGCGTGCTGTACACCTACGCCACAGTCCAACTAATTCTTGTTGTTTGAAGTGTTTTATTTCCTATTACAGACTGCATGTCACTGTATTCATGATCTGCACTCCATGAAAAGAGGGTGGTCACTGAAAACTCGCACTAAAACATGAAGAACCAGATGGTTTCTAAGAATCCGTGCAACAGAATGTATCTATCCAACACTACCTCGTTATGAGAAAAAATGATTAAACTTGTATCTCAGGATGATTAAAATATAATCTTTTGGTTAAGGTTTTACACTGATTAACTATTAAATAACTCGGGATTCATAACATATTCAGCCACTTTTTTTTTACCAATTTTCGTCTTTATACACTCAGATTCTCTATTTAATTTTGTTTGCCGCTCAGGATTTTCTTTTTTTGTAGATAATTGTTTTATATTCAACTACAACGGGACTCATATTTTAATATATTTGGTCCTAATTTTTTCACCATATTAGAGAACCAAAGTCTTCAAAAAATAATCTTGCACAAGCGTTTCTCCCTTTATTTTTATGTCCAGTAAGAAAACACTAAAGCGTGATGAAAGATGACCATATGGAACAACAATTAGGTGGCTGCATAGCTACAATGAACTATTTTATTTATTCTTTGCTTTTTGGGTTGCAGAAATGTTGTGCTCAGCAACAGGGTACAAAATTTACCTTTTTAAAAGGAGATATGTTTGCATTCAGCAATTAGGCTCCGTCAAACCTGCCGTTTTTCTAGGGCGGTCGTATCGCGCTCGCTCTTAGAACAGGTGTGACTGCACTCCAGACAGACTGATGATGGCTTTGCAGGGATACCATTATCTGTACAAGTTAAGCAGTCTGTCTGTGGCACACATTGAGCAGCCGAGTTATTGGACAGATGCCTCCTGGTTGAGAAACACACACAGAAAAACTTTTAATGGCATTGTTAAACTCAGCTGTCTGCTAATTGTAGAAAATAATCTGAAAACTTTTCCTTCTGCTGAAGGTTTAAAACTCTTGAATGAAATTTTTGAAACTTCTTTAATAAGAAAAATACATCTTTCTGAAGATGCAACATTTATTTTATTTATTTGGAGCTCACTGTGTTAACCCATCCAATTATAACTGAATCAGTCAGTATCCATGTTTATGTCAAATCTGAAGATTGTGTTTAACCTTGAGGTGACAGAAAAGACATACGTGTTGTACACATTTCTTTAAAAAAAAAAAAAGTAGACATTTACACTTTTTCTCCAGTGTGTGCTTAGTTGCTGTTTATGTTGTACAGGTGTCAATGTTTTAAGCACATCACTGACTTTATAACTTTGTTCAAATTTACTAGAGGGAAGAACAATAGCTTATAAACCAATTCTTATACTGTGAAACAGTTGGGATGTTAAATGGAAAGCTATTTTCATGTAGTAGCTCTATACTAATATGTTTAGACTCTTTTCTTTCAGAGATGAATTTTAATGCACTGCAATGACAGCATATCATAGCGGAGGAAACACAAAGTCTTAAAATAGAACGAAAATTCAATAAGGGCATTGTTTTTCTCCATTTGTTCTGCTCCAGAAAATCTTCAAGAGCTAATTTAAGTGATTAATTGCGACAACAAAGTGTTCAGCCCTGGGAAATACTTGCTCGTGGTAATTATTTTACACTGATTCAGAAAAGACTCAGTCAGTCAAAAACTAATTTGGTAAAATGCACTGATTTTCACCACCTCCACATCTGATGGAGCAAGATTGTCTTTTCCTAAATGACATCTTAGCTTGCCTGTGGAAAAACATTGTATATATTACATACTCCCTTCTTATCTATTGGTCTTCATTCCTGTGTTTGTAGAATACAAACCATATAGAGTTTGTATGGTTTGTAAGTATTTATTTATTTGTTTTTTTGCTTGTAGTTTCTTTCTGCACCTTTTGCCAATTGTTTTCCAGAATGATCTGAACATCCATTTCAGTTTCTTCTGTCATTCTCTGTTTTATCCGTTTTGTCACTATGGATACTAAAACCCATCCATCCATTATCTAAACCTGCTTATCCTTGCAATGGGGTCTGATGTCGATCATTGGGCAAGAAAAGCAGGGCACACTTTGGATGTGTCACCAATCCAGGATACTAACACATTCCATCCAAAACATTTGCTGTGAGATACCAAAAAGAGAAAAAGACAATTGAAACAATTTTTTGTCACAATTCTGCAATAGTTGGAAAGTAGAAAGAAAAATGTTTTAGCCCGTCAAGCTTGTTTTTCAATGTCTGTCATTTTGACTGATGGGGACAAATATTCCATCATGAATTTCTACTTGTCAATTTTTAAAATAATAATAATAATAATAATTCAGTTGCACTGAATTTTCTCGAGTCAATGTCTTGATTTGGTCGCAACTTAAAACTGGGTCAGGGTTTTGATCAAAGCATTTTCAAATCTAGGTATTTGTAACCGTTGCTGTCAATAGCCGCTGTTGTAAGATGTGTAATGTTTTTGTTGCAGTGCAGTTGAAACTTTAGTCATTATTAGGGGTGCACCGATTGCAGTTTTCTGGTCGATTGCCGATTACCGATCTTTTAAAAAGCCTAACTTACTGTCAGGTTTGACACCTATTAAAGACAAGTTGAACAACACAGAAAAGACAAGAGAGTTAGATTCTTTTGTACTCGCGAGGAGAACGGACAGAGATGTGTTTACAGTTACAAATCTCCGACCGCTGTGAAACACATTTGTCCGCTCTTCTCTTTTTATTACTTTCAGAGTCCCTATCACAGAGAGCACTGCAACTCTAAAGGGTGTGGTCAAAGCATTTTAGTTGCAGCGCTAAATGACAATCACGAACTAAACACATGTTATCTTGCATTAGAACACAGAGTAAAAACAGAACAGGTCGTATATCTTCAAGGCGACGATTCGTCAGCTATCTAACCGCTCAAAGGAAGAAGAAGTCCCGGTGAGCAATGAACCCCGTGAGCATGGTTATCACTGCTTCTCTTCAGGGAGGCCCTCTTGTGAAGACGGAGATAAAGTAGATCAAAACATACAGAAACAGTCTTTATGTTTAGAGAAAAGAAAACAATCATGGAACATCAAATATGAAACACTATTGTTATAAAGGAAACAACAAATATATGATAATATATACATTTCACCTAACACTTACCGATTCCGATTTTGGCCGATACCAATTTTTTGTCTGAAATCTTGCTTAATATATCAGGAAAGTTGCTGAATTGGCAACAATGGTGTGACTATTGTTAACTGTAAATGTGCAGACATGACCTGGTCGGCCGGTTTGTCAGTCAAACCTCTCTCACTGGAGAAAAGAAAAGCACAGTGGTTGATTTTTAGACCTTTGCCGAGGTTGATAACATCGGCTTCACATATAAAAATCGGCACTGATAAATCGGTGCGCCCCTAGTTATTATGTTGTTTGACACTCAAAGCAAAGTTTATGGAACTAAATTTAAATGTTAGCAGCATATAAAAACTGAGCAAACATATCAAATAGCCTGACAGTACAGCAAACACCTCAACTTGAACACATATTCAACAGAGATGCGTTTGTTGAAGAAGATAGCTGAATGTGTAAATATCAGCCTCCTTTCAAAAGAATGATCACTGCAGTATTTATCACAATGTCATTGATCGAAGGTTAGCATATAGTCTACATGACGTTGACCTTAATAAAGTATTGAACTGGAACACTGTATCAGCATATGTCTAACCATAAATAATTAAGATTGGCATCAGGGACACAAATCCTAATAAGGGCATCCGTAATTAAAAGAAATGTATTGTAGTCCTCGTTAAACTGGGAGGAAGTTGATTTCAACTGTCGGTAAGATTATTAATTAATGACTTTAAGACAGTTAAAAGATTTTTCTCAAAACCTTGCTATTAAAAATAAATTGTAAAGATTTATAATTGGTATTTCAATTAAAATAGCTTTAAAAAGCAAGAACTTGCAACTGTTTGATGTTTTTACTCCTAATGTACACCTACATTACTGTAAATCAATTAGACAGACCTCATTCAAAGATATCTCTCCTCAAATTAACAAAATGCAAAATATTTGGAGATTAAGCAGTAGAAACGCACAGAAATGTATATTTTTGACTGCACTGTTCCATATAGTAGAACCTAAAATGTAAGCAGACAGGATGAATCCGCAGCATCCTGTATCACTCTGGTTTATGCTCCTGTGAGCCTCGGGGTCTTAAAGTGCAGTAGCTTGACAAATGGAGAAACAAGAGAGACAACACCAGTGGTAACTGTGGAGAAAATGTGACTGGTTTTTTTTTCCAGCTATCAAAAAGTAAAACATCTTAAAACATACATCTCTTAAACTTTCCTAACTTTCACAAGTAGAAATGTTTTTTTTTTTTTAGGAGTTTGAAGATTGTGTCTTCAGTACATCACTTTGTTAAAGGAAGAATAAAAGAGGTTTTGATTCTTAAAGTGGAATGAAGTGTTAACACAGTAATGGGGTTTGAGTCTCAGTCTAAGTTTAAGAGCGCTGATAGATATGAAAGTGTGCCGGGGGATGTAAAAAAAGAAAGAAAAAAAGAAGGGGAAAGCCAGTCCTGTTTGAAAGGAGCAAGTGCTCAGCTTTTTTTGAGGCTTCATACAAGGTTTCTTGGTAATTGGAGTGTCAGTACATAAAGAAAACAGATGAAACGCATTGACTCTGCTTCGCTCTCATCCCGCCGTAAAAATGGAAGGGAGCGCTTCAAAAGGTAATTACAATTACTTCAAATAGCGGGAAGCTTTTTGAGCTTAAAGCCCCCCAACCCCAATAAACACAATCCAAAATAAAAATATGTTTTTCTGCTTCAGTGTGTGCTCTCATACGTTTACTGTGGGTCAGCAGGCTGCGGGTTTGCATTGTTTGCATATTGTTCGTCGACTCGTCTTCGACACGAGCCTTTACGCTTCGGAGAACAAAGGCAATGCATCTAATTATATTTGATTTCATTTGGTTGTTGCATTGTCATGGCTGCAGACCTTGACAGGTGTTGTTAGTTATATAATATATGCATTAACTTCCACTTTTTTCTTCTTTTTCCCAGTCTGGGATCGCTGGAGGTTGGGGCGGCAGGGGGGGGAAGTAGGGCTTCTTGTTTTCCTATCCTGAGGGACGGCTCCACCACTCTGCGTATTTTATTCATTACGTATTAGAAAAACCATCAGTACCCTCTCCTCCTGGGAGTGTTTTGTTCAGGGCTGCTGCGGCCTTCACTGTTCATCTGGCACTCCTGCTTGAATGGTAAAACGCTGGGAGTAAATAATTGTTACTGAAGGAATGGCTCATCTCGGATTCACAGATGTGGAGTGATGAATATCAAATAGAAATTAGCATTCGGCGCTCGGGATAATGACACTGATGGTGACAGCATTGACAGTGACATTACTGATGACTGGCAGTGGTGGAAGTAATTGAGGGTGTTGATGACCCTGATACTAATGATGATGTCGGTATTAATGAGGCTGATGGGCCCAGTTGTCGAGGTCACAGGTGTTCGCACCGACGCAATTCCAACCTGACCTTACGCGTGGTTAATCAAAAACTCTTCATACTTCAGAGCTAAAAATGAAGACAGGGAAAACTAGATCATAATTGTGTCCTTCTATATTTGACCAACCATGTAAAGAGGCCCAGTAACCTTGAATGGCAGGAGCGCAGATTGAGCGGTGTCAGGGGTAATCAAGCGGTCTATTTTTCCCCGCGTTCTCATCACTTACGGAAACTGGGCCGTCGTGTCCCTTACTGGACCCATCAGACGCGCAGACACTTTACAGCCCAAACAATTACTGAGGAATTACGTTGGGTCGCTCATGCAATCAGCAGGAGTTGAGATAAAAAGTGAAGTTAATGATAATCCTTGTGAAAGACTCATTGGGCAGAGTTCAGACACCGGCAACAGGTTAAAAGGAAAATTTGCTAATTGTCAGTCAGTGTGCTCCACATTGTAGTGGAAGCAAATTTAATGTTGTATTCGCTGTGCTATACCTGGTCTTACCCACCAGTCTGAGTTAAAACAATAGGAATTTATAGAAAAACTTTAAAATTATTTAGTTTTTATATTTTAATTCAATTATAATAAAGATAATTCTGTTGAACTGAATAATCAGAGCAAGAATAAGTTGTGTGGGTAGTACATTACAGTGCCTCGCAGGAATTTTCATGTGCCTTGTGCCGCTTCACAATTTTGTCACGCTGCAGCTACACACTTCAGTGTAAGCCATAAGGGATTTTATTCGATAGACTAAAACTAAGCAGCACATAATTGTGAGGAGGCAAACCAATTTTTAAAAATGTACTGTACAGATAAAAATCTGGCACAGAAATATAACATTTTGTTTTCAGTCCCCCCTTGGGTCCCTTCTTATTTTTGCTCATCATTCTTTTGCAAAACCGATGAATGATAACCTGAGAATGCTTTGATCTAAAGTCGTAGTCTGAAATCTTTTGTAGCTTTTAAGTAGTTGGGTCCATCCTTGTTCCCTTTAACTGTGACCAACACTGATGTGTCCCCACCGGACAACACTGTGTCACAGTGAGGTGTGTTCAGGATAATGTACAGTAATAGTTTTGGTTGCACATACTTCTGCACATAATTCAATTTAGTCTCATCTGATCAGAGCATGAAACTGTCACCACCATGTTTTTTTTCCCTCAATATTATACTGAAGTTTCATTGTGATGTACAGTATTAGTTTTCTGCCTCACATTTTACATGAAGTCCAAAAGGTTAAGACTTGATCTCCTCTTACCAAAGTTTGTGGCAAACTGTAAAAGTAGATTTTAATTTGGGGCTGAGAATACAAGTTCACACCACATTTTTCAGAGTTTCAGGGAGTGCAAATACTTTTTCAAATCACCGTAATTGTTAGGAAAGCACTCTGGTCTGCTGTTTTATAGCCACTTGGTTTGCAGGCTGCTTGCTAATTTTCTACAAACATTACAAATGATCATATCTGTGTTAATTTCACCACAACAAGCTAAAATCTGTTCTGTGGATATATCCGCTGTGATAAGCTTTGAATTGCGGTCAATATTTCATGCAACTTTATGCTGCATATTTAATACCCTTCAGATTAGCGATGTTGTTTTGAAGAAGAATAAAAAGTCTCAAAAGAGCCACGAAATCTTCTTTCCGCCCCGATGGTAGCAGAAGGGAGAGCTGTGCATTTAAATAGAAATGTCATTTAAAGTTTAGCTCTATTCTCTTTATCGTCACTTCTGCTCTTTCATTTATTGTCCTCAGCAAAGCTTAAAACTCCTCTGCTGCTTCACAACTGGCCCTTCCCTGTGAAAGGGAACTTGTTCAATAATTGAATAAAAAAAGCTGAGTTCATGTTTTATAAATGCCCTCCCCGCTTAGAAGACCTGCGCTTGAGTTCCTGCTGATATTAAAATGTGAGGTTGTTGAGTTTGGTTACTCCATCAGGTGAGTTGATGATATTGCGCTTTATTATTCAGTTTACACTTGTTTTTATGTCTTTGGTACTTCCCCCCCCCCTCCCCCCCATCGTATCTGGTGTCTTTGTGTTCGCGTCGCTGTGTGTTTACAGGGTTTCTGCTGTACGTTTCTCCATCCTGACAGCATTATCTGACTTGGTGTAATACTTCCACTGTATTTTCTTAGCCATCTTTCCCCCCCCCCCCATACTGCTACACTCATACAGCATGTGGAGTTAGCTGACATCCTGTGTATTATAACCTTAGGGTAGTGCAAAGAATCAGAACTCAATCAATGCTATTAATTAATCACATTCCCTCCTGCACACCATGCTCTGTAGGCAGGTAGTGTGTTAAAAACACATACAGTAGAAGTGCTTACTGGACTGCTGTGTGTCTGAGATGTTGGGTTCAAAGTTGGAGGTTTAGCCTATAGCACATCAACCAAGCCACTCATTACTGTCCCAGAGCCAGTCTCTGCACTCTTCCCCTCTCTGCTGTCGGTCTGCCGCTTCCCTCTGATGAGGAAATATTGAGTGAAGAACCACAAACCTCGGGGTTGTGTCTCCAAAGCCTGCTCATGTGCCTGAGCTGTGAATGAGAGAGAGAGAGGGTAGAAGGAGGACGAGGGGGAGGCGATGGTGTTGTGGTAAAGGTGGGAGACGGGGCAGAAAGTTCTCATGCAGGTGGAATTGTTTTCTAACCACTGAACTGGAAAACATTTTAGAGAAAACGTGTGGGAGGTTTTATAGTGAAATGCCAAATCTCCGTGCTGAATAGTAAAGCTTCAACATGCAGCTGAGAAAAATCTTAGGAGAGCAGTGCATCACCAGTGAATGCTGTGATTATTGATCGCTTCGTTTAGGAATTATTTGTTTTTTAATCTAAATATTAAATTGAAATTCCACAAAGCCTGGGGCAACATTTAGATGCCATAGTTTCTCCTGTCAAAAGCACTATTACAATGTATTAGATGATGATATAAACTGACAAAAAGATACAAAAGAGGAGCCAGTGTACAACAAAATTTGGGTGTAATTCTCCAGATGAAAACAATATCTTACTTGAAAAAAAAAGACTATAAATAATTATGTATATTTCATTTGATACAAATCTTGATAGGTTAGCTTTAAATTAAAATAGACAAGGTCAAATTGGCCACTTCAGCATGGTGATGGCTGATGGGTAAAAATACACTGTGGGGGAGAAACTGTAGCGCAGCAAGACATCGCTGTTCTTTAGGGAACTGATTGATAATTACACCGTGTTACAAATTATTATGATATTTTCTCAGATTTTTCTAAATGGTCAATGCAAATGATGGTCAGTATAATTTTCAAGTCATGAATTATTACAGTATAAATCAAATTTTACTGAACAAAGCTCCCCATGATAACAGTATTTTTTCAAAAATAAAAAACTCAAAATGCAAAATGTTCCAAATTATTATGCACAGCAGATTTTCTAAACATTTTATGGATTATAAAGAACTGCAAACGGTCATTCTTTGAATGTGCAGCATTAAGTGGTCACATGTACTAAAACCAAAAGCTTTTTCAATGAAAAACATCTCAACAGACCAAGTTACATGTTAACATAGTAGCCCTGCTTTGATATCACAGCACAATTCTTGATCCATTGAACTTGTGAGTTTGTGGAAAGTTTCTGCTTGAATTTCTTTGCAGGATGTCAGAAAACCTTCCCAGAGCTGCTGGTTTGATATGAACTGCTTTCCACCCTCAGATCTTCTGCTTGAGGAAACTCCAAAGGTTCTCAATAGGGTTGAGGTCAGAGGTCAGAGGAGGATGGTGACCACACCATGAGTTTCTCCTCTTTTATGCCCATAGCAGCCAATGACACAGTGGTATTCCTTGCAGCATTCATTGTCATGCATGAAGATGATTTTGCTACTGAAGGTTCGGCTCTTCCTTTTGAACCATGAAAGAAAGTGATCAGTCAGAAAGTCCAGATACTTTGCTGAGGTCATTTTCACACCTTCAGGACTCTAAAGGGGCCGACCAATGATTCTCTCCCCATGATTTTGGCCCAAAGCATGACTCCACCACCTCCTTGCTGACGTCACAGCCGTGTTGGGACGTGGTGGCCGTCCACCACCAATCCACTACCGCGTCCATCTGGACCATCCAGGGTTGCACAGCAGTCATCAGTGAACAAGTCTGTTTGAAAATTAATCTTCATGTCCGGCTGGGCCCACTGGACCGTTTCTGCTTGTGAGCTCTGGTTAGCAGTGGCTGAATAGTAGGTTCATGCACCGCAAGCCTCTGGAGGATCCTCCATCTTGAGGCTCCAGAGGCTCCAGCAGCTTCAAATAACTGTTTGCTGCTTTGTAAGGGCATTTTAACAGCTGATCTCTTAATCTGATTAATGTATCTAACAGAAACTTTCCTCATTCTGCCTTTATCTGTACAAACCCATCTTTGTTCTGAATCAGCCACAAATCTGTTCACAGTACGATAACGCTTCAGTTTTCATTAAATATCTAATGTTTTCATATCTTGTCATATGGCTCTACACTATCTGATGATTTTCATCAGCAGAGATTCTTTCTCTTTTCCATATTGTTTGAAACCTGTGGCCTGCTTAATAATGTGGAACATCCTTCTTAAGTAGATTTTCTTTAATTGAGCTCAGCAGACAAACTAATCAACCAGCTCTCTGAAATTAATTATAGTGATTCAAAGAGCCCTGACACACAATACCATCTATGAATTTAATAGCACAACAAAAAATTTTTAACTTTATGACACTCAAATCCAATTTGCATAATAATTTGGAACACGGTGTATATGCTTCTCTCCTCACCTTAAACATATATATTTTTAAAATATTTTGCTTTAAACTTAATATAGAATGAAAATCCATGTTTACTAAACTAAACTACACTACAAAATCTAAATAAAACTCAACATAGAATGTATCAGTAGTTTTATACGGAGCCCCTAAAGGCACACTGAAGGAAAAAATAAAAAAAATAAACCATCTCATGCGCAGCAGATATTGTGTACACAAGATGCTATCAGGTGCGCACAAGATTTTTATTTTTTCCTTCAAAGTCCCTTCAGGGGCTCCGTACAAAACAGCCAAACTGATGCATTCAGTGTTTCTTTTGTTTTGTTTTTTTTGGACCCTGACTTTGTTGTTACTGCAGATGGTGTCCAGGGGGTATAAAAGTGGCACCATCTACAAATGTAGTCTCAAAATTTGGAAGCAGAAAACACAGCAGAGAATTAAACAGCTCTAGAAAGTTATCAACGGCAGGATTTGAAAAATTCACTTTGACATAATCATATGCGAGCTGAAGAAAAACGTCATTACCTGAATGTTGAGTAGTGTATGCTAGGACAGCAGTTTTAATTCAAGTTGTTTAGGTGGTAAACATGAAATAATTCTGTTTCAATCTTTACTAATATACAGCTATTCCTTGTTAAAGGTAAAGTTACCCTGATTGTATCTCTCTTTCTCTCACATATTTTTTTTTTGTTACTTAATTCAGGCAGGAAAATCAGTTTCCTGTACCTGTCAAGTAAAAAGTGCAACGAAAGGACTGCATGTCAGCCAGCGGACACCCCTGAGGCATTTCAGATAAAATGCTGATTTTATAACCACAGTGCTATTTCTCAAAATCGCACTTAAAGACACCGATTGTTCTATAATTTTAACAGATTTACTTGTGGGGTGATCACACTGTGAGAAAGTTGGAAGTAACGGACTCAAAAAAAACCCCACAAGAATAACTTTCTGCTTTTCTTGGTAGCGAAATGAGCTTGTTTTGAATATTGAACAACAAAAAAACTCTTAAATGTTCGTGTTTAATTGTGAAAAATATACAACTAAATATGTGCGTAAGAATAGTATGAGATGGCACGAGAAGACAGAAACGACATTAAAAGCTGAAGGTTTGGTTCTCTACGATTCTCCTGCAGCCTTAATGCCACTCAACTTTATCTGTAAGGCACTTTAAAAGCAGTAAGCAAGCATGTCCAAAGTGGTAAACCCAAAAGAACAAAAAATGAACTAAGAATTCACAGGATAAAGCACAATAATGCCCTCTCATAGAAAATTTATATTCTTTTGAATGGCTTCTTACATGTCTGTATGTTGTGAAAAGCTAAGGCTACGTTGACACAGCAGGTCTTTATGCCCAATTCCATGCTTTTCTTAAAAGCTGATGTTTTTTGTGCTGTCGTTCATACTACTAGTTAAATTTAGACTTCTGTGTACATGTTTTATAACTCCAAAGGATCCTGCAAGGTTAAAAATTTAACATTTACTTTAACTCAAAGCTCTTGCGCTTAATATTTGCCATCTTTCTCATTCATGTTTGTTGTCTTTGGTTTTGTTTCTGTAGGACAGAATCAATGTTTCTTAAATGTTCTGCTTATTTTGTCGGATTGCTTTAAGATATAAGGTTCAGCAACATGAATCGTGATTATGGTACTTTGCATATGGGGAAGTCGAGCGATATTCTGACAAAGAATCAGTAGAGGAAGTTGGATCGGTCCCTGGAAGACAATAGCAGATGTATTTTGATATATGTGAGTGCTGTTGATACTGAAACTGTTCACATTCAAGTAGAGTTTAGTCTTCGGTAGTTGCGCCCTTGACATGTTTGTACAGGGAACAAATAAAGTTTAATAAACAACAAACATTCAGAAATTGCTTGCTACTGTTCCAAGGGTGTTTTCAAACCTGGTAGTCTGGTATCCTTGGTTTGATTTGGCACCACAGCGGCAGCATTTGTTACATTTTCAGCTGCTACAGTTGGCTTTCACACAGCACTGTGTCAAACAAACCAAAACATTTGGTCTCTCATTTACTTGCATCTACGTATTTATTCGAACCGGGCCGTAGTTCACTTCAGCCGAACCGACACCTTGGTCTTTATACAGACCAGAGTTCACTTTTTTGTTCATCAGAGTTTGATTGCATAATCACACTTTCCGAAACAAACCGGACTTTCTAGACGAACAAACTAGAGTTCAGTTAAAGCAGACTAAACAGGGCTGGTGTGAATTCATCCTAATTCTGTTAGGCCTTCTGTACTTAGCATTGTGTTAAACTCTACAAAAAAATAGCTTGACCTGCTAACAAAGAGTTCTGTAAATTTATGAGGTGCATGCATAAACAATTACTGTGTTCAATTATAGAATCAGTTTGTGATAACCTCAAATGTCAGTCCACGCTCTTGTTGCTCTTTTAGGTTTATGAGGTTAATTTAGAGTGGATCCACAATGCAGGCTCTATAGCACCACAGCCGCCCTTGGAGAGAGTCACCTCCAGCTATGCGACTGGTGTATTGTGCTTTCCTACATTATTTGTATAAACAGCTATTGATCCTTTGGGGAGGACTGGCACTAGTCAGCAACTTTATCAACAGCTGAAAAGAAATGAAATTACATTTTTTTTGATGGATGCTCCTGTCAGGATAAAAGAAAAGCAAATGCCTACAGCATCAGGGGTTGCAGTGCACGCCAAGCAAGGACTGTGCAGGTGCACCAGGCCATGCTGCAAGATAACATGGGAGCCCTCTGATCCAGCATGGCTCTTATAATTTATTTATATGACTAGAGCACCTCTGACACTCTTGGAGGTTACTAATTTGTCTCTTTTTGGCTGTTGCACCTTTCACATTACTTTAATGTTGCCTTGTTAACTCCAGACTTGGTGATCGAAATGCAATTCCCCGGAGCAGAGCAGGCTTGAGCAGCAGCCCTTAGACTGAGAGCGCTAATGAGATCCCAGTGAGCTCTTTCATAATGAAACAACTTTGAGGCCAATTGTCCATCACTAATAATCATATGGTAATAACCACTGCTAAAGCCTTCACTGAGGAGCAGAGTTACAGTCGTTTACTCCTTTAAGTGTTCTCTCGTCTGTGGTGAGGACAAAGGAAGAGAAAAGGACAGTGATATAAAAGTTGAAATGGAAGAAGATGACAGCAATGAGGAAGGGAGGAGCTTTACAAGGAAGGAAAAATGTGTAGGTGGAATTTCCCAAGCCAAAAAACTTGGAGGACATTTCGTTGAAGGTAAAATTCTCAAAGAAAAACCATAAGAAGCAGCGAACAAGATTTTTCTGGATTCTCAAAGTGTGAAATTTAATTGGTATTTTCCAGGTTTGGTTTTCAGGGCTTCACTGAAAGGAGATATCTGTCATAAATTCATAGAGAACGCTAGTCTGGTAAAAACTATCCCCTTGTTCTTTGCTTTGGTTTGTTACTCTCAGCTCTTGTGTAAAAATTGCTTCCTGGAGGCATGGACTGTGTAGAAGTTTTCAGTTTTACCCAATCGCTAATGTTTACCTGTGATGCATGCAACGTGCCAGTTTGATGCTATGAAGCTTACCAAAAATAGCCTTCGCTGTAAACAACTATACTCCACTGCAAAGAAAGAAGTGGAGAGCTGAACACGGCGGCTATTAATGGCAAACACAGACTGAACGGCTTCATTCACTTCCATGGCTGCCGTTACTAAAACCACAGCCAGACTACAATTCTGAAATGGCACAGAAAATCAACCTCATCGTTCACAATTTCTCCTTCTGTTTGCTGATTGACCCGGTAGAAAATCTAGTGGAGGCACAGGAAGGTAATAATCAATCTAAGAGACTATATTCATAGTGTATTTACAAAGCCCCGAAGGAATTATTGCATAAGTTACCAGTCAAATCAGTTGGTGCATGAGGTCATTAAGAGTGTCTGCTAATATCATTGTAACGCAAGTGCTAACAATCCATCATGATGGGCTTTTATCTTTTATTATTTACTAGAAGCTCAGCTTGGAAGGACTGCATTAGTGCCACAACAGGGACTTGGAAGCTGGGACTGTAATAGAATCTAAATTGATGGCATCAAAAATGAGGCGGTGAGCAGACAGTGATCAGGGAATCAAAGCTGCTCCTGCGGCCCATCATGCAGGCTCGTTCTGCTGAAGTGACCGAGTCCTTAAAGAAAAATGGCAAAGAAGCCGGCTGGGAGTGTTATAGTTTTTATCTGCGGGAGGAATTTTTGTCCTCAAAGGCTAATCAGAGATGGAAAATCATTGCACCACTTCAGCCACTTTAAAAGAATTGCAATAATGTGGCCATGGAAGGAATATCTCTAATCTAAAAAAAAAAAATAAAAAAAATGTAGAAACATCAAGCACAAGGACCTCCGTGGTGTTTTTTGTTCCATTTCCATGGTTACAAGGACAAGCCTTATGAATGGTTTTGTACTGAAAGCACATCACTCTGCTGTCATCCATGTAACACTTTATTTTCCAATTTCTCTTTCAGCAAGGTTAAAATTACACAGAGAACAAATGGAAAACTACTTAAAGCTATCTTTTCCTATTTACAACCGATCTTTTTTTTCCTCTTTTTGAAACAGTGGGCGTCTCACGGAGCAACAGAATATTTCTGATGATTGTAATGGAAATATTTGATCTTTTTAGTCAAAATTCCAGCTATAGTTTGGAAAAAGCTTAGTGTGCTTCAAGTGTCAGCGCTTTGTCGCACAGTTTAAGAAGGATCACTCGAATTTGGTTATAGGGCTACAAAATAAATAGAGAAGAAGAGCGGAGGAATAAAAATAAATAAATAAAGCACACAATTCTACTTGGCCCGGCTCTGGTCACGCAAACATACACTGATACTTAGGGGAAAATAAACATACAGACACCGGACTGCTGGACCATGACAGAATGCTGGTCTGCTGATCCCGAGGCTAAACACAGCAAATAGAGGTGGCTCTATGCCCGGTAAACACATGCATTACAATAAAACACAGTCATTCAGTGGAGGAAAAGCAACAAAATCGTCTCCTTTCAAATATGAAACGATTTTGTAACTTACGACTAGCTGCAAGTACGTATCGCATCAAAATGTAATTCTTCCACAGACCAGTCATCAATTAGGAACTAATCAGCCTAAATTAAATTACAAAGAAGACAAGAGCAGTATTAACTTAGGTCCTCAGGTTAGTATTGATGAACTAATTTTGTAATTGCCTTCTAAACCAGCAACATTAATCAGTTAATTAATCAGTTCTGTCTGCCCAGGGGTTAATTTCAGGACTTTGTTAAATCATATTGTTTCCTACATGGCTAGAGTCTGTTGTTTTTATTTTTGTTTTACCATGAAGGTCAGTCAGAAGATTGTTTTATCTAGTGGGATTAATGAATTACACAATGTTTGGAAAAAGCAGTGAAAACCAGGCGCAAAAAAATTGCACACAAAGATGTTCATTTCTGTGCTTTCTGGGAAACGGGTTTCTCGCTCTTATTAAAAATAACTCCGGTGCTAAACCGGGTCTGCTGAGACACGCTGAAAACCGAGATCTGAAATCAAAAATAGCTGCGTGAGAATATTTTATTAAACCATATGCTCTTCACGGATCAAACATCTATAACACTGGAAGCATATCGGAATGTGGAAGTTCACTTTTTGAGGGATTATATTTGTGCATCGTGGCTCATAAGTCAAGGTATGTGGATTTCTTCCTCAACATATCTGATAAGGAACTGCATAACTTCACTTTATAAGGACAGAACAACCATGATGAACTTGCTAGTATATACTTTTCCCTAGGATATAAAAAAAGCTTTCCGATCTTTGTCCAAGGTGTAGTCAGAAAGAGAAACTAAACAAACAGCTGTCTTTGTCAGGCACCATCATTGAAACAGACATAATTTATGCAAGGAAAAGATTAAATGTCTTTTTTTGCTTGTTTATTATGACAAACTTACAATCTTGTCCCAGTGATGTTGATGCAAGTTTTGAAAGTTAAGCATGTGTTTGAGAGGATTAAAAAATGTTTTGGGAATTAATCTGAGGCATTCACTCATATTTTCAATTCAACGAACTTAATCTTGGATACAGTTTTGTTTTTTTTGTTTTTATTAAGTAGCTTGAAGACATTTGCGATTTTCCCTAAAAAGCAGCCATTCTGCATCTTAATCACCCAACTACTGATCACTGAAACAGTCGCATTTTTCCACCAGTTATTCAGCAAACGGTCTACTGTTTGCACTTTCCTTAAAAGTTAAATAATAGAACAGTTTGGACAAGTCGTCATGTTAAAATAAAGTGCGTTCTTTTTTTCTTTTTTAGATTCTTTGCAAGCTCATCATTCAGACATAACAATGAATATCACATTGAAGGAGACATTGCTTATTTTTACAGTTTGTTACATAAATAAAGAGTTAATGTAGCTGAACAGCAAAAACACTGCAGCAGATATTATTGCACCAAAAAAAAATTTAAATAAAGTGACACGAAATGGCTGGATGCTTTTCCTATGTTAACATAGCGGCATAACCTTGAAGAGAGTGTGTTTTTACCTCATTGTCTGTGAGCAAAGGCAGTCATTAAAACCCGAAGCAGTTGCCAGGAGCTGAGAGCTTATTTTTTTCGCCTCATTTACTTCTTTGTTGATCTCTTTATGTCCACTAGAGGGAACTCTGCTGATTTAGTTTGTCCCTAATATTTGGGATCAAAAGATTTTCAGTTGGTATCTGTAACATGAACATTAAATGAAAAAAAAACAAAAAAAAACAAGCTTACCTCTCTACTCCACAAGGTAGTCCACCAGCTCTCAGTTTTAAGCTGCAGTATGTAACTTTTATTTCAAAAAACAAAAACAATGATTTCATATTTGTTAAAATTATCATTATGTTGGGACAGTATAACATAAGACAAAAAAATCTGTGAAAACATCTAGCTCCTCTTGCCTTCTCCCAGTGCTACCAATGCTAACAGCAGAAATACACCACTCAATCAAAAACAACCCATCAGAGCAGGTGGTGGTAGGCCAGGCTACCAAGCTAAGGCTAGTTAGCATAGCTGCCGATGACAGCAGATAAACGGTTTTCCTGTCACGCAAAGTTGTTTTTCCACAACTACCACGTTGAGCAGCGTACAGGAGGTTGATTGACAGCGCTAAGACACGCCACCTGGCTCTCATTGGCTGTTTTTGATTAAGCTTGGGTCAAGAAGGACTCATCTTTTTGTACTTCCTACATCCATACCACATCCTAATTAGCCCCGCAGCCAGCTTTAATGCAAGGATCTTCAAATCCAGGCATGAAGGACCGGTGTCCTCCAACCTATGGATATGTCCCTGGTCCAACACATCTGAATGTAATGGATAAATTACCTCCTTGGTACGGTCAAATTCCCCAGAGTCCTGCTAGTTGCCTCACTATTTGACTCGGGTGTTAAAGTAGAGGCATATCCAAAAGTTGCAGGACACCAGACCTCGAGGCCTGGATTTGAAAATCCCTGACTCCATCCCAGTAGTCCCCTTTTCTTCTTGGATCGTCCATATTTGACTCTTAAGGATTTGCTAACAGCTGGTTCATTGACTTCCATGACTTTGAAGGTCTGAATTTCCTTATCTGTATTTTGTTAGACATGCCCTAATTTGCATAGATCCGTATCATGAGTGCGCATCTCATTGTGGGTGTTTATTTTGTCCCTTGCATATCTTAAAGCATTCCGTGCCTCTTTTGAAGGCCAGTAAATCATTTCCATATTAAAGACATGGTGTACTAGGTGCCTTTGAAATTACATACAGGGACTCAGAAACTTGAGAAAATATCAGAATAACCAGAGGAACTCTAAAAGATGGGAATTCCTTCATGCTGCTTTAATTATTATATTTAATTTTTAAACTGGCTGACATTTACTGAGTTACAATGGATTAATATAGCACACCAATAGACATTTAGACAATAACTGGTGTTTTTTTCTGTCCACAGACCACTCAAATGTCTGACGATCAATATAAGAGGTTGTTTATTCCTTTTGTTGACATATTATTAAGCTAAAATTAACTAAATTGTTATTGTCTGCATGGTTGTTCGGCTGTTATCAGTGCTGCTATGCAGTAAGAAAGTCCTGGCCTGTCAGCAGGTTTTCATGTAACCATTAAATGTTCTCTCTACAAATCTAATCTTTATACTGTATATGGCTAATGAGAAGAAAGTCCAGAAACCCAGACGAAGTCATTTGCAGGTTTCCACAAAAAAAATTGGGGACACGTGGAAGAAAATGGTCTGGTCAGAGGAACCAGATTTAACTTTTGGCCCACATGTAAAACACTGTGGGTGGCAAAAAAAGAAGCTGGTTAGAGTTCATGGACAGGTTGATGTGACCAAATACAGGAAAGTTGTGGAAGTAAACATGCTAAATGTTGCTGAAGACTTGAATCAGAAGCAGAGGTTTATCTTAGTGTGAAAACAATATAGCCAGAGCTACAATGGCCTGATCAAAGTATACAGTCTACGTTCTTGAGTTGCACAGTCTAAATACAGAATCAATTCCAAATGACAGTCTTTTGCTAGACTTAAAAATTTATGCTCTGCTAATTAGATTCAATCTGATCTATGCTGCAAAGGAGACTGGGCGAACATTTCTCTCATGTTTGTTGTAAAACAGTGGGATACAATCCCAATGAAATTCAAATAAAAATTGTAAAATGCAAAAAAAAAAAAAACGTTGGAATAATTGTAGGAGACGCTTTAAGCAACAATAATTTTGTTTTTAAGCTTGACAATGTGACACACAGTTATTGCTAGTATTTGTTTTTGAAGAAACTATCTTTTTTTTAAAAAAATGCTGCTATTTCTGCAAACTTGGAGATAAACACATTTTCTACTGCAGCCTTATCACTTTTTTTCTGCATATCTGTTGCTGCATTTAGAAGCACCAATGTAAGTGTGTGGACCACACATACACACACACACACACCCACGCACACACACACACACACCCCGTGCATAAAAAAAAGGTGCATACCCAATTTGGCACTGCATCCTAAATGAATGTAAGCAAGCATCTGTATTTGACCAGCTCATTATGATGTGGTAATTGGCTAGGGACCATCAGACTGTGAGATGGCAGGCTCCAACCTTGTTAATTCAAATTTCTCGTCTGCTGCACCGTTGTTTGTTAGTGGGAAATGGAGAGAGCTTTATCGTGTGTTCTTGTTAGCAATTTCCATATCTGTTCCGGTGAATAAACTAACTATCCCCACAGAACATTACAATAATGATTTAGATCGTTTCCTCAATGGAAATGATTGTAGTAATGTATTCAATTATGCAATATAGGTTTCTGAAAGATTTCACACCATGTGTCTGGATGATGACCTGTCCACAAAAGTTCGGATGCCAAGCAATTACTGAGAAAAGCCTTATTAGTTTATCTTGATTTGACATGAGCTGACAAGTTTGGACGACAGGTGAAACTTGGCACCCACCTTCACTTTCGATATTATGGTAATGTAAACACAATGTGATGTTTGCTTAGCAAAAAATCTAAAGCTAAGAATCTAAGATGGGGTAATTACTTGTGTATAAAAACATGTAAGCGTACCTAAAATTACCACAATAATTGTTAAAACTTGTGTAATGTTATGCATATCATCTCTACTATTTATATTAGATTTTAGAGAAAAATATAGAAATAAACATCTACTAAACATCACAGTCTTAAAACAGGTTTACCTTGATGAGAGCGATGGCTGGTGTTCCTATGACTGTCCCCCCCCCCCCCCCCCCCCCCACATCCAGAAAAATGTATAAACTGGTTAATTTTCTTCTAAAAAGGAGAAAACAATAAGGGGCTTTGTTACTGTGACTTTGTTTAATCTGATGCTGAATAGAGCAAAGAAAACATTTTTGTACTTTATTTGATTCATCAGACAGTTCATCATTCCAAAATCTTCCAATATCCTTACGCAATGTCTTCAAGCTTAAACAAATTTTTGCGCCACATCTAGGGCTGTCACAATAGCAAATTTTGTTGGATGAAAAATTGTTCCAGACGTTGCTACGATAAACAACGTTGTTTTGAGACCATTTTTAATTAATAAGATGGTAATGGCATAATTATAGTGCAAGGGCACATTCTAAAAGATCAGCAAACTTTAAATTCTAACGTTTAACATTGGAATTGGAACATTTTAAATATGCAAAACAACAAATACAATGAATTTTGAAGCTTTTGTAAACAAAATTATCCTTTAAAAAAAAGGTATGTTGAGACCAAAGCACCAAACTGAAGACTTTTATCATCCAGTTTTTGGTAGAAAGAGAAAAAAAGAGATGAATGATCAATCATGCCAATGGAAATTAGTGAGTTTGTTTTAATTTACCATGTGAGTAATTGATTTATTGATTATTGTGATAGACCTAGGCACATCGTTATCTGAGAAATAAACCGTTACAGATACAAGTTTTATATCTGCTTTTCCATAAAGCAATTTCCACACAGCAAGAAGTTGTTGTGGTCCACTAGTCCACCATATTTTTCCGTCGTTGTAATGCAAGAAGAGTCGGCCCGGGCCTTAAAATATGACTTCTAGGTGAAACAAGTCAATCTGCTTGTAATGTATCAATCCCCAAAGAAGCAGAAAGCGAGAAACACGCTGGAGAAAACAAAGACGTTGCAGAAGTGGGGGTGGGAGATTATGAATCAGGGGTCTTGCCTGTGACAGGGGCCCTAAGGCTGCATGACACCTGACATGTTTCATTTCCAGCCATGTCACGTTCCCCCGCCACAGTCCTCCAGCTAAGGATGCAGCCGCACACGGAAACAGAAATGACAATGTGGAACGAAGAAAAGGAATAATACAAAAACCAGAGGCTTGGAGTCTGGACTGCTCGGAGAGAGAAATGGGGAAGCAGACGTTTTGGCCTTGGATCTATCCCTATCAGTGATGCAAAGACGACCCCAAATCCATTACAAGCCAATTATATGAGCCGGGCCAGGGCTGGGTCTGGGCACTCACTCGTGAACTTCAGTGCTTAATCCATAAAGAGGAACTAATAGGAAATTTGAAAATAGAATCCACACTTGAGTAACTTCGGAGGGATTTGGTTGGATTAATGAACTGTCAGGCTCACTGTCAACACGCTGGGGAGTACAATCCTTTACTAGCCTCTGCTGTTCTCTTTCTAGTCTCAATCTTTCCAGTTTTTCTGTGCATCACTCCTCCATGCGCCACGTGCTTGAACTGCCACAGATGTCGGAACAAATGAAACTACCCATTGTACAACCTGTCTTTAAATCTGTTTTGCACTAATGTTTTGTTGCTTTAACTTTTTTGTACGTCCCATCTATCATATGTTCAGAAATACACGTATATAGATACGCCCACACACACACACACACACACACACACATACACCGGAAACATCCCAGTTCCTTCATGATTGAACAGCCTAAATGAGCTTCTCCTCTCTCAGGAAAGGAAGCATCTGCTTTCGTCCGAAGGGACGAACACTGCAATCACAGGCCTTAGCAGTTAGAGCTTGAAGACGGTGATAGAGAAGTGGGAAAAGGAGGGGATCGAAAGTGAGACGACGAGAGGTTAAAGCGTCTGAGTGGATGACAAGAATGAGAAAAACACTTTGAACAGAGGAGTGAAGTAGAACCTAACCGTTAAAATAGTTTGAGTTTTCAACAAGGATGCACAAAAGTAATTCAAAATCAATGGATTGCGTCCAACACAGTACATCTAGATTTGTGTGAGCAACATGTGCTGGTAGCGCTGGTGTTCATATAGCTAGCTAGGTAAATATGCCGGCCATAAACTTGAAACTTTAAGAGGAAGCTTTGAATTTTTCATTGTTTTGTAACATAATCAACTAGAAAAACAGATAGAATAAAGTGAGCCTTGTGGCTAACCTGGTGCATGAATGCCTGTTAGGACAGATACTGGAATGCCTAAATCCAAAACCAGTACACTAAATGAGCTCAGACCTAGAAAAAAGTCAATCTACAAGGTTAATAATTCAAATTTCATTTAAATGTCACTTTTACACACAAAAAATTTTTAATGCTGAAACAAACAAACCATATGATTATTTTTGCAATGACAATAGGTATTGACATCACTTTAGCAAGAGATGGATACGGCGGCGGGTCTCTGGCTGGAATTAAAGAGCCTAAAACTATTTTTTCTGAATTTATGTGCTTCATTTGATTTGTCCCTTTTCTCATTTCGTGGTAATAGCGTATTTGTACGGGAGAAAACAACATTTCAGGAACCAAGTCACATTTCAACATATGATGGAAAATATTGCAGCCAAGCTCCCTGGCAGTCTGTATTGCTTTCAAATATTTATTTTCCTTCAGATCAGCTGCTTCCTTTGCATTCTACCTCTGCTGAGTCAACACACGTACAGGTGGGGTTTTGTTCTTCTGACCAGATATAAAAATCCTCAAGGGGTTATGGATATTTTTGCTATTTGCTACGTGTAGTTTAGCACATTTTTTTTCTACAACATGTTTTGATTTATCTAAGTGTCTCATCTTTTCTAGAGTTACTCCAAGACACCACTTATTACATTTTATGTTATTTTGTCAAATAAGAATTAGTTCAGCAAAACATAACAGTAACCAAGTTTCTAATGACTTACTCGGTCTTGAGAATTATTTCTTTCCCTTTTTTTGGCTTCATAGAGCTAGACATTAAAACAAGAAGCAGTGCCACAGCTCTCTTAGATCACAATACTGTGCATCTGTGTATGCATATGTGTGTGTGTGTTGAAGATAATTAAGTGTGCCATAAAAGATTCAGTGCTTATTTGAGGCCTTGTTGGGGGCGGTTTTGCATTTCTGAGTAAAAATGAGCTTTTTCAAAATAAAAGTCCAAAGCTTCTTTCATGTTTCTACTGCAGGCGGAAACTGGTTGGCGAGGCAAATAGATGCGTTCTAAGTATATCAGCAGACGTACACTTCAGAGCACTAGCACTGATTTTACACTGAATATTTCAGTGAGGTGAAACGTCATCTCAGTTAGACTTGCGTGACAGAAACAGGATGGTTTTTCCTTGTTAGTCACACAATATTTTGGCAGAAAGAGCTGCAAGCAGCTAAAACAAAAGAACAGCACTCTGCTTAATTAATTTTGCAAAGGATTATTTCACAGACTCAAAAAAAAAAAAGTAAAGGAGGAGAAACTTGTGTGCAAAAATATACCTGATATATGCAGGATGGGGTTTTCTTGCACCAGTTTTAGACATTCAGTTTTTCTATAATGCAGCCATATCAATTGCCCGTGTTGTACATGAGAAGACTTTTTTTATTCTTTTATTTTTGAGAACTCAGAACTGAGCGAATCCATTTTTTTTTTTTAATTGTGAACTTGAAGTGAGCACCTTGGTGTCTCTTACAGATTCTCTATTTGGGGTTGAACAAAAGATTTACTCTGTTTTTAAAGGGCAAACTGGATATTTCATACAGAAAAGAGCGGGAACAACATTTTGCCTCAAGGCAATCTTGGTGTCTGTTCAGTGTGTACACAGCTGCAAAGACGCAATTTAGTTGTTACACTTTTGCAGGGTTTTTTTTTTTCAGGCTGATATTGATAATATAACGTTTGGCTCGCTCCTTGCTTTAAACTCTGCTGTAATGTCTTCGATTTCACTATAATGGATTTAAACTGAAGACTCATGCCCTGACCATCACAACTAATAGATTGAAGTTCTGCACCCCAGATTTATTATTTATGGGTGGGATATGCTGCAGAGACAAGCTGATGAAGCTTGATGTTCCACATCACAGATAAATAGCAGCACAGATGTTGCCTTTAATTTTCATGACTGAAGATTTAGTGAGCTAATGCGGTTAAACATAATTAAAAAGGAACCTTGTGTTGAGTTTTAACCCTCTTTTGACCAAACATCTATGGGCCACTTGTGGATTTCTTATGTTTTTTTGGCTATAGAATGATCAAAAAGGGCGGTGAGTGAGTATGTTTGTCTTAGACAACTTCAACTTTCAGTATGTTGTGTGCTTTTGACAGCACAGCATCAATTTAAAGGGCAAAACAAATAAACTCCTGCCAAATTCTGTCTGTCCTGACTTAAAGGTAATAAATGTGGCCACAGTTACGCTTATGGTGTAAATGATTGACTTTTAGAGCAAATTTGCAATTTTTTTGTCTGAGGAAAGCATTAAAATATGTGAATAAGAGCTGCTGCTTTGGTAGTTCAACTATTATAAAAGCTGCTTGGCTGAGCGAAAACAAAAGGAAAATAGAGAAGATATGGGGCAGGTTGAAAAGCAAGGCAAAGTTTATCAGCACGCTGATTGACAAATGACATCATCACTTACATGACTTGTTACTTTTGAACTGTTAAAAACAGCAAAATCTCCTCACTTCTTTAAATTCCCATAATAAAACTTTTTATGGCCGTAACAATTTAATTATTTGTCCTCTGCTTTTTAAAAACCGCTAACTCTTTTATTTATTGCTAATAACAAGCTTTTATGACCATAATTATTACACACAGCAATATTATTACAATATTGCATTTGTGTTATATTCGTGTTACACAAACAACTTTACAGGCTTGGACCAAGCTGTATAATAAACTGACTTTATAACTATATTTCCTCAAGGCATTGTATCGAGCTGTCGCTACTCTGCAACAAATTCCTCGAAATGGCTTTAGAAGGATAAATTTGGCATTTCCCTAGTAATATTGGCTTGCTAAATCTAAAATAACCTTTTCAACATGACTTTGGGATATTTTCAGGGGCCAAAAACAGTTTTTAAAGGCCATACTAATTGGTCGCAGTGTTAATTTAATTCCTTCTCACAATTAAAACACTTGTCCAATTTTCTCTTCGATCCTCTTTTAAATCTACGCATGTGAATTTCATTTACCAAAACTAATTCTGCTCCGTCCTCTCCGCTGTAGCTATATTTTTTATCGGCTCTTAACTATTCTTCTTCCTTACAGTTTCTCTCTTTTTTGACCTTCATACTTCACCTCAAACACCATAATCACCTTTCCATCCCACTCTTTTTCATCCTCCTCCACTTCTCTTTCTCTTAAGGCTAGTTCAGTGTGCGAGTGGGTGTAGAGAAGCTGCTGTGCTCTCCGCTCAGTTTTACTTGATTGCCTTGCATATAGAGCACATCTGCACGTACCACAGGGAGTACAGTGTCTCTCGTGTCCAATCAAACTGTCAATCCATCTGCGCAGGTCTAACCAGATAGAAGGGCCAGGGCAGAAGGAGCAGGGTTTTTTGGGTGTATGTGTGCGATTGGGGAAAAAAAAAAAGAATGAACAAGGGTGCCATTGATGTTTCACGTGGACTCACGACTCTATTAAAGCAGTGAGATATGTTTGGTATTCTGCCTGAAGAGATGAGACACAAAGCCCCGCGCGCGCACCAAACACCGGCCGCCACATGCTTGTCTTTATTATCGATTTTTTTTGTTGTTTTTTTCTGAACGTGATCCATGCGTTTCCATTTTCTTGTCAGATTTTATGTCCTCAAACACAATAGTGATCTAATAAAACACAGCCGCGGATCCATTCTCGGCGCGCCCCCACCAGCTAACGCAAACGTATTGGCCCATTTGCGTCGGGAACTGCAGAACGGCACGGCGGAATAAAACACCCGGCAGCCTCCGGCATTTTGTTTGCTTTTGTACGCGCACGAGATAGAGGAAGAGAGTGAAGCGATGTGGCATTTGAGGTGATGTGTGTTTTTGTGTGGGTGAGAGCGGGTGGCAGCACCAAGTGACTGCTTTTTCAACTGTTAACAAAGATGAGCTGCTAAAGTTTCACAAGCAAACAAAGTTAAATGTGAAAGTGCACCACTTTGCTCCTCTCTCGATTCAAACCGTGACAAAAAAAACTAACTAACTAAAGAAAAAAACAAGGAAAATTGAAACTGCACTTAAGTCAACAAGATGGCCGTTTAAGCCTGCCTAGACACCCAGGGGAGCTCTGCTGTGTCTTGACACGTCCAGTCTCAATGTATGTACTCTGCCAGGATGATATGGTGAGTGGATGAGGCTAATATTTGCTATGGGTTGACAGTGGAGAAACAAACAAGTCAATTTATCTGGATATTAGTCCAGTACGAGGTGAAGCCTGATTGATGCAGTCATTACTATTCCTGGGCTGGAAGCAGCATGCTTTAAACCTGTTTAATCTTGATTAAATACAATGTTAGGGGAAATGAAAGGATATAATGGCCGTCATGGTGAATTGTTTCTACATCGGGAATTATTTGCAACTCGATTTTCCTTTCATTCATTAATTTAAACTCTAATAAAAATCAAGACAAAAATACTCCTTTTTTCTTTTCCACCCCCCCACCCTGTGTGGTCAGTCCAATTATCCACCTCTTTTGTTCTTTGGTATTCATAAGGCAGCGCCGTGTCCTGCTTGGGCTGAAGTTTTCTGACGTTACTCCAGAAAGAGATAAATATGAAATATGAGAGCTTTCAGTACTGCTTAGGCCTGCAAAATAAGTCAATTAGTCACGGCAGGCGGCAGTCAAATGGAGATTCTGCATGATGGTCTTAACGAGGGCCGTATAGGACAAGCGTCCGACAGCTCGTTAAATTAATCCTTTGGGTCTGCTGCGAGTGGAATGAGGCATGTGTCTGCGTGACCTGCTTATGTCCTCCACATTACTGTATGGAGAAAATGTGCACACACAAACACACGCACGCCCACGCGCTTTAACACACCAGAGCCTGAGCTGTAAATGGACTGGAGAAAATATTTCCGATCAAAGTTTCTTTCTGGCCCCGTGGTCGCTCAGATTACATGAAAGACGCTGCCAGCAGGGAACTTGGGAGTCTCTCTCTCTTCCTCTCTCTCTCTCTCTCTCTCTCTCTCTCTCTCTCTCTCTCTCTCTCTCTCTCTCTCTCTCTATTACTCACTCTGTCCCTTCTTTTAGTTTAGTTTTTTTTTTCAGTCTGTTTGTGTTTTCCCACGTCTTACTCATTACGTCGTATAAACATGGCTCCATGCAAACACAAGCACGTCTCACTACATAAGATCTAACGTTTATTTTATGTGACAGGCTGATTCAGAGAGTCCGAGGTTCCTTTAATGCATGTGTGAATCACAAATTACACCTCGCTGTGTTGTACATTTGATATTATTTCTCAGCAAACATCTATACTTGTGCTTTGAATCGTTGTGTAGGTTTCTCTAATTGAAAAGGAAGTTGCTTTAGTTCTGAATTTGCTAAAAGCTTTATTCTGCATTTGTACCTGTTGTAGTTACAGCCTTAGACCTAAGGCGAGACCTGGATTTTTTATATAATCACTACTAATGTCAAGGAAATAGAGGTGCACCAAGAAATCTGCTGGCCACCAGAAATGACTGATTCTCTGGCCTGTTGAAAACACACATTTTTCACACTAAAAGTCAGACTGCATTAGCCGCTGCAGCTCTTTGTCTCTCTGTGGGATGTCTTTCCATGCTGCTGAAACACTAGTTGCAAAATTTACCAATGTTAAAGGTACTGCATTTTTCGCAATATGGGGCGTATTGGATTATAAGGCTCACTGTCAATGAATGGCCAATTTTTTTATCTTTTTTACAGATATAAAGTGTACTGGACTATATGGCGCGTTCAACGAAACAAAACAGTCAGATAAGTCAGTCAGTCAAAGGACAGTACGTAATACTCTGAGACGCTCCTGACTACAGTAGCCATAATGTAATCTAACAATCATTTTGGCAGTGGGTGCTGTGTACCACACAACATCGCTTTGAGGTCAGTAGGAACAACAAGAATTAATCCATATTAATTCACTACAGGGGCTGTTTTACTCCAGAATAATATATAAATAAGGCGCACCGGATTGTAAAGCACACTGCTATTGTTTGATCAAATTAAAGGTTTTTAAGTGCACCTTATAGTTTGGAAAGTACAGTTAACATTTTAGTTTATTTTTTTAAAGATGTTTTTAGGCTGAAGTGAACTTTTTTGAATAGTTCATACAGGAAATGGGGAGGAGAGAGAACGGGAAGACTTGCAGCACATGACCTGAGACTGAGAACTGAAGCCAGGACAAACTTTATGAAGCAACAGATCTTTCTGACATGATTAACTCAAAATATGCTACAAGACCAGTCATTTATAAGTTGGATCAAAACATCCAAGCATTAGCCCAGCATCAGTATGGAAGTATTGTCGGGACAAAGCTAAAGATGCCAGTTTATGAAAGACTGTAGATTAATGTAAATCCTAATCGGTTCATTTTTACAAAGGTCATGCACACTTTTATTTTTTAACTACAGCCTATCCCTGCATAAATGTGTTTTTGTACTTACTGATTTACTTACAACTTTTCATATGGAACATACAGTAACTCCAAATTGTGCTTGAAAAACTCGTCTATTCGTGGATTTTTTTTCGTAGAACATATCTACAGTATTCGAAAGAAAATACAGCTTGGGAAGCTGAAATACTGCAAACATGCGCTAAATATTATATGTCTTAAAATATCTTCGTTTGCACGTATAACAAAGTCACAGTCGGCCAACTCCTTCTGCTGTCATATATCACAGATACCAGGCGAGTCCCTTGAACCAACTCATGAATATCAAAGCATCCAACATGCTCCATATTGGAGAAGAGGCATTCAGCCGCCCTGGTCAGCCCAGGCTTTGTTCTATCCATCTCAATCTACACAGTCATGTCAGCCGCTGTTTACCCAACCAGAGGAGCAGGCTGCTCTGGCTCGTGTCCTTTATTCTGTGTATGAACAGAATCCAAGGCTCCATCTTGTTCTTGGGGTCCATCAACTAGCAATTTACGCCTCTGTTCTTATATCCCAACCACAGCAGAGGTCTATAAATTGCCCCGGAGAACCATTTTTGTAACCCTCATGGTTTCTGTTTTCCAACAGAAATGACTGCTTCGCCCTATTTGACTCGTATGTCTCTGTGACACAATCTAAACATCCAAAGAACAAAATGATCCAGAACTGCTTTGCAGAGGTTCAAAATGTACAAATATCTTTAACATTATTTGATGTTTTTAATCTCAAGAAATGCATAAACAGATTTTTTTTTTTTACACAGACAGTAATTGTGTTCCCTAGTTGGATAGAAATCTGAGGACAGCTAGGAAGGATAATGGTTGCACAAGATGAAGATGTGAGGCAGACTATTGAGGTTAGCTAGCGACCACCGTTTGTTTTCCTGGGTGCAGAGATTATCTGGTTGAGTGATAGAGGTGGCCTTGATCAGCCCCTCTCTCTGGATGCAGCTGTATATCAGATGTCAACCGGCTGCAAAAACCATCAACCCTTCACTTGCCGGGGTTGTACATATTTACCGTTGTAAATGGCTCCCCGACTCAGTAAATACTCCTGTTTTTCACCAGCCGTCAGCATGCAGGAGCGGATGATGCATCGACCGCCGTTCGTTCTGTGTAAACCGCTCGCTTCTGCGTGCCTGTGGAGAAAAATGACAAGGAGGAGCTCTTTCAGTGAAATGATCCAGAGGCGAAGCCGAGTTTGAAAACTCGAGCCCCTTTCTCTCCACTTTTGATTACGTCTCTTGCTCATTAAGCGGCAGCCGGTCGAATTGCACAAATCCATCAAGACAATCATAACTAGCTGCAGGTCTTGTTTCGTAAAAAAAAAAAAAACGAAGAAAAAAAAACTGAGGAAAGGCTTGTCATGATAGGGACAATGAATCAGCTCAGTGAGCAGGGAGTGGACCTCGAAAGCTGATTGCGAGGATGGAGAGGAGAGGGAAATATGTTCACTCAATAATTAATCTAATAGTTTCCACAGGACAAGCAGAGCATATCTCTGTCTGCATAATGAGTGCCTGAAACAAAGTCATTTGCTGCATCCCATAACAATTATGCAAGTATGTCTTAAACGTGCCGTAAAATTGACTTTTTTGAGTTTTACATCATGTTGTAATGTAATTCAATTCCCTCATCAAAAACATACCTGGAATGTTGCCTTTATTCTTTCATGCGTGTTTGAAAAATCTTTTAATCTCCTGTGGCAACCATTCAGCTGTGCAAAACGCCTGTATGGACCTAGCTCCGCCTTCGAGGACACAGCTCCTCCTTGGAGCTGCAGTTTCCAAAGCCTTCTGCCTCACAGAGAAACCCACTCAGCTCCTTCAGACTAGCCAGCAGCAATTAGCAAACACCTGGTGGAACTGGGCATCTGCGGAGCTCAGTACAGGAGCTTCTTTGCTGATAAAGATGTTGCTAATGGGTAAATAGAGGGACACTGTTGTGATGACTTCCTGAAGTTGGAGTTTTAGAAAGTGTAGGAGCTTCTTAAAGAGATGGAGGCCAAATTTCAAGGTGGTAATTTACAAAGTCAAATTTCTTTTAAGTTATATTTGATATATGCAGCATTATTATAAAAGCTGAATGAAGCAAAGTTTCTTGATTGTGCTATAAAATGGCACAATGTTTCTAGAAAATACATAACACTGCCCTTGTAATGAGCGGGAAAAGAGACAACAAAATATGGTGAAATCTAAAAGGTTCCATTTTAGACCTCTAGATGTTGTTTTGTATTTTGAGTGAGCTGGTAATCTCACATGTTTAAACGGTGTACAATATGCATTTTCTAAACTTTTATCAACTATGAGTGCATCACACTAATCATAAACTAATACATATTAGTTGTCGTGATTGGCTTAAATGGTATGGTGGGTTGTGGTGCCAGGATTTTGAGTGGAGCAGAGGAGTCATATCACAGTTCACTGGTGCAAAACCGTTTGGGAAGCAGCCTAGATCCTATTGAATTTTAATTCAATGATTCTGTGGTGCGTATGATAATAAAAAAAAAGGATTCAGAAACAAACTGCCTTCTATGCATCATAATTTGATTCTTTTTCCTGTGAAATTTTCATTTTATATCATTTTAATCATAGACTTTTTATTTTAACCCAACAAGTTCATAAAAAGGGTAAAAATTGTGACACATGAAGATGACTTTTTTATTTTAGCCATTGATTTTCATCTATGGATTTCATTTTTACGATGTTGACCTCATTCAGTATAACATAATATATATAATATAATACCTGAAACTCAGAGTATCACAGCGTTCTTGATAAGATAAAGGACATTATAAATATGTTATTATTAATTCTTCAGCTTGGCTTTGTGCTCATTTGCATACGTTCACCCTGAAAAGGCTGCTGGACTGCAGCAGATAATTATCTCAGCCACAAAAGATGGGATATTTTAAGCAAGTGGAATGACTTATGCTTTTTTTTTGTTTTGTTTCCAGTGCAACATGAATGATGAAAAGTATTCAGCTAATTAAGTTATTAAACATGCTGACTTCTGCTAGCTGAGGTCAACTTTTTATTTCACTGTGCGGTGTGACAGAAATTAATGGGAATTTAAATGAGAGGTGAGGAAATTCAGTAAAATGTATGATTAGAATGCAGTGATTTATAAAATGAGTTCTGCAAAAAAAATGTAAGATCTTTAAAATCCAAATATTTATCAATGAAAACATTAAATAAAAACACCAGCAATTTGTAGAAACCCCTCAAGTAGTTCCATTGGCAGAGGCAGCGCAATCAATCCAAAGTAATGCCAATTACTTTGTGAATTAATCTATTTAAATATGTTTTAGAGGTAAAATGTACAACAAATCTATTTATGATTAAAATCCCAAATCTATCAGTTACCTGATAGATTTGGCCTGGTTATCTGGTCCTGTATATAATAGGAGTGTTCTGCCAATATATTTACCGTTAGCTCAATAATGTTAATATTTTAATTTAGAATTAATTTTCCATTTTAATATGTTTGTTCAACATTAACAGAAGCAGCTACAAGACAGTAGGCAGGCTTTTATTTTGTTCACTAGATGTTAAAAATGTCAATTTATTAATTTTAGCAAAATATCCAACATGCCATCTATCCTAAAAAAAAACAAAAGAGGTATAAATCAAATTGTCTTAAACAGAAGTAATTCTATTTCATCCTCCTGGTTATTATGTTCAGCCATGATAGCAAATCTTTCCAAACACTGACAGATCTGTATGATGTGGTGTTATTGTGCACCTGGTAAAAGCTCCAAATTGAGGGATTTTTCTTAGTTTTTGTGACACCAACACAATACATTGTGAACAACAATGTGACACTGTATTGTGGAGTTAAAAAGAAAGAAACCACCATAAAAATTCAAACCCAGTTATCATGTCTTTGCAGCTGTGACATTCATTAAACTGTCATGAACCAATGCACACCTCATTAGTGAGAAATTATTAGGCTAAACGAGCTTAAAAAGGCCAAAAACATCAGCAAATACTGTCTTGTAAGGTTACCCATTCAAAGATTTTTAAACCGAAACAGTATTTAAAGCTTTCTTCATGAAATCCGATGTGTTAAACCTGACAAAATTCTCACCATGTGCTACATCAGCAGTTCATTTTTATCCCACTGAATCAATTCAATAATAATTTTAATTAAAAAAAATAATACAAATATTAACACATGCCAGGTATTTGAGCACTAAAAATGATCTGAGTATGTTTTGTGAGTAGAGCATCAAGAGATTTCTGTAACATTTTCTGATGAACAGATAGAGAAACTTCAATAAGTCCAGCTATCATGTTTGATTTTCAGCTTTATTTAAAACAATGGCTTTTTTATTATTGATAAGCAGTTAAGGCTGAACAGGGAAAAATTTGTGATTGAGTTAGAAAAAACACTTTGACATCCAAGTGAAATTTTTCTAAGGAGAAACTGAGCTTCTTTAATACGTTTACAGCAAATAATGTTTACTGCTGTTATAAGTGGTTTGAAAAACAGGCCCCATTTATTTAATTATTTGTTTCAGGACTTCTAAAGAAATTAAGCCACTGGGATACGTAGCTGGAGTGTAAAATAATAAAAAAATAATAATCTGTAAGATTTTCTGAGTGCCTATTTTCCTATGAGATGAAATATGCCGTTTGAACATTTTTAAATGTTTGTGTTTCATGCCACTGAAGAAGCAGCTTTGGCTTTTTTTTTCTGAATTGGGTGTTTCTTTTTAACTGCCTGAAACCTTGGGAAAAAAACAAAGTTAGATTCATTAAAGTGTAATTGCTTTAAAAGTACCCTGTCTGACTAAAGACTTAATCACTTTAAAACAGACTCTCAGCCTACACAGAGGAAGATGAGCCCGGTTCCAAATTAGTTTGAGAAACGATCACAATGTACTTTTAGCAAAATATACGGACTGGAGAAATTTCTTTTTCTTTCTTTTTTTTTTTAACAGGAAAGAGAAAACATTTTGGCTTGCCACGAAGAAGACAGCTGGGTTCCCTCAAAGCTGAACATAGTCTCCAAGATTTCTAGTTTGTTTTATAGTCAATTAATTAGACAGGCAGCAATCAGCAAGAGATCCAAATCATGCGATTTTTACTTGATCAACTACTGCAATAAACGTGCATTGAACCCAAAAATTACCACAATTTTTGGCTCTTAGTCATAAAAAAACACGTAACTTTAATCCACTTTTTACAGTTTGATTAAAAAAAGGAACAATATTGCATTTACAAAAGTTTCTTTTGAATTTAAAACTACCGTCTTTATGGGGATCCCACATCTTTGCGGGTTCCAGTCCTTAAAACATCAGAATTGATCAAAATCAGAGTCAGGGCTCCAAGAAAATCAGAAAAAGCTGAATTTTTTTTCTTCCTTTTTTTAATCTTTACATGCATCTTATTCATAATATGCTGAGAACGAACTTGAAATTTGTTTTAGTGTAAATGTTAATTTCTTTTACATTGTGAAACGACAGCACGACCATGTAAATGTGTGGAAAGAAGAAAACAAAGATTTATCTTGCCTCTGACTGTGCATCCATCTGTTCGGCTGTAGCTTCATATAAACTCTGGATGCAGAAGCTCTGGATGCTGCTCAAAGGGACTCGAGTCCCTGGGCTCCAAAGAGGAATGACGAACCTCAGGTAGTGACTCACAATTTATCTGCAGTAGCACTTATGTGAGCAGTGATGGAAATAAAGAGAAAAAGGACAAAAGAATCTAGAGGACTGCTTATCAACAAGCATTTAACTTAAACTAGACAGGATTTAGGTGTGCTATCGAAAACAATTTTTTGTTTCGTGGGCTTATTGTCCTTGAATGTTTGCATGGACTGGGCTAACGATGCTTTTCCAGTCGTGAAGGTTCTTAATGAAATGATTTCACTCTCGTGGAGTTTCCGTTTTTAGTGAAACCTCTCCTGGGGTTTCGTAAATTTTCTTGCTGGTGTGCCTCTCAGAGAACAGGCCCGACGTATTTCAAAAGCTTATCCCCTCTGAACAAATTCACCTAGGATTCTATTAATTATTAAACCTTTTTTTTTTTATAGAAAAGGTTTATCTGAGCAGTTAGTGACTGCTTTGGTTTCTCTGAAACCACTCAGTGGAGGATTTTTTTCTGACTGATATAAATAATACATATAAAACTATACATAAAGATTGTGTCTCTCTTTGTTAGCTCACAGTATGCAATTAATTTCATTTGTCATTTCAATTTTGTGTATATTAATCTCAAAACACTATCAATAAAATAGTTCAGCAGAGGGAAAACAGAATCTTCAAAATGAGCTGGTCAAGGTGTCGTCTGTGCCTGGAGAAGAGAAACAGGCCCACATCATCACGGGTCCTCCACCATACTTTAAAAATGGCCATAATTTGCTGTTCTACGTGTAGATGTACATTTACAACTGTGCTTTTTATTTCACGTCAAACTCACCTTTAGTGTTTGCTGCCTAAAAGCTCATCTGAATAAAAATCACATAGTTCCAGAAAGCATTAAGTAAACTCTAAGCATATAGAGAAAGGCTTCTTCCTGGCGTGCCTCCAGAACAGCCGGTTTTAATTGCATCTGATGGTTGCTTTAGAGACATGACGGTTCCAACATGCGACTCTTTGGTGCCGTCATGTTAACTTTCGATAGCTTTCTTCTCCTTTCAGATCCTCCTAACTTCGTAACATTAATTTGTGTACTTGTCCGGTCTTGTTTGTCACAGTTCAGAGTCACCTTTGTTTCAGTTTAGCAATCGAAAGTTTTTAAACTTTTCTACTTTTTTCCATTTTCAACAAATCCAAAGTGTGAAAATATGCTTCTACATACGAGATAAATTTATAACGAGGATTGTTACACAGCTTCTCCGCCGATGAATGTGGAAATTATTGTTTGACCTCTTCAATTGGCTCCGACTGCGGTTGACGCCTGCACCCAATTTAAAAGGCAAAGAAAAAAGAGAAGCGGGCAAGGAAATTATTCCTTTGTTTATTACTGAAACATTTTTCTCAGTAATGAATAGTAGTTGCAAAACTTTTCTCCTAAGATCTTTTTTCAGATGGTGTTTGATGTGCTCAAGATTGGGGTTTTAAATTGTTTGTCCCTTTACTTCGACTGGGGTTGCAGGTAGGGATGCTCGTTTATGGAAAAATAAAATAATTGGGATTACTTAGGTCAGTGTCGAAATCACCATTATTAATGAAGTAAGAAGAAACAACACATTTATTGCATTAGAACAGTGAATTGCCTTGAGGCGGTGATATCTTCTTCGTATCAAGGTTTAACAAATTATTTATCAAGCTGTAGGATCTTACCAGCAAAATTTGCACAAATGAATATTAAAAAGGATTTTAGTCTCCTTCAGCAATCAAACAAAAATGTTTACAAAATATTAATATATATGTATATGTATCATTTATAATGTTTCAAGGTAAACACTTAGAATTGCAACAAATAAGAATAGATAAGGTTTTTTTCAACCCACATTTCATTGAATTCACCAAAAGATACCATACATTTATTTACACTTTGGTATGATATAATTGCTAAAACCATTCCTTTCTGTATTGGTGAGTAAAAGAACATTCCCTGTTTAAATCATAGGTAGTTGCGCAGATTTATTACGCTGCTTATTGAAGCAAACGCCATCCAGTCTTGCACGTCATGTGTTTTTGACCTTCTTCTGTGTCTTTTAAATGTTCCGACATAAATAGACTATTTGCAAGAACCTTGTTACTGCTTTCCACATGGGTGGTGGTCATTTCATCCCTCTGGAGCGTCGCTCGTTTCATGCCCAACTTATTCCAGGGAGAAAATGACACCATCTACCTTTTATTTTGTACCAACCAGATGTCAAGTCACAAAGTTTCTTTTTGGGATCACTTAGACCCAGAATCAAAGTAAAAAAGAATATATATATATATATATATATATATATATATATATATATATATATATATATATATGTCTCCTCAAGGAGAATCATCAGAGAGGGAATCTGTGAACATAAAATTAAAAGAATAAAAGACCAAGAAAGGAAGTTGGAGTGTGGCACATTCAGCCAATGGAAAATAGGGGAACGTGGGAAAAAGGAGTGCGAGAAGGTAGGTAATGAATAGCAAATCAGCTCTTTCATAAAACTCCTGCTTGCACTGTTCAATCAGAGTAGTCCGGATTGGCAATTTTCCTCCAGCACAATAGCGCCAGGCCCAAGAGGACCCTGGCCTCGGTTCAGAAAGAGATAGGGAGAGGGGGAATAAAAAAAGATAAAGAGAAAAGAAGCTCTGCCAGTTTCCAACCCGACCAACCAAGCATTCTGTCAAGTTTGGCAAAAACAGTTCAGACAACAGGAGGTACTGAGTACTGACTTGCCCTTTGACTTCTCTCGTTTTTATGAATATTTCAACCTCTCATTGATGCATTGAGAATGACAGCGAGCCTCTGAAGTATTTTCAGTATTGAATAGAGGAACTCCCGGTTTTTTTTCCTCCTGTGGAGTCACACATGCAATAATACCCAGACAGTATCTGGGTATTATATACAGTATCTTTTTTTTCACTCTTTTCTAACTTCTTGGACGTTCTTGTGTCTCTAAAACTCTCTTTTCGACACTGTTTGGAAATAGATGCATATTAGCAGCTGGGCATCCGGTTGGCAGTAAATCATAATAATAATGAAGCTGTGGAAGAATCGTTCATTCGTGCTGTTTGCACACGAGACAAAAGCTGTAATGACACTGCGGATGAATGTTGTGCAATCTGTCTCTTTATTAATGTGTTTAGAGAACTGGCAGATAATGGCTATTGTATGAATACCAGCAGAAAGAGCATTAAAAGCTTTCATCAAAAGTAAACTGAGCATGAAAGAAGAACCACACATAACTAATTTAGTCTAGGCTAATGGGTCACTTGATCATACGTTTGAGCGTTCATGCTGTTAATTCTGCCTGCCTAGTTTTGAAACTGTGGCGGAAACGTAAAACGGGAGAAAACAAAAAAAAAAACCCTAATTGCCTGTAGAAATTGAGATGAAGTGCTTCAAAGCAGGCCAAGCAAATGAATGGCTTTGTTCATTCTGCGCAATCAGATGTCAAAAATATCTCCCCGCGCCCCCAGCCGAACACACACGCACACACAATGACCGTCTGATTTCTGAACACATTCTTACACCTGCATAGCAACGTTTTCACACAAGTCTCAGAATATTGCATACAAAGTAAGGCGAGCTGTATGGCCAACATTAGATGCAACTCTCTGGGGGAATAATTACTCTTGACAGTTGTGTGGCAGAATCCAGATGGACTTGGCAAAGGCGTGTGGAAACCTGCTCCCTATGTGCTCAACTCAACCAGCTACATTTCACATTTATACTCTAGGCCAGCCCGGCCCTAAAATGACACATTTCTCTCCCAATGTTAGCTCCCTTACTGCTTGTCAGCAGTTTAAAAAAGAAAAGAAAAAAACTCTGAATGCAAAATTCAACAACATTCTGGAGAGACAGAAGTAAGCCAGAAATTAAGTTTTTACATTACATTACAAGAAATAGGAATTCCACTGTTGTATTTTAGCTATGGATTTCATTTTACTATAAATTCAAATATGTTTTTAGAGATTCACTGAGAAATCACCTGGTTACTAGAATAAGGACTTTTTTAGCCTTATCGACCCTGGTGGCGCTGACGGCAACGCTATCCAGTGTGGATGCTGTTGCAGACTGAAGAAGACCTGAAATTAGCTATTTTTAGTCTCATTAAGGTTTTTAAAATGAACAGAGTTGGTAGGAGTTATTACAACATAAGCTGTATTTTCTGTGGTTTTTTGTTGCATTCAGGTTGCAAGAGAGCAACAAATAGCAATGTTTTATCAACACTTTTTGTGCACATTTTGAAGTATTGCATTAATAACTTACTCGATTTCAGAAAAAGAGATTTTACGGTAGCTCGAGGTGACTTTTGGTTTTTCTGAAAAAGAGTTAATGTGATAAAAGGGAGAAGGAAACTTGTTCGCCGATTGACGTAGCAAATCAGAGCCCAAACCATAACACTTCCACCTTGAACTTCAACGTGAGTAAAAAATTATATTTAAATTTCAATGTAATGTTGCAAAAGTCTTTTTAGTATTGTTAGTGCCCCTTTATGTTCACATTTTCAGGACTTCACAATTTGTATGCCAATGCCAACATAGTCACCCCATTGGATGTGGTGTCTTTGCAGTAGACATAGATGATGGTGTGCCAGATGAGTGAGAAAGAAAAAAGTAATTTATTTTCAGTTTGATACGTTGTTTATGCTGTTTTGCCTAATATGCCATACCGATGGGAAGGTCATGGCTGTATTGAAAATCAGAGGGAAAATCATCTTAAAAATTTTGATTGCTTCAAAATGTGTCTGCAACTTTTAAAGCACATATTTACATTTCTGCTCTGTAGATGTTTTATATCTGAGATTAATCCTCTGCTTCTCTCTCCCCATTTTATCAAAAAAGCACCCTGGCTCCATCTCTCTAGTTTTTACTTGTGCACCATGTAAGACAAGGCTTTTATTCTATTACTGAGTACTTATGGATGGAACATTTTGGACATTTCTGGGTTTAGACTAGTATTTTTAAAGTGTCTGCGTTTCTTTTCTACTCTGTGGTGCAAAATTCTAAGGAAGGAGAGGTTCTTGTCTCCTAATAAACTTGAAAGGAACAGACTGCGGGAGTTTATTGAGGATTTATGTGTTTGTTTGGTTATATCCTTGAAGTAAGTCTACTTCAGAGGATTTACCTTTTTAAACAGATTGTGTGTTTTCTATAAACGGAAGTATAAATCTTGCTTCTTCTTTTTTTTTATCCAAAACATTTCCATTTGTCTAGTTATTTGTGAGGCACTTTTATGGGATCTTTTTTAGTGAATCAGAGAAAAACATGTAGATTTCACATAAAATATGAAGAAAACTAAAGTGAGAATTGAGGAACATAAGATGTTATTTAAGGACATTAAGTAAGGAGCTACATCCTATGGACATGTGGACCATTCCTCAACAAAGATAAGGATCCACCACTTCATTTACTGATAAGGGGTGCTGTAGGGAATTGATCCACTGTAAAGATCTCAAGAAGCTTGTGCTACTTACTAAAATCTACGTAGCCAAAGGAGGCGGTTCACAGGGCTTTTCTGAAGGGGCGTAGCATTTGCAATTATCAACGTTCATCATGCAGATGGTAATCAGCCCGGGTTTAGAAAACAAATTAAAATGCCCATCCTGGGGGTTTTCCTCAACCATAGGGGGTTTCTTGAGTTTTGGATGTCACAGAAACTTGTCAGAATTAGACTATTACCACTTACTGGATTATCAGCAGTCTTTGTGAAGTTAAGTGCTCAGAGACTGCTTTTATAAGCAAGTGATCGGGTCTTTTATGAAATTCCAAGAAGTTCAAAGAAAGCATTAATTGCTTTGGACAAGGACTGCTGTGCTTTTGGACAGCATTCATTGAGAATTTATTAAGTTTCTTGAACTAGACCAGCAGCCTAGATGTAGTTGCCACTTCTTAAATCAAAAGGCATATAAAAACTGGGGCACTGAGTCTGCATTTGTAAAAAGCCTCAAGAAAAATAATTCAAGGCAAATATACCAAGTTAGAGATATATACTGTACTCAATACTTATATTCATTAATTTACATTAAATGCATCAAAAATAATTGTGAAATAATCTTGACTTCAGCCCCTCAAAAAACCCAAGTGGTATTATTTTAATCACAAACCACTGTCAGTCAAATGTCCCTCCCATTGGGGTACAGTCAGCTGATCCTAAGTAGTTAGACAATGTCTATATGATATCCTAGGTTCAATTCTAACCCTCCTAATGTCCGTCTGCCCATCTGTCACTGATTGACATAGGATGTAGAGTCTTTGATTGCAGACTGAGTTGAATATTCAGCTAACTTCCATTTGCATTGTGGCGTGTTTGTGCTGTGTACAGATCACCGCACTATTTTTGGGACTCTGGGGCCAGCCAGTTGTATGACGACCCCACCCACTAGAGCTGTTTCTTAATTGTAATGAAAAGCTACCAGAAATGTGTAGAGTTGAGGTGAGCTTAGCCATGCTGATAAGTACCGGTGGAAAAGAGCCAATAGTCCATCATTAAGACTCTCAGAGACTGCTAGAACTGAAAATTACTGGACAGGATTGGACACTCAAAATAAATCTAATTTATGCTATCTGATATCCCCCCCCAAAAAAAAAAAAAAAACACTTTAAAAGGTCCTAGGAGTAACAACTGCTTAATGAAACAGTAAGGATCACTTCTTTGAAATGATTGGATATTGTTTCTTTTTTGTAACTTCTCCCCCTTTGTCATTGTTTTTGGTAGTGATCCACAGTATATTGTTATTGACATTGGTATTGGTCAATATTTGTTTTTGTTTTTTTAACAAAGTAAGCAAAACTGAGCCGATATTAACCAATATTGATGTCCATCTTGTTTCTATTTGTGTTTTTGGAGGCAGAGGGCAGGAAGTGGGTCATGTGGTATTTATTTAGACGTGAGGAATAATGATGCAGTACAGGATAAATATTGGTTATAGGCTATAGAAGCAATACAAATTTCCAATATTGTATTGGTCCAAATTTTCAAATTGATGCATCCCTAATTTTTTAAATGTAGCACATAGAGTAGGTTAGTTCTGTATGTTCAGGGTTTGTCTTTTAGTCAGTTTGACTCCAGAATACCTTCTGATAACAACGAATAATGTGCAGGTTTTTTTTTACTACAAAAACATCAGAGAACTGATAAATTGCAGGATGCCCCTGTTTTGTATGGATTCACCTTCACATTCTGAAAAACAAACCCGAATTACCTGAATTGTCACATAATTCTCACCCTGCCAAATTTGACAAGTATTTGTCAAAGGAGTGAGTGTTGGAACTTTGTTTTTGCAGCATGAAGAAGAAGCACCTTGCTACATCTCATCAGATGTAGGCAGGCAAAAGTGGGTGTTGTGTTTTCTTTAATGGGAAGAAAAATGTAGTGGGAAATTTATGGATTATTTTGCCGTGTGGGTGTATGTGCGCACGTGCACTGTCTGGCTCGGAGGTGGGCAGTGGGAGGAGGCTTTGTGTAGAAATACAATATGAGACACTGACAGCAAAACCGGTTGGAAATCGCTTCTTTTAAGCATTAAAATAATTGTTGCAGTGTTGTAGAAAGAGGGGATTACTGAGAATGTTAGGATCCATGCACACATAGCTCCTCTAGTCCATGGATTTATTCATGAGCAAACCAGGCTAACATTTTTAATCACTTCATTAAAGGAGTTTCTGAAACAGATCAGTTTTAGGGAAAATTATCTTTAATCATATTGCTTAAATTCTAGGCATTTCACTCTACAGATTGAAAATTCATCAAGTTAGAGTGGTTTACTATTTAATACACAGTCAGTGGGGATTTTGGGGGGGTTTTTTTTAGTCACAGATGTTGTGGCAAAACAGTAAATGAGACAGGAAACACCAACTTGATTCTTTTATGTGGTTGATATTGAGTTTAAACTCCCCCATTGAGAAGGACATTACCACTGTCAGTAGAAAGTGCTCCTAGACGAAGACTATGTTCAAGATTTATTCTTTGATAGAACAACCACAATTACTTATCAACACAGTGGTCAAAATGACAGCACCGTGTCATGGTCATAGTTCAACTGACGTGACCTGAAGTATTATTCTTTCTGCTTCATGTGGTAAAGACGTATCATCCTCTTCCTCGTATGTTACTTTTATTTTATCACTCACTTTGTCTGGACAGTTTAAAAAGCGACTGTTAGTTTTAGGGAAACAAATTGTGCAAGTGTTGACAAGTGTTAAAGCGATGCTTAAAGTAGTAAGATAAGACAGTTGATGTTTGGATTTTCCCTGAAAAAAATTAGACTCTGTCATTTCTTAAACATTTGTACTGTTGCCATTTATTCATTTAGTGTCTACATAGTAAAAAGAGCGATAGTCCCTACTGTACCTACCTCATAGTGTTTTGGACCAACTTTGATTGAAAGTGATTTTGACTACAAATGAATTATGGTTACATGATTAACTTTTGAAAGATGGTGTGGTACAAAATATTTAGAAAACTAGAGTCATTAAACATAAAGAAATTTGATTCTTTTCCGTTGTATTTATGTTTTAGTAACAACAAAAAACACACCGCAGTCTAAGTGAGGCGTGTTACAATGCAGTGAATTTTTGAGCCACTAGTTATAATCCCAGCTTGTATTTAGTCCATGAGTATGTTGCTGGAAGTGCAACACACTCATCTCTGTGATTCATGACAGTCTCCCAAGAGAGAGCTTGAGGAAGGGATTCAATACGGACAAAAATGGAGCTAGAAATGTTTTACTTTATCACATTTATCTTTCTAGTTTTGTTTTTTAATCTTAAAGCGTATTGTGTGACAAATAGTGTGAGTTTTATGCAACCTACATGGAGAAAATCCATACATACTGCAGCAAAGGAAAGCTAAATGTGTAATTTATGTTTCATTGAAATCCAGAGCAGAAAATGGCTTCTGGCCATATACTGTTCCAGATAAAACGCAACAAACACTGTAAGGATTGTTATTTTTCTTATCATTTTAGTATTTCATTGTTTGTTTTCAACATTTGGTGTTTATTGTTTACAAACGTATTTCCTATTTCTCTAGAACAATACATTCAAGAGCTGGCTGAAACAATAACAATACATCTTATGTGTTAGTTTGTAGTTTCACATAATTTAGTGTTTTTATAAACCAAATTGACCTTTAGTGCACATTTCTCACATTTTCCTTCCGGCTCATCTTTCTGTCATTTACTTCCAGTCTCAGATCACTGGGACTCGGTTCATTGGTTTCCTTCGTGTGCACACCATCTCCATTTATGTTTTGCCCACATGTTCTGGCCCCATGTCGTCGTCCTCTTTCTGCTATCAGCTGTGCCCAGTGTGAGTCCCTGCAGGATGGACTCACAGATGGACACAGTTGGGGTTCCACAGTCAGCCTGGCTGCCACGCCAGCCTAGCGTCTCATCATGGGCCTCGCAGACTGGCAGCACATCACAGAGCAACATCAGGAAGATTTCTCCATTTATGCATTTGGTGGGAAATTGTTTAAATGCTAATTTGCCATAGCTGTTTGTCCGCACTGGTTTTGTGCTTTTTAGTAATTAACATCCAGGGTTGATTTATCCAGCTACCATTCACTCACTGATATTAAGAGTTTAAGACGAGTAATTAAAAAAGTTAAATATCAAAGGGCTATATCATTATGGGTTGTTTTTTTTGTACAACTACAGGTAAACACTTAATTTGTAGAAATAATCATATCAAGGATTTTTTTTCTAAAGAAATATACAGAAATTTGAATTCATTCCTTTATGAGATGGCGATCAGCAAAGCTCCTGTGCCTACGAATAGTGCTGCAGGGCTAAAACATTCAAAAGATCCGAGATTAGAAAAGTAGAAACTACATTAAACTTGCAGCTCATGTGCAGTAATAACTTAGTGATCCAATTCCATCTCTAAGAGTTGTGACTTCATCTTTAATTTAAGTTGAACGTGTCCAGAAAGACAGAGCTGTTAGCTTGTATGTGTGCAGCAGCAATCCTTGGTTTCTAGTAACTCAAGATGGCTAAAAAATGTTTTTTTAAAACTGCAAACAAAAGCAGCCTTCATCATTCACAATTGGTCCTGTTCTAACATTTAAAAAGATAAATAAATATATAGCATTGATATAAAAATGTACAAACTTTTTCTGGAGCAAGAAGCCCCTGAAAACTAGTAGCGATACTTTCTAACGTTTTATTTTTTTTTTTTTTTGATGACTTACAATTAGCTACTGCTAAGTGTATACTATCACAGTAGAAACTGAAAGATATTTTTTTTAAATATGTTTTTGAAATCATATTTTTTTAGCTAATCTCACAATTAGCAGCTTCGTTTGTTAAGGCTGTTATATATCCAAAAATCATTTCAGTACAATTTCATTGCATTTGTATAGAAAGCTGAATTACCTTACGTCTAAAACACTAGCTAGTTGTGGCTGTAGCTCTTACCTCCAGATTTTGTTCTGTTTTGCTCAGAACACCAGCTTTCATTTTGACTGATTATTAGTCAAATATATTCTGTACACCTTCCATGTGCTTCATTAGTTTCCAGAAACTTCCATCGTTTCGGGTGGGGAAAAAAAAAGAAAAAAGTACTTGAAATAATCTTTGTGAAGTACTCTGAAACCTTAATCATTTATTTATTTTGTTGCTCGGGGCTCAGAAAATTCATCAGCGGGTTGATGTATAGGTGTATTAATTTTCTTTCCCCGTTTTGATTGTTGGGAGGCAAGACATTTCTGAATAATTTCTGCGCAATTAACACCCCATGCCGTTCTGATGAAACATTTCGCCGAATTATTGAGGATGGATCACGTTTTAATTATCTTTCAGTTTCCCCTCAAAGCAGGAGTGAAAACAAAATGTGTTCTGACTCGAGCTCTGAGGTCATTCTGATTTAACAATTTTAAAATTGTTGATCACAAATGGTGGAAAGGCAGCCCCCTCTATCTGTTTGCCCCGGATTGGTGACTTCAGGCCGAGGTCATCGGTTCGCGCCCTCAAGATGACCATCAAACTCTCTCTTGAAATTAAGCGCTCGCTCGGTCGCCGCTCCCACCGCTGTGCAGAGGCCACGGCTCTTTATCTAAAAAATGATGACCTTGAGTTAAAGCCCCAATCTCTATCGGGTCCTCTAACAAGGCCAGCGTTTGGCACTGGAATCAGACTTTTCCCCCTGTGGGAAGGAGAAAGGGACCAGACCTCTGGCTGTCATGGTAATTGGCGAAAGGAACCTCAATCATACAGAAGCTCTGGCACACTGACATTCATTACCTTTAATAGTATTTTCTCCATCACTCCATCACCATCTCCTATTCTCCTCTTCTTCCTGTCGCACTTTTTTCCCCTCATTTTGTTTGTGCCTTCACCTCATCAGGACTCCCACTGTCATCCCTCGGGGGGTCACCATGCAAGGTCTCCGTGCCGCCGTTATCCTTGGCACCTCCGAGAGATAAAGTCACTCCCGATGACTGATGACCACTGGTCCAAGCGGGGGATGAGGACCAGTTTGTAATGACACAGATATAGCTGTGTGCTATTTATTCAGGCTCAAGGCTGTGTCTGTGCAGCCGTGTCAGGTCACCGGCTGGATCAGCACCGGCATTATGAGGTACATCATAAAGGCCCTTGTAAATAAACCAAATGTTCTTTCAAGCCGCATTTACAGAATAGACCGAGATAAAGCCATGTCGTCATGATAAACGGACGAGAGTTTCATCAGCATTACGACTGGACATCTGAGGAGATCTACCTGAGATTGGATTTTTTTTTCTTCTTCTTCTTTTTAAATATCTGTTTACGATTCTGCGGTGACTAGAGCAGATAATGACCAGCTGTGGTCGTCGCTCTCTAGGTTGTCTCCTGGACCTCATTGGCACACTAAATGATCTTGTTACGAAACTTTACAGATGCGGCTTGCGAGTTTCGCCTCCCGTGGTACGCTGATGGACTGACAGTCTGGCCACAAGTCAGGGTCCAGTTGGGGACGAGAGGTCAACAGGCGCTCTCTGACTGTGTGCTGCCGTTCATATTCCGCTTGAATTATTCAGCGTCTCTGAACTTTCTTCTCCCTCAGGTTGTTTTAAAAAGTGCATAAAGTGAGAAAGCCAAATGTATCGTAGATGGATTTTGAAGTGCACACAGACAGCATTGTATTTAATCAGGTTGTGGTGCTTTATATAAAGCCCTGCACTCGTAAAAAGAATCGCTAAATTGGTGGTGCGCTCTTACACACAATACAATACCCGCAGTGGCTCTTAGCCAGAGGCATTATTGTAATCATTTGTGCAGGAGTTTGTTTAAACCATTTTAAGCATTGCAGGATATTGATTTACCCATTTAAACCACCTCTACGCAGGATTGGAAATGTGGTTGTCCAAAGGTTAATCAAGTTAAAAAAAAACAACTGCACTTTAAAAAAAAAAGAAGCCAAAAGCTAAACTTCAACATGATTTTACCAAATTAAATACAATCAAATTAACATCAAGCAACGATTATTCCAATAGTAAGTTTGGTAATAATAAACTTTTACATTTTATTGACCAAGTTTGTGCAAAAAAGCAAGAAAATGATGGTGGCCATCTTCACTCACATTTAACAAACCAACAACCTATAAATGTCTTGCTTCAACGCTAGAAGAAATTCCTAAGTTTGAACGTAATATACAGTACAGTACACCACCAGACAATTTTGACTTCACACTTGAGCTTTAGTAGTATTCCAGGAAGAGGGAAAAAAAACTGTTGCTTTGATATTGCAACTTTAATAAAGGAGTTATTTTGAGAAATGCTGATATTTTTGTGTGATTAAAGGAGAACCAAATGTGGGCTGTCATATAAAACCATTTTTGGAGTGGACTTCATATTTGAAATCAAAGCAGAATAATACATATCAAACTACTAATGGACGAGTTATGAGCAAAATCTCACATCAGAATTTGGAACATATTCTTATTTCTAAAGAGTGATTAATCAACAACAGTCAATTATTGTTGACTGTTGTTAACACTTGCAGTTTGGTGTTTTAAAGAGCAGAAAAATGAGGCATTATTATCCTTCTACTACTACTCATACATAGACTGAGCAGAGTTATACGCTGCGCTTGACTACACCTAATAAATTACTTTATTAAAACAATAACCTTTAAGAAAGACACCATGTCAACTCTAGCACACTTTTATAAAACATGACTTAAAATAAAACCACAACCTTTAGGCTGCACATGTGACTAAGACTAATTTAGCAAGTCAGCAGTGAGCAGGAAAATGCATGTTGTATATCATGAACAATAAAGCGCATAGTTAGTTAACATGGCCTGTTTTATAACAAATTGCTTCATTGGTTGTTTTTTTTACACTTAAAATGCTGCTGCAAATAAATACCAATATCACTTATAAAAGTCACCTTCATAATCGCCCGCTGTGCTCTTCTATCACTAACTCATTCTGCACTCGTAGTTCTTTGCAGCACGCATCTGTACGCTTCATCTCCTCTGGGAATGAAAGTTAAGGTTGATATAACTTGATACTGTTCAAAACACACAGGCGTTTCTAAATACATGCTTTAAATGCATTCTTGAGTTAAGAATCAAGGAAGGTTCTTAAATCCCTTGGTTTCAGTTGTGGTATTGTGCTGTGTAGATGACTCACATTTCAAGGTGTTTCAGGAGAAATAAGTGCTGCTCACAACATGGGCAGTTTTGTAGAAAGAGTCCTTTGCTGCTGTTGTGGTAACGCTGTGGAAATAACCAAATTTGGAAGAAAAAGTTGTTTTACAACTGTTGTCAGCATTTGATTGTCTAAGCAAAACCGTAAACAAGGTGTCTGGTCGACTGCTGATTCTCTTATATGTGCAATTGTTTTTGGTTTTTTTTTACTATGGGCTGACCTTGGTTATTAAAGTAATATTGGGAGGCTCCTCTAAAATCTTCCCATAGTAAGGTGTTTGTCTGCAGCATCATTAGTCACACCAGACAGATGCATTAATGTTGGCATTTAATGAACTGCCTCTTGCGGCTAATTTGATTTTACTGCAAGAAAGAAACGGGCTTCTTTTGATCACTACTGTATCCGCGGCATTGATCAATATGATTTTATATTACCTAGTGTATGAAACAGTGAGCTGCTACTAATTACATGCATTGTAGTTTTTATCAATTTGCTAAAAAATCTACTCTTTTTTTTTTTTGTTAGAAGACACAATGCAGTGGTTTGCTCGTTATTTATTTAGTTTTTTCTCCAAGAAATGTACTGTCCCAGTTAAAGCATTGCAGCTCGGTAATGAAGCATGGATTCCCAATGCAGCGCGATGAAGAAACAAAACATGCTGTGTGTATTTGGGTTGAGGACATCACAAGCGGCACAAGGATCGAACTGATCAGCTGTCGTTAGTGTAAACACTGTGGCGGACGACCCTTCAGGAAAGAGTTCAGCTTAGATTCTGGAGCGTTTGCGTTTGCATTCCAGTGTTTTCTTGTCTAATTTTCGGAAATCCGTGCAGTGCTCTCATATGAGGCTCAAGCATTTTGCTATAACTGTACAGAATACTAGTAAACAGAAGAATTTTATTTAAAATGTGCAAACAAAGAAGGAAAAGTGTTGAGGAAAACACAAATGGAGCCGTTACTGTCTGGTTAATCACCTCCTGCCTTATGTGATGTCATCAGCAAGGCCATTTTTAAGAGTAGGCCTTACCTTACCTGATCTTCAACACATCAGCAAAACATAAAAAAAAACCCATAAAATTATGGGATTTTATTCTTTAAATTCTAAGCTGTATTTATGTAACTAATTTTTTTAAAAGTCCAGCAAGTTTCCTCAAACTTTAATACTGTGTTCCATACTATTATGTGAAACATGGAAAACAATATTGCATGCAAATGTAGATATGTATAGATCAGGGGTGTCAAACTCATTTTCATTTTGGGCCAAATCAAGGTCATGAATGCTCTCAAAGGGCCGGTTGTGCCAGAATGTATTGATAAAACCTGTTTACAAACTGTTAAAATTTCAATGAATTCTTAAACTTTTATGTTATTGAACAACTTTTCAGTCCCTCCAGGATTTTATGGTACTTTATATGTTTTTTGGGGGGGGATCTGCAAATCTGCAATAAAAATCTGTGTTTGTGGTACTAATTTGGAAATATTTGAGCTTATTTATGACGGTACATGCAGCTTTTTATTCCTCACTGTACAGATCATGTACTATAATCTGACATCAATTAAGGCTGAGGCAGCTGGTTAGTACAAGTAAAAATGCTTTTGACAATTTTTAAGAAAAATCTGCAATAAACTCCCAGTTCTGTGTTTACCTCAAAAAAAGTGCGGGGATTTGTTGATTTTGTTTGAATTTCCAGTCAAGAAACTAAAGGGACTGATTGATATAATTTGGTAGTAAACAGATAAAAATTTCATTGATTTGATTGATAAAATAATATGTCAGTACACTTAGTGTTTAGTCTAGGATCTAGAGGGCCACATAGAAAGCTACGGCGAGCAGGATTTGGCCCACGGGCCTTGAGTTTGACACATGGTTTAGATGATGCAGGTAAGTTGCTGCCTGTAAGAACTTTTTTTTCCTTGCAGGTAGAAGAAGTGTAGCATATATTTGCATAAGTGCTTCGATCAAACCTTTTTGTTTTGTGTTTTCCCCTTCAAATCCCTTCACTGATTGCAATCTAAAACCAGCTGTCACTGGAAGAATATTAATGCCTCGGCGTTCATTAAAAATCCTAATTTAGTTAGCGTCTTGGTGTGGCTCAACTCTAACAAGCATGTTAATTTTTGTTAGTCTTTTCTGAATATCAATATGATTTGAATCAATAGCATTATTTAGCTTTTTACCACACTTTAATGTTCCTTATGCCTTTGTGAGAAAGCACTCATTTCATACATTCGTCCAAATTAACCTCACTTAGTTCACCTTCTACCATTATTCCCTATATCCTATGTTGTTATTTCAAAAGTCTCCTGAATTGGTTTTTCTTGCTCTTGTATCGATTTAAATCTGACCCAGTCCATCCTTTGGGAGACACTTAGGAGTCTAACCTTTCTACTTCTATACGCAATTTTGCTGCATTTCCTCAATTTTTATTAATTCCAGACATGATCCACCCTCTACAGATTTTCCTTGGTCAATATGGAATACTCTGAAATAATACTTCTTCCAAAGCATGTTGAAAGCATCATTATATGTATAAAAAAGATATGAAAGCATGTTTGTCACAAATTGAGATAAAAGAAACATGTCTGTTCTGTCGTTAACTACATTTAATGATGTTTCTTAGAAAATGTTGTTTTAGCATCTGACTTTACTGCCACAACTTTTAGTCAGCAAGTTCAGCATGTTTATTTCAATAGAGCCATTCATACAGACTTAATTCAAAGTGCTTTACTAGAAAAACAAAGGAACAGAGATAGAAACAGAAGAAACTACCAAAAGCACAAGTTTAAAAACCTACAAGTGTGAGACAATCACACAAAGTGATAAGAAAAGAATTAGGCAAACCGAAAGCTAAAACGTTGACGAAATGGTAAAGCAAACTTCGGAGTGTTTGGGTAAGCTGTGGGAAACTGTAATGTTTTTAGTACTGGTTGTAATGAGCTAATAGTTTATCCACATTTGTTGTAGAGTTGTAGCACTAAATGCTGCTTCCACTCGTTCTCTGTATGGTTCATACCTAACCAACTACTCTGAATTGAATATAGATACATTATTCATTCATTTGTAGACCACCAATAAGCTTTTAAATTCTCTCTGTTCACAAACTGTGAGTCGGTGCTTTGATTCGTTGGCAGGTGTAATGTGATACATTTTCTTAGCGTTGGTTGAGATTTAAAAAAGAGAGGATATCCAGTTAGTGAATGCAATAGAACATCTTTGATGATGTCAGAGGTCAACAGAAAAATGTCAGAGTGGTTCAAGAGATTAAAAAGCCAATAGCTCTCTAAGTAAGCACATTTTGCTTCCGAAGTAATCGGTGGACGATCTCTGAATGTCCGACAACGAAGCAAATGATCTTCATCAGCAGAAGACCACAAGGTAAAAGTCCTGTTGGCTAAGAATAGAAAACTGAAACTACAGTTTTCACAGCCTTATTGCACAATGAGACTGGAAAAATGTTGCTTGGTCTGAAGAGTCTTGATATCTGCTGTAACATTAAGCAATATATAAACTTGGATTCATCCTACTATCTATCGAAGGCCATATAAATCAATGGTTAACCCTCACTCAGCAGCTGTCTCAAGAACCAAAGTCTTCACCGCAGTTCTTATCTTAAACTGTTTAAATGATAAAATCTGCCTCTCCTATCCAACAACAAGTAGCAGAAGAAGAGGACATAAAGGAAATGCACTCTATCACAATGCAACTACAGTTTCGCCTCATCTATGTAACTTTTAAGCCATTTTTGCAAGTGTAAAAACATTTTGGAATATGTATTCCTCTAATCGTTAATATGCTTGTTAAGAGGGGGAAAAAATAGTCCTGGTGCAGGTTGCTACAAAAATGGAGAACGGGTACAACTGGATGAAATGACTAAACATCCACAAACTCAACCACAAGTCATTCTATCATATTGACATGGATTAAAATCTCTGAATACTGTTTCTGCCTACACAAAACAGAAGTAAGGCAGTACTCTGTTAATAAAGCTGACGGTGAGCCCCTCTAGAGAGTCTGGATCTGCCCTGTGGTCTCTTTTATTCTCTGTAGGGAAGCGACCATGAGGTATTGATATACGATGCCAGAAGCCCCTAAGCCAACTTAGCTGGGATCATCATCTTGCTTTTTACTTTTATTTAGGGGATAAAATCTTTCACTCTTTCAGTCATGATCCATATCTCATCTCGATAGACGAGGGTTGAACCGATCGTCTCTGCGTTTCACAATTTGTGCTTGCCTGACTGATCTTTGTCACATTCCTCCGAACACTAAAATTACAGCTATGACAACAGGACACATATTGAATCAGGAAATATCAGATTAGCGAGGGATTGAGGGATTTTAATTTCCATATTTGAGAACAGACTTTGACGGGGGCAGGACTACTTGGAGCTACATGGCTGTCAAACCCGTCACCAGACTGGATCGGGGAAGCTACGCTGAGGCTGTTTACAAAAAGAAACAGAGCAGACTTGCTAGAAAAAACGAAAGCTTGGGATTTTCAACTTTTGCAGTGAGATGTTGCCTATCTTGTATCTTCTGGCAGGGAGTAAAATAATCTCCACAGCCATCTGCTAGGGCAGCAGCAGCAGAGTCGGCTGCTCAAAGAAACTGAACAAACGGATAAGAAAAGGCTGGTTGTGCGCTACGGACGGCTTTGGTGCCCAGACACCTGACAGGTTGAAGAAGAATGTAGACAAGCTGCTGAATACTGTTGGTATCAATAGGCAACCTGAACACAATGTACTGATGGACCAACAGAAAAACTTAGTCAGAGGTTATTTGTTTATCTGTGCAGCAACAAATAACATAACACCACGGTTGTTGATAGCAGTGGCTTTCTTCCTAAAAATATGCTCTTGGTAAATATTTACAATTTTTATTACATTACACATATAACTTTTTTGGAGTTCTCACAAATAAAATAAAGTTTTCATGAATTTCAAATAGTGTTTTCAGGGTCCTCCATTCGATATGGAATAATCTGGTTCACATTCAATCAAGTTTAAGCTGAAATCAAATGCTGGCACGGCCCAAGAAATAACTGTGAGCTCCAGTTATGAAAAGATGTGAGGCAGATGAAAACTTCTGCATCGTTTGCAGAATTGTCACTGCGCTTATGAATCATTGTATCGTCTTTCCACTCTGTTCCTGCTTCGTTTTGTCATCGCGTAGCCTACCGAAAATGCTGGCAAGCCATTTAAGTTTCTTACGTGCTTTTTGGCCCGACTGTTATCATCCAGCTCGACTTTATTAGTCGACTCTGTCAATACACTGCAAAAAAACCACAAAGTAAGATCAAGTATTTTTGGTCAAGTTTCAAGTGCAAACATCTCAATGCACTTGGAATAAGACTAACCTAATTTACAAGTAACTTTTCTAAGTAAATAATTACTTAATATTCAAAACGTACTAGTTCTACTGGCAGACTTCACATAACATGGGAAAAATCTCTTCTTGAAATAATCTTCCAGTGGAACTAGTCGTTTGTAATCAATACTAAAGAATTACTGACCTGAAACAAGTCTTGCTGTGTCTTGCTGAAAAGCTACTTGTAGGTTGGTTTTGTCTTATTTCAAGTATACTAATATATTTACACTAGAAACTAGACCAAAAATGCATTTTCTGTTGTGCAGTGTAGAATAGGGATTCTCAAGATCTGCTTCCTTTCTTACTTCAAAATAAGAGTCTCAAACATATATTAAACCCAAAGTACTCATTCAACCCTTCTCATGTTAAGACATTCTCTGAAAAGAGTCGTACTCTCCATCTTCTGTTTTCAGTTCAGTTCAAAGTACTTTATTAATCCCAAAGGGAAATTAAATAATTCCACATTTGATGGACTTTTATTTACCCATCGGCTCATAGTTGGTACGACTCCCTGTAGGACACTCAAATAAGAAATTTCACACTGAATTTTCAGTCCTCTCTTTTGGACAATGTTTAGATTATTTGTAAAATAAAAATCTGAAAAATGCTTTGATATTGCCATTAGCAAGAGCAGCATCTTCCTTGTCACTGTGGCATTCAACAAAGTGACTACATTTCACTTATATTAGGTGTTTGCTTTTCATTGAGTCTCTTCACCCTTTACTTGACTAGAATTAAAGTAATGATGGTTTCTATCATTATTTACATTTACATGGTTTCTTTTTTTTGCCTGAAAAGATCAAAAATCATTTACATTTTGGCACGCCATTTGAGCCCCGACTCTTTCTGAAGTCCCTGTTTGTCGCCGTCTTGTAAAGTCCTTCATCATATCGATGGAAAGTAACCCTTAAAGCACGTTTGCATTCCAATTTCACCCGACTTGTGGGCAAGATAAATCTGCTTCCCAGATTATTGCCTCTTGCGAGAAGCTGCTCTCGCACGAAATGATGGTTTCTGTCTCCAGCTTTAAAAATAACGTCCGTGACTTTTAAGGTTAAGTACTGCTCCCCGGACACACTTTCTGGTAGTTAATAGACAGAGACTGGAGAGACGCCGGGCTTTCATGGCAGTATTGTCTCAAATAAAAAGCAGCCAGCCAGCTAAAGCACTCTTTCTATAATGAATATGTGACTACATGAAAAGCCTTTAATGGACACAGCCTTGACACTGTCATCGGACAGTTCCAGGCGCAGATATGACCTTGCCTCCCAGAGGAAAGCATCAGACTGGTGCAGCAGCCTCAGAGGAGAATTATGATGAAGGAAAACTGATGGACTTGAAGTGTTTTTGTTCTGGAGGCTTGTAATTATAGCCAAGAGAGCTGAGGTATAATTACGTGAGTCCTATCAGTGGATGATAGAGGGGTAGTTGGAGAAAATGAAAATCAGATATTCTATCATCCGACTCTCTAAAAGGAGAGTCTGGCAGGACATGACTGCCTTCCTTTTTTTCTTTTCCTTTTTCGTTTTAGAAGTAAAACACAAAAATAAATGAAGATATTTTTTTCTTCCCTCTGAGAGCAGCTTCCCTAACCTTTAACCTTGTTCTTTTCCTTTTTTCTTTTTCCCTCCATCTCTGGCTCCTGCCATCCTCCCTGCCCTCCCTGACAGTGTTCCAGCGTACTCAGAGCAATTACAATTTAAAATGACAAAATGGAGATCATCGCCATGTCACAGGATCAAGTGAAGTGAAATGACCCTCGCAAAAAAAAAAGCCGACGTTTGCAACCGTGTGCCGTGTGCTCTGTTGTACATTTGCTCCACCGTACATTTAACAACGTGAGGCATCTGACCGCAACGCCGCGTTTCGCCCTCGTTTCTGACTGACTCGCCTTGAGACGCAGTCAGAGTTAATGTAGTGTGATGGTAGGACGGATGTCCTGATCTGCTAATTTTTTCCCATCACCATTACTTCCAATATTTTCCCAAACCTGCGATGGCAAGCTGCACTTCTTTTCCTGTGAACTCAGAATATTTCTATCTTCGAAATAGATCTAAATGTGTTGCTTTTTGGTAGTGGGGGTATTTTCTTTTGTGTGATTTCACCCGACGTCTTGCCACACTATGATTCCCTTCTCTAGTTTTTTAGTAGCGGAGGGCATCTGATGTAGTCAGATCACACATGGCAGAGAATACTGTGTTTTCTTTGAGTTGGGGAAATGGACTTTTTCTTTGTCAGATCTTAGATTCTTTTCCATGCGTTCTAAAAAGGGTCTTGGTTAATCTCATTTTGACAGTATAACTTGATGTTTCTCTTTTTATTAAATAATCTAAAAACCGCTATAACCCTGGTTTCTGTTTCCCCATGCGTTTTGACACAATTAAAAACATGCTATGAGGATCTGAATGTGAGAAAACTAAGCTTTTTTTTAATGTGCAGTCTTAACGTCTGTCAGTTATGTGTGGCATGTATTAGGTGCATTTTGGGATGGAGGTTGTAAAAGTGGCATTGTGATAGGGTTGTTGCTAACAGTAAGCAGCTAGCTTCCTGCCGCTCTGAAGGACATATCGAACAGAGCGATAGGTCGACTCTGATCCACAGTCATACGTTTGAGATGTTGCAAACCGTGACATTCAGAGACAAAGAGACGAGAAGAAACATTTTGTCATTTGGCAATTATGGTTAGAAATCAGGATGTGTATTGGAATAATCAAGATGGTTGACATAATATTGCATGGAAGGATTTACCTGATTATACATGGTACAATGTCTGCATCATTTCATTTTAGGTTTGTCTCTGTAGTGTGGTTTATGATTTTGTTATTTATTATCCTCAGGCAGATGCTCAGACTAGATCTAGGTATAAGCAAACTGATAACATCATTGCAGGCATCTTTTTTTTTTTTTAATATTTTTTAAAATACTGTTTTTCTCGTGCACGTAAAAAAGAAACAGTAGTTGACAGTTTTACTGTTTTAGACAAGCTAGGTACATGCTGAATTTGGTTTTTCTGCAGTGTAGCTCACAGGTTTTTCAAATCAATAATTTGTGACAGGTGGTCTTTGTCAATAGTTAAATAAAATAGGAACATGAGAGCCATGTTTACCTTTGTGCAGGCTGATGACGCGGCATGTAAAGTGGTTGTGTACAGATCTGTCTGTCTTTGTCAGTTAATCCAATCCAGTCCAGCTTTAGTTATAAAGTACTATAAATTGCTGTACAAAATACATGAAAACATTTAAACATAACAAATACCATAAAAAGAGACTAAAAACATACAAAACACAGATTCTATTAGCTAAATTACTCAGGTTATGCTTGCTTTCCATTGGAGTCTCTCAAAAGATCTGGCATACCAAAGTGATTAAATCTTCATCAGCACAGACAGAACATCTGCATCGCGTAAACTGAGATTAAGTAACATGGTTATTGGGGATGGAGTTTTTCAGCCTGTCGAAGTGATATAATTTCTTTATCTACGGTGTCACATCTTCTTATGCCGTCGGGAAAAGAAGACACAAGCCGTAGTGTGAGCAGGATGATTGTGCTTTAAAAATGTTTCTCAAATGTGCAAAGACCGAGCAAGATTCGTCCGGGTACAAGAGGAAAAAAATGTTTTTCCAAAGTTTGTGGGCAGTGACATGGTTTATTTTATTCTTTTACCAACCCCATATAACTGTTTAACTTAAACTCAACACACATTTTCTACATGCCTTCCTCGTTTCTCTTTGTCATTATCAATTTAAATTGTCTGGATACTGTTCTGACCAGTATGCATTGAGAGAGCAATCTTCTCTGTGTGCCTGCTGGTGGATCAGGGCAGGGACAGATGACTCTGTCAGTGTCTTATCCTCTGAATTCCCCCGTACTGTCCAGTCTGACCCGGCTGGTTGTATTTATCTGTATTTATCCGGCCCCCACTTTCTGAATGATGCTTTTTCTACCTCAACACAATTCTCTGTATTTTAACATTTTTTGTGGGAAAAAAGACATATTACAAAAGTTCCAGCAATTTCTGCAAGATTTTTCTTTTGTAAAATTCTTATTTCCAAAAACCACACTGAAAACCATTTCACATTAGTCTGCCTGAAAAAACAAACGTAAAACCAAATCCGACTTTAAGAAACACCAAAGATCTAAAACGAGACCACTCAGCGTGTCTCAACTTTCTTCTTCTTTCCTGTCTGTATGCTAACAGGCATAAATGGCTTCAGGGTTTTGTTGTGGGGTTTTTTTTCCTCGTATTGATCAGCATGGCTGTGAGGGTTGATTGTAGCCACAATGACTTGTCTGAGTATGGTGTAATTAAAGCCTGGGCAAAAGATGTGCTGCTCCTTCTGCATGTGTAAATGAAACTCATTTGTTGGGATGCTGCAGTGTGGGATACACTGAGATGAAGTTTGGGTGTGCACAAAGAAATCTGATATTTTAATGGCACGTTCTAACACCGTCTCCTGTAAGGCTGCGACTTATCATTTCCGTCATGCGGCCCACTTTCTCTTTGCGTGTTACTTTTAAGTCTGTACGCATCATGATTTACTTCACATGTACATTTGTAGATCTTTTTCTCGCAATGAGTAAACCCTGAATATTTCTTGCCGGCATTTCTGGACCCGCGTATCTGATTTTCAGCTGTAAACAGAACCACTCTGGGGTATGATGCCGAAATGACCGCGGTGACAGAGTGCACCATTACTGTACCACTCCGATGGGGAAAATAGGCGAGGGACTGGCAGGGGGTAAAGAGGGAGAGTGATATAAAGCGAGGAGGACAGCGGACAGAGGAAGTGCTCGGATGCGAGGAGTGGAAGATTTGTGGGGACAGAGAGCAATATGGAAGAAGATGATTGAGAGAGATGGATGGGAAAAGATGAGACGCAGAAAAAAGGGAGGTGATTTACAGACAGCGGGAGAGAGCGTGGAAGGAAGGGAGCCAAAAAGCGGGGAGAAGAAGTAGGCGGGGTGCGGTGAGGGTGGTGGAGAGGTGCTAAGGAGCTGGAGACAGGAATGCTATTGAGGAGGTGTCATCGTCAAGGGTGTCTCAATAAGATACCATAAAACACTCTCTTTCTGCCTACTGTCACTGCGTAGATGCCGGAGCCCACAAATAAAGGATGGAGACGCGGACTCAGACGCCAGAGGCACACTGATGCATTAGCATCTCGCTCGCTTTTTATTCGCCAACATTTCTTCTCCGCGTTTGCTGCTGACAACTTTCTCTTCTTTTCTTTTTCCAGAGCAGAAAACAAACAAATGCAACCTAAATCTGTGTGCGGAGCAGTTTGCTGTCATGTTGCTTTTGAAAAAAGCAGCAGTGCTGAGAGTTTCAACTTTGAAACTGCAATTTTTTTTTCTTTTCTCCACTGCAATTCTACCAACGAACAAGATCACAGATGTCCTCGAAGGGCCGGTTGTGGCAGAATGTATCGATGAAACTACCCTTTAATAAACTGTTAATATATTAATATTCGATTAGTAGTTATTAAAGTTAAATGATACTGAAAATGTAGTATATTCACATTGATGGAATTTGGCAGTATGCAGATAAAAACTGCTTTGATTTGATTGATGAAATATTAGAGTCTAGAGTCATAAAAAAGCAAATTCTGTACAGCATTTTATACACCTTCCAACTAGAAATACTATGTTTATTTTTAAGAAAAGTTTAATTTAAGTTTTTTTTAACCACAAACCCTGAGCCTCCATCCATCCATCTCTAGTCTATACTTTCTTAACCTTGTTAAATTGTAGTTAAATTGTAGCTAAGCTGTAGAGGCGCGTCCTCTGCAGCTTAGCATAAACTCAAAACATTTTTAACATAACTGTAAGCTTAGTACTCGTTTCTCTCTAAAATCTATTAAAGTGAAATTAATTTTACTCAATGTTAAGCATCAAGAGTGTATTTTACTCCTAAGTAATTCCAGCTATGTTTTGGATATTCTTTTCTACTTGACGTGTAACGTCACAACTGTGAGAAGAAGTTATTATACTTCTCTAATTCTCCATGATTTATGTTATTAATGTTAGTGAGGGGTCCCTCTGCACCAAGGTTTTACTGATATTTTCAAAGACAAAATGATGAGAAGGCTTTCCAAATCCATCCTAATCCATGACCGAAACAAAAGAAGAGCATTTTTGCGACCTACCATTTGCTCTCCTTCACTTTTTCACTGCCTGAATTAGTCAACTGGCATGACATGCAGATTAATGAGTTTTCTTTTTAAATCTTACATCACTTCATTTTAAACACCTCAACAATGGTGAGTATCTAGTTCTAGTTTCAATATTCTTCTTTTAGAAACAACTTGATAGTGTCAGTGTGGCCTATTAGATCTCAGGTGTGATGCATTCATTGACCAAATAAAAAGTCTGTAATTTTTTTTTTTTTTTTTTACAAGAAGACACTTGGGATACAATTTCTTTGTTGAGAGAGACCTCATTTTAACAATAGTTAAAATGCACAAACAATTAAAACACCATTAAATTAAAAACTACAAAACTAGATTTAAAAACATTTAAAAAATAGCCTTTACACTCTTCAATTAAGCAGCTTTTAAGAAGAATTTCCAACTTGTCTGTCACCAGTCAAGCCAAATGTTGTCTTATTCCAGTCACTTACATGTTTGCTCCTATGGCTGCAGTATTGTAAGGGTTCACTGTACACACTCACACACACATTTAGAGTAGCGGTCATAACCAGATCCTTAAAAAAAGAAACCTCATAATATAAATCTACCGTAGGAAACAGCCAAATTGCTCTCATTCATCTAAAATTAATTTTCCCCCTCTGCGACACACAGGAAGACAAGTGTTTTATACAGACCAAACAATGAGTCAGCCTCATGCTTGCGTACCCTGACTACCGCCAAAGCATTATGAATTGCACTTGCATTAATTCTTCCTTTAGTGAAAATAAATGAACGGCTTTATTCAAGCCCCAAATGTACCTCAGATTTTTGCTCATAAAGATTAGGATATTTGTACTTTCCAGAGACAGGCTGTTGGATTATGTGACAGGAAATAAACACAATCATCAAGAGATTTTAAATTGATCTATACGTCAGAATTACCCTTCAGGCAGGTCATGCCGAGAATACGAACACAAAGCAAATGAAAATAATTATAGATGTTATTTCTTCATCAATTTTAAGACATGCGGCTTTGTATTAATCTGACAGCAATTTTACCTGTCAACATTCTCTCGTGCGTTTTTAATAGCAGGTTGCTATGGTAACTCCACCAGACTTAGTCACACTTACATTTTACTTTAAAAGATAAATTGCAGGAGTACGTTAATGTGAAAAACCTGAGACCGAGGCAGACAATGATACCAATCATACAGCTGCAATGGAACCACACTTGTGTGTTAGAGTGGCATAGTCAAAGCCCACCTGAGGAATTAACTGAATTTTTTTTTTTTTTTTTTAGATTCTTTCCATCCAATTTCACAGAGTTTCAAAGAAAAAATGGGGCAAAAATTTCTATCTCTGAATGACAGGCAGTTATAACGGTATGTTCTGCCCAATATTGACTTGAGGAGTTAAATACAAATGCTTGTAAAATTTTACTTGTAAAAAAATTAAAAAGATGCTGTAAACCTTTGGTATTTCACATAATGTGGAAATAACTTCTGTGTATTATGGAGAACTTTACTGTTTTGTTAGGAGTTCTGACATTTTGTGACACATATAGAGAAGCTTTGACCATCAATCTTTGGTGTTTCACTTCATCCGCTGGACCCTCCGACTGTTAGCGAATAGAAAATATGACGCTTTCCCTCAGTTTCACCCGAAATAATCTGTAAGTAGTTTGTAGCGTTGACCACATGTCACAACTGAAGACGGTTCTATCGTCTGAGTTGTGGCTGAGTACAACAGACGAAACAAGCCTCTTCTCTGCCCTGCACAGACAAACCTATTTTATGTAGGAAGGCCGAATGAATAAAGACATGGCCGAGCAATGTCAGCAGGTGGTCAGCAGCTAAAGAAAGGTCAGAGGAGCGGCTGAAGCGACACTTGGCTCGATGCTCCTAATTGCCCGCGTTTGAGGAGAGCGAAAACACGGACGTGACACGTTGCCGCTTTGTTTGCTTCTGTGAAAGGGCAGCTTTATTTACAGCCCCCTCTGTGTGTTGGTGTCATAACTGGACGTGGTTATTGGTTAATGAGAGCTGTTGAGAAACTCTCTTTGAGGTGGCGTCCCTCTGAGCACAACACAACGCGTCATATATTATACAGCGGAGTCAAAATAAATCTTTAAGTTGCGCTTCAGCATGCTGCGACTGGTTATGAAGGTTAAATTAATTGGTCGGTTGTAAGGGTCCGCACAAAGACCTCTTTCTTTGATGTTATCAGTCATCGCGCTCTGAGGAGGTTCTGTTTTGCTGCCCTTGGAGCTGTGTAGACATACTTAATAAACAGTTTCCTTCGGGCCTCTGCAGCATGAATAAAATATACGCTTTGTGCATATACTGCTCAGTCAGGGAACATCTTGTTGTCTTTTGAACATCTGTTTACCAGGGGTGCTGTGTGTTTAAAAGGCTGCTATAGGTCTCCAAGACATTTTCAAGTGATTGCAGGATTCTTTTTCAAAAAATACGTCAGCGTTCTCTGTTTGCTGATATCAGGATTTCAAGGACATCCCATTAAGCAGCTGTTCAGTAGATTCCCATTAGAAAGAAACTGCCACTAGAAAAAAAAAAACTCCCTGTAATTTTCTCATACCTCAGCTTTGACAATTATTCAGCTTCAGCAGCAGGGGTAAAAATGTTCCCTGAGTTGTGAATTTTTGATATGTGGCTTGTATGCTTTTTTTTTTTTTTTTTTAATTAGATTTGCACGTTTTAGGTGATAAAATCTCTGGCTGGTTACCTTTTACTATTATGTATCACAATACTAGTAGAAACAACAGTGTGGATCTCCTGAACTTCAAACTGTTAGTATCTCATCTAATCCACCTACACGCAACTTCTGATAGGAACGTGACCATTTTACTGTGAAAGGATGAGTTTGATTTATTGGTCAAAAACTTCTGCAAGTTGTTATGTTACATCACAATAACTACACGTTTATTTCTGCAACCAAATTCTGTAAAATATTTTCCTTACAGAACAAACTGTTCCTGTCGAGCACTTCCTGTTGTGCTAATTTAGAAATTTGACTTTCTATAATTCGCACTCACCCACTCTGCACTGCACCTTTATGTTTCTCCAAACACAAATGCACATTTCCACATTTTAATGGTGTTCACATAGTACTTTCTTAATTTCTAAGAATCTTCTGCATTTTATAAAAATTCCGTTGTGTGGTAAATGAAATATTCTGCAACGGAAAAGTCTTGATAAGTATTTGTGTGGCAGAATTAGTAGGTAATAATAATAATAATACAGCAAACAAATAAACAGTAACAAAAGAGTTTATGATTAGACTTCATAGCCTACAGCAATGTAGTTTTATAGACAGATGACATGCAGCAATAAACATTTTTATGAGGAAATCTTTATTGTTGCGGCTATAGACTTGGCTCAGACTTGGAACAAAAGACTTAAGTCTTGACTTGGAGTTACTCTTCCAGATTTTGAGATTTAATTTTGAAAAAAATATGGACACCTCAATTAGAGGCTAAGAATCACGCAGAAGCTGTACTGTTTTGTTTCTGCAAAAGTAAAACATAATGCAACCCGTACAGAAAAGAGATTTATACACACACTGCACAATGTCAAAAATATATTTAGTGTAATTATACAATGAAGTATACTGTAAACTGAACTTGTGTTGCCTTGACTACTCCTTGGCTTCCATCTTTTGCTTCCTATGTCGTTATCTCAAGTGGAACAGAGTAAGACGCAAGAAAAGCAGCTGGGAAAAATAACCAAAGAAGACCAAGCCGATAAGAGAGAGACTGAATCTGTCTCTCCTGTGAAGCACTGTTGAACTATCTCAGGTGTCAAGTATCTCTTGTTCAGTGGATGGGCTCAGCTGCTAAAAACTCACAACCGCATAAAGCCTTTATAAGTGATGGATGAAAAAAAGTTCCTACTTGAGTTTTTTTTTTTTTTCAGATTTAAGGAATTCAACCAAAGAAAAAGAGGTTTATATAAGCTTGGGGATATTTCTTCTTCTCCTGGAGTCCTAGTCAATATACTAGTTGTAGCCACTTAGCTGGCAGGACAGCAGGCAGAAGGTGGGGTTGGTAACTAGATTGCAGGCACCCTAAAGTCAATTTATCTGATAGATGCTTGAACCCGGTCTCCTGAGTTGACCCGTGGAGCCGAGTGTAAATTAGATTTTTTTTCGTTTTTCTTTTTTTTCCTGGCACAGTGTGTTGCTATGTCACCTCTGTCATCCCTTCACCATCACCACCCCGGTGTATAGATATTATGAACTCCCAAGACGGCGAGCGGGCCATGTCTCATGAGACCAGGGCAGTCGTGGACGAGGTGATTATGTTAAGGCGGACAGAAGGAGGAAAAGAAAAGACGAGGAAAGCGGAGACAAAGAGGAAGCCTGTTTGGGTTTTGAGTGACAGATGGCGCACCCAAGGAAATGGTCTGGAAGAGAATGCTGCGTCAAGCGGTAAAGGCATCGATTTAATCTTGTGCACTCTCCTGATTCGACCGTGTCACAATGAGATTGAAAAGCCTAAGTGAATGTGGAGGCTGTGTTCACTCACCTGAGTGCACCGGCGCTGATAAACCCCAAAATGAACCTAAAAGTAGGGCTGGAACACTGGACGAAATAGAAATGGCAATGGAAAGCCGCAACGCGGAGGCTAAGACAGCTGTTTCAAGCCGGCTAACAAGCAGCGAACTCCAGAACGGCTGCCCATCGATTTATTGTGGGGTTGGAGGAGTCACAAAGCTCATGCAATTGGATCCTCTGTGTCCAATAGATTTTGACTCAAATATCGTCCCTTTGGCTTAAAAGACTGGTCGATGAGAGCTGAAAAGATTTTCAGCTAATGAATATCCTAATTACTATCATATGAATCATAGTTGCTTTTAAATATGCTCGTGCTCTCTAATAAAGTGCGAGTACTAATCTGTGGTTTTGATGTTTATGCATAGAGGAAGGAAATTAATATTGATCCTGCCGCCAGCCTGGGTTTTAAATTACAATATCACTCCATTGCTCATCATCCTGACCCTGTGCGGTCCACAGCGCGGGCCAACAAATGTCACAAAATAATCTTTAATTAAAAAAGAATTTGTCCATGAATCGCTTTAAATTTAAATGATCACATTCTGACATTTAGCCCACTCACAATGCATTGTGGGGCCAGTCGATGCCTGGGATTAGTCATAATCCGAGGTGTTTGCTGAATATATCCATTAATCAAGAAGCGTGTGAGCGGGCGGGTGTCCACTTCTGCTGACTTACATACTTTTGATGGATGCAGACGTACGTGAAGCACATGCACACGTTATGCCTCTCTCGTTCGATTCAAAAGCTCAGGTCACCGCCATTCCTCACCTCTCGTCTTTCCCCCCGCCTAACATTATGCGTCGGCACACATGCACATGCAAACAGGCATACAGATACACACTTGACAAGCTGCATAAGCAGAACCCGTGCAGGTCGACACACGGCGGACCCCTCTCTCATGTTTTTAAGATTAGGTGGCCGCCTCACCTTGACCTGCTGTGACTCCCATGTTTTTTTTCTTCTTCTTCTTCTCTTTTTTTTTTCTTTGCCACTCCCGCTTTCTGGGCTTCCATTTGATAGCTTCTTTGGCACAAATTTTATGTTTTTGTAATAAAGACAGACTTTGTTTTGTGCAGATAAATATAATCACATTTAATTATAACTGCCTGTTGTCAGGCTCAGTTTTTCTTTTGATTTAAATACTTAAAAGGAAATGGCCACAGAATCATCAGATGGATCTAAACATTAAACTCAAATCTGTTGTGTGCTCAGAAGCCACACATCTGTTTTTCTCCAAGGTTATTGCCCAGACATGGGTTTATTCACCCGTATGCTAATCCACATTTCTATATAATGTATTTTAAAAACTATAACAGCTGAGGTATCCTGTCTGTCCCACAGTTCAATGCGAATGTATTCTTTATTGTTTATTTCCTTGAAGTAAAGAGGTAGAGTCTTGATTCTGCTTTCTACGTAGCAGTGATCATGGTGTGTGTTTGGGACGTGAACAACCCACGGCAAAAATAAATGGTTTCCTTAAGAAAGATCCAAAACTAGCAACGTATATGGTCCAAATACCATTTTTTAAAATTCCACAAATATATCTCCATATGTCCAATCACTTTTTTTAATTAACTTGTCTTTTAAGCAAGCTGTCGCACCATCTGCTTGAAAAGTCGCCACACTTGCTCTTATTTTAAAGCTGATGGACTAAGGCAACGTAGCTAACTTCTGACAAATCAGTATACGCACAGCTCAATGTAACGTGGCAGAGAGGCGGGTAACGGTTACTGCCTGCAATCTGTGCGGTTTGGTTTCTGACCTTACAATTTCACACAGCCAGCATACTGTCGTTATGGAAAAGCTCAAATGTTTCTCGATCAGGGCATTGTGTTGACACAGTCTTTATACATTTAAATAAGGCAATCGGTACTGTCAGCATCATGTTGTTTTATGTAAATTGATGCTTTAGTTTTTGTCGTCTGAGCGATTCTGAATGATGAAAACATAATTATCAAGCAGGAACCAAAACGTTTGGGATTGCAAGATCAAATTGTCGTACCTTCACTTTGCTTTAGGAGTTCCACAAGGCTCCATTCTTGTTTGCACTTTATATTACTACACATCTGAAAAGGTCCATGTAATTTCATCATTGCAATATTTTAGAGTAGAGGAATTTTTTGTAGGAGGACTAGAAGTGCTATTAGAACAAAGGTGAACACTAAAGTGACTGTAAAGCTTCACGTAGAGCATTTGAACAAGCAGGTTTGACGCACCTCCTTTACTGTACGTATTATATTTAGTACACTTCCTAAATCATATCATAAAGAACAGTGAACACTTTTAAAAAACTTTTATTTTGTTCCTCACTGTTTACTTGTTAGGTCAAACGCTGTCTGATCTTTTAGACACTTTACCCTCAATCTACAGGAACTGCAGGTGAAATGTAGCCTGTTAGCTAAATGTTGCACATTTACTGCATTTAACAATGATAATTAATGCAGAGTGCATTAATAGAATAAACTATTATAATAAAGGGTTTATGTGGATGTTCAGCACACTGTCACATATCAACCAGAGAGAGAGCTACTTCCTTTCTCCACTATCATCTGAGGTAACTGAGTGATGGCATGCTGCACTCATAGTTGTCTTTCTGTCTTAAGGTTTTCCATTTTCAGAAAAAAAAGAAGTCTGGGTTGTAACACTGCTGTTTGACTCAGTTTAACACCTAATCCAGTCTTAGGAGTTGATTTTAAAACTTCTTTTTTTCTAATAGAAGCTTTGAGATGCTTAAATAAATACAGTCTTTTATTCAGATCACAGTACAAAAAGCCTCCTTTAGTTCTAATTGTGGAAACTTGTGTAGACGGTTGAAATATACAAAAACTGCATAAATTGCAAGTCAGAATCTTAACAAAAGGTGCAACCTTTTATAGTATCCGAAGGCTTTCTATGTGCACCTTCTGAACGGATCCGTTTTCCTTGTGTGCTTCAACACCAACCTATGTGCTACTGTACAGTGTGCAGAGTATAAGCGCAACTGGACGTGCTGTGCTTGTTGTTTTGCCCAAAGGCAATGTAGCAGACTCAGAACTGAGGTGTACGCCCGTATGATAAACAAACTAAAGAAATCGCGCTGCGGGTTGTCCTGGTCTTTTTATGGGTTGATTGTTGGTGTAGATTTATACACTTCTAACTTTAATCAAAGTTAGGAAGGTTTTACAAAGCAAAAATAAGCCCTTCTGTACAAGAATGTTTTTTCAAACATCCTGGTTGATATTTCATACCACATCCCCTACATGTGGCTGTTTGAGGAGTTAGCCGGCTTTACTCAGCATCTTTCGTCTTAAATTCCTTACGCAATTACGCCCAGAGTGCAAGCTCACCGTTTAAGTCAGTAAAAGAACCTGACAATGAGCAATGAGCGTGCCTTCGTCTTTTCCCTGATTATTTGTCTGGCGCACACAAATAATGAGCTTGCATAAGGTGGAATCTGGGACACTGTGTGCAGAGGATGTGCCTCACAAGGTGCTGAGCGTCGCTCACTCACAACATTCAACGTTTGCTCGCTTATTTAGAGGGAGGCATTGTTTGCGTAGAGGCGGCAGAGAAATTATCCCGACACACTTCCGCCGTGTCCATCTAAGCTTGACAAATGAGGGCGTTCAGCCCGAAAAGTCTTCAATTCTCATTGTTTTCTCGGCTGTTTCTGTTCCTTTAAAGATTCATCAGGAATCCTTGGCACGGCTCGCCGGGACTCTTAACTTATTAAGGGGGAAAAATGGAAAATTGTTCATCAGTTATGTATTGCGGAGTGAAGCAGGGCCCTTTCGTCGCTTGCTCTGGCAGAAATCAGATATGCCCTCTTGCCGCTGAATGAGCTTGTTAGAGATATTTTTACAGCTGAGTGTTTCTCATCACATCAAAAAAACAGAAGATGACATGCTCAGCAGAAGTCTGTAAACTATCTGATTTAAGTACTACCTTCACCTCGACATCGCTCCCTTGTTTATTATTGATGCTATCTTGATCGCGCACGGTGCCAAGTGCGGCGAGGCTTTTCGGCTGCCTCACATGCTCACCATCCACTCAGGCGGCATCACTGGGGTGGCTAAAAGTAACGTTTGAAGACCTCCACCGGGGCGGGCTGGGATGGGCTGTGATGCGCTGCTTTGAACCTCTGTCCTTTGCTCTCTAAAGAAAATCACAGATGAGATGAGACAGTTGTTTGGTGGAAGAAGAGGTGCAGAATAAAGTCGTACACTGCCTTGCATTTTTCAGCAGCTATTCCCTTTTCATGTATGCAAGAAGGCTGAGGGACATAGAAGAGCACAGTCCAGATGTTTGGTCGGTCTGAATATTAAATACCAAGAAGTCCCTGTATTTCTTTCTGGAATTACTTATGACATATTACACATATATCTGCAAAGTCAAGCCATACTGTCACTGTCAGACAGGTTTTGTCTTATGCCATTTGCTGTTAAGAAAAAAAAAGAAAAAAATATGGCAGACTGCAGGATTATGTAGACCTGTTTTTTTTTATCCTTTTTAATTCTCAGAGGGAAAAATGGAAGTGGGTCTAATGGAGCTGAATGAGTCATCGTGATAGTGGCTGAAGCTACAGCACCTTTCAAATGATAGATAAGCTTTTGAAAATGTTCAAAGCGCTCATAAATCCTTAAAGCTAAACTTTAAAACTTTCTATTGATAATTCTTCCTATTGAAATGAAAGTTTGTTCTGCAATCCATGTCACAAGTCAGAGAATGGTTTGTGTTTTCATCACTTGGTTTTTCAGCTGTTTTTTTTTTTTTTAATCAAAAGCTGTTGATCTCTTTGGGAAGAAAAGAAACAAAAAATGTTTGATTGGAAATAGATTTCACAAATCCTGATTGTGTTTTGAAGAATCTAACGTTCCTTTTGAAGAATCCTGGTGTTGTTGATCCATTTGATGGAAAAATCCTGTCAGAGGCACTGATGGCATAGTTACCTCAAAAAGGTAAGGGCAACGCTGTAGTGGGCAGATTGACTGTGCCACTGTTGAAACATCGAATGTTTCTTCAAATTTAATGTAGCACTTTTGAAGCCAGATAGTTTAACAAGTCGGAAGACTATTATTATACTCCCCGTGCAGAACTAAAAAAAATTCTATGCAGTGTTATAAACAGGTTTGTCAATAACAATAAGTTCCAATAAATAAGAATTCATATTAGCTGAGATAAGCCTAAAAATCGATGTAAATATTGTAAGAATGTTGCTGAAAAGTAATTTTTTTTATGTTGCATTAGTGTTTGTGTCCCGTAATTCAAGAAGATTATTATCTGTACATCAGCGATCAGCTAATAGATCGATTAGTAGCGGCTCCGTCCTCCACTAGGGGGCTTGTGACACTGTGTTATGTAATAATGCCACAGTATGTAATAATGCAACAAAATCTGACTTCAAAATGCAATAAAACATCATTAATACTGCATTACATGTTAATTAACACAAAATGTCAAAAGTCCTTGAATCCAATACTTTCTTTAATAACAATATTACATTTTGCACCAGTTATTATTAAAGTAGCTCTTTTGTTTAGAAATGACAATGTAATAATGTGGTGCATTATGCAATAAATGATCACAAACTGTTTTCATAATTGTTATACTTGTATCATGTTGTAGATCCTACACATTTTTAAATTGAAACTTCGGTCAATAAATACAGAAATTTGGTCATTTAGTTGCCTGTTCAAACTTTAATCTTTTCAGTAATTTTAATCTGATAACTGGATTGGAAAGACTGGCGCTTTAGATTCCTTGTTACTAAAAACAAATTATTAATCAGATTAGAATAACGCGTTACTGGCATCACTGGTTAGAGGTCAATGGTTGAAAAACAAGGGCCAAATTTCAATGGCGAGTTCAATTGATCCGACACAAACACATCACCAGGTCCCATTAAAACAGTGAGTCAACATCTGTCGTTATAACAAAGGCAACCTGAGCTGCACTGGTTGATTTTCACTGATCCTGGACCACATAAAATAAAACACCTGCTGCACAGTGCACTGATGCTCGCTTCGACAAAGCAGCAGTGTACCGCCACAGGAACACACAGGTGGTCTCTGCTATTGAGAATTTGGCAGTGTTGCCTGCTGTGGGTGGTTCAGTGAACCCCTTCGACCTTTGTATTCATGTCACGTGGAGGTGTTTTTTTTTTTTTTTTTGTTTGAGTGCTGCTAATGTTAATGTTTTGGTTTCTTTGTGAGCAGCCTGTATGCTGTTTAGCAGAGGACTTTATAGGCTTGTTTGGGAAAACTCAGTCATAACGGCAGATCATCAGCTGAACTTGACGGGTTATCATTTTGTGACAAAACAGCGATCCACATCCAAATTAAACCTGAGTGAAGCTCAGACAAAAATGGTGTCTGTCAGGATCTGTGTTTTTCTGTGTTTATTTAGAGTTTTCTGTGTCCTTAAGTCTCTTCGTTGTCCTGTCCTCCCCTTGATTGTTCCCAGGTGTGTCTCGTCTCTGTGATTACCCTCCCATGTATTTAACTCCACCTGTGTTCTTTGTTCCTCGTCGGGTCCTCGTCAATGTTACGTCAATGTTAGCTTCTGTTTCGTCTGTGTTTCCTGGTGCCTGCTGCTCGTTGTTGGATTTATTTATAATTAAACTCATCATATTCATCATACCTGGGTCCGCTGCATCTGCCTCACCACCAACACCACCGCACTTCATGACAGAAGGACCCGACCAGACCGATGGTGAGACAGCAGCTCATGGCCCAGCACGACCCGGAGGTATGGTTCCAGCAGCAGTTGGAGTTGGCTCAGCGGGATCTCTACAGGGACGTTGAGATCCTGCCATCTCCGCTGCTGCTGGAAGAGATGGGACTGGTGTCGGACTACACCCTGGCGATTAGCCAACGCCAGATCCCACCAGTCCCCACCCCAAAGCCCTCCGGATTCGGCCCCCGCCGTTACTCACGCCGGGGGAGACAGCGACGTGAGCCGCCGGTGAACCCGGCCCCTCGTCGCCTTCCGGATCCGTCACCTCCGCTGTCAGCCCGGAGACGGCGACGTGAGCCGCCGGCAGACCCGGCCCCTCGTCGCTTTCCGGAGCCGCCACCTCCGCTGCCCGCTCGGAGACAGCGACGTGAGCCGCCGGCAGACCCGGCCCCTCGTCGCTTTCCGGAGCCGCCACCTCCACGGTCAGCCCGGAGACAGCGACGTGAGCCGCCGGTGGACCCGGCCCCTCGTCGCCTTCCGGAGCTGTCACCTCCGCAGCCGTTTCCAAGGCTTCGCTGCGGCTCGCCCCCGCGGCCGGTTCCAAGGCTTCGCTGCGGCTCGCCCCCGCGGCCGGTTCCAAGGCTTCGCTGCGGCTCGCCCCCGCGGCCGGTTCCAAGGCTTCGCTGCGGCTCGCCCCCGCGGCCGGTTCCAAGGCTTCGCTGCGGCTCGCCCCCGCGGCCGGTTCCAAGGCTTCGCTGCGGCTCGCCCCCGCGGCCGGTTCCCAGGCTCCGCTCCGGCTCGCCCCCGCAGCCGGCCCCGAGGCTCCGCTCCGGCTCACCTCCAGCCGGCGCACCCGAGGCCGAATCAGCCGGCGTTCCAGCCGGCGCACCCGAGGCCGAATCAGCCGGCGTTCCAGCCGGCGCACCCGAGGCCGAATCAGCCGGCGTTCCAGCCGGCGCACCTTCCGAGACTCCCAGCGTTCCTTCCGAGACCCAGACTCCCAGCGTTCCTTCCGAGACGACTGAGACTCCCTGTGTTCCTTCCGAGACCCCCTGCGTTCCTCCTGAGACCCTGACCTTCTGCGTTCCTCCTGAGACCCTGACCTTCTGCGTTCCTCCTGAGACCCTGACCTCCTGCGTTCCTCCTGAGACCCTGACCTCCAGCGTTCCACCCGAGACCGAGACTCCCTGCGTTCCACCCGAGACCCTGACCTCCAGCGTTCCACCCGAGACCCTGACCTCCAGCGTTCCTCCAGAGACTCTCTGCGTTCCGACCGAGACCCTCAGCGTTCCACCCGAGACCGAGACCCTCTGCGTTCCGACCGAGACCCTCTGCGTTCCACCCGAGACCGAGACCCTCTGCGTTCCACCCGAGACCGAGACCCTCTGCGTTCCACCCGAGACCGAGACCCTCTGCGTTCCACCCGAGACCGAGACCCCCGGTGTTCCACCCGAGACCGAGACCCCCAGCGTTCCACCCGAGACTCAGACCCCCAGCGTTCCGACCGAGACCCCCTGTGCTCCACCAGAGACCCTGGCTCGTCGTCGCCGCCTCCGGGGCCACGGACGGCCGCTGGGCCGCCTCCTGGGGTCCCGCCTCCGGGGTTCCCGCCTCCGGCGCCGCGGACGGCCGCCGGACCGCCTCTGTGGTTCCCGCCTCCAGCGCCGCGGACGGCCGCCGGACCGCCTCTGTGGTTCCCGCCTCCAGCGCCGCGGACGGCCGCCGGACCGCCTCTGTGGTTCCCGCCTTCAGCGCCGCGGACGACCGCCGGACCGCCTCCGTGGTTCCCGCCGCCGCGGACGACCGCCAGACCACTTCCGTGGTTCCCGCCTCCTTTGCCTCCGCCCACCCTGTGGGTAGTTTTTTGTTGTTTTTGGACTCTTGGCCCTCCCTGTGTTTCCGCCCACAACGGTGGGTTGTTTTTTGTTTTTTCTGGACTCTGGCCCCCCGTCCGGCGCCCCTCCGCCCACCCTTGTTGTGTTTTTGTTTTGTGGGCGTCTGGTAGCCGCCCTTGAGGGGGGGGGTACTGTCAGGATCTGTGTTTTTCTGTGTTTATTTAGAGTTTTCTGTGTCCTTAAGTCTCTTCGTTGTCCTGTCCTCCCCTTGATTGTTCCCAGGTGTGTCTCGTCTCTGTGATTACCCTCCCATGTATTTAACTCCACCTGTGTTCTTTGTTCCTCGTCGGGTCCTCGTCAATGTTACGTCAATGTTAGCTTCTGTTTCGTCTGTGTTTCCTGGTGCCTGCTGCTCGTTGTTGGATTTATTTATAATTAAACTCATCATATTCATCATACCTGGGTCCGCTGCATCTGCCTCACCACCAACACCACCGCACTTCATGACAGTGTCAAACGTTTGTGCCACATTTGTGCTGGTTTGTGCAGCTAAAATTTTTGTTTGTGCCGCTATCATTTTAAAGATATTAAGAAATGTTTCCAGAGGTCGTGAGAGGTCAGTCTTCTGCAAATCATACAAAACTGGTGTCAATCAACTTGGCTGTGTTTGTGCAGCAAAATGTTTTGATTGTGCTGCTTTGGCTTTGATAAAATTAGTGAAATTGTTAAGGTTTTTTTTTTGATTATATAACATTTGGTTGGGTGGGGTGTTGATCTGTTGTCTTTTAACACTCCCATTTATGTCTTCAATACCAAAGCAGCACAAATTTCTGCTGCACAAACATAGTGAAATTGATTGACACCAATTGTGTCTGATTTGCAGAAGGTAGTGGGGTGCTGGTTGACCTTTACTGACCTCTGGAAAGATTTCTTAATATCTTTAAAATGCACAAACCAACACAAACGTTTGACACCATTTTTGTCTGATTTGAAGAAGGTGGAGGGGCCGACTTCACTCCAAAGCAACCATTCATTCCTGCTAGTTGCTAAGGATGTGGACTGTCATACCAGTCAGAGGGAAACTTTTTTCTACATTTTTTTAATTTAGGATTGGTGTGTGATCATCCCTAAGGTAAAAGTGTTTATAGAGACTTTATCATCTGATATTGTAGCACATTTAGAGAAAATAGTGCATCACTTTGAATGCCATCTCTTTGCCAAGAGAGGCAAAGAGAACGTTTTTGCAATAAAAACCCACAACGCATAAAAACATTTAACATGAGGCCAAGAGCTGGAGTGTTTACTCTCTCAAGTTCTCTGTAAAAGGAGCAAAAAAGTTGAACTAAGATATGCTAATTTTTACACCTGCGGGATCCGCTGCAACTTTACGTTTTAAATGGAAGTTAAAAGGCGAACAACTCGACAATATGCTGCCTTCCACCATCAGTCTAGCACATTATACCAAGTGATTATTAATGACAACACAGAATGAGTTTCCCCCCAAGTCTTTTGCTGAAGACTTAAGTTTTTTTTTTTATGTACCACATTTTTTTTCCTCACTCCCAAACATTTATTAATAATGCAAAACTGCTTTCATGGAAATAAATTTTGATACTTCAGACTTCCCCTCGAATAAGGGCCACACAGCGGTAATTTATTCATAAATCCATTTAATAATAAAGTCCCACTCGCATCTGTGGTCACAGTCAAAGCTCTCAGGAAAAGTGAGTGAGTGAGGGAGAAAAAAAAAAGAGTTATTGGGAGGATTGTTTTCTGGAATCTCACTTATTTATGAAGACTCCTTACAAAGTGCACTCACATTAGAGAGAGCTGTCAGGATGCCGGCGTGATCGCAGCCAAAGTCGCATGCGTCACACAATGCTTCTAATTATGTCGCTGTCTCTTCTCTGTCAGAAAAGATCAAATGAATCAAAGCCTATATGGGAAGGAGTAAGTAAGCAATTATGTTCTTTTGTCTGCTATCACTGCCAGTCAACAGAGGCTGCGGCTCTAAACGACGCCGGAGCAAAAGTGGAGCGAGAGAGCTTTGATAGATGAAGTAATAATTCAGCCGGATACAACATGTTAATAAAGGCGCACCGTATCTCCGTTCGCCATCACTCAAAAGTGACTGCGCTGGTCATGCGATACGGGCAAAGAAAGGGAATATAATCCCATCGTCTAGTAGTTTGAAGATTGCTTGGCATCTCACCCTGGTTCTCCTCTATTGTTAGTGACTCCATTTAATTTCAATCTCACTTAATATCTGTAGATATTGTTTCCTGTTTTCGATGTTCGTGCTTGTTGATATTTTTGTAAAATCCAAATTATATCGAGCATATAATATATTATAGAAGTGTTCTTATAGTGCCTTGCATACTTGTTCAAATTTTTACACCTGCATTTTATTGAGACTTTATGTGATGGAGCATCACAACGTAGGGTATATTTGTAACGTGGTTGAGTCTGATTGGACGGAGAGCATCTGTGAACATACATTTTTAAACCTTGCCACATAATCTGAAAAGAACCGTTGTCTGGACTTTGACTACCCCATTGAAACACATGACAATACTATTTAATATAAACCATTCTTTTGGTTTATATCAAAGAATGCTATATTTCATTTCCGCTTTAGGTCTTTTCGCAGTACGGCCCTTTATGTAGCTCCGCGTATCCCAATCGACTCTGACCATCGTGCATGTTGAGGAAAAGCGTTCTCATGGTAGTAGATTACTCAGGAAGGAAAATGTTTGCGCCTTTTTTTTTTATTCAAAATAATTTTAAAACAAAGTTTAAAAATACAGATATGTGGGGCGTGCCGTGGTGGCGTAGCGGTTAGCGCGACCCATATTTGGAGGCCTTGAGTCCTCGACGCGGCCGTCGCGGGTTCGACTCCCGGACCCGATGATATTTGCCGCATGTCTTCCCCCCTCTCCTTCCCAGTTTCCTGTCAGCCTACTGTCATATAAGGGACACTAGAGCCCACAAAAGAATCCCTTGAAGGGGTAAAAAAATATATATATATATATATATACAGATATGTGCCACACTTCTAATTTTTATAGTATGAATTTGAAAACCATCTGTTTTCCTCCTTCTGCATCACATTTATGTATTTTGTTGTGGTCTCACAATACAATCACAGAGAGTTTGGTGCTTTTTAATGTGACAAAGTGTGAAAATGTTAAGGGAGATAAATACTTTTTGGAGACTTGGATTATTTAGAACTTATTTCTCCTCAACATATCATTGTCTTATCATATTTGTATTTATTTCTGGCTATTGCAAATCTTAACAACTTTTTTTTTTTTCCTAATTGTGCCGTCATTTTGCAAATCCAGAGTCCCTATAAGTCAAGAACTAAGTATGACACCATCCACTCCATCCATCCAACTTCTTCCAGCTTTTGCTCTTCAAAGGAAACAACAAAGCTTGAATGAACACATCATTTCTCTCAGACAGTAATTCCTATTTTGATATATTTCTAATAGAAAAAAACAACAATCCAGAACTAAAAAGTAGTTCAGGCATAACTGTCGCATGTAAGAACAGAGCTTTTATCCAACGCGGTGCGGCTCGCTATTGATGGCGAAGCATTTTTCGGTGAAGAAAAGCCAAGTCGACATTTTTGGCCGGATCTGGGAGGGATTATCTCCACACTCTGGGAAAAAAAAATACTCAAGTCCGTAGCTTATTTCTAATACTGTATTTTTTAGCCACCTTTCCTCGTGCGAGTTAGTGGCGGAAAAGTCTTGGAGAGGGATCACCGACATACTGAACACGAAAGGCAAATGCAAATGCATGTGCCATTTATTGGTATAAGTTGTTTTCCCTCTTAATATCAATCTGAGAGTGAACAAGTCCTATAGAAGGGTGGTTGATATTATAGAGTTTTTTTTGTCAGTTTGACATCCAGGTAACCCACTTTTGCTTCAGTATGTTTACTCTTTGATTATCGGGAGAGCTGAGGGAAGCACTATCTCTCAGCTGCCAAAACCAGGCTGGCAGGCTGTCACAACACCGATGAAGACACATATACCACCTGGGTGTTTGTATGCCGTACACACAAACTGTACACACACACGCACTAAGGTTGTGTGCGTGCTTAATGGTATATCCACACAGCGGCAGAAAAACAAAACAAAAGACAGTAGTATGATTTTTTGGAAACAAACATGTTTTTGCTGTTGCTTTTTAGAGAAGCAGAATATGAATTCATAGAGGGATTTTATGGAGTCATGACAACACGAAGCAAACCAGGTCACAATATTTTTTTTATTAGAAAAAAAAGAAAAAAAAACAGCTAAGTTTGTGAATCCAATTATACAACGTTAGCATATGGACTAATTAAATCCTGATCTCTGAATACATTCTGGTCAACACAGATGCAATTATTGCTGTTTTTTGTTTTTTTTACATAATAACCCCCACTTTTTTTTTTTTTTTTTTTTTTTTCTGTGGTCCTTCAATTTTGCAACAAAACTCCTCCAGCCACAGAAAGCAACCCAGGAGACATTTTAAGGGCCCTATTATTTGATGCCACCTAGGCACAGTGAATTCCCATGGGCTGCATTACAAGGTCTACAGAGATTCACAGACGGGAGTTTTTTGCTATCTTTTGTTTTGTTTTAACAAATTATTTGTAGCAGGCGTCTTGTCGGAGCAAATTGGCAGTTTCTGAAAAATTAGCAAAGGCCGAAAAGCAAAAATTGCTTTAAACAACGCCCTTGAATCACTTTTTTTTATTATTATTTGCGTCCTTGGCTTCAATTTCCATGACTCAGGGTGCTGCCAAAGATGGCCGCTTCTCTAAGAGTCGCCAAAATTGCATGGTCTCGAAACATATTTAGAATTATTAGAATTAGAATTAATTATTTAAAATCCTTTAGAAAGGATAGTGGCACATCACAAGGCTTATAAACAATTAGATACACATTTGAGACCAGCTAAGGACGCATATCTCACATCGTCGTTTCCTCTCATTGTTTCTAATCCTTACTGCCTAATTTTATTTACAGTAATTAAAGAATTGCAAAGAAAATAATTTTGACCAGCTTTGATCTAAACCGTTTCAGCTCTGGCTCTGTGTGTTCAGGGTCCAAATTTGTCTTTTGGAGTTGCAACAAGTTTTCTACAAAGAAGTGTGGCTCTCGTTAGCTCCTCCTCCATAAAATGGATGGGAACAAAGTCTAACTTTGGTATTAATGATGATGTTTTACTTGAAAAAAAAAAGTTTCGTAGATGAACACAAGGGGGGAAGAAGTTGCATAAATGGGAAACAGAGAATGAGGGCAGAATCAACATTTGTTTATTTTTGTTTTGATTGGACATCTGGCATGTGTTTCGGGAAAACTGTCTCTGCTTGGGAATGCTCAAGTCGTGGCACACATGCAATCAGCGCATGCGTCAAATGTGCTGGTGTGTGTGGGGGCGTGCGTGTGTGTGTGTGTTGGTTCCTGGGATGACAGATGAGAGGTTTCACATCAATATTTGAACAAACCGCTCTTGCATCTCTTTCTGTTGAGACCAGGCAGTTTTTTTGTTGTTGTTTTTAAAGGGACTGGGAGTCACAGCGGACATGTGCTGCAGAACAGACATCATATGTTGGAGTGGAGATTTAGATCTTAAGGAGTTTCTTTTTGTCTTAAGTTACAGAGAAGCTTTGCTTAACAACAAAGGAGGAAATGGAACTGTGCAGAAGTTTTACTCACGCCTCATTCGTCGGAGAGCGTTTGTGTACATCCAGGAGATGCAAACACCATCTGGTTGTTGGGTGGGAAGAGCCTGATGTGCTTGGGTGACGAACACTAAACATGACCCACATAGTCATGTTTAACACAGCATAGAGTCTGTTGTTAGAATGTGGAGTAATTCAACTTTTAGCTATTTCTTTGAATGTCTCTTAAAGTACTTCCCTTATGATGGGACTGTAGTTACATTTTACGTTCAACATGTTTGAAAATCTTCTGAATTAATGCATTTTTTTCTCTCTACCTTCTTGCCATGGACACGTATGATCTGAACAGATGCTCCCCCAGTGCTTCTCACTATCCTCAACACCCACCTATCATCTGCTTCGGCAATCTCCTGCCACCCCCACCTCCTCTGTTAGCTTCACCTCTACTCCTCAGACTGGCCCATCCATCTGCTGCACAAATTAGTGTTGATTCTGCCTATGAGGGGCCCACCTCATCCGGGTGTATGTAATTAATGCAGTGTTGACCACTGCCAAGCTGTATTTATTCATGTATTTACACGGACACACTTTATAAAAGTCATTGTTTACGACAAGGCGACTATAATGAATATCAGATCTACAAATAGGTTTCTCTTTCAACAGGAAATTGTACACCTCGTTTTGTAAACCTGGTAGGGAAATGTTACTATGGTTAAAAAATATAATAATAATAATAATAATAATAATAATAATAATAATAATAATAATAATAATAATAATAATAATAATAATAATAATACTTTTGGTGCTGATTCTTAATTGGGAAACTCAGCAAGTTATTAAATAATTTGTTTAATCCATGTCGAAGTGCTACTCCATGATACATAATACTGTTGTATGGTTGTTGAGATAAGTGGGGGTTCCCTGCCTTTTATACCATATATCAATCAATCAATCAAGTTTATTTGTGCAGCACATTTCAGCACCAAGACAGTTCAAAGTTCTTCACATCATAAAAACACAAAAATAGGGGCGTGCTGTGGTGGCGTAGCGGTTAGCGCGCCCCGTATTTAGAGGCCTTGAGTCCTCGACGCGGCCGTCGCGGGTTCGACTCCCGGACCCGCCGACATTTGCCGCATGTCTTCCCCCCTCTCCTTCCCTGCTTCCTGTCAGCCTACTATCATATAAGGGACACTAGAGCCCACAAAAAGACCCCCTGGAGGGGTAAAAAAAAAAAATAATAATAATAATACAAAGTCATTGAAGAAACCACACAGTGAACAATTGAGAAAACCGTTAAAGATTACATTTTGCCAAGTGCCATTGTTACACATGAAAATGTTGGTCAGTGTTTCATTTATTATGTTGCTAAAGCAACTCTAACAGGTTTAGTCTAGATTTAAAGGAATCAGAACCAGAAGACCTGAGAGATCTGGAAGGTTGAAACAACAACAACAATATACAGTGCAGACCAAAAGTTTGGACACACCTTTTAATTCTATGAGTTTCCTTTATTTTCATGACTATTGACATTGTAGATTCACACTGAAGGCATCAAAACTATGAATAACACATGTGGAAATATGCACTAAACAAAAAAGTGTAAAACAACTGAAAATACCCCTTATATTCTAGTTTCTTCAAAGTAGCAACCTTTTGCTGTGATTACTGCTTTGCACACACTCTGCATTTTCTTGATGAGCTTCAAGAGGTCGTCACCTGAAATGGTTTTCACTTCATAGGTCAACCTGCCCTGTCAGGTTAATAAGTGGGATTTCTTGCCTTATAAATAGTCATGAAAATAAAGAAAACCCATTGAATTAGAAGGTGTGTCCAAACTTTTGGTCTGTACTGTATATATATAAAGTAAAAAAGGTAGGTATAATTCCATTATATGGTGTGGAAATAGCAGGAAAACATTAAAAGTTTTGTTTTTCTGGTGTTGACAACTTTCCCTCTCATTATTCTTCATGCCATAAAATCTTGCCATATGTTAAGCTAATACAAACTGGGGGAAATCACCACCCTGAGAGCAAATAGTTACAAAAACCTTTTCTTTTTTTTTTTTTTTTTGCTCACATACTTTCAGTTCACCTAAATTAGTGCAGACATTCACTTCACACAGGAACAAAAAACATTAATCAATCACAGCCGAAAGCTATTCTCATGCAAAGTCAAGACAAGTTTATTGTTGTAGCACATTTCAAGGTGCTTTGCACCATAAAAACGCATTTCAGTAAAGAATATGATACAAGCAATAAACATTACATCAGAATACAAAGCATGTACTTTTTGTTACCCACAACTAAAACTGAGAGGTTCACTGTCTGGAGAAATCCATGACAAATATATATATATATATATAAAGAAAATGTGTATTTATGTTTTGACTTTTATTAAATGTATAGATAAATCCATTATTTAAAAATAAAACCTTAAAAAAATTCATTTAGTTGTGTTTTCATGCCTTGACAGATTAGGGCATTTTAATTTGGCACGTGATCTAGTTAGTAAAACAGTTCATTTTTTAAATTCTTTTATTGAAGGTGAATTTCTCAGTAGACAAAATAATATTTTGTTTTTATAGACATCCTTAGCTACTTAGCATTTTAAAGAAGTGAATAGAAACCTAACATTGAGCATTTTTGTAAATTTTTTCCTGTGCTGCTACACGTTTGTGTAAAACCGTCACTAAGGTGCAGCATAAAACAGAAAACGTTTTGGAAAAGTTTAACCAACTCTGACTTGATGCCAAAATTAAAAAAGTTTAAAATTTGCACAAGTTGCTGAAATACAGCAAGAGGAACAAATCATCTCATATCCTGCACTGAATATTTACACTTCCATTGCTTGACACCTACCTGACTTCAAGTAGGAAAACTGTTATCATTTTCACCTTAGTTTGCCTGCTGTACAGAAGTATGAACAGAAGTAGTAACAAGTCACAACGCCTCTGGTTCTTCTTGACACGAGTTTAACATGCAGCGGAAGTAATGCAGGAAAGAATATTAAAGGCATAATTAGTCTTTGCCATTTGTAAATATTTCATTTTTGAATTTGTCCTCTCTTCTCTTCATATCAGATCAATTACAATAATGTACTGTGAAGAGGTGAATAAATTGCTGACACTCACAGAGTAAACCTGCAAACAGCAGAACTAAAGTGCAATTCATCGGTTACTGTAGGTTCAAAAGCAAACGTGAACATTTTTCCATCCTCATAAATTCTCTTGGAAGAGATCTGTTTCAGCAGATCTGGTTTGAATGTTGACCTTATAATGACGTGAGTGTAAATATCTCTAAACTTCGTCTGCCACAGAATCTCAACCTTCAGGGCTTTCTGGATTGGACTGAGATATTCAGTTGTAAATCCAAATTCCTCAGTGAGACGCTATTAGATTTTCAAATCTCAACACTTGAGGTGGGTAATAGCAAGTGTTTGACATGGATTGCTTTGGATTCTTTTTTGCACATGTAGTAAACGTCCTGAACCTTTAGATAGTTTACGCAACCATAGCACAGGTATTCTCCCATGAGTTGTTCTCCTCCACTTTGATTTCTAGTCAGCAGAGCCAAGATCAGCTCAAGCTATGGATGAAACGTCAGATGATTGAAGTCTTTGTTCATCTTTCCAACTTGTTCGAAAGATGCTCTAAGATGTAAGCCAACAGTCATCAGTGGTTTTCATTGACATTTTCTGTAAATGTCAACGAATGTCTTGGGAATTTACCGAAACTATTAGTATTGGTTTCACATGCATAATATGTAAAGTACTGTCTATCATAGGATTGAGTTGCTTTGAATTGTTTCTGTGGGTTGCGTTTTTAAAGATATTTTGCGATCTGATACAATAGGCAAATGTACTTCACCATGTAACTCTGTTCTGAATTTCTGCATAGATTTTTGTCCTAATTATGCATTTTCAGTGCTTCATTAATTGGTTTTCAGTTTAATGATGCACAATAAAACAATAAATTCTGTCTTCTGTTATTTACCAACTTAAACGTTGCTCACAGAAACATCACAATTTCAGTTTTTTGTCATCGCATTGTTTAAAATTATTCACCTGTCACAATTTTATTGCCAAATAGCACTCCATAATGTGTGTAGAATTAATGCTATCCTGTCTGATTGGACTCTTTGTGGAACTGGTTGACCTTGTTGCAGCACAATCCACTTTTTGTCTAAAAGAGCACAAACCTGACATGAGTTGTACATGTCGAAAAATGTTTTATTTTTTCCTGTTCTTACTGGTTTGCTCGGTTGATTGATTAAGCATCCTCTCTGAATTTCAGACCTACTTGGGCCATTATGTACTGCAGGAGAAAGACAGAGAGAAAATTCAAAATGTAACACTTACTTTATAATTCATTGACAATTCGTCCTTCAGGCTAAAGAAGACAGGGCCAATCTTGGCGGTTCCTTCAATCAGAACGGGTCGGTAACTGCACACCTCGTAGATACGCCGTGAATGTGTGAAGAGACTTTTAACGGTGAAAGATTTATAAAGGTAATGAAGCAAAATGCTGAAAATTATTACAGGAAATTATGCCAGTCACATTCTGCAGATTTTCAAGACAAAAGATACTGCAAGTCGTAAACGGTTCTGTCTGCAGCACAAGACCCAAGCAATATATGTGATGACATGTAAAACTTAATCAGATATTACAAACAGCACATAATGTTGAAGAGGTGATTTCTAATACAAAGAAAGGTATTTTTCTCAGAACTGTTACCACAGTGCACTGAAAAACTAGCTTATTTTATCATATTTTGACAAAAAAATATAGTTTTTATCAGAATTTCTTTTTTGTGGTAGTAGCAAACCCCTGCGTACAGTTACAGCTGCAGGTCTACCTGGTTGACACATCTAGAAACCAACATTTCTGCCTTGTATTTGTTGAATTGCTCAGTTTTTTTAACATAGCAGTAACAACTCCGGTCGAAACATGTCAGTTAGATTTTTGACTGCGAATCTGGATTTCTCGTGGTTTCGTTTCAGCACCGACTTTTTATGCCATTCTCCCATAAATGACAGATTTGTTGAGTGTCTAACTAATATTAATCCTATAGACAATTTACCTCACCTGAGCTCCGTAAGCCTCAGAGCTCCTCCAATACTCTTGGCTGATTCTCTCAACAACATTCTCTTTGCCAAATCAGTCACCTTAAGATGACCACTATATCTTAAGTTTCAGTGTTCAAAATTCAATAGATGTTCAAAGCTTTTAATATAAGTCGATGACCTAAAACCTATTTTAAACTTGCCCAATTATTGGTTAGGATGTGATGAAACTGAAAAATGTTGAACACATATAAGAAATACTTTTGGAGGACACAGTACAATGTAAATTGACATATAAAGGGGTATTTCTATTATGATGCAAAATCTGCTTTTTATAACGTATGTATGTATGTATGTATGTATGTATGTATGTATGTATGTATGTATGTATGTATGTATGTATGTATGTATGTATGTATGTATGTATGTATGTATGTATGTATGTATGTATGTATGTATGTATGTATGTATGTATGTATGTATGTATGTATGTATGTATGTATGTATGATTTTATTTTATTGAGCTTTATATCATGTTATAACATCATTAATGCTTGCTCATGCAAAGCGGCGCCTATTTACCCATAAAGCTCCTCCAGACTAGCAGCAGCAGTAATTACCAAACACCTGGTAGAATTGCAGGTCTGCTGACTTTATCATAAAAACTACAATGCTCCTAACAACGCTTGTAGACTGCATGGAGAGGCATTGCTGAGTTGTGCTGAAGGCAGAGTGTCTGAAACAATAGGATCTTCTTAAAGAGACAGGCCAATTTCAAGGCATCAGACACTGCTATGAATTGAAGTCAAATTTCTTTGATGTTGTTTCGACATGCAGCACTTACATTACAACCAAAGGTAACAGTTATTTGATTGTGGTATAAAAAGGCACTATGTACCTGTATCCCCCTTTAGTGAAATATGTTTTTGTCACTGAGTTTCCTCGACTTTTTAATTTAGCATGTAAAGAGATCGAGTGTTTGCTCCGTCTGACAAAAGCATGCCTTCTTCCTGACAAGTTGCTTCACGACTAGCGTGTATTTCCTGTAGAAGCCTTTATGTGCAAGGCAGACACAGAGGCAGAGAAAGGGAAAGAAAATAGAGCCATCACTCAGCCCTTTGGCAGTGATATGTTGTTTTCTCTCCGAGTTGGCTAAATGTATCTGTGCCCCTTATGTGTTATTGCCAGATGGAAGCATTGGTTGTAGATCATTCTGAAAACTGTGAAGCACAGGCCTCAGCGGTCTCCTGAATGGCAGTGGGGAAACATATTGTGGTAAGATGAACCAATAACCGCCCTGCACCAACCCCAGGATGTAAATGAGAGAATGTTGTGAGAATGTCAAGCGGCATCACACTTCTTCGCGAAACTGCTCCGCGGAGCCTTATCACAGTATGGTTTAAAATAGTACGCTGCAACATAAATATTGCCGCCACTACTCCGCGCTGCTGTTTGTGATTTATATTCATCAATTTCATGACCGGAGACAATGTTATGCAGTTTCTAGGGACAGTTGAGTGCTTGTAAGCCTCACATGCCGACACCAGCCCGGGGTTAAATGGCACCAGTTTCCTTTCATGTGTCTCTCTTAATCTGTCTGCCGCGAAACATCCCAGCGGAAATATGGAAGAGAAAAATCAGAGCAGTGAACAGACTGCTAACGGCAATGAAATCTGAAATCATCTCTAATGTTGATATCATTTAGTTGTAATAGTCACCGGTGTTAAACTTTCCTGTTGGTAGGCCAAAATAACATGGGACCCAATCCATTTATCAGATGTCATAATTGCGAATGGCTTTAACTGGGATTGACAGCCTTTGTATTTGGGTGTTCCTGTTCTCATCTATCGTTGCCTCGATGCAAAGTCATGTCTGTGTTTTGCATCCATCCAAACACAAACACACCGTGTCAGTTCTGCCTGTGCAAAACAAAGAGGAGCACTCCAAACAAGAAAAGCTTGCCTGGGGCTAGACATTTTGAAATTAAAAGCATGTCTCTTTGTTCAGCTCCCGTTCCACGAACGCGGCAGAGAATGCGAACGCGTCCCACAGAGGGGTAGACGAACAGCGAGCAAGTTCTGTGATTTTCACAGCCGGGGAATCGCAGAGAGTCTTTTATCTATTTCCCTCCATCAGGAGACATCCAGCAAGGAAAGGTAGGAGGATGGGATTAGCTGGAGAGGGGTGGGGGGGAGAAGAAAATGAGAGAGTGGGTTCCCTAATCCTGATGGGCTTTTCAGAGGTACAGCCATCACTGTGGGGAAACATGGAGTGTGCAGTGGGGAGGTGAGAGTGTATGGGATGGTTTGCCTCAATAAACTCTTCACACTTGCATGAAAGATGTTCCACCAAACTAGCGGATTAGTCAGAGTATAATTACAGTTGTGGGACTCAGAAGCAGCAAAAACGTGCGCCGACTGAAACAGCCCTCAAACAGGCAGAGGAAGGCGGGAGTAATGACTGTTAATGTGCTGCAGCACCTTGTCTGCGAGTTCCTCCACTGAAGTAACTGTTTTAGTGAGGACCGACGTCTGAGATCAAAGCGTTGTTTATGGATGTAGATCAACCTTTGCTTTAAATGGGAATATGTTCATCACTGCAAACATAGAGCTGCACAATATTTAAAAAATCACAGTCATCTTAATGATATGCTTACTATTGCAGTTTCAAAGGACTACTTTGATGCAGTATTCGGGAGGATGTTACATTTCAAGTGTAATCCATTTATGCTTCATATGCAAGTAACACACCATATTTATTGAGACACCCATCCAAATCATTGAATTTATTTGTTGCAATCACTCTCATGGCCAGAGGCGCCGTGTCATGTAAAATGCTTCTATAAACTCTTATGAACAGAAAGGTCGCTGTAAGGGGTTCTGCAACTTAAGGCATATTACTGTGATAAGATGGCACCTGTGGAATAGACTCCTTTGTGAAATGTTCTTGCAACTACAAATTCCCTTGACTTCTCTGTGTGCCGTCATTACATACTGGGAAACGCGAATGCTGAATCACCAACTGTGTGTAAAGTCAATGGTTTCAGTCAATAGCTTCAGTCTTTTCAGGTTACAGCAAAAGCAATAGGTAAAGAGTTTGGTTTAAAAAAAAAAAGAAAAATTGCCAAGGAGGTGCATTATACCTTACATCACCAAGTGTAGTGTCAAACCTCAGATGCAATTAAGTGAAGCCTGGCACCACTGGACTCTATCAATCATGCCTCTCTGGGTGTTTTCACACCTGATAGTCCAGTAGAGACGGTTCGATTGGGGACAAAAATTGCAACATTTGTTACATTTTCAGCTGGTGTTGCTGCTGTTCTCTTTCACACTGCTTTGTGTCAAATGATCCAAATCCTTGAAAAACCTGTTCCTCACTCACGTGTGGTGGAGCTGCACCAAGAACCACTGAAATAAAAGACAAGAAAATCTCTGAGTGCAACTTCTTTCTTTGTGAAATGTAAGCAAAAACAGAGCAGAGTCAGATTTTAGTGGTTGTAGGATTTCTCTTTTGTTGTTGGTAAAAGACCACAAGCAAATTTCCAGCTAACAATAAACTCACAAGTTTGTTTTGCTTATATTCAATCAGAATGCCTTGCGCTATAGTCTGCTTCCCGCTAGAGGTCTCTAGTCTGCTTGGCATTCACATACTGTATGTATTTGAACCATACCAGAGTTCACTTCAACCAAACCGGGACCTAGATTTTTAGGCAGACCGGAGTTTGCATTTTTTGGTCTGCATCAGCATGCGATGGCACATTCACACCTCCCCAAATGTACCAGACTTTATAGGCAAACGAACTAGAATCTGATTAAAGTGGATTGAACAGGGCTGGAGTGAATCTGCCCTCTGTCTGACAATATGATGAACAAGTCTTTGTTTGGAAGTTACTAATGGTGTGAATTTTGGTGGAGCTTTTGGCTTGGCATTATTTGTCAAGGAAACAACTTGAGTCCTTACTTTTAGTGAAAGGAGCACTTAATGCTGCAGCAAAGAGGCTTAGAAAAAATCTCCAAATGACCATTTTCAGTTTTGAAATGTCTGTGCATCAGTGGCTAAACCAAGGCACTGGACTTTGTTTTGTCAAAACCTTAGGAGTCATTTGTATGGGTGACATGTCCAAAATTTTGTGCTTCGTTTAGTAACGTGTGAGTTTGTTTGGAGAAAGTTGACTGGGATGCACAAAGCCCTGACTTCAAACCAATCGAGAAAGCAGGCCAACTCATTTGGGGCAACTGTGGTTCAGTGGGAAGAGTAGTTGTCTTGTAGCTGTTGATGGCTGCACATCCCTGGTGCACATCTCTTGTTCTGCCCACGTTGTGAATGTGCTCTATTGGACTGAGATCTTGTGACTGCAGAGGCCTTTTGAGGGACAAGACCACACAATCACGGCAAGAAATAAAAATGGAGTTCTGGACTGTAATACTGCTTCATCAAAAGATAACTACATGTTGGCACTTTGGAGAAAACCACTTCTGAAACCAATTGTTTTACTGCCAGAAATAAACAAGTATAGCATCCGATGAATTTTGTTTATGGATTCCATTTCACTCTTCTTTTCTTTTCATTTCTTTTCCCCCTTCAGGTCCCAGAGGTGAAGCCCTGCAACATGGCCAGTCTGGGACCCTGCCGCGGTTCTTGGAGGAGCCCGTCGATGCCTACATCATCAAGAGCAACCCCATCAAGCTCAGGTGTCAGGCCCGGCCCGCGCTCCAAATCTTCTTCAAGTGCAACGGTGAATGGGTTCACCAGAGCCAGCACATGTCCCAAGAGCACACTGACGTCGTGACAGGTATTTTAACCTTAATGAACACGTGATGTGTGGGTCAAGGATAAGCAAGGCAGCCATGTAGAAATTGGCTGGTTGATGCATAGTCTCAACAGTCCAAAAATGAAAAAAGCCTGACACTCTCCTTTATTTGGCGTTTCATTTGTGGGCAATGTAAGAGCAAAAAGTAGCCAAGAGCTTGCAGGGTTGAATTAATTTGCTGTGCATTTAGAAGCACCACTGTCTGCTGCAGGTTGGTCTCTACTGTTCACATCCTCTTCCAGCAGTTCTCTCAGCATTCACTGTGAAACCTCTGCAAGTGGTTCACAATATGCCTACATGTCTGATGTTAAATCCACCAATAAGAGACATGAGTCACCCAGCAGACTCACACTGAAGTAAACAACCCATGCCCATAGAATAACAGTGGGGTCTGCACCCCGCTCAGTCATATAATCCACTTTCATGCTCATTCCCAACCACTGAATTACTTTGATAAATATTGTCCTCTATGGTCATCTCAACCTTCGCCTGCACTTTCAAGCCCACCTAACCTGTTCTCCATTTGCACTTCTGTACCTGTTCCACTTGTACTGTCTCTTTTTAAATAGCACATAATGTGTATGCCAGAGGCACTTGGTGTGCTGAGGCTTGAATGTAGTTCCTTGCAAGTCACTTTAGATAAAAGCATCTGCTAACTGAATGAATGCAAATTCCAGGTTGAAATCCAGCAAAAAGGAGTAAAAAAAAAAAAAAAAAGAAGAAGCAAGAAGGGCTTTGTAATTTTTCAGCAGATTTTTTATTTGGATTTTAGATTAGGACTCTTTGAGTGTTGATTTCTACCGCTTTCTTCTGTTTCTACCTTGCACCCAAACTGATGAATAATGTATGGAGAAGACCAAGAATGAGCCCAGGGCTTTGTCTAAGGTTAGGAGGAAATTGTGTGGAAGTTTAACATATCACCTTTTTTGTCTTATTTTCCTCTAAAACCAATCTGAGAATGGATTTTGGCATCCAGAACAAAAGTTGGTAATAACATCGTAACGTACTGGCATTCATGTAAAGTCACGCCTTTGTAATTGTATGATGATGAAATTTTCAGTTATTAACCTTTTCCAATGTGGCCTCATGACAATGTTCACAAAATACTTTTCCCATTACACCACGTGTCACAATTCATCTAAACTAAAGTGACGTTTGAGCCAACTTGTTTAGTTTTAGCATGAGACTTTGAACTCCCTATGATTCCTGTAAGTGATGCAACTTGCTGAAACACTGCTGCTGCTGTTGTTGTTGTTGTTGTTGTCTTAACTTCAAGTGAATCCATTAAAACCACAAGGAAAATGGTTCCTCTTCGAGTCCTTGGACTGTTTTTGTTGCATCATCCCAAAGAGGGAGGGGGGTGGGAGAAAGAATCCTCTCATGTTTATACATCAAACTAAAAAACATAAACATTTTCCAACAATGCACTGGAGCTGTAATTGTGTCTTTCCATGTGATAAGTTAGATAAGGTACAATAAAGTTCCTTTTTTGTAAAAAAAAAAAATCCAGTTTGACAGTAGTTTGTTGTTTGGTCCTTTTGTATGCTTACATGAAAAGAATACTAAATGCAGTTAATTTCAAAGGTATCCATTCGACTTGAACTTTCTCACATTTTCACATGTCACAACTAATGTATTTTCTTGTGATTTTATGTGACAGAAAGTAGTACACAATTGTGAGGAGGAGGAAAACTTCTGCACCTTCAATGTTTATTCAAGTAGAAATCTGAAAAGGGTTGCATGTACTTGTAGGCAGCCCAGGTTGAGGCTTTGAAGAACACAATTTCTCTCAGAAACTACATGTTGTAAAAAGGTCATTTGTTGTTATTGCAATAAAAAATCAGCCCAAATATCAAAGGGGAAATACGAGTTTGAGTTTTAGGAGATTAAGGTTGTTTTCTTGCTGAAATGTGAAACTCAAATCTGATCCTTCTGTTCTCACAGTATGATGCTGCCACCACCATGTTTCACAATGGAGATAAACTGTCCAGTTTTGTGCCTCCACATGTTTTGTTTTTTTTTTTATATTAGCCAACAGATCCTTCTTGTTTGGATTTGTAGCTTTACTAAAAATGTTCAGCTTCAGTCTTGTCTGAGGAGAGCCCTTTCTTCCACACTGTGCTCCCTACATGGCTTGTGGCAAATTGTGAAGTCGGCTTATTGTGGCTACCTCTCAACTATAAGGCTTTATTCTTGCTACTCTTGCGTAAAAAGCACTTTTATGGAGTTCACAACCGATAGCTTTATCGTCTACAGATTCCCTCACCTGGTATTTTCTGTTTTTTCAGAGTTGCCATGGGCCTCTTGTTTGCTTCTGATCAATACTCTCCTTGCCCAGCCTGTGAATTTAGTTGTTAGTTGCCATGTGTTGGTAGGTTGTCTGTGTCTAGGCCTGTCGTAATAAGCAGTAGCTCAATTAATTGCGTTCTAAATTAGAACAAGCTTGATCATTTCCATTTGCATGATTGTTTTTTTTTTATCATCTCTAGCTATTTCAAAGTCTGGATGGCAAAATGCTTCAGTCTGACTCATTGGTCTCAAGCAGCCCATTTTTTTAAGGGACATTTTATTTTTAGAGACTTCGGTATCCATTTTATTCTTTGTTTTTGGTTGTTTTGTTAATTTTTTGGGATTTTTAAAATGTCTTCCAGTACCAATGTTAAATGTTCTGTTGAAATTAAAGTTTATTGATCATTGAGAGGCTGTATTTGCATTTCCATTACCAATATGTCACTTAAACAGTCTCAAAACAATATCATTTATTGGAATAACTTCTGGGACAACTTATCGTCCCGCAAAATCTTTTATTGTGCAAAGCCTAGTTCTGCCATGCTGTTTGTATTTTAGGATATTTCATTGAACAATGCTCCATGAGATGCTTAAAGCTTAAAATATTGTTTATAAGATAACCCTGCTTTAAATCTCTCTACAACTTCTCAAACCAACTGCTGCACTGAATTTACATATGAATTTAAGGTAAAAAGAAGCCGAACCTATGCAACACTTTACATGAATTTGCTAAGAATTTTGAAAACTGTTCTTTCCACTACTTGCACCCAATTTTAGGTTTAGACTATTAAACTACGACAAACTAAAGTGCATTGTTTTGATGAAACAAAAAGCAGAAAAGCTAAAGGAGTATGGATACTGTCATGAGGCGTTACAAGGACACTGGTTTATTTATTTATTTTTTTCAGTTTTGATGTCCGTTCAGGATTACCTCCGCTTTTTGCACCACTTCCTTTGCTGCTGTTATTTGTGCAACAGTGTTAATGGTTCACTTAAAAGACAGCAGCGAGCAATAGCTCCCACCAGAATTAACAATGGACCTCCACAGTTTTACTGCCTCTAGTGTTGTTTCATAGCTTTACTTCCATCTGGCTCCATGTCGACATTCATACGGTTTCCTCTGGGAGAGATGCAGGAAGGGGAAAGCGGCTGTGCAGGAGTGTATCTCATAACCTAACAAGCTCTGTTGGGATCTGTACTTTGTCAGGATGTATCCCTTTAGCCGCAGCACGCAGGAAAATTGAACAGGATAGATTTCAAATTAATGTATTTTTTTTATCAGTCCTTAGTACATGCGAGTGTTGGCAAAGAAAAAAAAAGTGATTCTGTCAAAGAAATTGAGTTTATGAGCTGTTCCCAGCAAGTGCTCAAGGCTGTTTTCTGTCACTTTAAGACAAGCTGAAAGGGTAAAAAAAAAATGTGCTAAAGAAGGGCGGCTCTTGCAAAGTTAGAATTTAAACCCTACATTATGTGCAGAGGCAGTCTGTAACGTCGTAAATTATTTTACCAGTGGAGGCGATTGCATATTTCTTACATGGCAGCTGAATGCATTTTAGGACCTTTGCTCTACCTTTAGTACAGCTATGATTTGATTAAAGTAGCTCGATTAAAATGTGTATTTTGATAAGAAATAACTGAAAATCGATGTCACATCCATACATTACTTTCACTATGTCTTCCCTATGTGCACTCTGAGTCTTTGTAGGAGATCTTCGTGCATGGAAACATTTTATCTTCTCATACAGTAGCTTGTATCCTCTGTGAAACTGTCTTGATGTTTAGAAATGCCTTTGAAATGCCAACCTGCAGAATTACAATGTTTCATTTTCAGAAAGTGTTCAATAGTACAGCTGAAAACAATAACTGTAGACTCATCTTTGCAAAGGATTTGACACTAGGGTGGGAAGATGTGATCACATAACTAAATACGCAACAAATCATAAGCAGTATTTTTTATTATCAAGAATACTAATAGTAATAATAATAATAACATATGGTGCTGATGTTTTTTATTATTAATAGACAAAAAGATAAAACCAGAAACCCTAACCTGCCTGTATTGTAAAACAGTAAGATCAGAGCTTCTTCAAAAGGAGAGGCGGACGAGAACAGAGAGTACCGAGGGCTAAGAGGAAGCGGAGAAAAAAAACCAGCTGTTCTTTCAATATTTAATTTTTTGAAATTATTTGCCAGGACCTCTCCAGAAGTCTTGACTATCTTTAGATGCATGAAGGAGCGAGTTGATTCAAAGCTCGAGATCTCACATAGAAACTACCCCCAGACACCAGGGAGGGAGCCTGTCTCAGAGTCTGGCTGTTTCATATTATAAAAGACCCGACATCAAACTCCGTCTGTCAGTCCCTCCTTCTCCTTTACACTGTTAGTCTGTCTACTCCCAGGGAATCAGTGAGATACAGTAATATGAATAATAAAAAAAAAATTTAAAAACACTATTCTCAAGTAATCTAGAGAAAAAAAATAACAATGAAATGCTAACCACCACAATGTGATAATGATGAAACATCTTTAATTCTTATTTCAAGACTACCCCAAGTATTGGTTGTGATTATGCCATGCTAAGAATGTAATGTTGTGTTTGATCTATTTTATATTAAGCTAATGAAATGCTACATTTTGTCTTGATTTTGTTAACATGATCATCGCTACTTGTTAACGGTCGTCTTGGCCTACATAACTTCCTCCTCATCCTGTTACATAAAGTGTTCTTTGATCTTGCTCAGCTTTAATGTAAGTGGTTCTTTATTAGCTCATTGTCTCTGTTATGTAAACAGTGCAAGAGCAGTGGAAGAGTTTGAGAAATAGTTTATGAGAGTGGCAAAATTAATATGTATGCGCCAGTGTATTTATGGATGCAAAGCTCAGAGATTTCATTTTTCAGCTCTTTATCTTTGGATATTTTCAATATATATGTTGCTGGTTGTTGAATTAGTGAAATGAAATTTGCATTTCCATATTAAAACTGACTAACATCACTACATGAGCAGTTATTCGACTAGTGCGTTTAAGAAATGTGTCCTAACACTTGGCTCTAGAACGAGAAAGACGCACACAAAAAAGATCCAGGATTTATTGAGACAATACCTGTCAGCAAATTTTGACCGTGACCATGACTGTGATCGGTTCAACAGCTCACTGATGTGTTGTGTTTCGGCCCTTTTTTCCTGGCCGTTGGTGCTTCTTTATGATCGACCTGAAGGATCAGGCTCTGGCCTGCTGACAGGATGCAGGCTCACCTTACTGCAAAGAGCCGTAACAAACCAAACGTAGCAGCATGAAATATGGCGTGAAAAACTGGAAATAAACTATGCTGATGCGATAAATATATACAAAATATAACAATTAGATGAGGGTATATAGTCAAATTGTTAAAAGATGGATGAAAATCAAGCTAACCATACCAGATGCTTTGCAGTTTATTGAACCTAGTCTTTTACATTGGAGACAAAGCATTTTATGCTCAATAAAAATTACATGGTTTACTTAAGAAGTGGTCAAGAAATATGCCCTTCTTAATCCTGTTCCCCTGTTTGCATACAAACATCTTTTACACACCTTCACACACCATGAAAGTCCCCAACTCCTCTCTTGTGTTTCTTTTATTAATGGATAATTCTGCATTTATCCATTAATGCCGAATTAATAACTTGAACTGTTTCACATTTGGTCACATTACAATGTTTTTTATAAGGAGTTTTGAAACAATCTGGAGAGCTTGTTGTACCTAAGTGCTAGCCTATGTTCCATATTTTACCCCAAAATACTGTCCAGTGTAACAAATCTGTAAATAATCTATATAGCTATCTAGTTATCTATCTATTTTACTAGCTATATATACCATGTATATATATATATACATGTGTGATTACTATACTATATTATTATACATATGTGAGTACTGTGTGATTTATATGTACATATATACAGTATGTATATATATATATATATATATATATATATATGTATATATATATATATATATATATATATATATATATATATATATATATATATATATATATATATATATTGTGCTAATGACAGAAAGTGGAGCCAAATGTTTCACAATGTCATCTAAAATCAGTTGCAAGAAAAAAAAAAAAGGAAATTGTTGGAACAATAGTGTATGAAAAGACTTCACTTTTTTGTAATTGGGTAAAAAAAAATCCTGTTGATTTTTTTTTTCTCCTTCATTACATCACTTCACACAGAGATGGGCTCCAAAATAAACACAAAGTGCTCTTCAGGTGTAACAGAGGAATATCTGAAAAGTCTTTCTGCATTATACCTCAAAGGATTCTGTAAAGAATGAAATGTTCCCGCATTGATTCCAATATCACTTGATTTTTAAGAACACTAGAGATGGCCAATCATTGACAGCCCACACTTGGATGTTACTGCTCACTCAGAGAGCACTCTTCCTTTTCCAAGTAGAAAATGGCTTTAAATCAGATAACTTTCTTCGTATATCATTAAAAAACACAAAGGACAAGTAAAATGTGTGTCCATGCCACAGCAAATGAAGTTAAGTGTAGCGTCTGTTTTAGGTTTATGTTTGGCAGTAGTTGAAGTATTTTTAAGATAAATGCCCTAAAAACATATATAGAACATTGTAGTAATAAAAATACACAATAGAAAAGCAAATAAAAGCTACACTGGACTCCTCAGACAATCAAATATTCATTTTGGGCAGGCCTCCAGTCGCCAGCAGGTTAGTTAAGCAACCTTTAAATGCCAGCAGAGACAAAAACTGAAAGTACAACTGGATATTCTCAGGAGAACGTCCCCAGTAAGCTTCAAGGAGTCCCTCAACTCGCTTTATGTCTGCTTCATGCTGGCTGAGAAAGGAGAGTTTGTGTTTTTGTCTGTTGTCTTAATCAATTCATGAATATACCCTTTCTTTGTTGACCTCAATCCCTTTTACATTTTCTTCTCATTACATTTTGGCAGAAATATCTCTTTAAATCTGAATTTTAGCCCGGATGCCAAAGCATCTCATGGCCACTGAAGCGTGCTTTTGGCCTTAATGAGGATTATTGAGCATTTCTCAGTTTTTGGTTTTGTTTAGTTTTTTTCTTCCACAACCTGTGTCAACTTGTAGAGCATTATGAGCCTCTGGTGTGAAAATAAATACCCTTTGTCCACTGAAACACAACTTGTTCCTCATCCAGCTTCGTCTGTATTAGGCTGTGGAGCAGCTATAGATCAGTACAAGCTATTATAGTGTGGCTCAGTTGGTGGAATGGCCCCAGGGTTCTGGAGTGAGCAGGGGGCTGTAGTTATTAAAGCAGCAACCTGTGAATTAAATGGAGACAGACAAAACAACAGATGCCTTAACACTATTTGACCAGAGGGTTTAAGGCAGAGGACAAAAACCATGGATATATAAAGGCTGCAAGGGAGACATATGGAGCTTTACCATTATATGTTGTGTATTTATTTCCCCCTTTCAGAACACAGTGACAAAAATACAAAGACATGTTGTGAAAAGGACATATATGACCATCTGATGTTGAAATGCACAGTACGTACATATAGTGGACGTAAAAGATGTACACTGCCCATTTAAAGCATCAGGTTTCTGCTGCGTAAACATGTGAAACAATGATGAATCATTTCTAGACATCTTCCATGTTTACTGTGAAATATTCTGCACAATTCAACTAAAACAGGAGAAATACTTAATTGCACAAATCGTTTCAAGAGTGTACACACACTTTAGTTCAGCGACTCATCATGGTCTCATTACATCACATATTTTACACTTTTTCTAGATCCACTGTGCAAAGCTGACATTGATTGTTTATATGTTTTTCATCCTGCATAATGTGTTGCAGATTAATAAGATGTTTCATACCTGTAAGCTAATCTTCTGTGACTTAATGCCTCAGCTTTGCATGAACAGGAACTGTCAACATGGTGTGACTCTTGGTTTCTTAAAATCTGTCAGATCCTTTTAGAAACATGTCATCTTTTGAGATTTTTTCAGATTCCAAAAGTTTTTCGTCTCTAAATCATGTCAGTGTACTTGAAATTGATCTTGCCCTGTGTTGGAATGGTGACCAGTCTTTTTGCCAATGACCACTGCAGGTACACACCAGCTCCTGTGGACAATGAAGAGATTGAGTCAAAAAACAAACTCAAAGTAAAGCTCGCGCTCTCAACAACTTGGTCTGTGTAGATTGTATCTATTTAAAGCAGCATGCTGCAGTGCATGTAACTCAACTCGCACCACTTCTGACAAAGCAATCACTGCTGCAACGTTAGAGGTTGACGGTACTGTCTTCTCCTGACTTGTGCTTCCTGTATTTCATGGATAGACTCTAGAATATGTTGCGCTCAGCAGGAAGCTGGCTGACTGAATGTGATTGCCATGTAATTAATTTTATGACGTAGTTAGTTAAATCTTTGGTAAACTAGCCAAATATGTAATATGAAAATAAACCAATTAACTTTTCATTTTAAAAGACTGTTTTCATTTGGATTTGTTAACATCATGCAGTCATTGTACCTGATAATTTTCTAAATTTCAATCCTTTACTTTTACTTTTAGAACTTTTACTTCACAAGGTAAACGTTGGTCTCAATGCATTAGATAAGCATGAGTATGAAATAGGTTGCAGAGATCCTAAGATCTTCCAGGCCTCACTAGCATAATGTCATCAGGGGGATACAGTTTGTTCCTAATCCAACATTAAAATATGGATTAGAAATTTTAAAAACGAGGGATCTTCAAAAAGATTTGCAAGTGCCCCCGAATTCCCGCCAGTGTTGCACAAATTCCACAGCCTTCAGGAGCTCAGGGTGGATTCTCATCCTTTCTTTGACTTTGACGCCGCTAAGTTCAGTTCCACTGCGAAGTCAGTCCCCATGAATTTCCTGTGTGATCCTCTGTGTGATTTCATTACATAGTCATCAGCTCGGCTGCTCACCACCTCATCTAACTCATCACCGGATGGTTATCGCAACTCAACTTCATGGCTTAGCCAAATGTCTGGCATAGAAAGTTGCAATTTGATGAAATGATTACACGGCCTGATGACTGGTGCCAATGACCAAAAATAACAGACAAAATAATTTTTTAAAAAAACAAACAGTTTTTGAATAACTGTTTGTTAACAATAATATCATTCGTCCCTCACTTGTTCCTCCCAGAGAACATTTGTGTGTCAACATCACGGTAACAGGGAAATGAAAACACACAAATACACACTAAATATAAGTAATAATAGTAAAAAATAAAAATTATTGGACAATCTAATCAAAGCCCCATACTTCCACAAGGGAAAAACAATCTGACTCTTATCTTGTTTACTGTTTTGCAAAACAGGGAAGTGACACTTTTATTATTTGAATGTTTCTGAATCGGTGCTTGATTGCCTTCAGCATATTGGTTTTGCTATCAATACGACGATAAAAATGGTGCTAAAACTGAGGATTTGGTTGTGTTTTTCTACTCTTTATTAAAACGTACCATAACTGATACTGAATAGTTTTGCTAGTATAAGTGTTGAGTTTGAAATACCCCAGGGCAAACATATCCAAATTAGTTTAATCACCCATAAAGCAAAGTACCGTAGGAAAGTTTAGTTCTCAGCCAGTTCACTTTTAAAATGTCCCGAACTTAAATAACCTTCCGTTAGTCAAAGGAAACAATTCAGAGTACGTTGCATTGCCATTTTATGCTTTCCTTTGTCCATTTCATATCCATAAATAAACAACCGTGTGCCAGCTTATTTTTCTTTAAAGATAAGTATTTTATAGAATAATAAACTAGACAGTGGGCTGCATTTGGGATAGTTTTTGTCACTGTTACTTTGCAGCGAAAATATCCTTTATCTTAAATACTAGACGAGAGTCTTTTTGCATGGAGTTTGCATGTTCTCTCTGTGCATGTATGAGATGCGTACTCCCACTTTCCCCACGTTACAAAATAATTTTTATGTTAGGTGAACTGAACTCTGATACTTGTGCCATCCAGCCTTACAAGAATAAGCAAGTATAGACAATGGATGAAAGCGTGTACTGCATATTATATTGCGGCATCTATATTCCACTGAGCGGCATAGCATGGGTCAATGCGCTTCGGTACATTTTGTTGTTTCAGTTGTAAAATGTCTCCCATACAACCAATTCTTACCACAAGTTTCCTGAGTTCCCTTGAACTGTAGGCTCAAAGGACAATGGTATGCTACGGTTATGGTGGAGCTACTGTCATCACATGAAACAGTTCGTTTACTGGGGAGAGAAAAACTACATTTATTATGACCACAACGAGGCACATGCGTCACGTTTCTTGATCCACTAGTATGACGCTACGTTAGCTATTTGGGTTTAACTCCGCCTACTCTGTGAGAGGCTAACTGGTAATGGTAACACTCCTTAAAACGCTCGACCATAAAATAGCATACCGAACTGCATCAACCCATGTCGTACCGCTCAGTGGACAAAGAGGCATTAATGGGCCATTTGATTCCTGTGAAATGTGACAGAATAGGCTCTGCAATTAACCCCAAATAACTCTAACCACAGTACAAAATGTACCTTTGGTGGGTATGAACTGAGGCTTAAGTGGCATGAAATATCCTGTGGCTGATGGCTCTATTTTGTGCCTCTTAAAGTCAGGTTTCAAAGTTACACAATTTTGTCCAAAACACACACAGGAAGTCCATTGTCCATTGAGGCAAGTGCAATCTTTATGGATAAAAGATAGGAAGCTATGGGTAATCCTACCTCTGATTCCTGTGTTTCCACCAGGTCGACACCAAAGTCAAAGAGTTTCCAGCTCCTCTTTAGTAAAATGTTTCTAAAACTTTTAGTTTTAACTTGCTTTCAGAAATGTTTAGATTTTTGAGAAAATGATCTATTCCACTTTTTTGGATTGAAAAAACAACTCAAATGAGGAAGTTTAAGCCTACAAAAAAAAGAAAAGTTACCAGTTTTGGTGCATAAAGGGTAGCTGTTTGCCTTCAGGTTGGGAAAACCACACTGATCTGTTGATGTGGATCTGTTTTAGCCCTGTTAATAACTGTTTCACCACCTCACAGCTCTGCTACTCTAAGCCACTCAATCCACCTAAAGCTCAACAGATCTCAAGTTAGCTAGATGTTAAACACACACACACCAATGGTTAGATTTTTTTTATTATTATTTATTCCCCACAGCTGGACTAAATCATGTGCCCGCATTTCACATCATATGTGGGAATGACCTTCGTATAAAACAGATATTGTAAAATGATACAAAAAGGTATTACCTGGATAATTAAAAAGTAAAGATCTAAACTAAGCTACATGACAGTGGGCCGTGATAAAAACATTCAACTTTTCCAGAAACTCTCATTACTACTCCCATCTTTTTAAACAAATGTGGCGATCAGTGTGGCATTTTAAAACAGCTCAATAAGAGCAGAGCCAGGAGTTTGTTTTGCAAAGACAACAATGCTGTCTGAATGAAATGAGAGTTTATTGACGGGAAAATAATGAGCATCAACCAGTTACTGAAGGCAGATGGTGTGACATTTTAAGGCACATTATCGAACATGGTGAGCTAAACTTACGTCACTTTTGCCATCATATTGCAAAGATTTGTTTGAATCATCTAATTGTCTCTACACTACCGTTGTGTTTTATTTTTGTTCTGAATTTATCGGCCCCTTTAGGTCTCTTAAAATTGAAAAACTGTTTTGTTTTGTTTTTTATTTCTTCACAGATTGGAGTTTTCATAATTATGGAGTGAAAACAACTCACATGTGCAGTTTTAGGACAGAAATATGTCAATGGCGAAAGCACAAATGTCCAAATCTCGGCCAGGTCTTTATCGTATTGTTTGACAATTGGTTTTGAATCGACCCACCTGGATAAATTAAGGTTTTAATAAAAGAAGAGCGAAATGGAGACGTAACATAAACTCCATGTTAAAGCTATCTAACAAGACTGACCAAAATGTATATTCTAATTTAAGACTATTACTGTAGTTTCTGTGTAAATGTATGAATTTCTGTCATACTCTTGGTGTCTAATACTGGAATTTGTTTAATTTGGATCACTGAAATATTTATGCCCCATAAAAGCAACACAGCTGCCCTGCCAGTTTTGTTGTACAACAATAATTCAGAAACAGTTGAGACTTTTGCTTAACAAAAAAACAGACTGAAGAATTAGTAAATTCACCCACTGCTAACTCTTTTTATTATTATTATTTTAGTTACGAACAATAATTTAAAAATGGAGGAACAAAATGAAGAACAGTTGGAACCTGTAATTGTGTGAGTTTTTCAGCGTGAGGTCTTGGTGTGATGTGAGTCAACAGTGTGTCTCCTGAACTGACATAATGACAGATTTAATTTAGTTCCTCTATGTATGGGAAAAAGTCTGCAGTTACTCTGCAGCCACTCATTCCTGTTTGGACTTGAATGAATCAATATGAACATGTTCCTTTTCACAGTGGCGTTAATCAATACTTCCCATTTTAGACCGAGTTTGATTAAATGCAAATTTATCCCGCATGTTTGTTTGTTTTGTTTTTTAGATTTGACCAGAATCAGCCAAAATATTGCATCACACTTGTACAGAAACTATTATAGTCCAGAGATGTCCTCTTCAAATTTCACTTTGACATTAGCTAAACATGCTAGCTGGACATAAAGACTTCTTCTTAAACTGCTTGAATTAGTTTTGATAATGAATGGAAAAACAACACGAGATATTCTGTTAAACTAAAAACAATGTTTATTTCCAAGTTACAAATTTGATCCTGAAGAAAATGTTTTGTATTGCTCAATTCATGATTAGCTTTTAGCAACGCCTCAATTTCTCTTGTGTTAGCATCTTTTTTATCCATTCGGATAAAAACTTAGGATAAGTCCTCAGTCCATCAGAGGGCAAATTTAGTTTACTATGAACAGATTTCTGTGACATGTTTTTTTTCTTTTAAATTTATTTTCACAGAAAGCAGCATAATGCTAATACGATATAAATACTTTCAATTTAGGTGTTTTGTTACAGCCCCTTGATTTATTTTAAAAAAAATTTCATTTTGTCACGTCAAGCTTAGGCTGTTTTGAAAGGTAGAGTAATGGGCAAAAGTTTTAGTCTGTTTATGGTCAAAGATAATTGAACCACACATTAAAAGTCTTTCAGATTTAAGTGCAGCGAAAGAAAGCATTGACTTTTTGAACTGTGGGCTGATTACCAATGCAAGGCAAACTTTCCAGATTTCTATTTGCTTAAGAGGTTTAAAAAACCGGTTTATTGCTGTAAACACTGTATTGCAATTTGATAAGTGCTAAGTGCTGCAGTTCTAAATTCGCAGTTTTGTAAAACAAAAAAGAAATCAGCCTTCCATGTTTTACTGTAGAGTTCTGTGAGACTCGTGGCTGAGAAACAACATTAAAGCTAAAACATATTTTGTGTTTTATAAATTCTATTAATGGCAAAGTAAAATAGTAATTTGTTTCCATTATCTTGCTCAGTTTAAACTGCTGTTTTTGTCCTAATGGTGCTTGTTGCAGTTTTCCTCTGTGTGTTTACAACTGTCTTGGACGAGTAACTCTGTAATGCATACACTAAAGTATTGCCAGCGGCAAGTGGCCTTGCAGGAAGTTTAAAACTTCTGAAAAATCAGGACTGACAGTAATGCAGGCTGCTACATAAACCTAAATCAAACTTTCTTGTTTAATGTTAACTGTATCCAGTGACTTCATGTGAAATGTAACATGAATTATGGACGGAGGTGGAAAACCCGGCACTCCGAGCTCTAGAAAATACTCTCATGCAAACGAAGCAACTTGTAAGCACCCTCTCATTGAAATTGATTTTAAAATACTTCACCCTTCCTACAAACTCTGCTTGAAAACACGTTTAGTGATTATTATTAAGACAGAAATACACTTCTTATTGTGCAAATATTTACCCCGGAGAGTTTGATGTACTGCAGCAGACTCTCTGACCATCTCCGCCCCCAGTGTCTCTACTGATAATTCAGCCAATTCAGCCAAAATAGCTGGAACAAATATCACCACAAGTGGATTAATAGACTGAGACAGAGAGAAATAGAGAGAGAGAGGAAAGAGAGTTTTAAGTAGAATCAGCCTTGATCTATCCTTAGAGCCTATAGTAGCTTAGTTTGGACTATTATCGGATCTCAGAGGAATCAGGTGAATGAGGTGGGATTTTGGCTGCAGCAGCGGGAAGTCAGAGGCTGCTGTGTCCTGATGTGCTCAACCTAAAGCCATTAAGATTTGAGCTTCCACAGTTTGAAGTTGGAAATCTATCCTTTGTGAAATAAATCTGCCTGAGGAATGGGCATTCGTAGAAAAAGAGTTTGCACAATTGCATTTGGAAAGGTATAAGACGGTCAATCGAGGACAAAATTGTTGGTTTGCTTCCACAAAACAAAAACAAAACAACATTGCCATGTTATCCTGATATAGTGCTACTAATCACATGAGCCAAGTTTCATCCTGGTAAATAATTTCTTAACAGCCCTGATCTTAAATGGTACATTTACAAATGATGGTTGGATGAATTGAGTCTCTTGCACAGATAGCTCTATACTACCTCTATTTATGAACTTGGTGTTTGCATAAAGTGCAGACTCATGCTGTTGTTAGCTTGAATTTCCAGTTTCCAGTCTCCAACCAGAACATGGGTATGTTGAGTTTAGCATTATTCCCACCTTCAAGTTAAGTATGGTTGTTAAAATGTTCTCTACAACGCATTTCTTTTTAGTAATATCTGTTTGAGGCAAAACTACTTCTGCATAAACTACTCATCTTTTTTGCTCAGCCTGTTAGCTCTACATTGTAGTTAATTAAGTATCTCCTGAATAGTTTATTCAAAAATTTCCTCTGAATTGTACCAAAGTCAGCCAAGCTACCACCAGCAATACTCTTACTACCCACTCAAATCCTAGCGAGGCTTTTGCAGTAACACACTTCCCTGTTTCATACCATGATGGTTGGCTTAATGAAACAGTTTTTGATGCACGCATTTTTATAGCATCATTTTACCTTTCTCATGAAACTGTCCTTTTTCGTTTTCAAAATTAATTATCAGGTACTGGAACTTAAATATTTGACCCAAAGTGCTCAGATATTTTTTTAGAATCTGAAAACATGCAAAGGTGAGTTTGATGGCTGGTACATTTTCATGACCACAAAAGCAATGTCTGCATGGCATAGAGTGAGATTATGTAATGTGATCATTGTGTTGTTACACATTGCCACTTGGGTATTTTTTATTTTTTTTGCAATAAATATGGTATTTCAGAGTGATGACACACATTCTGCTGAATGACTCATGCTGGTTTAGCTGGTGATCACTGTCCATGCTGCAGTGTCACATTCAGAGAAAGGCAATTCTGCACCACTATTTATATTATGTTGCTAACTATCCTTTACAGTGAACCCTTGTTTTTTGCCAGGGTTACGTTCCAAAAAGAACCCGTGATAGGCAAAATCCGTCAAGTAGTAACCTTTATTTTTTTACAATTATTATACAATGAAATACTCCATAATACATTGAAACCAAAGAACAAAACCTTTTTACAGGCCCAACCATTTGTTTAACAAAAATAAGTACTGTATAAACTTTTTTTTTTTTTTTTTTACAAATAACTACTGTACTGTAAAATAATAATTTTAATCATCAATACAAAGTGAAGGCTTCAAATTGCGGAGATCAGCACCGCCCCACAGCGACCAGAGTCATTGGATTAGAACGGGAGAAAATGAAAAATTATTATGAAAAAAAAATACAGTAGGACAAATAGTGACTCACTTGTATTTCACTGCTCTTCTGACCGAGCTGCTGCATCCTGACTCCGCTCTGTAGCGGTTTGTTCTTCTAAAGCCCGCAGTGCAGGTGTGTTTTTTCGAGAGAAGAACATCGTTATCGGTAGCTGTTGTCGCTGTTTTTTCTTCTGGGCAAAAAGATTCTTGAAATTGCAAGAGAATTTGCAAACTTAAATCTGGCAAGCTGTTTTACGTACATGTACATATTAAACCGCAACGTTGTTGACACACAGGTAGAGAAGAAGCGGAGAGACTGTTTAGCCAATCAGAATGCAGAACACAATGCACGATGCAAATCCGTGAAGCAGCGAGACCGCGAAAGGTGAACCGCGTTATAGCGAGGGCTCACTGTATTTATGTGTGGCGATGAGATTTGTGTACAGGTTTAAGATTAGAAAACAGAAAACAGACTCTAACATCACAAACTGTTTAAACCTTTACCTTCATGCCGGCACTACAGAGCTCTAATTGCAGAAATGAGCCACCAGAGAGACAGTCGAACCGAAATCAAATTTCTTGTTTCTGTGCTTAAGCTTATCCAAAAAAGCTGATTCTGATCATTAAAAGATGGAGAGAGAGCAGAAAGGAGAGGGATGAATGAAATGTGCTGTATTACCAAAAGAAATGTAATCTTTTGAGCTTTAAAAAAAAACATGAAATTGATACTATCTTCATATTTGTCCCCAAGGTATCATTTATAACAACCAGGAAAATCAAATCAGCACGCAAAGCAATATGGAGTCATCAAGACATTTCTTCACAGCTTCACTGCTGCCATACGAAAAACATTTACATATTTAACAACATCTATTTATCTTGACCTTGTGTGAAAAATATTTGGCAATAGAAGTGCTTTCCCCCTTTTCAAATAAAAGAAAAGAAAAATCACTTTAGGAGCCCCTTGTTAACAACGCATTGTTATGTGCATAATGTAAGAGTGAGTCAGCATAAAATGCAAATGACAAATATTTTATTGTACTTTAATTATATGTACATTCTTAAGCAAATCCACGGGTAACCATGTGCCTACCAGCACTCTGGTCAAATTTTGTGCTGTTTCATGTTGGCAGCCATATGCTGAAGCAGAATAAAGTGGATTTTTATATAACAATACGACTTTCTCCAGTGTTTTCACCCTGTGTTGACCTGTTATTACCTGAATTTATTTTTTTAATAATCTGTATTATAAGAAACTTTAACTGAACATAACTCCGCCTACTAAATAGTGGTAAGGGTAAGTGTTAAATATGCATCAATAGACATTTTTGGTGTGCACATAAATTGAATCTAATTTAAATTGAATTTTCTGCAGTTGTCTGGAGTTTTATTCGATTTAGTTGCCATGAAAGTTGAAAAGCTTTTAAATATAGATAACAGAATAAGTAGATGCTGTCGATTTGTAAATTTTCTGGCAGGAAAGGTTGTTACTGGGCTGTGCAGGGCATATTCAAATTCAGTACAGCTACATTTCTAAGGCTGTGGGTTTTTGCAATTATCCAAGCCTTTTGGAAAGAGGCTGAGCCAGATATCCTATTGACTTATCACTATACTGATTCAGCCCTCTCTTCAGGAAAACAACTCGCTCCTTCGAATTATCCCAGGGATAAGTACTTAAAGACTGAATCAATCAGTTAGCTCTGGATTGTTGGAAGGCCTTCCGAAATATCCACAAAAACAAAAACATCCCGGCAGCGTATTTCTCGCTGCGACTCACACCAGGAGATAGTACTGCAAGAGGGCTAAAAGATGGAAATGAGTGATACATCTCAAGAGATTATCAAAGGGCAGACGGAAAGAAAAGGAGAGAGGAAGGGTGGTGGGACAGAGGGGATATCTGCGCCTCTAGGCTCCGGCTGGACGGTTGATACCCTGATGGAGAGATAAGAGAAAGGGGGAATAATAGGAGAAAGAGGACATTGGAAACAGAAGTTGATGGAGGAGTGAAAGAGAGGCCGAAAACGATACCACGTCGGTTGTCTCGAGACGGAGGAAGAGATCAAGCTCCAGTAGATTTTAGAGATAAGGAGATAGTGATTGAGGTAAGCGTGTGAATGCAGGGTGGGTAGAGGAAGTGTGGATGTCTATTCCTGTTGATGGCCCATCAAACGATGTGTATTCTGATCCTCGAACTCTGCGAGATATCATCAACTCTGCTTGAACTCGCAGCACAGAGGGGAAAAGAGAGAGGTGAAAACCAGTCGGGGAGAATTGAGATGCCCCCGAGGGATCCGTGTCACAAACTGTTAGTTAGAGAAATGGAAATGAAATAAATTAAGTGGCCCACTGAGTAAAAGCTACTTGCATATGCACAAGTACGCCCTAATAGGCAAACATGCCGCTTTTAGAAAAACATAAACAAGCCAGCTGAGGAGAAAGCCTCGGATGAGAACTTGTAGCAGTTTAATGGTCGAATTATCATGATTTTTTAGGGTTTTTTTTGTGTGGAGCACCACGCCTTCTTCGGTACTGGGATTTAACATGATAAACACAGCTGGGACCAGACTGATGATGTTGCTGGGAGCATGCTACGCTTGTCTAGGAGGGCTCATCTGTGTCTGGCCCCCGGCCAACGCTCTCTCTCTCTCACACACACACACACACACACACAGCACAGTGTCACATCTCACAAACATTTTCCTAAAGCTGGGTTCACATCGGACAGACCCTCTCCGAAAGCTACATCCATCCGCTGCAACCCGGCTGCCCACGCCGTGTCACCCGTTATGTGGTCATCCGCCTCGTGAGGATCCCTCAAACAAACACAATCCCACTCCTCTGCTGTGGAGTTAAACGTGGCGAAGAGACAGACATGACCGAGCTGGGCCGGACCAAGACAGAGGATCGGATCAAGCCACTTGTAGCTGGCAACGCTCGGCTCTCTCAGGCCCTCTTCATCCAGTGAGCCAAGGCAAAAAAAAAAACAATGGGCCAGAGCTGGGAGGGAGAAAGACCAGGGAGAGGCAAAGGGAAAAGAAACAGAGAGTAGCATAAGATGATAAGAGAACATCAGCCTCTCTATATTTCTCTTTTTGGACTCTTTTATAGAGACACATGAAAAGACATGATTGAATGAGCAAGTGGAACCCACTCCACCTTGAGGTTTGCTGTCAAGGCTTTGCGGTGCTCCATCATGAAGAACTGTAATGAGCCTAAAGGGAAGGCAGGGGAGAAAAAGAGGTGGAAGAAAATAAACAAGCGACGAGGGAGAAACTCGTGGAGGGAGCCGAATCGATGTTTTCATTCTTGAATGCAGAAAAGTGTCCATTAACAGCAGCAGGGCCAAGCAGCTATTGGATCATCACTCCAGCACGCTGTCACCGAGTGTCCTTTTGGGTTGCTTGGAAAAAAAAAAAAAAGGCCGGGGTTCTTTGATCTCCACCAAAAAGCGAAGGAACCTGGGAGTCGAGCTGTTCTTTGGGTTTTGCTCCATTGTTTACCTTCAAAAGCAGGAACCTTTCTTCAGCTCTCTTTGTGTCATTGTATTTTGACCCAGAAGTGACTTTGGTACCAACGCGCTTGTACTCATGATGTCTTTAATTTCACTATCAAAGATGAAAATCTCATTGTGAGAAAACACAAACCATTTTTGTAACCTTTTTCTTCTTCAAATGAAAACAATATAGCATGGTCTGTTATGCTAGGTTTCATAAACTATCCACTTTCATAAACTCGAACTATGTCTTAGGGAATTATTGGGGTTTGCGTTAAACCAATACATTTAAAAAACATTTCAGTGTACAGTTTTATAGTTTTCCAGGCATCTGCAGTCAGAAAGGTCATGTTGCATTTTATGCAACTTTCATGTCATTGTCATAATGTGTGCATCATAATTCTTTATTAAAAGAAGCCAGACACGGTAAATCCGGATGTAAACAATCTTAAAAAAAGCTTGTGAAGTGCATCACATCACAATCACACCATCCAAACAGACTTCTCTACAGAAGTTGCAGTCGGCTTCCTTAGTTTTGTGACCAAACTGTTGCTTTCCATTGCTCAACAATTTTAAAATCCGTTCATATATGGCAGTATACATTTATTACTTCTGTAAACTACTGTGTGATGCCTGTGTTCCTCTTCGTCCCCACAGAAGTCTGATTGCGGTCACATTTAATTAGTAGTATGAATGACCAAGCCAAAAAATAAAAAATAGTGACACTATGTATAAGTCCAAGGTTTCGAAGTATTGAAACAATATCTTGGTATGTCCATTTATTTTAAGCATAAATGGATGAACAAAGCGAAGCTGATAGTTCAAACAAAATTACATTTAACACAGACGAACCCGAAAGATCGCCAGGTCCTCTCTGACCCGAATCTGAGAAATCTGTTCCCTGATAGGAGATGCCATGAGGAGTTGATCAACCAATCAACTTCCATTTATAAATTGGATTGTAAAATTTATAATTGTGTCCCGTAGAGTCAGTAGAACCAAAAATATCAACCATTTGAAAATAACTAGACTATCTGATGACTGCAGCTGTTCTCACTCTTCATATAATCATGCTCAAGTTTTAAGACAGCAAAAAATAATCAATATTTAAAGATCCATATTTTCTTAAAAGTCGATATTGACTACTTCAATGCATTTTTGAATGTTTAATAGTAGTTCATATTCACAGGGACTTTAACATGTCAGACAAGACATATGTTTTTTGAGTCCAATATCCTGGGAGGTTACTGCATATATTCACCATATTTGGGGGATTTCTGGTGTGTAGAATCAGGGCTGTGCTCCACTGAGGACATGCTGAAGAACCTGTGGTAAAGCAGTTTTTGAAATTAAAAAAGTCATATTTAAAGTGTTCAAATGAACTATGATATCTTATGTGATACAGTCCCTGTTTTTTAATAGTGATTGAAGAGTGATATTTGTTTTGAAAATCCTCACTTAAATTTGGACATTCCAGCTATCTTTGCAACGGAAGTTATCGTTTTCATCACTGCAACTAATGTTACAGAATCCATCTGTATTTAAATAATGTTAAAGAAAATCCATCCATCAGCGTGGCATCAGACTCGCACAGCAGTGTCTGGAAATTGAAAGCTGCATGTTGCAATTTGACATTGATCATAACGTAGCCTGACGTTTGTTGATGTATGCTTCCTGGACGTTGACAGGGAAAGGAGAGAGTGAAATATTGTGATTGTGCAATTATGGAGGTTATTATCATAAAACAGCAGAATTTTATCTGCAGACCAAGACCAGTACAGAAGAAGTTTTGTGATTTTTTTTTTTTTTGGTCTTCGTTTGTTTTCCTTTAGGCATTTCAGTGCAGTTCAGTTCCTTCATTGTACCCCAAGGGGGAAATTTGTTTTGCAGCCAGGCATTTGTAGTATACAGCACAACATAAAAGTGCATGAGCAGTGTTAAAAACAGGCATTTCTTCAACGTATAAAAAGAAATTATATGATTTTAAAAAGCTCACATTCTGGTATGACTGAGATTTATTAGCAACCATGCAGCTGAAATCTAATCACTGTTCTGAAAAAATCTGTACACCATTTGATATTATACCGACGTCTTTGCTTCCTCCCTTGACATGTTTTTTTATTGTATAATATGTGTATAATATGGGATCTTATTTTCATTTTGCATGTGAATTGAAATACTGTCTACACCAAATCTCTATATCTTTTCCTTCATTCTGAATTTGTCGCTTTCAACAGTCTGGAGTTGCTTTCCTCAGATATCCTGCTTTATTTGGGAAGGTGTGAAAGCATATCCAATCTCTGGCGGAGCCAAAACAAGCAAAATCTGGGCCACCTGAAAATGTAGGTTGTGCTTTGCATTCAGATGAACCGTGGAGTGGTTCTCTGTTAGTGGGTAATGCAAGAACAAACTATCCCGTGAACAGAAAGAAAGAAAGAAAGTGAACCCGAGGGAGGAAATGACAAATGACATTCAAACATAGTTTTGATCTCAAAACTCTGAAATCTTTGCGGTACCTTGTTCTGCGACAGCGTAACCATAGGAACACGTCACAGACTCTTTTACCTTACTGCTGCATTCAACATGTTGGTTAGCTCATGGTCTCTTACTAGGCAGCTTCTTGTAATAGCGCTCCTAGCTAGCAGTTGAAGCTGTATCCTGGTGCTTTAGTCTAATTTTAAGAGTTCATCGTAAATGTGAACTGAACCTAAAGAAGGTTGGAAAATTTTTGACACTTTCCGCCCTATAGGGTAAAGTCCACTGAACCATCCTGGTGTGAAAGAACCCAACATCTGCCCTACGTTTTAAATCATCTCAGTGACCATTTGAATACAGCTTGATCAGGGCAAATGTGGAAGAGCCTGTTTTATTTATGTCTATCCACCCATAGTTTTTTTCCAGTTTCTGTCTAAGCCTTACCACAAAGCTACTACTACAGGTCTCCTAACTTTACTGAGGTGTTTTGTCAACAATCTGGAAGCGTTTTTGGAAACACTTTATTTGAAGGCATGTGCATAAGACTGACGTGACACTATCATAAATATGACATAAAACCCGTCATGAACATGAAAGAGTCTTTATGAATGTTTATGACTGTGGTCATGAAGTGTCATTGGGTAAATAATGACACTTTTAATGAAAAGTGGCTTTAGTAGTTGCATTAAAAGTCAATTAAAAGTGCCAACTTTGCATTAAAGTGTATTAATGTACCAAATAATGCAAAGGTGTCACTTTTAATGGACTTTTAATGTAACTATTAAAGCCACTTTGCATTAAAAGTGTCAATATTTACCCAATGATAATTCATGACAACAGTCATGAACATTCATAAAGACTCCTTTATGTTCATAACAGGTGTTATGTCATATTTATGGCAGTGTCATATCAGTCTTATGCACAGCCCTTCAAATAAAGTGTTACCGCGTTTCTTTAAATGTGGGAGGTTTCAATACATTCACCATCAGTTTCAACCTCAATGTGGAAGAGCGACACTGTAAGAGGATGCAGGTGCAGATTAGTTCTCACATAGATTAGATATTAGTACTTCCTGGAGTCGGCAGACTGTTGTGCTTGCATATTGGAGTATGTGGAGTCAGAGGGACTCATGAATAAGAAAAAATCTAAATCAGTGTGTTTTTGGCTGATCACTTTGAGTTAATGAGATTGAAGAAGAATCACTTTACAAACCTCATGAGGAAAGTCCTTATGACTAAAGAAGAAGTCACTAAAAAGCCTTGCAATCTGTTTGCCAAACCCATATTTAGTGACAAATTTGTCAAAGCTACATTTGGTCCTGTTTATTAATTTGTCATGTTTTGCTTGTTTGGCAGACTTCTAGACTTCTACTGTGTTGTTTCTGAATACAATAGGGAGATAACAGATTAAAAAAATTAAGAAATACTTTCATATTGCTCATGCAAATTTTGAGCAACAGTTGGCACTCTGACATAGAGGAAAATCCCATTTTCTGATTAGTTTCCCCCTTCCTAGAAACCAATCTTATGTTTTTTATTTCCCCAAAGTTAAATCTGCTGTGCTCTCATTTAATCAGGCATGTTGATTATGACTAATTTGTTGCCGTGGCAAGGAGAAGCAGACAGAGGAGGGCTTTTATTGTACATAATATTAGTAACTCAGTGCAGAGGATTACAGTGTCTTCAGAGAACATTTCATTACTTCATTAGGCTCCCTCAGATAACCTTTCATTTCACTTTAATAGTTTTCATTTAATCCCTGCCCATGTCTAAGCTGCTGCTTGCAATGTACGACATGATGAGAAAAGCCTGTGGAGCGACTGCTCCTCTACAAGTGCAGGTCCAGGTGATTAAGGAGTAAACTACAAGGGGCCGCCATTTCCATCGAACCCGGAACAGCTGCTGGAACAACGTGCTGCTGAACAGGATTTGTTAAGTTGGCTACAATTTAGTGCGGGAATTTGTTTTTGTCGTGTAATTCCTAAGCATCGGCACTTTTGCTAATTCTTTTAGATTGATTTATCCCCGGTTCATAATCCCCACGGGCCAGATGTTACTCGAGCGGTGATGCAGTTTGTTCACCTTTCACAGCCATATGCCAGGCTGTCTTTTGGCAAAAGCGAACCCTAAGTTGCTCCCGATAGGAGATGGGCATTTTGCTCGACAGCTTGTGTCTGAGTTTGAGGAACAAGAAAAACCCTGGAAAGCCCTAGTTAGAAGGAGGTTTTCGAGCAAATAATTTGTATATTCCCATTAATGGCATGCTATAACAGTGTCACGAAAATGTTCATCCATCCCAGTGATGAAGGTTTTTTTTAGTATATTTAAAAAGGCAAACACTTGTTCATCTTGGAAAATGTTGATAATTTTGCTTTTGACGTGTGTGGGCATCACAAAACTAAGACAGAACCAGCTCTGCGAAAGTTTTTGAGAACTATTACATAAAAATGTAAACTAGTTACACAGGCGAACACCCAAAACATTGTCTGGTGTTTTTCAGTTGTTTTCTAGGGTCATTTTGATGTGCCGAATCCAAACAAATCACATTGGTTTTGCTCAATCGGGTCAACTTTCTGAACTATGGATGCAACATGAGCATCAAAATGCATCACTTGTTCTTACAACTGGATCAGGTTCCTGAGAGTCTGGGATCAATGGGTGATGATCAGGAGCAGAGACTCCATCAGGACATAGAAGAGACGGAGAATTTTACACAATGAAGACGTAATGTTCAATTTACACCTACTTACCCTTCTCAGTGTTTATTATTCAATTTACAGAAATCCAAGTTTGTAACATTCAATCAATACACTGTTAGAAAACAATCTTTTTCTCATTTTTGAGGATGAGAAATGAACTGATAATGTCACAAAAATGTCATCAATTTAGTCAGAAGATCAGATTTCTCTGAATCAAATTAGAATAAAATCCTGACCTGACTGAGGAAAAATTGAAGTCATGTTTGGATTCAGCAGTGCAAATAGTCCTAATTAAGTTGAAAAAACATAGACAACTTCCAAAGAAATATTTTTGTACTCCAGTGTAATTTGACTACAAGGAGGATGGTCTGTGTTAGCTTTAGGAGTATATTGACTCAAAAATGGACTGTGGGTAAAAGACAAAGACAGCCTTTCATCCACAACAGCATACATATTTAATGCAGATTTCTTACAACACTACCTGTAAGGCTTGGTGGTGATTGTGTAATAATTTGAAATATGACTTTCTCTTGAATCTGCTGCTGGGTGAAATACTCTTTCTGTGTCCTAATATTGATTGTGAAAGATCAAATAAGCCAAGGCATAAAACAAAAATGGACCTTCCAACAGGAAGACGATCTTTAGGAGTCAAACCATGATTATGAAATTCTGCAACCTGTCTACAAAGGCCTGTTTCTACCTGAAAGAGTAATTACTACTGTTATATAATCTATATTATTTTACATGCTGCATTGTAACTATCTGCTCAAGCTCAGATGGTTGTTTTACAGTTTTATTGAAATGTATGTCAATGTTATAGTTGCATATGGAAAAAAACAACAACCGGTTAAACAATCACGCTTTGTGTTCTACTTTATTTGCCAGCTGTGTTTGACACTTCAAACACTGCTAAGAGAAATTTAATTACACGGCAGCCATACTTGAAAACGTACAGGCAGCATAATGCCGATGATAAAAAGAAAAAAACAACAATTATTACCTGAAGCACATTGATTAAACCCTGCAGCAAGAACAGAAAATCCTTGAGTTGGGTTAAACTTAAGATGTTTGAGCATCACACCCTCAGTATCTGCAAGTCAGCTGAGACTACAGTCTTTTACTTGAAGGAAATATTAAAGCAACATGAGACTATTATTAAATCATAACGTCGTATTTGTTGTAATGCTAATCTACTCCTTAGATCAGGGGTGAGAACAGATTCTGTCAGGCAGAATTTGTCTCTACTCAAAAAAGGAGGAAGCAGTTCCATGTTTGAACAAAAAAACAATTCGGGGTGCTGTCAAGTCGAGTTAACTCAGTTTATTTATAGACCCAAAGATAAAAACAACACAAGTAAATTACATGCTGATTTTGATTTTTGTCAAGTTTTTCTGACTTTACTATGCTACAACTCTCAAATTTTAGCACAAGTGAGAAATTTTAGCCAGTAGCAATTAGCAAACACCTGGTGGAACTGCACATGTGCTGGGCTCATGATGCAAACTACTTCTCACTGGTCAAAACATTAAAGGGTTAAAAGAGGAGCCATGTTGTGATGACTTCCTGAAGGTGGAGTTTCAGAGAGAACGGGAGTTTCTTAAAGAGACTGTCGCAATTTCAAAGCGTCAAATTAGTCAAAAAAGTCAAAAAAAAAATTTAAGTCACATTTGATATATACAACATTTTTATAACACCTGAAGGTGACATAGTTACTTGTTTGTGCCATAGATACCACTATGTGGCTGGAAAACACAATATGTAATAGGAATGATTTTGTCTGTTTTCAGTGGTAACACACCAGACATGCCGCCCACACTATAGAACACCACATTCTGGTGGGCATTTGTTGTTTTCACCCCTCCATCCACTCCATCCAACCCCCCTCTCCATCCCTCCACTGTGCAGCCCTAATTGCATTCTCCGGGGAGTGATGAGTTTGGACACCAGACACTAAACATTAGCTATTCATAACTCCATAGCACCGTATTAAAAATCTGTTCAACTTGGCTGCCTGAAAACGCCGGATTCTGCAGGGCTAGTCAGAGAATCACAGGCTTCTGTTGGAGGCTGCAATTTTCCTGGACACCAGTGGAACAGCCCCTATTATACAACACATTAATGGCCCAATCCTGTCATGCTTTGTACATAGACTGGCATTATTGAAATCCCCGGCTTTTCAAATTCCTTTTTAATTCTCTTAGAAAATGTCCCTCTCATGCCTGGCTCATTACAGGCCACATCACAGACAATAATGCGGATATTAGCAGATGACCCGTGTGACTTCAGGTCAAAGTTCGGCTGGCGAAATTGAAAGGATTTGACGGTTATAGAAAGCGTTTGTGTACAGAAGCAGCTCTCAGTCGAGCCGTTTTGTTTTTCTTTCCCCACATCGTGAATTGTGGTCTTTTTGAGATCTTTACAAAGAAAAAAGATGATTGATCATGCTCTCGCTCACAACAATGAGAAGCTGATCTGCTCCTTTACCCAATAATGCATTTCCCGGAAATTAGTTATTGCCACTTCAAAATAAATATCCTGCGGTGTGCAGGGAGTGGAAGATTTGAAACCCTACACAGTAAAATCTATCCAGCACCAAGAAAAATCCACATTTTCTGGACAACAAAGCTTTATAAGACCAACAACAGCAAAGAATTTAATTGTCAGAAACGAAGCAAACTCCTCCATGAATTTTCGCCATATGAACTTAGAATGCAGGTTAAAAATGTCATCCAAACAAATTCCCAGAAATTGATACGCCTTGACAAGCCAGCCTCTCCTCCCTTTGCTCCTGACAAATGGCAGATCTGTTTACCGCTGATAATCTTATCAGATTTGAAATTGACTCATCACCCTGTCTCCGCACATTTCCGTCTCCCTGACTCATCGACCCGCAGACGTAATGAAAGCTAATCTGAGCCATCGTTCCTTTGGTCCGCAGGGCTGAAGATCCGCGAAGTGATGATCAACGTGTCGCGTCAGCAGGTGGAGGACTTCCACGGCCCCGAGGACTACTGGTGTTTGTGCGTCGCCTGGAGTCACCTGGGGACCTCCAAGAGCCGCAAGGCAAGCGTCCGCATCGCCTGTAAGCGACGTCATCTCCCTTTGATTCCACGTTGACCCGACTGTCTCTGAAATCAGTGTTTCTCTGAAATCTTTTTTCCAATTTCAAACATTCGTTAATCAATATTTTTTAAGGTCAAAAATGTACAACCTTGCCATTTTCTGTTGCTTGCTAATGTTTTTTGGGTTTTTTAAATGTTGAATTTTCATTGTCTTTTCTAGACCTGAGGAAGAACTTTGAGCAGGACCCCCAGGGCACCGAGGTGCCTCTGAACGGCATGATTGTTCTGCACTGTCGTCCCCCAGAGGGAGTGCCGGTGGCTGAGGTGAGGGGCTGCTTGCTCTTCAAAGAAACATTTTACCCTGTGTTGCCTTGAGAGCAGCTGTCATCTGTCTGGTTTACTCGTAGTTGTCACGAGAGAATCTGCTTTCGCTCTGCAGCTTCAACATGTCAGAGACCCATCTGCACTTTACGTTTCAGTTCAGAGGGGTCTTTAGTTGTACGCCGAAGATTCAGATAGTTTTAGAGTTCTGTGTGCCTGTCTGGCATTAGTTAGATTGTTGGGGGTGATTTATATGTCTGTATACGTTGCAAAAGTATTCATCCACTGTGGAATTTCATGTGATAGACAGAAACAAGGTGGTTCATAATTGTAAAGAGGGAGAAAATTGGTTCAGGGTTTTGGAAATCTGAAAAGGGTGGTCCCTCTGTCTTCAAACCTTTGCACTTACAGTTGCAAATGTTTTGTAATAAATCTCTACCAGCTTTGCAAATCTAAAGACTTATATGTTTTCCTATTCTTATTTGCAAAGTGGCAGAAATTCGCTAAAATTGAAAAGGCTAGCATTCTTAGATTGTGTTTGAACGTCCACACTGCAAGAACACAAACTTGTACTTTTGTCTAGTTTCTAGTGCAAACATCTTCGTACATTTGAATCAACACGGTAAAACTTTATTTGAAAGAGTGTCCCTAAGACTGACATGACAGTCTCATAAACATAAAACCTGTCATGAAGATTTCAGGAATCTTTATGACTGTTATCATGAAGTGTCATTCGGTAAATAATGGCACTTTTAATGCAAAGTTGTATTAAAAGTCCATTAAAATTGTCAACTTTGCATTAAAAGTGTTGAATGGCACTTCATGACAACAGTTTTAAACATTCATTCAAGCGCCTTCATTGTCGTGACAGGTGTAATGCCATGTTTATGACAGTGTCATGTCAGTATTAAGGAACCCTCTTTCAAATAAAGTGTTACAATTAAGATAAAACTAACTCACAAGTAACTTTTCAGCAAGACATAGGCACTTCTTTTAAGTAAATAACTCCTTAATGTTGATGGAAAAGTACTAGCTGCACTGGCAGATTTTGTTTCACTTAGAATATAAGAAAAATAATTTGTTTAAAGTAAAATAACAAGTCATTTGTTATCAATATTAATGATTTATTAACTTAAGCTACTTGTAAGTCAGTTTTGTCTTATTTCAAGCGTACAAAGATATTTGCACTAGAAACTAAACCAAAAATAATTGGTAAGATGAAGTGTTTTTGCAGTGCATTGGGTGATTTTAACACATGAACGTGTTTAGAGTTAAATCATTGGATTGTGGACTTGCTGACACTTTTTAAACTATTGACCAAAATGTTCTGACGCTCTCTGACCTTCCTCCACATGTTTGCTGTATCTCCTACGTGCTGTATGTCATGCTGAGAATGTAACTTTCTCTCAACAATCTCTTCCTTCCCGCCACTCCTCTATGAAAGGTCAGCTTAATGGAGTTCACAACATATAGTCGTCACGTGAGCCGATCCCCCTCACTGAGCCGCGGATCTCCAAGTGACCTTGATCTTCTCGACTGGTTATCTGACTGATGCTCTCCTTGTCCAGGCTATCAGCTTAATTGGACACCGTGTCTTGGTAGTTTTGCATTTGTCCCACACTCGTTTCTATTTTTGGATGATGGATAAAACAGTGGTCCATGAGGCGTTCACATTCTGAGATATTTATTTATAACCCAACCCTGCTTTGAACTTCATTGTGACCTTCTCCCTGACCTGTCTGCAGCGTTTATTGGTCTTCACCGTGGTGTTTCTCTCATGTAGGTTTGTGAACAGCTGAGATTAAATTGTGTACGGCTGACATCCAGCTACTGAAGGCGATTAGTTTGACTAGATTTTATGTAGAGGAATCTGAATACTGAAAACTACAATTCTTCTCATGTTTTACTTGTGAAATACAAAAAAAACATCAAAAAAACAGTTGGTCACTTTCCTTCCACCTTACAGCTATTCACCACTGTGTTGCTTTGTCACATTACTTTCCAAAATAGTACATTGGAGGTTGTGGTTTTTAAAGTGACAAAATGTATGAATAAAAATGTGAAGAGGCATATTTTTCCTTTTGCAATTTTCAGTCTTAAAGGGGTGCATAATTGCCTGAGAACAAAACAAAAAAAAAATCAGCTGTCACGGTCTTTTTAATTTTTACTATGAATACAAAATGAGGCTTTCGTGGACAGTCTCGTTGAGTGGTGTGTGTTCTGCTGCTGCCGCTCGCTGTGTGTTCCTTCATGCAGAGGCTCAGCAGGGAAATATGTCAATATCAAAGCCTGTGTGCCCAGCCATCTGAAGCTTTCCGTTTACGAACAGACACAGCCTGTGATCTATACAAAAACAAAGCGCCGATCCCACCCTCCAATTTTAAAAACACAACACCCTAAACAGCGAGCTTTTAAATACACTAATCACAAGGTTATGAATGTTGAAAAGTTAAGGCTTTTGTAAATTAGGGTGAGCTGTTGTTCATGTTTAGGATCTTTAGCGTGCAAATGAGGTTTACGTCACACTTGCCGAGGATTTCGGTTCTCACTTGTTTAAATCTGACGCCTCTTGTATTCTGCTGCTGACACACTGATACCAGAACTTTAGCTCATCAGTCGGCAATGACTTTATTACCAAAGTTCATTGAAAAGCAATCATAGGAGATGAGAAAAGGCAACAGCCACCTTTGGTGTGCTGAGGCTGACGAAAATGAAGAAGAAGAAAGGTTCAAAGAAAAATTTGGGGTGGTTGATCTATAAAGAAAATTTGTGATCAAAGGAATTATTATGGCCTTCAAATCAAAGCATTTCTTGATCTATGTCACTGTTTTTCTAATTCAGATCCAGCTTGTTTTTCAGTTTTTCTGTATTTAACCAAAAAAGGCAACAAATATCTGTTTGATTAAATAAAATGTTCTTAGTTTAAGCTTAGTGTTGAAAGAAAAATGTAAATATTTGGACCTTTATTCTCACCTATGAAAATGCAGTTTTACAATAAAACTTTTATTAGGTTTCCATTACGGTTAGACCTGTGATTTTGAGCTTAGATTTATTACATTTACAAGAATGTGAGAGTCAAGAACTGTAACAAATAATTTTACAAGGGGTTAGGAAATTATAAGAGTGACCTACACTGAAAGAAAACAAAATAATTATTATTTTTAAAACGTCCTCAGTGGTCGTCATTAGGGTTTTCAAATCAAAATGCAGATAAAATCTCAGAATACAGATGATGGAACATGAGGAATAGGAGGAATACACAAGCAAACCAGAGCGACAGCCACTGTAAAATCTAGCAGTGACAGATGGATATCAATGAACTTAAATACAGTGGAAATGCGAATATGGCATTGAAAGAATGTAGATCATAATCTAAACTGGGAACTGAGGGAATGGTGGAAAATGGACAATCTGAATGGAAAATGCTATGGTCTGGTAACAAAAAACTAAAACTAAATGCACAGAAAAGACAGGAGAAAGAATTAAACTACTTCACGGAAAGGAATGAACTAAACATCTTAACACTGTCAAATGATCTACATACAAACGCAAGTGAGAATCAAAACTCAATGTGTTTTCTGTTATGTGTGAAATCATAAAAAAAGCAGAATGCAAGTCATTTTTTCCTCAATCTTTTATTTTTATTAACTGTCCTAAAATTAGCATATTATGGAAAAATTTATTCCTAAAGACAAATACATGATATGCCCGTTTTACATAAATATGCAAGTATGTCTCCTACATAGATTGTAACAACCTGTAAAAATGGCTTTCTTTTAACAAAAGATGTTCTACTTTAAAAGAGAAATCTTCCATTCCTTTGAATCTCTCCAGAGTAACCAATCTTGTCAGTTTATGTTTATGGCCATGTGTTGTGGTAGGTTTGATATTGTGACAAAAACAAAGACAGTTATAACACAATCAATTCAACCATGTGGGGTTTTTTTCTGAACTTCATTTCATTTCACTGATTAACATTTTTTACTGGAAAAGTCTCAAAAGAGTTTTTATCCTTAAAAATCTCTGTAGGCCTGCATGCGTAATGTCATCTTATGTTTTCTCAAGATCGTAGGTTTTAATGCTTCGTCTTTAATATTTGCTTTATTAAAACGAAATCCGTTAGAATACAAGATATTCAACCCTACTTTTGCAGCTGCTCTTTGAAGGCGGAGAAGGACATGCCGAGAAAGAGGACCAAAGCCGTGCGTGTTTTCGCTCAGAAATTAGCAGAAGAGTTAACCAATTATATTTTAATTAGCAGAGAGTGAAGCCCAAGGCTGTCTTCAGAGACCAGCATTTTTCTTGCATGTATTTAACTCAAAGCGGTTCAGTTAGTGCACAAAGAACACGCTGAGGATCACATTGGTACATTAAAAACCTATGTTACGTGCAGTACCAAACTTGCCACCTTACTATTTCCTATTATTTATGTAAATCAAATCCACAAAGCATTAAATAGAATGACAGAAAGTTGTCTCAGAAAGATGGAAGTGAACTTGGCAGCAGTACATGCATTAGAGATTATAGCCATGACAATGATGGACAGATATCCACAAGCTTTCAGACGGTGTTTAACCCAACGGGCAGGAAAATACTATGTGACATTTGTATAAAATCACAAAAAAATTCAAAGTCTGCCCTTGTTTAGTTAGCCAGTTTATAATTGGATTTCTTACTTTGTTTCCCTGTTTAGTTATTTGACACTCACACTACTGACTTTTGATTCTTGTACCACCGCTGGCTTTATTAAGCGTACATTCAGGCACTAATTGGGTGGCGTGCAGGCAGGGGGCTGCTGCTGGCAAAACATCCAGCTGCAGCTAACAATCTGTGTCTGAACATCTGCAAAAATGGACTCCTGGTGTATTTTTTTCTCTGTTTTTTTATGAGAATGTACATTTTTAGGAGAAAACACTACCTGGAAAACACAACCAATGAGAAGAGGATGGCTAGTAGTTTGACATGTCAAAGATATGTCAGATAGATAAAGATATTATGGGTGTTGTAAAAGAATATTTTAGTAATCGAGTACTCTATCGATTATTCTTACAATTAATCGAGTAATCAGATGTCTGTCTGTCGCTCATATATTCCAGCAGCGCTCTCCACACTGTACGCTTTGAATGGTGGCCAAGCGGTTCTGGGAGGAGAAAGGCTGTTATTCTCCAACCATCATGCCGGGCTATATAAGAATACTTATTGGTGACACAAAAACCGAAGAAAACACGGAAAATTCCACGTTATCCTCCTAGCACTTCGCAACAACTCATAGGCGGAAACGAGAGCACTGCCCAACACAAATAATGATCCGGCCGGAACACGATGCACTAAATAATAAAACATAATTTAACAAAGCTTCGAGGCAGATAAATTTTCCTCAAGGAATTTTAATAATCGAGGTACTTGAATCATTCAAGGAATCATTACAGCCCTAAAAGATACATCAACTGTGTAAGAGGATGAGGTTTCTTCAGATCCTCGCAAGGTAAACAGTGACTTCATTTAAACAAAAAAACTGCAAAAAAAAAGAAATATAATTTTAAACAGATAATAATGTATCACATTTCTGGAAACCTTATTAATTTTACGGGTAAGAAAATTGCATAATTGCGTAACATTTTCAGTAATAAATAATGTCCATTTATCACCGTAAGCTAGTCACTACCAAATAACTTCACCTTTAGTACTAGTAGCACAGTACCTTTTCACATCATTGCATAATAGAAAACAAACCACAGTAATAATTCACTCTGTGATTTTTGAAAAATGCAAAAAACATTAAAATCAACATTTGCAGGTGCTTAACTAGTCCACAGAAACCTTTCCAATGAAACCATGTATAAATAAACAAGCATTTCTCCCAGAAATGTAAAATAGCTACAAAGTTCTCAAGAGACAGCACTGACCTTTAATCACAATAACTTATGGCCCAATAATGTATGAACAGAGCTGAAAATCAACATGCTTATTCATTAAATATTCTGAACTTTTCTATTTTCCTCGCATTATTAGGTCTGTATTGCGGTTTTACTAAAAGTTGAAAGAGAAAAAAAGGCAAAAGAGGTCTGTAAAGAGTTCTCAGATATCAACAGGCTCCATAAATATGTAAAAGTGTGTGTCCATTCTCCCTGCACGGGTGGGTGTGTGTGTGTTTGTGTCTGATGAATCATTCAGCGCTCACAAATGGAGCATTGGTGTACCACGACTTTCCCCCGTGCATTGTGGTCATCAAATAGGCACTTCCTCATGCATTCATTAATGCGACTGTGGATAACAAAGAGAATGGTGTTAGTAAATAATGCAGTGACAAATCCAGCAGCCTCCATTAGTCACACCTAGATGGAAATTACTGGTGCCCAGAAGCAGAAATGGACTTTTCTGTTTTGGTGACATCAGCCATTGTCAGGAGGTTAAAGCTGTTTCCGTGGACAGCGCAGTGGAATCTTCCCTCAGTAAGACGCCAAAGCTTAGATTTTAAGGAATTGAGGTCACGATGCAGCGTGATCTACTGTATTAAACGCTGTTTGTGTTCAGAGGCGTGTTTATTTTGGTCATGACATTCACTTAAGGCTTTCACGGCCCCCTCCAGCTTGCAACACATCTTCAGCGAGCTTTCATATTCCGCAACGTCGAAGGAGTCCCGACGCTTAATTTTTTCAGTCAGTTGACAAGACGCAAATGGAATAAGTTCCGACTTTGTGCTCGGTGCTGTTTTAATGCGCTCGCCGGCCGACTTTGCGGCTCGAAATCCCCTTACGTCTCCTCTCTTTTCAAGTTGTCATAGGCAACGTGAGCAGAGAAAGGGGGGGGAAAAAGTTTATCTGTGTCTGGCTGTAACCAAACCATGCGGGGGTTTGCTGGGCTGCTGCGCGGGATGTTAATGAACACCAGAGAACGCCACATTATCGCTCCCAGCAGTGTTAGAAGCAATAATCTGCACACTACTGTAAGTCAGACCACAGAGAATCGATCATAGCAAAACAGCTTAAGTCTTCTTCACTTTAATAGTGACAAGAGTTTAAACTAGATCCTCTTTTTATAGACAGAGCAGTTTTCAGTGTGATTATTTTTTTTCTCCCCCCGCCATCATGTTAAACTTTAACTGGCACTGAGATATACGGACCCCTTGCTCTTATAAAGATTTTCATTATTGTTTGCTTCTCACACTGCTGGTGTTAGGCTGCTTTCATTCACGTACACCCAAAGGCTTACTTAGGGGGTCTTGCAAAAGTACGAGTACCTCTTGCACTTTTAAATTTTTTGTAACATTTGTTAAATCTGCTTATCTGTGTGAAAACTTATTCCTGTGGAAAATGTGTGGCTTGTTTGGGGATACACCTGGACATTGTTTACAGATCTTACAGCGAAGAATATTGAAGATGAAAGGACGGCTTGAAGGTAGTGGGACAGATAAAGGTAGTGGATTAGATGGGGTCGTAGCTGGGGCACGGCTGTAATAAAATCAGCTCGGATCTGTTTTACTGCACTGTAGTTTGAGGGGAACAGCATCTATTGTGGAACGTGGGGTGTGACTTCAGTGTGTGTAAAACTGGGCTGTGTTTCTCATTGCGTTAGACACACACCAGGACGCTACCATGATGATCTGTCTCTTCTTGCATGGTAGAATAAACTGCAAGATAATCTGGAGGACTGTCTCCACCGCCCTTAAGTTAAACTGTTCCTTCTCCTGTCAGTTCACGTTGTAACCTGTGTGCTAAACAACCACAGAGACAGAATGCCATCCATCCATTCATCCATCCATCTTGTTTTCTGGTTTCCATGGATGTAGAGAAAGCTTACAACCGTTTCCCCCACGGACCTTTTCAAAAGTATAGGGAAGTTCTCAAGAACTCAATGAACATCTGTTCATTGTTTAACCTTTTATGACCTAAGTTTCAAATCCCCACCTGGATATTTTTTGCTTATTTTGATTGTACGCAGTTCTTTAAATGGCCTGTGAATAAATACATTTGCCCATTTATCCATAACAACTGGAACTTTCAACATCTAGCGAGTTATTTTTGTAATTTACTATCTATTAAAGAATGCCATCCAGATTAATTTCACTCCCTGCTATGGCGGCAATGAAATTACCGTATAAACCCGATATTGGCTGGAAAGCCAATATCGTCTCCCCTTTCAGAAACCGTTGGAATTTTTTAGATAGTGCAAAGTGTGGTGGGATTACAGTGCTGCAAATTTGGCTGGGACCTCGCCGATCTGTTTGATCTGGAAGGGTTAAATGGAGCCAGAGACGTTTTCTCTACATTCTCAACATAAGGTTGGCCATTCACAGCATAAGGTGTGTGTTGGACTTCACGACTGTCTCAGATGGGGGTTTGCCTGAAAAATTCACATATTTTGGTGTCTTGTTTTGGATGGATCATGAGATGGATGGATGGATTGGTGTTTTTGTCTGCAGTGGGTAGTGAAGAAGGGGTCGAATCAAAAAGGAAAGCTCTCAATTTACCAGTCAAGCTCCAACCCAGCAAACATCCAAAAGGAGGCACCCTTTGAGTCATCTGATCCGGCTTCCTCTAAGGCTGCCTACCTTTGGAAGATCTTTGAGCACATCCCATTGGTAGGATAACCAAAGGCAGAGCCAGAACTGTTTTCCTGCAAATACAGCAATTACAGCTCCAAGTGTTTTGGGGTATGTCTCCTCAAGCTTTGCAAATCTCCAAATCCTAATTAGCTCAAGCTCACACTGAGCGAATTAAAAACATCTGCAAATTTTAAGTTACACCACAAACACCAATTAGGTTGGATATTTGACTAGGCCATTTAAAAATACATGAATAGGATTTGATCTAAATATTCCATTGCATTTCTTTGCCTGTGGAGTTGTTGTAGGGCGACCTCTGAAAGGTTTTCTGCTTGAATTTTCTGTTTTTAGCTCTATTCGCCTGCCCTCTGATCAGATTTATTATGGTTGGTGGGGGAAAAAAGCATCACCGCATCATGATGCTCCCACCACCATGCTTTCATTGTGGATGTTGAGTGTACTTCTTCTGCTTGAACGCAAAAGAAACACTAAACAATGCTCGTTTTTACAAAATAAACAGTGTGCACTGAGACATTCTGGATAAATCTGAGCTGCCTCTTACAGAAGAGCATTACTAGTGTCTTCTCACAAGGGCAGACCCAGTTTATTTTGTGCTGTCAGGCTGTTGCGCACACACATCACCTCTCTATGCTTGTATTTTTCTAATATTTTATTGATAACGTGTGTGGCTCTCCAAGTTTGTCTTAAATGTAGTTCAAAGAAATACAAACCTTCCTGAGTTAAACTTTAAAAGTTCTTTTGAGTTGTCCTCTAACGACGGAGTGCATCCTTGTTTTGGCTTGCAGGGACAGCAGAGAGAATGACGGATGACAAAATAGTTTTAAAGCTGTCTGCTCTCTGGCTAATCATTCCACATAAAACACTGTCAGAATAACTGCAAAGATGACTCCAGTTCACTTACACAAATTCTTTATGTAACAGTTTCAGTCTTTTAAGCAGTCCAGGCATAGAAACGCTGCAATTTGTGAATGAGGGCACGTCGATTAGAATATAACCTTCTGAAGATTTTATTTAAAGTACTTCTGGTTCTCTAGGAGTAAGAGAGAAGCAAACAGATGGGGAAAAAAGCAGGCAGGGGGCAAAATGTGAATGATTCATGATGATCTAGTAAATATGTTAATCACCACGTTACATAATCTGCCAACGTTTAAGATATCTTCTGAAAATGTCTAAAAACGGAATAAAATGGGATAAGCTTCAACTTGTTTGTGTGGGGAATTTTAAAATACATTTTTTTTTGTGTAAGCAGAATGAGCTCTGAGCTTCTTCGTGTTCAATGTGAAACTTATCTACTACTGATTCAGATTGAACAAATACTTTTCTAATGTTTGACTAAAAAGCTGTGCCTTTAAGTCTTCCAGTGCCGCATTTAATCTACAAATTAAAACAGTGATCATAAACTTTGAATATTCAGAACTATCAGTTCTGCTTATGGCATACCATAGTGAAAATAAATATACTTTAGCATATTTCAAATATACTTACATTTGTGTAAATACATTTGAAGTATACTAAGTATTAAGTACCTATAAATATATATATATATACGAAGTATACTAAAAGTATGGTTGCACCAATTTTGACATTATAACTTTAAGCACACTTAAATGTAATTCTACCAAAATACACTGTTAAAAACTATATTAAATAAAAGTATACTTTAAGTGAACAAAATATGTATTTGCCCAGGAGTAAATATACACTTGTTCAAGTGTATATTTAAAAGATATTTAAAATATCTGTCAAAGATATTTTGTGTATATTTCAAAATATATGCTCAAAATAAACATTTTTAAAATTCACTTAACGCTTACTTTAAATTATTAATTTCTGTATGTTTTAAATTATATCTCAGTGTATACTTTAGGCTTATACAGTATGCGTTTTTAGGTGCCTTAATAATCTTTTGCTATTTTTGTTAAAATGGCAAAGAATAAAAAAAAAATTCTTATAGTGGAACTTGATGTAATGTTGTTTAACAAAGTAACTAATGTGTTCATGCCAAAATATCAAACATTGACACTTTAGTGACAGAAGTGCTACAACAAAAACAATGCTTGTCCTTAACAATAAATGTAGCAGGTATCTTCAGTTTGACATCTCTCCGAATAGGATCTGTTTTCAGTTTTTTAACTAAAACACGGAAGCTGTTTTTTTTTTTAAAACTTTATTTAATATAGAAAACAACTATACAAATGTACTGTGAACAAAATTCAGGAAGATAACAAAAATTTACCACGGGGAGCATAAAATAAAGCAAGAAGATAAGAAAACGACAATCAATATAAATATGTATAAAGGAAATGGCACAAATTGTGATATGTGTGCCAGATGTCACAGTGCATTAACATAAAAGATAATCCAAAATTCCCAGTTGATTACAAGCCCGTATTCGGAAGCTGTTTTTACCCAGTCCATGTTCAGGTGTGTGATGTAAGATCTATAAGTAAACCGCATTAGCTCCAGTTCACACTCCAGACCAGATGGTGGCGGTATTGCACACTTTTAGTTTTTTTTTTTTTTTAAAGCGCCATAAAAAGAAGAAAAGCCAAGAAGCCAGAGAAGAGTTTTGAGGGGGGTGTATATAGTTAGCGTCCCGATCCACACTCCATTCCAGTAGATGGCGGTAATGCACATCTAAAAGTTGTTTGCCAACCGCCATAAAAAAGGAAAAGAAGAAGAAGAAGCCAGAGAAGATAACAGACGCTGTTGAAATTCGCCATTTTTACTCGCATAATATTGCCTTAAAAGTAGAGAGGGCCTTGATAATAGTTAGTAGTTTTGGTAAATTCAAGCTGTTGACGTCATAGTCCGAGTTAAACAACAACACAACAGGACAAGAACCGATGGAAATTAAATGTGGGTCACGAAAAGAGCCCAAAAGGACGAAGGCTGCTAACGTGTTGCTAGCTGGTGGTAAGTTTTCTTCCAAATGCTAATTATCTTCGTTTAATTATAAACAGTGCAGTAAAATTATAAACAAACTTACGTTGATTTCAGAAATAATTAATTTATCAATTTTATTGTGACTTTTATGATTATTACTGTAACAATCATTCAGCTTCATGTTATAACTAAGCACAAAATTAGTTGTTCCAAAATGTCCAAATTTAAGTTAACTAATCCTAAGTGAATTTGAAGTATACTCATGATTAATCTGACTTAAAGTATCCTCAAGTATGTTAAAATTTAACATACTTAGTATATTAATTTTTCACAAATGTAAAGAAACAATGTAACAAAGTAGCTAAAAGACACAAGCTAACTTTACCAACTAGCTAAAGGGTATGTTTTATACTTTGCAGCTAGCACATGCTTTGTTAAGGTCTCCGTTTCACGTGCTAAATCTGTTTGTGATACATTTCAAGTTTAAATAGATCATTTAAAAATGGCACTCAGCAGATGCTGAAGCCTCAAACAAAACTCTTCCAATTTAGTAGTTTCCATTTCTTCACGGGTTAGACTAGACCTTACCAACTAACCACATGAATTGCTCGTATAGTTTACTGTAGTGACACACATATCACACATTTTTAAAGCTAATGTCATTTTTATGTGACACTAGCATTTTAAGCTAATCTCTCTTTCTGCTTTATTATGTGGTTACTGTGACACTCTACAAGAAATACTAAACACATGCATGGCAAACCTGAGTGTAAATATGATTTAAAATAAATATGTGGTCAGAAATATTGCTTTTACAAGAAAAGCCAAAAATTACCATCTGCTGTGTTAGTGCGCTATCTTCCAAAAGTTGAGTGGATGTCTGCTTAGACTAAAATTTGAGTAGTTGTGGGAGAAATATTCCTCTGGTAACTTCAGCGAAAGTGTTTTACAATCATTAGTCCCGCATTAAACATCCTAGTATTCTAAACCAAGCCTCATTAATCATCACGCCTCCCATCCCAAGTCATCTGAAGTGCTTAAAATGTAATTATGAGGCGACAAACAAAACACTCTGATATACAATGTAAAGATAAACCACAGGCACAAAAAATGCACCTTGGATTATGGAATATGTTGCTGTCAAATTTGGAGGCCTCATTTGTTTAATGTGATGACGTGACAGTCTTTGGTGGGTTGAGGAAAAAGTCATAGATGACTGAGGTAGAGCAGAGTGCAGACATGAGGGAGGGGAAAGGAAGAGGGTGTGTGCTTAATTGAATCAGATTGTAGAAAAGTCAGCAAATTGCTTTTTAATTGCCTTCATGTTGCTTTCACCTCCCATTTAAATAATTACACATGTAGGTCATTAGAACTCCTCTATTATTTAGACTATTTTACTGTCCCACTATTCATATCCTGATTAATATACATGAAAATATGGTACCTGTAGCTGAATTATAACATCTTTTATTTTCTGAAAGGCTGCTATGGGAAATTTTTTATCTTCAAAGCATTTTGGATTGCCTATGAGTACAATTGTACAAGAGTTGTTTTAGTGCAAATTGACAGTAGCATATAAAATCATACGACTCAGATAAAAATTAGACACAACAAAAACATACAAAAGTAATTCAAATGATAAACAATACAGTTTAAGAGGCTTTTTTGTAAATGAGATCCTGGATCTCAATGAGACAATCTGTATAATTAAAGGTCAAATAAATAAAACTAATAATAAAAAAGAATATTGTCCATATACTGTAGTAGAAGTTGCTTTAAAGCTTTCATTGAGACAAAATACTGAGGGACACAATATTTAAAATGTTTCTCTCTGACTTACTTCAGACTCTTGCTACAGATATGTGAATTAAAAACGATAACCTCCTCCTGTACTTCTTTGGAGGATGAATGCTGTTAGGTACAAATTAATGCATATATGGTAATGGTTTTAATATTTTCATTGACAGTAATCAAACAAGCATACGTCATTCTTTAAACACATATTTTCAAAGCCCCCATTTTTGTAGTCCAGCTTTACTATCCATATCCAGCCTTGAATGTTTCCTGAACTATAGGATCAGTAAATCAGTTCAATAGGTCCGGCCTAAACAAATAAAAAAAGGTAAAAGCAGCTTTTTATTCTAAATAAACTAAACTAAATATAAGAACAAGTAGCATTTTTTAAATTATCGGTTGGTTTTTAAGACCTGACAAATGCCAGATGTTGGTGTAAAGCCACACGACAAAGACAGCAAACGAACAGATTTCACCCACAACAATTCAGATGTCAGGTGCTAAATCTCACAAAACCTCTTGAGGTCAAATGTGAGTCCAGAGTAAATACAGTTTACAATTTTTAACGAAGGAAAACAAAACACAAAAAGCATGTCTTATGCTTTCTGCTGCGCCATAGCAGTTGTCTTGTCTTCCATGTTTAGGATTCCCCTTTGCTTTCTGTTTGGCTACACATTGTTGCCAAGACAATCCAGCATGTTGAATATCCTCAATTTGAGGTTGAAGTAGTCAGGACATCCTACTGGGTCGCTCTTTATTCAGCATACATAGGAGGAATATCTCATAAGATTATCTTTCAGGCATCATGTTAATATGGGCATCCCTAAGATTGTCCAAAGGGGAAGACTGTGTCAAAAATCAGCTTAATTATCTTGCTGTGTGAACCAGGCTTAAGGCTTTGGGTCTCCAGCAAGCCACACTGACAGCCATCACCACCAATAGAAAGCCATGGAAAAGTGGTGAATTTTCCCAGGAGTGGTACCATTAATCCTGCTCTCCTGCAGAAAATCCTGAAGGGTGACGTCTGACTATCAGTGGTGGACTTCAGCTCAAGAACACTTGCATTATGCAGCAGTACATTGATCCAAAGCACTCAAGCAAGTCCACCTCTGAACAAAAACACAAAACTGAAGCTTCTGCAGTGGCACGATCAACACCTGCACCGCTTTAGAGATCAATCTTATCTGACTGCAGTCGCTTTGGTCATCCTTTTGTTATGACGCAGTATGGAATTTATTCTGACTTCGACTTGATGAAAATCGGTGTTTCGATCTGATCCGAGGAGATGCGGAAATTCCCCTGTGTGTTAAGATGATGCCTTTGCACGGTGCTTCAGGTGGGCCGGTTCTCTCTTTTCAACATCTTCAAAAACAGCTCGAAGCTGTTGAAAAGAAAGGCGGGGGGGGAAGAAAACCTCCTCTGTGTAGTTCATGGAGTCCCTACCCACAGTGAACTCTGTCTCGTTCGGCTGCTAATGAAGACAAAACGTTTTAGGGAAAGTCTGAGATGTACGGACATGATCGTGTTCCATCTTAATTTGACGACGGTTTTTAATGGCCAACGTCGTGACCTTGACACCTGGCTGGCAGATTCGCCCCGCGGGGCCCGGTCTGCCGGGCGAGGCGAGGTGTTGTTCAGCACCCAACCGCTGCTATCTAAGTGGAACAAATTTGCCAATTAAGCAAATCCGTTTCTGTTCCTCCCCAGGCGCAGGGCTTATCAGGCTCATTTGAGTCTGTCCTGTCCCTGCCTTCTCATCAGCGTGTGCATCTCTATCGCTTCCCCTCATCTCCCCCAATCTCCCCCCAGCCACCCAGAGGGGAGACTCCAGGTTTGACACAGCATGCATATCCTGCTCTGGGATTATGCTCATCCTGTAGCGAACAAGGAATAGGAGCAGAATGAGATAGATAGATCAAAGCATAAGCATGAAACAGAAAAAAAACCTTTCCAGCTAAAAAAGAAATTGTAGATCTAGCTAAGAAAATTGAATTGCGATACTCTCAGCAATCACTGAGAAATTAGATTCAAGATTATTTGGTCAGTTTAATTAAGGAAGACAACAATTGATGTTTATTGGTTTAATTAAACTACGTCTTTCTGCTGCCGTTGTCTTCCACGTTTTATCATGGCTCTCAGATGCTTCTTACAAAAGAGAGAATCGCAATCAAACACTTTCATGATCAGTCTAAGTAGGGCTAATTATAGCTTTAAATGTATTCCTCCTAATAATTATATAATTTCCTCTGACACTGACTTCATTTCAAAAATAGGACTTTTAGGAGTAAGCCAGTGCTAAAAAAAAACATTTTATCCCTTCGGGTTCCATCGGCGCAAGCTTCCCAGATGCCTTTGGGAACACCAACCCGTCCGAAAATGTGCACGCAACCGCACAGATTTCAAACAGCCAAACATGAGAACACCACCAATAATTTTCCGAGACACGTATCATCCTAAACAAGTCAGCAGTATTGCAAAAACAGCGAGTGAATGATCCTTAGTGAAGGGCAGATCGAAGCGGCTGTGATCACTACTTCTCTCAGACACAGCTCACGGGTTATCAATACCAACTAGATAGATTGATTAGGAGGCAGTCGCTTTAAGTCCGGGTGCAAGATTGGGGCAGATATAAAAAAAAAACACATAAATGATGCATTTTACCTTCGAGGGTGGCAAGAACGCACTTGTCGCCTCGCTGCCATCATCCTTCAGGCAGACTGTGTAAACAAAACAATTACATTTCTGGGAATCTGTAAATGTCGCCACTGAATAAAGATGACTTGTGCTGCCTTGCGAAAGTATGCATACCCCTTGAGCAATTTCACAATTGGAATTTGATGTGACCGACTGACGCAAAACAGAGAATAGCTTGGTAGTGGAAAGAAAACGATGCATGGTTTTCAAATGTGATATGAAAACGTTTGACTGTGTGACATACATTTATGTTCAACCTCATGCACTGTGGTACCCTTAAATAAGTCCAGTACACTCAGTACGTTCAGAATCATCTAGTTTGTAAATGTGTGGGCATAAATGCAGGTGTTGTTGTGGAAAACTTTAAAGTAGCATCATTCAACCCTTTCAGATTTCATTGTTGTTCTTTTACTTTTTAAACAAAGTAAAGCTTGGACTATTCAAACGATAGTCCACGCTTGAAGCATGTTGCTAAAATGCCAAGACTTGGACATCTGCCTAATCTGAAACATCCATATATGGAGAGCATTAGGCAGCCACTCTGCAAAAACACAAAATATTATCAATTACTTTTGTCTCGTTTTTAGTAAATAATAAGTTTTTACACTTGAAATGAGACAAAACTAGCTTACAAGGAACTTTTTAGACCACTGGTAGATTTTTTGACTTGTATCTAGACATTTTTTATTGTTACAAGTAAAATAATCTGCCTTTTTTTATTAATGCTAAAGAACTATTGACTTATAACAAGCTTCTGTGTCTTGGTGAAAGGTTACTTTTCTCTTATTTCAAAAACTAGAACCTGAGCCAGAAATACTTGGTGAGATTCTGTGTTTTTACAGTGCACGAATCATGGTGTCTTTGGAGGATCAGCAGAGATCTGCAGCCCATGTAGGATAATCTGTTGATAGTGTGACGGTTGCCTAATACAATAAATTAGTGCAACAAAGCAACAGGAAACAGTCAAACATACAACAAATGTATCTCCATCTGATCTGACTGAACTTGAGTTCATTGCATCATTTTGTACAACTTTGTGTTGGTCTGTCATAAAGAAAATACCAAGAAGTAAAAAAAAAAAAAACACTGACAATTGTAGTTAGGACAATATGTGAGAAACCTACAAAACTACAGATTTGAGAAAGTTGCCTTAAAATTTTAGATTTTTATTTTAAATAATGAGCAGACTCTCCAAGCATGAATTGGTACAGCAAGGCCAGAACTTTAGTTTAAGCGATATCTTGGCAAAGTTTGCCCTGATCCATTACTTTTAGTGAGCTGAACAGATACGAGACCGGCAGTGAATGCCTGTATGGTGAAATGACACATGGATTATTAAGGTGGGGAAAAAAAGTTGTTCCCTAAGTTTCTTTGAATGCAGTGATGCTTCTGTCATAAAATGTGTTTCTTTACTGCTAAGGGTCAAATCCCAGCTGGACCCTAATGTCAGTAAATCTCCATTGTAACTTCCCGTACTCTAGTTATAAGGAGTCTACAAACTTTCATCAGCTTGTAAATCTGGTTTAACAGCTTCAAATAACCTGGTTTCAGACATCAGCATTGGATCATTATATTTAATAAACCTGCTCCAGAAGGACAGCTCTGCAACTCTAATAAATTTAAAACACATCCACATTTCTGTAAAAAGTAACTCTCAGTTTGGAGTCTTCACATGCAGAGGTCCTTGGACTTCTTCAGTTTATTTATGCCTTTAATCAAATCACAAGTTGCATTATTTATGTTTAGAGTTCGGACTTTAAATAGCACGCACGTTATTGTCTTTGTACAATAGATTTAATTCAGATCAGGTGTAAATGTAGAAAACAGATCTGCGACACGGTTTCCTAGCTATTTGTTTTTGCTTCATTGTCAGAAATTAGACATACATATTTTGTCAGAGGCCATCTTTAAGTCTTAAAGAAATTCCTTTGGTGGTATTATCTGCTAAATGTTTAAATGCATTAAATTCGCACAACCCAGTCGTTAAATTCAGTTCCTGTCTAGTTCAATTCCAACGTTTTTCCATGAATATGCATCTTATCTGACGGCAAGAACAAAAGGGTTGGAGGTTAAGCTCCAACGCCTTTTACTCCTCCATCAAGATTAATAAAATGTGGGGAAATGGTTTTTAGTTTAGCTGCTTTTTACTATAAATGGAAACACATTTCCAATTTAAACAGGAGCCTTTGGATGCTAACTTTAAGAAATAAAAGCCATACTATTATGCTTATAAAGTTGCAAATTGTTTATAGTAATATCCCATTTGATTACCTTTTCCCCTGGTACATTGTAGAAAGATTTTTTTTATGTAGCTTGACAATAAAGAGTATAACATTCAATTAGATGTATGATTCTTCCTTTAAATGTCATTTGTTGCTTGATCACTACCTGAGTAAACATATGGCCATGTTGAAAAATGCAGTTTTGGTTTCATGTCTGCTTGTTTCCGAGAACCAGTGTCGATTATGGAAATTAAAGAGCGGCTTGAGGTGGAATCTTTTTTCAGCATGATTCTAACTTGGTCAAGGCAAGAATTATTTCCACCCACTTCATCAATGAGTTTTGTTTTCCGTTATTCTTTCACACAAAATCTCCCCAGCATACATGGAAGACGTGGTTTTGCTGTTTTATTTTATTCATAGGTTCATCGGCTGATCAGTTTTGGTGAACATGGGTGGAGGACTTAAACATTGCTTAAGAAATAAGGCTGTCTGATGGACCAATTCAACCCACCAATGTTTAGTGCGTGCTGAAAGGTCCGAAGCCAAGTCCTGTAAAAAAAAAAGCTAAATTAAAGCCACATGATGAAAGACTTCCTCAGCCTTCAAAGGCAAAAAAAAGCACAAAGTTGTGACAACGTGACTCTTGATTTATCGATTTTCTGACTTCTATATTTTTTTTTCTTATCAAGGGTTTTGGGAAAAAGCAAAGCAATCTCCAAGTTCAGTGGTTCTTGTTAAATTTCTCTGGCAAATGGACGCCCCCTTCCACCCACACGCCCCCACCACCCCCCACCTCGCCAATGCACAAACACATGGAGCTCCCAGCGGGGGCGGAGTTTTAATCCCCAAACACACGGCCATAAATCAAACCCCACTCCTCACGCTCCGGCTCGTCCCTCTCAATGAACAGCTCATGCTAGTGGCGCATTAATAGCAATTTACAGAGCCAGTCATGCGAGGAAGGGAGCATCAACAGAGCGTCTTTTATTTTGTAATTCCTTATTACTTTCACTCGGTGCACGGACAATGAATTGGTAACGGTAGTGGATGTGACCTACCTACTACATCACTCACTCTGGGTTGTTGTCAGCAATGTGCTTCCTTTCTTACAAACTACTTATTTTGCAATTACTGCAGAATGGGCCCCATCTCGTCTTGATCAATGTCAACTATTTCTGGTATTTTCTTTCTTTTTTGTGACCGAGGTTAAAATTGACGTACACAGTGCAGCGTTAAAGTCTTTTTTCCACCCTTTCAGATTTCATTGTTCTTTTACTTTTTAAACAAAAGAAATGTTTCAGCTCTTCACGTGTACTTTGACAAGGATAGTCAGAGTAAATATAAAAAAGCAGTTTTTATGTTTTAGTGTTTGGTGGAGCATTAATCATCATCAAGTCATGGTAATTTGGAGCTGAGTTTGACAATTTCACTTATTAGAGGGTGGGGGAAAAAAAACTACTCAAACCACATCTGGAAAACGTCCGGTAATTGACAAAATAAACCTGAAAATCTGGAACGTTTCATTCAAATCATTAAAATAACATTCTGCGCCATGGTTTTCCAACTACTTCCTGTTGTTGTCTTCTTCATGGTTGCGCCAGTGGCAACATCCGGTTGTTGATCATGTGACTCTGACACAAAAAGAGTTTCCATTGCAGTTTTGCAAAATAAACCAATTTTGATACCACCAAATTAAGAAATACCTCATCCTGGCTCCAAAACATTTGATCAAAAAAATTTGTTTTGTGTTTTTTAAATTGCTATGTCTCCAATAAGTGAATTTGTTTTCTTAATGTCAAATTGCGCAAATATTTGGCCAATGGAAAAATACTGCTACTGATAGAAAAAGAGACTCACTTCCAATTATTGCAAACGCTTAATGGCAGTTAGACAGTGCAACCTGCTAATAGGTTTAGGGGGCAATTACTTTTTCACTTAGGGTCAGCCTGGTTTAAATTGCTGTTTTTCCCTCAATAAAAGAAACTTATAAGAACTGTTAAATTTACTCCGAATATATTTGGATGAAATGAACAATTTGCTTAATTATCTGAAACTTGCAATAAAAACCAGCGGAATAAATTGACTTTTTCATGACACTGTCAATAAAGTTTAGAGATACATTTGAAAGTGCCATTATAAACAACTCAATAGAAGAATGTCCTTGACAACATTGCTCAGAAATAAGAAGTGAACTGTGAAATTACCACACTAAATTAAGTAATTGGAGTTAGATGTTTATTTTGGCTAAACTTTCCCCACCGTATAAAGTGTATGATACTTGGTAAGCTATGAGTTAAAGTCAATAATAAATTAGTCCAACTTTTTACTCTAGTAAATATTCCAGGCAAATATTACTAGCTTGATAAACAGTCTACATCACATTAGTAGATAAATGGATAAAACACGCAAAATTCTTTTATGTGGGGGGTCATTTTAAAATCTGACGCCAGTGACACTTTCCAAAGAAGAACTGGAAAGTTGACAACAAAATTATAGAAAATTTGTGTAAAACACTCGGTGGAGCATTAATCACCAACCAAGTCGTGATAATTTGGAGCTGAAAGCACATTCCAATTAGTCCTTCGGAAAGAGAAAAATAAGGAGGAGGGAGAAGGTTGCACTGCTGTCAAAAAGTGAAAATTGCTCAAAATTTTAGGAATATTGCCTATCAAAGTAAACTCAATAACAACTTTTGAGATTTTGTCAATTTAGCAAGCAAAAAAAAAACCAGGAAATTAGCAGTGAATGGCTGTAATCCCCCAAGTATTGAACCATTGCAGACATCCTGTGGTGAAAATCGCTGCAAGTCTCAGAAACACAGCTGAACTTCAGATGCACAAAATTCAAGTTGCAAACACACCATGCAAAGATTCAAAACACACAAAAAGTTGATCTTTTAAAGTTGACCAAGGAAGGGAAAAACTTCAAAGACTGTATCTTGAATGTGGTGTTTTAAAACTTGAAATTCTTTTGCATACTATAAAATCCTGAGCATATGGGATGAGTGTTTATCTAGATGGCACAATTAATGCCGCATGATATCCAGAGCAACATGTGCTTCCATCAAAACAGCCGTCTTTTCCTGACAGCAGCATCTTTGTCTCACCGAGAAACCTTAATCTGCATACGTTACAACGGCAGAGCTTTGTTTTCGGCTCAGCTGGTCTCTTTTTAAAGTTCTGACTTGTCGTCCACTGAAAACATTGAAAACAAAGTACTCGACAAAGGGGGCCCTCCAAGGTCACGGAGCTCAAATCTCGAAGCAAACATCAATAGACAAAGATTTTGCTTTTAACGCTGCGGGCAGCGGGTCTCTTCACTTCTCAAAGCTTACAGAAGTGATGCAACGCAGTGGTAAACATCCCTATATCACTTATTTTTCTTTCTCTGTCAGTAGCATCATCTGACAGTCTTTTTGAGACTTTGATATCGTTGCATTCTTGCTTATATTTCATTCTCCTGAAGCATTTTCCCCGAGATGTTTTGAAGGAGCATAGTACAGTACAAGCTCTATCATTCAAAATTAGCATCTTAACATAATTAACCTTCTAAAGCATCATGTAAATTGATATAAATTGTAAAAACCGGCCTGTTTTGCATAAGCCACTGTGCTCACTTGCATCAAGTTGATGGCATAATCACAGCATCTCTGAGTGAGTTCAGGCTCTGATACGTCTGCCGAAAGTTGACAGATAAACACCATGTCATCCTTAACAGCTAAAAATGGTTCTGGTTTGTAACTCAGAGTTGTGACCCACTTTTTTGCATGTCTATTGGCACAAAAAAAAGATTTATGAAAAGTAAGGAAACTAATTTTTAAATGTATTTATTTATTTATTTTTTTACTATGGTCTTGCATTGCCACATTTTCAGATTAGCTGGCCTTTAACTTCCCTGTGCTTGATGGTAACATCATCATCAGTCTTTAATAAAAAAAAGTAAGGTATAAAAAACTTGCATTATTTACTTGATAGGAATCAAAAAATTTAATAAGAATGTAGAAAAAAAAACTCCAAACGTAATCAAAGGTTGAAAATTTGAGTGTGAGATTATGCTGGTGCTGTGAAAACGTAATCTAATTTCCCGCTTATTTTTACACATCTTATCAGGGGTGCTGTAGTGAGTGCGACTTGGAGCCGTGTGCAGCAGCAGGAAAAAGAGCAGCGTGCTCCAAAATACTAATCAAAATCACACACTTATACAACAGTCTTCCATAATAACATATGATAAAACAAAAGGGGCGTGTCGCTCTTATCTCAGCGTAATCCTCCTGAAAAGTCTCACATTAGAGAGCCCCCAGTACTGCGGCGTTTCATCAGCTCGTGGAAAAGTTGCTAATACAGGAAGTGCACCTCCTCTCGTACTTGAAGTGCTAAAAAAAAGAGCAATCTGATTCTTTTTTCTTTATTTTTTTCTAGGTGGAATGGCTGAAAAACGAGGAATCTCTGAACGTTGGCGCCGACGGCGTGATCAGTAAAAAGAGCGACCATGAGCTGATCGTCTCGGAGGCCCGCCTCTCTGACTCCGGCAACTACACCTGTGTTGCCAGCAACATTGTGGCCAAGAGACGTAGTGCCACGGCTATGGTTGTAGTCTACGGTAAGATATGAAAGTAAAGCGCAGTGCAGTAGTGTAGAATAATAAATGATTTGCAATACACGGAATGAAAGCAGTGGTAAATCAGATGTCAATCTCTTATGCTATGGTGTCAAATTGCCTCCTATAGACTGAATAGACACCGCTAGAAAATGGTCCTTTTTGGACTCTTGAGTCTAGTGAGCGGCTTATTATCACTGATCAGTCGTATCGAGCATGGAGGCAGTCACAATATTTACAAGAGTCTTATTATTCATGATTGAAAAGCAGCTGCCATGAGGTCAGTGACACTTCACAGCTTATTTGTGCCTGCATTAAATACCTTTTTCAAAGCACTTTATGTAGCTACAGGCAAGCAAACAATGTTCTCGGGCTTCTAATGGGCCAATGCAGAGTGAAATCATAATGTCACGCCTGCATCGCGCTTCTTTGACTAAAGCGAAGCATTGATTAGTGTTTCCTTGCCCATTTCACCGACCTCCCGTCTCGTACTCTTATTTATTCAGCGAGAGCATTAAGCTGCAGCAGAAACGTATCTTGATTCTTTCTCACTATGGCGGCTTGCTGAAGACCATCAATTATTAAGTTCCATAATGCTAATGAAGGGCTCTGACAGGCCTACCATTGCCAATGTTTAGTAATGGAACAATAGCGTTTGCTTCCTTCTTTTTCCTGTGACAACAACTTAGCAGATTAGTCAAACAGCTTGCATTGCGTCGGAAAGGCTGTGACTCACTCGGCGCTGCGGTCGCCAATGTTGTACATGAAACAGAAAATGTGGCGTTGACTGCTTTCCCGTTTGAATCTCGGTTGCACTCAGTGAACGGAGGCTGGTCGTCGTGGAGCGACTGGTCGGCCTGTAACGTGCGCTGCGGGCGGGGCGTGCAGAAACGATCGCGGACCTGCACCAACCCAGCGCCTCTGAATGGCGGAGCTTTCTGCGAGGGCATGTCAGTGCAGAAGAGCACGTGCAACACTGTGTGTCCAGGTGAGAGCAATGCGTGCGTTGTCGTACGCTGCAGCATGCATGGAAAAAGCTGCACTTGCATTAAATCACAGATCAGGAATATTAAAATCTTTGGGCAGGTTGGGCTGAATTGGACTGTTTGTCTTACCAGCAGCTCAGCGTTCTGCTGGGACTCCTTTGGATTCTCGCATTTATGTGGCTGCTATGCTTCTACAAAAATTACACACCTCGACTTTGTTGCTGAGCAACCTCACAAGTGGATCAGGCAACACAGCAAAAAAAAGAAAGATAAAAGCCTCTAAATCTTAAAACTCTCTAGATCCCCATGCGATCAAGCATCTGTGTGATTCACTGGAACAAATATAATCCACAGTAGTCACGCCCTGCCGTCCTCGGTAGATCCACAAGATCAAATGTTCTCTGATATCAGTGTCAAATTTAGGCTATTGGGTTCTGACAAAAACAAGGAGGCTTTCATCAGGAGAAAGAACGTGTTAGTTTGCTTTTAGGACTCCAACGTTGACATTTGCCTGGAGTTATTTATCAGCCAACATGATTGAATTAGGCTCAGCTCTTCTGCCCAGGGACTTATGTGATCAAACAGAACCAAGAAGCAATAAGTTCCTCAACTGAAAGTTTTCGAAGAAAAGGTAAAAGTCATCAAAATTTCCTAGGTTTTAATATGCCGTTGCCATATATGCTAATGGAAGGTAGATAAGCTTAAAAGACAAGAATAAAGACAATAAATAGACACAGTAAACAGCATTTAAAGCTTTAAAGAGAGGGGTAACAGTTGATTGAAACTGCTTATGCATAGTGACAATTTGAGCTACGTTAACATGAAGGTTGAAAATATTTTTGCTTAAATGTTCCTGGTCAATCCACACTGTTACTTCTGTCTGGAGTTGCACCAAATAAGCTTCTCGCAGGTGGATCTTATTAAATTAAACTATAACTAAAAGGTTTATTTTTTTCCAAAAATATAATATAAAAAGGCAAACCTGCATTACATAAATGCACTTCACATAGTGGTACACTTCAACACACTTATTTTTGTTACCTTTGAGGGTGATTATTATACTAATGAAAGCCCAAAATATTTTTTCTCAGAAAATGGCAACAGTGTGTGAAAAAAAAACATTTGGTAGAAAGGGAATTATGAGAGGTCTGCACAGTGGTGCAGTTGGTAGAGCTGTTGCCTGGTCCTGGGTTCGATTCCCGGCCTGGGATCTTTCTGCATGGTTTGCATGTTCTCCCTGTGCATGTATGTACCTGGTTCTCTCCAGGTACTGCGGCTTCCTCCTACAGTCCAAAAACACGACAGTCAGGTTAATTGGTCTCTCTAAATTCTCCTTAGGTGTGTGTGTGTGTGTGTGTGTGTGTGTGTGCATGGTTGTGTGTCCTGTCTGTCTCTGGCAAACCTTCCCCTCCTGACCCCACTAGGGAAAAGGGTGTTAGAAAATGGATGGATGGAATTATGAGAAACAGGAAACTGTTTGTTTCTTTGCATTGTGAAGCAAAGAAAAACTGTAAATATTCTTTTTAAATGTGTTTATTTTTTCCATGCCTAAAACAATTAAACACATAAAAGTCTTAAACTTACTTACTAAGTTTAAGTTTTGGGCTGTGAGTTAAACAGCTCACAGTTTTAACATGTCCTTAAAGGCAAGGTGGCCTCAATACACTGAAAAAGGAGACCAAGTAACCCAGCATATTTAAATATGTTTATTTTAATCACAAGTCATCAAAATAAGTTTATTCTAGTTCATTTTAGTTGTTAAAGTTAAACATGCGTAAATAAGTTAAGTTTGACAAACCTCTTTATATTACTTATGACCAATTAACACAATTTATTTAAGTTGGCACTCCATTCTCCTTTTTCAGTGCAATAAAAGCAAAACAAAGAGAAGTACTATCTCACACAATATGATGGTAGTTTAAAAAATCTTTGGGCAGCTTTTGGCCTGAACTTAATTGGCCTGTGTCTGAAACCGGAAGCAAATTAAAATAAAGAAACCTGGAAAACATAGACGACTGGAACAGCGGAGCAACTTCCGACTTCTACAACTAACGCTTCATCTGCTCTGCTGACGTGTTTGAATAAATCCCAAACTGTAGGATTTCAACCACTGTACGGTTTGAAGAAAACATCTATCACATTCAATAAAACTGGCTATCAGGGAAGCCAGCGCTCTCACTCTTGGGAGGAGTTCTTTCTCATGTCTGGAGACATAAAAAGGGTTCATGAGATCAGCGGGAGGAAGGGAGCTTATAGAACATTTGGAGGCGGGAAGGAGACTTGATTGGATATGGCACAAACAGAGTCTCTGTGCTCCGAGTCGAGAAGACTCCGAAAGTATTTTGACAGGCCGTTGGAAGGAGCCGTTGTAAGTACCGCAGCGGTTACTTTAAAAGTGTTTCCCTTAAAGAATCAAACAACTTTTGAGAGAGTCAACTTGGAGTGGAATCTGTACTCACGAGAGGAAAAACACAGCTTTATTCTTCTGTGCGTTACATTTGTGTTTGCTCGTCTGTTCTCTGTGAATTCCTTATGCTAATGATATGTATTTTTTTCTTTCCTGCCTGTGTTTTATCGCTCAGTCGATGGAGGCTGGGGGGAGTGGAGCGAGTGGTCTGTGTGTAGTTCCGACTGCGACAGGCAGCACGCCAGAGAGTGCACGGCTCCAGAGCCCAAACATGGAGGACGGCTCTGCGACGGCGCGGCTTCGGCAGCAGAAAACTGCACGGGCGGCCTTTGCACACAGAGTGGGTAACGTCATCTGCTTACGAAGTAAAAAAAAAAAAGGCAGTTGGGGATCATTACTGTCTGTAAGCATGATGCTTAAAGACTGTGTCATTATACATTAAATGTTTATCATCTTTGGCAGAGCAGGCTGGATCATGATCATCATTATAATCATGCTCATTACCAACACCCTCATCCGTCTTCATTATTCATCTACTTGACTTACATTAAGCATAGTGTGTTCAGGCAGGGACGCGTGCACAATGAACCGACGCTCCAAACGTACTGCAAACTCTGAAATTAATTTGTTTGTCTGCCTGCAGATCGGAAGTTGCTCCATGACGCAAAGCCACAGGGTGAGTTTTTCCCTCATGTCATCCAAACTTTCAAATAAATTTTAAACTTCTAACGTCAACTCCACTCACTGACAAAAAATGTATCTGACAGATTAGAGTATTTTGATCTGCTGTTAATGGATTACTGTCTGAAATTGGTTAAAATTCTACCTACAAAATGATCTATACATTTAGGTATTTAAAATAAAAATAAGGCATACCTCTGACCACTAACTGGTCAGGAAGTTTGATTTCCAATATGCAAATATCCATTGACCAGCATTAAGCCTTTTTATGACCAGAGGTTAATCTGCAACAATAGTCTAAAAGGGCTTAAATAAATATCTCAGCGTGTTAATGTAGTTAAATCCACACCACAAACACACACTTGTATGGAGTAAGCGCATCCTTTTAAGTGATTCATTTAGAGTCTAAAATCATTGATCGAAGTTAACATTGTATTAGACTAAAAAAAGTATTAAGACTACTGCTGGTGGTAATTGGATTGCTTTCATTGGTCCTCAGAGGAAATTTTGGAATCACTTATTCACAGAAACGGCCAATTAACTGGAATATACAGCTAATAAAGCAAATCAGCCAAAGAAAGATTAGTTCAAACAGATTGAGCTTTAGAAAATAGATCTAGAAGAGTGTTTTAAAAAAAGTTCCTGTTTCTGCTTATGTTCTGTTTACTTCTGATGTCAGAACCTGAATCAAGAAATAATATATATACAAAGTTTCAACAACTTCAGGATGCAATTAAAAAACAAATTGTCACATTTGCCAGTTTTTTTTCCCTGAATTGCCAACAACCCCTAGCATCACAAGCTAATAGTAATTTGTTTTTCTGCATTCACATTCTAGTGAGGCATAAAGTAACCAATTTCCTTACGTGTGAAGAGTTATCATAATACAGACTGCCAGAAGTGCAAATACAACTCTCATTACTACACATGTCTCTGTATTTATAACTCAGGACAATGATTGTAAATTTTGAGGTTAGGGTTGTTCAGAAGTGTTTGCTTTTCTCTCTGCTGTAAAAGTTCTAGTTCAAATCTGACCCAAAACTTGGTCCACAGAAAAGTCTGCGTGAATTTTATTGACAATAATCAAAATCTAAGATTTGATCAGCAGTTTCACACGAGGATTGGCGTTCAGATCAGACTCTGTGAAGTAGATAGGTTGATCTGAACAGGAAGTAATGCACAATTAGGAAATGGTGAGTTACCAGGTTGACTGGGGCCTCCACATCGATCCTCCTCAGAGTCTTGGACCTCCATCGACTTGAATCCTCTGTGAATTGACAATAGAGGATTGGAGATTGTTCTTTTATCGGGGAATGTTTCGCCCGCAGGACTTTAGAGAGGAGCATCCTTTTTACAGTGGAAATCATGGCAGGAAAAGGGAAATCTTGACGCCCCTAGAGGAACTTTTTGTTCTTTTTTTTTTTTTCAATACAACTATACAAACAGTAGCACTGTTTGGACATTTCTCATCATAATATTCCAAAACCATAAGTTTTAAACATATTTTCCATGTTGATTTCAATTGTTTTAAATGCTGCATTTAGTAGTTATGTGTAGGTATTTTGTATAGTCAATACATTCTTAAAAAAAAACAGACAACCATTCATAACGTCCTTTGACGTGTGCTTTAGGATAATGTGAAACAACACTGCACACTAAATGCTAAGGTGGAGCTATTTTTTTCTTGCCCCAAATGCAAGACATAATTTTTTCTTCTTTTTTTTTTTTTACAATTTTGCTAAGCTATAGTCATCCATTAATGTATTCAACAGACTCACCATTGGATCCCTGCCATACTGCTTCTTGTTCCTACTGGGATTACTATGAGCAGCAGTTTTAGTTGGCTGGGAAATTACTGTCATCAGGACTTCTTTTTGGATCATATGTAATCATTAATAAGACTTAATCCAGTTTTACCCATTGTCATCAGTCTTTGCTCTTAATCCTAAATTTCCAAGGGGTGCAATGTCCCAGTTGTTTCTGAGTCATAGGCGGAGGACGAAGGGTTCATGGATTACTTGGGGTTTTTTTTGTGCGACACTCGACAAATGAAGAGGTAGAAGCTGAGCTTGCACATCCGTTCACAAATGCACTTAGTCTTTTATTATTTCCTTATATAAGATATTTTAATGAATCAATAAGCACTGCACTCTCTAGTCTTGATATTTTTTTCTTCTCAATAATATCAAAAAGAAATAACAAATGCTGGAATTTGCTGCAGTATTGATAATCATTTATACAATACATTCAGAAATATTAAGTCACATATCTTTTTGTTTTCCCACAAGGAATCAATAACAGCTTGTTAAGCTTGCTTCTAGCAGAGGAACATCCTATGTCCCAGTGCAATCTATCTGAATTTAGCACCTATATTGTTTTATACTATGAGTTGAGGTTTAGATCCCATCAACAAGACCAGTTTCCATTGGATAACAATGAGAATTTTTAAAAATTGAGAACATGTGATTTTTTTGTGTTTGGTGCTTCAGTAAGCATCATGGACCTAACATCCTCTACCGTGCTCACATCAAGAAGGAAAATAGTGCAAACATACGCAACCAATGTCATACTTTTACAGTGATCATTTATGATGTTAGATTAAATAAAGTCACCTTGTTATTATAGGAACTTCCAACGAGGGCAAATTATGATTTACTGATGAAACATATAAAATAGATTACTTTTCACTGCCTTAGTGAAGGTTCATCCAGTAATATATTGATGCAAAGATAAGGATACTAGGATGTTTCAGCTATAAAATAATACAAAAGGAAAAATATAGTTATCAGTGATGTCTGAACATTCACCTGAATGTGGAACCAGGTGTGTTTCAAGTGTTTTAAGTTGGTGCTTTTTCTTAATAATGGTGCCTCAGCCTGATTGTTAAAACATAGCATACACCCCACAATTGTGGCAATGTGAAGAATATAGACCAAAAAATAAAATATAGCCCTACATTAGTTTAACAAATAAATCCCTTTAATACATGTGAGTCTGGAAACTAACTCCAAGTGGAATCCCCACATTTTAAATTGAGACAATTCATTGATATTCTGATCTTTCTGACATTTATTTGCCTTGTAGGATAGATAACTAAGCAGGCTGCTGTTAAAAGCAGCATTTAAAGCATCTTGTGTCAATACGTAGCTCCCCTTTAATAAATCTCTTAATTTTGACTTCATCCAGTTTGGTGTGCCAGGTCACACCTGTCGGTGGAAATCCACTGCAAAGTCACTGGTTTATGCTTAATGGCTGTTTAGGGAAATGAGGAATTTGCTGCAGTGTCATTTTGATCCATACGGAGCCAGAAGCTCGTGTTCTCCTTACTTGTCCTTTAACAACAATCAGTATTTCCATTTGTCACCAACGGTAAGAAAAATGCATTCAGGCTTCCGTAACTTTCCTGAGCCCTCAATTAACCTGCCACTGTAGCTGCTAATACCGCTTTGCATATTTTGTCAATTTTCTTCCCTTTGAGCTTCAGGCTACTTAGAGGATTTCTCAGCATGTCCTGTTTTTAGCAAAGATCTCATTATCTTTCAAGAACAAGCTAGCAGCTTCTGTTTTCCTCTCGCTCTTTTTCTTTGTGGAGTTGGACGCCGCAATACTGGTGGGAGCAGATAGAGCGTAATCGTCGCCGATGAGCTAATTTAATGAATTGGTTTTGTCACATTATCCCAGTGGAAAGCAGAGAGCCTCCACCACCAGAGCCAAGCAGTGTTTGAAATGACAGTCAGGTGTTGGGTTGATTATAATCGCCTTCCTTCCGAGGTTCCTCATTAGTAGTCTTAACTCTGCAGAAAGGAACAATAAAATTGTGCATCAGGAGGCAGGCAATGGAAAGAAAACAAAAAGGCTCTCATGTAGTTTGGAACAGAGGTAGATTTGCCTCCCACCGACTTCCACAACTTTAATATTCTTTAGCAACACGGATTCTTGGGCTTCTAAGGGAAGAAGCTGCTTCTCGCGTCTTAATTAGACACAATAACATTTCCCAGACTGTGACAGAAAGTCTAACTTTTCCCTTCTAACCTTCGAAGGAGTGGAAAGAACCAGTGATGTGGCCCTGTACTCAGGCTTGGCTGCGGGAGTGGTGACCGTGGTGCTGCTGATCGTCGCCGTCACTCTGTATCGGCGGAGCCAAAGTGAGTACGGGGTCGATGTCATCGACTCCTCTGCCCTCACTGGGGGCTTCCAGTCTTTCAGCTTCAAGACGTCTCGTCAAGGTAAGCCAGTGACCGAGTCTCACAGGGATAAGTCAGCTCAAACTAAACCTTCACCTACGAGACTTCCACTGTCGGATGCAAAAAAAAAATTTCCAGCTTTGTTTTAGATTTTGCCTGCTAATTCCAACTTCCTTTCCAAAAACTAGACACGCAAACTTCTGAGTGTGAACTAGTCTACATGATATATGCCAAAATAACTTTAAAACCTGTTAGATGTTTTTATAGCCACTTAAAATAAGCAGAGATATGTATCAAACCTTAGGTTTTGAATGATGTCTTGGTAGTTTTAGTCATGCTCCCCCGTTCATCTTCTCAAGGATGATCAGCCACCTAAAATTACTTCAATGCCGCATCGATGATTCACTGAGATTGGAACGCTGAATAACATATAAAGCCTAGCAGTCCTCACCAACAAGGACATTCGTTAGGGTCATTGTTAATGATTCAATTGGACAAAAATGGCAACTATGGGAGACCAAAACAGCTTTTTATCCTGTTTTACCAAACAGGATAAAAATATCCATCTGATTGACGAGACAAAAATGTTAGTTTTTGAAACACATGCATCCTGCTACTAACAAAGAATTTCAGACAAAAAACATCATGGGTACTACGCTGGTCAACTGGTTCTGGTCTAGTTAACCACAACCTGGACAACTTGCAGTAATTGATGGAACCATACATTTATTTACTTATCAGAAAATCCTGCTGTTGAACATCTGGATGTCATTTTTTTAAGCTCAAACCTTCCTAAATATTGCAGCAGGACGAAGATGAGAAGCAAAAAAAAAAAAACTGTCTAGAGGGGCCTAGTCAAGATGCTCTAAAATTTGATGAAAAGGCCAAGGTATGAATTTGAACAGCTGTCAGTTTGGCTGATTCTGCCTAGCTCCTCCATAGATATACACAAAACCGATTGCCAGTTGTCACAAATGGTTGATGTCACCATTTGCCACCAAGGGGGAAACCTAGTTGTTAAATTTAGGGTCAATTATTTTTTACATACGGCCAGGTCGGTGTGGGCCACTTCATTGGAAAAAATGCTCTTTACACAGATCATCTTTATCTTATGCTAAACTTTGACAATAGATGCTTTTCTATTGATCATGAAATTGCACATTTTTACATTTCAAAAATAAATTTGCTTAATGGGAACACGGCAATTTAAAAAAAAAAAAAAACTCATATTTTTCTCTAAAAGCTTTTGGTAGTATAATGAAGTAGTTTTTCGGCTGTATCAAAATTGGTTCAACTGCAGTGGAAACACCTTTTTGCATCCCACAGGTCACATGATCAACAGGTGGATGTTGCCACTGACCTAAACCACGAAGAAGATGACAGGGAGTAGATTAAGGATGATGTTTTTTAATGACCTAATGCATGAACACCTTTTTCACATGTGATTTTAATTTTGTTTCTCATTTGATGGAAACACCTTAATTATGAAATAGAGATTTTTTGACATTAGCAAAATATAAAAGTTTTGCACACATATGTAATGGAAATACATACATTTATGTATGTAGCAAAACCACAAAAACACATGAAATGATTAATAGTACAAATAATTTTAACAGCTCTGTGCTCTAGCATGTAGGGTTTGATTTTCCTGTGCAATGTGAAATCAAACGCAGTTGGTTTTCTACTTGTTACCTAACTTTTCAGAAATCAGGAGAGTAAAAAAGGAAAATAGTGGAAAATAAAGCTGCGAATTGTTGGTATTGTCAAAATTATACATTTCGTGACTTCGACATGTGATGCATAAAAATAAAATCCAGGCAGTCATCTAGTATGCTAACTGGTTTTATGATTTGAATGAGCCATAAACAAAAAACCCTCCAATCAAATCTGTTTTGTTCCTTCTAAATAAAGTGAGAGCATATTGCATTCTGAATATCATTCTTTGGCTGCATAGACATTATGAAAAATGTAATTTCCCTTCAAATAGCAGAAGAACACAAAAAGAGAAAAGACAGAAAAATGTCACTCTTGCAGATTGGCTTTGTAAGAAACAAACACAAAACACACCATCACTAGCTCTTTACTTTCCCAAAGATTAACAGTGGAGCAGAGATTACTTTTGCAAAGGATGAAAGATTTTGTCCTTTTCATGTTGGTATTTATTTTAATTTGAAAACCATAAAAAATGCTGAAATATTGATGCTAATGTATCTGAATGAAAGCACCATCCACACAGTCCATACAGTGTATGCATTCATGTAATGTCATGAATTATACATTCATTTCTTTGTGTTATGACATAACTAATGGGCATCAATTTTTAAAATGCTGTAGGAGCCGGGATGAGAATGACAGTTTTTATTTTTTCAGTTTGTTTACTGCAAGGCTTTTGGAGATTCTTAATGTCTGAGTTGGAGTTAAAATGACCGATATAATGTGGCTTAATCTATAAAACATGCAGGGCTTTTTGAATCTTATTGGAACCAACGCCACGGCCCGACTAATAAAACTTTGTTGAAAACAAACGGTAAAACATATAAAGAATCTGTGTAATTTCACTCTTATCTATTATTACTTAGATATTTGTTCTCCTACCGTGGCGTTCATTAATCAACATGGTAGAAAAAAGGCTTATGTTTAGAGTACGGCGCTTTTTTTGAACTTATCATCCTAAGTTCAACAACACCTCAATCAATTATTCATTGTAGCAGAATAAAAAATCATTTTATTAGTGTTTCCAATTTCTTTTTTGTGAAGTTCAGGGATGAAATGTTCATGCTGCAAATGCAAAAACATTAGAGTGTTCTGGCTTGGTCTGTGTGTTTTTTTGTTGTTTTATTTTTTCCATACAGGCATTATGGTTGGCCACAGCAGGAGCCCTCAGCCAGGCATAATACAGTTCATTTTGATAACACCACAGGTGGCAGAGAAGGCTTTAATCTTGGTCTCTGCTCCTTGTGTTAGAACCTTCATAATATCCTGCATGTGCTCCCCTCCTGATATGTCACTCAGTTATATGCTGCTGCAAGTAAAATCACAGCAATCAGTTACAGTTTTTCTTTTCTTTTCTTTTTTTTTCTCCAGTCGGTCGAACATATTACACCGACATGAACTTTGCTGAGCTTGTGTCTGAAATTTTATTTCTTACTTCAGCCCGTTTCTTCTGTTGTCATTTTACGTAAAATAAAATGTTATTTTATCAAATCTGTCAAATAAAAAGAAGAATCCAATTCCTTTTTAGCAAACAATCCCATCTTCTATGTGCTCTTTGAACAGACTTTGCCGTAAAAGTATTAAGTCACAACATTGTTTGTATAGGTGAACACTGAACATTTTTACTTTACAGCTAAAAACATTTAGTCTAATTTTATATTTTATGCTCGCTTAATCCCCTTTCTCTGAAATCATCTTTTCTTTCACAGAATCTCATTTACACTCACAGCACTTTGACATGATTCTGCCACTATAGAAGATCACAAGTTAGATGCTGCAACATCATCTCTTAAGCTAATTGCTTTAACTTGTGCAAGTTAAGATTTGTGGTGTTCGTGGGACTAAAGGACCACAGTCGTCTGTGATTAGCTAAAATCCGTAAAAAAATTGAGACTCCCTCTAAAAACGGTTTTGGGGATGCAGCTGATCAACGCTGAGGAAAATGAATGGCGCTCCTGGACTGGCTGCTTTGCCAATGCTAGCCAGTAGCTTTGTCAAGTAGCATTGCACCTCCCACGCAACATTTTTTCCACTGAAAATTTGACATGTGCTCTATGAGAAACGTCCGTGACTAGACGAAAGTCCGAGAACAGTTTGGAGCTACGTTCTACCGGTCCATTGTATAATTCATTGACCATCCATGTGCATCACTTATGGTTTTATTGTCACTGATGAAAGCATTTAAACAGCTCTGTGTTACGGTCACAGGGTTTCTCTGCCGCTGTACCAGAGTTCCTCTGTTCGGAAATTATGAATCCCGCTGAACAACAGACATTTCAAATATAAATGCCCTCCTCATCTTTTATTTGAAGCAGATATAAAGAAAACATGCACTTCCCTTTCATTTCACAATCATGTGCTACCTGGGGGTGTTGTTGTTGGCTGGAGTAAGTCAGTGCATCTTTCAGTGGAGGTATCCTCTCCTTTATGCCCTGACGTTATTACTATTTAAATGCAAATACGTAAGTTTTTGTAGCTGTTTTGAACGTTGATTATCAGATAACACCGCCTGCTGCTCCTGTTTGTCATTGCTAAGCAAGACATTATTTCTGTAAATGCATGACATTCTTGAAATGATAGTCATTTCCACACAATGAAAAAAAACAACTACATTATATTGATATGCACTCAGGTTATATAAGTTGGTAATAACAACCCTCTTGTCTAAAGTGTCAATGTGTTGAAATGTCTTTAAAAGAAATCTATCTGCTGTCAACAGTTCACTCTTTCTCTGTGTGTGTTTTTCAGCAAACCCCCTGCTCATGAACTCATCCATGCAGCCGGATCTCACAGTGTCTCGTACATATACCAGCCCCATATGTTTCCAGGACTCCATTGACAAGGAGTTAATGGCCGAGCACTCACTCCTCGACCCGCTGCCAGATCTGAAGGCGAAAGGTTAGAAAGCTCAACTAGCAGTAGGAGATTTATTCTCCTTTCTTTGAATCTATTTCATTTTGTCTCTAAAGAAACTTTTCATCCATAACAAACTGATTCTCCAGTTCGTGTTCCCTGATATGTTAGTGCTAACATCAGTCCCTCCAGGAAGTTGCAGTCACAGCTATTAATGCAAATTCAGTCATCATTCAGACTTGCAATCATTGCAACTTTTCCTTAAATCTGACCAATCCCCTTAACGTATTTTGTATTTTGTTCTTTTCTGACCAATCACTGCAACCTGGGTGAATTTTAACCAATCCCTTTAGCCCTCTTCTCAACTCAACCTCCTGTTTCATGATGTGTCTAGAAAGCCAAACTTACAAGATGCTAAACAGTAACATTTGCTTCTTTTTTTTTTTTTTGCAGTAGCCATTTAGAAATTTTCTGTCTTGTTAACTTGATCAATATGTTTTGTTTTTTTGCACTTTGACAACTCTTTGTGACATGATTTTATTTGCATTAAGGGAGCTATTTCAAGAACGTACTTGTAAATTTTATTTTCACTTTAAATATTAACTATGTTGAAATTGTCAAAAGTCTTTCTTGCAGAGGTTATGTGCAACAATGTAAACTTTTTTGTCAACTGCCAGGTTATGGCAAAAGTAAAGTTTTAAAAACTTGCTACTTTTTGAAAAAGTAAGTAATTTTAGGCCGCAACAATCACAAAAAGAAAAATTTAATTAATTAAATCACAACATATTACAGAGAGACTGTAATATGCTTTTAGTGTATTTTACACTTGCATATTAAAAGAGCTTTATTTGTTGACACATGTTCAGCAAAAAATCAGAAATTACATGCTTTTGTTTGTTTTTTAATGACTCATTTAGACGAGCCGTACTACAAGTTTCATGGTCATACTTTATATTCTCCCCGCTGGGGATCTTCTGTGTTGAATAGACGTTACTAAATTTTCCTTTCTTGCAAATTTCTGAAAAGAAACGGTAAGATGAGTTGAGATTGAATAGGGAAATTATTTAAATCTTTGAAAGATGACAGCGTGCTCCTCTCAGGTGATGCCCGTCTCTAAACACGAAGCAGTCTGAGCACAGACTGTTCTCATTTGCGGTTCCCTGTTGGTGGAACGAGCTGCCAAATTCTATCAGAGCAAAGAGCCGTCTCTGATTCTTAATAAAACACACACACGCACGCACACCTCCTTTTCTTACACCTTTAACAGTAACACTTCTATCTCACACAGACTTTTTTTTTTTTCGTCCATCCTTTAAATAGATGAGCTTAACTGCACATAAAGGAGGTATGTTTCATCCTTTTTAACAAGTTCAAGCTAATTTCTTGAAGTTCTAAATATCTAAGAAAAGGAAGCACACTGCTTCAGCGCCACAGCTTCTGTTCTTTACAAGGTTTTAAAATTGCTTAGATGTAACCTTGAGCATACCAAATCACACAGCCGATTCCACTCAATGTCTGTGAAACAAAAAAAAAAAAACCCCGCTATGCTACGTGTGAAAAACTAACAACTTGTAGAAACTCCTTTAGCAGCAGTAAATTGGTGTGGCCATTTTCTGTAGGGTTTTATGTGAATTCATTCGTAACATTGCTTCAGATTTTTAGGTACTGCATGCAATTCTTTCTGCAAGGCCCTTAAGTTCTGATCAAGTTGAGATCTAGTACTTTGACTGGGCCATTGGAACACACTGATTCTACTTTTTTCTGTCGTTTTGTGGCAGAATTGCTTCTGTGTAGGAGATCATGTCTCTAAAGATGAATCAGCTGCTTGCCTTTAGAATAACTTAGTGTACAGAGGCGTTTATGACAGACTGAAGGTGCCCATTTTTAATAGTTAGTTTGTGTTGAAAAATGTGATTTGCTCTTCAGCAGTATAGTGTATTGCAGGTTAGGTTGACGTCAATTATTTGTTTGCGTACCTAAGATCTGAACCGCAATTTTTTATAGACGAGACATTCACTTGGAATTCCTTACACATGAGCTATACTTTGTAAAGCTTTTTTGATCCATAAGCAATAAGATTTTAAAAGCTAAGTCTGTGGAGTGCGAGATGAACCTGTTTGGGTTTTATGCAATATCTCTAAGCATAATACAACCTTACCTTTGGAATGTATTTCCTGGAATGGAAGACTATTGATGCTTCTCTAACTGTTCCTAATGTTTCTTGCCACAGAATGATGGACTTTTAATTGTTCAAAAACAGCCTTGTGACGCTTTATATAGGGAGATACAGTTGCTTTCATTAGTCTCTGCGCTATTTCTGTTACCAGCTGTGCTCTCTACTCTGTTTTTCATCCTACAGGCCCATAACTTATCTGTTTAGCCGTGTTTCTCTCCTAGATGAAACTAAAAGAGAAACTGCTGCTGTTAAAACACTTTCAGTTTCCGTGTCGTCTCCCAGCCCACAGTCCTTTGTGACGTTTCGCTCAGTAAAGCGTCCTGAAATGATATTTGTTGGGAATTGGTGCTGTGTAAACAAAATTTAATTCAACTGAATTACTTATGCCTTTGGTAAGACATATCAGTATTCTTCAGACCAGGATACAGCCAACAGGTCACCTTTTCCAGGGTAGACCTGACTGCTGATGTGTTAATCGTGTGCTTTCAGGAGCAGCATGTTCCTGGTATTTTGCCTCTTACCTCCTATGAAAGCAGTAAAGCTGGACTTTGATACTGACCGTTTCTTTCTTCTGGCCTAATATTATTTTCTGCAGACCTGAAGTCAATTTAAATAATGTTAGGACCTAATAATAACCAGACCGCTTTTATGATGCCCTGAGATTTAAAAGCGCAGAATTCTTCAATGATTGGCTTTCTATTTCCTGTGGCTGTTCCTTTGTCAGAACACAACATAACACACTACTGCTCTCTTTCTACCCAATCTCTTCTATTGAGACAATTTTAGAGGTCAGATTGAGCAGCGTGGCTCCACTCTGTCTTTGTCTTATGTGGGGTGTTACCTTTTTGCCGTTAGTGTAAACAAGTAGACATAAATTGCACTCCGCAACAGCAGAGGCACATAATGACCGAACAAGAAAACATGTGGTACCTGGCCCGGGAGCTCACACATCAAAACCGCTGCCCAGAAAACTGATATTAAAATACGTGACCTGCAATTTATTTCTCAAATACTTGCAATTTCATGACCCGCAGCAGCTCAGCCACAAGCATTTGGAAGTATCAGCTGGGGCAGGTTGAGAAACCTCGACTCTGCAGATAGAAATGCTTGACTGGTCACAAGTTGTATACCACCAAAAAAATAAAAAAATATCCCCAGTCATATATCAGCTTCATAAACCGTGGGTTTCACTGTCAGGCAATTTCTCTGTCTATAAAGACTTCTGACACAGGCGCTGACATTAGGGTCTTTTGTTTACATGGATAATTTATTTGCTCTCAGGCGATGGTAAATAGTAATTAGTTACATTTACTCAGCTACATTTACATAAGTAACAGTTTGGAAAAAAAGTACATCTAGGAGTGATTTTACTACAACTTTAACTTAAGCAGCATTATTATGGAGGAATGCTGCTCCTACTTAAGTAATTTAAAAAGACGTTTTAGTTTTAGTCCTGAAAATACCAGTTTGAGCATTATGTTGGATTTTTGTACAATGGCTGCCAGGCGCAAACAAGCAGCCAACAGCAGAATGTGCTGCAAACAAGAAATTTTGCCATTAGAAAAAAAATAGAAGCAAAAACCTACATTCAACAAGACAAATGCAAACCAAAAAAAATGCTGCAATCACAGATAAAATCACAGGAAATGGAAACAAAAGGGAAAATACCCACACATGGCAAAAACAGAAAGTAAGAAATGCTGCAAATAAAATTCACAAAACAGAAGTGCTTCATGTCACTAGGGGGAGTCTGGAGTAGACACTATTATTTATGTGTTTATTTTGGTGCTGTATAATATTAGAAAAGACTACGTCATTAAAAAACACAAGTATAACACACCTTTTCATCCTTTCTCCATCTTTCTTTTGGACATCGAAGAAATCAATCCTGAGGGCGTAGTGATTGACTCCCCCTGCTGGTCTGGAGCTCTTCCGTTCAATGGACCGACGTTTTAAATATATTTAAATATATTTAGAGTTAGATGCTTAAAAAATAATTTGGGCTTTCAGATAAAGATCCATTGACACTATTAAATAAAAATAATTGATATTGACCTCATCGGTAACTTCAGTGATGTCAAAAGAAAAGTATAAAACAAGACTAAGAACAAAACAGATGTGGATGACTGACGAGTTGACAGAGTTTTTCTGTCTTGCAAAGTTGCTCGGAGCAACATCCTATATCAGAAAACCACAACATGGCCGATCTTGAACAACTGCCCTATTTTCCATGGATTTGTGCCACCAGCAACAACAGCGGCTGAGAAACTGAAGCAGCTGTCACACTCTTTTAAATCTCCTACCTTATGTTGACATGAATAACATAGATGTGTTGCGTGTCTGTAAATGTTAAGAAATGAATTTCACTTTGCGAAACATCAAGTCCTGTCACATCTGTGGAGTGTGTGTGACATGCATTTTACTTAGGGCCCGGTTAGTTTGGAAAGCTTTTCTTACACAATGAATACAATACTAATTTAAAAAGCACATTTGTTTGACAATCTGAAGCGTATTAGTTTGACACAAGACAGAAAAGCAGCAACTGCTAAATGCTGAAAACTTAGACGTGACGGATGTAAAAATCACCTTTTACATAGAGTCTACCGTGTAAAGACTCTACTTTGCTGATTCTTTGGATGCAAAGTGATGCTCTTGCCTCAGGCTCGTTGTTTCAGCTGGAGGCAAAATCCTTGGCAGAGGCAGGCTTGCTGCACTTTCGGTTGCTCTTTCAGGATTAGCTTTGGTGAACAGTCAGAGGGCGAATCGCTTTACTATGAGCGTGTCATAAATGTAAACAAAGCTGCTTACTGAGCGCCGCTTGTCTTTTGTTTGGGCTGAACAGCTGTACCGACGAGACGTCAGAGTTCATAAGTTTACAGAAAGCGAATTTCAAAGCGTTCATTGTTTCCGCAGGGGCAACGGAAAGGGCAGAGTACCACGTCATGTCCCACCCTCAGACATTTCCACGGGGCTTGGCTCCAGACTACAGAGGGGTTGCAGTAGGGACAACGCTGGGCAGGAGAGGCAAAAACCTTTTCACTCCGCGGGTCTTTCAGACGCTCAGCAGGCCTCTACACAAAGCAACGGCGGTGTTTGGCCATGCTGGAGGCAGGCTGGTGTTGCCCAACACAGGTGAGCCAACTGTGAGGCAATTTGATTTGATGCGACCCTCCTGGGAATGTAAACTCGGGTTTCTTTAATGTGAAGGTGGCAGAAGATTTTTTTGTTTGTCATTTACAAACCACCATCTTCAAATTTTTCAATTTGCAAAATGACGGTGGTTTTTATGTTAAAATCTAACACAATACAGTGGATAACAGTAAAATGGAAGGAAAATTATGCCTGGTTTTTAAGTTTTGTTTTTTTTAATGTGAAAATCTAAAAAGTGTGATTTTTATATTGAGCTCATATGAATCAATAGATGTCAAGTTGACCAATTTGCTGTCTAAAAACACAAGATGTGGAATATTTATATGTCGTAGAGCACCTCTGGATAGATGCAAACTACATCTCGTTGCTTGTACTTGTGACAGTGCAATGACAGTAAAGTTGAATTCTATTCTATTCTATTCTATTTTGATTGGGAAGCTGGAATCGAGTTCAATAACTTTCTATAGACATTTTCTGAAATTCTCATAAAAATGTAAGTCTGCTATGAATTGGCCATTCTGGTGCATGAATATGCTATGACTGAATGTCTAGCATTTGTTTCTTGTTTAAAAATGACCATCCACCCCATTCTCAAGTCTTTTGTAGCTTCTAACAGGTTTTCCTCCAGTATTTACTCTATATTTAGCTCTATCCATATAAACGCTGTTCAGCTTTCATGTCCCAGCTGATAAAAAGCATCAGCTCAACAGGTATGGATTTCTATTAATTGTGATAATTTTCCACTTAGAAACATGCCATTTAAAATTAGGATATTACATCACATCAATAAAAAAAACTATCTTTACAAAACAAAAAAATGTATGTTTAGTTCCTGCTTAAAGGTTTTTAGTTTTAAAATGTACTTCTAATCTGACAAATGACACTCATTGGGACAAATATTAAAATTTATTTGACCACTTTTCCTTCCACTCTTTCATCCTCTTCCATAAAATCAAATAAAATACATTAAGGTATTTTTTGTAACTACATCAGTCTTATGCTGTATATAGAACATCTTTAGCTAAATATATATTAATTACTGCCTTTAATTCAGTACTTGAAAGCATATAATTAACACTGCAAAGAAATGTGTGTACTTTTACGTAGTTGTGGCAAACATTCATCGTTCTTTTCCTCCACTCCCCAGACTGGTAGCAATTGTTTACAATACCAAACAACGACGCTGCTAACGCTTTTTGCGAGGACGCATTTAAGAAAGATGCAGCGTGTAAGTGTGTCTGCTTGCGACAAAGGCGGTCTTGGCAGCATTGGGTTTCACAAGGCCTCCGAGACTCTCTTCTGTCACCCTTTTCTGGGGCCGTCACCCCGCTAGCTGTCACCCTCGGTAAAGAGGCCTGACAGCTGAGCAGGTGTGTGCCACGTGTGTGCACGGCCGGCTGCCTGCTGATCAGCTCTCGCGTGCCTTTTTTCTCCGCAGGTATCAGTCTGCTGGTGCCTCATGGGGGGATCGCGGAAGACACTACCTGGGAAATGTACATGAGCATCAACCAGGAGGACAGCAGGTGAGGGACTCTCACAGAGGCGGCGCCGTCTGCCTCTCAGGCTGCTCTCTTTTAATCTCTCAGCCCTTCCCCATGCATATCTCATCCATCTTGCCGTGACACCGTCACGTTGTCTCGTTGCCAAACAAGCGCCTGGAACATACAAAGGCGACAACACACACGCTCTCTTAAGAAGCACACAAAGTGATACACAATGTACATATTCTCGCTTACAGATGCACATGTTCTCGCTCGGCTTGCCTTCTTTTGTCATCTTGCCGACACCACAGGGGGAGGATGTGATGTGTCATAAATACATTGGAAGCCGTAGACGTATTGCATTACTGCCCTAAGCAACTCTCTCAGCGGAGGAAAACACACTTCATGACTACGGTAGTCTGTTTTCTATTTGCAGATATAGCTGTGACAGTATCTCTTTCCATCTTGACTGGTAAGAGATGCGAGCGCTGTGAACTCTGCAGTGTGAAGGCGATAAATGGTGTTTGGTCAGATGGACAGAGATTGGGTATGATGTGCTTCAGAATGCAGATGCAGCAGGAGAATGTAAGATTTTCACCAATTTGCGACTCGGGGGAGAAAACGTCACGATAAGTAAGACCTGGTGGAGAAAGATCACAAACACAGACATCAACCATATTAGGCACATCTGTTTAATTACTTGTTAATACAAATAAAAGATCAAGCAGGCAGTAGCTACCCAATATGTTAATGTATCTAGTTGTGGTGAAGACAACTTGCTAAAGTCAAAAAGGGGAAGATAATAGATTTACAGTGGATCCCCTGGTAGTAGCTAATAGGTGATAATGTAACACTGCGATGTGAGTTAAATCTGTGTTACCATAAAATAAGAGGTCGTGGGTGGAAAAAGAGTAAAACACTGAGAGGGAATAGCATAGCTGTCCAGACTTTTATTCAACCTCCATTTCAACAGAACAGAACCCGTCTCGGGCACTCCTAAAAAAAACCAACGAAGAAGAAAGAAACGGCTCCTCTTAAAGGCACAGCACAATTCCTTAGCTATGGATCAACTGTAGTAAGTAACTGATCTTGTATGTAACCACATTAATTCAAAAGGAAAAATAAATCATCTTACACTTAAGATCCACAAATACTTGATACCCCCTTTAATAGCACCTAAAACTGCTTTTAGTAACAGCTCACACATCAAATATACCTTTATATGAATTAATATAGACAGTATATTAATGCTGTCTATATTTATATGGACACTATTAATACTGTCTATTTATATAAACACTATTAATACTGTCTGTTTATATAGACACTATTAATACGGTCTATATTTATATAAACACTATTAATACTGTCTATTTATATAAACACTATTAATACTGTCTATTTATATAAACACTATTAATACTGTCTGTTTATATAGACACTATTAATACGGTCTATATTTATATAAACACTATTAATACTGTCTATTTATATAAACACTATTAATACTGTCTATTTATATAAACACTATTAATACTGTCTGTTTATATAGACACTATTAATACGGTCTATATTTATATAAACACTATTAATACTGTCTATTTATATAAATACTATTAATACTGTCTGTTTATATAGACACTATTAATACTGTCTATGTTTATATAAACACTATTAATACTGTCTGTGTTTATATAAACACTATTAATACTGTCTGTGTTTATATAGACACTATTAATACTGTCTGTGTTTATATAGACACTATTAATACGGTCTATATTTATATAGACACTATTAATACTGTCTGTGTTTATATAGACACTATTAATACTGTCTGTGTTTATATAGACACTATTAATACGGTCTATATTTATATAGACGCTATTAATACTGTCTATGTTTATATAGACACTATTAATATGGTCTATATTTATATAGACACTATTAATACTGTCTACTGTATATAAACATAGACACTATTAATACTGTCTATGTTTATATAGACACTATTAATACTGTCTATATTTATATAGACACTATTAATACTGTCTACTGTATATAAACATAGACACTATTAATACTGTCTATGTTTATATAGACACTATTAATACGGTCTATATTTATATAGACACTATTAATACTGTCTGTTTATATAGACACTATTAATACTGTCTACTGTATATAAACATAGACACTATTAATACTGTCTATATTTATATAGACACTATTAATACTGTCTGTTTATATAGACACTATTAATACGGTCTATATTTATATAGACACTATTAATACTGTCTATGTTTATATAGACACTATTAATACTGTCTACTGTATATAAACATAGACACTATTAATACTGTCTATGTTTATATAGACACTATTAATACTGTCTATGTTTATATAGACACTATTAATACTGTCTACTGTATATAAACATAGACACTATTAATACTGTCTATGTTTATATAGACACTATTAATACTGTCTACTGTATATAAACATAGACACTATTAATACGGTCTATATTTATATAGACACTATTAATACTGTCTATGTTTATATACAGTAGACAGTATTAATATACTGGAAGATAGCTAACATTCAACATCTTCCTTATTTCTGCTTTTGGGGGGTACAGACTATCAGTGCCCAGAACAAAATAAATGCAGCTCCTGGATTGGCTGTCGGCCAATAACATCTCTAGTAGCATTGAGGCTAGGTATTTCAGCGTCCCAAATTTCATTTTCTTTCAAAGATTTTAAGAGAAAACCACAAATACTCAACCCCAAATAGGCGTGGATTTAACTATAAGTGATTACAAATGTGGTATGGCCGTGTCCTAAGATTTGCAGAGTATGGTCTTCAAATATTCAGTGAGTGTCAGTTGTGTGGATGAAATGCCTTGTTGATTTCAGAGGTCAAAGGGAAGTAGGAAACTAGATTTCAGATGATAGAAAGTAGTTTAAGTAGTTTAAGTAACCACTTGTCACCCAATACTGTCTCTGAATGCACAACTTCTCAAACATTCAAGGACACTGACTGAAGAAGAGGAAGAGATACAATCTACACTTATTTGACAAATTTGGACAATGTCAGATTGGATTACACATCTTAAAGAGTATTGATGTCAGCTGAGATATTTAAATGGTACAATCAGAATTTGGTGTAAATGAAATCAAAGAATGGATCACTAATGCTGTGTGTCAAGGGTTCAGTCTGGCGGTGGTGGGGTAATGGTGTGGGGGATTTTTTTCTTGTCCTTATTCAGACAATAAAGAGGCCGTAACAACAGACACGGGGTTGCTCATGGATGATTAAGAAGCCCCTTTATTGTCTGAACACCACAACCTACCATTGATTGGCCATTATCTGATGGCTACTTGATGACAGAATGAAAGCTTGACACAACTTTGTTTTACTGTGACCATGAGGCACCACTTGGTGTAGTTCCCCAAAAAAATCTATTGAAGCACAGCCAGGTTTGTTCAAAAATCTCTATGGATATGAACATTTTTGCAAGGCGCTGTGTCTAACACGTCTGATTGCTTGGCAACAGACCCTCAGAAGACATCTTACAAGCAGAAGTCAGTCTTATGACATGTTTCTGATTTAAAGCAGCCACTATCAAGATGTCAGCATGTCTGTGCGAACCATTTCTCACAAGATGTTATCACACGGACATGAGTATCTGCTTGTGCTTCTGAATGTGATTTGATTTCCAAAGTGAACCCAAATAGCAGTGGGCAGAGAAGTGACATTTGGCTCCATCTGAAATTCAGCCGTCATCTCGCTGCAGTTCCGCACACCCATTAGGTGCCTGGGGTCACAGGGGAGAGGAAACACATCCAAGGTCGAATAGATGCTGTGGCTCAGAGCACAGTTAGCGGGCTCGTTGCACACTTCTGTGCCTTAAGTCGCTCCCGTTCAGCCAAACTGTTGCCCTCCAAGCTGCTGCTTTGCTCTGATAAGCCTGATGCTGTTTACTTCTCTGGCTGTCATTTAAGTAGCTGCAGGATCCGTGCACCGCTGAGCTGTCAGTCACAGCCTATCTTCTGACAGCCGCACAGTCCAGGGGAGAAATTGGATCCTTTCTTCCCATTCAAACCTCGGTCATCTACATAAGACGTTGTTTTTCTTCTCAAAGAATAGGAATCGATCAGCTCCGGCTCAGTTTCAGGTGCTCAAAGGAGCTTCCCCATGTCCTCCAGGCATCAAGAAGCTATTTTTTTTCTTCTTCTTCTGTGTGTGAACTTTCTGAGCTCAGCAGGGGACATAAGGTTGCTGAAGGACGAAATCATGGCGTGTGGCAAAACGCGTCTAATATGATACGGCTCACAAAAGTGGATAAGTCGAGGGGTGCCTTTCTTGGTTGTGCACATAGAGAGAGTCTGTAGTGTCAAAACTTGGAATAAACCTGTCTCCGATTGGTTCCATCTGAGTCTTTGGCTGGAGGTTGTTTTAAGCGAGTTTTACGAAGTTTCTTTGCTAAAACTTTCCTTTTACAGCTGAACCCTAAAGTATACCTTCAGATTTTCTCGTAGGCTTCCCAGTGCAACATAATGGCCGCCTCCAACTCACATAAAGAGAAGAACTAAAGAGAGTTGTATTTTTTCTTTCCCGAATCACCTGAATGAAAGAGTCGTGAATATTTAATAAGTCCCTAAGCACTGCATTTGTTTTCTCTATGCTCACAGAGAATTATCTATCTGATTAGCGTCCCGTTCCCCTCACCCTCCATGTTCTTCAGTTTATCAGCGAATTTGTCTCTTTGGGACTGTGGAGCTTTTGGCTGAAAATCTCCCTTTCCTTCTGCTAATGAGGGCAGCTGCAATTGGGCAGCGGCAGTGAGTGATCGAAACACAGCAAAGCTGTAAAAATAATCAATTAAAAGTGATTAAAAAACTTAGCAGAGCTGAGATTAGGCACAGGGGCATGATGGTGATTCTCTCCAGGGCTGTCACTACATCTTTTACTGCGTGCATTATCATAAGAGCCTTTGCTCATTTAAACATATTGATTTCTCCAGATTGAATTCCCTTTTTTCACCTTGAGATGTTCCCAGACTGAGAGGCCAGGCCACATGTTCTAAAAATAAGAGTGCTTTACAAAAGGCTTCAAAGTAAGAAACATTTATTGAAAATGTCCTCATTGTGGTACAAAAATACTTAAAGCTGAAGTTAAATCAGAGACATTGTTGTTAAATCTTATCTCCACTGTTAACCAGTTTAGATTAAATCAGCATATCTTAATCTGGCCACTACAACACGTTTCCTTTAAGTGAAAAGTATCGACTAAATTAGGCCTTTAGTCATTACAACTACAGTTTTTACTGTAATTTCTTGGACTTTAAGTAAACAACCAACCAAAAACTAGTGCATAATTGGGGATGAAAAGAAAAAACTGGGCATTCTTACAAAGGAAGTTAGTTATTTACTTTTATTTTTAGTTATTTTACCTCAGAATGGCCAACTTTCTGTTATTAATATCTCGATTTGATCCAGAAATCTATAAATGTTCCCTCTGTCCTCCACGTATTTTCAGCCGTACATTTATTTGAGTAATTCTTTTGGAGGTTAAAAAAGGTACAAGAGTGGTTTTACTGCACTGTACTTTTTTTTACTTTTGCTAATAGTAATGAACTATTGCTACTCTTACTTGATTAAATTGATTGTGCATTTAAAGAAATAGACTTCAGAGATGAGAAACATTAGATTACTAGATTATTGTAACATATACTAATGTTTATGCAAATCTGAGCGTAATTACTCAGCATTTTCTATAAGTCACTGTTTACATCATAAGCTTATTGTATTAATAAGCCAAGTGTGTTTATGTATTTATGTCAAATTAAATGCTTGTTTACTGTTACCCCCCCAACATAAGCCATTGCCTCCCCAGCAGCATTCCTCTCTGTACACATTCCACCATTTTCAAACGTTTATTCATAAAGGAAATAGAGCACAAGTTATAATTTGCCCTCCATTTTACAATATTATGTCATTTTCTGTTGGTCTTTCATATTCTCCATATGAAAAAAAATCACTGCATTTTGTGGCTATGGAACTACAAAGTGTAATAAATGTAGCTGGTATGAAAACTTTCTGTGAGACATTGTATATGTGGTGCTGGTCTCCACCAAACAACTAAAAGGCTTATTTCACATTAAGGCACTATTAAAAGAGAAAATATTGCTGTAAAATAATTAGTGTTTGCTTATATGAAACAGTCCGAAGCTTTTCATGGTTCAAATGGAAGCTGCACTCAATCTGTTACGTTTTTTATTAACTCGTTGTTTCCTGCGTAAAACACACAGCGTTATCATACAGCGGTCTCGTGTTCGGCATTAACATTTGACAAGTTAGTAATAAAATGGAAGTGCTGTCAGCAGTTTTCACGGGGACTATTTGTTTGATAGAAAGGGCTGTCACACCACAGCTGTTCACATCCTGTTCTGTGGATTAAATCCAGACTCACAGAGGCAGGAGAAGGATTTTTTTTCTTTCTTTTTTTCCCCCATTTGCCTCCACTGACAACTTGCCTGGTCCAATACAGACTGTGAGAAGTGTTCGCTTTAATTAAGGTCCCAATTCATAAGCCCATAAGCGTTGTAGCTTTATTTCAGGACATGATAGATAACGTGTAAGGCATTGTCAGCAACACGTTTGACAAACTGCATCCTGCGAGGTTTTGTTTTATGCAGAAACGCAGCATGATGTTCATCTGCACACGAGACCGTACTTAATCAGCAACTGAAATTGTAACCAACAATGACTGCAGTGATAGCTCTTTGTTCCCATAACCACAATCAGGGATGCTAAAGAATCATCTTTAATCTTTGTTCACAGACAGTCTGGCTAATTACCATAGTCTCAGCAGCAGGTAACCTTGGTTTCTTCTGAGCTGGGGGCTGATTAGCACAAAAGTGCAGCTGTACGGACAAGGTGCCGCCTGACTGAAAGTGTGAAATTACATTTGGACTGCAATTCTTTTCATTTTCTACTGTTGATTGGTAACAGCATAATGAGAAACAAAGCTTCTCACAGCACTCTGAATCAGAAGAATAACGCTGGTTAAAAAGTCCGAAAGCAAAACATGTTATCTAGTCTACGGGTAACATCTGCACAGCTGCCAGCAGAACTGTATCATTTTGATTCAGATCTTCAAAAATATAATAAATTAGTTACTCAAAAATTATCCATCTGTTAAAAGTTGAATAGTTTTCATAACTCCTTCAGTTTGCATGTTTTAAAGAAGAGCACCCAGACATAGAATGATGAAAGTTGTTGAAGGTGAATGCAAATGAGAGGAGATTTGGTGTTATATTAAAGCACTTGAATTTGAAAATAACAAGCATTATCCATACGAGGGAGTATGCATTGCTTCTTTTATAACTTTCATTTAATTTTCAATCATTTTCCAGCTGATATTCAGCTCTGGAAAAAATGAGGACACCACCGCACTGAACCCCGTTGAGAACCTCCCGGTTATTCCATCAAATATTGATTTCTGAACTCTTCCTGAGTTACAACATTAGTATTGTTGTTTATAAGTGAATATGAACTTGTTCTCTTTGCATTATTTTGAGGTTTGAAAGCAGTGCATCTTTTTTGTTATTATTTTTGTTAATGTTTTGCAGAGTTGTATATTTCTAAACAACATCATAATTTCTCCATGCATTTTTTTCTTGTTTCCTATGTTTTGTCTTCTTGCGTTGGGTATGTAAACAACCATTTTAAGTGAATGTAAAGATAAAAATATGGTGTTTTTTCTGAAACATCAACTGCTGTCCCAACATTTATATATATTGATGCATTCGTGTTTTATAGATTGTGTGTTGACATCAGTAGATCACAGTTTAGACTATGTTACTTATTTCTTGTGTCTCAGTTCCTTTTCCCTGTTTTTCATATTTAATTGAACATGGCCTTCCTGGAATGAAAGTTAAATGTTTCATATATTTTCTATTAATGCCCCCAATCCTTAATAACTGCTGGTCAAATTAATCAAAAAGGACAGGCTGTTGTCAGCTGCAGCCACTTCGAGCATTAGGAAACCTATGATGATTTAATCGTAAAAGTACAGATAGAGCTTCTGCATAATGTAATATGAGATTAAGTGATGTTTTAAATAAGATGTCTTAGGCAAAAAATATCTTGGGTCACTATTTTAGGAAGGTGACTTTATGTCCGTAAACATAAAGCCTTGGCAGGCTGACTGAGCTGCAGATCAGAATTGTGTATGGTTCAATATTGGTTGTATAAAAGGGTGAGGCAGGAGTGTTGTCGATATTACTTAAGGCTGCACATCTTCCTACAACTTAAAACGCAAGACAAATGGAGAATGGAGTGGTGGCGGTTTCAGAATAATTACTGAACACTAATATTAGTTTAAATGTGCACTGGGTGATAGATTAAAAACGTACAATCACAACCTATAAGCATGATGCTTTCCGTTAGTCCCTGCTGGTGTACGATTTGACACACACTCCACATTTGTGATGCATCTCTGCGCTCACGTTAGGGTCCGTTCATGCCACAGTTATATTAATGATGCCGAGAAACACCCATGCTGCTGCAGCGACAACAGCACCAGCGTTGTGCCCTGCGTACGTGAGGTATCCAGCCAGGCCAGCTGCATGACTGATGGTGGTCCCATCGATTGCTCTCAGTCTTTAGGGCTTCCAGCCAAGTTTGGGCCCCTGGCCAAGAGCAGCTTGGCCCGGCTAATCTGTCACCAGGCTGGCCGGAGCAGCCTTCATAAGCTCCATCGACCCACAAAGCTTACACACTCCGGTCTAAAGTCTGTCCTTCCCACCCTCACTGTCCATTAGTCTTGGTGCTTTAATCTTCCTCTATCTGTGTGTCTGCGCGTCAGCTAGTCAGCGATTGATTCATTATGGTTGTCCAGGGATTTGAGTTTACGGTGTTCATGTGTAAGTTTTACACTCCAAGTCCTAATTACACAGAGACCAGTAGGTAAAGATGTACAGTGCCTTGTGAAAGCGTTCAGCTACGGTGTTTCACATTTTGTCGTATTACAACCTTAAACAATTTTATGTATTTTATTGGGACGTTGCGTTAGAGAACGTTAGAGGACAAAGGAAGGAAATTGATATCCAGTTTACAAAACTGGGTACAAAGTCAATAGTCAACACTTTGTTGGTAGAGAAACCATGTCTCTACCGCCTTTGGACATCTAGAGACTGAAGTGTTTGTTCATTCATCTTTCATTCATTCATCTGTGAACATCAATTTTCAAGTCTTGCCACGGATTCTCCATTGAATTTAGGTTTTGACTCTGACTTGGTCACTTCTGCTGTAGCTCCAACTGTTCTATTGTCGCTAGCTTCCTGTTTCAAGTCATTTGAACCCAAATAGGTTTGTTCTTGTATTTAACTCCTTCTGTCTTTCCATCAACTCTGACCAGCTTAATTGTCCTTGTTGGGTAAAAGCAGCCTGAATAATAGAATCCCCTAAATATAACGAAAGACAGGAAAAAAAGGAGCGCTCCAGCTGAGATTACATTTAGCCACCTAAAGATATCTTTTATGACGGCTTCATTTTGAATAAGATCTGAAACTGAAATAAAATCTATTTTAGCTCAAAAGAAGTTTGTAATAATTTACATAGCTTTAATAATTAAAACCTGTAAGATGTGTCTCCTAGGAACAGCAACCATGCACACACATGCTGGAGCTGCAGTGGCGCCTCTGCGCTATTCAAACCCAACATCGGTGAATGATCAACAATCCTTGGCACCCGTGATCCTTTTGATCTTAAAACATAAAAGCTGAAAAGATATTCTTACTTCATTGATTACACGTTTCTTTAAAAGGCTTTACTCTGGGGCGTGCCGTGGTGGTGTAGTGGTTAGCGCGACCCATATTTGGAGGCCTTGAGTCCTTGACGCGGCCGTCGCGGGTTCGACTCCCGGACCCGACGATATTTGCCGCATGTCTTCCCCCCTGTCCTTCCCTGTTTCCTGTCAGCCTACTGTCATATAAAGGACACTAGAGCCCACAAAAGACCCCTTGGAGGGGTAAAAAAAGAGGCTTTACTCTTTCTCGTTATCTGTGGAGATGCCGAAAGGGGAACGCCATGCTTCCTTTAATTTAACTTTTCCACTAAGGTTGATGGATTTTTTTCAGTGTACTTAAAGGCAAACTGTTCAAAACTGTGATATTTGGCATAGGTGGCTGGGTTTAAATGTTACAGAAATTATGGTGTGTAATTTTAATGTAACAGAAAATATAAACTACAGAGGAGGATAAAACAAATCTCCCAATTAAAGACAATGGACAAAGATCTTCATGCTTTCATCACCTTATTTGGATTATTGTAAACATTTGAATGCTGTTCTTTACCTTGTGCCCATGCACAACTTTACAAAATATTAAGCTGTGGCCTTATTTACTTATCCCTAGGTTTCCATTTTTGTTAGGAATGGTCCCATATCTTTTTCTTTTTTAGTTAAAATGTTTCCAAATCTTTTTTTTTAGGCACTTCTTGTTTAAAATGTCTTATTTACCACACACAGTGACTGAACTAATGCAGCAAATTTGTTCAGAAAATGCATAAAACTGTTATTATATTTTACATGTGTGCAGCACTGTGCCGGAGGACGGGGCAGAGATCTTTTTGAGTCCTGCCGTCACATACGGCCCGCCAGGCCTCGACCTGTCCTGTCCAATAGCCATGACTATAGCACACTGTGCAGAAGTCGCTGCTGACAACTGGACCATCAGGTTAAAAAGACAAATCCAGGACAAGTGGGAGGTGAGAGAACTCGTTTTATCTTCAATTAAAAGTAAGCAGATTGAGTTTTTTTCCCCATAACTTCGACACTGAATGCCAAAGTATGCGCACGAAACTTTTAAAAGGGGAATATTATGTATTTTCCAGGTACATTGTGTCATTTTATTACACACTCAAGTAACTGTTGCCTTCACTTGTTCATAATCAATTCTATATCAATTTTATATCTACCGACACCAAACCTCAATTTGGTGTCGCAATTTGATTCCTTGAAATTAGCCTCTGTCATTTTAAGAAACTTCTGCTCTATCCAAAACTCTGCCTTCCATACGTCATCACAACAAAGCTCCTCATTACGCTGTTTACGATGTTTCTTAGGAGTGTTTAACTGAAAAATAGTTCACATGCTATAATGTTATGATTTTATAACATTATAACATGATGTAAATATAAACAACATTTAATATATTTATTATATTTCAGCTGATAGTTATTTTAAGTCTAGTACAATTAAAAATATAGTAATTAAAACTGTATCTCATACTATTTAACATCCAAAAGTCTTGTTAGAATAAATGGTAGTAGTAGCTTTTTAGTAAGGATACAAATTCTCTTTTTTCTTAACTTGAATAAATGTATCTGCTTTACAATTAATTCGTTTTTAATCTCCGAGTAATAAGTGCAAAAGAATAAAAAATTCTGTAAATGATAGATTAAAACAGGAGAATTATTTTGTTTTAGGTTTTAATAAAAAAAAGTATCTCACCTAGCTGCCAGGATATTTAAAACAAAAAACAACAATTTAACAAACAGAATTAAATATTCGAAACACTTATAAGGCTAAATTGGACATCTCTGTCTCAAAGCCGTCCATGAGTAGGCAAAAACCAAAAGAAATAAAAAATTGTGAAGTGCACCTTTTAAAAGATTCAGGACCTCCCTTCCCTCGATGCATTAGAGTGTTATTTCCGTGATTTTTTTCTCACATCTAGCTCTTTTAATAAAATAATAGCTGTAAAAAAGTCCTTCAACTCTGCCCTTTGGAGTAGCAGCCTATCACCATCGCACAAGAGCACTTAGACACCTGCATTCGCTTCCACGCAGTCACCATTCTTCTCCTCGTGTTTTCTCTGCTCTTTTAATGTTTAAGTAACCTCATCGAAAGCCTTGGGAGACCTCATCAGGTCACAGTGACCTCACAGCCAGACTCTCCCTGAACTGTGCAGGGGGAGGGTGGGATGGGTGGGATGGATCTGTGACTTTGCCTACCTGGTCCTTTCACTCGGCGTGACATTTACACAGATGTAATTTGCCACAAGATGTGTTGCACAAAGAGGAAGCTATCAAAATACCCATCGCTGATGGGAGCTATATGCCGACGTAGAACGGGAAGGGGGCGAGGTCGGACGCGGACAGGAAGACGGAGGTTAAGACGGGGAATATATTTTCCGAATGTAGCACCGTGGCCCATCTCTGTCATGGAGAATTAATGAGGCTTTTATCTCAGGAAGGGTGCTCACTCAAATCCTAATCTCTAAATTAGTGATATAATGAAAGATGAAGGTCTCTTTCCCATTCTGTCCTCTCTTTCCTTTGCCCTCACTTTTCTCTTTCACCCCGTCTGCCTCTAAGCGCCATTCCCATTTAAGCTTCCACTTTTTTTTGTTTTTACACTTGTTTGACTCCATCATTTCTCCTCCAGCTGCTGCCGCCTGGTGGGGGGGTGAGCTATATCATAGATATCCGTCATGTATGCCGCTTCCCTAATGGCCCGGTTTGAAGCAGCTGTAGGCCACAAAATCACTCGGCTTTTCTTTACACGGCCATATGCAGAGGGGGCCGCCGGGTCGCAGGTACGTTAGGAGGTGATTCAGGGAGAACTTAGCACATGATGAGGAGCAATTGGCCACTGGAAACAACTGCCCCCTGCTAATCCGTTGTGTCAGTGTTACCAGTTCCCCCATCTGTTAAGAGAGATGCCTCATTATTCATTTGCCCATTTTTTTCCCCATACAGCTTCTTATCCGAAGTTTTCTGGGAGGTTTCCTAGGGAATGATCTGTAAATTACACTAATAATATCGCTCATATTCCACATTTAAATGGTTTAGAGCAAAAAATAAAAACGCACACGTTGAGAAAGCATACCGATGCTGATACAATGCCCTGCAAGAGGTAGAACGTTAAACTCCATCCATTTTTGTATCACCTCTGACCAGCTAGCTTGCATGCCTCTGCTGAAGAGAAGCGTCCCCACATCATATTGCTGTCGCCACCATGTTTCGCTGAAGGGATAATGTGTTCAGAGCATGTAGGCCAAAAACTTCAAGTTATATCTCACTTGACCAGAAGGTTGTTAAAGAGCTGATAGAGGAGCAACAATGCTATGACTTCCTGAAGGCAGAGTTTCAGAAAGTTCAAAAGTGTCTTAAAGAGACAGAGGCCCAATTTCAAGTCAATAAATTAGGAAGTTGTTTATTTTAAGTCATCTTTGATATACTCAGCATTTTTATAACAACTGATGGTAAGATACTTATTTGATTGTGCTATAAAATGGCAACAGTAAAGTTACAAAATGTGGATAAAAAAAAGTCATTTGTCAAAGGTAAGTAATTTGCTTAAGTAATCAAATGACTTGCAAAAAAATTCTCACGATTAAATTAGCTTATTTTTCTCTCCCACCAAAGGAAGTGATGTCAGTGGATGAGGAGAGCACGTCCTGCTACTGTCTGCTGGAGGCTCAGACGTGCCATGTGCTGTTGGAGCAGCCGGGTCGTTACGCGCTGGTGGGGGAGGCGCTGAACCAGGAGGCCGGCAAGCGACTGAGGCTAGCCGTCTTTGGCAGTCCAGACCTAAGCAACTCGCTGGGCTTCACCCTCAGGGTGTACTGTGTGGACGACACTCCCTACGCCTTTCAGGTATCAGGGAAGAAATATAACATATAAAAGTTTTTTTTTTAATTCCATACTGATTTCGTAAAATCTATATGTGAAGAATGGAGAAACTTGTTTTCATATTTTGTATGTTTTTTTGCAAAAGAATTAAGGTTGAATATATGAAAAGTCCATTGATATTAGCGTGGAAGCTAGCTACAGTGAAGTTATGCTGTGTGTCGCCTTACAATGTGTTGTGTTCTTTTATCTTTTACTTTATGTTTAGCGTTTCAGGTTAAAACAGAAATAATTGGCTTACATGTCTCAGCAACTAAATATAAATAAACTAAGCTTACACTTCCGTTCCACACCAATTATCACCTAACATTTTCATTTTGGCCTTGGGCAGCTCATTCACATGCATCAAAATACTTCTTACTGTTTCTGTTCTCATAAAACTTGAGTGTATCATAAAGCTGATATCATTAACATATTTTCCTGCTTTAGTTGTCAGAAAGAAAATGGAGTCAAACACCAGGATCCTGCAAAGACAGATATATATATATGAATGACAACCAGACTGCAGTTGTTTGTTTTTCCTTTTTGTGAACTGGCATACATCTAAAAATGTCTAAAGACATAAGGTGAATTTTGTGAAAAATTATTTCACCTCTATGGAACATGAGTGTTACTTTGATGCATCTTTGAATAGTGACTAAGCTGAATCAGTAGGAAATGGTTGCATTGTTTTGCCTTCATGTGAATGTTTTTTTTTTTTACAACTTATTTATTCCCAGATGAAATGTCAGAGCTTTATATGCAGATGAGCGCTCCTTATTGGTCAGTGAATTAATCAGAAAGTAGATCGCAATATTGTTTGTTGAAGCCAATTCAAGGTTTAAACCTTCCAAAATTAGTAAATTCTTTGTGGAGACTGAGCACCTGCATAAAGTAATGTGATATTAAACATTGAGTCATTACTGAGTCATTTAAATAACGTTTGCATAACCTTTGCATGAGTTGCATACATATGCAGTGTATGTAATTATTTATACTCCAAGTAGATTTACATCATTTGAAGTAAATGTTTTAATGAATAAGCTAATGAAGGAGGTAATATTTTGTAGTAACTCAACCACAGTCCAGGCTTTAATCTGATAGATCTTTATTAAATAGATAGAATTTGTGGAAGTAGCTAAAAATTAGTAGCTAAAAAGTAGCTTTGACCCTTAAAGCTTGGAGCTCATCACACAATTTAAATTCAAAAGGCCAAAAAGCTGCTCAACAGTTAGGAAACGGCTCGGGTTGCTATAATCCCTCGCCAAAATAGTTCCATTAATTTCGGAATCAATAATTTCTTTATGCCAAACACATTTTGACCTGACACTTTTTTAATTAAAAAAGTATTTTTATCTAAAATAGCTACAACTTTCACATTGCTTTTTTTTTTTGTCAACTTTTGAGGAATGCTTCTCTCATTTCTTTCTATACCCAGCGTTCTTGATTGAACAAAAGTTATTTAAAATCCAAATCCGACTCGGCGGCAGCCCGCCTTAGCTGGTGATCAGATGGCCTCTTCTGCAGTATTAGACTTGAAGGAAGGTAATGTCTTATTTAGCTAAGGCGGCCTATATTATTACATTACTAAATGCAAAGGAGATATGCAATGTTGTTTTGCAGGAGCACAAGGAACAGAACCAGACATCATATCTTGCCTTGACAAAAATAGCTTGTTGTTTGTAAATGGGATGGCAGTCTTACAAGAAATAAGAAGAATTGAGTCATTTTTCATCCTGAGGAAAGAATTCTCTAAATGAAAAGCAGATGCCTTTATCGGCAACAAAGTTCAGGTGAGGAGAGAAAAAGAAGACAAAGTGAACGTGTAAAACAGTATGTGCCAAATAAAGCCAACAAAGCTAGCTGAAGAAAAAGGGGCCTCGCACCAAAGATTGAATCATGATGAGCTAGCAGGTCTGTCAAACAAACAAATTATTAAATTCACTTACTTTGTCTGAGATTGTAAGACAAAATAACAACTTTAGCAATCAAACAAAAGGTGCTAAGATTTAAAAAAGAAAAGAAAGGAAAACTTTAAAAGGCAACCGAGCTTTTATGATGCTATGCTTTATTGAACTTGAGCAGACAGAGGCAAGAAAAGGTCCAGAACTACGATTTGGTTGTAATCTCCTAGGTTGCCGTAAGTTATAAAAAAATCTTGACGCAATGTTATTTCAGTGCTTTATACAAATAATAAAGAATTCCCTATATAAGTTACAAATTTTAACATTATGGCTGTGCTAGAGGGAGCTCTAATTTCACCGTGAATTTCACATGCCTGTGAAAATCCATGCAGTACTGAATATTTTCAGACACAATAAACTGCTTACTGTGGGTCTTAAAGCACATTAGTTGTAAGACTTAAAGCAATGGTTCCCTGAAGATTTCTTGTGTAACATACAAGTTTATCAGACGATATAAGGCTCCAGCAGTGTTGCGTGTGGAAGAACTGCAGCCTGTGCAGCGCTCCATTGAGGATCCACTCGTTAAGTAACATTGCCACTGGGAGACGCTTGATGACGAGGAGACAAAGAGGGACTTTTAATTACAAAGACAACAGATGCTCCAGGGTTGCTTCTCTGCCCTTTATTTGCGCGGTTTAATTTGCTGTCTGTTAATTAAATGTGTTTCTGCGACACATTTCATCTGTAAAGTACTTGAACACGTTAAAATGAGGCACAGCTCGACACGGAGCCGGGGTTCATTGCCGCGTTCTCGAGTGTGGTGCTGTGTGGAAACGCGGTCCTCATCCTTCCGCCGCACAAAGAACACAAAGTGCTTTTTTTTTTTTCTTTCCGTCTTTGAAACTGCTCTTTTCGGTCAGAGAGAAATTTCGCAGCAGCCATTGTACCATCTGAGCCGAACAAACAAAACGAGAGGTTTTCTGAAACGGTCCCGTTAGTCGCCTCTCACTACCCACTTGTTCTGCATCAGTACTGACTTCATTTGAGAGACAAAATTGCAAGTACTCAACGAGAAATTGGATGTAGGTGCCAAGAGTCAACTCACGCTACCTCTCCATCAGTGACACGTGGTTATTTGGTCTCTTTGTTTTGTTTTGTTTTCTGTTTTGCTTCCTTGCTTTTGTTTTCTTTTGTGCTTCATGCAATAATTTCCCCTGTGAGCTTGAAAATCGATAGGCAGCCTGCACACTTGGCATTGTCCTCTTTTTTTCGCCTTCAGAATTATCTGCAAAGTACACTACACAACTGCACACATCCAGCATCCCCAAATAGTATATCGACAGTCAAAAAAAGTGCAGATTTTTTTGTTGTTTTCTCCTTTTTTGAGGGAGGTTTCTACCTGAGAAGAATTTTCATTCTTAGTCTGTAGAAGTGAAGTATTAGAAATATATATATTTTTCAGCTCTTGAATATGTATTTTTCCATTTTCATTCTGCTTGTTTCCTACAACACATAACACTAGCAAGTCATTTCAGTGTGCTAATTGCATTGTTTTCTTCAGATATAGTGTAAGTGAATGGAAGCAGATGAAAGTCCCGCTTTTTCTATTCTTGGTTAGTCCGTGTCATGCTTATGAATTTGAATTACCGTACAATAAGAATGTTGACATCTTGTGAAAACCATAAAGCTGATAACACAGTTTCTCACTCCAATTAATCTTATAAGGTTTTCTATAATTTCCTTAAAATGTAGTTTAAAGCTGTTACAGAAGCTGCTGTGTGTTAAAATCAGCAGCCGTTAAGTATTCCTATGTATCCAGGATGAATCTTCATCTCAGATGTCGTCCGATGGAAACTGCTTAGAAGAGAAAAGAAAACTATAGCTAATAAGTGAAACCATGAACGAAAGAAGTGCGAAGAGAGATTTTTATTTTAGCTCATAATAGACACAAAAAATTACTAATAGAAACACTTTAAATTGAATTTAAAAAGAGAAAGTATGCAGATACTAGTCTGAAAGACTTGAACTTCAGGGAAGAATTTCATTTTCTGGACAGCGAACGTTAATGCAGAAACCAGCCCCACAAAAAATCAAGACGACCTTGATAGCCAAGCTCCATTAGTACTTTCTGGAACTTGTCTTTGTGATTCAGGACTTTGGGATAACAGCCGTCCTCATTTCCAAATCCGCTGATCAGCGTTACTCAGAGCTCCTTGATTCCTCGTGCCTCCACGATGATAAGATCCTGAGTCTTTTAGCGATGGAGAAGCTCCCTCATCTGCTTTCAGCCGTGGCATTAGCTCTGTCAGTCCAAACAGTCCCAGCCAAACACTGAGCCAGGCAGTCGCTCTAGTACTCGAGCGTCGGTGTCTGGCAACTTTCAGATGTGTCCCCGGGGTCCAACACACTTGAATCGAATGGCTAAGTTACCTCCTCAGTATTTCTTTTAAATCCTTTCAGAGACACAATCTGAAAGTGTTGAGGGCTGGGCTTTGACAGCTTGTGTTTCAAGTCAATGACCAGAGCAGATAGCGCCCGGGAGTTTGAAGAATGCCTCCATGAGATCCCCGAGTCACTGCCTTGGATCTTGTGCAGGCAACTTACGGGAAGATTAATGACAGAACCTGTTTGTCCACTGCTGGTTGGATCTCATCAATCTTAGGCAACATCCAGTTGGTTGAACTGAGCTGAGTTCAGGTCCAAATTCTGCCGTCATCACTTCATGGTTACTTGGGCTTGTTAGCTTAGCGATGGCTCTTACCGTCAGGGCGGGATGTGAGCCATTTCTTTTTTCTTTTTTTTTTACGAGAGTTAAAAGTGAAAGCGTCAGAAAGCTTTAAAGTATTGTTGATCACCGTTAGGGCAGAGAAGATGCAAACCCACATCTGCACTGTGCTGATCCAAACAAAATAACTGCATAATCTCCTGCTGACAGATACTAACTACTGGAGTCATATGTATTTTCTTTCCAGTGTATTATGAATAGATTATAGAAAATAACTTTAGGTCGGGTACAAATTGATGAATAGGCTGTAAGCTCATTTCATACATAAAAATGCCAGACACCAAAAACTGTAAAGGTATGAAACATTAAAGGGACTCAATGACCATTACATACTTATAGTAGTAAAAAAAAATACATTGTTATACTGTATATACTTGTTTTATCATAATAGCCAGCCAACATGACTGATACGTCTTAAATGTTAGAAACACCCTGCAGTTTTGTTCGTCTTCTTTATTGTTTAACTTGGACTATCCTTCATTTACTGTACTGTAAACAATAGCTGTTAGAATGGCAGATCATGCTTAAACAATCAGATCATTTATGGATCTTCATACCTGTTGAGAAACCACAACATGGTACACAGAAATAATAAAATGAGGTATGAACGCTTGATCTGTGCTTTGTTTGAGGTGATTTTTTCCTTTTGCTGCGGTTTTTGTCCATTGTTCTCCTCTCTCGGTGTGGCCTACTTTGTTCTCTGTCAGATTATCGTGTCCTCTTTTGGTTGTCATCCTGGGAAGCTTTTAAATACTGTCAACCGCCCTGTCTTTTGTTTTTTGGTTTGTTTTTTTGTTTTTCTGCTTGTCTGCCAAGAGGAGAACCTTTGTTTTTCTCTTTTATAGACAAAGTCTTTCAGTTTGGTTTTTTTTTTTTTTGTCCACCTGCCTCTAAACTGGCATTTGGCTAATTTTTCATGCAGTAGACCTTTTTCACTGCATCTATTTTGTCTGGAGACAGAGGGCAAGCACCAACAATTTATTGATGGCTGCTTTCCACTCAAAGGAAAATGCTACAATGGTAAAATGCATGCGGTTTCTTAGCATTTCTCTCTTTAATTCTTAGATATTAAGTGAAATATTGTGCTCTAACTAATATGCCGCTATGACTAGAAATACTATTTTACGCACATGTTTGAAATCATGCAGGCCTTAGTTTACTACTGACATTTTTCACTTTTTAAATGTAATTTTATGTCTTTTTTTTAATATAGTAAGACCATCAAAACTACATTTTCAAGTACAAATTGATTGAAGCACTTTTCCACACTCTTTTTCTCTCCTTGGTGTTTTATGCACTTTGGTTTTCCAGCCAATCATAAAAAATTCAAGCAAACATCGCTTGTTTTAATCATATCTCTTATTATTTGACAACTTCTTTTAAATTCTTTTGTCTGGTTTTCAGCACAGAGCCATCTTAATTGTGTTCTGCAATAAGGTTATTTAACATTCATCTGTTCTGCTCAGAGTAATAGTTTTATTTTTATATGAGAAATCTTTTCATCTGCAAAAGATGTTGGGTTTTTTTTTTGTCTGTGAAAAAATCAGGAGGTAGCTGCATCACAGCCAAGAGAGAATTTCTCCACCTGCTCATTTTGACCAAATCTAGACTTTGAACTTAAGGAGCGGTGCATTACTGTCGAAAATGAAAACTGGAAAAAAACTTGGGTGAAAATCTAAGAAACTGAACACAGTTAAAGGAAGCCTTCATGTTTTAGATGAACCATAGGTTGCCTTGGTAATAAAACAACAAAGTTTGTTGTTAATACGTCTGTTGATATTAGAAGACTGACAAAAACATCTACATATAAACCTGCACAGTTTGTTCAAGTCTTCACAGTGTGAACACAAAATTCCCAGAAAAAATTTTCAGGAAATTTTTCCTGTAAAATTTTTCAGGATTGTTTTTTTTTTCAATGAAAATATTTAAAAATATATTTTTGTTGTTTAGGCAAGAAAAATAATTGTTGCCCAAAACATTTTTTTATTTTTATTTTTTTTAGGAGAATAGCTTAAGCTCAGTCTGATTAAATGGAGGGTATTTGTTCATCTCAATTGTCATGTTTTCCCACAAATTTAAAATTTGGTCTGAATAGATCTGGACTTTGACTGGGAAACTTTAACACAGATTTTCTTTGATGTTTGCAAACTATTCTGTTTGCAAACTAACTAAGTTTGGGGTGATTAGCTTGTTGGTAGGTTCTCAAGTCTTTTGCAACTACAGCAGGTTTTCTTCCCTGTCCTTGTTAAATGAACGCATCCTCACAGCATGGTGCTGTCACCTCCATTTTTATGAAACGTACAATGAGTTCCAACTGTCTGTCTCACTTGGTGTTTCCAAATCGGCCAAAAGAAATTGGCCGATTAGCTCTGCTAAGTATTAACTTAGCAGAGCATCACATTTCTCCAGGATCTCTTACATAAATCATTTTTAAATCTAAACAGGATTTGTTTTTATTATTATTTTTTGGCTTTCTTTTAGAACGACTTTCCTCCAGCCACTCTTTCATAAAGGCTACTTTGGTCAGTGCTGCCAACAGATTCTCCCACCCAAGCCGTGGATCTCTGCAGGTCGTCCGGAGATACGTTGGGCATCTTGGCGCTTCACTGATTTATGCCTTTCTTGTCGGCTTCGTAGGCAGCCATGTGTTGATCGTTTTGCGTTTGTGCCGTACTCTCTCCCTATTTGGATGAGATGTGCAAAAGCTTAGGATATTGTTTAACCACCAACACCTCTTCAAAAAAATGTTCTCAGAAAAAAACCCCGACAGGTTCGCAGAACAGCTGGACTCATGTCCACTTGCAACCAGTCAGGTGACTTCGGATGAGTTCACAGCCCATTAAATTTTTTTAATGGGTTTCAGAATAAAAGAGGCTAAATAGCAGCAGGTGCCACGCTTTATAGATGAAAAAATTTAAAACTTTGATTTGCTTCTGCTTGACAAATATCCACGACTTTGTGTTCTTTCACATAAAATTCTAAATAAAGAGAAAATAAACATTAAAGGGGCAGCACAATGCAAAATCAACTTTTTTGAGCTTTACGTCATGTTACAGAATTATTCCCTCTCCAAAAACACACCTTGAGTGTTGCTTTAATTCTGTTTTTTCGTGCATGTTTGAGAAATCCTTTAATCTCCCGTGGCAACCATTCAGCTGAATTGTGGAGGGGAGGAGGTTTGCACAGCCTTCAAGGACGAAGCTCCTCTTCTTAACTGAATCTTCCAAGCTTCCTTCACTCAGCTCCTTCAGACTAGCCAGCACCAATTAGCAAACACCTGGTGGAACTGCACTTCTGCTGAGCTCATTATACGAGCTGCTTCTCCGCGTAAGAACGTTGTGAAGAGTTAACAGAGGAGCCATGTTGCGATGACTTCCTGAAGGCGAAGTTTCAGAAAGAGCAGGAGTTTCTTAAAGAGACAGAGACCCAATTTTAAGGTGCTAAATTAGGAAGTCAAATTTATTTAAAGTAATATTTGACATGTATATGGCATTTTTATAACAACTGAAGTTAACATTAGTTGATTATGCTACTCTATGTCTGGAAAATGCATAATACTGCCCCTTTAATTTTTGCAGCTGTGATGGTAAAAAAAAAATTAGCAAAATAAATTCTTTTGTAAGGCAACTGTTTTCCTTCTGTGCCAAAGACACAAAGCCCATTAAACTGTCTCTTTCCCTATCAGGAGGTGGTGGTGGGGGAGCGCAGCAGGGGTGGACGGCTCCTCGAAGAACCTAAAATTCTGCTGTTTAAGGGGAACACGTTCAGCCTCCAGGTGTCCATCCAGGACGTCCCGCGGTTACTCTGGAGCATCAAGCCTTTCACCACCTGCCAGGTTGGACTATTTCCACCCTTTACTGTTGTGTAAAGCGGCGAGGAGTGTTTACAACGAGTTTATCGGCGTTAAAGTCGAAAGCGCACGCAGCTCCGTGGCGACCATGTGCATGAAAAGAAGGCGTTCGCCCTCGTTTTCAGCGGCAGCCTCACTCTTCCATCACACACGCCTTTTGCTTGCTTGGTCACATCAAAGCTAAAGGGCAGCAGCAAGGGCACAGTAGGAGGCTAGCTATCTCACCCACACGCACAGCATTACAAACTTAATTATGACTACTAGGCAGGAAAAAGCACACACACACACACACTCAGATATATCATAGTTATCTTCCTAGGGGTCTTCATGCTGCATGTTCTGTTCTGCCCTGTGATGTTTATCCCACCAGCGACATCTTATTAGCAGAATTAGCCCACCGTAGCAACTCCAGAATACCAACAAGGAAACCCGAAGATTCGACCAGGAAGACGGCTTCAGGCTCTAATTCAGACATGACTGCCACCTAAAGCAGGCAGTTATAAGTGGCTGTCCTTTTCTGATGGGTCTGAAGAGCGGGTGATTCATCTGTACAACTGCGTTTTGACCCGTTCCGGCTGCAAAAGAGTCTGGGTCACGCAGCAGTGAGTAGCGGCGGCAGAAACAGCGACGGCGTGCTTCAGATTGCATATGCTCAGCAGATGTAGCTTTGGTTTCTAAAGCTTACTACATTTGAGGTGGAAATGCAGAGCAAACTGTGAGCATTAAGGGATCTTTTGTCCTAATTCTATAATCACGACATTGATCCCCATCTAAAGATCGGCATTAAGATACGAGCTTAGCAGCAGGACTGTGGAGGAGAGGAGAAGAATAAGACAATAAATCCTTAAACTAACGCAGTTCAGTGAGAATATATACATATATATTTAGAGTTGAGGTTAAAGCTCAAAATGAACTAGTTCTGATAACGTGGACTTTGCTTTGTGGTAAACTAATGTTTTTTTTTAGCCAGATGTACAGAAATAGAACAAACACTGGACATTTTTTTCCCTTCTTAACCAAATGGTTAAGAAGGGAACAAACGTTCTGCAAACTAAACAGTTCAACGATCAGTATTACTTCTTATTTTTCCAAATTGGTCAGTTTTTTCCTGCATAAACAGTCGTAGGATGTAGTAGCCCCCAGGGAAAGAAATAAAATGCTGCCGTTTTAAGATGATAAATATGTTTTATTCTATTAATATATTTTTCCATGTAAGAACGCCACTTTATAAAGTAAAAGATCACCCTTAGCACTTGCCCCCAGCACCCCGGTGAACTAAATTAATGTGTTATTGCAGTTGCCCTAATCTTACACTGTAAACGTTTTGTAAAATGGAACCTGCAATTTGTTTAGGAGGGATATAATAACTTTTCTACAAAACCACAGGTACTACAATCATTCAGATAAAGATTTGCTTATATTTGTACTTTTTAAAGTTGATCAGTGTGTTTGGAAATGTTTTATTAGTAATCCATGAGCATCCTGTGTTCCTGCAGCATAAATATTACATGGCGCAGAGAACTGGATATTTCTGAACCCATTCTCAGACTGAGAAACATGACAGAACAAGCCACTCAAGTCATCATACGTGTTTAGCCTCACAGGTCAGGAAATGGCGACAAGCAAATAAAATAGGTTCATACCTTAACTTCCACATATTCAGAACAAGTGAGGCAAAAGTGGAATTGGGACAAAGCGTGCTCTACGAAAAAGCTAGTTTAACTTGCCACCACATTTGTTTCTGAAAAATACTGAATTATGTTTCTCCTCACTTGTCTATTTCAGTTTTGACCAATTCCAGAATGTTAATTCTAAGAAGAATCTAATATAGAAGAGAGGGGAAAAGGGCTGTAGGGTCCCTGATAGAGGTAGCAGTGTTGAATCCAACATATTATCCCAATTTTCAGTTTCATTTGATTTTAAGAAAAAAAGAAAGTACTTGAAGGTACACGCTGTTGTTTGTTGCTTTTGTAGACAGAAAACATTTAGAGTAATAAGAGGAACAATCACTGATTCGGGATGTTAATTGGTGAATCCAGACTTATAGACAGACAGACTGAGTATAAATCAAATGTTTATTACTTGTGCTAGCATTATACTAGCAAGATCTTTTTTTCTTTTTTTTTTTAGATTTAGCACATCCTCCACATAACACCTGACATTTCTCAGATTATTGCATTTTCTCTCGTTACTGTACAAAATACTTTACAACTACCGGTTTTCCTTCTGTTGGGTGAAGCTTTTTGATTCGTTAACGTCATCGATTTTCTAACAAGGCCACTCGCTCACTAGTAATTAAACATGCAGAACAGCAGAGCGAGATTCAGAAACAACAACCGACCCAAGTCGAATTCAATGAGTTTTTCCGTTCGCCCAGCCTAATCCCGTCATCCTGTCCCACCCTCCGTCTCTCTCGACTCCGCAGGAGTTCTCCTTTTCTCAGGTGTGGGCCAGTAACCGGTGTCCCCTGCAGTGTGCCTTCTCTCTGGAGCGCTACAGCCTCTCCTCGTCTCAGCTATCCTGCAAGATCAGCGTGCGACAGGTCACAGGAGAGGAGCAGATACTCCAGATCTACACGTCTGTCGTGGAGGTGAGCCGCGCTCATACAGCGCTGCGAACACGTACCTGAAAGACTTGCTGTTTGTTTCTTGTCTTTTTTTGTAACTTGCATGTTTCAGTTCATCAAGCTAATTTTAATATCAAGCAGAGATGTTAAGAGTGAATGCAAATTGCAGTTTTCTAAGCCAGCGTGGTTCTGTGGGAGAAAGTAATCACCCACTAAACACGTAAACACACTGCAGAACGTTGTTTAGCATGAACAGCCTGCTTAAGGTGATTGCACAGATCCTCAATCATATTTAAAGCTGCAGTATAGCTGAAGTAGCTTTAATAGAAATACATGTTTAAAATATATGTTTTTTACATATTTGTTGAAACTCTCACTCTGTCATGACAGTATAGTATAAGACAGATAATCTGTGAAAAAATTGAGTTCCACTGCCTTCTCCCAGTGCTCCCAGTACTAACTAACTACCTGAAATTGCCTCAGAAATATGTGGTTGATCACAGATAATTCAGGATTTATCAAGTGGGGCAACAAATTCACATAAACCCAGGTTAGCATTATTTGCATACTAAGGTTATCTTTAGGTATCTTTACGCCCACACAGCAGGGTTTGATGCTCAATTCAGATTTTATTTCTGAAATAAATATTTAATTTTTTTGCCTGGCTGTTCATACTAATATTTAAATCAGACTTTTGTGTGAATGGTTTATGACCACAAAGCAACCCTCATGCGCAGAAGAACGTTGACATCACACAGCAGTTTACGGAAATAATAATAGATGAAATTTTAAAATTTGTTCAGCAATGAAAACTGACAGTACTGTTACAAAATCAGAACAACCCGCAGGAAGCGAATAAAACGAAAGCACGACTAATAGCGACAGCCTTTTGCGGAGCGCCGACTGCAGCATCTGTAGGGAAGAAGTCTGTCTGGATGTAGTCGGAGGTAAGAGTGGTGGGATTTTGATCTGATGCGCTTCGCAGACTTCTCTCATAAGTTCATAATCATAATTTTCACACATTGTTTACATCCACATTTACTGCGTCTGGTTTCTTCTTGTGCAAAACTACGACGCATGTCTCACATCAGTGACATAAAAGCCGAATAAAATGAGACATAAATGTTGATACTGCAGACACTTTGGAAAATGTTGGATAAGTATCCAAATTAGTACCATATATGGAACTGGCACAGATTGAATTTTTGGGGGAATGAAAATATTGAAATTGGGATGCTCAGACTGGAGTGAGAGGTGCGTGTACGCAAAAAAAAAATAGGCAAAGAAAGCAGATTTGAGTCGCCTGCCGTGTGAACGAAGTCTTATACTGCCATCAAAATTTGGTTGATGATCTTAGCATTCAATTGAACATTCAAACCTGTAAGAGGGTAAATACCAAACGGTATACATCGATTGTGATGTGACTGGTTGCGGTGTTAGCAGATGCTACGCTTAACTTCTTGATTTGATTCAAGAGCTCGCTGGATGAGCTTTTCATTTCTGGATTCCGCATTGTCTCAGTGACTCTTTGTCCTCCGTCTTCTCTCTTTCCTCCTCTGCCGCTTTCAGAATGAAAAAGGAGCGGTTCCCTTTTTCACGCAGTCCGACTGCACCATCACCTCTCAGACAGGGTCAAAGGCCTTCAAAATCCCCCCGTCCATCCGTCAGCGGATCAGCGCCACCTTTGACACGGCCAACGCCAACGGGAAGGACTGGCAGCTGCTGGCTCAGAAGCTCCACATAGACAGGTCTGAATGAAAGCCTTCACGTTCCACGCCGACTCCATTGGCACATTTTCCAATGACGCTTTTGTTTTGAAGCACAGCGTATCTCATGCCTCCTTCATCAGCGCAAACACAGCTCTCCTTCTGAATTGCGCGTTTAGGCAGGAATTAAGCCAGTGTCAGACTTTATCTTTCATCGCCTACCAGCCTTCACTTGCGCACCACTCTGCTGATTTCATTATAGATCTAAAACACGAGTATTGAAGGCGAGAAGGGAGGGAGGCGGCAGGAACGGGGCGTTGGGGTCAACTTTAGCACAGTTTAGCAAACAGTAGCTGCAAAGCGGATGTGGTGCCTTGCAGAAATCTGAGGAAAGGTCTCTGACTGCTGACAGCCCAGCCCTCTGGCGATAAAATGTGTTCGTGTTAGCGCCTCTCATTAGCAGCAGCATCAGCTACGCGCGCTCCGTCCTCCCCCGCCCCTGCTGAACACTCCGGAGCTCGTGTCAGGTCAGTGTTTGTGTGGGCGTGGGAGGATTTTATTTATTTGGAGATCCGCCGATCTCCGCTTGTGCTTCAGAGGAGAAGTCAATAACCAAGTGCTTATTGTCACGACCGCTCTCAGATCTTTGCGGTTGGCTCGCGACTGCCTTTGTTTCTCTTCGGCTAGAGGAACGCGAGACGAGGGGGGGGAAAGTTAACTGGGAAACTATGCACCAACTACACAGTTAGGGGAGTTTTGCCTAAACAGGTCTGAAAACAAACATCTGTAGCTGAGAAATGGGAACGGATATCAGAGTTATTTTTTTACGGCATAGTCAAACACGCCGAGAAGCATGTAATAAGAATGTCTCTACCTACTTAAGCTGATTTCTGTAATTATTTCTGTGAGTGTGTGGGAACATAATGATATAAGGAGGGTGAGGAAGTGGAAAAGAGAGCAAAAGAGGAGACAGAGGCAGCAAGATGAAATGTCACTGCGATGAAACAGTGCCCTCTGGTGGAGAGATTTTGTAAGAGTAATGAAGGTAAAGAACAAATGGGAGTCTGTTTGTCTTGCAGAATGAACTGTCATCCATGGGAATAGTCTGTTTAAGTAGCCTCTGCTGGATGAGGGAATGGAAACTAATAAAAAGTCCTTCACATTTTAAAACATCTTATGTGCTTATCTTAAATCGGAACTTTTCATGTCTATAAGTTTCATACAGTACTAACATAGACAAAATTCAATTTCTATAAAACTCTGAAACTCATGCCATTTTCCTTCCATGGCACTGTTATGCGCTATTTTATATTATTTTGTCCCATGAAACCCCAACAAAATACATCCAAAAGCTTTTATTTGTAGGTGTGTTTGTGTGTCAAAGTGTGTGAATACTGTTTCAAGGTGCTGCACCATAAAGGCTGATTTATTACTTTTATTTCAGAGGGAAAACACTTGTTGACGTGCAGCGCACCAATCTGCCATGTGTTGGATGAAACTATTGTGCACTACTCTGCATTCCTTTAAATAAAATACATTCCACAATACCGCTGAGATTTGTTCCGCTTTAGAGTTTTGACTGGCTTGTGATACATATATTACAAAGCAAAATGGAGATGAGACAGGAAATATATATATGCTATATATAAAACGACTTAACGGCCACCACCTTGTCAAAAAAGGCAAACCACATGATCAGTGAAAATGTCTCCAGTACGGACAAATCCTCTGAGAAGAACAAAATGCAAAGATAAGAAGAATCAGCACTCTCCAAATCATCTCAGATATAAGTTCTTATAAAGCCAATCAATTACATGTAAAACTAAACGAGAGACGGAAATGTGTAGACATTTTGGTAACCTTTATTTGAAGGGCTGTGCATAAGACTGACATGACACTGTCATAAATACGACATAATATCTGTTATGGACATGAAGAAGTCTTTATGAATGTTTGTGACTATGATCATTAAGTGTCATTTGGTAAATAATGACACTTTTAATGCAAAGTTGCTTTAAAAGTTTCATTAAAAGTGTCATCTTTGCATTGTTCAGTAAAAAAGGATACTTTAATGCAAAGTTAGCACTTTTAATTTACTTTTAAAGCAACTTTGCATTAAAAGTGTCATTATTTACCAAATGACACTTAATGATCACAGTCACAAACATTCATAAAGACTTCTTCATGTCCATAACAGATGTTATGTCATATTTATGACAGTGTCATGTCAGTCTTATGCACATCCCGTCAATTAAAGTGTTACCGAGATTTCCTTACATTTGGTGCAGAATAGTTCTTAGATGTAAAACGTTTAACTTTGAGCAATTAGTTGTCTTGATTGACGTTGCAGCAAGTTGGTGTCAAACTGAACACCGAGATGGGAAAGCATCAGACATGCGTCAGTCGATTTGATTCATCAATCATTTCTGATTGTCTTTTTATATTTGTAACTGAAAATTCTAAAATAACGCACAAACAGCGCTTTGCTCAAATCTTTAAGCCTTTTGAGAGTTTTCACGTTTTTTGTCACATCACAACCACGAGCTTCAACGGATTTTGTAATCCTGACTACGAATTACCTGATTACCATCGGCCTCTTGGCTGCTTATGATTATAGAATTTTGTGAAACTTCTATTTTAAATCAAATCAGTTCATTCATACAGTAAATATTCACTAAGATGTCCTTCAGATGCACCTACAAGAAAAAAAACATTTCTGTCAGTTTATAGTAATAAATCCCAAACATCACCTGACCTCTGTGCATTTATTCGATTGTTAATGTCCTTCTTTGTATAATCACATCATTTTCTTGGTCTACTTTTAAAATGCATCCATTTCTCCAACCTGTAGGAACCTGGGCTACTTTGCATGCCAGCAGAGCCCGTCGTCGGTGATTCTGAGCCTGTGGGAAGCGCAGCACCAGGACCCCGGGGACCTGGACTCTCTGGCCAGTGCCCTTGAAGAAATCGGAAAGGTCCAATCCCCCCGGGAGGCCGGCGCTCTCGGCTGCAGCAAAGAAGACTCTGAGCTGACGAGACTCGGGTAGGGAAAAGGGTTTCTGGCGCAGTCCGAGTCCCGACAGACCTTTACTGCATGAACGCCGACGATTGGGTGTGCCGACGTACCCACCGAGAAGAGGAGACTGTTACTAAAGGAACACCTCTGCTAAACCAAATGGTCCACACAAGACACGACAAAGTCGAGGACAGATCAAGTGTTTGTGTTATGAGAGGTACCGATGGGTTTTGGGAAAGCTCGTCAGCGAGGTAAACCACCTGCGATTGAGGAACGCCCAAAAAAAAAAGCTCCGGAGCTCAATCCAGTCGCTCGTAGTTTCGTGTGAAGGATTTCCTTCAACTAGGACAGAGTCTGTTTCAAACGCACCCTTTCCAGAACCAGACGTAATCAAATAATCCAAGTGGCCAGAACAACAAAAAAATATCCTTACAGTATTTTCTCATTCATTTTATAGATTTCTAATGAAATTTATTTTCTTCAGTGTAAATTCAATGTCTCTGCAGTTTTGATTTAAACACGAAGAAAGATATAAAGTTTTTTTTTTTTCCTCTCCATTCCATAAGGTCAGAGACACTGACGGTGATTAGTATCTAAAAGGATACGCGTCCACTTGCTGAGAAGATAATGGATGGATGAATCACGCTGATAGCTGTAATTTTAAGAATGAGCCACAAGCATGCAGGAGCATTTTTCAATCGGCGGCAGACGGAGAGAAATATCAAAGCAGAGACTGCAGAGGCGGAACGAGCTGATCTGTGCCTCATCTGGAAAAGCAGCCAGAGGTGAACCACTTACCTCCCCCAAAACCCACTACACACACACACATACACACCCACACCAACCCACCCCACCCCATGAGTTCAAGTAATCAGCGTCTGGTTAATTTGGAGGAAATTTAATGTGTGACATGTGACTTCATTCCACACAGCCTTCATATTTCTGGCACCAGTGAAGTGGGGTGTATTTCCAAGATCCCTGGGGATTTTTCCTTCTCCTTCTTCTTCTCCTCCTTTATGGTTGAATTCAAATTTGGTTTTTTGATGTGCGGTCAGAGCGGAGTCTCCTGCAGCCGGAGTTTGTCCATTACCACCGAATCATTGTCAACCTCACCAGCAACAATCTTCTGTTGACTCAGCTTTAAAAAAAAAAAGAGAAAAAAAAAGCTCCCCGCAATCAGTGGCTCCTTAGCTTAATAATAAAGTGACTTTGTGTTCAACTCGGTGTTGGGACTCGCTTTCCATCTGTTTAACTCATTTGCCTCTTACAGACCAGGCAGTTCACATTACGGCGCGATGAAGGAATCTGGTGTTCAAATAAAAGATGAAACAGAGACTCCTGATATCCCCCCCATCTAATGATTTTATATCGAATTGGGTTATAGATTTGTGAAAAAAGTAAGAACGAAGTACAGAACCTGTTGGTGCTGTTGGTAAAAAAAAAAAAAAAATGTGGAAGAAGCCTTAAAATAAATGCAACTTTTATTTCAGTGCCATAATCTTATGTTCAGAATGTAATTTGAGTGCATTTATTATGGAGAAATAATAGTTTAAACAAGTTATAGACAGCTATGATGCCAGTACTTGGTATAAGCGCCTTTCATATGTTTCATAATGGTCATAGAATTATTATCCTTTAGAATGACCAAATGTTCAGTCAATTTTCTACCCAGAATCCACCTGGTTCACCCAAAGCATCACAGATCCTCCACCGTGCCTCATGTTTGTGCTTCGTCTAGGCTGCATCCAGGCGGATTATTTAAAGCAGAAAAGCTCCATTTTTACCAAACATGGTTCCAATTAAATACTCGACACACTTTAGTAAGCACATGTTTATGTTTGTGATGGTCGGATGGAAATGTTTTTCTGTCTAATGTGTCCAATAGTTGCTACGGAGATCCCAGGAGATTCCTCTGTGCTGCAGTTCTCGTAACAAAAAGCTTCGGAGGGTTTTTTTGTTTTTCTTCATTACTGTGTGTGGTAATGAGAAAATTATTCTACATAGAGGCCAGTGGCAAAAAAACACAGCCTCTGTGGCTCATGGTGTTTATACTTGGAGGCAGCATGAAGTTATGAATTACTTATTAAAAGTTCCCAGGCACAGTGGTCAGATTAAAAATATATTATAACATAAAATAAGCAGAACATTTTTATTCATCTTATAGCAAATGGTGATTATATCAACGATTATGGCACTGGGGATTTCTCTTTACATTTTTTTGTTACTTTATTAAATAAATGGGTGAATTTTTCTAAATTTAAGATTTTGCCACTGCTATGAAAAGTGAATTTGCTTTCAGGCTTCTTTTTTTTTTTTTTTTAACCCATCTTTACCAGGAATGACACAATGGGTTCTGGAGAGTCAGTAATTGTGGAGAAAATTGTCCTCACTAAAGTTAACTTGAATAACTAGACAAGTGGAAAAGCAGTTTTTAAAAACTCTTAAATCCCTCAACGAGGTCAATCCTTTTCCACTCTTAGCTTTTGAGAAACAGCTAAAACTCTCAGGTAGCTATTAGCTTACTTGCTTGTTTATCTTGGGATTTCTTCTCGCGATAAGGTCGGAAACCTGGAAACCAGCAACCAATAATCTGACTGATCCCAAAAGCTTAAAAAAATGATTCTTCAGATCTTTTAAAACAGAGGATTTCCTGAGAGCTCTTCTTGCGTTTGAGTGTGGAGTTGTGAACAGGACAGATTCCTGGTCTGAATTTGTCACGGCTCGTAGTCACAGAGGTAACGGATGAATGCAGATTGATGTGGTTCTTCTGGCTCGGCGGCAGGAACTTCTTGCTGATTTGTGCGTTTATGGAAATAACTTGGAGATATTCAACCACACGAGTGTGCATTTCATTCAGCGACTGCTGAGACGGGGTTTCAGTCAGGACTGCGTGATGAAAACGATGCGGGCCTGCAGTTCTCTTCAGGCCAAATGCACTCTGTACAACACCACAGAATAAAGAGCTTATGGCTTTATTTTTCATAATCTCCTCTTCATATCACTATGTAAAAATATATATATATAAGATGTCACCTGGAATTCAGCTCAGCTGTTGAAACATGTCTCTAATTGGACTCAAGTGGATCTTAAAGCTCAACAGTTTTATTATCTGCTGAAGTTTATGACGTACAGTGCCTTGAAAAGGATTTATAACCCATAACCCTTTTTTTTTTTAAACATTAATGTTATGTTACAACCAATACTTTCATGCTGGTTTATTGGGATTTTAGTGCATAACTATATAAAATCCCAAGAAAATACCTTGAAGTTAGTGGTTAGTGCTTAAGAAAATGTTTTCAATGTTCTTAGAGTCCAGATTGCTCCGTTATACATAGATATATTTTAATGGATTCTAAACCATACTACAGTACAAACCAAACAGTATCTCCCCTTATAGAGAAGTCATTTCCGTTCCTTTATGTTCGTGCTTTATTGTTTTTCTGCTATGTTGCGCTAGCTGCTCCAAGTGTGTCCTGATTTGTGTTGCATAATAAGCTTCTGCCCTCATACGTCCAGTGAAAGAATCTTCATGGCTTTCCTCATCTAAAAAAAAAAAAAATTCTAATCAGACAAACATAAGTCTGAATTCAAATTCACTATTTGATTGATGAGCTGCTTTTGGGCTCTTAGTGAAGATTGAGTTCCATTTAAAGGAACAGTGCTATGTAATAAGGACTTTTTTGAGCTTTACGTCATGTTGTAATATTATTCCCTCATCAAAAAAAATACCCGGAGTATTGCCTTGACTCTTTAATGCATGGTTGAGAAATCATTTAATCTCCCATGGCAACCATTCAGCTATGAATAAAGCTTGGTTGGATCTAGCTCCGCCTTGAAGGACGAAGCTCCTCCTCTGGGCTGCAGCTTCTGAGCTTCTGCCTCACAGAGCAGCCCTCCCATACGACGCCTCCACTCAGCTCCTTCAGACTAGCGAGCAGCAATTAGCAAACACCTGGTGGAACTCAGTGAAACACCGGTGAAAATGTTGCTAAAGGGTTAATATAGGAGCGATGTTGTGATGACTTCCTGTTTCAGAAAGAGCAGGAGTTTATTAAAGAGACAGAGACCCAATTTTAAGGTATTAAACTACAAACACGAATTTCATTTGTCATATTTGAGACGTAAAGCATTTTTATAACTGAAGGTAACGTAGTTACTTGATTGTGCTATAAAATTGCGCTACATGCATGGAAAATACATAATACTGGCCCTTTAAAAAACATTTGAAGAGAACACAAAATGGTAATCAATTTAATGTTCATAACTCTGTTATAGTAGGAGCAGCTATATTCCAGGAAGATTTAGGAAAAACTATTAATTTATTACCACCTGTAGGCGAATGAGTCCCAAGGCTGACCTTCAGCAGAGGTTGGCTTTGGCAAATCCCACAAATGCTATTAACATCGTTTCTTACAGCAAGAATCTGAATTCCTTTACTTCTTTAGTTTCCTGATATTTTGCCCCAGACATTCCAATTATTTGCCGTCTTTTTTTTTTTCCCTGATTTCTGCTGAGGCACAGAATGTGTCCTGAAAATCCTGCCAAACCATTTCTGGCAACATGACATCATTGTGCAAACCATCGTACTTATTTACGCTTCTGCATCAAGCTGAGCTCTAGAAATAGCTTTCAAAAAATTAGATAAAACAGTCCATTGGAGCTCCATACAAATATTTCTTTGGGGCAGCTACTTAGGAAGTAAAAACAAAACAAATCCCAGCCAAAAGAGAGAGGGCATCGAAACCAGAGGAGACTTTGGAACTGATTAATAAATCCGTGAAAAGCCCGCCCCAAATTTTTCTCGGCTTTCCTTGTAGAGAGCAGTAAAGCAGTTGCTGTGGCACCGATCCTCTGCTTCATTAGAGGAAAACATCAACAGCTACTGAAGACCGAAACAGAGAAGAGAACAATATCTGAGAGAAGGGATTGTTTTTTTTTGTTTTTTTATTTGTCTGCCTGAAGATCGAGGATGGGAAAAAAAAAAAACAGTAGGCAGCTGAGCAACCAAACCGCTGGTTTCATTTAGAGACGGCACTGTGAGATGGGTATGGAAATATTGACCTGTAAGGAAGGGGGAGCCTTCAAGTTACACTAATACCAACTGAACACCTGCGTTAAAAAAATAAAAATAAAAAAATCCATTTTACTGCATTAAAGTGGAAAGCATTAGTCCGGCTCTTGTCATTTTCTGGGCAGGCGGATCAGGACGACTCTACATTCCTCGGCTTATGTGATGACTTCTAATCAGGGAAGGAGCCTGGCCTTGCTATGCAGATCTATAACAAAACAGTAACAAGCTTCTGACTCATTCCACAGCTCAAACATTCTGTGGACACACACCGCTGGAGGTAATGATTACTTTGGACGTTTGGGTTTTGTTTAAAGCCTGTGTGACTTTTGGCTTAAAGCTTGGACAATATATCCCGCTGCCAAATCCCACTCTGAAAACATGTTTCTGTTCCCAATTTAAATCTTTGTTTTGTTGATTATGGGTTGTTTTTTTTTCTCTAACAATCCAGTTTTCTGCCTCCATCTGTATAAAGACTATAAAAGGAAACTTCTAGCTTTATAGTTACCTGTGTACGAATCGTGCCTCTTCTTTGTGTGGGTTTAGAGTAACCAGAAAGGCCTGACCAGAATGTTTGTTTTTTTGTTGTTGTTTCTTACTACTCCATATCCAAGAACCTAGGATGTTATATGCAAAGCTGCGTTGCATATTGCCATGCACAGTGTTCACCTTATAGCTGGTGCAGAGGTGTTTCCTGAGAGAGAGAAAAAAAAAACTAGAAGCATTTAAACCTGTTATCTCCGATGCCAGGAACTTACGGCGACCGCAGATGACGCGGCCGTCTCGTCGCCTGCAGCGTGTCCGCCGGCCGTCCTTTACCTGAAACTCAAGAGTCGGAGTGTGTATCAGTGCGAGGAAAGGACACATTCGAGGAGATGTGTTTCCGTGTCTTTCGAGAATCCAGCCTATCCCGGTACCGCTACTATTTCAGCTTCAGAGTGTGAGACGGTGTGTTTTATTTTCACAGCCTGCCGTTGGTGAGATCCGCGTCGCTTTTTGGAAGGAAAAATAGAAAACTGTGGCCGCTTAAAGACGTTTAACATCGGCAAAGGTGTCGCCGGAGAGAGATATTTTGTTGTTTCTACTACTGCCTTTTAAATATGTTTAATATATGAGATGATAAATGAATCTTTACTATTTATGAGTTGAAGAGTTACACTGATACTTAATTGCAGTTGTGTGTGTTTGCTTTGAAACATTTTAATACAGATCCTGTGCTGAACATTTGAGTTTAGTGCCATATGAATGTTAACGTTGGGGAAAAGAGTGATAGCCATACTGCTAATCAGTGGTGATGTTTTCTCTCTTTTGCTTTTGTTGTTTTAGTTTTGTTCCTTTGGGAAATGTTTCATTTTGATGCTGTATATATTGTATTGTGTTGAAATAAATATGCAGTGAAAGTGCTTTTTTTCTTTTTCTTCATTGATTACCTCACATCCTCTTGACAGCGTCACTGCTAACGATGCACAGCTGCAGGGACATTTAGCGCACACCTTCCTGAGCCTTCCCAGGGTAAATAAGTTGAAAAAATTCCAAACGGGCTTTTATCCGATTGGAATTCCTGAGAATGATCTGGAATCCAGGGGTAATTTAAACAGAATCTGTCAAATCCAAGTATAATCTCAATATTTTTTTAATAGAAATGGGTGAAGATTAGGGCCACTAAAAGAAGAAAAATAGGTTTTGACTTATTGCTCAGGATTCTGACTTTAATCTCAGAATTCTGACTCTCGGGATTCTGTTTAATTCTGTTTAATCTCAAAGTTGGATTAATCCATTTACGTCAAAATCCAAATAAATAAAACATTCTTATGTTTGGCTATATTAACTATATTGTTATCACAATAATCACAACTCTTTCTTCCTTTTTTATAGAATTTGTAAACTTGCACTTTATCCACACTGAAAGCCTGTCCCAAATTTATTTGGTAGATTTGAGTTTTAAGATTAGATTTCTTTTTTTTCAGTGACTCTAAATATCCAAGAAAAATAATACAATTACGAAACATTACATTTTAATTACAAAACCATCATTTTATTAAACAGCAAAAGCACAATAAGTGACTAATGCGCTCCAACTGTGCCTCTTTAATAATCAATAAAACGATGCTAGCTATAGCTCAGTTCAGACATGTCGAGCTCAAAGCTGATGAATCCGTGTTTCTATTATTAATATACCATCTGTAGGTTGTGTAGCACTCAACTCATTATTCTATACATCCCATAATGCACTGCTGCAGTTAGTCACAGCCAGAGTGTGGTGAGAACAAGCCCCATAGGGAGTGAGTCCTGCTGCGTACCTTAATGAACATTTAGCCGATATCAGCGCCTAATGAGTTCACAAGGGACTTTCCTGACTTTAAAGTGAAATAAAATAGTAACCTAACTCCGGAACTGTTTTCTAGTCCATTCACTTTTGATGTGGGCCTGTGCAGCTCAATGGCACTCTGGTCTCCACACAGCTTCTCCGCTTTCATCGTCAATAAGACGATGAAAGCGGCTACACCACTCCAGCCATATGCTTTATGGCTGTTAATACACGCTTTTCTTTTCCCTCCTGTACTTTATGACCAGCTATTATGCGCAGGACTTTTTCTGGAGCGTTTCTGCATCGTCTGTGTCTTGTCTAGAGGAATGGAGGCTGGCCTCCACTGTTCTAATGAAAGCCGGTTCCTTTGCTGCTATGGCGGTTCCTTCCCTTCGGTTCGTGATCATCTTGCCTCTCTTGGACGCCGGTCTGCCGCACTTATCCAACCCGAACGGCAACCTGGTGTCCTTGCAGTAATTCCCGGCCAGGTGGATCAGAAAGCCGGAGTCTCGCTCACTCTTGGCCTAAAGCGTGAATTATTTATACGCCTGACAGATTTAGATTTGAAGTTATTTTCATTCGGCCGGGAAGTTTGTTTCTTCCAGGAAATGACGGGCATCTCCCTCAGAAAATAACAAGACAAGTGTCCACCAGGTACCGATTTATTTTATTTATCTGTAACTATTCTATTTGTATTTATATTCCAACAAAAACTGGCACATCAAAAATGTGTTTTTCTCTTCTCTATCAATAGAAAGACATTTTCAATGTTTCGCGTTGTTCAACATTTTTAGAATACTTCAGCCGCTGACAAACGTTTCACTTAGTATTTCTTATATTAAAAATAAGCAACTTTATTTTTAGGAATAAAAAAAAAAAGTCACCAATAGTAACTTTACTCACAGCTCCAAGAAGCTTTATTTGAAAGGAAAATCAAGGCTTGGGTGTTTTACAGCAAGTTTGCAAAGCCATGCAAGCCACCTGAACATACTGACACAAAACAACTGAATAAATTTATTTGTAAATAGACGTGTTGAAACAGTTCTTGTGTATATATTTTTAAAACTATTAATAGATTTCAGAGCCGTTGGAACATTTATTTTGTTTCAGAAAACTTTTAGATTGTATTGGCACAATTAGGAGTCATGGATTAAAAAAAAAATAATTGGAGGTTTAGTTAAAGTCTGGCACTGTTATGTACAGTACAGACCAAAAGTTTGGACACAACTGTGTGTCCAAACTTTTGGTCTGTACTGTACATCATTGTATGTTTAATCTAATTTCCATAAGTTATTTTTTGTTGTTGTAGTTGTTTTTCGTTTTGTTTAATTATTATTTCTATTTCTTTGTTTTTAAAGTCATATTTTGGTTGGTTTGTTTCCCCCATTTTCTCCCTCTTGTTTTGTAAAGTAATTATGCCAGTCGGTTTCTTTGCACCACAAAAATGTGACATTTACGACTTACCCCGGGTGGAACAATGTATTATTTCTCATGTTTAGTATGAATTTGGTAAGAAAAATTACGGTGGCCACTGCAGTCCACCATAACCCCCGGCGTAAATGACCATGAACTACTTCTTAAATAAAACAAATTTTAAAAATCACAGCAGTTGAACAGTTTTTAAAATAGCAACGACATAAATAGTTACAGTTCTTATCCTGGAGCTTTTTAGAGAATTACCCCTGAAGCTGTTACCATTAAAGGTGCAAACGCTGACACAAAACCAAACACCGGAGTCCGGACATTTAGCAATGCGGATCTTATTTTGTTATTTGCTTGAGAAGTTGTGTCAATTCAAACAACTGTAGTAAAAACTACTGTCAGTAATGCTATGTCCAACTGCTGGGAAAGTTTTAAAGTACGTGTCGTTTTGTAACGGAGGGAAATAAACTTTTAAGTCGACCCCGCTTTGAACAGCCGCTGAACCGTCCAATGAGAATTCCCTCGATTGTCTGAACTGTTGCGTGTTGCACAAAATGTGCTGACAGCTAGCAAGTAATCGAGTTTAAAGCATGACTCACCGGGCTTCACGCTTTTAGCATCTGATGTGGGCCGTCGCTGTTGTTCCTGGGTTTTTATGGAGACAATCGACTCCTTTTATCTGAATGTAGGAAATAGAGAAACAAAGTCTGAAAAGAAAAACAGTTTGTGTGTACACATTTTCCCAAGCAACTTATTTCAAAAAGCTGACTCAACATGAAATTATAAAATGAATCATTGATCCTCATCACCACAATGTGTTGAAATCTAATCATTAAAGTCTAATAATTCTGTATTAATCAAGTCCATTCGAGACAATTTGAAACCAGAGTGAACTTTATTAGTGTTTAAATGACTCGGTTGGGGGGAAAAAAAAGCAAATTATAGCAAATGTGAAATATGTAATCAAATCCACCAAACTAAACAACTTGCATTAAAATAGTCATATGCAGTAATGGATTGAGTGGGCAGCTCATTCTGATAGGTGTAAGAGAATATTAAGATTTTATCCCATTTATGAGCCAATGGCTGGAGGACCTAATTACCTCATTCCTCGTCGTCCTCTGACATTTCTGTAATGATTATAACTCGTTTGAACCTTTAGAACTCCACTCACGTTAATAGGAAAGTTGGTTAATTAGCCTGCAGTATTATTAATTTAACACGGCGGCTTAATTATATAGGTTATGTGTCCTTTATGTAAAGCATGTTTGATTTGATAGTGTTTTCATTGCGCCGTTACTTTTGTACTCGAGACAAAATGCTACACCCACCGACCTAAAAGTTCTCATTATTGAACATAGAAATTTGCTGCAAATGTGGAGAAAACTGCCAAAGGAGGAGATGTGGATAGCATCAGTATTTATTTTGCATGATAAGAAAAAAGTCATAAAGAAAGATGGTGGATAGTGATTGGATGAGACCACAAAAAAACAAGCAACAATTAGGTTTTATTTGTTGGATACATTTACCCCACAAATACAAAGTACGTTACAGGAGATAAAAACTAGTACTGCACATCACCTTAAACTCACTGTCCCTACTGAACAACGTGGTGGTGGCAGCGTCATGCTGCGGCGATGCTTTTCTTCAGCATGGACTCAGAGGTCCAAAGAACAGGGAGGGACGAACTTGAAGAAAATCTATCGGCGATTTAAAAAGACTCGAGACTGGGACGGAGTCTCAACATCTCAGGATGTTCCAGAGTCCAGAACTCAGTCGAAATGTGAAAAGTGATCTTCATAGATGGTCCAGTCGGACTGAGCTTGAGCTGTTCTGCCAAGATGGACCGGCAGTTTCTGGAAACTGAAAACAAGCAGAAGGCTTCCTGCTGTAGCGGCAGTGAGCAGCTGTTCTACAACGTACCGACGCGGGGCGTCTGAATACAAAGAAAAAAATAATAAAATGGATGGATGGACATAATATGACGTTCAGAGTTGTAATGTGACAAAACTTTTAGAAGGCATTGAAAAGTTTAATGGAGTCACAAGGACTAAATAAGCCAAAATCTTACAGTTTTACATCATGAATAAGGAAGGAAAAGTACAATCTTCAAGTGGATTCAGGTTCTCTAATGAACTTAAACAACTGTTTGAAAGCATCTACTATTTGATGCACCCAAACAGCAGATGGCGCTGTATCCTATCTTCTGATTGAAAGCTGTCTTTCCTGGATATGTCATTGTTCATGCCTACACACCCACACACACACATCTTTGTACTCCCATCAACTCAGATCTTTGTTTTGATTTCCATTGATTTTAGCTGAGAGTAGCACTACTTCAACATATTTTTACTAAAGTAACAGTAAAAATGAATTTGATTTTTTTTATTATTGTTAAATCAATGATTTAATATTTAAAAATCACGTAATCAGATGGACTGAAATATTAAGTTATGTGGAAGGTTTGGTGTTTTAAAGATCAAAATGAAAATAATTCTTATAAATCGTTACAAAATGAGGCAAAACAAACATTTTCCAAATCAGGTTTTATTTTTCCCAATATAAAACTTATTAGACTTTAACAAAAAAAAATGCAGGTCTGATGAATTTTTTGATTAAAACAAGCTCATTGCTCACAACGTGTCGAGTATCCACGACATTTCATCCAGTAAGAGTGGCGATAATTCATAACAAGGTTACTTAAGTAAAAGTAAGAAAGTACAGCATCATAAAAATGCTTCTAAATCTAGATTTAAAAAATTACTCGAGTACCGGTAAGCATAACGGAGTAGATGCAACCAGTTATTACCCAACTCTGTGTTTTTTTTTAACTGCATTCATCAACCATTACCAGTCTGCTCCTAATCATAACCAAAACTTAACTCACTCCATTCCTCTAAGCCTAACTGGTAGAGTGAAGTACACTGGGAAAAAAACAACTAAAGGACCAGGAAAAGTCCTCGATTTCCACAAATGACCTACTTTTGTTGGCAAAAATGTTGAAAGTGGTCCTCTACAAGTACACACACACACACACACACACACACACACATCCATCCGCTCTTAGAGCAGTGAGTGTGTTATTTCCATGGCATGAGGCAGACTCACAGTGAAGTAAGGGTCTAGCCGGCGTTGGCCAGCTACACCCTGTCTGACGACCTCAAACAGAGATCCGTCCTCAGCCTGGAGGCTGCAGGTTCTGCTGGCTTTAAAAACCCAGTCACAAGAGTTGTTTTGTGCTTTCTTGCATAATGTGCGTGACATTAACCTTTTTTTTTTTTTTTTCCCCTCATACTGGAGTTAATTTTTATCCTGTCTACTGTGCGGTATCTTCACTGAGCCATGCAAACTATGCCCCAGCCGGATGTCATCAGTCCCAGGAAGGCAAAACAGGCAGCAGGCTCTCCCAGCAGGCCCCTGTCTTCCCCTCCAGACGCTTACAAACACACACACACACACACACACATACACACACACACACATACACACGCACGCACGCACGCATCCCAGAGCCCTCACACCCGTCCCCAAATACGCCCCTCCTCTGAACAACTGCTCTGACTCAAACGGATTAAAGATGACTCTCTTCTCTCACATTCCCCCCCCTCCTCTCTGTCCTTTCCCTCCTTCACTCTCCCGTTCTCTTTCTCTCTACTTCTCTTTTCTTTCCATGCCGGATGAAAGGCCTCCCAGACACCCACTCCATGCACATACCATTCAGGCCAGGACACACAGGAAGTCTATGTGCTGCGCAGAACAGAGAGAGAGAGAGAGAGAGAGAGAGAGAGGAGTGGGGGGAGTGCATGGTGGTAAGTGGTGAAGGAAGGGGTGGGGGGGGGGCTAAATGCAAGTCATGTGAAGCTCATGAGAACCAACCTACAAAAGATAGGATCTTGTTTTCCTTTTACTAACTCTTTTGCTAACACTGTGCTTCATCTCAGCTCACTGTTCCATTTGAAAATGTATCTTGGCTTTCATAAAAAGTTCCTAAAAACAAAGCTTTGGGTTTAATATTCCCAGAAAAGTTTCATTACACAGAATAAGTGAATATCTTGCGCTGTGATGCAGTTTGTAGTTTGCAGCATTGACTGCATAATAACTTCACAACGAACTTTGGGTCCACCAAGAGCCATGCTACTTCACTAATCCACCATGTCAAATTTATTGTTATTGTTTTGCAAAGTCTGGCCTCTGCAAAAAACAAAAATGGCGCTCCACCGTTTTTAACACAGTTATAGGAGAGATTAGCCTCAGCCAAAATCTGCAGTGGAACTGTGAACAATTGCCTCACGTTGAATGGAGGCCTCAGTGCATTCGTTACTTTTATGGCATACACCGCTTCAACCTGGGTGAATGTGAGTGAGTGAGTGAGTGAGTGAGTGAGTGAGTGAGTGAGTGAGTGAGTGAGTGAGTGAGTGAGTGAGTGAGTGAGTGAGTGAGTGAGTGGGCGGGCGGCAGCCTCAGCTCTGAGGGAACGGCGTCACGTCGCATGCTTTGAATTACTGTACAGTTGCGGCTGGCAGACTGTTGCCAGCCAACTGTCTCTGAGCGGATCAGACGGCAAACATCAGCGCCGGTGGCTCAGCCAGGAGTCCAACTTTAATTCGCTCTTGCTGTCTCTTTCCAGAATACCTTCACTTTTATTTTCTTTTTTTTTTTTTACTGCAGCTCTTTCATCACTCTTTCAAAGATTGAGTCCATCTACTTTAAATCACTTGCCAGATGTATTAATATCCCTTAAACCATTTCTCATTTTGTCACTTGACAACCACGAGCTTAAACATGCTTTATCTGACTTTTATTTAATAGAAGAAAAAGAATATGTGAGTCCAATACTCGGTTGTATTGAGGTGTGGACTTTGGGCCATTTTAGCAAATTCCTGAGGTCTTTTGCAACTACTAAGAGTTTTTTTTCCAGGGTTGTCCTCTGTTAAGTTTCCCATTAACTCTGACCAGCTTCAGCAGCTGTGTTTCCATTACAAATGTGTGCAAAACTTTGTTGATGTTTCACTAATGTCAAAAAAAAAACAACCCAGTTTTGCAGTTTGCGGTGTTTCCATTAAATAAGAAACGCGACTAAAGTCACGTGAATAAGTTTGTTCTCGCGATAAGTCATGAAAAAACTTCCTGCGCCATCATCTTCCTACTACTTCCTGTTGTTTTTCTATCGTCTTTTCTGCCAGTGGTAACATCCTGTTGTTGATCACGTGACTTGTGTGATGCGGATAAAGTGCTCCAGTTGCAGTTTTGCGACACAAACCGATTTCGATACGGCTGAAAAACCACATCATCCCGGCGCGTAAACTTTTTATCAAAACATTTGAGTTTTCTCAAAACTGCCGCGTTTCCGTCAAGCAAATTTATTGTCGTAATTCCAATTTATGTCATTTTATTGTCAGTGGAATTGCAGCTGGTGTCCACACGGACAAAAAGCATTTGCAAGATACCAACCAAGAGCTTTTGTCTAGTTTCTTGTGTAAATTAATTAGAACACCTTAAATAAGATAAAACTAACTTACTAGCAACTTTTCAGCAAAACATAGGACCTTGGATTTAAGTCAATATTAATAAAAAAATGATTTGTTCCGCTGTCAGACAGATTTTTTCACTTATGACACTTGATGTTACCAGTGAAATAATCTACCAGTGGAACTGCTACTTTCCCAACAATATTTAAGGAATTATTGACTTAAAAAAAGCCCCTAAAAATCTTCCTGAAAACTTAATCATAAATTAGCTTTGCCTTTTTACTTGGATTTTGGACAAGAAATTAGACCAAGATCAGATTTTGTGTTCTTTTGCAGTCTAGTTGTCCCACTCGCATGCCATTTTTTACAAGTAACCCAAATAATTTTAAAGTTGGTTTCAATTCACTTTAGCATCTTTTCCCTCGAATGTTTGCCGTCTCTCCAGTTGTGAAGTTTGCATCATGTTGGGGAGGAACTGGTACGCTGCTTAAAACAGACGGCAACATGAGCAAAGAACATTACGTGGAAATATTGAAGCAACGTTTAAAGGCATCAGCCAGGAAGATAAAGCACAAATGGGTCTTGCAGATGAACAATAACCCGAAGCATGCAGCCGAAGTGGTTGTAAAGTCACCAAAGGACAACAAAGTCAGTGTTTTGGTGTGGCCATCACAAAGCCTTGATCTCAGTCCGGCAGGGAGTTTATGGGCAGATCTGAAAAAGGCGTGTGCGAGTGAGGCGGCCTACAAAAACGGGCCCAGTTCTGACAGGAGGAGGACGGGATCTGGCTGGTTTCGGGGTTTGATTATTTGAGTCTGGTTTTGATTATTGTTCTGCGTTTCTTATTGTGATTAGATCAGCCTCGTCTCTGCTTTACTTCAGCTAGTTATTCTAATCCATATTTATTCCTTGTGTCTATGCTTTGCTGAAGTTCGATTCATTTTCCTAGTTCTCCTGTTTGCTCTCCCTGCTGCCATTTTCTCTCTCTCTCTCCTCACACCTGCAACCTGTTAGCCAATCAGCGCCGGTCTATTGTTCCTGCCCTCACTTTCACACAAGGGTGTAACTTTGTGTTGGAAGTTGGTGGGGAGGAAGAGGAGCGGGGGTTAGGAGGTATTAAACATGCTACGAAATATAAATATGTTAAAACATACGTAATCTAATTAATCTATGTCTTTCAGTTGGTGATGGATCTGCTGACAAAGGAACTTTTCTAGTTTATGGAGTCAGCCTGTATTTGCTGAATGCTTACCTACACTTGAAAACAGTTTCACAATTCAGTAATATTTTTTGTGAAGAATTATCAAATAGTTGCCTTTGATTGCCTGATTTTATCAAGTGCTAAAAACATCAACAACATGAGATTCTGTAACAATCAGAATGTTATTAAACTTTTCAAAAATCAGAATACGTAACTTCTGTGTAAACCAAATAAATCCTTGTCAGTACAAACTTTGTATTTTTCAATGATGTGATTTTGACTCCACAGCTGTCCCTCAGTAGGTTGGCCAAACCTTTTTGTCCTGCTGACTCACACATAGCAGATGAGATATGATGCGTCTGTAATATAGCAAATATTGAAGAGGCAAAACCTTTTTTGGGCCTGGTTGGAGCAGTTGGTGAGTAAAGTTACCATCAATGTTACTGGATTCTATCAAATGTGGCTTAAAGCCGAGATGCTGATGTTTGGATGTGTAAAAATATATATTCTCTCTGCTAATAAATCTATAATTTTGTTTCTGTCAGTCCTAGAAACAAGAGAGAACGATGCAAATTTCTCTTTATAATGGCTCATAATTTAATTGTACTTAATAGGAGCCATGATTTAAAATTTAACAAACTTTGACTCCTATTTGCTCTATGAAATATTTGATGATTGCTCTGAATGTCGCCACGTTCTACGAACCAATGATGCAATCTGTCCTGGGAAAAATGTAGAAAAACGGGTGATTGTATTATTACTTTTATCTCTGTCAGCTTAACACCACGCGCAGACTCGTTGCCATGGCAACCTATAAACAACAGTCCCGGGAGCGCAGAGCAAAGGTTACAAGTGCATCAGGAATGAACACTAAAAAACCCCCACAAAAACATTTCCCACACACAAAAAAAGGACGTACAAACACCAAACAGAACATTTTGTTGCAGATTTATGTTTCTGAATTTTCATTTTGCACTTCATTAGGAGGTGATCAATTAGCTAATTTAAACACCTGCACTTCTGATTATCTGTCAGAAAATGTATATGGGTCGCCTTGTTTTTGTGTTAATTGAACCGAAATGCTAAGGTGATAAAAGCTAAGCTAGCATAACTAACCTGCTCTCCACTATCTTATTTTAATTAAAGCTTTTTACTGACCTGTGAAATGTGATTCCTTTAGACCTTGTCATCTCGCTGTGGTAGTGTTGACAATTAATATAAAAACTTTGCGTCCCCTTCTCAGATTCTTTTCTTGATGTGTCATTTCCCCGATGGCCGATATTCCTGATATATCGTAAAGCAGCAGCGCGTGTGGCGCACCGTGAGTCACGTGATGTCCAATCCACTATATCGCTGAGCGGACTTGCCATTTACGTTTTACAAAGGCATTAGCTGCGTTTTGCTCCCGAATTCCTGTTTCTGTTTTGGGTCTGGCTCCCTGTGTTCCCTGTGGTTTTCCTAAGTAGCTGTCAACCTTTTTCTCATTAAGTATTCACCATCGTCTACTCGACACCGCCGTCATCACAGCTGCAGCATGCCAGAGGAGTACTAAGTTTAGTACTGCGAGAAACTTGAGGAAGTTTTAAAGAGGTTATCCCTAATATTGACTAAATTAAGGTTATTATAGTTAACTAAAACTAATGGAATTTTAAACGGAGTAATTAATGGGGCGGGGGGAACCATCGTGCATTTGTAAAACTATCTTAAACATACTGAAATTATAGTCATAGTGTTTATGAACCTCATTCTTAGCCTTTCAAACTGACGTGATATTATTTTTATTTTTATTTTTATTTTTACGCCAGCTGTCTCCAAATTACGGCACTCCATAGTCATCCACAATGGCGATAGCAAAAGTTGGGGGAAAACGCCAGAGTCAGCTGGTTGTTCAACAATAACTGAATTTATTTTTTTTGTTTTGTTTTATTTTATTTATCTTTTTTGAAAATGGCGTCTTCTGTTGAGTATTCATTACTCAATCGATGTATACATAACAACACAGTACTTTGACCTTTTTAAATACTGCACATAAAAAAAATCAACAAAAATATGAAAAAAAAAACTAAAGCTACTTCTTTAACTAATAAAAACTAAGCAATTTTTTTAACCAATAAACTAATTTTATTTTATTTTTTTTAACATAGTAAACTAATTGGATTAAACGAAAGGTCACATCAAAATAAAACTAAGCTACAATGAAACAAACACTGAATTATTATAACGCTGGACCACATGTACGTTAATGTTGGATTTTTCAAACTTTACTAATTAAATCTTTGAATTTAAGTTTGATATAAGCTTATAAGGTGTGAAAGAAATGTGTATGTGTCTTTTTATTGGGTGTGTGTCAATTCTGGCTTCAACTGTAACATAACCCCACACACAGGCAGCCTTTTATTAATTTGGTGATTTCGGAAGTGAGTTGGTTGCACTGGATTTTTTTAAATTTAGGGAAATAAGAATAGAAATCTAGACCATTGAAATGTTTTTCTTTTATGAAAAGTGTCAATATATCCACTTTGTTCCATCCATCACATGAAATCCCAATACAACACAGTAAAGTTTTCTGTTGTGAATACTTTTTGCAAGGGTTCTGTGTTTATGGCATTATTTCCCGTAAATCACACGATATATACACACCACCACACACCGCTGACACCCACACACATTCCTGCAGGCGGCGCACACACACTCGTGCACATCTCTGTGTTTACACACTTCGCCAGGCAGCTAATCTATTTGGCTCCACAGACTAAAGCCTGCCTTGTGTCGAAAAGCTTCTTTAGAGGAAAAAAAAAAAAAAGGTGTGAGTCAGGTGACAAGTCAGGCCACATTACTACAGCTTGATTGCCGCCTTCCAGTGCCCCGCCCTCCTGCGGATTGTGCCCAGGTGTTGCCATGGAAAGTACTGATGACATCACCCTAAAGCCTCCAACAAAAGATAAGCATTCCTCTCTCAATCGTAATCGGATGTGTCGATGCAAAGCCCGACCTAAACCAGACAAAACCAGTCAGTCCTTCTTTTGATCTGTGACTGTGTCTTTTCTCACTTGCGCTGAAGTTTTATTTATATATATATATATATATATATATATATGGGTTATTATAAAGTGCTGTGGAAAATACAGATCTCTTTTGAACTAACTTTTTGTCACACATACATTTTTCAGATAAATTAGTAAAAAAAAAACAACACACACATGTAGTTTTCAAATAAAGATTTGATTGTATAATGGCAAAAACTATTCTAAACACCTTTCTACTGTGTAAAAACATCATAATTCATGAATCTGGTTTTTTGCTTTGTTAAATTTTAGCAGCCACACCCAGGCCTGATTATTGCTGTCCCAGCAGAAATAATTAATCACCAAAATACAACCTGACAATTTGAAATGGGCTAAAAGATCTAAGAAAGCAGCTCAATCTAAGGCAATTCAAGAGCAGACTGGCTGCTGCTTTAAGAATGCACCAGTGATAGGAGTGGAACAGTGCAAGTATTCATACTGTAAATATCCGCTACTCATAAACACTGACAACTATTTGGAGTGCCATTCATTTAGAAAAAACTCGGCAAGATTTTACACATAGCAATTCTTTGTAATTTTCCCTTTAAGAAGTTTAAATCAATTTTATGAAGTATAAAGACTCATTTTAAACACTCAGGTCAATTTTATTTGCAAACTTGCACCAAATGTCTACTTGTTTTGTTAGCGTGTTTTACATAACCCCCCCAAATTTTTTTAAAATTAAATTCCACAATTTTGTAGAGAGGATAACATTTTCCTATGCTATGTATTAAGTAAGTTGTTTTTGTGTTTATTTTCAATATACACAAGTTATTCAGTGTGTGCTACGCCATTTAGAAAATGACACCAAAGCAGAACAGAGCAAAGTCCCAGCTGTCACTGAACTCTGTTTCTACTGAACATGAAGGTTTTTCATGCAGCTACAGCGGAGATAGAAAAGTGGAACATTACGTTGGGTTGTGCCTCTTTCAACAGCAATGTTGCATGTAGTTTGCTTTACACTTAATTGCTTGCTCGTGACGACATCAAGCTGAATATGAACATAACAGATATTAGCCGAAGTCCGAATCCAGCTGCCTGGAGCGTCCAACGATTCCTGGTGAGTCCGTCTGACCAGAGATTTCACAACAGCTGCGCTTTTATCTGACACGACTTGCAAACAGCTTCAGAGTGGTTTTCATTTGAAAATTCCTAAGTCACAAATATTGACCATTTTCATGTGGTTTTATTGTTTTTATTTGTCAGTCAAAGGGGATACCACCTTAACCCATACCTCCACACAGGTCCATTCAGGCCACTTTTCATTTATTTCCTGTGATTGAAGTCGACTGAAGACACACTGAGCCGTGACTTTAAAACCAAAGTACGTACAGAACCTTGATTTTATGACTCGTCTGTGAAATCATAAAAGAGACCACAGCATCTAATGGTTGGTAGGGAAGATTTTTATTGGTTAAGATGATTCAACAAGAGGCAACAGACTGTATAGGCACAAGTGGCCTCCATTGGACAGATCCAGAGAGAAACCAACGGCTGACACAAACAAAGAACTGTCCAGTGGATCCCCAAGACTTTTGGCAAAACGACAAAATAGATTTTATTTTTTTACTTCCATCTATGCTTGCTTTGTTGCTAGATTACTAGAATAACTTGTTGTTGAAGAGGTAGATGTAAATTCTGCTGTCCGGCAGAAAATCATAAAAGAGACATCTATCAGTTTGTGAGATTAATCTCAAGAACATTTGGGTTATGCGGCAGAGCAAGAACCCAAATCTCCCCAGCAGGTCTATCTCTGAATGGTTAAAAAATGAAAATTTACGTTTTTGGAGTGGCCAAGTCAAAGCCTGGACTTGAATCACATTGCTATTGCAAGGCAATAAACAGGCTCCTCATCCTCAAACATTTACATGCATCTGGATGGTTAATACTCCGACAAATCTCTCCAATCTGTCTTCTGGTCAATGTTGAATGAGTTTATTTCTCTTAATAAAATAAATAACCACATGAAAACCTGTTTTCCTACGGCAAAAAAGTTGTTTGCCTGATTTAAAAGGAATCCTTAAGTAGACAAATCCTTTTCAACAGTGCTGTACCTTCCCTCCAGATGTGCTTGCTGTTCATGACAGTTTATTTCCACTATGTTTCTACACGGACTCCCATGACCATTTGTCTTCTGCTTTGGCAGATTTTAGGAACTTGATGTGATATATTTTCCTTCCAGCCACTAAGATAAAAAAAAAAAATCTGTGTTTCAAAGATTCTCCAAGAAACACACGAACAGTCGCCGATTCTTCCAAACGGATGTCTAAGAGTCGTTTGGTTTGATTAACAGACGACCAGAAAATCTCATCCGTACATTTTGGATTCCTGGCCACGGTTGCTGGCGATCATGAAGACGATTGAGATCGGGGAAAAAAACTGGTTGGAGTTTGAGGTAAGAAGTAAAACACTCGTCTGGGACTTATTCGTAGACGTTTGATGTTTCTTTCGAGTCCAAATGACATGATTGATCTTGGGGTATCTGATTGTTCTCATCATGAACCGTGTCAGGGCGCGCTCCCAACGTTTCCAACACATTTTCATCAGAAGTGGAAAACGATGTGAAGGAAGTCAACGACACTTTGGTTTTGTCTATTGGCTAGTTTAGTTATTTCAATCAACTTTTATTATTCAATAATAAGCAAAAGATGTTGGTGGCAACATAATTGTTCCTTTAACTGAACCCTTATGCCCATGTATTGTAGAGAAAGTCATTCTAGTATTGCAGAAAAATTAGCTCTTTAATTTATAATCATTTGGGATTTATTTAAGAAAAAACATGTAATAAACCATCAAATAATCAAATTCGTCCAGCTCAAAAATCAAAGGTTCACTTTTTATTTATTTATTTTTATTTTTTCCCGTTTTTGTGCAACCATGTAAGTTCTCAGGAACCCGAAAAATTGAACCAGATCAACGAATTAGTGTTTATTAATAGCATCATGCATGGAGTTATTGAAGCTTTTAAAGTGAACGAAAGTAAAACTTTAATAGCTTGTTATTTTTCTCATTTAAGATTTAGGACAAAATGATACTCTAGCATTGAAACTAGAGTACCAGGTCACTCAAGGTAACAGGGTGAAACGGATACATTGATGTTCCTTGCAGATCATAACAGATGCTATTACAGTAACAAGACTGTAATGTTAGTTGTTTTTTGTTTTTGTTTTGTTTTTAAATCCCAGGAAGATGTTATCTGTAGAGTGAAATATTATTGTTTATTTATTTACAATCATTTAGAGAAAGTTTTAAATTAATTTGCATTATTCTGGTAGTAAGAGCAACAGGGACTAACAGTGACGCGTTTCCCTGCTTTTCGCCATTGAATGCTATCGAGATGTCACTTAGTTTAATTCCGATTGTTTATGCAGTCCCATTCATATAATCTCCCAGCACTTTACAACACAAATAAAACAGTTTCTGGTCATTTACGTAATCGTACATATTCAAGGTTCTGTTGTTTATATTCCAGTTTAAATATATGGAGAAACATCAAAATAAGTGACAAATATGTGGAAAACTATCTAATGCCCACTATTAAGCACGGTGTAGGATCAGAGGTTCTGTGGGAATGTTTGTGAGAATTTTAATAAAGATTAAACTTCTTTCTTTTTAATAACTATAGACTCTGTTAGCAAACTGAAAACGGGTCGTCTCTGGCTCTTTCGATCTTTTGAGCTTCACGTGGAGCAGGTGGCACTGAGCTCAAATTGAAGTTGGATTTTTTTTTTTTAAACTTTTGATAAGGACAAAAAAAAAAAAAAAAAGCAACCTTCATGTCCATGTATGATTTTCTGAATGTGATCTTTCTCGTCTCTATATACAAGCTCTGGTCACTGTCTGCCACGGAGCAATGAGCTCCATCTGACCTGCAAAGATCTGACTCATCGTTGTTTATTACGCGCTCAGGTTGGATGACCAACCTTATCTGCTGGCAAACTGAGTCATCGGCATATCTTCGTCTTTAATGCAGCTCTCTGTTCGCTTCCATCATGCCTTCAGGCCTACGTTACCCAGAAACATGCTGGAGGCCATTGTTTTGGTTCTCAAGGTTTATTCCTACAGTCTGTTCTGTTAGACGTCAAATAGTTTTAAACTGTGGTTTTTGTGCTGCTGCTTCTCTTGGCCATCTTGCAATCGTGCAAAAAGCTCAGTAGCTGTGTTTCCATTTGCCATACGATTGCACACTTTGTCATTTCAAAAATACATTTGCTCAATGGAAGCATGCCAATTTAAAAAAAAAACAACTCGTTTCCCATTTAAAAGGTTTTGGTGTTAGAACGTTGTTAGTTGTTTGTTTTTTTTTGGCCGTATCAAAATGTGTTTATTTCGCAAAACTGCAATGAAAACAATTTTTTCATCACACAAGTCACATGATCACCAACCAGACACTGCCACTGGCGCAGGCCGTAAAGGAGAAAACAGGAAGTGGTAGGATGGTGATGACATGGCATGTTGTTGACTTTTTTAATGACATATCGATTGAACACACTTAATTATGTGTGATTTTATTACGTTTCTTAGTTATTGGAAACACAACAATGGTGAAATTGTAGAATACGTTTTGCGTAATGGAAACACAGTTAGTGAGGCCTTTACAAGTTTTATGAAGACTTATAAATAAACAAACAAACCAAAACAGCATGGAGACGATTCACTTAGAGCACAATCAACCTTCTTCCATGGATGCTGGACAAGAGGACAAGATTGAGGAGAAATATTGAATTAAAGTTCTCTCTCTCTCTCTTTCTCTCTCTTCCTTTCTTTTCTTCTTTCTTTCTTACGTTCTGTCTCTCCATTCTCCGCCATTGTGAAATGTTACAGGAGAAGAAGTAGCTTCCTTTTCACATAAATGGGTTGTAGATAACATGAACAACATGGGTTTCTGTAACTACGGCAACACTGGACTTTCTTTGAAATTATTTCTTGATGTGTATTTTTTTTAATTATTTTTTTCTACTACTTTAGTAGAAACAATAGTTGTACATGTTGCTCTACGCCCATGTCAAATGTGCACGAAATGCTTTGTTACATTTGCTATGATGTACATTATTCTTAAGTTTTTTTGTTGAAGGTTAAAACCTCGGAGCTGAAGCTGCGGAGCATCAAAGAAAAACACAGCAACCATTTTGCGCCCAGTTTAACATATAAATAAAGTAAGTTGATGATTACCAGCAATATCTGACTGTTTCCCATTTGTCTTACACTTGAGACTTTCTTGAACTGCGTCGCGTTTTGACGCCTCTTGGAAGAAGAAGAAAATAAGTCTCAGCTCAGTCGGGTCCAGACGCTTTTCCCCCGCGCAGCTGCTTCACAGTTCACAATTAAGCGTTTGTGGCGGTGCGAGGATTTGCTGCGCTCTTCATGTGACAAATACTCAAGTCTCTGATTTCTAGGACGTCAGCATGCTTTCTGTAAACACAGACCGGGGCGCCATTAGGCCAGCTTTGTTTGGCTCGGTGTGATAGAGAAAAGGCAGCATAATGAGGGGGTCTGTTAGCCGCATTAGAGCCCATTCTCTGTGTGAAAGAGGCTTAAGTCCACATAAAGTACATTCCTTCCCTCTTTTATTAACCTCGCATTCACCGATTCGCTTTCAGCACTTTGTGGGCAACCGAAATACGACGCAGTCTGGTTTGTTTTGAGCCAAATTATCTTTAAATGTGAATTGTCTATGAACATATCATATTGCTGCATACCTGTGTAATCCTGGTTGGCATTTTAATTGGTTATTCCAAGTTTCAATTTGCATAAATATAACTCAAAGAAAAGAAGACTAAGATTTATTTTTACTAATAAATTTGAGCGTTGAAGACTAGTAACTTTTTAACTAAAGTTCCTTTTATTAATATTATGCAGGGGTCAACAAACTGACTTCGTCATTATCTGCTGTGATTATTCCAGTGTAAGCAGACAAGGCTATATTGTGGTTTGGTGATGTCATGCTGACAGCAGAGTTTTTAAAATTAGACTGACAAAAATAAAAGTAAACCAAGAGGCAATTTGGACTAAACGCTTTAATTCACTGTCCACTTTCATTTCTTAAACGGTAACTCAATCATTCCTATAATATTTGATCATCTTTTTGTCGGAAAATAAGTTGTCTTTTAACATTTACCTTTCTATACTTTTACTCAGGCAGTAACTTGAGGCAGCCATCAGAACTGAAGCCATCTGAGGTTAAACTGACCCTATTAAAAATAACTTAGCAACTTTTCGATAACTGCCACAAACATACAATGTGTCGCTATTGTTGCTGAAGAATGTGCCTTTGCAAAAACAATCATACCCTTGCAGTACTTTTCCTACTTTGCAGAGTTAAAAAGATATATGTGACTGGCATTGTATATATTTCAATAAAAAGTAGACTAGCTGATTTATTTCATTATTATTATTATTAATATATGTTTGTATCTGGCATTCATTTGGATTTCATTTCCTGATTAAACACTTTGAAGAAACTTTTTGCTGCTGCTATAAGAGTTGACCAACTTTGTTTAGCTCAAACTTTTTAAGTTGATTTTATTTCTGGACTGTGTCGTCGTTTAAACCAGTCAAATCAGCTCTGACTGTATGTTCATGGTTGTTGTCCTGCTGGAAGGTGGCCCTCAAGCAGAGAATGCAACTGCTTCAGGGTCAAGAAAATAATTGTCAGATTAATCCAGATTTATCCTTTTCCTCCCGTTTCACAATCATACACTGGAATGTGTTGGTCTACCTCTTCAAATCCCCCAACAATATGTGTAATACAGTAGCTCTAAAATGACTAAATGTAGAAAACCTCCACGAGTTTGAGTTCTTTTGCAAAATAGAGCAAAAGAACTCTATATTTCAATTATTTATCGAAATAAATCATTTAAAAAGTAGAGAACCAGACTCATTAGCTGGTGGAAACACGATGGGAGCCCCGACAGACTAAAACCGTGGAGTTTAAATCCATAGGGGCTTGCGAAGTCTCAGTCGCTCTCCCACACAAGCAGGCTACTAATCCACTTATCCTGGAAATGTATACATCATGAGCCACACAGTGTAATTTTAGTCTCTTTGTTAAAGTGTGTCTAATTGATAGTGCAGCTTCTGTTGCTGTCCCGCTCCAGTCGTCCTCATGGTCGACAAGAATGTCAACAAAATCCTCCGGTTCTGTCAGAGCTCAACGTTCACAGAGCCTGGTGATGTTGTTTGCTACCGCAGTAGGCTTTGCATTCACTTCAGCCTCTTTTCCAATCGCTAATAACTGTCTTAATTGAATTGCTGCGAGCGACATTAGAAGCATAGACAACACAGTTAAATCATTACAGAAAGATTAATATCCACATGCATCCACTGTTAAAGGAGCAACTTCTGCTTGTGTTTTCCGCTGCGAAAAATTTTTTACTGCAGGGCATTACTTCTAAGTTTACAGTATTATGAAATTGCAAAATCTCTTTGGTCAATATGCGATGCGTAGCTAATGAATGAAACGTTTTTATAGTTCTGAACATTCCTCGTGTTCAGCTGCGTTCAAAATAAATCAGTCGTACGACACTGACCAGCTCAATCACTGTTTTTGATTCTATATTTCTACATTTCTAAATTGCAAAAACATTGCAACTTACTGGTATGCATAGCAAAGTAATAAAAACAAACAGACCAGCCAACCATGAGCGACTGGATGGTTCTACCATATTTTGATTGAAAAGATGATTAGGGAGAGAAAAACCTATAAGGAAGGATCAATATCAGATTTATTGATAAGTTTGTGGACACAAACCTCCTCTCTGCTAACAAGCCTGTCATGAATGCTCAGGCTAGTTAGCATAGCCACTGTAGATGGCGGTTAAACGGTTTTCCTGTAGCGGTAAGTTTTTTTTCTCCACAATTAGCATATTTAGCAGCGACTACAAAAGGTTGATTGACAACTCTAAGACCCTCCTCCTGACTCTGATTGGCTGTTTTTGAGCGGGAGCGATGCATTTCTGCAGAGCACTGGGAGGAAGTGGAGGAGATCAATCTCGTCACAGATTGTCTTGTGTCATACTCTCACGACATGGTGACAGTTTATTGAAAAAACTTATTTTTTTAATGACAGTTACATACTGCAACTTTACCGTGTCACTTCTTTTTATTGCACATCTGGGATCATAGATTTGTTCGGGGGCATCAAACTCACTGAGGTAGTCGTCGTTTCGCCTTTCGCCAAAGAAGAAATGCTCTTAAAATGTGTCTTCCAACAAGCCGACCTCAAACACAGCAGTGATCTCTATTCCAGACCAGCAGCGTTGGTTGTTGTTGTTGTGGCGAGGCCGGCCTGATTTCCAGACTATGATGATCCCAAAAGAAAACATGCAGACTGACACCAAACATGCAGCGTTTGCAGCTAAACCAAGAAACGGAGCAGAAGTGTGGAGTGTACTCCAACCCTCCTGGGTCGGTTGACCTGTTTGCTGCTGCTGCAGGTTGGTTGACCGTATGCATGTATTCAAAAAAACATCCACAACCGCAAACAAGAAAGTCATATAAAAACATGCATCTTATTATCATTATTATTATTTTTACCTCCTCCTTGTTTCTTTTCTTGGAGAAGCAAGTGAAACAATACCCTGCAGGCGTCACAAGATAAGTCGCTGACGCTCAGGAAGGTTTCCCTTCCTTTTATTTTGTTCCAACCTCTTCCTTTGCAGGTCACTTCTGTGTGAAAGAGAGAGAGAGAGAGAGAAAAAAAATCTGATTTAGTAGCATATGTTTCGCACACACTCCTAATATTCACAAAGGCGGCTTCTTGTCGCTCATTTCCCACACGGGATATGTAAATTTGCCCTGCGCTGCATGACCTCTGGCTATTAATTTCCTTTAGTGGTAAAAGTTAAACCTTCGTCTTCGCATCGGAGACGATAAATTGTAAAGAGAAAATCTGCTGACAAATTTGCTGCGGTTCAGGAATCCGGTATCTGAACTAATCAACCTTGCGACCATAAATACGGACTTGGTCAGGACAAGCCGGCAAACAGCTCAATTATACGCTTCCTGTTTTTGAGCACGTAGTCGGTGACCTCAGAAGGAGGAGCACAGGATGTTCTCCAAGTGGAAGATACACAGATTTCCTAGACAGCTTTTAACGAGGACGGGAGCAGATAAGTTGCATCTGTTCTATAACTGGACAAATAGTCCTGTTTTTTTTTTTTTCTTTTTCCTGTAGCAACAACAACTAAAACATCTGATCCTCTTCAGTCATCGAGGTCAAGCATCTCTTTAATGCTTGTCACTGTGGCCTCAGGCACTCAGATGTTCCAGCTTCAGTCTCCCTGTAAGCAGTTTTTTCAGGGTTGACGGCAAACAGATGTAACATAAACCTTCTGACATTAAACTAGACCAAACTTTTCCTGTCTTAGGTCAGACGTGATTAAATTATTTATACTTACTAAAGGGTGGAATGAGAGGGAGAAGTTGTAGGTTTTATTTATTAAGTTTAATTTCCTTTATATTTTTAGATATTTCCTTAGAAGAACTGTATTTTACACTGCAGCACTTGGATCACTGGGTTGGAAATCAGGGCTTTGTGGTGGCCGCGCTGAAACATCACTGTACTTTTCATGTCTCAAAATGTTTCTTCATTGTTTCCACCTTTGTGTGTTTCGTGAAGTGTACCAGACACACCCCACAGCATGATGCTGGCACCTCCATGCCCCGTAGTAGGGATCATTAATAGGATGGCAAATGTAAAGATTATCATTTTGGTCAAACGCTTTGACTTTTGTTCCATCAGACCATACTACAGCTATAAAAATATAGCTCTCTGTTACTGTATGCTGTTTTTTTTTATTTCTATTCTTTTATTTTTCTGGAGTAATTGCTTCTTCCTTTCTGAGCGGCATTTCAGCAACCTGTAAGAACAGAACCCTGTTTCACTGTAAATAACGAGTCTCTTCAGACAGCATCTTAACTAGACTGTTTGGTTTTGTTCTGGTGATGCTGTTGCACAATTTGCACCGAAACATTTTCATACCCAAGGAAGAGCCAGAATTGTCCATCCCCATGATCTTTTTCTTGATATTTTTGTCTGATTTATTAGGATTAGGCCAAGATGTCACGCAAGGAAGCAGAATGCTGGAGGTGTTGCCATGGAAGGAATTCAAACCTATCTCCAATTAACTCAAATGATGTGAGTGGACATATCCGCCGTTTACAAAGCCATGAGATTATAATCTGGACTTAAAAGTACAGCAAACGTAGTAGCAAACTCCTGAATTTCCTTCTTGTGGCTTTTAGCAAAAAGAGAAAAAAAGTGTAGGTAATCCTAACTGACCCAAAACTGGACATTATTGCTGTGATTTAATGTCAGTAAGAAAAGGACAAAAAAAAAGTAATGTGACTTTTTAGACCGCGTGTGTGAAGATGTGATTTCAGCTGTGTTTGTATGAGAACCGTCCCACTCGCGTTATAGTGGGGTGTTTGCAAAGGGAGTGGAGGTCCTCTGTGACAAAACCCCACAGTTTTCAACAACATTCAACCCACCAAGGCATTTCTGCCCACACCAGAGGACCTTTCGATTGTGATAACCACGCCCATCCCCCCCCCACACACACACACGCGCACACACACACACCCCTACCCGCCTCCACCTCTCTGTAATGTCACTATCATGCCTTTGGTCACAAGATATCCCACTAATCACAGGAATGTTTCATAACACTGCGGTTTCAATAGGCAGGAGAATGAGAAGTGAGCCGCTCACCCGGCAACTTTCAGACGCGTCAAGAAGTTGCTCAATCCTTGTTTCATCACTTAGATGTCCTGACGGTAATTTATTTATCTCAGCTCGGCTGTATTTGTTTTTGTTTGGTTTTGTTCCTTTAAATTGCCTTAGTACGGTCAGCCCAAATGTCTTCCGCTCTCTCCCCCCTCCCCAGACGTGCGGGCTTTAAAACCGCAGGGACAGATAAGATTTTGTCTGCAGGAACCAGATTTGACAGGATGTTTATTTGATGTTGCTTAGCATAAATTAGTGTCATTAAAATCCTAGATCACGTGCCCTTCAAACAGTAGACTTTACAACATAGGAAAAAGAAAGACAGTTTCCCCTAAATAGAGTAAAGAGAGAGAGAGAAAAAAAAACAACAACCCAAAAAACAAGCTGAATTACAACTTTTCCACTGAGTTTAATGAGGACTCAGTGTCTCCTTTTGCTTGGGAAATGTGTTTGTCTCCCACTTTGGGATCATTCATTCACTTCTGTTGCACATTAGCCATTTATTACTCGCAAGTTACACATTATATAGCCTGGTTAATGAGGCTGGAGTGTGTAACCAGTAAGCAAGTGAAGGCTGATCAAAGGCACAGTCAAAGTTTATTTGTAAAGCCAATTTAAAAGCAATCTCAGATTGGGTGGGTATGAAAAAATAAAATAAAATAAATAAAGTGCGCTGGCAGAATTAAAGGCCATTGAGGAGAATTTGATTTTCAGCAGTGATTTGAAATAATCATATGTCTAGGCAGATGGGATGTGAAAAGAAAGGCCGATCCAGAGCAGGAGTCTGTACAGAAAACCTAAAAAAAGCATCTCCAGAGCAGACGGGAACGACTCGGCTTTTTTGAAAGTGAACATTTTCACAATCCAGACTTCTTCCTGTCTACAGTAAGCATTTCAGACATGTCAAACGTCCGTCCTCCATTGAGAAATTATGTCACTTCTCTCATTCGAGTGTGTTGGAGATTGGACTCCAGATTCCCAGAACCACATTGCCTTGTGAAAGTATTTAATTTTTATACCTCATAAATGTTTACACATGTTACAAGCACTTTTATTTTAAAGTATCTTATTGGGATATGATGTGACAAACGAACACAGCGTAGTACAAAAACAGTATATGAAGTGTTTTTATTTTCCTTTTCAAACAAAAGTCTGAAAAGTGTGGCATGCTTTTTCTAAGCCATCTTTGCTAAATAAAATTGAGTGCGATTGAGTCACATAATTATTAGTCCACCTGTGTGCAATCTAGTTCTCCTGCCACGTTGTTCAGTGAGTTGATTGTAGAAATCCAAAATAATCAAATGCTCTTATAATATAAGACAGGGGTGTCCAAAGTGCGGTCAAGGGGCCATCTGATGCCCTTGGAACGATTTGGGATGACCCAGGATCGCAGCTCAAGAATAGCCAAACTTTTGCTCGCTGGTTCAGGCGGTTAATGTAGATACACATTTAAAAACAGTGCCAGGGTGAAATTTACTTTAATTCGATTTGTTAGCAATATGGACTAAAAACATCCAATCGCTTTAGCTAAAATGCAGACTTGGCCATTTCATAAACTTCACAGAATAAAGCAAGAGTGAGTGAAATTCTATTCTTGTTGATGAAAAGACACAAAACAATCTAGAAAAAAATGATCAACTTGAAAAGTTTAGCGTCTATTGTTCTGTTTTTTTCTGTTAAATCTATAGTTTGCGTGTCGCTTGTCTTCAGAAATCTGACTGTTTTGCTTATAGCGTGAAAATATTGTGTTTGTTGTTTATTTGACAGGTAAAAATTACATAAATAAAATAGTTTTTGCTACTATTATTAAAAAAGAAAAAAGTTCTGTGGCCCCCAGAGTACTTTCAACTTGACATTTTTGAAAGGTTTGGACATTTCTGATCTAAAACATATGTAACCACGGATACTTTCTACGTCCCAAGAGGGGATATTTGAAAGAACAAAACTCTTGGGAAGTTTTCATTTAGGGACATAAGACAGAAATAGTTTCTTTATGGGATAAAAAAGTGGCGTGGAAGTCTGGAGTGGAAAGAAAAATGATACAACGTTTCCTTTTGTCACGCTTCAAAATCTGAAAAGTCTGCCAAGAATTTGCATGTGTTACTTTGTAACAGATTTTTGTAGCCTGTCTTTTTGAGGTATGTCTCTGTCTGCTTTTTGAGACAGATTCTTTTCTAAATAGTTGAAACGCTGACCGGCGTCCCTGACCCTGTGGAATAAAGTCATCCCCACAGCATGATGCTGCCACCACCTTTCACCATAGTGTCCTTAAGAGTGTTTTGCATTGTTAGTTATCCAGCAAACATGGAACATGAGCAGAACACCTCCTTCTCGGTGTTTATTGTGTCCTCTCCAGGACTAACATGTCATCAAAGTACTAAAGAACATGAAGATAAAGTTGCTAATGCAGCAGCTATTAGTCAATACATTATAACATATTAAGCACACTCTTTAGATAATTATAAAGAACACATCATTTCACTTACTTTACAGCTTTAAGAAAGCATTTGTTGGCCAACCACACACAATCTCAGTTAAATATAATGTGGTTAGTTTGTAGTAGTAACATGAACCAATGTAAAGACGTTCCACGGATACAAATACTTTTGCAAGGCACTGTTATGTTATAGCTGCCTTTTACAAAAAACCGGAAGGTTTGCTTTTACTCCTGTTGTTTGCAGAGGAGAGTGTCAAGGAGCGTCAATTGACTTGCATAACCCCATTGTTTGGTCTGGGGTTTGAAGGTTAAAAAAGCCAAACAAAACAAAACAAAAACTGTTCTTCAAGGTTGCTGGTGAAGATTTAGAAGTCGTTCAATAAGTCCAATTTGCATATTTGAGACAGCAAAGGGCTTACCTACCAGTGGAGCGTGTTTAGCATTAAGAACCTGAACAATTACCTGCTTAATTATCATCCCGGGGAGGAGACGGCATTCTGATTGGCTGTTTGGCGAGTGACGTCAACAGCTGTTCTCGAGGCACAGAAGGAAAAAAATCACATTCGCTCTCAGACCGTGTGTCTGCCTGCTCAGGAAAAAAAAAAACGCAGGAAAGTTCAGTCTCTAACTCAGTGAACCTATGAAAGAAACCGGATGACGGATAGGTTTTAAGTTGGACTCGCGTGTCCGTGTTTGTTTTTTCACTTTAAGTGTGTGTGGGGTTGTTTTTTTTTTTTTTTTAAGACGTTTTCAGACTGGTGCTCCGGAACGCGAACTGCTTTGGGATTGACGCTCATCTCGAAGTTCCCAAGATGAACTTCGGTCCGGTGGTCGGAAAACTTTTTGTAAGTAGACTCGACCGTAACCTTCTGTAATGTGTTTTAGCTGAATTTAAAACTTTCACGTGTCTTCATGGGTGTTTCCTCCCCCCCTTTTACCACACTGACTCAAATTTAACATTTGTTTTAAAACCTAGAGTCCGTATAATGTTTTAGTAACTAAAGTCTCTGAAAAGTGAGTTGTACCAAATCTAGCTAAGGTATAAAAAATAAAAATAAAAAAATCACAGTGGTGTTAAAAAAAAAAAAAAAACTCTTTCGGAAGCTCAAATCACATCCAGGCCTGTGAACTTGTGAGGAGATAAAACAAGCCCCTTCATTGTCCCACAAGAGCTCGTACACAGGAAGCAACACTGTGTTTGTTTTTGCTGTGGATTAACGTGTTTATTTCTGTAGATATTTAATCATTTTCCTCTCCCTGCCTCTTGCTTCTGGCTCCATTCCTCTGGTCAGTACATGTGCTGCATCATTCACCCTCCCTCAGTCCAACATTGCAACCTACCATCTGTGTTGGAGATCATGTGGTCAGATTGTACAGACATGCCCCATATGATGGCCCTGAGCAGAGCCGGTCCTACACTGTATGGGGTCCAAAAAGCTCTATTTGACTTGAGTGTAAGTGTTAAGTTTAGAATACTTTTTTTTATTTTTAATTAAACATCCTACCTGTTGATAATTCTTTAAGTCGATAATTAGTGTGTTGTGACAGCAAAACTGTCTTGTCTTAAAAAAAACTAGTCTTTTAAAAAATTCCATAGCGATTTATGTGGATGCTCTTTTATGAACATTTACCGTTGAGTTGTTTGCACTGGGCCATTATTTGTAAAGAGGCTAATGATTATTTTTCCCAAGGAGTGGAGGCGGTGCGCCACCAATGATCTTCCTGTGTAAACACATGCTGAGATTGGAACATAAAAAACAAAATCCAGACAGACTAAATGTCCGATATAAAATTTTAGGCATAAAATAAATAAATAAATATATACAGCTTTACATAAATATAAGCTTTATAAAGTTTTTACACTGTTTTACATTATATCAAGCAGTTATTTTTGAGTCAAAATACTTTACACTAAGTATGTGTAACATAGTGTAAGATCGTTGGTTGCAACCTCACTTTCTACACCCATTTCCCAAAAATGAATCATGTAACTTTCTGTAAATAAGTGTCCAATATAAAAGTTATTATTATATATTACTCCAGCGACATCCTAATCTCAATTTATACTAAATAATAATGCAAAATATTACCGTCTACAAATGAAGGTATAAACTACTTTTGACCAAACTTTGAGAATGTGTAACCATCCCTTTAAACCACCAGCAAGCGCTTCTGTTTTTAAAAAGTTTGTACTTGCAGGCATTTAGTTTAATAAATGATTGATTATTCAGCAATTAAATATATTTGTTAAATAAAAAGCTGCAGTGTCTGGTGTACAATGCAGACTCAGTAGAGTGTGGCAGGATGGGTTAAGAATAATCAATTAATAAGGATCATCAAAAAGTGGCTTTTAATTTCTGAGATTCATTTGCATTGGACATGAAACGTGACTTTATGTGAATGTATCCAATGCTCTAACTCTGAAGATGCGATGCTTTCCTTTTGTATTATGGCAACCAATATATTTGTCAGTTCTAGTTCAGGTTTTGAATTTAAGACAGTTTTAAGTCTATTTTTAAAGCTGTATTAAGTTAGCCTCACTCTTAATTATATTTTGCTTTAGTGAGAACTAAATCATCACCTTCTCACTAAAACCAGGAAGATAGAGCACATCACCCCAGTTTTAAAGTCCTTCCTCTGGCTCCCCGTAGCTCATAAAACAGACTTTAAAATACTGTTGCTAGTTTATAAATCACTGAATGACTTAGCACCACAATATATTAAGGATGTGCTGTTGTTGTATTGACCATCCAGACCTCTCAGGTCTTCTGATTCTGGTCTGCTCTGCATCTCCAGAACCAGAACCAAACATGGAGAAGCAGCACTCAGCTTCTATGCACCACAGATCTGGAACAAACTTCCAGAAACCTGCAAAACTGCTGAAAGACTGACTTCCTTTAAATCAACCTGTTCAGAGTTGCCTTTGATTCATAATAACTGGAATGTGTATTTGCTTGACGATTTTGAAGATGGCATTTCGCAAGATGTAATGCGTATTCCTTGTTTTATAATAGGTGTAATAGGTGACTTCATTGTTTTTATGGTGTAAAGCACTTTGAACTGCCTCGTTGTTGAAGCATGCTAAAAATAAACCCGGCTTGATATTTAGAGGTCTGTATTGTGAGGTCCCCCGCTGACCTGGGTCCCCTAAATGCTCTGACCTAAGGGTCCACTAATAACTTCTCTTAATAAATGGCTGACTGTGGCTGGACTCATTCAAGCTTTAACTCGGGTTGTGTGCAGAGGGCGAGAAGCATGTTTTTTTATGAGTAAGTATGACTGGGGTTGTGATCAGTTAGTCTCTCCCCCTGTCTCAACCCACCGTCACACAAAAAGCCCAAAATTAACCCTGCCAGTTTGTCAATTAAAAGACAGAAAGCCTCTCAGCAGTTTTTCCAGGAAAGTTTATCCCTTTCAGACCTTACACAGAGCCAGCCTTTCATTTCTACGCTGTTGGTTTTTCCACCAAAGCCTGACTTTTTTTTTTTTTTTTTTTGTGAGGCTCTGCAAGTTCACCATGAGGTCTTAATGGGCATAATGTGAATTTGATGTTAATTCGGTGCAAAAAAGACACCTCTGCTTAAGAAACAAATGTTTGTCTCTTATGAAAGAAAGATTGGAGTCTCAAAGACAGATGGGGCAGCTACGCCTTGGCCGACCTTGCGGCGTGCTTGATAAGGGCAACAATCGTTTTCATTAAAACCGCTTTTTAATCGCAGAGTCCTTCCATTTAAATGCGCTTTAAAGATATCCCATCCGCCGATGAGACTGTAACTCTCTTGTTCGCTTCCTCTGTTGTCCGATTCGTGTTTAAAGTCATGCAGTGTTCCATTACTGAAATCAGATTTACTTCTCAGGGTGGCAAAGTCAGTGTTTATCTCTGCTGTAAACCAAAGCACATTCTGGAGGCCTTGCCAGCAACAGACCTTGTTGCTAAGGGACTGTGAGGAAACTTCCACCCAACCCCACCCGCCTCCTCCGCCACTCTCTTATCCCCCCACTGCCCACCTCCCCAGTCCCACCCCCATTCCAAATTACCAGTGTACGTGCTTGGCCGTCCAGTAAACTTCCCGTCCTGAGTACACAGATAGGCTGATATTAGTGGCATCAATTTACTTCTTAGAATTGTCATGCCCATGCAAATGTATACGAGATTGTTATCTGCGATTGCTTTCTGCGTTTGGGTGTTGGTTCACACAGGAAATGGTCCCCTCAGTCACTGGGGACGACGCAGACAGACATCTGGGACACACAGAGGCCAAGCTGTAGAGCCGCAGGCCAAAAAAAAAAAAAAAAGAAAGAAAACGGGCCGCTCTACTGCTCACAATGCAGCTCCACAGCAGCATGTGTCCATGAGAATAGCTGGAATCACGCTCGCGGCTAAGAGGAGTTACTCGGGAACCGGGTGATGCAATGCAGGGGCAACCCGCCCACTCCCAGACTGCCAGGTGCTCCAGCGCCCTTTGTGTTGTAGCAGCCGTGTTAGAGGTGTTGGTGATTCTGAAGAAACCTGTTGTTGTTGCTGTTGTTGAGGTGAATCACTCCTGGTGATATCAAAGGTGCGCTGACTCAGTAAGGGAGTGCCACCTGTTCAGAGGATGAACGACATAACACATACCGACGGAGGCAAGTCATACCCTAAACCCACCTGAGTTCTGGAGATAAGTGGGAATAGTTTACTGCCAAACAGTCTGACCTCATCAGGCTTCGTCCTGATACGTCGTCGTACCAATAAGTAACCCATTCTGGATTAGACGCAGTCTGCTCTTACATGCAACAACCGGCTTTGTTGTTAAGTGTTTGGACTTTGAGCTTTCCCTGTCCTCTTCGGGGACACCGGGTGTCATGGGGTTACTGGGGTCCTTGGTGCAAACTTTAGATTCTCCAGGTCGGCACGTTCTTTGAAGCTCTGTTGTAGAGATAACAATGGCTTCTGAGGGAGGTAATTTTGTGTGTGTGTGTGTTTTGGGGGGGGGCATAGGGGGGTTCTGTACATGAGAATGTAGGTGTGGTATATGATTATACATCCATTAGCTTTATTTTCTCGACATTATTTACATGTGGAAAGGGAAAATGTGTCACTGGACTTCCTTTTTAAAGGAAGTCACCAAAACAAATGTTAGTGACACTGAAGGTGTAAATTAGTCATAGCACTCAGTTGTTTGGGAGAATCTCTGGGGTCAGTAAGTTTCCGATGGGAAACTGACACAGAGTAAATGCATAACTTGAAAATGGATGGACAATGGTTTTCAAAATAATAATATGATATTCACATTCTTGTGTCACCCTCCCATGCTAATTTGCCTAAATAAACTGGACAAATCCAGTGCAACTAGTTGTTTTGCAGAAAATTGTGGTTGCCTAACCTTTTGACTCATGTCAGGCCATGGCATGAGTCATTCGATTTGAATACAAATCAGTGCTACTTTTTTTTTTTTTTATCTTTGTTTGTAAAATATTTGTATATTAGAATATTGTTTTCCATGCACTTCACAGTTACACACTAATCTGCATGGATCTACCACATTTAAGTCAATCAAATATTATGGTTATAATGTGATATTGATCTTTGGTGTCTGCTCTCCGTATGCCAAACAAATATGGATTATATATGAATGTTGATTATATGCATAATTCCTCAGGCTGTTAGATTATATTTGTCCTAAGAGTTTACATAGAAGGCAACAAAAAAAGGTTATTGAATGACTTAAAAGCATCTACTTTTTAAAAAAATAGATTATCAATGAATTGCAGATAATTGTTTTTAGTGAAACTACCAGGAATTATATTAGGTCACATTTTTGTGATCAGACATTGATAAAGCATTTTCAGGATATGAAACCTTTGGTATTTCAGTATGACTCCATATTCGCTGACTTGATACTCCCAGTGGGTTTTAGGCATCAGCTGCTGTGAGATTCTCCTGCTATAATATTGTGTGACTTAAAAACTGTGGTTCTAATGGAGCGCATTGATGAGAATAATATGTACCAGTCCTTCAATTTAACACAATAAATGTGTGTGTGTGTGTTTTTTTTTTCCACTGGAAATATCTCCAAAGAACAATATTGGTGTTTTGAGGAAACAGCAGTTACCTGCTTTTCTTTCAGCTGAATAGCATTGTGCAGCAATAAATGTTTGCAGTTCTCCATACAGCCAATGAAAACGCCTTAACATCAATGGAGGTGCTTTTAGATATATGGCAGAAAATGTTAATGGTTCTATAGGACCATATGATTTACCCGTTGCGGAAAACGCAGATTGCGGAGTTTATGAAACTGCAGTGTTTTAGCCACTGCAGGTCCCGTATCCGAGGTTACCTGGTTAGACGGAGCTTAGCTGAGTCAGCTCTCCTCTCCACACAGACGGTGGAAAAACCTTCTGAAAGACGGACATCTTCCCCAAGAAATAAATAAATGTCTCGAAGCTTAGCGCAAGGTCCTGGGCTTGCGAGTTTTCTGAAACGGGACAAAACTTTTCTGTCCGTTTTATCAGCACACACTTGACTGGAGGCGCAAGGATTCGGCGACTACTCACAAACCTAAACGAGAAGCTAGCTGGCTGCTAACTCTTAGACACTTAAGTAAATTAGTGTGAAACAAACCCTACTCTTTTTTTGGTAAAACAATGCAAACAATGCTGGAGGGTGCTGCTACAGTTGCAGGAACATAAAAGCACCATCAAAACACTGATGGTCAATATAGATGGAAGGAAAAAAAATAACAAATGTCCTGACCATTATGAAAATGTGTGCAAACTTATTTTTTCTTTTTTATAAGTTTTTTTTTGTTGTTAAAAAAGGAGATTCTTAGTTTTGCACATTATGTCTGAGTTCTCCAAAAAACATGTGAGGGGGGAAACTTTTTTTTTTTTTTACCCCTCCAGGGGGTCTTTTGTGGGCTCTAGTGTCCCTTATATGATAGTAGGCTGACAGGAAAGGGGGAAGGAAAGAAGGGGGAAGACATGCGGCAAATATCGTCGGGTCCGGGAGTCGAACCTGCGACAGCCGCGTCGAGGACTCAAGGCCTCCAAATACGGGTCACGCTATCCACTGCGCCACCACGGCACGCCCCGGAAACTCTTTTTAACACCTTGTAAAAACCAATGTTCTGTTCAACCACAGCAGTCGGTTTCATTTGTGATACAGAATAACAGGAAACGCTGACCTCTAGCTATTGACATGTTCTTTTTTTTTCATTTACCCCATAATTACATACTTTTTGGGTTAATAAATGTGGTTAAAATGGAATTCAGGAGGGGAAAAAGTGAATTTTGAAAAAAATTAATAAAAAGACATAATTTCACAAACTTAATACAACGTTGATACTGGTACCGATTCAGAGAACTTTTTTTTGTATACACAGGTTGTTGGTTCAGTTCCTCTAGTGTAAGAGTAGCATGGTACCTGACTGGTCCAAACTATTTCAGTGTAGGGAGATGATATGAATTGATAAACATTTATCTATTTTGCGCTCTCTTGCGATTGCCCTGAGCGCTATCAGCCATCTTTCACAGGTCATCTAACGCCTTGTTTTTCTGAATTTCATGTTCTTTTGAAATGAAATTCAAAAGAATTTTCATATTGAGAAAACAGGAAGCTGAAAATCTGATCAAACTTTCCAAAAACGTTCTCTGGACAAAACATAAAGATGGTTATAAAGTGATGCATAATATAGAGGAATCTATTTTCATCAGACTCAGGGATGAACTGCCTTGTCAGTGACTTACTACACATAGTACCAGCTCTGCAATGCACTGACGTACAGGCACTAGGAAATATGACTTAACATTAAGCCACGGTGGTGAAAGGTTTGCATCAGTGCCAAATTCTTTCTCTTCCTGCTCTCCTGGATGAACAGACTTGCTCTCATAAAAGTCTCCAGTCCCAGAACAGGCTCAATCTTTGTCCACAGAATGGACGTCTGTTTACAGAGATGTAAATCTGGCAGGGATTCCTGTTATTGATGGCCTCTGAAGACCTCTACCAGACACATACTCTGCATTTTTGCTGTGATGTGTTTATAGAGACTTTTACAAACTGCCTGCACTTTCCTCTCCCCTCCTTGCGCCACACACAAAGGTGAGCTTTAATGGAACAAATTCGATTGTCTCTGGAGTGCAGTCGTTGGATCCTTGCTCATTCTTTCCCGGGTTAGTCATCTCTTCCTCTCCTCTTCGTCCCTCGGTCTCTCCTGGATTAATCTCGTGAGTCGGAGCTGAAGTCGGAGTCGGCCTAATAGGAATTTGAAAAGGGGCTAACTCAATAGCCCCATTGCTCACAAATTCAATTTAATGTTCAAATTCGGAGTCCTGGCTTAGTCTTAAATCACACTCTGCATGACTCACGGTGACGGTGTTTACATGTACAAGCAGTTTGCTTTTTGAAACCACAGAGACCACCTTCACATCTCTAAACAGTCTGGAAATGTGTCACACAACACCTGTTGACAATTCTTGAACTTTTCATACTTCCAGCATTCACCTTCTGCTGTCAACTACTTTCACACCAGTCATTTCACCAATGTTGTGGTCAACAAGGTAACAGAGGAAATTCATTACCATAGCCGTCATCGGTTTGTTTGTGTGTTTGCTTCTTTTTTACTCTCCTGCGGTGGTGACTGACGCCCCGGTCTGCATGTGTGGCGCACCGTCACGCTCGTCTAATCAGAGGGGCATACCTCCAGAGGAAACTGAAGAATTTTAGTCGTGGAGCGGGGCTGCAGCTTCCCCGAGTTATAAATATCCAGCCTGGCGGATATGCTGCTGGTCTGATCGGGTGCTGGGCCCGCTCTGAGGGAACAGTTTGGAGCTGAACCCTCCATGAAGCCTCTGTATTGTCTCGAGCTTCCTGTTCTCCCTGAGAGGAGGGGGCTGCCGCATTTCACACGCTCCTACTCAGACGCTACAACCATGCGCGTTAAGGCACGTGCACGCGGCGCAGCGTGTGCGTCTGTGCGGTTTTCTAACTGTTAGCGCTGTCTTGTTTTCTCCACTGCTGAAAACTTGACATGGGAGTCGTTCCCCTTGTTCTCCATCATTCAGCTTTATAAAGATGAATGCACCCCAGCTTGGCTGAACTTTAGATGTATTCCCTGATGAATCAAGAGTCAGAGTTAGCTCTCTTGACAGCAGCCGGGTTGTACTTGTCTTTGTCATCTCACACAAAATGTCAGCGTCATTTATCACTGAAGGAAAGCCATGCACGGTCACCTCCTCCCGTCTCCAGAGAGAGACGGGATTTATCTGTAAAGTCGGGGGAGCGTTCACTGTCCTGTCAGGGTTAGCCTTGAGGGATTTGAACTGTGCAATATTGAACAGTGTCAGCAGGAGCTGTTCAACACTGTTGTAAGCAAAACCCTAATTACAGAAAATTCCTATCCAGTCTGGAATCTGTTTTAGATTTTTTTTTTTTTGTTCTTCCAAGTTCGGATTAGTCTGGAAAGATACTGCATTTCTAGATTTTATTTCTCCTGATTTGCATATTTTGCTCATCATATTGCCTGAAATTTTTGTTCATTTATCAACCAACCAGCTAAGTAGCTAGCCATACATCCATCTGCCCACCATCCTTCCTTCCTTCCTTGCTGTCCTTTGTTTTCACAGGGTCAGATGCAACGCCCGAAAACTGTAGAAACACTTGTGGCAAATTCACTGTGAGCTTATGTTATTATATTAAAAGATGCGTGCAAGTACAAAGAACTGAGATTTAGGAAAAGCATAGAAACTTGCTGGTTAGAATTTGCAGGAACCCCGATGAGTTTTGTGTTCCAACTTAAGAACAATAATACCCTTTGTGAAGAATACTGTGTTGATTTCCACATGTTCCTTTATGACAAAGAACCACCTGATGAACATGCAAGAGCAAAATAATTATGATAAGTTTATGTGATGCTGAACAGTACAACAGGAAGTATTCATCCTGACTTATTCAAATAAGTCAGGATGAATACTTCAAACTCTTGACCCATGTTCTTCTTTGGTGATTAACTTTTTTGTCACAAGGAAATGAAATCATACTGAGAATTTCTCAACTCATCAAAAGAGCAGAGTTGACCAGAAAAGTCACAACTATATGAAATTAAATTTCTGTTGTGTTGAATTTAGTTGCTCAAAAATGAAGACCAAAAATTGGTATCATTTTTGCTAGGTTTAATATATGAATGCTCTGAGTAGCTGTCCCTGACTTTTTGTGATGAGAAAAAATAAATAAAATTGGTTACTTATTGTGATAACAATAAAAGTGGTCTTTTTTGGCAATAGAATTTACAATAATGCTTGTAATTATAATCACAGCCACAAAAACAGAAAATCCAACTTGAAAACTACAAAAAAAAATTTAGATTATTGATTGGGTAACTTCTGGAGACTAGGTACATAAGGCAGTTCAATAGTAGTGCTAAATGAGAAACAATTAACTGCGTTAAAGCACGTTTAAGAAGAATATTGATTATTTTTTGTTCTGCTCTTGTGGAACTGTGGGGGAAAAAAGAGAAAACAATTCGACCAATGCTTTTGGTTTTTAGGGTATGTAAATGTCTTCATTGTCACAAGTACGTACAATTCTCAAACAATTCAATTACAATTAAATTGCACAATAATTGGAAACCACTATTTTCTGCAGAACCTTTGTAAAAACACAGCCTGTGAACCGGGAAGCAGTTACAGTAATTGTGAAAACACAAAAATGAGGTTATCTCAATACACCTTTTAGTAATGGAACCACCGCCGGCCTGAAACCAAGAGTAAAAACTGTACTGATTTATCCTGAAACTGATTTTGATTTGTGTCACACTTTCAGAACTAATATGAGGTCTAAGGAAAAGGCCTAATAGAAATCGTGTTAAAACCAACACGTGACACAGTTTACTAACTTCTGTTTATTGTTGTGGATTTGGTTTGTACCTGACGGTGAGTCAGGCTCGGCGATGCGGCAGCTGTAATTCTCTCTCTCTTTCCTTGTGGTTGTCGGAGGCCGCTGTGATAAAATATTGAGTTCTGCTAAGGTCACTGGGGGGAGGCGTGCACATCTGACATTTGAACTGGAATAAACCTTTCATTTTTCAGTGACTAATGTACTTCTTTTTTAAATTTTTTTTTTTTTACAACATTCATTCTGCGGTGAAGCTTCGTGCTCCTTCCTCAACCCCGTCATGTGCTGGAGTGTTTAAACATCTTCAGGGTAAAAAAGCTGTTTTCCCCAAAGCACCATGGAAATATAGGAGGCATGCATAGCTGAGAATTGGCTCATTCAGTTGTTTTCTCGGAGCCTGCGGAGGCTGATGATCTATAATCTGATGAATTGCTTTCACTGGTGTTTAATTGGCAAATCATTGCACTGTTGAGGTTGCTCCCCAAACTTTGATTGGACTAATTGATTTTATTTTGGGGTGTGTGTGGTTGTCATTTCTCTTACTTTGCAAGTAAGATGAGAAAGGCAATCAAAGTCTTGGAAAAGTGTGAGTTTATGGATTTAAAGTTACACAACTGTTGCTTTGGTGCCTTCATTGATAACAGAAAATGATTTGCTAATTGGAGCAGCATGATGTGGAGAGTCAGGTCCCCCCTCCGGACATCGGAATATAATGAGGTGCAGCGTGTCATTGCTTAGTTGTTGGTTTGGACTGAAATCATCCGTCTGATCTGAAATGAATAATGCAGCTTAGTTTCCTCCATGTATCCGTATTGTCATTTCTCTGCATTTTCCTTTCCTTTCCTTTCCGCCCCGACGTTATTCCCTCAGGGATTGCTAAGTTGTCACAGGCCTGTAAATGGCCCATTGATAACCTGGGTCATCTGAAAGGATGTCCTGTCATTTAGGCACAAATGCGTCCTCAGTGTGCATGGCATATGTTGGGATTGTTCCAAGGCAATTTGGAAGAACCCAGGGTGTTTAGAGGAAGCGGAGGAGCGCTACTGTTGTCGGACGCACAGAAAGTCCCTCATTATTTTATTATAACTTTTATTAGTTTAACTCACAGCCACAAAAGCACTGTACAAACTTATCACTGAGTTGGACAATGACAATTGGACACTGTTGTAAGACATAATCTGCAGCCGAGCTCAGTCATTGTACAGAGGATAGAGGAGGCTGTGAAGTGGACTGAGCCTCTGCAGTCGATGCTGGAGTCCTTCCAGGGATTGTGGGTTTGAAGGGCTTTCCACACTGAGGTTACGGTCACTCTGGTCTTCCTCCTCTCTTGGTGAAGGATGTAAGAGTAAACCACATTCTGGATGGCCGTAGTGTTTATGTACACAGCGCAGTGCTCTTGTGCTTTTGATGTACTTCAGTAGTATTTAGCAGCTAGATTGAAAAGCACTTGGTTTCAGAAATGACTCGGATTCTCTTCAGCTTAGAAAGAGAATTTATTTGTTTGTTTCACTGGCACATTGAGAAGTTTTTGTGCAACTTGGCTATCCCATGAAAGGAATCCATTTTTACTTTTTCTAATCCGTTTTACTCCTTAGAGTTTGAACTGTTAACCGACTAATTAATCAGATTGTAGATAAGTTGCATTAACATAGTTTTGTAGTGCCAATGACAATAAAACGGGGGAGGAGGGGGGATCCAGCATCATATCGCGGATCACAATAAGAAAATAAAAACAGAAAATGTTTCCCCAAGGTCCTGGCCCTTTCTACAGCACATTAACAAGGACAACATTTCCAAACATAATACCAAGAGAACACAGAACGAATGCAAAAAGAAAATAAATATATAAAAAGCATGCCACGTTGAACGAAATTTAGCCAACCACAAAAATAAGATGGAAGAGACAAGATTTTACACAACAATCAAATGGAAAGCATACAGTGTTGTGAAACTAAAAACATACATAGTGCATGCACATATGAAGTCACACATGACTTGGATTTGTCCAACCAAGCATTCCACCTTCCCTTAAAAGGACAAATGATTACTGGAACACAACAAACGGTAGCAGACTGTGGCAGTTCATTCATTCATCACCCTGGGCAAGCTCCTCTTTCTATAAATCTAAGATACACAATCTATGACCCAGAAAAAATAAACACAATATATTAACTGTATTTTGAGAAAACTGAGGATTTGCTTTTCTAAGATTGACTTGAGGCCCAAATAACATTAAAAATGTTTTTTGCAGCTTCATAAACATAATACATGCTCTATAAATCTTTAAAAAACTACGACTGTAACTTATTCCTGTAGGTTGGTGGTAAACATTAGCATCATTAACCAGTGATAGCCAAACTGCATTCCTCAAGGACTGGAGTCCTGCAACTTTTAGAAGTCTCTCTGCTTCCGCACACATGGCTCTAATATTAGCTTATTAGCAGAACTTGACTGCATGCTAGTAAGGCAGTTTCACAGTTCAATTCAAGTGCAATTGACAACGAACACATCTAAAAGTGTTCCCTCGAGGAATGCAGCTTGAGACCTTCTTTACATGCAGTGTAAACCTGGTGTGGGTAAGATCTTCTCCATCCCTCTCCCATGATCATCGGGGTAGCACCCTTGCTGGGAAGCCAGCTGCTTTGGTTCCACTAAGCGGTCTGGCACGGGTCGGTTAAGTTCGTATCACTATTTTGTCTGTTTCCAGCGAAAGGGCGACCCATACAACCAACTCGTACAGCAACGTTCCTACGCCCCTTTTGGATGTAGGTCCCTAGAGCAATGGTACAGTACAGTCAAAACATACATAGTGCATGCACATATGAAGTCACACATGACTTGGATTTGGAAAGTAGAGGTACTGGTGTCACACAACACAGTCCATCGACTATAACATTTGATGTCTCACTAGTATGACACATTTTTGCCATTGGGTTTAACCCCGCTTGCCCCACCAGTCAGCAGAGGCAGTACGCTGACTGGTGAAGGTAGCCTACCTAATCTGATTGGTAAGTGGAAATGTTCCACTGAATATGCTTTACCATAGCATAGCATATTGAATTGCACCAACATTTGTGTGTGTGCAGCAGCATGGCCTAGCTATCCACCAGTCAGAAATTTGCGGCAGACTTCATGTTTTTGGTAAAGCTTTGACCCAGCATTACCAAATTTATTTGGCTCTGATTTCTCTGCAGTGTTAGCAAAGCTATCGTTACTTAAACAGCTTTCTCCATAGGCATTCCCTTGAAAATGAGAACATTTACCTCAAAGAACTGCCAACATATACAACTTAAGCATGTTCTTGATCTTCAAGCAACAGTTAGAAATGATAAAAAATCAGTTCTGTGAAACTTAGACATCAGTAGACATCTCTTAAGTTATAGAGATTCCACTTTCAATTTGCACTACGTTCTGATACAGAACCTAACTAACTGTGATTCACTTTGTCAGTAACACACGTGAGAGTAGAGAAGGGGTGGGCAATCCCAGTCCTCTCTAGCAACTTTTAGGTTTGACTCTCGTCCAACACAGCTCAAACTGCAGGATACCGGCCCTCGAGGCCGTGTGGCCATGTTGGTGTGGAGTTGTCACACCAACTCCCTGAAGTAGTTGGTGTGACATATTAGCTCTTAGATTTTGTGTAGACAATGACTGGAAAGCTGAAAATCTTTTAGTTTTGGTCACCAACCAATTTTTTGTGTGCATCTTTTACACCAGCCGTATTATAAACCGGCACTGGTAGCAGTGATAGGTTTATATGTTCATGTAATGGTCTTTAGGTGTTCAAATAGAGCTTAGTCTTGTTAGTTTAGAGATCGGTTTGGAGAGCAGGGAATCTGTGTACCGTCAATCGGACACCTGGCGTTTACCTCTGGATTGGCTTAAAGCATGTGGATTTGGTGGAATGTCACGTTTTGCATCTGTGTTATGGAACGGGATTACCTTCAGTGCAGCTCACATTTTCCCAGTCATCTTTATTTTCACATCTTTTTTTTTTCTTTCCACCACTTTGCCTTGCACATGTGCTTATACGCTGATTTTACTCTTTCCTTTTCACACGGCTTTCTGCTTTTCTCAATTCCATGCCTCTCCACAGCTTCCCCATCCAAGCCTCCAGTCGCACGCACGCGCCACACAAACGCGCCGCACAAACGCGCACAGCGTATTCAGGCAAAGACTCACCCTGTGTCGTGCAAGCTGTTAGTCCCGTCTCTCATTTATCTCCCTCCCTTTTCCTCTCCTTCCCTCCTGCCTTCCACCCCCCTTCCCCAGAATGTTTGGATAGATCTAAATGGTGTGATTGTGACTGCTCTGCCGGTCGTCTGCCTCTGAGCGTCTTTGGAAAGTCTGACGTGAAGGGAAAAGGCAGAGGCAGAGAGAAAAAGGGAAAGGTTCTTCTGAACAACAAGGCATGGCGGCCCTCCAGAGAGTCAAATCCAGCGTCATAAGTCTTCTCTCCATCCCTTTTCTCTTTATTCCTCTCATTCTCCCACACTCTCTTTTTAGGGCACCTATTCCCTGTCGAGCGTCCCATCTTCAGCGTGTTGTCTACAGTTTCTCTGTCCTTCTTTCTATCTCTTCCTCTTAATCTCTAGTGGTCTAGTGGAGGCTGAACGAAGGGAGGGGGGCTTGCCACCGCACAGGAGAGACAAAACCTCTAGATCTAGGACTCTCTTTCACCCAGGGAGGTGTCCTGTTGCGTTTTCGGCTCTTCGCCGTGGTTTCACATGTCGTAGCATTCAAAGAGCCCAGGTTAAAGAATGTGGGTCATTTGAAGTAGGAGCACTAAAGTGTGTTGTTTGCCAGTGAAAGGGGCCTTCTCACGTTGACATGGTGAAAAGCGTGTGAATAAACACCAGCGCCTGGGGGCCACACTAAAGTGTTTGGCTATATTCTTCTCTGTACCCCACCTATACAGGCCTGTTATTATCCAACACATGAATGGATCTCTGGGATTCACGTTGGATATGAGCACCGGGCCGCTGGTAGCCAAGGTACCTTATCAAACTCTCGACAATAGAAGAAGTAGCTTCTGTCCTTTTGAACCTCGAGATGGTGGAGTAATTAAATTTGGCCCGCATGCTGCGCCGCATGTAATTTAGTTGGTGTATGTTTCCTCATCCTGTGCTCACGAGATTATGTTGCTCCTAGTTGTGACCAGCTGCTTGGCTTCCTTAATTGCTTTCCCACAGCAGATGTTCAGATCAGATGGTTCGCATTAAGTCATAGATTGCTCACACAAGGTTTCCTATGAAGATACGCTCTCGTCTTTTGCTGCCCCTTCGTCTGATGAGTTTAAGTGGGTGAGTCTGCATCGTGTGGAATCACAAGAAAGTAAATCAAAGCTCGTGCCTTTCTCTTCTCTCTCTTCCCCCCTTCCACCCAATGTCTTTGTTGTCTCCGTGACCTTGATGATGCAGGTGGTCGTGGCAGGACTGATTGTTTGCCACGCGGCGGAACTCCCGGCCCCTCAGTGGTCTGGAGAGGAGTACAGAAACCTCACTCTGAGACGACTCAGGACATGTGTGGAGAATGAGCAGTACCCCCACCAAGGACTCTGCTGCGTGAACTGCAAGGAGGGTAAGAAGGAGAAAAACTCTAAATACTCTAAAACAGGGGTCCTCGAGGGACTGGAGTTTTTAGATGGACCACAGGTACAAAACACTGGAATGAAATGACTTAATGACCTCCTCCTTGTGTAGACCTCCAGAGTCTTAATGACCTAATTATTCTGTTCAGGTGTGGTGCAGCAGAGGCACATCTAAAAGTTGCAGGACTGCGGCCCTCGAGGACTGGAGTTTGACACCTGTGCTCTAAAAGGAACTACTTACTGCCCCATTAAAAAAACACAACAAAGGGGGCGTGCTGTGGTGGCGCAGGGGGTTAGCACGCCCCACGTTTGGAGGCCTTAGTCCTCGACGCAGACGTCGCGGGTTCGACTCCCGGTCCCGACGACCTTTACCGCATGTCTTCCCCCCTCTCCTCACCCTCCTTCCTGTCTGCCTACTGTACAAAAAATACGAGCCACTAGCGCCGCAAAATCTCTTCGGAGAAAAAAATGGGAAAAAAAAAAAAAACACAACAAAGAACAATGCTCGATGTTCTCTAATCTAATCTGTATCTTAATTTACCAAGCAACACCATAAAGCAGGGGTGTCCAAAGTCGGTCCTCGAGGGCCGGCACCCTGCATTTTTTAGTTTTCTCCCTGGTTTAACGCACCAGGATGAAATGATGGCTCGTTAGAAGGCCTAAGAAGAACACTAACATGCTGAAAAGGTTGGTGGTACTACCAGGGAGAGAACTAAAACGTGCAGGATGCCGGCCCTCGAGGACCGACTTTGGACACCCCTGCCATAAAGTGTTAGAAGTCTAAAATTACAAATTCATTCAGACTTTTGGAAAGATTTTAAACTCATCTTTGCTGCTGCATAGGAAACAAAATTTGTTCTGTTCTTAACATAATTTTCCATTAGCAGGTCGTCATTTCTGTTTTGTCGTTTTTAAACTCAAAAGGAAGAGCCTTTTAATAAACCTTATTACCTAGGTCTGACTGGCTTCCTTAAAAAGTAGCGTCATTATTTTGTTGACCTCTTACAAACTTAATGAAGTCAACATTAGCATCAATATTTTGTCCTTTTTTCCAACACAGAATGCAAAATGTGTATTGCAAAATGATCTTGCAACTTACATGGCAGTAATTTTATTTTTTATTATTCTTTCAGAACCTATTTTAACATTCACGCATGTAGGGAAACTGTCTGTTAACCATTTAAATTTAGCATATTTGTTCAATTTCACGCAATGTTTTGCTAATTAATCAACTAGAGAATTGTTAAATTTTCACTGGATTGAGACTAATAAGGAATTGGTTGTTCAAATATCTGAATTCTGTTTTTCATTTTTTCTTATTTATTAGTAGTGTCACATATAAAAAGCTCCCACCATTTTCTGACTATTAATGGATTAACCAGCAGTATTTATTCTGATGCCCCTTTTTGCAGTTGGAAAAAAATCTAATAAAATCAGGGATATATATATATATATATATATATACTGCTAATGGGGATAATTGTATCTCCCAGTGTTTCTTAAATCCAAAACCTTACTTATGTACATTTTTTTTTCTTTTTTGTGGTGTCATCCTAAACCATAAAATTGCATTTGGTTGAACTTGGAATCAGTGAGTCAGAACTCTGGAAAATTGTGTTGCCAGAAAAATCCTGATTGTTGCATCTCTAGGATTAAAAAGAGATCCCTCAACATCGCCAATAGCAATCAAACAAATGGGGGAAGATTATTAAAAATATAAGTCTAAGAAAATCAACATTAATGTATTTTATATTCTTCTAAAGCTAATAAGATACATCAAAATTAAGTTAAAAAAATGATACAAAACTTAAAAAGAATTAGAAGTAAATAAGAAAATTAAATACAACACAATCAAATAATGACATAAATAGAGCTACAACAACTGAAAAACAGAACTATGATACTTATGGGAAGATATATATATACAGTACAGACCAAAAGTTTGGACACACCTTCTAATTCAATGGGTTTTCTTTATTTTCATGACTATTTATAAGGCAAGAAATCCCACTTATTAACCTGACAGGGCACAGCTATGAAGTGAAAACCATTTCAGGTGACGACCTCTTGAAGCTCATCAAGAAAATGCAGAGTGTGTGCAAAGCAGTAATCACAGCAAAAGGTTGCTACTTTGAAGAAACTAGAATATAAGGGCTATTTTCAGTTGTTTTACACTTTTTTGTTTAGTGCATATTTCCACATGTGTTATTCATAGTTTTGATGCCTTCAGTGTGAATCTACAATGTCAATAGTCATGAAAATAAAGGAAACTCATAGAATTAAAAGGTGTGTCCAAACTTTTGGTCTGTACTGTACGTATATATACACCTGAGGAAAAATGCAAAATTATAAAATATGTAAATTTTTCCCCTTGATGTTATTCTTTTTCAGCCATCCTCAGATATTCAGGAACCAGAACCACTGCAGTCAGACTAGAAGGAAACGTTGTTTCAAAAGTTTAGGGATTCTTGCATATTTTTCAGATAACTGTTTCCCCCCAGCCCCCTCCCTTTGTTTTACAGACCATTTACAACCAGATGCTATAAATAAATATAGTTTAGTGTCCGCTTCCTGTATTCTGAACTTTAAAGGCTATAAATTACGTTATATTCCTCCTCCTCCAAACTCTGAAAAGTTTGGAAATGTTGTCCTCACCGCTCCGTCTGGAAATAAGGCATGACGGCCAGGAGCAGAAAGCCCGTCGCTCCGTCTGAGCTCAAGTAGAGCTACAAAATAAATGGAAACTCCAGGGCTTGAAGTCAGAGTTGTTTTGAAGGTCCAAGTCATTAAAAGCACCAACCTTTTCAATTAATTACGTACATAATGTGATAAACCATTTAACTTGTCCTGGGCCCGGAATATATTTAGCCAGAAAGCAATTACTGTATTCTACTGGTGGCTTATTGAGTTATTTCATTTGCGATTCTCAATTCTGGGGGAAAAAAAAAAACAATGTTTTTTGTCTATTATTGAGGTCATTTTTAATGTTTGTTTTTTTGTTCCTCTGGCTCTTCCAATGGCAACCTTCATCAATCAGTCTGTAATTTATGCAATTACATGCATTTGATTGCTAAAAACTAAATCCCAGAGGACAGCTGATTTATTTCTGTGGGCCTCCATCGTTTGTTGACAGCAACTACAACGCTTCATTCCTGCTTGTTTTCCCACTTGTTAATTAGTTCTTGTTAATTAGCTCATATTCATTTATGGAGGAGAGATTTGTTTTTCAGTAAGTTATCTTTAAGTAACTGTGACAGTCGAGCTGTCTCCAAGTAAAAAAAAGAAAAACATTTCTAAATGAAGAGGTCTGTGCTCTGTGTTGCGTCTTCCCCCCGGTGCCCCGTCTTTTTTTTTCTTCTTTTTTCCCTCCCATTTGTACATCAGATAAATCCTGAAAACACATGAGAATCAAGTGGTTTTATTCATGGCATGCTTGAGCTGATCAGAGATGATAAGTACGATAATCCAGCAGAGCGAAGTAGGACAAATCACTTTGTAGTTCGCTCAATCGCTCCCTCTTATAGCTCTTATGACACGAACATTTCCTGAACATAAAAAAAAGGAGACATGTATAACATAGAAACTTCTGTTCCCTCTGTGTTTAGCATCGCTTTACCTTAGGGTTGTCTAGCACTCTGGAATATGGTGCCGTGGTGTGGCCTGTTTCAACAGGAAATGCATCTGTATGATGGAGTTGTTATTCACAGGACAAGACATTTAGTTACGTTAGTAAGTTATATTTGTGGTGTGATGAGTTGTGGTCTGATTGTTTTCTTATTTTATTTGCAGGAACGTTTGTGCAGAAGCCATGTGAAGGTGATCTGGAGGAAGGAACATGCGTGTCCTGTGAACACGGACAGACGTACACCGAGCATCCAAATGGGATGAACCGCTGTCTGCCCTGTACACACTGTCGCCCTGGTAACCAAGTTCTCCGTTTCTTTAAGAATGTATCATCGATTATTAATCGGTCAATATAATTTTTTATTTACCGAAAATTAAATTGTGTTTCCCAGATTTTCAAATCGGTGCATCTTTTCCAATTCATATCAGGAACAGGGGCAATTAGGACCTTAGATTAGCTGTTAGCATGTTTAGCATATCTAATTGTATGCAGCTCTCTGTGTGCTAATACCTTTGAGGCTACCAATATTAATAAATCAAAAATGTCTTCAGACACAAATGGATAAACCAGACTAGCATCTTTCTCTCAATGAAAATCTGACATGACCATCTGGAAAATACTTTCTATTCTAAAAGGCTTTGTCAACTTTTGTCTTATTTCTGACTTCATTTTTGAACATCACAGACAAAAAAAAATTTTTTGTCATCTTCTTTGTTCAGTAACAACTTCTGCTCTGAGGAGTGTTGCTACATGCTACATATAAAATTAATTTAGTTTTTCTTTCAGTTTTTTTAATACCTAAATTAATATTTGTATTCTGAAGCAACTGCATTTTTATCCAAAAATGTGTAATTAACTGTCAACTTTAACTACAGAAAGTAATAATGTCTAAAAAAAACTGAACAGAATTTTTTATGACCGTGGGAACTGTGCGTAGATTTGCTTCAGGTCACCAGCTGATTTCTTTACACATTTAAATTATTTAATTGGATTTTCTTATCTTATTTAAATTTCCATTTACGCACTAAATAAGACTAAACATTTTTTTTAACCATATTTCCCATTTTCTGTGAGCAACTAGCTCCAAAATCCCAGCGTGTTTTAAAACGTGGAGGGGGGAAAAAAGAACTGACACCTATCTGAATCTCCCCTCCATTTAATCCTTTGCGTTTTAAAAAAAAAAAAAAAAAAAAGAAAAATCAGATAACCACAGAGCGTTCTAAAGATCCTGCTTGTCAAAGATGTATTGTTTTAGGAAAGCTGATAGCTCTTTGTCTGTGCCCTGCGCCTTTCACGTCCACAGCTGAAAATGGGGTCTTATGATGTTACACGGAGCAGCAGGGTGTGTCTTTGTTGTTTTTGTTTCCCGGCCTGAATGCGAGCGTGTTACTTGTCTCGGGAAGGTTTTGCCTGTGTGTCCGTCTTACCTGGCTGAACTGGGTGTGGCTGCGCGTCATTGTCCTCCCCCATACTGGGCGTCTTTGTGTCCGATGAAAGGCAGCAGCCACAGAAAAGAGAATACTGTTACATAGGTTATTCACTTATTTTACTTTTAAGGTTTTGGTTGTTTTTTTGTTGTTTTTTTTCCCCCCAGATCTTTTTAATGCCTTTCATAATCTTGTGACACTAAATAAAAAAGTAAAGTTTAAACTTTTAAGTCCCACATTGCATTGTGGAGTGCTTGCACGTACTCTGAACCACGCTGCGATGTGAAACACTTAAGAACTTCCTGTTGGGAGCTGCTGTTGATTTAATGAATCATTTATGGTGTCACATGAATGAACTTTGCTTTAGTGTATTTCGTAGTTAGTGCCAGTCCATTTAACCATGTAATATTTCAGACCTCAGTTGAAATCAGTAAATAAAAATAAAAATAAAAAAACAGGAGAATAGTTGCTTTGATTCTATAATACAGACTCAGGCGGCATAGCGTTCATGACAGTTTAATGTGACTGAACTCCTTAGTCGGTCACTGGGCTGCAGCTTCAGTTTTGTGGTTTATTCATTGATTTTCACCAAGCTGGTAATCATGTTTTTAGCTTCCGAGCTCGTTTGTGTTGTATTTAAGCATCACTCCACTAAGCTGACATCCATCAATCTGTCTCCTCCATGACACATTTCTATTGGAAAAACTCCGGCCTCTGTGGTTCAGGGAAGGAAACAAAACACTGAGTGTAAAGGTCCTCCGCTGGTTTTAAACAACAAAACAATCGAGCACAATGAAACCTGAATTATAGCTTGATCACATTAGGGAGAAGGCAAACAGTTATGACTAAATTCACAAACAATGCCGGGGCTGGAGCTGTGAATTTCAGCTGACCTCTCGATTCTAGCTGACTGATTTCTTAGCTCAATGCGTCTGTGTTTTTTCCTCTAAACACACACACACCCTGGTACTCTTCCACTCTTAATGTTAAAATCACAAACTTCATAGAGTTCTCATTTTATTATTGTTAAATTCTTTTATGTGATGGACCTCGGGTTTCTAAAGTCAGGGGTCATGACTCGCTGCTCCAGACTTTTAGCGGAACAAGTTTACTTTCCCAAAAAAAGCATGACCTTAAAAGCAGCAACGGCCGGCGTCCTCCTCGTTTCCGCGCCAAGACTTTCCAAGAACTCGGCTGTCCCGTCGTTAAGGAGCGAGCCGGGAGCGACTCCGGTCCAAACGCCGGTAATTCCGGAACGTTCTCTGGCATTTTATGAAAAAGGGCTTCAAACTATAGAAGTGTTATGTCAGAAAGCTTGAATGGATTAGAAAACCATTGTCCTCCTCCAATGTTGTTTTGTGGCTAAAGACTACTATGACAACTGGAATAAATTGAGGATATTTAAAGTAAAATTTTTACAGAAAAATTCCCCCTCATTCCCCTAAATAAATCTCAGTTATTTTCAAAAGTCACCTGAGCGTAGTTTAATTCTAGTTATATTGTTTTTGGCATCACAAAATGTGGAAAAGTTTATGAAACATTAATATACAAGTTTCCTTCTGACACAAATTGTTTGATAAATCCATATTAGGACAGCTACAAATGTGTTTGTATAGTATATTTATTTTGTGCTCAAAAATCCACACACATTCATAGATGATATGCAAATCAGTAGGCAACCTGGGATTCAGTGCCTTGCCCAGAGGCACATCAAACCCACAAGTTTTGGTTTGCAAAACGACTACTCTACCCACAGAGTCGCAGTCGGAATTGATCAAAAGTTTTTACAAAATAACATCTATAAATTAAATTGTACCTGAGATTTTTTTTTTTTATTGATTTTTTTTTTTTTTTGCAGTACTGAAAAACTGCAAAATAAGTACAAAGTGCAAAATGGTTCAGTTCTAAAACTCTTTTTTTTTTTTTTGCTTGATATTTTCTGTGCTGTGCCAAAATAATTAGTCAGTCCAAGTTTCTGCAACTTTGTTTTATTTGTTGTTGTTTTTCCACTGTATCAGTCAGCAAAGCATTAAAAAAAACTATGAATCCATATGAAGAAACAATTTTCTGTGGTGTATTAAGACTACATTTCCACACCAACACGTTTTTCTTTCTTTTTTTTAAACTTCACTTTGACGTAACTTAAATGTAGAGCGTTTTATTTTTACAGACCAAAAAAAGGGTTTTTATTAAGAAATGTTTGCAATGCATTTCATTACCATGAAGCCACAAAAACTCTTAGCATTCCTGTTTAGTTTTTTTTCTTGTTGTTTTTAATGTGACATATTTTCATGGGTAATCAGTTGTTGTTTTCCAAAGGTTTGTGGCTCCCACAATTGTCAGATGCTGGAGTGCATCAGCACTTAACAGCCATGCAGTAAATGACATTTCCACACAGTCCTTTAATGCCTATATGCCTTGAGAAATGCAGTCGAACAAAACCGGCGACTGTTCTGCTTTGGTACAGAGTAATTTCGTTTTTATTATTATACATTACCCAAACGATAACAGTGAAAGACGTTGGCTATCCCATGAGCAGTGGTCGTGGAGCGAGGCACAAAACCGCGGTTGTGTTCTCTGCGTGACCGTAAGGAGTCTGTGTTTCACTCTGACAAGAACACGCTCAAAAACAACATGTTTACTGTTTAACAATTTGCTTCTGTGACTGTTGAGGTGAAACAGACTGTATTTTGTCTGTTTAAAGCCAACATGATGTGCTCTTGCAGCTGGAATACTGGCAAGCTAGTTGGTGTAACCACAAGGCTGATTGCCAACAGCAGGACAAAGGCCAATTATTAGAGAAATAGTTTTGCGGAACGAGAGAAAAAACGGACAAAAAGGCCGTATTTTAACTTTGTTTCAATTAATCATGGGAGAAAATTCCTGTAATGGTATGGAAAGATTACAGATTTTACAAACTGCTCTGGAATAGATTTTTTTTTATTTTTAAATTTGCAGCCATGGCCGTCTTATTTACTGAAGCTAGGGATTAATGGAGGTGAACTTTGTTATTTTCACGTAACCCCTTTAAAAAAACTGCAGCTGCTGTCGTTTATGTTTTCAAAGTGACAAAGTTTCTCATATTCCTGCTAAAGTGAGCGGAAAGAAGGAAACCTAATTGTCACGCTTATCCGTTTTATGGAAAAAGTCACAGCACGGTTACTAACTGGCTGTAAATTAGCTTAAAAAAGAAAAAGAGCAGAATATCCAACAAAGGTTTCCCTCTGTTGCTCGCTTACTCATTAAGTCCTGGACATGCATCAACAGGTTAGACGTAGTTAACTAAAACAGAGGTCACACACACACTCGCGTGACCAATTTGATTTGGAGTTGGCAGTTTTGAAATTTTCTCACAATGTTTTAATTTTGTCTTCTACAGACGAAAGAGTAATCACTCCCTGCACGACCACAACGGACACCAAGTGCGAGTGCAAGCCCGGCACCTTCTGCGTTCCTGACCAGGCCTGTGAAGTCTGCAAACGCTGTGCCAAGTGAGTGCTGCTTAAACATTTACAGCTTTGTCACTTTTTAGCCCTTAATTTGTAGATTACAATACCTTGCAAGGTATTCGTACGTATTGAACTTTTCCACTTTTTGGAACTTTACAAGCACAAACTTTTTTGTATTTCTTTGGGATTTTATGTATTCGAAGAACCTGAAGTAGTTCCTAATTGGTTCTGTTTTTTTTTTTTTTTTTTAAATCTAAACTTGCAGCTGTGCTTTTTTTAATCAGCCCCCTATGATAAGAGACCCCTAAACGAAATCACATGTAGCGTCACTTAATTAGTAAATAGGCGTCCTGTGTGGCTCAAGATAAAATCTGAGCCCAAAAGAGAGATTGCAAAAACAGCTCCACATCACCGTGACAACACAATCTCCACCACAGTACATGGTGGTGGCAGCATCATGCTGTGGAGGTGCTTCTAATAAACAGAGTATGGAGCTGATCATATGCTCAGAAACCAGACACCCATCACATGAGTTTAAGATACTTTTTCTAAAATTGGCAAAAAGTTTGATAAAATCCATGGCAACCAACTCACTTCAGTAGCCACCTAATAAGTCCACCTGTAAGCTAATATCTGCGCAGAATTAACAGTATTACACACAAAACAGAAAAAAAATGTCATGTTCTCAAAATGCCAGAAAGATTAAACCACTGAGGATAATATGGTCAAAATGAGCAACAACAACAAAAAAAGAAAAATACATTTAACTCAACTGAAAAATGCTAAACAAAACCATGTAATCATGTATCTACATTCTCCCAGTATGGTGAACTGAAACTATCATCTGCCATGTAAAGACATGTACAATGATGAATCATTGTGCTTTTAATCATGCCCTCACATTTAGAGGTTTTCCAGCTACATTTTTTCTGTAATCAAAATGGTAAACAGTAGTGCTACACTCAACCTCAAAATTCAGTTCTGTCTATTTCACCTTCAAATAATCGCAGCAAACTATTCTCTAAGATGTTATTTCAGGATTACTATGTCTTTTGTTTTATTGTAAAGTCAAGCAGTTTTTTGTAATTACTTTTACTAGTGCAAATATACTGTAAACACAAAATCTTACCAAGTATTTGTCTAGTTTCTAGAGCAAATATCTTACTCCACTTGAAATTGTACAAAACTAATTATGAGTAGCTGTTCATCAAAAAATATCAAGTTAACTTGGATATAAGCTTGTAGTAGGTTGTGCTGCAGATGTCTTTGCTGGTTGTTGGCTGTTTTCTGGGCTTTGGGTGGATGGACCAACTGGGCTTTCACACACACATATATATATATTTTTTAATATGTTTTTATTATAGATTTATTAGCAGTGGTTCTTAATGATTTGATGTCATGCCATCCTAGTGAACACATTTTCACCCCCAATCCCTATTTAAATATTCATTTGTACTCACCACTGGCACCAGGATTCTGTACTCAATTACATGGTTATCAAAGCTGATTAATAAAATTAGCTACCATGGCTTAAACATTAAGTTGCTACAGCTTTTATTATAGTTTCAAGTATTAAACCAACGTCCACCAATCGTTCGCCTTGAGCCGACCAAGCGCTGTGGCTTTTACACTTGACGCTTTGGTGAAGCATTCTACGAAAATTAGCCTTCATAGAGGAATAATATAAATTCCTGTACAAGCAAACATTCCAGATAGACCATTTTAAATGAAAGGTTCTTCAGGCGATCCGCGCCGAGATAAAAAATAAAGAAGGAGGGGCATGATGCTAGGAGGAAGCATTTTTTGACGTGGAACAGACCAGGGCACCTGAGTGAGGCCAAAGGTCGCCCAGTTTCCCCTCTCCCCCGTTAAACATGTAAAGTTAGCCGACCTCCTCTGATTTAATTTCGACCGTCACAAACTTTTCCATTTAATCTCAGCTCTGCACACCTGTGTGCCCAAGATGGACTACTTCTTCTAGCCTACAGGGTTGAACAGGCAGCGTGTTTAATTTGAGCCGTTAAAACCCTCCCCTCTTCCATCGCATATTTTTAAGTACATTATCCATAAACGACAATAACAGCAAACTGATAGAAAAATAATAATCCTTGCCTGATACAACTTTGAGAAAATTTGGATTGCCAACATAAATTCACGGCGAAAGGGATTCAAACTGGGAAAGTGGCGGGCTCCCCACTTTTGTCTTTGGATGAACATCCAGACTAATTCGGTTTAAACTGGTTTTTCTGTTTGTGCGGTTTTATTGTTGCTTGACTGCCCCCTTATGGCCAACAGAGGTATCTGTGTTCGCACAAAATAAAATTATTTCTTTAAGTTAACATGTGACAAAATCATGTTATCTTTACTAGAATTAATTAATTAAACACAACAAACACAATTTTTATGTGTTAATTTGAAATGAAATATTAACATAATGTGAACAACTGCAATGTTTCACTTTTTTTGAGGGTATCAGAGAATTATTTATCTTAATGTGATTCTCATTGCATTTGCTCCACTTCTACTACATTGCAGGTGCAAAGCCGGCGAGGAGGAGGTGAAGAATTGCACGCCCTTTTCCAACACAGTGTGCCGAAAACGAGACCCGTCCCCGACCGAAACGGTAACGCCTCGGTCTCCTCCGGTTCCCGACCCGCCAACAAACACCTGTAAGTTCCACACATCCTGTCATCGAACATTAATCGCCACCCAGACGGGAATTTGTCTCATATGTAACGATCTCTTCCAGGGTTTCTTGTATTAATGGTCTTGATCTGCATCATGGTCATTGTCGTCTTTGCCATTATTTTGTGGTTCCTACGGAAACAGCACTCATGCGACGTACCATGTAAGTCCGTGTAGCATTTTATAACCCAACAACATTCAGCAGATTTTCTTTTCTTACACAATTTTCTTGCTTTCAACAGGGTTCAAAAGCTCTTGTGAATCGAGCGAAATCGTAAAGATTCCCATCGTAAGTTCCATCTGATCTTTTTTTTTTTGGATATGTACCTCCAGATAATGTGGAGAAAAAAACCCATTCACCTAAATTTCTTTTCCCTTCCTTCTCGGTTAGGATGAGAGTGGAGCCACTGCGGAGGAGAAGCAGAACAACCAGAACGCGGGCCTGGAGGGCGAGGAGCCCCGCCCAGAGTCGCGGCCCCTGCTGCAGGAGACGCAACCCGTGATGACCAAGGCCTGCCCGCCTCTGGAGGACGAGGACCGCGGACTGGGCGACAGTTTGCCCAACACCACCAGCTCGTCCCAGACGAGCCTGTCGGCGCTGCCCACCGCTGCCTCCACTGGCAGCACCCCGCACCACAGCCCCGCCGGCTTCAGACAGTTGCCTTCAGACACGGTGAGAGCCGCAGAATCAAACATCTTTCTCTTATTTAATGCAAATAAGTAGGCATCACGTCACAACCTAAAACCTCAAAGTACTTTATTGGGATTTTGTGCAACAGACCATCACCGTGTAGTGCATTATTTGTGAAGCAGACCGAAAAGGATGCATTTAAGCGTTTTTGTACAAATAAACCTGTCTGGCAGGAGTTTGTATTCAGCCAGCCTATGCTTAGGGATGCACAGATCCACTTTTTTTTTTTTTTTTTTTTTTGCACTTTTGGTACAGATACCTGAGATTTACCATTGGCTGATTCAGAAAAACAGTGCAGAAACAGTTGACTTAAAATATTAATTTTTTCCTGAACACAGACATAAATGTACAAAATTACACATTTATTTGATAACTCTACACCAGCACAGCACACTTATACACCAACAGTTTCAACAGCTTGGTGAAATGCAAAAACAACTTTAATTTGTTAAGTCAGTGCAGTTAGCAGTGTAACAGCCAATGTAAAATAAATATCAAACAAACTGAAACTGGCAGAAAAGGTTGACTGTCTTGGTCAAACATGTAAAAACTCGACTGCAACAAATCTTCTTTCAAATGGTTCAGAAAGAGCAATTAGGAATTCGAAATATGATGTAAGATAAATAATGAAGCATGATGTCGCTCAGAGGAAAAAGCATAGAATTAGACTGAATAGATCTGTCCTTATGTATCAGGCACATTGTCACCAATATCAAATCTAGATTTTTTATTTTTTTTTTAAATATCGGGACAGATGCAGATATTGATATTGGATCGGTGCATCTCTCCCTCTTGCTATAATGGCCCCTAAATAAAATCCAGTGCAGTCCAGTTTTCTTTAGAAGTTACACAATCAGTAGATTTAGTTCATCTGGCTGTAATTTCCTCTCTGTAAATCCAGCTGCTCTGTTTGGGCCTTAGAGGTTTGGTGGAGAACATTAGTGAACAAACAGCGAGCAGGTCAGGGACACAGTGCTGGGGACATCTAAAGCAGGTCCGGGTTGTGAAACAGTGTCCTGAGTTTGGAACATTTTCAGTCCACAAAGATGTGGAGAAACCTCCCAAACTGACTCATCGGACGTGGAGAGAATTAGTCTTTTCTTTTAGTTGCATGTATCAAAGTTGTCACGGCCTTCTGAGCTCCAAAACCTAAAGTTATTCCAACAAAAGGGCGTGGGTGGGTGGCAACAGGTGGTTTGTCTCTGGAATGCACTGTCAACCTGATAGTTTGAAAAATACATGCCATACTATCTCTAGAAAAATAAAGACAAAATGCTTGCTAAAAAATTCTTACGACGTGGGTGAAAATGAAACTTAATGTGATCTTTACAGGTTTAAAAAGTGGTAAAAAAAATAAAAATAATAATTTTAAAGACCTCCAGACATTTGACAAACAACTCCACCACACCCCCCAAAATTAATGGGAGGGTCTAAAAGTCACCAAAGGAATCGAAACAATTCCAAATACAAAAATTTGAAACACAGATTTTGGTTCCAAACTAACATTAATATGTTCCAAATTGATGGAAGAAAACACAAATTGATAGAACTTATGATGTGCAAAAATTCAACATTAACAGCTGCAGCCAAAGTATAGGAACCAAAAGAAATGGACGCCTCATTTTGTAATTTTGTACAATTTATTCTGCTTGTGTGTTGTTCTACTTTGCATTAAATCAATCTTTTTTTTTTTTTTTAAATCCCAATATGCTTGGAAGTTTGTGATTGTAAAGTAGCAAAAATGCTAACAAAAAAACCTTTAAACACGTTTGCATTGTATGTTTTCTCCACATATCTTCTTATATATGCCTTTTCCTTTTTTGTCTTTCTACAGGATGACCCTCTTGGACATCGATTGCTGCCACTGCTTGGTAAGACGGACCTTCATTGTTTCCTGTTGTTTTTGCACCAACACAAAAAAACAGCACAGCACACAGCAACCCACGCCAGATCGCGGGCAAGACAAGAAACCCGACATCTCCGCAAGATCTCCCACTTTAGTGCTTGATAGACCGATGATCTCATGATAGTTAGGCCTGATCTGAGCCTGCAGGTCTTTAAAACAATCTGCATTTTTTTTTCTGCTGCCATTTGTCCTGCTGAATTGAAGAGGACATATCTTACAGTTTGATCTTGCATTGATTGTTTTAAATCGACATCCTCCGAAGGGACATGCACTTAAATGCTCTCACTGTATGTAGCATACAGGAACGATGTCTGTAGTGATAACTAATGATGTGGATATGGAGAATTTCACTTCTTCTAATACCAAGCTATTGTAGGTGAGCACAAAATACTGTTCTGGTGTCGCATTCAGTGCTATTAGAAACGATTTGCCCACTTAAAGATTTATTTCTTTAGTTTTATTTGTCATGTTTCAGGTCATTAACCACATTTTAATATCACACAAAGACAACCGCAGTGTTCTGCCGCAGTGAATAGAATAGAATAGAATTCAACTTTATTGTCATTGCACTGTCACAAGTACAAGCAACGAGATGTAGTTTGCATCTATCCAGAAGCGCTCTACAAGATATAAATATTTATTTACAGATGTACAAGACTATGTATGTATGGACTATAAGGGGTTGTAGCAAGAGAGTGTTTATTAGTGTTTGTTTGCTCTGATTGCAAAGGGTCGGAGAAGTCCCTCAGGAAGAGCTTCGACTTGTTCGACGAATACCTGGACGTGCGGATCCACAACAAGTTCTTCCGACTGATCGGCATCAGCGACAACCACATTCGGATCGCCGAGAGCGGCGCCCCCGGCGACAAAGTGTACGAACTGCTGAAGAACTGGATGCAGAGGCAGGGGCTGAAGGCCGACATCAACGACCTGCTGGAGGCGCTGCTGAGCATGGACCAGCGGCGCTCGGCCGAGTGCATCGCCCACGCCGCCCTGAGGAGAGGCTACTACAAGCACGCCGACACCCCCTGAAGCTAACGAAGCTAACGCCAACGCTACTCGCCACCGGAACAAACTACAGCCGCCGTCAGTGGACGCCGTGTCTCACAGAACAGGGCTTACCTCCTTTTTGTGGCTGTTCAGCCATGCTTTTAAAAGCCAGTAGTTTTTTCTTTTAAAAACAAAAAACAAACCAAAAACAAAAACGAAGCATAAAAAAAAGGGGAAAGTCAAGACACACCGATCAGCTGTTGACTATTTGCCAAATGCTGAAGCAAATAAAAAAATCGTTCAAATATGCTTTTGATGGAAGCCTGAAGGCTTCAACTGTTGCGTTCTGACACATTTGGATGTTTTCGGCTGTCGGTGAAGAGGCCAGACACTGAAAGCACAGAAGTCTCCAGCCGTGTCCCACCCAAGTCACGAGACGCTACTGGCCGGAGAAAATGGGGGGGGAGGGGACGAGGATAATATACACTGGTTTGTAGGAGCGGCATGGCGTGTGCCGCTAATACCGTGCCTGTTCGATGCACTGATACCTGGTGGCACATGTAGAACTGAAAACAGGTCAAGTTTCAATGTGTTCTGTAGATTCAATCCTTACCGCAAATATCAGTCCAAGAATACTTTTCTTCTCTAATGGTGGAAAATATTCACAAATACTAACATCCATCCCTACTAATGACGTATTTACCTCTTCATCATTGTTTGTTTTTTTTTCCCTACAACTTCATTATGTTTCTCAAACTGTGTTCTAGTTGTGTCTGCGGTCTTTGCGTGTTCAGTGTTCTCACTTTCAAACACTGTAGAAGGAATTTGCAGGACGTTTCTAATCGGAGCATGCGTCGATGGTCGCCTCGACGTTTCCGTGGCGACTTGGAGAAGTTCAGAGGTCATTCTATTTATTGTCATATTTATTGAGAGGATTATTATCTGTGATTATTTATACCATTGCCAAAAACACACGGTCATTGTGACGTCCCTGCAGGGCAAAAGAAAAAAAAAAGAAGAAATGACTGAGATCAAATCCTTTCACGTTCAAAAGCAACAAAAAAATGTAGCTTTTTTTATTATTATTTTTATTTTCTTTCCTGTTCCTGCTTGTCGGACTAGGTTCAGAACGACAATCCGGCTTTGCGCGTCAAGTGTGATCCGTGTGCAGATCACACTTTCCTTTTCTTTTTTTTTAAATATCAACTGATTTCCGTATTCAGGACAGAGTGGAGGTTTCCATGACGCCTAAAGCAGAATGTATCTCGTCGAATTAAATTCTCATTAACTTCGGACGTTCAACCCGTTTTCTGCTAACCGACTGAACGCGTGACCCGTCGCCCGAATCCACGAGACAGGGGGGGGCAGGTTACACGCCGTTTCCTGGTGATGTAAGATGAAGGAAATCTTTTCTGGATATAAAAAGAAGCTCAGATTTTGTGTTTTAAAAGCTCACCCTCTGCGCATACATGCATGTGCATCCACAGGCCTTAGAAATGTATTTATATATTCAGATGGATTTAGAAATCAAAGTGAAAATCATGAGTTATGGAACTGCTCATCAACCAGAAACAGGTTGTTGTTGTTGTTGTTGTTGTTTTGCTTGTTGTTTTTCTTGTTTATGCCCATTTGTTTTTTCTGCATACTGTTATGTAAAAAGCACAGATTTAGAGTTATATATTGTTGCTGATGAGTGATGCTACAGTGCTGGCACTGCCATCTATTGACAAAACCATGAAACTGCAGCCTGCATCCGTTTCTAGTTACTCTTCACGCCCATCCTGTTTTATTTTTCCGTGTCTGTTGCATCCATTTTTCAGCTGAATTCTCCTGTTGGCCTGATGCAGCAGAGCAGGGAAAATGATTCAGTTCTCTTGTTTACTCCATACCACATCGTGTGTGTGTGTGTGTGTCTGTAGAATTTTTTTTAATACCTCTGTTTTTATATGCCTTTAGTGCAAGTCTAAGCTGTTCAGTTAATTTCCATTAAGTTCTGTAATTGCCAGATTACCGTTAAGCCATTTTTTCCCCCCCTGAGTTACTGTTTGGTTGTCATGGATCTTTAAATACAAAGTGATGTAAATACAACAAAGCTGTTTTTACATTAAGTTCAAATAAATGTTTTGTACAGTTATAAATGTAAAATGAGTGTTTTAATTGCTGCTTCCCTGGAAAAAGTATCACCGGTTGCTTGTTTTTTTTGTTTTTGTTTTATATTTTCAGGATTCACAGATGTTAATGCGTTCACAGCTCTACCTATTATCTTGTCTCTTAGTGGTATTCTTAGTGTGTTCTGTTAAACAGGAGGTTGCAAATGCTCCTAATTAGCGTATGGTTGGGTAAGAGTTTGAATCAGTCTTCACTATTTGGTATTTACAGAGATATCTCAGACTGGTTCTTAATTAAAAGAAATGTGTAAAATCACATCACTTTATAGACTTCTCGAAAGTCCTCTTATTAAACACTACAGTTATGCTTTACTGCAATTAAAGCTTCTAGTCTTTTGGACGTTTTTTTTTTCACGTCTACAGATGTCCTGTCAGTCAGATCGGATGCAGAATGTCTGTAAACAAATATCAGGTTTAAGTCGGTGAACCTCATCATATTCGAGTCTGTTTCTGCCCTTTTATAGTTCTTTCTCTGAACAACATGAATTTAGTTTCATCCATCTTGGATGAAACTTATATCTTATAGCTTCATTCAACAATCCCTTTATACTTGAGAATTTTAGAGGCCAAACTATTAGCCTACTTGTCGTGTCTCCAGTGTTCCACCTGAGCTGTTTTCTCTTGCTTGATTGATGCGCCTCCAGTGACTTGCTTAATTCTTGCAAGTTAAATGGGTGCGTGAAAAGTAAAATGGATGAAAACAATGGTGAGAGAAAATCCATTTGTCCATTTGCTTTTCTCTAAATTAGTTTTTAGAGAAAACTAAAAACTAATTTCAACGATTTCCACAAAATTCAACGATTTTGTGGTTAAAATCGTTGAATTTACGCATTGCCCATTGAAATACAGAAAGACCGGGACGAGGTAGTGCAGTACTGTGCCTCACCTCCGGTGGCGCTGTCACAAAGTGAATGAAGGCAGGCAGTTGGCGCATGCTCATTGCTGTTCTCTTAATTTCGCCATTATACTTGTTTAGTTACACATGTTCTGTATATACTGACGTTCCGCAATCTAATCTGGTATATTTAATGAATGTGTGTGACATGCTTAGTATTCACGATCGGCCATAAATATGCAGTGAAAATGCGCAGTGTGAGTGTGAGTACAGTACCTAACTGATAGGGGGCAGTGCTGAGTCCTATAGACGACAGGTGTTCTTCTTCTACGCATGGAAAGGACGGAAAACAAGCGCAAAAATAAAGAAAACACGAATGGAATAGAACCTTTCAAGGCCAGGCTCTATGCCTGTCAGGTTTTTTTGTAAATAAAAGCAAAATGAGACAGAAACGAGGACTTTTGTTGTTTTTACAACAGAGTGACAGACATTTGTGGAAAAGGACAGGTGCATGGACTTCACATAAAAATAAAGGTAAGAGCATACACGAGTTGTTTTGTTTGTTTAGGTGACCTAAAGAGGAATAAATACAAAAGTGTAATCTTCCCTCCACTTTACGAGTATGCTCTCCTTTGTTTTGGTCTGTGGGAAAGAAGAAAAGCGCCTAAAGTTTGTGGTTGTAATTAGGGGTGCACCGATTACAGTTTTTGTTTTTGGCCGATCACCAATCTTTAAAATGGTTCCGTGTGCTTTTTGTTCTGAAACATTGCTAAATATGTCTTGCAATGTAAGCATCTACACAAGTTTATTGATTATTTTAAGTTTACATTTCATCACCAAAGATATGTCAACAATCATTTACAAGAGACGATTGTTCACACACCCAGATATTTAGATATGTTTTTTTATTTTTTTAGTCATAAAACAATTTCTGAGCCTGACCTCCTACTGTCAAGGATCACCTTGCAGAAGCAGGAATGTGCAGAGTTTTTCAGTACTTCCTTCAACTAATCAGTGCAGAAGAAAGCAGCAGGCTTTATATATACACCATTCATAGTTTCTGGAAAGCAAAAGTAGGTGGCATTGACTCGTTTTATGGGATTCTTTTCGATTTTGACTGAAGGCAAATGTCATTTTCCCAGAGCTGCATCTGTGTGTGTCTCACAGATAAAAGCCTCCCAACAGGACCTTGTAATCAGACACAAGGTCAAACTAACCCACCAGTTAAGAACAGACGACTCCTTAACATTTAGTTAAAACAAGGGAACAAAGAGGTACTGGCATCTTTCCGAGCTGGATGAAAACATTTTATTAAATTGAAAACATTTTGAGTTTTCAGGGGGGGGGGGGAAATTTGCTGGAATGCTAATTGGAAATTCTAGGCCACACTCAGATCGCGTACGTCAGGGCCACAGTAAAATGCTGCTTTGCTAGAGTAACAATAAATCCAATTTTTATGTTTATAAAATATTTTCGCTCAAATCAAAATCAAACAAAAGGGGCAACATTTGCAGATGAAACGTCATAAAACGACAACGCGGCAGTTTGCATGTTGCCATAAAAAGCAAACATTTGGTGAAGCACTTAAAACATAGGCAATATACACAAAGAAACAAGAAACAACTATTCTGTTCTGAGTTGTTTTGTTTTTTGGTTGTTTTTTTTTTTTAATTGAATATTGTTTTCTGCTTAATCGTAATTTGTGGAACAATTGTGCTTCGCTCCACACGGCCGCCGCGCTGAGGAAAGAACCGAGCGGTCCTTTTTTGTCTTTTTCTTCACATTGTTTTCGTTCCTCTTGTTGGGCTGGAAGATTAATTCTTAATGCATTTCACAACAGAAACGACTGCAGACAAAATATACAATCTGCTGAGAGAAAACACGACCCAGTTTCCATTTTGTCTCCATTTTCCCAGGACGCTGTTTGTGTTTGGAGCTACAGGGGAGGAGATAATAACATGCACACTGAATTTTGCATTAAAAAAACGTGTCTGTTTTCCAGGACATAACGTTATTAGGCTATTATAGAAACCAGAATCTTCATATTGGTTTCAGATCAACTTTGATGTCTCTCTCTCTCTCTCTCTTTTTTTCCCTGTTTCCTTGGAGAGAAACTGAAAATCCACATAAAATCCCAACGAAATAATCTGAAACTTTAGGTTGAAATGGGATGGAATCTGAGAAAAGTTCAAAGCTTGTGGATAGTTTAATAATGCAGTTTAATTTTGGTCTACACAAGACCTGTCATGTGCTAATCTTAAATAATGACATTGAAGTGAAAATGCACATCAAAAGTTTTTCTTTTATTCGGACATTTCCTCTGACAGTTTAGTGTCACGATCACCATGCTCGTTCTGTTCCAGACACATATCAGAGATGAACATGTTTAAATGTGTCTGCCGCCTCGGGTTTGTTTTGTCTCTCCTTGTTTGCTCAGTTTAATGAAGAGGGAATGCCATTTCAACAGACCTGACTTTTGCATTTCATTAACTGGCCTGTAGGGGGTGCTGTTGTAGGAAACACATTCAGAAGGAAACCAGTTGAGTATTTACTTTCTTAACCTCAACTCAAAGGTTTGTGCAATAATCATGTAAAGTGATCAACTTGGTTTCTCTTAATGAGCCCCTGGCCGTAGCTTTGGAGATCCTCCCGATGTCGTTCTTTTCCCCCCTCTGCTTCTAAAAGCTCCGTCTTCTTCGTCTTTGCCTCCTGCTGTAGACACGCACGTTATTCTGAACTCTTTTCAGCACTCCGTCAAAGTAATAGAAGTGATCCTCTTCGTCGCTGATGAGAGGGTTTTGCCTAAGTCCCCCTGATGGGTCTTTCTGCAGCTTTCTAACATCTGCAGTTTCCCAGGCAGAGAGCGGGTTGGGTGGGGGTCTCCCCTGCCTCTCCAGGCAGTGTGCCCACCCGGCCTCGGTGCGGTCGATCAGACCTCTGCAGAGCGGGGCGGGGCCGTCAGGTGCCTGCGAAGAAGGTAAGTGATGAGAACAATCCCTGCTGCTGACCCACTGGTTAATAAACATCAGATCATCATCAGATCAGGTTTGCTTGTGTTTTCTCTTCTGTCCACCAGAGGGCAGAACGTTGCTATAAAGTTCAGACTGTGGATCGCCCCCTTGATGCAAACAGGACACTCACAAAGACTACTATAATGTTTTCTCTCTAGTTAGGAAGCTGTCTTGGTGTTTATCTCTTCACTTCTGGTTTTCAGCACCGTTACACAGAGGTGTGCTTTGTTTCATTTTCCCTTTTCCTCTGATGCAAAAGTGAAAACACGACAGATGCAATGTGAAGTTTGATAGGCAGGTACTGCTTGGTCTTACTTGGGTAGAATCTAATTTGGTCCTCCAAAAAAACTGAACTGAACTGAACCCTGCAACTGGAAGATGACTACCAGGAACATCTTAGGCAACGGGTCGGTAGGGTGTTATAACTTTCTTCTAGACTTTGAATACATGTTCATTCCTAGACATCAATATATTAATGTTTCTTTTGAAATAACAGAGTGTTTGTTGTACGTTTCATTTACCTTCATATCTTTTTCTGCATCCTCCTTTTGGATGTCTTCTGAACTTTTTGAAAAGGTCTGTGATTCTCCTCCATGATGGACCAGACCGGGTTTTCTGTCCTCTCCAGCCCAGTTCTCAGAACCTTCCTCATCGTCCTCTGCGTCCTCCCCGTGTTTTGGTGCAACTACCGGTCCGTCGTCTCTCATTCTGAGACCGGAGAACTGGACATTAGTCGTAGCGTGTGCGTTGGGGGTTGTATGTTTCTTGAATCTTGGCTCAGAGTCCGTTTCAGGTTCTGGGTCGGGTAGCGTAGTCTGTCTCTGGTCTCCGCTGGGCTGGATGTCAGTTGTGCTGCTTTGACTGAAGACTTCAGTCGTGTCTTGGATCTCCATTTTCGTCGTGGTGGCTTCGGTCAGAGGCCTCGCTGTTGTAGTTTCAGTCTGGAACTCTTTGGCTGAAGGTGTTGGTATCACTGATTCATCTGCTGCTGTTTTTGCCTCTCCAGTGGTTCTAAAAGCAACGTTCTCCTCAGTGGTAGTAACTCCTGATATTTTTTTAGCTAATCTGATATCAGTCATCTCCATCGTGTCTATTAGGTACAATTTCAACAAGCTACCTATCCCTACAAGGCATTTACATTTGGATTTGTCTGTTTTAGATGGCACGGTTTCTGCATAATTTGCTTGATGCGTCCGCTGAATTTGCAACCTGCTTGCTAAAATCTGTAGGTTTTCATGTTTTCCTCTGTTTGCGCTGGGATCTTCCGCTTCCTTCCCTCCGTGCAGGGAGTGCGGCTCGGCTTCTTTTGTGTTTAACTCCTTCCTCAAATATTCAATATCATTATCCGCGGCCGGCCTTCTTGCATACTGTGACCTATATATGGATCCTTTGTTCTCTTTGGATGCCAGCAGGGGTTGCCCCTGAAAGTAAACTCTATCCGCATCCCTACTAGATGCAGCTTTTGAAGAAAGTTGTTCCCAAAGACTTTTTTGCAAAACAGAATCCTCTTTGAAAGGTAAAAGATTATCTTTGTGTGTCTGGATCTTTGACTGTAGAGGCTCTTGTAAGTCAATTCCTTTCCACATTCTGTCTTTTTGCCTGTTTTTTGGCTCCACAGCCTCTTTTTCCCATGTTTTCTTAATCCTCATTGCCGACTTCACTTCCCCGCCGTCAGAGCTGCAGGCGACAATCAGCGCTGTTGCTGCGCGGCATCCCATTTTCCGCAACTCGGCGTCGGGAATAAGTTGTCGGCGCAGCTCAGATTTCTCCAGTAAGAAATATGGAAAGTTGCGGCTGGACGGCCAAGGCAACGAGGGCGACTGGAAATCGAGGCTGTTTATAATTACATCTATGGGAATCTTAATAGGTTCGCTTATAACATGCAGGGCAGGTAGAAGGTTGGAGTTTTCCAGAAATGCTGGAAAATGTTTCCCTGCTCCATTTAAAGAAGCCACAGCCTGAAATGACAGAAGGAGAAATTAGTTGCAAAATCGCTAAAAACCACATCGACCCCATTTTAGATTCACATGGGGGTTTCTTGTGCAGTCAACCCTATTCCATGCTAATATAAATACATATATGTATACATCTAGTTGACATTTTTTAACAGTCATGGCTCCCAAAGGAAAAATCCATCTTGACTTTTGGCAGTCGCCTGAACTTTCCTCCACAGGGTAACCCACTACTCTGGGATGTGTGTGAAATGTGGAATATTTCTTATTTTTTAACCAAATTGCATTAAGGTTCTGCTTCATTGAAGTTCTGACTTATGCAGAACTCCTAATGCAAAACGAAATGCAGTAAAAACAAATTCTGACTCCCTGAGTTTGTTTCGTTGCAGACGTGTCCAAAGTTTGGTCCGGTTCCACTGTGCATCTTTAAAGCTGCGAGCTAGTTTTTAGTTTTTAGGTCTCTCTCTCTTTCTCGCTCTCTCTTTCTCTCAAAATACTGTCCCGTAAAGTATTCATACACTTTTTTAACTTTTTGTCATGGATTTTAACCAAAAACTCTTAATGTTTCTGAGGGGGATTTTATGAGATTGAGACCCTGTGACTTCAAAACAAAAACCTATGCATGTTTTTTTATTATTATTATTATCATTATTCTTTCCAAATTAATATCTGGAAAGTGTGGCATGCATTTGCACAGAATCAACCTCAGTCAATAATTTGTAGAAGCTTTCTTTTTTTATTGTTGAATTTACAGCTGTAGGTTTTTCTTTAGAAACTACTTTTAGCTCCGTCCACCTGGAGACCAGCTTCCCTTTCCTGACCGAAGGAAAACATCCGCACAGCATGACGCTGCCACCACCATACCAGCTCTACATTTACACAGGAGTTCAATTACATCTGATTTACCAGTCAGATGAATTCTAACAATAGCATGACATAAACATAACACTTTGTTAAGATGTAACAAAAACAGTTACAATATATATTTTTAAAAAAAACATCAAATCTCATTAAATTCTACATTTTGCATTCAGGGTTTTTTTTCTCCACTAAGCAAATGTACCAGAGTTTTACTGTCCACTACTGGACTGAAAATATGTATTAGAAATAGAACAAAAATGATATTTTTTTCTTCACACATGGTAAATATCATTCAACATTCTACTCGGTGTCATAAGTTTCTGCAGATATCAGCTTGGAATGATAGAAAAATGCCTCAAAATGAGTTCATATCTGCTTCCCAATTATAGATAGTGTAATTTGTTGAATGCTTGGCTGCTTTGCAGTAGTGTGGCCATCTCATCTGGACCAGCAGACCCAAGCCGTATTCTCAGTGCATCAATATCCAACAGTTTAATAATCAGATGAGAGATTGCATTAGATTATCATTAATAAAGTATGGAGGGGGGGGGAAAAGCATACCAGCGCTGGAATACGAATCCCCCGAATTATTCTTTCCGGTTCCTGGTTAGAATAATGGCGTCTGTGTGTCCAGTAAAAAGATAGGCTCCTTTGCATCTGCTGCTCAGCCACATACACACAGTACTTGTGGAGGCGCGGACAGCTGTGCGCAGTGGGACTTTTTCCAGAGGGCGGCCTGGGTCTGCCGGCGAGCAGCTTTCTGCACAAGGGCCAGTAAAAGTAATCCATAACCCAGTCCCCGTCTCCAAGGAGACTCAGGTCAGAGAGGAGCAGAGAGAGCAGCAGCAGCCACGGCCTCATTGTCCCGGGAAGGAGAGCAGCGTAGGATCTGCACTGCGGGTTCTATCTGTTCCGCGGTGTTCTGCTTTGCCTGTATGCAAACCCTGCTGCACTCAAAAGTGTTAAACCTTAGAGATAATAAAATTTTTTTTTTTAAAAAAACCTAATTGTTGCGCAGTTTGTCCACATCAGGGCACAAAGGTTTCATCATGAGGAAAACGCAAAGTCAAAAGGTTTCACACCCATTGAACCACAGGAGCTACGTTAGCTAGCTGCGTTTTGGAATTGCGAAATTGGAATTTGCTTAATGAGGACACTGCAATTAAACAGAAAGAAAAGAAAAAGTTTTTTTTGCTTAAAGGTTTTTGCACGAGGAGACGGTGGTTTTGCCGCCTTATCGAAATTGGCGTATGTCGCAAAACCGCGACAGAAACAATTTTGTTTAGCATCACAAGCCTCGCGTGATCATTATCCAGACGTTACTGATGGCGGAAACGACGAAGAAGGCAACAGGAAGGAGGTTTTTTTTCATAACTTATCACGTGAACAAATTACCTTCATGTGTGACCTCTTTTTTTCCCGCGTTTCTAATTTAATGGATTAGATTTTGCGTTTCTAATCTTAGTGTTTAATAGAAACACTGTGGAATATTGTCTTTTTCAATGTTAGCACATTTGTATGTTGAGGGCCACTGACCTGATGGATCACTGAAAAAAAACCACAAAATGTCACCAAATATCTCAGGTCTAGTATCTAGTTCAAATATCTTAGTACGCTTGAAATAAGACAAAATAACTTGTATGTAATTTTTCAGCAAGATTTGTTTTAAGTCAGTAATTCTTGAATAGTTTCACTTTCAGATTAATTTGCCTATGTTGGAGTAAATTCTCTGTCATTCAGATTACAACAGCTCTTGTGGAAGGTTGTACTTCTTGAGTTTCTGCTTGTTCTTCTTCCAAACAGCATCTGTTTCTGAGGACCTCTGAGGCCCACATGCAAACAAATAATTCCTAAAAAAAAAATAATCCTGCATTCAACAATCTTTTTACTCTTATGTATTTAGTTAAAACGTCAAAGTGATTCATGTACGGCTTAAGAAAAACACCTTCTGTGACATTGTTCATTTCTTTGTTGGATTGATATTAAACCATGAAACCAGGCTTTTTAAATGCAAAACAAAACACTTTTATTGTCATAACTAGAAGCAGGGTCTTCAATCAGTCTCTGCTTTGGGCCCTCGGTGGTGTTGGGCCGACTCTGAGGCGGAGTCTGGGATTAAGTGGAGAAATGGGACTGGCCTTGGAGTGTCTATGAATTATAAAGAAAAAGGGATACAACGTCAGAGGGAGATCAAACTAGCAAATACAATTATTTAAGTGCTCATGTAGGAAATGTCACATCTTATACATGACAACTCTTAATTAGATGCTAAAAATTGTTTGAAACTGAAAGACTTCTGAAATCTGGAGACTTGAGATTTTTCAATGAGAAATTTTTTTTTTTAAATTTCTGACTGTTAAGAAAAATTCAAGAAAATCCTGTGTTTGTTCTTTGTAAAGTACATTCTCTGCATACAAAGAGACCTTTGGATATCTTTTGAATATCTAATAAGAGTGAAATGAATGCTTTTGAGTTTCAGTGACTCACAAACGTATTCACGTGACGTGAACGTTGCTACATTTTGTCACGTTAAAATCTCAACGTTCAGTTTACTGCGTTTGGGATTTAATACTGTATGATAGGGCAACACAAAACAATGCCAAACTATAAAGAGAAAAAAAGTAATTAATTGTTTTATATGTCTTTCTTTTCACCAAAAAATATAGTGTTCATTTAGCCTCTGTATGAAAACATTTTGTGGAAGCACTTTTCAAGTGAAACTATAGATACAGACTGAATTTTTTTTCACTGTTTAAAAAACAGCTAGTCTTGCCACAGATTCTAAATTTTATGCAGGTCTGGACTTTGACTGGGCCATGTTTCTCTCTTAGTTTTGTTGTCCTGCTGAAAGATTAACCTCAGCTCCAGACTCAATTGTTTTGACATGTTTTCTTCCAGGACGTCCCTGAGTTTAACTCCATCCATCTTGCTAGAGGAAACCTCTACGTTTTTCTTCACCAATGGTTTTATGCATGTAGGATTGTAAATGTTGGTCACATTCGACCAGCGCACGTCTGTCATTTCCTGCACATGGCTGGTGGCAAAAAGTAAACGGCATTCCTCGTGAATTTCTTTCAACGCCGGCTTTCTTCTTGTCACTCTTCCGCAAAGGCTTGATTTGTGGACTGAACAGTTCGTGCTTAAGAGTTAAACCTGAGTTTTCAAGGGCCGTCAGAACTAAGTGGGCAAATGAAAAAATTTCAATGAGATAAGCTGAGGGTTGTGTTTGCGAGAAAGCTGGAAAATGTTCAAGAGGCAGGAGTTTAATTAGATGCATTGATTTAAACTCCACAGAACTGACAGTCATGTTATCCAAAGTGACTCATGTTGAGCATATTTCATGTTTTCATTGTATGAACACATGCAGGGATGAACAGAAATCAGTCTTACAGGCTGTACTGCTGCTGCTGCTGCTGCTGCTGCTGCTCTCTGAGGTCTTATTTTTCACCCCTTTCCTCTTCTTGCCCTAAAAGTGAAACATATCAGACTTCAGTTGGAAGGATCTAATTCTGGTCTCAGTGTTTCATCAGCATTAAGCTGGTGAAGCGGCCATGTTTGAACAGAACGCACGTACATAGTTATCACTGGCGGACCAATCAGGGTGTTGCTGCTGGTGGAGCTTTTGTTCCAGTCTGGCCTTCTCGAAATATTTGGCCTTCACCTCGACTGGCAAACAGTTCCACTGTGGAAACATGACGGAACCATGTCAGTACTCACACTGACCAGCTGATGCAACACACACAATATTAAACTATTTGCTTCTTGAATTTTTCCAATTTCTTTTTTACTGCATTTGATTTAATTTCATGCTCTGCTCATGAGGGATGAAGTTGAACTTACTCACTTTCACCATTAGATGGTGTTGTTAGTATTATTATTAACACTTCTGGCAGTTTTACTTTCCTGCTTTTATTTTTTTAAGTTGTAACAGAGGTGAACTTGCAGTGGAAAAAGAAAACGGGAGATCCAATAAAGAAGAAATTACAGTTCATTTGTTACAAGTAATCAAATTAAGTTTATGCAATTACGTTTATTAAATTGTCATATTAAATAAACGTAAATTAATTAAGTTTAGTTCGATTACACATAGTAAATAATCTCTCTCTTTAAGTCGGAGCTCCATTCTCTTTTTTTCAGTGCAGACTGAACAAAACCACATCAACATGATCTTAAATTATCTAACTGGACGCAGATTTCCTGAAAGTTCAGGATCAGTCTGACTCACCATTTCTCCCACAAATCTATTCACCATAGCACTTCCGCTGATATTGAGCTCAGACACCACCTTTGGTCTAATCTCCTTCAGGAAAAGGATGAAGGCGTTTGGTGGCTTTTTAACATACGGTCGGCCAACGTCCCGCTTGTCTCTGACCCGAAATGAAAGTAAGAACACAGAAACCTGATCAGCTGAGACACAACAAGAGATAAGAAAGCAACTAGAAGGAATCCATTTATAAAAAAAGGTACTTTGAGACGTTGACATTCAGAGGAGTCTGGATAGCCTTGTATAAGATTTCTCCATTCCTGCACAGAATCACAGTAACATGACTGTGTGAACATACAAACAGAAGCTCCACAGGTTTAGAGTTTTGTTGGTCTTTATATGTGTATTACTTACAGGACTCCAGCTGGTTGTAGCATTACATTTTTAGGCAGATAACATCCTGATAAACTGTGCAGATTCTGAAGGTAAAAACACAAAATAAGTGTGTTACAACCAGCTGCTGGGATTGAAATCGACCCACCGGGTTACTGGACCCCACAAACCCAATAACATGCAGCAAAATCAGAAAGGAAGGACTTTGCTGTTTGCAAGTCTCAAACCAACAGTTAGCTAACGCTAACTATTCAGACATGGTTAGCAATTTTTGCTAACCATTTGGTTTTGGTTAAGACAATTTTTAACTGTCTGAATGGATAGCTAATCATTCAGACTAACCATTAAAAAGTTGTCTTAATTATTAGTTAACAATTAAGACTAAGACATTGTCCATTAAAACTAAAAACATTTTAGCTTTAATGGACAATGTCTTAGCTTCAGCTAATATTATAATGCAGTTTTAGCATTTTCTTCTGCTAATTTTTTTTATGTCATTAGCAGCTTAGCGTTAGCTTCTGTGAGCTTTTTAAAATGTTTTTAGCGGTTTAGCCTTGCTGTAGCTAAGATTGTTGTTTAGCAAGTTAGTGGTTAATGAACCCAAGCTTTCTAATTAGCTGTTCCCGCCACTCGCAATAAGTTGATTCTTGAATCCGGATGATAATGATTTTACGGAATTATACAATTATCGGCTGCGCTGTGAAATAATACTTAATTGATTAGCATATTTATTGAGGTAAGACTGTCACTGACTCACCAGTTTCTGACTGTCAACGCCTCCTGCTGGCAGGGCAGGAGGTCGGATAATCATCTGTTGTAAGTCTGGCAGTACAAGAGGAGAAGGAGGAGCGTGATGGGTAAATGTTGGAGGTGGAGGCCTGAACATGTGATCATGCTGTGCTCCCAGACTGAATGGAGCGTTGGTGTTAACGGTGACCGCTGGTGGAGCACGGATGACAGGCGGATGAGCGTGAAGAGGAGCACGATGGGTAAATGTTGGCGGTGGAAGCCTGAACATGTGCTCTTGAACTCCACCCTGAGTCAGTACAGTGTTGGTGTGGGACTCTGGTGGAGCAAGCCAGGCAGGAGAAGTATACGGTGCCAGTAATGGAGGAGGAGGGAGAAGCTGCTTCTTCCTAAGAAGGTCTTCCATATTGTCCCCGTTAGTCCAGTTTTTGTTTTCAAACTCCTCTTGCAGGGTCGAGTTAATTTCTTCCTTGTACTTCTTACTAGAGACAGAATTCTCTGAATCTTTGTCACTCCTTAAGTTCTCCCTAAGAAGGCCATCTACAAACTCCCAAGTTTTGGGCGCTTCCTTCTTTGTTGCTAGGGTTAGGGTGCTGCTGTCAGAGACAGAGCTCTCTGAATCCTCCTTATTCCCTGAACTTATCCAGACCTCAGAATCATGAGATTCTATGATTTGTGGAGGAAGAGGAAGCAAACAAGGAGAGGGGCTGAGCTCCTCCCTAACAAACTTTTCTATATAGTTCCTGTCGTGGTCACATTCCTCGGTGAGTTCCTGGGAGGAGATGGAGCTCCTGGAATCTTTGGGCTTCACTGAACTCGGCCTGACAAATGAAGATATACAGCTGCCATTTAATACCATATAATTTAGTCACTGCAGGCATCATATATCATGTTTAGATTATCCACCAAAAACTGTTTTTTTTTGTTTTTTTTTTAAGGTATAGAACCACCTTTTGAAAAAATAATATGATGAACTTTTAAAGTAAAAAATATGTTATATTTTCCAGTTTGGTGTTTGCGCCTACCCTGGCTCTAAAGCCGCAAAGGGGATTGAATAAAATACATTATTTTTATTTTATTATTACTATTATTTATGCTCATCCTCCAAAATACTAACCCATGTTCTACCTATCTACATCTAGACATTGTAAAATGCTTCAAACTCTGGTGAGGTTTCACCTTCGAGAAACATCCAACTACAAAATAGAACTTTATTTCGAAACGTATTTACGTTTTGGAATGGCCTAGTCCAGGGGTCTCAAACTCAATTTACCCGGGGGCCGCTGGTGGTAGAGTCTGGGTGAGGCTGGGCCGCATTCACACACACGGTCTCCTCAGCCAAACCTTTTTGATTGCCTATTACCATATTTGGCCGCAGTCAGGCGCTGTAACAGCCATAATTGTGTAGTGTCTCTTTAAGATACTCTAGTATTGCTAATGATGTCAGAAGTATGCGCCACGGCTTCTCTGTAGAGAGCGTGGGAGAAACGTGCTGACCGACATGTTAGCTCCCTAACTTTTTAGTAATGTTACGGGTTGTTTGGACGCTGCTCAATTTTCATGTCTGATAATATAGCAGCCGTTCAACCGGCTTTGTAAGGTTGGTGAAGAGCGTATTTATTAAAGGACAACACTGTGGAATTCCCAGTACCAGTGTGGTTGTGAGTTTTTGACCGTCCTGACGAATCTGCCGCCTCCTCTCCTCCCTTAAACACAACCCAAGCGTTACAGCGCCTAACCTTAATTACGTTACACTGATCAGCAACTTCCGGGTCTAGACTGGATGCTGAAGCAGGAGCGGCCGCGGAAATTGCGCATGTACCGCATGCAAATAATGACAAATAGAAAATGCAAATAGGCCCGGCCGATGTCCCGCCCCCGAGAGCAATATACTCCACCGTGATTGGTAAGTTTGTTCAGCTCCGCACACAACACTGAAAAGTGCCAATTATATCAAACTCGCGGGCCGCACTAACATTAAACTTTCATATTAAGGCGGGGGCCACAAACTATCGTCCCGAGGGCCGCAGTTGGCCCGCGGGCCGCGAGTTTGAGACCCTTGGCCTAGTCAAAGTCCAGACCTAAGCTAATCTCACATGAAGTCTCTTGAAACTGCTCAGAGATTTGTGGCTGTTATGTGGAAAATGTTTAAGGAGCACAAATCATTTTTGCAAGACACCTTAAAATGTGAAACCATTGTTGGTGATGAAACTCGTAATGCATTATTAAAAACACATCTATAAACATGTCTACAACTCTACAATTTCCTGTAATATTGAGTTCAGTAGGTTATTTAGATGTTACAGAATTACAAAAAACAAAAAAAGATCTCTCTCCCTGTCCCTGTAAATACTGACCTGACGTGTTCAGACATGGTCCACCTCTCTATCCTAACCTGCTCGTTAAAATATTCTTCAGTTTTGATTTCTTCAAGCTGCGAGGCTAGAAAGCTGTTCGCTCGATGAAGGCTTGCGGAGAAGTGGTGAAGGTGAAACATGTCACTCGGATCTTTGACTCTGTGACTCAGGTTCTATGGATTGCTTCTCGTGATGTCAGCTTCTTCTGCCACTCTGTTTCCAAACCCGTAAATTACCAACATAATTTGTTTTGATTTGAAATTTTAACAGGAAATGCTTAAGAAAAAAAGCAAACCGTGACATTAAAAGCTTAGAATCAACCTCGGCAGGGCCTCTGGTTGTTGTTTTCTCCTACTTACTATTTTCAGTCTTGTGCCTCAAACTGAGATGGATTTTTGGCACTATACGGTGTGTTTCTTCCAAGACGTCAAATAATTTGTTTTTCTCCAAAAATGCTCACCGCTGTTAAAACTGGGCTTTCTATGCAAATAAAAAGTTCAGACCACAAGATGGTCTTATCCTACCCTACCGTACATTTTGACTAAATCATACCATCCTTCCATTCACTTTTGATAAAAAGCCTAATTTTAAACCCTGTCTGAGATGTGAAAGGTTTGGCTTTTAGCCTCCTAAAACAGACGCAGTATGTGACCCCGTGATGCTTTTTGCATGTTATCAGACTGTCCCCATATCGCTCCAATGGCTCTGGTGAGGAAGACAAATACTGCACATTAGTCTTTGCTACCTTCACTCAAACAGCAGGTAAGAGTTCTTAGCTTCAAATATTCGCTTTGTGAACAAGTAGGTTTGTTTCATAGCTATTAACAGAACGTGCAAATATACAACTGGTGTCATTAACCTCTGTTCAGCTTAAATACTGACAGATGATGACCAATGTTAACATTAAATTCTGCTCTGCTCAGGGTCAGGAATACACAATTCTATTTTAAAACTAGACAACTGTTCTTTGCAAAATAAAAAATAAGCAAATACATATTTATCCTGTGAATGTCTTTTATTTCTTGTCTTGTAACAAAAAAAAGACTTAAATGCAGTTTTGTTTTTTGCTTTTAATGTGACAGACCAACACAAAGCTACAGATAATTGTGGTGTGGAAGGAAAATTATGTACAAGATTTTTACTTTGTCTTTATTATTATAATTTATATTATATTTATTGTAATAATCTTGTATATATATATATGTGTGTGTGTGTGGGGGGGGGTCGCATCTATATTTTTAAACAATAGAAATTTTTATGTTCAGGATAAATACTATAAAAATAAAGGCAATTTTACTTCTAGATGACCAAAAATGTGATTAAATTAAACATTAAACACGCGTGAACATGTCTTGCACAGTGAGCCACGCACATGCGTGGTTCGTATAAAAAAAGCCAACTGTATGGCGCAGTATTTAACATAATTAAATCTAGTGAACAGAAACAAAAAAAATATTTTCATGTCTCACTGATCTCAAAATTACAGCCTCCCGACCTCCACTTCAGTTCTTCCTGTTATATCGCGCCGACCGACATGGGGAACACGAGCTCTGCCTGCCAGATGAGCAACTACAGCAAAAGGAACGTGCGTGTTTTCATCATGGAGGAGGCTCGGGAGATCGACGCCTTCATTACTGCGCAGAGCGGTGGCGGCGATGAAGAGCGGAGCCTTCCGTCTGCGCTTCTGGGAACTAAAACGTTTCGCTTCAGGAAGGACGTGAGCTGCGTGCGCGTGCTGGCCTCGCAGACTCAGGAAGCGCCCTGGGAGCCCGAGCGCTTTCTGTCCGTCTTCGTGGAGGATGAAGAGGATGAGAACATCTGCTCCAAGCAGATCATACACAACATGTCGCTGAGTGCTCCAGTCACCGTTCTGCTCTATGATGTGTGATACACCCACTGTTAACCGCACACATGTTAGAAACATAAAATGGTTATATAGTTGTTTCACACCCACAAATTATAATCACCCTGCTATTTACATATCTTGTGGCACTCCCAGTAAAATGACTCCATTGTGGCCTTTATGTATCTGCTCAGTCATTATAAAGTAAAATGAGATTTGGTATCGTTTTTATTCTACTGACTGTATGCTTGACCAAATACTGACTGAAGTTAGAACTTGAATCGCTGTTGTGAAAGAACGTTTCCACTTTCCACTTGAGTTTTGTCTAAGTGCATTACGATGATAATGGCTTCAGAAATATTCATCCTTTACCAGCCTTTAAATGTTACCCTGGCTTCATACACCTTCAACCGTGTGCAGACAGGCCCGTGTAAGCGAGTTATGATAATGATTGTATAAACAATAAACAAAGACTCTACAGAGCCAGGAAGTCAACTGAACCGAGCTATAAAAAAACCCTCCGTAAACCAGAGAAGAGAACAAAATAAACACAGGAAGGATTTGGGGACAAACAAAACCCAGAAACACACACAATGTCCGAATTTCATTGTGTGTGTTACACATTTTTCCCCTAGCTGCTCTCTGGAGAATAAAGATAGGGCTCATCCCACATTTATATGACTCTGTCCGTCAGGGAGGGCACCGTTTTACCTCCAGTTAGCTGTCAATATTTCCGAAATGTATGCTGAAAATGGATGAATACTGAAAATTGTTGTAGGTGGCCTGTTGTGTTGCAACTACAAGCCAGTAGATGTCAATGGAGAGCAGCACTCAGTGAAGCTGGCATTTTTTCTTTGAAATATAAGCAGTGAAATGAAATTCTAACCGTGGATATGCTTCAGTGTGACGCAAAAATATGCAAATTATTATTATTATTATTAATAGTAGTAGTAGTAGATGTTTTCCGTCGAGTTCTGACGAGAAACATATGGACCAATTCAAAAATAATTCTTTCAGAATATAAAAATACTTTATTAATCTCAAAGACAAAAAAAAATTGCTGTAACTCGTGTTTTCTGCGAGGTACTTTATTTCAACTGCAGTGAAAGAAAGCATACTTTGCTTTACTTTTTTTTTTACTGGAAAATATACATGTAGACAGATTTGTGTAACACCACAGAAATGTAAACAACCTTGCCTGGTTTAAAAAAGTTAATAATATACTAAATATACAGGTGGTTCAACAGCCGTATAGTTATGGTTTTGAGAAAGTCAATTGCGGCATACTAAAGCGGTGAAATAAAATACAGTAGGCTGCTGTGTTTTCGTAGTTCACATTCTGGCCTGCTTGAGGCAATGTTCCATCATGAGACGAGGACGAAGAAGAGTTTCACTTCCTGCGGTGTCAAAGTTCGGCAGCTAGCAGATAAACAACCTGTTAGCCTGTTAGCATAGAGCAAAACTATTTTTTTTTCTGCGAAAATGGATGTAAATCAGGCAAAACAAGAACATTTACTCGCTTTAAAAGGTAATTACAGTTCTAGAACACACATAATATCTTTACGGAACAGGTTCAGTTGTGAAAAATAATTATTTACATCTTATCAGGGAGTTGTTTCTGCTTTCAAGTGCTAGTAGCGCTGTTAGCAATCTTTAAATTGTTTAATATAAAGTGAGGTTTTCTGTAACTGTGCATGAGCTAATAAGCCTACCCGTCATGGCGGGATGCCGAACTCATGAATTTGTCAAAATAGCGTCTGCATAGCTTTGCTTGTGAATCAGTTAGCTTGAAAATATTAGCTCAGAAGAGCTTATTGGTTCCTCATTTGACTTGTAACAGTCAGTGAGACACAAACTGCGTCTCTTTGTATGTCCGTGTAAGAAACCAGATCTATAGCGGTGTGGTGCAAAGTTATTTCAGATGTTCACAGATGGTTGAGGGTTAATTATTGTAAATTATCACAAGACTTAACAGAATAACAGAAGGTGTAGTCAGGTTGACATATACGCCATTATCCCCGAGGTATTTTTGCTGTTTTATGCGTGTCTAGATCTAACAGTTTCTCTTTTCCTCCAAACATATCCAATTATTAACAAATGAAAATAGATCATTACCGAATACTCCATCTACATCCAAGTAGGTGAAAGTTTTCCATTTCTGCAAGACCAAGATTTTTTTCACTCTCCCATCAAGTTTGAGGGTCTTTATGAGATTTTTGGTTAAGCATTGAATTTGTGCAACCTATAAGAACAAAGATCTGTCCTTCTCAAGTAGACGGAGTTCATGTTCCTTCCATTAATTTACTCATTTTTCTTCAGGCTAATTTGACATAAAATCCATTGTATTTCCCCGGCATAATATGGGCTTATTACAAGTAATTAGTTGCCTTTGTGTCGAGGTTTTTGCAGTCTGACAAGCCTCTGTGTAGTTTTTTTTTATGTTGTTATATGCATAAGTGAACATGTCACAATGTGAGAAGCTGTCTGTCTAAATTTTTTATGAAGGATCAACAATAACCAGAATGTGTCCCGTCAATAACCCAGACCGCTTTACTTTACAGTGATGCGGCTAACAAAACCGACGCTCTTCACAAACTTACCAGTGACATGTGAAGATCGAGACCTGCCGGGTGAGTCCACAATAACCAACTGGAGTAGGATTTAGTTTTCCTGTTTTGTTGTTATTGTTGTTTAAGATGATCTCTTCACCAAACACATCCAGAATTTTGAAGAATTGTTCGCCTTCATGCAAAGTGAAAACCATGGAAGGCTGCCAATAATAATAATTTTTTTAAAAATTCGATTAAGGACCATTTTGGTAAATGTTGGAATCCGTATTATTCAACAGTATATTTTAAGTTATCTATTGGCACAATTTCCCAACAAATGGCTTCTCACTGTACTAGATACAAGATAAACGGGTCCAGTTTGCTCCACGTTCAGTTCAGATCAATCCAAGTCATTTCAATAAAGTTAATCATTGGAAAATGGACAAAATAGTCATCTTTTTTTGTTGATTATATTAATTTTGTGCTAGTTTAGTGTTGAAGTAATACATAATAGACAAATCTGATTAATTACAAATGCCGACTGGCTTCGCAAGGCACAATTTAAACATTTTATGCTTTAAACATGAGACACAAAAGCATATGCAATAACCCCATATTCAAAATTAATTAGAGAATTTATTGTTTTAGTACACAAAATCATAATGTTACATCAAAGCGATCTTTGCTACACATAAAAATTCTGGGAATCTACTCATAGATTCACATTTTTGTCATTTGTGATGTATCTAAGGGATTTTTCAAAAAAATAGCCACATCGAAAATTAAATGTACAATTTAAAACTCACCCCATTAGTTTCAATAAAAGCTTGCACATTGCATGTCTCATCCTGAAATTAAAATTTCTTATACCAGAGTTGAATGGGTAGAATATTGTGACTTTTTAGTCCTTTGAGAGGATCACTTCTACATCAACCTGTTTTTGTTTTGGAGCAGCAGTACGGGAGACCAAAGTTCAAATATGAGGAAAACCTTCAAAGTAAAAACATAAACCTCTAAAACTTATGTAAGAAGTTATTTAGATGTAACCGAATCTCTAATAAATCAATCACCTCCGCAGTTTCTCGGCGTGGGGTCAAAATGTTTGACTGTTATCCGCCTCAGAGCATTTTTTTTTCTTCCTTTGAGTGAAGTGCAGCTTTCCGTGGCACACTGGTAACTGAACACCGCAGAAACCATAAATCTTATTGACATTTCTAGGTAACTTCTCTATTTTTATAAGAAGCAGTGAAGTGAAAGTGTATGTTCAACTGGCTAAAGAGAGGCTGGTGGCATTTCACACCAACACTACCAAGCTTTCCATTTGTTTATACGTTTTTACTTGGAATACCTGTAGATTTAGACCGATTTGGGGATGATCTTGTGGATAATATAACAATAGATATACAACTTAATTACAGTAATAGATATTTAATTGAAAAAGACTATTTTTCTGTGGCTCTGCAGAACATTCTGAAGAACGAGTCCGTTTCATAACTGATTTCTCGATTTTTATATTTAGTGTTGTTGGTGATTTCAGGTGTTTAAGATGCAACATTTGCTTAATAATGTTAATAATTATTAACAATTAAGAAAATTGGATATACTTTGATGAACAAGCTCAACATATTATGTGGCTTTAAAAAAACACAAATTCTCTCTCGTTCTATTTTTCCTCACCTCTTGATTAATAAATAAAAATAGAATGGAAACATTTAAAATGTCACGCTAGTTGATTTTTTTAAAAGCCTTCATAAATCTTCCATACAAAGTTGGAGGATGCACAGTTGGATCTAGTTTTTAATGTCTTCTGCATAATTTCCACAATATGTAACGCTGAGCTTAGAGTCAATATACCATCTACACCAACAAAGTTTTTCTTTGATAAAACTGAAGCTGCTGTCTTATCATGTATGACAGCATATTAAAATATTGCATATACCAAAGGTCTAAGTATTAAGAAATCAAAATGATTTGTGGGATATGATGTTGTGTTACGCCCTTGAAGTTTGTTTGTTGCATTTGACCCATACTGGTTAGTATAGTGCATGTTTACTGGGATTTAGAGTGTAAATCAATGTTCTGACATATTAAAACAAGATATGTTAGCTTAGCTGGATTTAAGACTCAACTAACCATCAACAAATTAAATTTAAATGCTCTGAGTGCCACTAACTGGTCAGGTAATTATTACTTGAAGTACCCAGTAGGCAAATGATAATAAAGAAAACCAGTATAATCACGGTTTACTGATGTGCGCCAGTATACCATGATTATTCCACCCCTATATAGTCACTTTTTGCTTTAGTTCTCCTGTTTTCATGTAGCTCTGGCTGGACGTCGGCCCTTTTAAACTCGGTTGTGTCCTCACAGGGGATTTGTTCGCTCAACTCATGAGAGAAGACCCTTCCACCATCAAAGGAGCAGAGACATTAATGCTGGGAGAAATGCTTACTTTACCACAGAACTTTGGGTAATAAAAGGTTTTCTTGCGGTGCTTTTGATTGGAACGCAAATTCGTTCAACCCGTTCCCATCTTTGTATGCCTTAGGAATATTTTCCTTGGCGAGACCTTCTCCAGTTACATCAGCGTGCATAACGACAGCAACCAGGTGGTAAAAGACATTCTTGTGAAGGTACTGGAACTCTTCTACACGATCCCTGAAGCCTTTAATCGTTGCTTTTTGCGTTTTCGTGACGCGTTGCGTTGTTCACAACAGGCCGACCTGCAGACGAGCTCACAGAGGCTCAACCTGTCCGCGTCGAACTCGGCAGTAGCTGAGCTCAAACCTGAGTGCTGCATTGACGACGTCATTCACCATGAAGTTAAAGAAATTGGAACACACATGTGAGTCTGTTTCACTAAACTCCACATGTTACATTTGTCTTAACCAGATCGGAGGATATGACACCTTTAACAGTGTTTGTGTCTTCTAAAATGTAGTTTCTAGGGATGCACTGATCCACTTTTTTCACTTCTGATGCCGATATCTGAGGTTTAGTAGCAGTACTAAACCTGAATTGACTTGAAATGTTTCTTCTTCTTTTTTAAACACAGACATAAGTGAACATAAATAGGCTGAGTACTTTGGTCAAACATGTAAAAAATAAACTCCAACAAACCTTGTTTCAAATGGCGCAATTAGGAATTCTAAATATAATGATAAAGCTTTGCGTCGCTCAAAGCACAAAGCATAGAATTAGATTGTATAGATTTGTCTAAGCCTGTCAAAATGAATCAATTAATTAATTGAAGGCCAGTGTTGTTTACAGAGGTATCACAATCTATTTTAAGGTTGTGTGTGGTTTTTATTTTCATTTTATTTATTGTTTTTGCTTGTTGTGCTTCATCTTGGATATTTAAAATAGCTTCCAGTTCCAGCTTAAATTGTTCTATGCAAAACTAAAGTTTGTTGGTCTTTGAGAGGATGAATTTGAAAATGCTCTTAAAACAGCAATATTATTGTTCATCGCAATAATTACTGAGATAATTTATCGTCCAGCATGCCTAGACCTGTCACCGATACACGATCCAGAATTTGTATTCAATGTTTGGACTGATCAGATTGGTGCCTCTCTGGTGCTTTCCGGGATAAACCGTGCCAACTTTGAAACTTGCTTCTCTTCCTACCCACAGCTTAGTGTGTGCGGTCAGCTACACCTCTCAGTTCGGGGAGAAACTCTATTTTCGGAAGTTCTTCAAATTCCAGGTGAGATATATTTGAACGTTCTCGTTAGCTGGCAGCGGTGAGATCATGTGCGGCCTTGGAGGAGACTCGAGAAATGCCACAGACCTACAGCAGTGCAAATGCAATTACCCGTACCCACCCCTGTAACCCCCTCCCGCGCTAGCAGTCATCTGCCCTCACTTTGGGAATGAGCTGCAGTCTTGCTCTCTTCTTTGTAGTGTAATTTCCTTAAGTCTCAACAATGAGTCGGACTCAGTTTGATTGTTTTTCTCACTGAACATCCTTTTTTGTTGTTGTTTTGTTTTGTTTTTCTCCACCCAAATGGAAGCGCAGTGTGATAAAGCGTCAGTGTTTAGTTTCCAATCTATTTTCAATCAGGTTTTGAAGCCGCTGGACGTGAAGACAAAGTTCTACAACGCAGAGGTGAGTGACACTCACCATCTCTGTTACTTACCATGCTTTCTGCCATATTTCATGCATTAGTTCGGAACATATTTCCAGCTTCTACTAGAAGCGGTTAGCTTTGGATTAGCTCTACTTAAAAACCCTTGGAGATGTCAAACCGGGATTTTTTTAAGTAGAGGCCTGTTTTGTTTTTTTTTTCCTTTTCCCCATTTTAGTAGCTTTTTTTTTAAATATATATATTCAACTGCATATATTCATTGTCACCAACTTTTTGCATGTAACCTCATTCATTATGTCTTGTATTTTTATTTTCTCCATTAGAGTGACCTCAGTTCTGTGGTAATTCCTTCTTCTGTTCTCATGGCTGAACATTAGCTTCTCTTAATCCTTACCGGTCCTGCAGGACCGTTGTCTTTCCGAGCCCACAGAAAGGTGCAAAATAAAAGAATGGAGGCTAATATTTGAAATCAGTGTTGATGCCAACTCTCCACATTGTTAATAATAATAATAATTTTTTTAAAAAGTCTACACCCATTGTTTTTCCTGTTACCCTTTCTGTGGATGCTCATGCTTTCTTGCACTTACTCTGCACAGGGGTTGGAGTTAAAAGCTGAAGTTTGTGGTGTTGGATTGTTTATGGGTTGATTACATATCAAATCACTGAAAAAATATATATATTTTTGATTATTCTTCATGCTAATGATTTCAGTATGTCCACAAAGCAAATATGAATTATGTAACATGTTTTGATTCTTTCCCGTAAACCGTGAGGTTTCTTCAGAATGGCTCTGCATGCAGCAGACTCTGATTTAATTTTTTTTTTTTTTTTTAAATAATGAATTAATTCGAAATGGTTCACAGTCAGATCCTCTGTTTTGAATTGCAGGCATGAACTAATCTCTGCTTTTTCCTAATTGAATTTCATTGTGTACGGTAGAGGTTGCACACACAAAGTGACAACTGGACACAGTTCTGCTGTTCCCAAAGCATCAACTTTAGCGCCATAAAAATCACAACCCTTTAGAAGCAGCGTTTTGAGAAAGAAATCCTCGTATTTTTTTTTTAAATGTAGTTCAATAAAAGTAATTTTTTAATTTTTATGATATATTTTTTTTTTTGCTTCAGGACATTCTGTGCTCCCGTTACAATCGTAAAACCCAGTCTTACAGCAATTGCTACTCCTAAAACAAGTAAGTAAGTAATCAGTGTCTGCTTGAGCTTAAAAAACATAATATGAATCCTGCTAGTTATAGCTCCTCTAGAGAAATAAAAGCACAATAAAAATGCAGTTCAGAAATCAGCCATTAGTCTGGGGCATAAATTGTTCATCTTTTAGCAATAATAACTTAAATTCAGATTACCAGATAAGCAAGAGATAGCGGATCAATTTTTGTTGCTACGGGCCTCCAATGCGGTCTGAAAAAAGCTTGAAATTTTTTTTCTTCTTGCTTTTAGTATTTGTCGGGTCTGGTTAAGCATTTAGAGAGAAGAAAATAGCATATGAGGGAATCTTTGACTTTCTGAGATCAATTTCTAGTTCTGTTACCTGAAAGATAAATGTATTTATAGAACAGAAGTATTTTTACTTTATATAGACACAAGCGAACAAGTCACCAAGTAAGAAAATCTATTGATAAACATTCTTCAAACAGCTAAAAAGGACAATTTTTCTGCTGACCAGAGCTTTAAACTGTACCTGTGTGTGCTTTTAAAACAGCGTCTGGGTTGGATACCAAAATAATATAAAACAAAATATTATTTTACATCTATAGAAACAGAAAATATATGAGAATTAAAAAAAAACAAAAACTCAATCTAAATATATTGCAATTAACTCAGTCCAGATTTACAGAAGTGGTTGGTCATCAATTTCCTGAAACATTCTGTGGGGCCAACGGTGAGTTTTAATCTTCTTGTATGCAACCTCATTATTGCAGTTTATGTTGTTTTACTTTGCATTAAATAAGTAAAAAGAAAAAGAAAATTGGAATATTGCGCTGGCAAACAAAAAATGGCCAAATATTTGATGCTTTGGGAGCCGTAACCTGCTTACCGAGTGGTCACCATCACTGTGCAGCCTCTCCTTTTCATGCAGCTCAGCACTTGTTACTAACATGTTGTTTAAAAAAAAAAAAAGGTACACTGAGCAAATATGATAGAATATGATACATGTTTCTGTTTGGTCACTGGGTCAGGTTTATAAATATTTCCTGAGTGACCCTCACATCACCTGAAGAACAGCTCAAAGGATAGATTCACATTTGTTTGCAGTGTGTTATTGCAAAATCACATATCAAAGAAAGCTTTTCTTGATTATTTTCTACCCAAAGTTGTCAGGAGCAAAGATCATGAAATTTATGCGCAAATGAAGTTCATACTACACAAGAATACATAGTATATTACAAAATTAAGCTTTTATATTGCGGAATAGCATACATTTTTTCTGGATTTGCTTCTTGCACAGTAAAAGCAATTTTCGGAAGATTACAATTGCTTGCTTTTTTTTTGTTCCCAGTAAACAACCCAGGTAAACTTAAAAAACCCTGCTTTGTCTTGTTATTGAGGGTTATACCCTTTACCTCATAAAATAGGTCTTAACCAATCGTGTCTAATAAAGGCAGGAGGAAAATTACTATAACATGTGCTAGAGATGCACAGATAAATATGTTGTCGACTGGAAGTGACCCATTTTCAGAGCAGTCAGCCGTGTTAACAATATGAAAAAGACTTAAAAGTTCTTAAAACTGAGTTTAGAGGAACCAAAGAGATGCAAGAACTTATTGCGCAAGACACCATGACATTCAGCAGGTAACAGGAAGGCTAAATGTAGCACAGCAAATTAGATTTTTTTCCTTCTTGTTATTATTCTTCCATCTCAACTTTCAAATGTTGGAAATGTTGGTAGTCATTAAGAAATCTAAGAGTTGAGGGAAGGATTAACAACCCATGGCGATAAGACGTGGCGATTGCAGTCTTAGTAATGCTAGGGCTTTTGTAAACAAATATTTTAGTAATCGAGTAATCTGTCGATTATTCTTACGATTAATTGAGTAATCTGATGAAAATATTTATTAAATAAAATATTGCGAAATCTGGCACACCAGTGTTTCTATCGGATCAACATCAGTCCAATTTTTCATATTTGAGCTTCCCTAACAGTTACTTTTCTGTAGTTTAGAAAATTAACCAGTAACAATAACAGCTCACTTTCTAAGTTAACCTGAAATAATACAAAGATCTGAAATTATATTCAATTCAATAATAAAGAGGCAGGCTCACAAATAAACTTAGAAAAAATGTCTATTCTCCAGCTTTTGGTTTACGTACTCCTCTTCAGTCAGTTTAATAGATGAACTCTCACAGACGAACTAAGTCCGGGGGGAAGGACGACCAGTAGACGAACGTACTGGGCGAACGTGGAGCAATACGCTCGCCCGGTACGAAGGTGTGACGGCACCTTCGTTCGTCACACTCAGAAACTCATCTACTCAGAAACTCATCTACAGCCATGTACCGCCACCCGTTTGTTCAGACCGGGATAATATGAAATTTATTGTGCGGTTCGTCCGTAAAGTTACACTTAAACTTTAACCATCGACTTACTCAGTCACCCGCCGTGTTCAGTCCATCCGCTCACCTGTATAAATATTCCCGCAGCGCTCTTCCCGCCTTTCGCATTGAACCAGCAGCTCCCGGAGGAGAAAAGCTGCCGTACTCCAGGCATCGCGCCAGTCATTTTAAGGATGTTTATTGGTCTCCCAAAAACGATGAAAACCCGGGTGTTATCATCAACCAATAAAAACCCCCACGGGCCAAACTTGAAAATTGGACGTTATGCCGCTAACACTTAGCTTTCGTCAACAACTCCGAGGCGGAAGTCAGAGCTTCGTGCAACGCAAATAATGTTCCGGTCGGAACACGGTGCGCTACATAAGAAAACATAAATTAACGCTTCGAGTCAGGTAAATTTTCCTCGAATCATTCGAGGAATCGTTTCAGCAATACTAGCTGCGCTAACTGCTGTTACTGGAAGCTAAAAACTTTAAAGTAGCTGCTCTGTAATATGTTTTTCCTTTGTTTCTAGTTATTAATAAAATCGTTTTTCCATAGCTACCGACAAGTTCTATGTTTCTAAAGTAAATATTGATGTGCTTAAATCTTATAATTCCTGGAGATGAATCAAAATAAGCTAATGTTAATGCTAGCTGGTCAAAGCTTTACAAAAAAACAAAGATGGGACATTTGGCCTCAAAATATTTCTTGTAGCTTCTGAAATTCAAGTAATTTTTTTAGTGGTATTGAAAAATGGGAACTTATCCTTTGAGATAGTGAGTTAATGCTAAAACTAACCTTACGTAGCTAATGTTTTGCTCAGTTCACCTAGAACAATATGTCACTTTATGGCTACAGAGAAATATCAGTGTAAACTTTCCAAACCTTCTCTGTTATAGACAGATGAAGTGTTTTTGGAAGCCCAGATCCAGAACATCACCACCTCTCCGATGTTCATGGAGAAAGTATCTCTAGAACCCTCCATGATGTACAACGTTACAGAGCTCAACTCTGTCGCGTCTGGGGACGAAGGGTAAAAACACTAGCTCTTTTTCTCCTGAGTACAAAAGCCAAAATAAAAACAGCAGAAGTATCTTAAATGCTCACTAACGGATTTATCGCCCGGCAGAGAGTCCACGTTTGGCAAAATGTCCTACCTGCAGCCAATGGACACGCGGCAGTACCTGTACTGCCTGAAACCGAAGCCGGAGTATGCGGAGAAGGCCGGCGTCATCAAGGGCGTGACCGTGATAGGGAAGCTGGACATCGTGTGGAAGACTAACCTGGGGGAGAGAGGGAGGCTGCAGACCAGTCAGCTCCAGAGAATGGTACCAGACTGTCCCCCTTTATGGTTCCCATCTCGCCCATATATTGTACTCTGTTATTGCGTTCTGTTTTACTCCTGTTTGTGTGTCTTCCAGGCTCCTGGATACGGAGACATCAGGCTGTCTTTGGAGGTGATCCCTGACACTGTGAACCTTGAAGAACCCTTTGACATCGTCTGTAAAATCACCAACTGCAGGTGCATAAGATCTTCCATAACCCTCATAATAACTTATCTAATGTAGTGAAAGAGTTTTTGTCCCCCAAGGGTGATTTGATCTTTAAGTCACTCCCATCAGGTGGACCAAAATATAAAGTTATGAAGAAATTTTTGTATCTTAAAGGCCAAAATGAAAATAATTAAAATAAATAACAAAATTACAAAATAAAATCAGGCAAAAGAAACTATTTTCCAAATCTTATACCGGTAGAACTTATTAAACATTATTCAAAAACTGTAGGTGTGGCTATAGGTGTGGCTATTTTGTGTGTTGTGAGTAGCTTCAATGAACAAGCTTGTTATATATATATATATATATATATATATATATATATATATATATATATATATATATATATATATATAACAAGCTTGTTCATTGAAGCTACTCACAGTGGGTAGAAGATCTGGAAATTTTAAGCAAGATTGCAAATAAGATTATTCAAGTAAAGTAAAAGTAAAAAGTACAGCGCAGTAAAAATACTCCTAAAAGTATTTATTTCCTCAAAAAAATTACTAAATGTAATTAAGTAAATGTAACTAGTTACTACCCAACTTTGATTTATATATATATATATATTTTTTGTTGCTTTTTTGTCACACTTAAGTACATTTTCAACAAAGAAATTCTTGAGCGGACAAATACTTTTTCTCAACCTGTTACGACCCAAAAGCCTTAGCTGACGTCCTCCCTTGTTGTAGTGAAAGAACCATGGACTTGGTGATGGAGATGTGCAACATGAGGTCGATCCACTGGTGTGGAATATCAGGACGGCAGCTGGGGAAACTCACCCCCAGCGCCTCCCTCTCGCTGCCGCTCACCGTCTTCTCCTCTGAGCAGGGACTGCAGGTACGATCCAAACTTCCTGAAGCAACATTATAATCCCGATTGTTTTTGTTTGTTTTTTTTTTTTTTTTTTTTTTTTGCTTTTTTAATCATCTCATGTTGTCTTTCATTTGTTTCAGAGTATTTCTGGACTGAGACTCACCGACACGTTTCTAAAGAGGACATACGAATATGACGACATTGCACAAGTGTGCGTGGTGTGTCCGTTTATGAGCAACGAGTGCTAGATGTTTTGCCAGCTTTTTTTTTTTTTTTTTGCATTTATGGATATGAATGGACCAACTATGGAATTCTGCACTAATATTTCACTTTTTTTCAACTTAACGGGATGATTCTATATTTTAGAAGAATTGTGAATAATATAAATTGTTTCCTTTGACAATAATCATGTAAATGTGTGTAAGTTAATAAATTCAATGTAAACTTTGAATCTTCTACCGATGCTAACATTTGCAATGTTATGATACTCTGGGTTTTGCTATAAAACTGTTAAGACATCCACAAAAGTATTTAATTTAAAGCCTATTTTCTTCATTTTGAATTATCATTATTTTTCACCCACGTGTAAATTGAGACACACTATAAGGAGAAACTTCAATGCAGTCATATTCAACAATATGTCAATCCAACTGGTTTGTTTGCAATCCAACATTACTAAAAATACTTTGATTTATTTACTGGACCTTTCGAAAAATTATTTGCTTGGTTTTTAAAATATTTTTACAATTAAACTAGCTTGGCATGTTGTGCTAGACATGTAGCAAACATGTGGAAGGAGATGCTCAGATGAGACCAAAAAGCAACTCTTTGACGTACTTGTAAATTACTATTCCTGGTGGAAAGTTCTGCACGTCACCGTTCCTATAATGAAAACATGGTTAAAATGCTATTTCGTACAGGAGAATGGACTTTTGTTTTTGCCTCGAGATTTGCAAAGCCGGGGATATACCGCAAAAGACTCGGGGCTGTAAATACTGCAAAATGGGGTTAAAATATCCCCCCCAAGAAAACACAAGTTTCTGATTTTTTTGTTTGTAAAAACTTATGAAAACATTTATCTTTCCACTTCACATCTTGTACACGGTTGTCCATATCAAGTTACAAAAGGATTTAAATATCTCGCGTTTGTTATTTTTCCATGAAAAAGAAAAAATGAGGCGGTTACTTTTGAGACATTTATTTCTTTTTCCTCCCAAGACAAAACAAAGTGCTGCCTTTGCGATACATTACTTTCCATAAAGCTTCTGATCTCAAATACCAGATTTAAGAGCATGCAGAAACGAACAGGAATATGTTGTTGGTCACCAACTGAACAGGCTGCAAACACTGCTAATACAATTACATTGTTGCCTTAATGATTAAGTGTACGCATTAAATAGCAGTGACGTGAGTCCCGTAGTAGTCAAAGACTGAATGTTTTTTTTATTATTATAGTTATTCAAACAAAGCGAGTATGGTGTTAAAAGTTGATTCTGACTATAAAAATAATATTAAACATTATAAACAAAGCTTGATGTTGTATTTGTATGAAAAAAAGCTGCAATTTTCCCTGCTAAACTGTTTAAATTACATTCCTCCTCCACTCTTTCTGTGTTATGAATAAAGAGATGAATCCTCGACCTTATGAAGAAGGCAGGGACTTCGCCGCATCCAACACGGTGACTCTGACTGGAGACAATATTCACTTCATGGTCTGACTGACATCTAGGCTCCTGTTTCATCACCAGCTGTTGTCTTACTTGGGTGGGATGTTTTATTTAATGGTCCATTCCCCCGTTTTTTGTTGTTGTTTTTTTTTCTTCTCCTTTAGTCTAAGTAAAGTGCCTTCGACCCCATCCTCGACTCTTCTTTCCAGCTGTGCCGGGGACTTGACTCAAAGAAATGGGTGTGGAGATTATCATCGCGCCATATGGTTGCTCTTCCTGGGAGGCAAATAAAAAGTGTCTGCAATGAAATTAACTCGGCTGTTACGGCTGTACAAATGAGACCCGGACGGGTGCACGGTCTGCTGCTAGAGAGAGTCTCGCTTTAAAGTGAAAGAATACCCGAATGAATCATGAGTGCTCCTCGGCGCTGCCGCTGAAGGAACGGCTCCGGATGTGGTTCCTTAGCTGCTCGATGAGCTCTGGGTTCTGCTGCTGGATTTGCTGGGCGAACTGCTGGCCCCTGATGTGGGGAGGGAGGGAGAGAAGAAAAAAAAAAAAGGCAAGAAGGAGGAAGTCTTATTATATTGTTAAACATCCAGAAAGGTTGGGAATATAAAATGCAAGCTGCATATTTCTTAGGAAAATGCCCAAAGATGTTTGGAATAGGGCTGCAATGAGTAACGGATTATAACTAATCGGATAATAATAAAAAATAAAAAAATTCTGCAAATGTTTTATTTAATTTTGACTTAAGCCCTTTTTATACAATATTAGAAAAACTTGCGGTATTTCCTTTTCTAAATAATAATTTTATTCCTTAAAACGATTTAACATAGCATTTATATAATATGCACTTGATCATTTGTAGCAAAGGATGCATCTGCGGCTAAATAAAAATGACTCATGCTCCAAGTGTCTTATGGCCTTTTTCTACTCTTGTCCTCCAGTTAATGGTTACTTATTAAATTAGTTTTTATTTCGAATAATCAACTAATCACGATTAATCCACAGCTAAAAAATACTTTTGTTCTGATTGTGTTGTTCTTTCAGCAAATTGCCTATTTGTGGTCCGTATTCTCCAGTTAACAATTAATTGACTATTAAATTACTTGACGATTATTTCAATTAATTGGATTAATCGGTGTGAGCTCTAATTTGGAATTTACAAGTTAAGTTAACATTGCTAGTTGTAAGCTTTAACCTAGCTTACAACTAGGTTACAGCTAGTTGTAAGGTTTACATGAATTCAATTACTAAACCAATAAAGCTATGTTTTGCAGAAGACATGAAGTGTTGCACAAATAGGAGGTGGAGCTTTGACAGTGTCATTTTATATGGAAGAATTACAAGCGGCGTTATTGCTCAGTTGCTTTCTTGCCAAAGACAAATGGATCAATACCAGCAGCAGCTGGAATGAATCCTGGAAATAGCTCCAGGATTCATTCCATAAACTGAAGCAAAAATGTATATTGCAGTCATAACTTGTACAAATCCTCTGTCTTCACTCTTCCACTTACGCCTCAATCAAGCTGGAGATGTCAGACAGTCCTCCCACTCCTGCGGCAGGACCTCTAACTGCATTCGACATCATTCCCGACATGCTGAGCACACAGAGACAGCGAGTAGGTTGTGCGATTAAAAAAGAAGAAAACAAACTATTAAAACTACAGATTCCCTTTGTGCTTTTGAGCCAATTCCAAACACGGTTAGATTTGCATTGCACTCACAGCTGCTGGACTTGCTGGTTCTGCATGACGCTCGCGGCCTGTAAACAGAAATGGAGCCGAAATCAATCGGATCGCACACGAATGCTGTAGAAGGTACAATTTACCGCTGATCGTATTGGCGGTTTTATGACGAAACGGGGCTCGTAATTCCTTGCTGTGGGGTCTGAATGCAGCTGAACTGCTATTGGATTCAGATGTGTCTTGTCGTTGCTGTAGTAAAACCTTGGCAGGTTTGTAGACGTGTTCTGGCCCTCCCACGTCTCATAGTTTTTACATGCTAGGAGCCAAGGGTAGGACGTTTTAACAACGCAATAACTTTAATGGTTCATAAGAACCAGTGTTGAAGATCCTGGCCGCCTATGTCGACAAGGTTTTTGTCAAAACCTTTCCCAAGTACAACAGAGTTACCGGGAGTCTCACCATGCTGATGAAGGCTGGGTTGTTGATTAAACTCGCCATGTCAAATCCCAATCCGGCAGCAATCTGTACCAGAGTGTTGGAGATTTAAAAAAAACAACAACAAACAGATTAAGTTAACAACAACCAAGTAATCAGTAATAACTAAAGTAAAACATTCCCATTTGGACTCACTGGGCTGGAAGCTTCTTTATGCTTCTGCTCTGCGATCTTCAGGTTGGATTTATATGTGTCATTCTCCGGGTCTAGAACCAGGGCTTTCTTGAAGTATGAAATCGCCTCTGGATACTGATTCATTGCAGTCAAAGCCAAACTGCACCCACACACAAGGTAGACAAATCAGATTCAATATACACAGGGACCTCCACAATGTGACATCCCTGCAAAAAAAAAAAATGTGTAAAACACCCTAAAATAAAACATCTCGTACGGAAGCAGCGAAATCTCAGACAGAAAATGTCAGAAACTAATCGCAGCAATGACGGCAGCATGATTCAGCTTGGAGTTTTACATTCTGCAACTATCCCAGGAGGTAGTTTCCTGGAACTTTCAACAACTTTCTACTATTTTGAGAATACAGCTTCTCAAAACTTTCCAAAACCCACCAGAGAGAATCTGTAATAACCTTGGTAGAAGTGGAACTTGCTGGGCACTGCTCTGAGCCTTTCATGAAACCTATATGACACTTTCTGAAATTGTTACGGTACTTTCCAGAACTTATTTTCCCTAAGCCTTCCAAGCAAATTCATGGAATTCATCAGAGATTGTCTGGAATTTACCAGAAAAGTCCTAGAACTTACAAGGTACCTTCATTAAATGTAGTTGGTACTTTTTTGGAACTTTCCAGGCACTTTCCTTGATGTCAGATACTTTCCAAGTGATTTGCTCCAACATTCATTGAACATACTAGACACTTTCCCAAAACTTATCAGTTACTTTCTGGATTCTGCCAGGTAGTTTTAATGGAACTTTAGAGGTACTTTCCCTAGAAGTGACCAGCAAGTTCTGCAAAAGTTTCAGTGCACTACTAGGGAAACACTCAGGAAGTTCTGGGAAAGTTTTGGAGTAGCATTACGTGGAGTAATAGCAAATATCCAAGAAAAAAATTACAGGTCGTATTAACGGGTTTTTTTGGGGGGGGGGGTTTATCACTGCTACACTTACTAATGTCCGATTAACATCTCCTGTAGCTAAACCTTTCTTTTCTTCCTTATTTCTTCAGAATGCCTACAGTGTGTCTGAAGTTTTACATTAATCCCCAATTTCCCGTTTTCCCGTGGCAAAAACATGATGTGACAGATATGTTTCGCCTAGTTCATTTTTACAAGGGGAAAGACAAAAGACGAAGTCATTTGAGAACAATATGTGTATTGACCTTAAATATCAGAAATTAGTCACAGGAAAATAGCCACTGAAGTAACCAACTAAATTTGCTCATATCGTCAACGAGTTTCATCTTTTCAATTGGAAGCTTTTGGTTTTTTTGCAACTTTTACGAGGGATGCCAGTATTAGCACAGCATGCTTTATTGTTAGTTTAAGGTCATAAACTCACCCCATCCTCCCATACGCTTTGCTGTAGGTTGGGTCAATCCCAATGGCTCTTTCACAGTCTCCAGTCGCCTCAGTATAATTACCCAGTTTACTGTGAGCAGCAGCTCTGCAAAGAAAATACATTCATAAAGAAATCAGTGGTCACTAACAGAGTCTGCATCAGCACCTGAAGACGGTATACTGGCTTTACAACATGGAGTTATAAAGCCACAATTAGACCTTTATTGAATCACAGCATTGGACACAAACTACATGTCCTTAGTACCTGTTGCAGTAATACACAGCGTTTCTTAGGTCCAGATCTATGGCCTTTGTGTAGCATTCAACTGCACATCTGTAGTTTTCCTCCTTCATATGGTTGTTCCCTAAAAGAAATTTGAGAACAATTCTAAATGATCTTAACCCTTTACAGTCCAAGATAATATATATTTTTCTGTGATAAACCAACAGAAACAACTCAATAGTTGTGAAGCAGAAGGAAAAGGAGTTCCGTTTCTGAAATATATTGTCACAAGGGCCAATTATTACCCTTTATTGATAATTCATTTCTTAGATTCAATTCAAACCCTCCTGCAGTCCTAAGAGGGTTTGAGTGGATCCCACACAAGATCTGAAGATATTTTGGGGGGTTAGGAGGTTGTGGTTTTGGGAAATGACGGGTTAACGGGACAGCATCGCTTCCCCGTTGTCCAACCATGACATCTGCCGCTATTAGATTTTTGCAAAGGCAAATGGACAGAAAAACAATCATGCACTTTTCTGTTAATGTTTGGACTTCTAATCTCATTTATGCTTTTGGTTTGATCATTTGTTTATTGTTAATGTCCTTTTTTTTTTTTTAGATCAGTGTTTCTGTATTGGACTGCACAGTGGCGCAGTTGGTAGCAGTGTTGCCTTGAGGCAAGAAGGTCCTGGGTTCGATTCCCGGCCCGGGGTCTTTCTGCACGGAGTGTGCATGTGTGGGTTCTCTCCGGCTTCCTCCCACAGTCCAAAAACATGACTGCCAGGTTAATTGGTTTCTCTAAATTCTCGAAAGTGTGGATGGTTGTTTGTCCTGTTTGTCCCTGTGTTGCCCTGCGACAGACTGGCGACCTGTCCAGGGTGACCCCGCCTCTTGCCCGAAACTTTCGCTGGAGATAGACATCAGCACCCCTCCTGACCCCTCTCAGGACAAAGGTGTTAGAAAATGGATGGGTGTTTCTGTATTAGATTCAGATTCTTTTCCCTTTATTTTCACCCCTCCATTCTGCTCCCCTTGCCAGCTGTTAATCATTTCCTCGTTTGCCTCTGCCTGCTTCCTTCCCCAGCTGCATCCATTCACCTGTGATTAGCTCTCCTGGTTCTCTTGTCATTTCCACCTCCATCAGTAATCCCTCACTGCTGGATTCTCTGTTATTCCTCCCAATTTTAGTTGTTTTCCTACAGGATTCTCTGAGCTTTATGTAACTTCTCTGTTTTACTATTCATTCAATAAAGACTGAATATTATCTGACACTTTGCTGACGCCTGCACCACCCCCATTGTCAAAACCATTTAAAATCCCAATAAAACACAGTGAAATGTTTGTGTGCAGCTTGACAAAACACGGAAATGTTAACGATGCATTTACATCTGCGGACAACATACCTTCATTTTTAAGTTGCTCCGCCCGTTCTATGTCTTCAGGAGACGGGGACGTCTCTGGTACGGTGAGGTTGTCGTTCTGCGTGACATGGAAAAGTCGCGGATGAGATTTAATAAACATAAATGAAACTACTAGAGACGATTTCTTTTCGTCTATTAGTACCAAGGAAAGGACAAGACACCTCAACTTTCACTTTGCTACAAGACCCCAGCGACTGACCTTTGAAGAGCATCGATTTGAAATGACACATTTGCAATAAAGCAGGTAAACTGGAGCTAACTGTTAACAGTTCTCATCCAATGTGTCCAACAGCTGCTTCCATCATGTCACCGTGCTACGCCGATGTCACCACTCACCTTGAGCAGAGCGTTGAGGAATATCTCTCTGAGTGGCTGGGATACAGCGAGATGGCAGTCACTGGAGCTGATCTTGAAGGTAGTCTCCAAGCACTGGATCGCAACTGAAGAGAGGAAATAATCATGCAGCTCAGGGGAAGTCAATTTTAACAGCGTGCGGAGGCTTCGTGACAGTTCACTACAGTAGCGGTCGGTTCTTATCGGGGATGTTTCAGTACGATGGTGGGAACGGAAACCAGCCTAGGACTGCTAAAATAAACTGTTGGTAGTTAGATTGGAGCTGAGTTGAGGAGCGACTGATTTATTTCAAGAATGTTTTTAATCTACACAAGGAGGCACGGTGCTGCCGGCATCATAGCGGTCGACGAAGCTGGTGAAGGTTCCTGGAAGGAAATGCGGCAGCTGCGGATGAAAACCCATAAAAGGTTGCCAAGAAACTGAGAGGGTTCTGGAGCTGCCAGGGCTGCAGAGGAAGAGTTTATATGAAGGCATATTCATGTTTTAGAATGACCTAGTCAAAACAAAAATCCAGTCATGAGTCTGTGGTAAACCTTAAAATATGATGCTCTTGATTCAATTCAGTGAATTTGAGCTGTTAATCTTCTAGGAGGGGATCCTAGAAGAAAAAATCTGGTTTGTTTACCTATCATGTAAAACCCCAATAAAAAAGAAAAACAAAGTGTAACCCACTACAAAGTGAACTTTTTGTAGCGGGTTCTCTACACAGGTGTACAGAATAGTCAGGTGAGCTGACTTACCCTCCAGGCTCTCTTGCTCATCAGAATTTAAAGCACTGCGATGAGTTTGGTCTCGTAGAAATTGCACAATAGCGAACCCCAGGCGCTTCTCCACGGCCATTTTGACCCAGACACTGTTGAGCACAGGAGGAGATTGGGATTAGGAAAGAGGAGGGCGCTCGTTTTTGAATCCACCATGACGAATTTGTCAGAAAATGGGAAATACGTTGCCGCGGTTTTCGGTCGTGTAATTGAAATGTCGTTTTTAGTATGTAAACTGCAGTTCCTTATTATTCCAATAAGCGATTGAGTTTTAATGTGAATACTGGATTAGTGTACAGTGAACAAACACACATAAAAAATGGAACTCGAATATACTTATTCGTTCACTTTTCTGATTAACACTACTGAAAAAGTGAGTTTAGATTGAACGTAGTATTGCCTGAGTATTCTGTTAATTTACATCCCCCAGCCAAGATTTCTTAATCAACCATTTTAGATCCCGCTGCATGTTTTTGGCTCTTTGTTCTTGTTACTGCAATATGTTGCTTTGGATTTTATTTAGCGGACTCTGAGTAAAGAGAGGAAGAATTTATTTGGTCAGAGGCTTCCTCAAATTTGATGTGAAACAGACTGCTACAGAAGATCTTATCTGCCAACAGCTATCGTCGTCCTACAATAACTCTTTGAAGAATTTGAATAAATATGAGTTACAATAACATTTCATTTCCCTTTGGGATCAATAAAGTATTTTAGAATTTGAAACGCACATCGGATTTTCAGATCTTTTCTTAGTGGAAGAAAAAAAAAAGTAAAAAACTATTACATTTGCCTCAAATTTCAAAATGATGTATTTCTGCATTGGTCCCAATAAAGTGCCTGGATGTTTGTGGCTGCCAGTGTGACAAAATATGAAAACGTTAATGGCGAATGCACAGGCGCCGTTTATAAAGCGTCTCACCCAGTAAATAAACTGTGAGATGCACAAAAATATGAAGGGTAGTTTGCTGAAATGTACCATCAATTGTTACATTGTTACTAGTTTATTAGATTCCTTCTACTTCTGGGATGTTTTTGTAGAAGATTTGACACAGGTACATCTAAAGAAAAAAAAGGAGATTGTTAAAAAAGTTCAGTATTTTTGTTGATGACAATCAGCTTGTAGGACTGCTGAGGGATTATGGACGCTCACGCTCCTTTGATAGCATCATGCGTAGGGTTCTTCTGTGAGTGGCGACTCTTGATGCTCTGAATCCAATACTTGGATTTGCTTAAGGCTGTGATTACTCATATGTTTCCTGCCACACTTTTTCCTTCCACTTAACTTTTCCATGAATGTGCTTAGATACAGCACTGTGATCATCCAGCTTCTTTGGCAAATGATAATTTGCATGATAATTATGTTGCATAATTATGCAAATTTATACATGCTAAATTTGCACAATGTATTATGCAAACTTTTACAATTGAAAAGTTACAATTTTCAATTATAACTTGAAAATTGTTACAATTTAAGTTTGTTTTATGTTTTTTTAGATGTACCTGTGTGCATCTACAATATATATATATATGTACTACTGTATATATATTATAGTCCTATAATATTTAGTCCTATAGTGCTGATGATGATGATCTTGATAAAAGAAGCATCGTAACATATGAGGCTGACTCCCTCCTGGTTCATCGAAGTCACGTTATCATCAGTGAAATATGATAAAGACTCCGGCCTTTCATGCAGCCCCTTGTTTCCAGGACAACTCATTGCATAATTCGGACATATTTACTGTTGTTGCATTCACACATTGGTTGCAGCTCCACACTGCTTCCCGTGCGCCTGACCTGATAATCGGTGCACCTGGGGGGAGGGGGCTATAATAAAGCGATGACGGTCGTAATATCGTCTGCATGCTGAAAAAACACAAACACTGCCTCATATGTCGGTCACGTGCTGATGCCATTCGCTATTCTGTTCATTCTGGTCCGGCTGGCACAGCCCACTCCTCCCTTACCGTGTGTGTGCGTGTGTGTGTGTGTGTGTGTGTTGACACACGGCTACATGCGGTGATGCGGGAGCTGTGATGTAAGAGGGGAGGAACTGGGGTGTTTTCATTCATAATGCACACTTTTTGCTGTTAAAAAAAACAACAACAAATTTATCAGCTCTATTTATCGGGCTGTATGACACGCAGCCGGGCGTTGGCTGCTTTTAAAACAGCCTAATCTGAACTACAACGCTCTGCAGCCGGAGCGATGCTGCACGCAGACTGACACAAACGCAACCCTCTGAGAAGGTGAAGGAGAAAACATCTCCGAACGGATGAAGCATCAGCTATTTAACCCGCGTATTCGTAATAGCTCTACGTTAAAGGGTAATGATCGGCGTCTCCCCTCCCGCCCACCTTACCTGAGCTCCTCAGCTGTCTGTTTGCCACCGCGTCATGAGGACGGGGCGAGCGTTTCCTTCCCCCGGCGCATGCGCTCTGGGCTGCGGAAGCGGGAGCTTTTTTTTTTTTTCCGTGTCACACACGCGAAGAGAAAACGTCGACAGGAGCGCAGCTTCTGGGATTGTAGCGTCGACAGTAAACCCGGAAGAGTTTTGTTTTCTGCCCTGGTAAAGCTATAAGCGCATGACAATCCGTTGGCATGTGTGCGTCAATGGTTGCAGTGTGCAGAACACTGTGCAGGTATGCCGAGCATCTGCTTCCGGCTGTTCAACATGTGTGCGATTACAGGATTACCGCTTTGTACGGTCGCACGTGCATGGTTAAAAAAAAATGTGTGTGTGTGTGTGGCGGGACATTCAGAGGTTTTGCTCTTGGTCGTTAAGATTTCTTGTGAACTTGCAGCCGTTGTGTGAAGGTTGTCCGACAACCAGCCTGGAAATAACTTGGGGTGAAGGAATTCCGCTGCTGTGCCGTGAAACTTTACACCGACGGCTGGACATGGGGAAAGTTTCTAACTGGCAGGAAAAATAAAGTCCGCAAACGCTTCGGTGACACCTCTGATGCTTCGTGTCGAATAAAAAGAAGCTTTAAAATTAGGTTTTTTTTTTTCATATATTGTCAAATTTCAACTAGGGTTGCACCATATATCTGCACTAGCATTGATATCGGCCGATATTGAGACGATTAGTCGGTTAACTGGAATATACAAACTCAAAGAAGCCGATTGCTTGAGGAACAACAGGCTCAGACCAGTAATTAAGTCAAAGTTATACACATTTTGGATTTGAGATTATTTTAGTTAAATTCTCTGTAAATATGTTCGACCCAAAACTCCTCAAGTGGCCTAGTTTTAGCTACCCCCAGTTCAAATTCTGTTAAAATGATAATAAGAATCTCATATTAAGCAGCTTTTGCTATACAATTATTAATTTGTAATCAAAAAATAATCAACAGATCATCTCAGGACCCTTTTCACATGTTGATGTTAGTATTTTTTTTTTATTTAGCCACACATGCATTCTTTGCTACAAATGGTCAAGCGTTCACTAAAGGAATCCTGTTATTGAACTTTAGGCAGTAAAATGTTTATTTTCTTATTTAAAAGAGGAGCTGAAATATTGTTTAGGGTTAAGATTTTATAAAAGACTTCACTGGAAAATCTGCAAATTGTTTCAAGGGGTTTTTTTTTGTTCGATTAATCGTCACAATAATCGGTATTAATCAATATTAATCGAACTACAATAATCGTTAGATGTAGCCCTAATCTTTTAACATATATAAATATAAGTTGGCCAACATTGACATCTTGGCTTCTTCTGTATGTTTGCAGTTGTGTCATACTTTTTCTATCACTGAATGGTAGAACGCACAGTGCTGTGTAAGAGACTGAAAGCTTTTGATGCATGTCTTATAAACTAAACCTAAATTAAACTCTCTCCTTGACTTGCCTGCTGTGTTCTTTGGTCTTCAATGTTGCTTGATCACATGTATTAAAAAAAGAAGTGTGGAAGAGGAATGAAAATAGTCATTTTTGGGTTGTTTGCTGATTTGGAGCTCATACTTGATGACTAATTTTGGTAAACTACAACAAACACATCATGCAAGGTTTTGAGCTCAAAAATGGAAGGAGGATGGTTAGAGCTTCTTATGCGCTCTAAGGGCTATTGACCGTTAAAGTCCGGAGTCAATTGTGTATCCGGTTAATTGACCGGGCCTTAATTTCACATTGTCTGCAGACTACAGTGGGTAGTCTGGAGTAAAATCAGATCAAGACATTCTCATGAAACCACACCAGAGCCACTAGATCCTCTAAAAATGTGGGTCAAGCATTCAGGCTTGGAGCGTACACTCCTAGTTTAACTTGCCAACTAGTCAGGAATATAGTGGCGTATCGCTTGGGAAACCATATCATGTTCTTTCCACTTGTGTGTCAACTACTGCTAGATGCTCAAGACACATTTATCTTTGCCTTCAGGTGTTTAATGACTGCAACCTGCTGCTATATCCCAGTCTTTTTTAAGGAACTGAGTTCAGCTAAGCTTGTCACATTAACATATGATTACAATTATTAGTCAATCACTCAATATTATGCAATTTGATCACTTTCTGGGGTTATGAACATTCACATGCAACAAGATTTCACTGTCATTAGCAATGATAATACCGTATATTTTTCTGAGATGGTGGGACGCAGTCGTGCTCTGATCACTGTTTTAATAATAATCTATTTTATTGATATTGCCCTTTATGTCTCAAATTGAAATACCAAAGGGAAAATTCACATGCTGATGATGGCAAGCTACTGGGTTGTAGCTACGGAAACTGTTGAGTCTCAGACCGGTCTTTGCCCAATTTGTCGAACAAGACCAAGACCTAACAATCCGAGACAGAGGCCAAGACTGGGGAAAAAAATCAGGAATCGAGCCCTCCTTCACTGGTGAACCTTCACTGGGATAATTTGGTAAGACTTAAAAATTGCTGTTTACGAAAAAATGTCGACGGCCACAATTTCACGCTACTTCTATTCCGTCAAAGGCCAACGACATACTCCTTGAGGGTTGTGGCTATAAGACAAAAAATTGGGGAAATGTTCAAGGGATACCAATTCTTTTGCGATGTTCTGTGCATTTATTTTATTTAGGGGTTTTTTGGTTCTAGTGGCCTCAATTTGAAAGTGCTAGGACAAAAAAGTGGGTAACGAGAAAGAGGGAAGACATGCGGGAAAGGTCATCAGGCCGGGATTCAAACCTGGCAGCGTCGAGGACTAAGGCCTCCTTACGTTGGTTGTGCTTAACCCCTGCGCCACCACAGCACCTCCATGTGCATTTATTTTAACGGGAAACCTTGTTCTACTACATAGAAACTAAGATGGACTGTTCACGGTCTTCCTCCAGATCCTCTAAACATCACCTGAGAATGAAGTTTCCACAGGGATCAGTGAGATCCACCAGAGACTGCTCTCAGGCTGAAAACAGCTGGAATCCTCTGAGATGGGATCTTTCCCCAGACGAGATCAGGACCGTCACAGACACCTTAATAGCCAGAGTGAAGAAGGTCTACGACGATGTCGGATCTCTGCACATAGAAACCGTCTCTGCTAAAAACACGCTGGAAGCCCTGGCTAACGCTAAGCTGGACTACGCATGTGAGTAAGGTGAATTGTTTTCGCTCAGGAAGTCTTTTACAGAACCAGTTTTTGCATTCATCCTGCCAGAAAATTCTCTGTAATCAACTGGTAGTTGAAGGTAAAATGAGCTTTATGTTGTTAAATATAAAGCTCTGTATAAATACAGTTAAATGAAAAACTAAGCCAAGCCTCTGCTGTGTCCATTTGTTTGAAGGGCCTAAGCAGATGCCAATCAGATACACATGTTTGAGTCATTGTAAAGCCAATGTGGTTGTTCAGCCGGGGCACCAAACCGGTTAGGACCGCCTTTGTGTCTTGTCTCTGTCGTTTAGTTCTTTTAGACAAATTATGTTAACACAAATAAAATACCTGTAGTTCTATGGCCAAGATTATAGCAAAGGTTAGTATCGTTTACTGTTTTCTCTCCATAAAATTTGGGATGCTTTCTCCATGAGTGTCATTTGTGTTTTTGTTGTTTGTCATAATATATGTCTGTTTAAATTCCTAAAGTCCATACAGCAGTAAAAGTGTTCTTTTCACATGTTCAAACAATCAATCAAATTTTATTTGTAGGCATTTCGAAGTGCTTTACATCATATCAAACACAGAAACACAATCAAAACACGACATTAATTCAGGTTCCATCAATAAATTTGTAATTGATTACGTTTCAAATACAATTCCAAACAGGTGGGTTTTTAGTCGAGTTTGCATCCATAGAAGGTTGTTTTTGTTTTAACCCCTCCAGGGTTTTTTTGTGGGCTCTAGAGTCCCTTTTAATGAAGTAGGCTGACAGGAAAGGGGGGAAGACATGCGGCAAACATCGCCGGGTCCGTAAGTCGAACCCGCGACAGCCGCGTGGAGGACTCAAGGCCTCCAAATGTGGGTCGCGCTAACCCCTACGCCACCACGGCACGCCCACATCCATAGAAGGTTTACCTGTTAAACTCCTACTGTGTTATATGGAACAAAATACCTGTTGCTATTTTTATTCCCACTCACAATCACAATCACAGTTTAAAACGATGCAGACAGCATTTTAATGGGGTTCTGGCACAAGGCTCCGTACATCTCTTTCACAGAATTTCGTTCAGGCACTCCACCGTCCCTCACGGATTTTTGTGCAATTCTATGGTACCTATTAGTGTCTAGAATTTACAGGGTTTGTGTTACGCGCAGTGACCCTCAGTCACTCGCCGTTTTTCTTCCGACACTAGGTGCCGTACACCTCTCACGGAATTTCGCTCTGGGACTCCGTCGTCCCTCACGGATTTATGTGCAATTTCAACATAGAATCAACAATCAAAACACGACATTAAGTCAAGTTTGTTAAAAAAGAGGATAATTTAATGCTAGCTTTGGACAAAACGTTTGGCTCTTTCCTCTTTAATTTCTTCCCGGGATCCTCGGCGAGTGACGGCGTGCTGCTAAAACGAAACAACAACAAAGCGTGTTGACGTCACAGATCACAGAGTTTAATCCCACACAAAACAACGCATGAATCAATTAACAAAGCTGCAGAGGTATAGAGATATGCATTTTTCTCATAAAAATAAAGACACACAAGGGGAAGACAAACAAACATAAAACAAAGACAAAAAAGGCAAAAATTAGCGGCCGCTGTCTCTCTCTTTTCTCCTTTGGTCATCTTATACCAAATAGGTGTTTCCCTATTTAATTTATGCAGCCAAGGCGTTCCGTTCTTTGACCAATTGGAAACTCCGTAGGGACTCAGAGAAACTTAAGAACCTCCCTGATCTACGGCAAAGATTGAAGGCCGTCTGGTTTTTGTCTAAGTAAAAGGGCGGACCACTTAGTGCTCATCCCTGTCTGATACGGGGAGATCCCTGGCGCCAAAAAGTCTCTTCCCCCATCGGAATGTTACTTTTATTGCTCTGTGTGTCAGCGGGGGAGGAAAAGGGCCCTGCTTGTCTGATGCCTGCTTATTCAGCTCCTTACCGCATCTCAGACGAAACTTGTTCCAAATAAGAGTATTGAATATAACTGTTACACATGTCGTAGATTAACTGTATTAAGCATTAAAAATAATCATTTTTTCCTTAACAGTCCCCCTTTTGAGATCTTCATCAAAGATCTCAATAAAAATTGATTAAGCCTTCTAATACAGAACCAAAACTATGTATTAAACTAATAAAAAACGAAAAAAAAAAAAGAGTGACGTACCCTAATTATATACAGTCCCCCTTTTTAAACAAAACCCAAGGGTAAGAAAAACTTATCCTTTCAAAATACCAACCAAACACAAGGTATAAAACGCAAACAATAAAACAAGGATACACATAAAAAATCACTGAGAAACACTCTGCAACATAAAAGACAACAATCACCACAAAATCACAATCTATCAAAAATGAGAAACTCACAAAATTACAATCTGCTGCTCGTCTTTTTTCTGTTTTTTTTTGTTTTTTTTTCAATGTCCGTCGACAGTCTCTCAAAAAACAAAATATGAATTCTTCGTCAGGAAATGTTCAAAAAATGCGCGCAAAAAACGAAACGAAAGTCCTTTTCAGAGTTCGCAACGAACGAAAACACACAGTAAAAACTTTAATGTCGGTCCTCTTGCAGCCTGATCTTCGGTCGGAAACCTCAGGTTTCCACCTTAGTGGCCGTTGCTCACTGAAAATTGGATTATTATGCCAATATAACCGTGAGTTTCAAGGAGAAGGTGAAATCTCCTCATGAGGAAACTAAATCTTGGGAAATGACCTGTCACAGGTCATTAAAACAGACATTTTGTTTCAACATGAGTTTCATTAGCATCAGAAACACAATTACAACATTCTTTAATATCATCTTCATTAATGTCAGCATAATCAAACAATGGTTTCACCTAAAAAATAAATTTGCTTTGTCATTTTCCATCAAGGGAAATTACTTTAATCTTTTATCAAAGAACGCAGACTTTGAATGAGACCACATCCACAGGGCACCAGGAAAACCACTGCAAAGCTGTAATGACAAAACAGAGTTCAGAATTTCCAAAGGCATCATTCCTTTGTGTTTCCAACACAAATATCTTCAATTCACTGTGTGTCCGAGTGAATTCTCCACCGCTCGTGGCTCTGTGGCTGCGATCGTCGAAATAAATGTGAAACCGCTTCTCCAAGCCGTCACACTCCTCCTCGAATGACAACAGCCTTTGTTGCAGAGTCCAGAGTCCTGCCTGGAGCTCGGAACTCCAGGCCAGTCTGTGTGTAAGAAGCCATGAGCACTCATCATGCAAAGCACATCTCCTAGTTGTCCAGTTCTGCTCATTAAACGGTGGATGTGATCCATTCAATCTACGTTTCAATTATTTTATATCATACCTCCAACCGGTGGAAAACACCATAACCTTGTAATCACTTGCTTCAAAAGACATGTGTCCAAAGTAATGTTTTGCCAGAATGTTCAACATATGCAGATCTTTTCTTAAACCAATCTTGTAAAAATAGGATTAAACAAACGAAACAAAACAATAACAAAAGGTTAAAAATGTAGTTGTAAAGCTTACATTTACCATCAAAACAATGAATATCAGTGTGAATTAAACAGTCCAGTTTAAATTACTTTTATAGAACAAACTAGATCTTACTGGTTGTTTTTGTCTAAAACATTCAACATGCTTTCCTTAAACAAAATTCAAAAGAGTTAAACCTGGAGAAATTATAATGTCAACTTAACAAATCTAGACATTTTCAAAATATACCAATTTTATCTAGGTCTTCTTACTTGTCGTTGAATTTAAAGTTTTATTCAAAATCGTTTTAAATCGATGTAAATCAAAACAAAAATCAAGTTTAGAAAAATCATTATAATCCCACCTGTGTACTTTTACTGATTAGTGATAACTTTAATCAATAACAGATTCTTCAAAACATTTCTTAAAACATTCTTGCTCCATTAAATTAATGCTCTGAAAATGGCTAACACAATAATATTTTTAATTTCTATAATTATTTTCCCAAGTTAATTAACCAAAATATGCTTCATTATCACTATAAATTTGTCTATTGGTTTCAAAATACTTTAGCCCATTGTCAGAACATCTTTTAATGGAGAACAACTCAAATCCATTTAAAATAAGCACATATCAGACATATTCTTCAAAAATTTTGTTTAATATAAATTTCAGTAATCTAATTAAGTAATATAAAAATAAACCCATAACATATTCTCCCCCTTGATGATACATTACTCGTTAATGTATCACAATTTCTACTATGTTAAATAACGATGTTGCTTAAACAGGGTTATTATTTTAGCTGAGAAAATCCACCCATATGCAATGCTGCCTTTTTCCCAAAAGGTAAACTTTTCAAAACAACAGAACAATTTATTTTAGCATGCTTTAAACCTTCAAGATTACTATTTTCCCAAAATATTTCACATTACAGTTGTAAAACTCATTATGTCATGTTACTGTTATGATTTTCAAATAATTCATTTTACAAACTTCTCAAAAATTGTCACTAGCGTTTGACAAAGCATGTTTACCAATTAAGACTCTGTGAAAGTTTTGCATAAACCAGCCAGAGAGACGTTGAAGAAAAAATTCAAAATATAGTCTCAATTAAGAAAATCCAAAAATGATAAATTTTGACAAATACTGGTCAGAATATTACCAAATCTACAAATGAAAGAAATTAAACTAAAGACCAAATTTCCCTGTCCCCTGGTGAACGGGTCCAGAGGAAACTGGTAACTCAAAAGAAAGAAATTAATTTGTTATATTTAACAAAATAGACAAAGAACTGACACAAATAGCTAACTAAAGAGTCAGACTAATGAAAACAAATTTAAAGATAAAAATCTAAACTACTCACTACTCAATATATAAAGTAATATGAAAGGAAAACAGAAAATCATTACCAAGAGTATCTGTGTGTGACAGTCAGAACAGCTGTCACAGACTCAGTGTTTGGATGCTAAAAACTTATATTTAACATTTTCCACATTATTCCTTGCTCACTATGTATTTGCATGTTTAAACTATCTACTCTAAAGAGAAAATGTTTCACTTAATCTAGGAAACCAAACTACATCAAAATCCTGCCTTATGTGATGGTAAAAGACTCTCTACAACTTCCTATAATCTACAGTGCCAAGCAAAGAGGCTTCACATGTTAATTAGTTGAATCTAGTGGGGTAAAAGTAACAGCACAGCTCTGTGGCTCTCCTGTTGAACTGTTGCAAGGGGGGCTGCAAGTCCCCCTGATCGGCATTATTTTCTACAATAATTCCACCAGATCCTCTTTCATTAACCCATAATTTATTTCTAACTTAATGTTATCCTTCAACAACAAATCTTGTCAATTTTAGCAAACTTTTCTGTATTTAATCAATTTCTATTTAACAAGAGAGTTACTTCTATTTCATTCTGTCTTAATAAGTCCTGTAGATTTAATAATATTTTATCTATGCTAAAGTTTTGGTCAGTTTTTAAAAAAAACTGATTGTGAAACTATCTAGAATCAGTTGCATATTGCAGTTTGTTGTTATCTGAGCAATTCCTCTTACAGTTAGAGCCTGTTTCTCTAAAAATCTTTGTTTTTCCTTATCCTCAACTCCTGAAAAAAGTCATATTTTACTCATTGTATTTTATTCTATTTTACTACTTCCTCGTCAGCGTAGAAGGAATACTTGACATTTAATCCAATATTTTATCTCTCATGCTATATACTTTTTATTTTATTTATTTCTCTACCTAATCATTTATGTATTTAGCTATTAATTTGCCAAGACAGCATTTCTACAATCCTCTGTGACCTAATTTTCTTGGCTTATTCTTTCTTTCTTTCTTTCTTTATTTATTTATTTAACCTTAGAACCCATAATTTATTTTCAATTTGTTCAGATGATTTATTTTATCAAGATTCTATCCTTTAATCACCTTCCAATCTTTACACAGCAGGTCACACTTACTGCTGTTATTGCTTAATTTTAATAATTTAGTCCAATTTAACACATAGTGTGTCCTAAAAACTGGAAACTTTGCACCATGAAACAGCACTAAGAAAAATTCAGTATGTATATGACATAAAATACCCAGTGGTATTTTATCCCCAATCACACACTCTTTCACACCAACATGAATTGTAACACAAACAAAAACACAAAACACAACACATCTGGCCAAGTTTTATAGTCAGTCAAAGTTTCAGTCACCAATTTTCAGTCTGTCCTCCTTATTTTATCAAAGGTTTACTGTAATTTTTATCACATTTTACTGAGATTTATATCAAATTTACTGAAGCTTCAGAAATTGTCCAATGTTTTATTAACATATTTTCATGTGTCAATTTAATTAATTTTAAACTCCAATCTTCAGGAACCTTTTTAAATCCCGTGCACGTTTAAAAAGAGACATGTCAAACCTATGTTAAAATTTAACAGCAACCAATAATTTCCCGTTATCTGGTCCCACTTTAATTTACTTCCTTCACATTAAGCGAATCCAGACCAAACTGTTGATCATATATGTTAATAAAGTCCGCAATCTGGTCCCGCAGACTTATCCGCGGAGCCAGATTACATGAATGGCCTATAGCATCGTTTGTCAACTCAGTGTCCATAATAACTTCACAATAAAATGCAGCAAAAGCAACGCAAATTCACACAAACAGCGCTTTTCAAACACAGCGTTCCGCACAGACAATTAGCGCATACACACGCACAGATACACACAGAAACACACAGACACACACACACTTCCACGGCAGCCCGCACACACAGAGAAATACAGAGAACACAAACACGGTTTCAGACAAACGGAAGAGACAGAAGGGAAAAAATAAATAAATAAAATGCCGGCTAAAAACTGCATTAATTTCCAAACTTATAAACTTAGTCCTATATTCTCCGCGAGTGATGCAACTCGGCCTAATCCTGTGAATTTTTCAACTTGTAAACTTAGTCCTCCGAGTGATTCAACTCGAAACCCAATATAAGTCCAATAGAGCGATTCAGCTCGAGTCCAATATAAGTCCTATTTCAAGAGTGATTCAACTCAAAACCCAATATAAGTCCAATAGAGCGATTCAGCTCGTTTCCAATATAAGTCCTGTTTCAAGAGCGATTCAACTCCTTTTCAATGTTTCACCAGTGAAAATTTAATTTAACATACTTTTCAAGATTTAACCGATGTAGGCCAATATAAGTCCGCTGGAGCAGAGTCAAATCTCCGGGCCGATTCAAGCCCAAACTACCAAATTGATACACAATTCCCAAATTGCTTTTTTAGGGACACAGTAATGAATTCCCAGGGCAAAGAACATAATTAAGAAACCCAGCATTTTTACGGCAGAGTTAGCGCAAAATCCTCTGTCTGAATCCGCTACGATTCCCTGTGGTGTGTATTTTTCCCGACCAATTACTAAACAACAGACTCTTTTAGGAGCAAATCTATCCACCCCTGCAGCTTCGAAACTCCGCGTGGCTGCAACTAGCCGCGACAAGCCACTCCGGCCCGACCACACGGTGCTACAGACGACCAAAAAATAATCAAATAGTATCTTACCGCACCAAGCCGTGGAGCCGAAACAGGCCGATCCGCCCGCCAAGATGTCAGAACCGGACGAAGCCCCCAATTGTTAAAAAAGAGGTAATTTAATGCTAGCTTTGGACAAAACCTTTGGCTCTTTCCTCTTTAATTTCTTCCCGGGATCCTCGGCGAGTGACGGCGTGCTGCTAAAACGAAACAACAACAAAGCGTGTTGACGTCACAGATCACAGAGTTTAATCCCACACAAAACAACGCATGAATCAATTAACAAAGCTGCAGAGGTATAGAGATATGCATTTTTCTCATAAAAATAAAGACACACAAGGGGAAGACAAACAAACATAAAACAAAGACAAAAAAAGGCAAAAATTAGCGGCCGCTGTCTCTCTCTTTTCTCCTTTGGTCATCTTATACCAAATAGGTGTTTCCCTATTTAATTTACGCAGCCAAGGCGTTCCGTTCTTTGACCAATTGGAAACTCCGTAGGGACTCAGAGAAACTTAAGAACCTCCCTGATCTACAGCAAAGATTGAAGGCCGTCTGGTTTTTGTCTAAGTAAAAGGGCGGACCACTTAGTGCTCATCCCTGTCTGATACGGGGAGATCCCTGGCGCCAAAAAGTCTCTTCCCCCATCGGAATGTTACTTTTATTGCTCTGTGTGTCAGCGGGGGAGGAAAAGGGCCCTGCTTGTCTGATGCCTGCTTATTCAGCTCCTTACCGCATCTCAGACGAAACCTGTTCCAAATAAGAGTATTGAATATAACTGTTACACATGTCGTAGATTAACTGTATTAAGCATTAAAAATAATCATTTTTCCTTAACAAGTTCCATCATTAAATGTGTAACTGTTTACGTTTCACATACAATCTATTAAGGAAAGATAATTTAAAATCAACTTTGGACAAAACGTTTGGCTCTCTCTTCCTTAATCGTCCGGGTCCTTAGCGGGTGACGCTCTCAGTGAGTGACGTGCAGCAACAAGGAAACCACAACACTGCGTGTTGACGTCACAGAATCACAGAGTTTAATCTCATACAAAGCAACGCATGAATCAATCAACAAAGCTGCAGAGGAACAGAGATATGCATTCTTTACCTTGAGACAGGAAAAATAGAGAAAGAGAAAAAACAAAGAAAAGGCAAAGACGCGTCTTTGGAGAGAGCTGCTGCAAAAAAGCAAAATAGTCGCAACTTTCTGAAAATTTAGTGCTGACACTAAATTTTATACTAAGGGGGTGTTTTTCTGTTTAATATATGCACTCAAGGCGTTCCTCTAGTTGACCAACTGGAAACTCCCTTAGGCACTCAGAGAAACTTGGAACTCCCCCTAATTTACGGCAAAGATCAAAGGGCCTTCTGGTCTCTGGTACAACAAAAGAGCGAACCGCTTCGTCCTGACCCCCTGTGGTTCCACGGCCCTCCCGGACACAGAAAACAAAAGATAAAATTTCACAGATACCTGTGAAATCCGAAGTTTCTCCCATTATCTGTCCTTACATAAATTCTCAAAAAGACTTACATCTAGTAATTTTGGTTTTAAGGAAAGGTTATCTTTACAAACCCCAGTTTTGCTTCTCTACAGTCAGCACCCCAAAAGATTGAGTCCTGCCAAAATAACACATAAAATCAACAAAACAAAATGAGGTATAATTCCTGAACAATTTTCTAATAGTAAACAAAACATTTTCATTCAAACAATTTCCATTTTCTTCTGATATAGTCACAGCTAATACAGTTTTCAAATACATTCATCATTTAGTAGTTTTAAATGAGATAATACAATCTTCAGTAAAAACATGGTATTAATACTTAGAAATTAATTGTTCGCGGTTTCAATCTTCTATGTTGCATTAAATTTCACACCATCCCAGATGTTGGTTTCTTACAGGCTTTTATCTGCTGTGAACAGACCAGATGTCTCTCCCTTAAGCTCCAGTGCTTCTGCCCTGCCGGCAATGCTAATTTTATGGCTTTGTGTGTTCTGGCCGCACAGCGGGAGGCCCCATTGAGAGATCTCCCTTGATCTGCATTTGGTTCCTGTGTCTCTGAATGCTTACCCATCTGGTTTAGTTTTAAATGCTTAACACAAACCTGTTCAAAATAAAGAAATTTGTTCAAAATAAGAGTGTTCCATATACCTTTTAAGATTAACTGTATTAAGCACTAAATACAATCATGTTTCCTCAACAAATCCTAAACAGGTGGGTTTTTAGTCGAGATTTAAAGGAAGTCAGTGTTTCAGCCGTTTTACAGTTTTCTGGAAGTTTTTTCCAAATTTGTGGTGCATAGATGCTGAAAGCTGCTTCTCCTCGTTTGGTTCTGGGGATGCAGAGCAGAATCAGAACCAGAAGACCTGAGAGGTCTGGAAGGTTGATACAACAGCAGAGGATCTTTATGTATTGTGGTGCTAAGCCGTTCAGTGATTTATAAACTAACAACAGTATTTTAAAATCTATTCTTTGAGCTACAGGGAGCCAGTGGAGGAACTTTATGTTATCTAAGTTTGCTTAGATTTCGCATCACTATGTGATCACTGTAATGCGATCGATGTAACTCAAAAAAAGAATTTTGACTTTTTTTTTTTTACTGTGTAGTTAATACATAAATGTATTTCATTTCTCTTCTGTGTTTTCATTTAGGATATATTACATTACATAGGAATATCCATAGAATTTCGATGTCAACAAAGGTAGGCCTATCAGATTCGAAGCAACTAAATATAGTAAGTGATTGACAGGTGGTTATTTTACTTTTCACCCAAAACTGTCTTAAAATTGTAAGAGATAATTGACCTCGGTTGGGGCATTGGGTTGGCTGGCAGCAAAAAAAGTTGTAGTTTTTAAATCCAATACTTCATAAGGGATTTTGCAGGATAGGCCTGCAAATTCACTTGCAGCATTTGGTTATTTTCATTTAACATTAAAGGGGGGGTGCACCGTTCCTGGAGGTACTGCAATACCAGGTCGATGCGTGGAGTGGACGGAGCAAGCCCCTATTCCATCTCCCTGTTCCAAAAATCAATTTAATATATGGTCCCCGGGTAGGGGACGTATCAGATATTAAACTGATAAGAACAGATACTACACTTGATCTTAGCCAAAAGGCCGAGAAGCGATACCACATAACTGGGGAGGAAACCATATAAATCTGATCCACCCCATTCCGACTCACGGTTTAGAAACTTTAAAATTTTATCACTCACAAAACAAGTAGCGTGAATAGAAATTGTTGTTTGTAAATCACTGATGTTGGTTTGGAGTGGAAAATAAAGATGAATGAGCCAAATCAAACTAAAAGCTTGCGTAAAAAAGAAACCGATTTGCTTTGTTTCTGGTCACATGACATGCTTATAGCCAATAGAAAGCCTGAAGGCTGAAAGTCGTTTTTTTTTGGTTCTAGCACTAGGAGTACTAGGGTTTTCGACCTCTCCCCAGACTTACTGAAACAGAGCCAAAAGACCCTGAGTCCAAACTGACGACTCTGATGGCTCAAATTAGCATCCCTTCGTCAATTGTAAATGTGGCCGTTGACCGTCAGGCCAGAAGGTAGGAGTGTGAATAGTCCATGTTGGGGGTGGGTATCTATGATACCAACAGGAGATCAGATCTCCTGTCTAGTTTTGAAGCATGCATGAAGTGTTTTTGGAGAGATGTGACCTTTTGCAGCTGATCCATGATGTTGTGCTGCATTATCCAGGTCATTTTGCCAAATGTACATAGAGTTTGCAAAACATACATTCTGTTTCAAGAAATATGCAAAGGTTTTTCTAAAAGAAATTAGTAATGTTTTTCTTTTAAATAAAGCTAAGTGGGTTTAAAATGACAGTTTAGAAATAAACTAACCAAATTAATTGTGTTGATCCACCTCAAAAAAATCATGCAAAAAGTGTAAGCAAAAGAAATCTGGGAGACTTTGCACATGCAAATTTGCATGCAGCCTTTTGTGCTGTGGAGGATAAATAGGTGACTGCTTCACACTATTTAGTTCACAAGAACTAATGGCATTTATTTCAGTCATGATCTTGCGGGGGGTGACCAAGGTTCCATCACTATGTGACAGCTGGTCAGCAAACCTGGCAAACATGATTGACATGGCAGCACTGAATGCACATGTGCTTTATCAGGCATGCATTGGGGTGCAGGAGAGACGGGTGGACTTCCTGGTTGAGCTTGCAAAAGAGTTGGGTAACTCTCATGTGAGTGAGAAGAAGGCACACAAGGAGAAACTGCTTCGGCAACAACCTTCCACACCCAGCTCAGGCAAAAGGGCGAAATGTCAGGTCAACCATCGATGCAGGATGCGTGTCCTGAGGCCGAAACACCATCAGTGACCCCTCACACCCCCACCATGGACTGTTCTCCCTGCTGCCCTCTGGAAAGAGGTTCCGGAGCATCCGGTGCAGGTCCACCTGGTTCCGAAACAGCTTTTTCCCACTTGCCATCAGACTGCTGAACTCTTAACTGGACTGCACTCAAACACTGGTCTCCACTTTATACCTTGCACATGTACAGAGCTAAATAACTTCTATTTTACTGTCAGTCCTGCACTTTATATTTTATATTTAGATTTATATTCATATTTTATACTGTATTTTCTTTTACTCACAACATTGGAACCTCACAACATTGTCCTGAGCCGTATGCAACAAAATTTTGTTCTGTATACACCCTGTGCATGCAAAATGACAACAAAGTCAGTCTAAGTCGAAGTCGAAGTCTAAGGAACAATTGTGCAACTATGAGATGCGTTGAGGCCATTACCAGGGTACTTATAAAGTAATGGCCTTATTTACAGAACAAAAGCACCTGCTAGATAAAATCCTTCAGGTCAGTCGGCCCATCTCTGGACTCCAAAGGTAGAAAGGCCATTTGGCATTTCTCTAGTACTCCCAATGGCCTCAATTTGAAAGTGCTAGGACAAAAAAGTGGGTAACAAGAAAGAGGGAAGACATGCGGGAAAGGTCATCAGGCCGGGATTCAAACCTGGCAGCGTCGAGGACTAAGGCCTCCTTACGTTGGTTGTGCTTGACCCCTGCGCCACCACAGCACCTCCATGTGCATTTATTTTAACGGGAAACCTTGTTCTACTACATAGAAACTAAGATGGACTTAAGCTGGCAGCAAAAAAAAGTTGTAGTTTTTAAATCCAAAACTTCATAAGGGCCAGGGTAAACCTGCAAATTCACTTGCAGCATTTGTTTATTTTCATTTAACATTAAAGGGGGGGTGCACCGTTCCTGGAGGTACTGCAATACCAGGTCGATGCGTGGAGTGGACGGAGGAAGCCCCTATTCCATCTCCCTGTTCCAAAAATCAATTTAATATATGGTCCCCGGGTAGGGGACGTATCAGATATTAAACTGATAAGAACAGATACTACACTTGATCTTAGCCAAAAGGCCGAGAAGCGATACCACATAACTGGGGAGGAAACCATATAAATCTGATCCACCCCATTCCGACTCACAGTTTAGAAACTTTAAAATTTTATCACTCACAAAACAAGTAGCGTGAATAGAAATTGTTGTTTGTAAATCACTGATGTTGGTTTGGAGTGGAAAATAAAGATGAATGAGCCAAATCAAACTAAAAGCTTGCGTGAAAAAGAAACCGATTTGCTTTGTTTCTGGTCACATGACATGCTTATAGCCAATAGAAAGCCTGAAGGCTGAAAGTCGTTTTTTTTTGGTTCTAGCACTAGGAGTACTAGGGTTTTCGACCTCTCCCCAGACTTACTGAAACAGAGCCAAAAGACCCTGAGTCCAAACTGACGACTCTGATGGCTCAAATTAGCATCCCTTCGTCAATTGTAAATGTGGCCGTTGACCGTCAGGCCAGAAGGTAGGAGTGTGAATAGTCCATGTTGGGGGTGGGTATCTATGATACCAACAGGAGATCAGATCTCCTGTCTAGTTTTGAAGCATGCATGAAGTGTTTTTGGAGAGATGTGACCTTTTGCAGCTGATCCATGATGTTGTGCTGCATTATCCAGGTCATTTTGCCAAATGTACATAGAGTTTGCAAAACATACATTCTGTTTCAAGAAATATGCAAAGGTTTTTCTAAAAGAAATTAGTAATGTTTTTCTTTTAAATAAAGCTAAGTGGGTTTAAAATGACAGTTTAGAAATAAACTAACCAAATTAATTGTGTTGATCCACCTCAAAAAAATCATGCAAAAAGTGTAAGCAAAAGAAATCTGGGAGACTTTGCACATGCAAATTTGCATGCAGCCTTTTGTGCTGTGGAGGATAAATAGGTGACTGCTTCACACTATTTAGTTCACAAGAACTAATGGCATTTATTTCAGTCATGATCTTGCGGGGGGTGACCAAGGTTCCATCACTATGTGACAGCTGGTCAGCAAACCTGGCAAACATGATTGACATGGCAGCACTGAATGCACATGTGCTTTATCAGGCATGCATTGGGGTGCAGGAGAGACGGGTGGACTTCCTGGTTGAGCTTGCAAAAGAGTTGGGTAACTCTCATGTGAGTGAGAAGAAGGCACACAAGGAGAAACTGCTTCGGCAACAACCTTCCACACCCAGCTCAGGCAAAAGGGCGAAATGTCAGGTCAACCATCGATGCAGGATGCGTGTCCTGAGGCCGAAACACCATCAGTGACCCCTCACACCCCCACCATGGACTGTTCTCCCTGCTGCCCTCTGGAAAGAGGTTCCGGAGCATCCGGTGCAGGTCCACCTGGTTCCGAAACAGCTTTTTCCCACTTGCCATCAGACTGCTGAACTCTTAACTGGACTGCACTCAAACACTGGTCTCCACTTTATACCTTGCACATGTACAGAGCTAAATAACTTCTATTTTACTGTCAGTCCTGCACTTTATATTTTATATTTAGATTTATATTCATATTTTATACTGTATTTTCTTTTACTCACAACATTGGAACCTCACAACATTGTCCTGAGCCGTATGCAACAAAATTTTGTTCTGTATACACCCTGTGCATGCAAAATGACAACAAAGTCAGTCTAAGTCGAAGTCGAAGTCTAAGGAACAATTGTGCAACTATGAGATGCGTTGAGGCCATTACCAGGGTACTTATAAAGTAATGGCCTTATTTACAGAACAAAAGCACCTGCTAGATAAAATCCTTCAGGTCAGTCGGCCCATCTCTGGACTCCAAAGGTAGAAAGGCCATTTGGCATTTCTCTAGTACTCCCAATGGCCTCAATTTGAAAGTGCTAGGACAAAAAAGTGGGTAACAAGAAAGAGGGAAGACATGCGGGAAAGGTCATCAGGCCGGGATTCAAACCTGGCAGCGTCGAGGACTAAGGCCTCCTTACGTTGGTTGTGCTTGACCCCTGCGCCACCACAGCACCTCCATGTGCATTTATTTTAACGGGAAACCTTGTTCTACTACATAGAAACTAAGATGGACTTAAGCTGGCAGCAAAAAAAAGTTGTAGTTTTTAAATCCAAAACTTCATAAGGGCCAGGGTAAACCTGCAAATTCACTTGCAGCATTTGGTTATTTTCATTTAACATTAAAGGGGGGGTGCACCGTTCCTGGAGGTACTGCAATACCAGGTCGATGCCTGGAGTGGACGGAGCAAGCCCCTATTCCATCTCCCTGTTCCAAAAATCAATTTAATATATGGTCCCCGGGTAGGGGACGTATCAGATATTAAACTGATAAGAACAGATACTACACTTGATCTTAGCCAAAAGGCCGAGAAGCGATACCACATAACTGGGGAGGAAACCATATAAATCTGATCCACCCCATTCCGACTCACGGTTTAGAAACTTTAAAATTTTATCACTCACAAAACAAGTAGCGTGAATAGAAATTGTTGTTTGTAAATCGCTGATGTTGGTTTGGAGTGGAAAATAAAGACGAATGAGCCAAATCAAACTAAAAGCTTGCGTGAAAAAGAAACCGATTTGCTTTGTTTCTGGTCACATGACATGCTTATAGCCAATAGAATGCCTGAAGGCTGAAAGTCGTTTAAAGTAAAGCACTCTCCTTACAAAGATGTTTAAACAGTAGCATAGCTGTTATACCAAATGGCTGCTATTCAAGCCATTGGATTTACATTTGAATACATTGAATACAGCTGTATGGTTGAAATTAATGAAGCCTTTCACGGTTTGTGGCTCTACATAATGAGCTTACAGCGGTCTCTAGTGGAGAGTGAGAGCCTGTTCAGCACAAACTAAACATTGAGTTTTCTTGAGTAAGTTTACACATAAAATGATACAAGATAATATTCTTGCTACTTTTAATTTATTGTTTAGGGGCACAGTCAGGCCTTCAGATACACACATACAAATACAATTATTTAAAAAAATGAAATATTCATGAAAGGAAGTGGAACTTTTGGGCATCACAGTTGATGCAGGTGCTCATGCGCCATACTTTAGGGCGACAGTTTCAAAGGTAGTTAAAATTAAACTTAAAGGGAAAAAAAGGCTGTTTTGTTCGTTTCAAAAAAATCTTCTGGACTGCTCTGTTGTGTGTAGTGGATTTTCCCTTGCTTATGTTTTATATGGTATGCAAATGCTTGAAGTTCTCAGTGGTTCCTTTGTGTTTCCTAGCATCCCGCCACGTTCTTGACTTCCCTCAGTATGTCTGTCCCAACAAGGAGGTTCGATCGGCGAGCACAGAGGCAGACAAGAAACTATCTGAATTTGACGTGGAGATTAGCATGAGGGAAGACGTGTTCAAGCGTATGATGGCCTTGCAGGTACATGTTGTTACTAGAAAATACAACAAAACATCTCATGGATCATCAATTGGGATACTGCCTCCCCTTTTTTTACTTCTGATTAATCCTTGGATGGAAAATAATTGTTTCATATAGTCAGTGATGTCTAGTGCTACTGAACGTTTTTTTTGTTTTTTTGTTTTCTTTTTCTTTTAGAATGGCCTCAAATCCACCAATAAGATGTTTTGTGTGATGTGTGTTTTGGCAGAAAAAGTTTCAAGACAATCCTTCAACTGAAGAAAAGAGATTCTTAGACAGACTGGTTACACTGGGCCAGAGGAAAGGACTGCATCTGTCTAAAGAGATACAGCAGGTAATCTCACAGATACTAATGATGAACATTTATTCTAACATTTATTGTACCACAGCACTAATTGTAGGACAATTTAAGGTATGATTGATGAAACTATGTGCATTATTCTGGACAAGCTATTGGTTATTTTTATGGAAGTGCAGTCAGTGGGAAGTTGGTGCTTCCTCCTGGATGCTGAGAATAAGGAGATTAGGTTAAGAGCTTTGTACTGCACTGCCTTCATAAATTGGGTTCCTCGACATTCGGTCTCAGATCTAAATATACTACAAAAGGTTTTCTTATACTTTGCCTTGTTTGGTGTATGTTATGCTATCTCCTTTGTTTTTTCTGTTAGAGATTGTCTTTAAATAGTCTGTAGTTATGTTTTCATTGATTGTCTCAAATTTTGGTATAAAAAAATGTCTTTCTTCATTTTTCCTTAGGAAGTAAAAAAAACCTCCAAGCTTATCAGTGACCTCTCCATAGAATTCAACAGGAATCTGAATGAGGACAGTACATTTCTTGTTTTTTCCGAGCATGAACTGGGTAAAAGCCTGCTTGCATTAATCAGTGCCTCATGCGAAGAAGCGCAAGACATTCATTCTCACTTTGTTCACCTGGCGAAGGAGGCCTCGCTGAAATCTATCTCAATGGTCTGGAGAGGACAGCAGAGGGGAAGTACAAGGTGACGCTGGAATATCCCCACTACCACCCCCTGATGAAGAGGTGCCACAATCCTGAGACCCGGAGGAAGATGGAAACAGCTTTCCACAGCAGGTGTAAACAGGTGAGTAATTCCACTTGCCAACAACCCCATTCTCTTCCTTAAAAAGATAATTCAGGATGTCTGTTCAAACACTATAAATAGCTTTAAACTTTCAAATCTTAATTTTTTTTTGTTAGATTAGTCGTTTCTGACAACATGATTCAGGTGTTTTTTGGTTTTGTTTTTTTTTGCTTTCTACTTTCCCCCAGGTGAACACGGCGATTCTTGAACAGCTAATCCAACTAAAGGCAAAGGTGGCAGACTTACTCGGTTACAGCAGCCATGCAAACTATGTGCTGGAGATTAACATGGCTAAACACGCAGGCAATGTGTCCGGCTTCATAGGTACAAGCCTTCTGATACCTCGACCTCACACAAGTACATATGCCGTAATTTATGTGGCATGTAGGCTGCCAAGAGCGTGCCACAGTACATGTCTTACAGTTGTGTTACTTGTGTTAGAAATCGAAATGCGTGTGTGTGTAACATGTATTTAAAACCTTGTGGGGACCATTTTCTGGACACATTGAGACGTTGTGGGGACCCACAGCTCCTTGTGGTCCCCACAAGGGGAATTGCTGTTTTGGGGTTAGGGGTTAGGTTTAGGACTAAGGTGTGAATTGAGTTTTGGTTAGATATGTAATGGTTAGGTTTAGGGGTCAGAGGTGGTTTAGTGTCACAATCACGTCCCCCTGAATTGGTGCATTGACCAAAACAGTTTGGTGTAGGGAGTCAAAGGCAAGGCACCGGTCAATGCATGTCATTCTAAAGCAGGGGTCACTAACCTTTATGAGACTGGGAGCTACTTCACAGGTACAGAGTAACACGAAGGGCTACTTGTTTGATACATACATAAATTTTCTTGGCTCAGCCTTTATAACAATAATACATATACATATATATAATTACATGCGGTCTAATCATATTAATGTTAGGGACCCCTAACATTATCAGTGTTAGGGGTAACTACTCAGTGAGTAGTTACTGATAACTACTCACATAGTTATCAGTAAGGGCAGCTATGGTTAATTGTTTTTATGTGACCAGAAGTTCTTAGTTCAGAGTTTAAAGTTTGATTCCCTTTGGAGCTTTTCTGTGTGATTCTAAATTGCCTACAAGTGACTGAGAGTTTGGATTATTCCAGTAGCACCTGCAGCTGCACGGCTGTATGAGTACCTTGACATATTCCTTTGCATAAAAAAGAAAAGAATAGTTATTGTATGTTTTATTATCTAATCCTCTTTACTATTAACAAAATTGTGGAGAAAAAAAATCTGCATCAAAGCATCTTGTACGTAGCGCAAAAGGCTAAATCTTATTGGTCACTCAGTTTACTTTTGTTAATTTGGTGCTTTTTCTGTGAGCTAAAAATGAATGAGCTCTTCCCGTTGTTCTCAGGGAAGAACGTGCCTGAGCTTTTTACCATGCACGGTTCTGCCAGACTAGAGCCCACAAAAAAAAGACCTCCTGGAGGGGGAAAAAAACCAACCATAAACACTGACCACAGAGCAACAAGCAAGAAGTAACCAAGCACAAGGCGCTCACCAGGACTGTTCTCACCCTCTTTCCCACTGCATGAAGCCAGGCAGCCATTTTGAACGAAAGCGCGCCACGTTGAACGAAAACAATCAATGAGCAATGCGCATGCTCTGCGTGCTCTTTCGTTCTTGTGTTTTATTTATTTGCTAATTAAATAAATATTAATGTATATAAATAAATAAAATAACAATAGTACGTGTACGCTGAGCATTACAAGAGCAAAGAACGGCTCTCAGTGAGGCTCCAGTCCTTTCTTCTTAGTAAAGAGACGTTCAGGAGACTCGGATCGTTCGTGAATGTCTCGTCACTATATTGCTGACTTTTGGACACCATGTTGTCCCACATATGCGACACGTTAGTTAACACCTCTGCACAACAATTCAGCAATGAGTGACATTTTTTTTTACATCGTAAATGCTTATGTGTCTCTGTACAGCTAGCTTTGCCAACATCACGTTAACGGAGCTTACCTTTCTTTGAGCTTCTTTTCTAAGTGACGAAACAAGTTAAATCTGGTCCCCACCGTCTGTGAAAGCGAAGCGCTGCTGAATTAGCCGTCGGATTTCTTATGATTTATGCTGCGCAATTCTATTACTGACGATTAGACAAACTTCTGCTGTTCAAAGAAACCCACTGCGCATGTCTTGCAGCGGCGTGCGAGTGAAAGGTGCGGAGGGGGTAACAGAAACAGGTAATGGAGCTTTGGAACTGACGTCACTGCGTGTGACGTTTACGTCGCTGGGCGCCATCTTGTATGACCACATACCAAAACAAACTTTTTCCGGCGTTTTCATTGTGCTACCGTCCGCAGTGAAGTTGTTTCAAGTTGGATATTGAATATTCGCGCTCCGCGGAGTAAGGAGCGTTTAGCTCAAGGTTGATCCGATTTATGAACGCTAATTCCGGCCAGCTGTTCTCTACCGCTCCCTCCTCAAGCGCTCGGAGGTTTACATTGGGACCGTAAATTTCCGAACCAAACACTCCTGTAAATAAATGACTTGTGACCAACTGATACAAAAAAAAAAGCGGTAATTCATGCTATTACATGAGGCACACTATCCTCTATTAAAATTTTAAGTGACAGACTGGTGACCTGTCCAGGGTGTATTCCGCAGCTCGTCAGGAACGTTAGCTGGACATAGGGACCAGCACCTCCCGACCCCACTAGGATGGATAAATCATTTTAATATTAAATTATGTTTTCTTTTATAGCTTCCAAATCGTGTGCCCCACTAACTCAAAATCAGTGTGAAATTATTCTACTAGACTGTATAGATCAGTGGTCCCCAAACTACGGCCCGCGGGCCAGATGCGGCCCGCCTCCACATTTGCTCCGGCCCCCTGAACAATACCAGAGTATTTTCATATATGTGCATTTTTATTTGATAAGTTGGACTTTTGCAATAAAATAAATGTTAGTAATGAACTTTATTTATTATTAACTACTAGTTAGTAACTATTTTATACATGTATATAATTGACCCTAACCCTTTTTTTATGTGGAGAACCCAGTGTTATTTGGTTATTATTTATTTCATAAATAGTGTTATTTCCTAACTTTTGTTCTCTGAAGAATCCAGAAAAGGTTATTTGATTGTGCTTTCTGAAAAACAATACATTTCTATGTTTAGCACTCTTACAATCGTCACACTTTTTCTGTTACAAACTGACCCCGGCCCCCCATCAGAGAAGGGACAAGTTATGTGGCCCTCACAGGAGAAAGTTTGGGGACCCCTGGTATAGATCATCTTTATTACATTTTGACCCCCTTTTTTTATTCAACTAATTTTATATTTAAAAAATATTTTTTTCAAATGTTCATAAAATGTATTACCTCAGATGATCATCGCATTTGTTACCTGTAATGTTCAATTACATAAAATTATAGGACAGGATCTATTTCATTACATGCTCACTTCTCACTTGAAATATGTTAAATACAACAAATATTTACTTAAAGTGTGATCTATTTCATAACATTTACTCGTCACCTTTATTGTTCACTCTAAACTCTTCAATTACACATTAAATATTTAAAGATGGGCTCTTTCATCTGGTTCAATACTGAAATGTTAAAGAAATGACAAAAATCTGTATTGGCCCATATTTTGCACGCCAGGCAGAAATATTATGTACATAATTGTGCCTAATATGTGTATCTTACATAAAATGAGGTCAGGTTTAAATATTTTTAAGTAATGAATATTAGTTGACAAGATGAGGTCAATGTTCAAAATACAACCACACTGTTGTTATAGGGGCCCCTGGGAGATCATCAGCATATGAACTAATGATATTTGTTGGCCTGAATGAGCACGGTTGCTACACAGTCGACTTTTAGGGCTCTGTCATCTGGGAAGTGAGGCTACATTAAATTACGTCTCTGGAGAGGAGGACTTACTGGGTGCACCAGTGATGATTAACTGGTTTCCAATTCACTGTTACAAATAGGTGTAGTGAAATTACTACAAATGCAGACATGTGTATGACACCTTAGATATTCCAAAAATCTCTCACAAAACAATATTGTAATACAACAGAAGCATTATTCTGTTGATTTTTTTTATTTGTAAAAAAAAAAAAAAGGAAAAATGAAAAGAACAGTGAAAATAAGGGACAGATGAATATCTGGTTCTCGGGAAACATCAGTGCCTTGCATTTGATAGATAATTTTACATACATTTTAATTAGTCTTTTTTCCCAAATAGGACAGTTTGTAACTTATCAGTGGATGTGATGAAAACAAATTGCTTCCCGTTATTTTTTGAAGTTACAGATTAGACGATGAGATGCCTAAATATGTAAGCTAGTCAATATAAGCACTATAACTCCTTCACTTCATTACAAATATATCCCCAAATTGCGCAGTGAATCTGTGATCTCTAGCAATTGTTCTCTGCATTTAACTGTAGGGGGCGCCATATATGTTTTTGTTTTTTTGCTGCACAAGAAACTTGTACGGATCAAAAATCACCATGGGGAGTAGTCAAATTGACTACTTGGAGTTCGAAAATGTATTATGCACACATTGATGTTAGTCTGCTAAACCTGTTCATCTTTCCATCTTTTGCAGATGCATTCTACGACAGACTAAAACCCATTGGAATCAAGGAGAGAAAGTACATCCTAGCACTGAAGAAGAGGGAGTGCTTGATGAAGGGCTTCCAGTTTGATGGGCAGATCAATGCCTGGGACTTGCCCTACTACATGAACCAAGTGGAGCAGTGCAAGTTTGCTGTGAACAAAGACAAACTGATTGAGTATTTTCCCCTGGAGGTGGTGACAGAAGGGCTGTTTGGTATCTACGAGGAGCTGCTGGGCCTCACCTTTGAAGAGGTCAAGGGCGCTCACGTTTGGCACGAAGATGTCAAGCTTTACAGAGCCCACGACTCCGAGACGGGGGAGGAGATCGGACAGTTCTACCTGGACTTGCACCCAAGGTAAAGATGGTGCAACCTCTAAAAACGCTGAATTATCCTTATGTTCTTAAGTTCTGTCATAGCAAACTGCAACTTTTTGAGCTTCTGATTCTAGTCTTGTAAATGCTGACTTGCGTGTTATTTAGGGAAGGGAAGTATGGCCATGCTGCTTGCTTTGGCCTCCTGCCAGGATGCAGAGGACCTGATGGAAAACGCAGGCTTCCGGTGGCTGCTATGGTGGCTAACTTTACAAAGCCGAGAAAAGGCTGGCCCTCCCTCCTCCAACACCATGAAGTGGAGACATATTTTCACGAGTTTGGCCACGTGATGCATGAGCTCTGCTCCAAGGTGTAAATTCTCCACAATTAGCAGCTTCAGCATTGTTGCATTCTATGCATGGTTTGATTTTATTCCAGCAATAGAGGATGAATTTGTGCTCTTGTTTGACACAGACCACGTTTTCAGAATTCAGCGGTACTCAGGTGGAAACAGACTTTGTGGAAGTGCCGTCCCAGATGCTGGAGAACTGGGTTTGGGAGAAGGAGCCACTAAGAAGGATGTCAAGCCACTACAAGGATGGGACACCGGTCCCAGATGATTTGCTCGACAAACTGATTGCATCCAGAGTAGCAAACACGGGTCAGACGCTCCGAATTCTCTGAAACCTACAACTCTCTGTAAGGCGCATGCTTAGAATCTCTCTCAATTTGATGTTGTTGGTTTTAGGTCTGATGAACCTGCGGCAGGTTGTCCTCAGTAAAGTGGACCAGTCCCTTCACTCCTGTCCAAGTGCAGATACAGCTCAGGTGTTTGCACAGCACTGCCAGGACATCCTCGGTATTCCTGCTACACCTGGTCAGTTCTACTAACAACGGCTAGATTATTAAAGTTGTGTAGCACTAGAGTGAACACCTACTACTGTAAACTTATCTTATTCAGCCATGCTTAACTTGACTCTGAAAAGTAAATATGACCAAAAGTCTCTCAGCAGTATGCAGCACTCTTGAAATTGCTAAGATTTTGGGAAGTGATCAGAGAAACATCAAGCTTTTTTTGGAAGTAGTCAACAGGGTTGCAAGAAACTTCATCTATCTCCAGTGGTCAATGGAGAAGAGGCAGGGTACACCCTGGACAGGTCACCAGTCCTGCAAGAAACTTGTTGAGGAAAAAAAAAATACATAAATTAACTACCAAAGAGTTGAGAAGAATTAAGTGTGAAGCTATCAGGAACCCATTATCTCCCAGCACTGTCATATCCCATAACTGCAATGTTCCTGGAATACCAAGAAGTACAAGAGGTTCATAGCTAAGAGACATGCCCAACATAAGGAAGGCTGAAACTTGACCACCACTGAACAAGACATAAACTGAAGCATATAGACTGGGCCAAGAATTATCATTATCAAAGTTCATAAAGGTTTTATGAACTCTGACTTGACTTATAAAATGAGAGTGACTCTTGACGGACCAAATGGATGGTGCGATCAATAACGGGCACAGAGCTCCATTTTGAGTCAGACACAAGCTAGATGGAGGTGGGGGTACTGGTATGAGTTGGTATTACTAAAGATAAGCCAGTTCAGATTGAATATTGTCTCAAAATCAACTCTCAAACCGCTGCTAGCTATTAGAAGACAATAAGAAGTCTGGATCTTTGAAAAAGACCATGATGTTTGTGCAGGACAATGCTCCATCCCTTTCATCCTAGTACTCTTCGGCATGACTAGCCAGCTCTTGTGAAACTAGTTTGCGTCTGTCTTTACGTCAAAAAAATATGTGTGTGATTTCTGCAGGCACCAATATGACAGCCAGTTTCAGCCACTTGGCCGGAGGATACGATGGTCAGTACTACAGCTATCTGTGGAGCGAAGTTTACTCAATGGACATTTTTTTCAGTCGTTTTAAAAAGGAAGGCATTATGAACCCAAAGGTTAGTTGGTTGTCTTGCTTCTTAATTCTGATTTGCACTCGATCTTATATTGTATAAAACGTCTTCACGCGTGTCTTGTCAGGTTGGGAAAGAGTACAGGAGGGTGATACTAGAAGCTGGAGGCGCGGTGGATGGGATGGACATGCTGAAAAGCTTCCTTGGACGTGAGCCATGCCAGGACGCTTTCTTTCAGTGCAAAGGATTGACTGATACGAAAACATCATAAGTAGAATCATTTTTGAAATGTAAAATTAACATAAAATACATTGGAAACCATTTCAATTTGAAAATGTGTTCTTTGATATAAAAAAAATAAAAATGTGCTTCAGTATAAGAAATATGACTGAAAGACAAACTTGGTTAGATGTTAAAGATCAAGACTGATGATGCAGTTTAGTGTGTTTCAGAGGTTCAAATTTATTTTTATTTTTTCAAAATGGGGCAGTACATTTTAATGAACATTTACATGTAAATGCTTGACATTATAGCCTAGAGGCTAATTTCCGTATCTTGTCCCACTGGCAGGTTGACACTAAATCACATATAAATACAAGGATAAAAACCACAAAATAACTTTATGGAACAAGAAGTGCATAAAACATCCTTAAACACTACATGTTTACATATAACCAATGATGACAGCATTAGGAATCTGTTTAGAGAACTGCAGTAAGTTCATGTTTATTAAAGACGATATATGGGATTTCCAGCAGGGGGCCCCAACACACTACCTGTGTTCGAAGTCTCGCCACATAATGGTGCAAACACCTTTTGTACATTTGGGAAACTGGATTTAAAACATCATTCACTGCGGGATGCGCACACACTTGCTGTATTTAGTCAGCGTGGGTCCGTATTGAGAAAGGAAGGATACGTTCGGGCGGAACACGGGGATCATCACACACACACACACAAACTCTGGGTGAGACAGTGAAAGCATCGTCGAGGCGGCTTTGGGTGAAGCTGGAAAAGCGACTTCTGGCGGACAGCCGTCTCCTACACGTAAAGGTCGCGGAGACGAAACTCACCTCATCATCTGGATTCCTACCAGCCTCCATGTAGCTCCATGCGACTGCCTTACAGCCGCGACTATGGCCAATGATTAAACACAAGGAAACTATGAGCGAAAACATCTGGGTGCGGCACGCTTTAGAGGAAAACGTTTCGCTCAGCCCGGAGGTCGTATGCATTTTTTTTTTTTTTTTACCTTTTGTATTTCCTTACTGATTGTCGTGGACATCTTGGATTTTTTTTTTGATGTTCCGCGTCTTTAATTCGCTCGAGTCGCGGGAGGTTTCGCCGCGGTCGTCGTCTTTAACCCGCCTGAGAGTCATTGGGGGAGGAAAACGCTTAAAAGTGCGAAAACAGCTGAAGAACTTGAGCACGGCTGAGTAAGAAGAAATGTGCGCAGTGGGCCAGCTTCAAGTTGCTCTTTAAGTGGGCACCACTAGCTAGCTGCTAACCCGAGGCAAACTCGCAACGGAAAACCGCCCAGCTCGCCGCTACTTACCTCTCGAAAACATTTCCCGGATATTGGCACCTTTTCCCTCAACACGGACACCGATAAATGACGGGAAGGCTCGACGTGAATTGAGGTAAGTGTCTTTGTTTGCGCAAGTTACGGGGCCCCATGCTAACATTATCGCTAGCTTCACTGTAGCGGTGCCATTCTGATACTGTCCGACTTCAGTCTTCTGTATTAATTCACCCTAATTTTACCCTAATCTGTTTTACAATATATTGATATTGTCGGTATGCACTTTTTAAATGAACGTGAGCATACTTCTGGTGGTCTGTATTGTTAATTCTCGCTACAATTTAATATCAACATCAGCATGGCTGCTCCCTAGAGGTCCTGAAGTTTCACTGCTGTCACTAATGTCTTTCAATTTAAAGACTAATGTCAATTTGTGTCTGTATTATATATACAGACACAATACTTGTGTCTGTATTTAAATCAGACAAGAAAAAGTGAAGTAAAACTCACAAAGTGGTGGCTGTGTTATTTTATTGTTATTATTAACAGTTATATCTTTTGAGGGGCCTTTCTAGCTCTGATGTAAACAAAGTTATCAGCTGCCTCTTGCCATCGTTTCTACCTATAATCTGAACTGATGGCCATCTTCAAAGCCGACCACATTTATTTGCTCTCAGAAAAGGATTTGTAAAAGACCTTAAAAGGCATTTGTTTATTGCAGTAGCAAAATCTCGGCGATTTATTTATTTTTTGTACACAAGTTTTATCTTATATTATACAGTGATGGCTCGTTTTCTTATTTAAAAGTGGTTGATATCCCACACCCTAGCAGTGTCTGAGAGAGAGAAGCAGACCCACAGCATGACGGATCCACCACCATCCTGAACAAGTGGACCTGGTGTAGTGTGTGGAAGTATTAAGATAAGTTATTGCCTCTATGTGTGGGGCCCCACGCTAACATTTTTGCACACTTGGGTCAGTGATTACTGCATTTTGATCTGTTGAGAACCAAAAATGAAAGTGGATGCAGTGTTGCACGTCAGAACAAAGTATTTCCCATCCAATGGCACTAAATTTGCTGCTCATGATGCTCAGTGAGGGCCTATAGTGGTGTAGATGTATGCTACGTTTTAAAAAAAAAATTGAATCGGGTGAAAACTGGGGAACCAAGACTCCAAAAATTCCCAATTTAAAAAAAAAACCCAAATACTTTGGTATTTCCATGAAAATGGATTCGATCCCATGGCGTAAGCGGCCATTTGGGAGCACATGTATATTTACAACGTAGCCTGTTTCTGTAGCTATTCTGCCATTCCTCTTTAAATATATGAAGCTATCATCCCCTCTAACAGTCATTAAACTAATAGCTGTAGCAGCAGCTTTGTCATTTGTTTACACAGATTGGGATCAGCGCAGCTATACGGCCCGTCTATAGGCGTTTTTATTCTCACTGCAAGGTACTGAGCTGAACCTCTTGGTCCGGTTTTATAGGTCTGTGTTTTCCCCCTGTCAAGTGAGAGCAATTAACCTCTAGATCGGAGCTAGACCGGCTGTGTTGTGAATCACCCACGTTGCTGTTCTGTCTGCGGGGATATTTCATTTATCAAAACGCACGAGAGCTGACTGTGCTGACAGACAAAAGTGGTGGTTGTCAAAGGGGAGAGTGTTGTGTGACAAGATAGCAACGCTGTCTGCATTTAAATCAGGGGATTGTCTCAGGAAAAAAAACAAAAACAGATCTGGCTGCCTTCAGACCCATGCTCCTAATTTGACGGCTGTGTTGTCATGTTGTAAACAGATGCTGTATCTTATGAGGCTTCAGAGGCCTTTCCAGCTCGAATGTAAACAGAGCTATCAGCTTCTCCTCGTCGTTGTTTCTGCCTGTAATCTAACAACGGGTAGGAATCAACCTCTGGTACAAATGGCTTGTGCCAAAGAAAGCGTGCAAAATTTAAACCTGGAGCTTTTTGTTCATCACCTTTTTTTAATTGTTTTTTTTTTTAGGAGTTTCTAAGAACTTCTAATTAGTATTTTATGACATTTTGAATGTGACACAAATGACATGGAAGCCTTTTTTCATGTGTTGAAAAAAAAAAAAAAAAATTAAATCTGTGGCAAAGTCTCCATAACAGCCATAATACACCATGTACATGGTTTTTGTTTGGTGGTTTGAAAAAAAATGCAGGGACTTTAATAAGTGCTGAACAATTAATCACGTGAGCAATTAAAATGAGATATGCAACTTCCATTTTGATTTAACATTTTACATCATAATCCATTTTATTCAGAGTTTCAGTTGTGTGTGTGCTTTTATTATTTCTATTTTTATTTATTATTGTTGTGTTTTTATTTTGGATATTTAAAATGTCTTCCAGTTCTAGTGTTAAGCATTCTTTACTAAATAAAAGTTTGGTAGTCTTTGAGAGGGCAAACCTGCATTGTTGGGCTATTATTGATACGTTACTTGAAATGGTCTCAAAAAGAACAATATTATCGTTTATCGCAATAATCAGTGGATCTGTTTATCGTCCAGCAAAATTTATTGTGACAGGCCTAACAAATTCTGTGGAAGTTTTTATTTATTTATCTATTTATTTGTTTTTGTCCTTCCAGTAAAAAGAATCATGAAGTCGTTGAGGTGAAACAGATTTGATTTTAAATAAAAACCCGGTGAACTCTGAAAGTAGACTGAAAATGGGTCATTATTGGCTCCTTCAGAAGTGTAATCATTCAACACAAATAGCCGAATCGGGGAGAGAGTTTGTCCAAAGATCCATCTCTGTAAGCTTCCCCCGAAAGAAATGTTCGACTAAGTGTAGTCCAATTGCCAAAATGAGGTTGTGCAAAGTATTAACAGTAGGATTCGTCAAACATTGTGTTATTTCCTAACATGCAGCATTACCGGTCACATATTTTCGGTGCGAGATAATGGTGCTGCTCTAAAAGATACATTATTTTTTTTAATTTATTTTTGTTAGCCAAAATATGCCTTCCACTTATCTCATGCAGATTATACAGCAGATATTCATAGTTGATGTTAATCTACCGCTTTCACCAGATTCAACTTTTCACTCACTTTTTAACCCATCAGATGATATATAATAATAAAAAAAATGTTCATATCTTGTAACAAGCATTCACTTGGACTTATATTAAGCTCCTGTGATCGTTTACTGCATCTTAAAGGAGGCAAACATCTGCCCAGGCTACATTTAATCTCGTTTTCATGTCTTGCCTCGTTATTTCTCCCGAGATGGCCTTTCCATTCTTCAAAGATGGAGATTTAAAAGCCTGGACTAATAATGTCAGCTACGTTTGAGCGCTTTTAGGTTTAAAGGCTCTTCCTAACTCTTCCCTGCTTCTACTTGGCGGTTCTATTGTTTTAAAAGCCTGCTGAATGGCAGCTTTACTGCCAATAAAGCTGATCCCGAATCTGTAAAGCAGTAGGAAATCGGAGCCCGGTTCGGATTTCTGGACTTCGTCTTGCTGTTCGGTGTTGGTTTTGAGCCGGTCACATTGTGTTTTCTGTTTTTCTTTGCCATCGCCGCGGCTCTGGATGTTTGTAAAGGGACATTTTATCCCAAAGAGGGAAGTTCTTTTACTTCTTCTTAAAGATGCCCACCTGTGGGTGACTGCTTGAGTTCTCATTTCCTCTCCAGCAAGTCAATTTCACATGTAAACGAAATGAGAAATGAGCTTTTCCCTAAAAAAAAAAGTGACTAAATTCACACTTGACTTTGTTGATTTTTGGCTGGTGATTGAATGTTGTGGCGGGCTGACACACACACAAAAAAATTATACCTGAAGTTTAAAAAAACCTTCATGCTTTTTTGCTGTTATGGTGAAATTGACATGAAGTTTGCTTTCACTCTTGATCTGTTATAAAGAAACATGCATTTCATTTGATACATGCGGTGATTTGCAAAAGTATTTCTAACCCTTTAAAATGTTCAGAATTTGTCACCTTACAGCCACAAACTTTAATGTATGAAGTTTTAGGGTATGGACCAACATATAATACATGTGAAGTACGTTTAATTTTTTTATTTTTATAAATTCAAATCAAAAATATTTTATTTATTCCAGAGGGGAAATTATTATGTTGTCCAAACCCATATCATTAAAGGTGCTGTGGGTAGGAACCATCTCCAGTAGCAGTCAGTCTCGCAACATATTTGAAGAGGATTCCTGCTATATGAGTTTCTAACAGTCTCATGTAGCAACATGAGACTCTTGCTATATGTGTCATGATTGCTAACAAATTTGACATTGGGGCAGCGGAGAGGATATTCCTCTCTAAAATATTCCGGATGACACCATCAGTTCTTGCCTACCGCTGCTAATCCACCTCCTTTGCTTTTACCGCGCCTCTTTAATTTTCTGTACGGCTGTTTGGTCAGAAATTCACTCAGAGTTGGGGATAAGTGCTTTTTTCAACTAACTTTAGATGATAGTTCAGCTATCATCTATACCAGTGGTCCCCAACCTTTGTAGTACCGCGGACTGGTGAAGTCTTTGCAAATTTGCTGCGGACTGGGGGGGAAGGGGGTACGCGTGCGCCTCGGGAGGACTGAAAACGATGGCGATGCTGCTCCTTTCTAACTCATTCTGCTGCTTGTGGGCTCAATGTTGGCGCACAAGACGTAACCGACAGAATCCGGTTAAAGGATTTTCAAAATAAAAGATCCTCCAGACTCAATACATAAAACGGAAATATTTAGTTATTTCTTGCCTGGTACCAATTGGTCCACGGACCAGTACCGGTTCGCGGCCCGGGTGTTGGGGACCACTGATCTAAACAATACCTTAAAGATGTAAACTGAAACCCTTTTTCACAAGCACTCTACATCAAAGTTGTTGCCACAATGCTTAAATGAAGAAAAACCTTTTTCCCAGCCATGTGCTTATGTTTTCACAGCAGATGTAGAGGAATTCCTTCCAGTTTCTCACATTTGTTCTCATTTAACTACAGCAGCGATAAGAAAAAGCTATTTCTGTCACTTCCTGTTTTTAATTCACTGACTTTTGCATGGATTATTTTCTGTATTTAACTTTAAACATATCCTGGTTGTAAGTGTTTTTTATTTTTATTTTTCTTCTCAACTTATCTTGACCTTTGGCCCTGACTCGAATCTCTGCAACCCGGTGACGACCATTTCCGATCTTTCATTCAAACCGGCGTGACCGGTTCGGCTAAGAGAAAACAGGAATGGCATCCGCATATTTTGTGTCCTCCTGTGGAGCTAATTGTTCCCAAGGATTTGTCGCCGATTACTTCGGATTAGGCGCCAAATGTTGGTGCGCCGGTTGCATACCAAGGATTAAGACGAATTGGTACAGTAACTGAAGCCTGTTGGAGCCACTGCTTTCGCAACAACCGTTTCCAATTGAAGCTAATTTTCAACCGGACTGACCTAAATTATGATACATAGTGTTTTCTTGTCCTGTTTTGCTCCTGTTGTAAATAAATCCCATCAAGAAATATTTATAATCCTCGTTAATTGTGCCACATAAACATCAGAGAGCGTCAGCTGATGTGACGCCTGAAGGATTTGTGATTTATGTTATGAAAAAAGTTCAAATTAAAACACGCATTGATGCTTATGTGTAAATGCTGTTAAATGTGAAGGATATTTGGTCCATAACACTCTCAGTGAGAATGCGACTCGACTCGTAATCAGTGTAAATATGTAGATTTACATACATCTGATATATTGGGCTGAAACATCTGTGCATTCAGCCTCCATCCCCCCAATGATTACTCTGTGCATGTGACCCACTTAGCAGAGCATCTGTCTGCACCTCGTCGAGTCTCATCAGCAGCCCTGTTGATAAAAAAAAAATAAACAAACCAAAAAAAAAATAAACAAGCCGTGCTTCTGTCATGCTAGGTGTTTAACGTTTAAAACAACCTACAAAAGACATATTTCCGACTGACAACGCACTAGACATACGGGTGGAAATATGGTCTCGATCCGTCTGCGGAATGATGTGACATTTTTAGAGGAACTTGCGTTTCTCACTTGCGTAATGGAAGGATTTTGAAAGGGTTTGTGTTCACCACATGGGGGGAAGAGAGGTTCTTGGAAGTAAACGTAGCGAGAAGAAATCTGTTGTAATATCCACTGGACCTTCTTGTCGGAATATTTTCACACAGTAAATATGCGTGGTGTTGTTTACGGGCTGCTTTCATATAATTAGGAGTTTCTAGTCAAATATTGCATTTATGTAATGTTGGATTTGCTGTTTATGGTGCTGTAAATCAAATCGATGATGGCAGATTACTTTGTCAGTATGGTCAGATAAAACAATTGCATTTATCACTTTATACAAAAAGACAGCTCTGCAACTAATTATTATTTTGTTATTTGCTTAATCTATCAATTATTCTAACAATCTGATTTTAAAAACAATACTCACATTCTACAGATTTTTCGCTTAACTGGTTAAGCTTTTTTGTACAGTATTAGAAATACATTAAAAGATGCATGTAAACAAATCGGTTCCTTAAAAAAATTGTTTTGCCCAAAATGCAATCTGTAACATTCCTTTAGTAAATTTTTGGCGAAAACATATTGCAGACAAAGATGTTTTATCTTAATTGCAAAATGTACAGTTTTGGTTTAATTTATGCTCTGAATAAGTTTTTTTCTTTCCCCTCCACACACTTTGATTCTCCAGTTAACAATCTATTACCGAATTAGCTGACGATTTCAATAATCGGTTAATCACAATTAACCTGATTAATTGTTTCGTTCCCACAGAAATGCAATTCAAACTGTTTGCTGGAGTTGTTGCGTTACCACAGGTCAGGTTTTGTACTTTGTCTCATCAAGCACAGACGGTTTTCTCAGAATGACTGCAGGCCCAAGTAAAACATTATTGCTGCTCGTAGTGCAAACATTAGTCACTGTATCTTGTTTGTAATAAAAACTCACCGCTCGCTTGTCAATAGCAGGTTTTATGGTGCTGCTAATTGCAAAGTTTTATACGGTGTTGCTCATTTATAGCAGACTGTCTGAATTTACACGCATATTTTAATTTTGTGATATCAGCTTGCAGCTTTATCAAAAGAAATCAATCATCCAAATCCATCCACCGATACCAGTTGTTAATATTTTGTGTGATTTTTTTGTCGGGTGCAACCGTTATCGGCTTATGCGGGTATTTGGTGACAAGTTTTTAACAATCGCATGCATGACTCTGATTTTTTTTTTCGATTATTATTTTTGCCTTTTGAATAACATTCACAGTGACAGAGAGTATCGGCTGTTGCAGCTTCTTGCCTTTCAATTGTTGCTCTGGACCCTGATCTCCTCAAAGATCCTTATCTTGGGAGCTGAAACTCCCACTCATTAAACTTTACGAGGCTCAAAGTTAGTTGGCAATTCAAATGAATTGTCTGTAAACGATTAACTGAATCTTTAGTAAAATATATTAAAAACACGATTGTCAACAGACCACATCATAATAGGAGTAAACATTTTGCTGGTTGCCTAGCAAGAGAAGCTGTAGCTTTTGAAACATTATTGCTGAGGAAAAAAAGTGATATCATGAATTTAAAAAAAAAAATAGTACTAAGTTGATTATTTGTGCTTGAAAGTGAAATAGAAATACCGATTGGGCAATTGAAAGCTTATATAAATATTAGCATTTCTGTGCTAAGTGACTCATCTCTACACAAAGTAAATTTCTCCCCGTTTGCCGTGCTTCCGCTCCGGTCTTTCAGGTGATTTCCTTCTCCCAGCCACTTTCAGTTTCATGGACTGCAGTGGTGCTGAATCAAAGGGAATAAAAGAGGAGAAAGAAAATCCAGAGCCATTACACCCACCCCCCCCCACCCCCATCTCTCCTGTCTGCCCCCTTCAGCTTGAAATGGGAGCTTCTCTCTCTCTATTCCTCCGTGTGTGATGGATGGAAGTTTTCTTTGTCGAGACTCGGTATCCCAAATAGATGTGATGAGGATAAAGGCACCCCAGAGGAAGTGGGGCAGAAACTAATGAGTGTCGGTGCAGTCCAGTGTGTTTGGAGCCGATCGGGAGCCTCTATGAATAAGTCAAAAGTGTTTCCTCCTTCGTGCCATTCTCTCTCTTTCTGCTGCCGCTTCGTCCATCCCCTCCCTCCCTTCTGTTGTGCAGCTCTGTTGTGTTCCTCGAGGACAGAGCTGATCTCGTCTTTTTAGCTAGCTCTGGTTTTTTTAGGGCTGCAACTATTGATTATTTTAGTAATCGATTAACCCCTCAATTGTGACGATTGATTGGATTAAAAAAAGGGCATGTTCTACTGATTTTTCATTTAACTGTTTAAACCGTTTTTTATAACATTATTAGAAATGCACTAGGATATGCTAATAAAAAATAAACCAATTCACCTTTTCAATAGGGAAATAAACATTTTATGGCCTAAAATTAAACACCATAGCATTCCTTTAGTAAATCTGAACCAGGTGAAGCTAAAACGATACAACTTGAGGAGTTTTGGCTAAAACATACTTGGATACAACGGTGCTTTTATCTTAAATGCAAAATGTCTATATTTACTGCTCTGAATAAGTTTTCTTCACCAAATGGCCTTTTTTTTAGTGTGCATACTCCAGTTAAAGGATAACAGATTGTTTCAATAATTGATTAATTGTTTCTGGTCAACAATTTTTGTAAGATCGTTGTTGTTTTTTTTAGGTTGATTCTGAAAGTGCACATACAATGCTGTTGTGAATTTATTATTTTATTTAATCAGATAAAGTCAGATTGAGATCAAGACCTCTTTTACAAGCGTGAATAACACGCCTCCATAAGTACTCCAAATACAAAAGACAAATTACAAACAGAAAATCTGAAGTATTTTGACTTGAGAAGTAAGATCTTTTCAAGTTTCTAAAATTTCCTGGGTTTTTTGTTTTAAGAGTTCTATCTTCATCTCAAAGCTCTCAAACCAGACATGGCAACTTTTAACAGACTGAACCAGGTTGGATATTGCAACCCCATTAGCTTTTAGAACAGATAAGTAATAAAAGGGACAACCTGTGAATAACAAGTTATTTTCTAAAGCGTCAATTTTCACACATGCTATAGCAAGTAGGTTAAAGTTTGCAGCTTGTAAGTTTCAAAGCAGTTCTATGATTTCTGCTTTTATATTGACATTAATGGTGCAAATTAATTTATTGGAGTTAGCATTTTTAAATGTTGTCTTTGTGATGTTTGCTTAATCTTTTTTTTATCAGGTAATCAACCTGTTGGATCTGTCAAAGGGCAACCACTGGGATCCAGGTCCTTGAGTCATAAATGACAAGGTACGAAAGGCAGACCAGTCATTTCATTAGTGTTGTTATCACAGCTGTGATCATACTTGATAGTAGTATAGTTAATTTATTGTCAATTCTGACCTGGTTTCTCTTTTAGCAATCATGTTGCTCAGTTAAACATTACTAGACAAGAAACAAGAACACCCTATTCAAGAAAACAGACAAGCTACGGTGGCCTCTTGTAAAAATGAGAAAATAATCTTAAGTGTGTCATAAGATCAGAAAATATTACAGTGCCTCCAAAACATCTTTGCATGGTATTTAACATTTCATACAGTTTAAGTCGGAGGAGGTTTTTCTGTGGTTTCCTTTCAAAGGCAAGGTGTGAACTTAAGACAGGGTGTCCGCACACACAGTCTTAAATTTGTGTGACTTAAAATAAATGCCTTAAAAGGTCTTAAATTCATTTTAAAAAGTAAGTTAGCTTTAAGAAGGTCAATCACAGGCCTTAAAATTTGTCATGCAGTTTTTTTGGTTTTCTTGTGGGAATTTTCTGTCAGCCAAAAATTTTAACTTGCACCCAAACATCTTTATTACGTTCTGTGACTCTAGGCATTTGACCGGTAACTACCGGTAACTAGCTGCAAATATATTCTTGCTAGCGAGCTAGCTAGCTTTTTTTTTTTGCTTTTATTATGGGCACAAATCCGAGTTCACAGTTTTTGCTATGCTTGTTTGTAAATGCAGCCATTTACCCTAACTATGCCCCATATTTATAGTTTTTTTGGAGGGTCTTAAATTTCATTCAGGTTGGCATTAAAAATGTCTTAAAGGTCTTAAATTTGATTTGCTGATACCTGCAGATACCCTGTTCAGAGTAGCTCTTGAACATAAAGGAGGGCAACAACAACAACATTTGTATTTTCTACAGTAGGACTCCATGCGAGAGGCTTAATCTAGTCCTTTGCAGTTTTATTACAGACCACAGTGAAATGGCAATCATGATACATTTTCAAACAGTTGTGCCGCCCTATTTGATCCAAGCGTAACGTTTGAATAAAACTGGGTATTAAGTGGTTCTTAACATGGTGTAGTTGGGCAAATTTGCTTTACAACCTTGTTTCATCAAAGTCAATCAAATCCCACAAGCTAAACCACTGATAACTCATCTGAGTCTAAACAGCTCGTATTGTATGCATTGCTAATGAATACATGCTCTAGTTTATGCCAAACTGAGCTCTGTGGTGGTTAGCCACTGTGCCATAAAGGTTTTTTTTTTTTTTTGTACTTTAGCCACTCTGTGCTTGTAAATTACTTTAGAAAACAGGGCCCAATAAATCATTGGTAATGTAATAAAGACACACAGGGAAGCACGTTCTTTTGCTGTGTCACAGCAGTCCAATGTCGTGATGAATCTTTGAACCCACCCCATGGTGACTGTGTACACCCTGAAGTGGACACTGAAGAAGGGATGATCCATGTCAAGCTGAATGATCATAAAATCATGTCACTTTATTATCCTGTTGACAACACGTCATTATTTTTGTCGAGCAGGTGTGGTGTGAGATTTTGTGGTTGATTTGCAGTTTTTGTGAAAGTTAAACTTGGTGATTTCCAAGTGTTTCTGAATAATGAACATTTACTTATTTTCTCTGCTGTCAGGATAAGGTTTTAGCGCAACAGACTTCAAAAATCTTTGCTGGTAGAAAAAAAAAGGGGCCAGCTTTAAGAGCGTTTCTCTTTCTGGTTAATAGAATATACAAATACAGTAAAATCCTCTATATTGTGGGATAGAGGCATTTAATTAGGCAAAACCAAACAAAAATAACTTCTTTCCTTCTTTACAAGACATGGAATGTTTTTCTACTTTTATTTTGGCTCAACCCAACAATAAAAGTGTGAAATATCACCTTATTTTTTCCTGTAGGAAAAAAAGATGAATAACAGCTCATTTTAGGAAAAAGCTCAGATTTACTGTTGCAGAATAGATTGTTAAAATCAGTTATTTATTTCATTTGTTTGTTTTGATCAGTGGTGGTGTCAAGGAGAGCCCAACAGTGTGTGCGCATGAGAGAAAGAGCAGTCTGTGTTACACCGCTCTACAGTTAAATTTGACTTTTTTTCAAAACGAAGGCATGATTACAGAGCTATGTTGAACTTTAGCATCTTTTGGGGGGCAATTGGAGCATTTATAATAGCTACACTAGTCTGTGTGTACTCCATGATGAGTCTAAAACGACATGACACTGCCTTTGCCGTGATACTTTCCTTCTTGTCGTTTGCTGAAGTCTCACTCACCGCTTTAAAAGTATCAGCCTGAAGGAGCAGTGGATATTCTTCGATTTAAAAAAAATTATTAAAAATTCAAACAGTTTTTTGTTTCCTCTAACTTAATTGACTCTTGAAACATTCAACTTTCTGCAGAGGCTTTTTCCAGCAGTAACAGCTTCCACACTGAAGAGTGGTGCTTTTGGAGTAAAGTAATATTTTGCTTAGGTATAGGAAGCGTAGCCTGATTTAAAAAAAAAATATTTTGAATTATTTTTTGAATGCATTGTATTTCAGCTTAGGACCGGTTTTGACCAATCACGGAAGGTTGAAAGTAAAAGCAGCAGGAGGCATATTACTACTTTACATAGTCATGTGCCTTTGTTGACGGAGACAGGTTTGTGTGTTGAAAGCTGAGGCATTTCCGTTTCTTTGGTGCAGCTTTTACTTGTTTGATGACTTCTCCTGTAATTCCTTTGCTCTTTGTCCTTCTGCCGCTGCGAAAGGCTTTCTCAGTAAATTAAACCGGGATCCTCATTTCACTAATACAGGTGCCAAATTACATGGGACAGAAAATGAATGATTCATAGCTCTCTTCTCATGACGGATCTCCTGCTCTGTAAATCCTGGTGGTTAAACTACTGCTTCAGAGAAGAAATCCCATCCATCCTGTGAATTGTCATGACGACAATGGTGACTTGTGGTGACTTGTTTTTTTAATGGCGGCTTCAGCTTCAGGGGCAAATTTCCTGCATACAAAAATTTCTAAGTAGTAACTGCCTCTGGCATCCTTGCTGATGATGCATGATTAAGATAAACCTTTCTTTGGAATATGATGGGGAAGTTTCAGTGATTTCAGTTCTGCCATCTTGTTTAGCAGCATTTTGGATTTGTCAGAATATTCCTAATACAGATCTGTTTAACTACCGTACATGTGATGCACAAGTTGATGAAACTAATACAATCTAATAGTACTTTGGCTGATGTTTCTGGCTGAAAAAGGATATTTATCATGAATATTTCAGTTAAAATGTATATTTTAATGGAATCTTTTAATAGTACAGTACAATTAAAATACAATAAACACAATTTTTGAGGCTGATGTGTTTGCAGGCTGTTTGAAACCGTGTTTAATGATCAGATCCGATGATGAGGCAATTAGGAGAAATCTTTTTCTTTTCAGCCTTCCTCAGGATGGAAGCAGGGAAATTGCTGCAATGTTTGCATGGATGCATAGCTCTGACCTGAATATGTCTGACCTGGTTATTGAATCTTGGCAAATCGTATCGCTCTCCCTCAGTCTGTTTCACCCTCATAGAAGAAGAACAAACAAGCAACTATGTCAGATTGCTGGTCCAGTTCTTCATTTATGGCTCTTTTAAACATGTTCACTGAGAGATTTTTTAAGGAGGTTTTTTTCATATATATTTATATGTTGCTATTGTCTTTATCTAGTGTACCATTGTTTTGCTGCTTCTTCCTTTCCTGGGCAGCTATGGGGCTGACCTAGATCGTTAGATCTATCTTCAGGGCTTTATATTTTTATTGTTTTGCTTGAATGGGTTCAAAAGAGACAACCTTCTTTGTTAGCACTGGAATTCAACATTTTGTGGAGTTATGCACTCGCCCCGTAACTCTGCTATGGTTTATTAGAAACCCCTGTGAAGGAAATACTAAATGCATATTATAAATGGCTTTAAAATCAAGCAGGGTGAACACCAGTGCTTTATTACTCTACAGTATGTTTGTAATGGACTGTAAAACATTCTTGTATCACTTCTTTTAAACTCCAAAAGAAGTGATGAAGCTGGGTAGAAAATATTGTCATTTGGATGAGCCTTTCCCCTTTTTGTGGATATGCAATATGCTGATTTACATACATCATGTGTTTGCATTGAAAGTATTTGATAAATGACTATCAAGTTTTTTTGTTTTTTTACCAGTGTGTGGAATATCACATTTATTTTTTATTTTTGTTGTTTCATTCCATTTAAAACTGGCTCTACACACATCCTTAAGTCTTAAATTTATGTATCTAAAGTTAATGCCTTAAAATGACTTAAATTCATTTTAAAAAGCAAGTTGGCATTAAAAACGTTAATTACAAGTCTTAAATTTTTCTTGGCGGACAATTTAATTTAGTATATTCTGTTTCTCTTTCTTTTTCTTTTCTCACTGGACTTTTCTATCAGGCAAAAGTTTTTCACACTCTACTGCTAACTAGCTGCTAATATACCTTTGCTTGCTAGCTAGCCTCTTTGCATCTATCTTGGGTAAGTGAAACTTATTGCCAGTTGGCTGGATGAATTCTGTACATTTTTGTGGAGATGTAGGTTTTAAATTCCATTCATAATTATCTTAAAAAGGTTTTAAAAAAGCTGCAGGAAACTTGCATTTTATCTTACAATGATGTTTACATAGTTACATAGTACTCATGTGTTCCACATTAAAATAGAAACATGACAGACTTCCACAGAAGCCGCTGGCTGCTAAGGCGGTCCTTTAATTTGAACAAAATATTTTTTGAAAAACAAACTGAATTGACCAACAGATTTTTTTTTTAGCATGTTCATATCTAATTGTTGGACGGCGTCAGAAGTGTAAAAATAAAAATCAGAACAAATGCCACGAAGTCTTTCTTTGTTGTTGATGTTTTTCATTCTCTGTCTGGCCACAAACTTTGAGTCTCTGATGCTGTTGCCTCCCTGAGCAGTCAAAATCTAAATCTAACCTTTACCACACACTCACAGAGGTTATGCAACATCTTATTGAAGCAACCTGATGTGAAGTGGCTTCTTCAGTTTTTTTAATGCATAATTTCTTTGTGACAAACTGCGGCTGGTTTGAGCTTTCTGCATTTTTTGATGGGAAGAGTTGCACGACAAAACATATTGGATGAACTCGCTCTGCTATTTCAAAGTCAGTCAGTATAAATGGTGCAACATTATGCAAATATTTAGGCAAACTCTGTCAGCAGTCAGTGGACCTGTTCATCCTGTTGCAGCTCTCCCTGCGTCCTCAACTGTTTTTAAACCAAATGACTGAACTCCGACTTTCGCACATGGACTCCACTGTAAAAAGGTAAATGTGGTCAGATTGGTGGTCAAAAACAATGTTTTACTGATCCTAACTAGTTGTTAATCCTCCAGCTCTGCCTACGTCACTGTTCTTTTAAAGCGATTGGTACAATTCGAATTGTAAAATCGCTTGACGTCCTTCGCGTGATTGAGATTCAGCATCTGCGGTGAGCTCATCTCACAGGATATTGTCTTGTTGCACATTTCAGCAGCACTGGCGTCTGTCTTTATGTAGCCAGGAAGTGGCTTTCAGAATCTCAAGCAGGTAGTTCATGAGAGTCTGCGGTCTATCTAGAAGCTCGCATTATCCACCTGGTAGATACACGTCTTAGGAAGCTGTTTTCATGTGGTTGCTAATGGCAACCAGTTTGTTTTTCTTGTTGTCTAGCTTTACGGTTGAGTAAGCGTAAGACTTCTGCGTCTAGGGCCTGTGGCAGTGTACGGGTTCTGGCTGTGACTTTTGTATTAATGGGTTTATGGAAAATTAATAAAATTATGTTTATCATCATTTTATGTCAGCCCCGTGTTTGTTATGCTGTGTTGGTGTAAGCGTCACAGTTGTTTACATATTTCCCCCCACAGGCCAACATTTCAAGACGGGGTGAAATACAGGAGCAACGATTAGCTGCTCGCGCAAAAGGCCAGAGCATAAACATGATGATGACATATTGATGATCTCGATGTGTGGTAGTGAGAACGTAACCTTTGAAGGAGGGACTGCCTTATGCCAAGCTTCTATCTGTCTCTGGGGGACCCGAGGCATCTCCGTAACCTTCGAGTTGCGAAGGCTTGAACAAATTGGGTCAAAGTAGGTCTCCGTTCATTCTCCTAAGGCGTATCTGTGTCTTTAGATAACATGGGGAATTATTCATTAGAGTAATTATGACGGTCATCTCAAAGGGTATTAAATGAAGCTATCCCAGATTCCGAATATTTTCAGGCTTCCTTTGGAGAGTAGATATCAGAGAAAATATAACCTACACACAGAGCTACTTAATGGAAGTTGTAATGTATTCAGTATATGATCCTTTTCCAGTTAATGAGGATGTTATCACTTAGACAGCATTTTCTTTTGCTCCAGTTTGGGGGGTAGAGGGACGCTGGCCAGTCATCAGATCTTGAGTTGCTGGTCTGCAGCTACTTATCTTGATATGCGTGTCTGAGACTCTAAGCTCTCATTACCAACATCCTGTGACGTCAAGTTAACTGTGTCATTTATGATGCATCGTTATTGCATTTGTTGCGTCATGTTGGGATAAAGGTAGGAATGTCATCTTCCTGTTAATTCACTTAGAATTAACATGAAGGCTTAAAAATGGTCTCTCTTGTTTTGTCTTTTGATCTTTTTTTATTTAGAAACTAATCTTTATCAACACAATTTAGCTTTTTTTAATAAAAAACAAAAAATGTATTTAATGTCAACATAAAAGCTTGTTTCAGAAAACGGCAAATAAAAATATAATACATGACTGCATAAATATTGACCTAGTTAGCAACTGATTTTATTCAACAGAGGTCCAAATAGTTGGTGCTAGCACTCTCAGAATGAGTGTAATGGAGATCAAGGGCATGTGGGAAACTCCATGGTGGAGTGGAAGAAAGTTCTTTGGTCTGAGACCAAAATGGAGCTCTTTGGCCACCAGAAAAGATGCCATGTTTGGCAGGCACCAAACACTGCAGATCACCACAAACACCTCATCCCCACTATGAAACATGGTGGTGGCAACATCATGGAGCGGGGAAAATGGCAACGCCCAGATGTGCAAGTCTGGTTGACACCCAGGGTGGTGTTTTAGGTGTCAAGTCAGTACTTGCTAAATGCTGTTTTGAAGGGGTGAAATTTTATGCAATCACTTATTTTATACTACATATTTTGTAAATTTGTAGAAATCAGTTTTCACTTTGACAGTTTTTATTTATTTTTGTAATTTTGTCAAAAAAATCTACATTTTGTTGATCATTGTTGTTTTGTAAAAGCAATAAAAAGGTTAAACCCCCATTGGAGGTGAATAGTTTTTGTAGGCAGAGTAGTATAATTCTCTATGCACAGTCTGAGTGAGTAAATTATTATATTAATCGAATAATAATAATTAGTAATCAAATTAATCGAAAAAATAAATACAACTTTTCTGACGTATCAGCCTGCTTAAGCATTTAGCATGCTGAGGTGAGAGAATCTCCTTCACCAGTGCAGACGAAGAGTCTGAAGAGAGCATTGCAAGATTAGGTAACATCATTGTTACGGATCAAGCGATATGAAATTTGTTATCCTGCTGTAACAACTGATTATCGATATTTACTGATGTGATATTTATTTCTCTACACTTTTGACACTGCATAAAAACGACCACACATTCTGGTGACCAAGGTGATGAAGTTCAGAGGGTGGTGAGGACATTGTGACCATGGAACTAAAGAGAAGAGAGGAAAACTTGACTCAAGCATGTCTAAAGGTCTTTGGCAGTCTGGGTTAGCTGGAGTTCACATGACTTTTGTTTGATATGCAAAAAGGCACAGTAGTTCAGAGTTGTGTATTTCCGTATTTCTTTTTTTTTTTAAATTTGATCCTATAACTTCCTTTTAACCTAATTTCAAGCTAAACAAAACCTCACTTGAAAGACTAAGCTCGACATAAGTGAATCGAAATGGAAGCATTTAGCTGGGATCATAGATAGCGTGTGAAGACCCAACCTTCATAAATTCAGTTTTTAAATGTTACCTGGGTGTTATTGAAATGATAAAAAAAAATCTTCTCATTTAATTTCACAATGTGTTATCCTTTAATGAGTTGCTAAAGCATAACATCTTGACTTTATCCAAGCTGACTAACTGAATATTCAGCTTGCCTTTTACGTCACTATCCAATTCAGTAAGAAGGCTTTTCTGACTTCTATAAATGGGTTTTGTTGCGAAACAAATGTATTCCACTAAGTATAGTGACATCCATTGTTGCAACAAATAATTTCAGTGGGCGAAAATGTCCAGTCATTATGTAGATGATTCATTCAGAGCCGCTCTGCTCGGGAGTAGAAGATCAGGAAGATGCCATAAAAACAGTTCTTTGTCGCAGATCGGATTACTGACCCTCATTTCAGCACGTTCAAAGAAAACAATCATGGTTTTGTTTTTCTAGAGTCACGCAAGACCACTGAGACCAGCGGCTCAGTGGTGAGAATGAAAGCCAAGAGGGGAAGCAAAACTGGAACTTCAGGTCCTCTCTCCTGCTGCATTCTCTGTCTGTGATATTGCAGAGAGGCTCGTCTTTCTACCTGTTTCAGTTGCACTTCTAGCCATTGTTTCAGGAGGCTTTGTGTTCATGATGTTTGAAAGCAGGGCTTTAGAGAAAGGGTCTGTGGTTATTATCAGCAGTTAGACATGGGGTTAGGATCAGCGGTATTAGGAAATGAAAAAGAAAAAAGTACGAATCACTCTGTTACATTTAATTTAGCTATGTAAATAGAAGAACATTGCAAGCAGAAACTCAAAGTGCCTAACAAGGTTATGCACACAAATATGGTTAAAAATTTACTTTATTGCAATGAGTGTAAAGTGTAGCAACCTTCTTTCATTCAGATGCCTTTGTTCCATATTGCCAGAAAAAAACTAATTTCTGTAATTTTTCTAGTATTCAAAAATATTTCGATCCCAAAGGTAAATTAAATGTTTTTGTAACTAATATTAGTTTGAGATTCTTCAAGGTTGGACTATTATGTAAGTGTAATCCCCCTCACCCCCCAAATAAACTGTCCAATTAAAAACAAAATGTGTATAAGGTACCCTAAATTGCCATTTTTGTGTGGATAGGACACATTGACTTAAAATCCAGTAGAGCTTTGATCTAATTAGAAATGGATCCAATGTGTGTAGAAATAATATCCCTTCTCTGGCTCATACTGACACATTTCCTAGTTCCATCAAGTCAATTGCAAAATACACTAGATGTCTTCTGTTAGTAATGACTTTAAGACTATAGATTTTATTTCCTCAAAAAAAAAGTTTTTAGTAAAAACTCCCAGAAGATAATTGAACTCATCCTGCATTAAAACTCCTATTAGTCCCCTGCTCTCTTTTGAACACATATCAACCAATGGAATTTAATGAACAAAAACACAGTTAGGAAGAAGGTGAAATGGAGAGCATAATGGTAGACTGTGGTGTGTTTTGGTCTGTTCTGTGACTCGCATGCAAGTTGTTTAGGCAATGTCTTGCAACCTTCTCCGCTACCAAGACGCCACATGTCAATGATTCTCCATGGAGTGGGCGTTTGTGGCCGAGGCATGTGTGAAACGATGTCTCACGCTCTGCGAGCCCAGTTTGAGCTTGATGAAGTCTGGCATTGTCGTCCCATGTGAGCGGTTTTAAACTGCTAGCTCATGTGATTGTTGAGGGAATGGGAAGCGACTCGCAACATCTGTTTGGGTCAGACAATCGCTACCAGCGGAGACATGAGAAGATCCACTGTGCTTTCCTAATGAGAGGCTCTGATTATGTTTTCGGTAAATCATTGTTGAGTTTAGGAAAGATGGGTCTGTGGTCACTGTTTTACAGGTTTTTGTCATTTATCAGTTGAACCTGTTAGTGTGAGATGTGTGTTGTATTAATAAAACTGACACTGATATAGTAGGAAGACGTATAAAATGAAGACTCACGGACCTTAACAGGAAATCTCTGAACTTTTTAAGAAGGTGTTAGTATCGTTAATGACTCGACTTTTTAAGCAGCCTAATATTCTTCGCTTGTGAAAATGAAACTGTTTTGCTGTGGTATCAGTTTGCTTTTTAAAAAAAAAATTAGTTGATTTTTTTTTAGGTTTTTACTGCTTTGTGTTACTTGATGTATGTGTCTGTGTGTGTGTCTGAGAAAGGTAAAGAAAAGTCTTTCTTTCCTTACCTTAGCAGAACCAAATTAGATAAAAGTTGGTGGAATCTTTGTTTGGAGCTTCATGGTGGGAGGATGCTAAAAATGTCAAACTGGTTGAATATTAACCAGCGTTTTGTTTCGGTTTCTGTAGTTCATATTTTCTGTAAACTTTAAATGACATGACAGGACTTGGGTATTTTTGTATACATTGAACCAACATTGAGGAAATATGTGGAAATATTTAATTACAGGAAGTGAGAACTTCTTCTTTTAGTGTCTTCATGGTGATGGAGAGAGCACGGCTGGACTATATATTGATATTTTGGGGAAATGGGGGCAAATAAACATTTATTACATATGAGGCATGCAAATAATTTTTTTGTGATGACTGATATACATTTCTATAAAATCTTTACTCTTCTGCAAATAACTTTCTGGAAGCTTAAGTTTCCCTAATGCTCCTAAACGCATCATCGCTTCTCCCATCCAGGAAATTGAGCGCCCAGTCTGCTCCTGGTGAGCGGCAGTAGAATAACTTAAACACTCCTACAAGAAATTGAGTTTGCTTGTTTCTGCTAAACTTGCATGAGTTTTCTGCTATAGTTTATTATCTAAGTCTTAAAAAAGGGAAAAGATTAGTACAAAAAAAGTCTACGCAATACTGAAGCAGACGGTGACATCAAGGCATCAACCAGGGCATCTGGTACTTAAGGAACAGAGTAGATCTTTAGTTTCATAAAGAGGACCTCCAAGTCCGATGATGAAATCTGTCAGTGTTTATCTCGCCAGTGAAATGGTGAATTATTAGGCTGCTCTGTAACAGTCTATTCTGATCTCTGTTGCTTTAAATACTAATTAATTTCTTATCCATTTAAAACAGCAACCTGTCAACAATTCTTGTGCTCATGTAATGAAGTCCATGTAAAAGGCCGCTCTTCTAAACACCACTCACAGAAAGTTGATCTGTCTCTGAGCTCAACAGGAGATCCTTCCTCCCAGTAGCTGTCGGTATCTATGACAACCCTTTAAATAATGAGTTACAACATTTAGTTTTTCCTTTGGGATTAATCAAGGAATTTTGAACTGAATTGAATATGCCAGTTTACATATATTCTGTTTTCAGTGCCTCAGCTTTGGAAAAGGAAAGCACTTGATTTATTCAAAGAGTGGCACATGTTGAACTAGTTTTTTGGGTAAAAATCTGGTTGCAAACCACCAACAAGCGCTTTATCAGTTCTCAGTATTGCTAAATTATTGCATTATTTATCTCGGTAGTCAAAGTAAACATTGTATTTTGAAAACAAGTCCTCCTCTAATGATTTTTGGAAACCCCCAAAATCAAACAAAATCCTAAAAAACAACAACATTGGTTTCAAAATTTGAATGAATTCAGTTATTGTTTAGTTTGGTGTGATAACATTAGTACCTATTGTAATTCACGTAAAGAACTCTTTTAAGAGGTTGTTTAATTTTCAGAGCAGCATTTGTTTTTATGAGCCTCTGATCCATTTCCATTTTTATTCAACTCTGTTCTGTATATGAGGTTTTACAATCATGAACCCTTTGGTTATTTTGATACCACTGCAAATGGAAACCACATTAAGATGCTTCAAAGTTACCTTTACAGGTGCATAGTACCTCATTTTACTCTGAGGTCGAGTGGTAATAACATACTAATAATAGAGTTGGCAGCTAATTATTCAGAATTATTTTTAATTATTGGGTGAAGAATAAAGTATGTGTTGTAAAGCATCCAGTTCAAAAGGTGAGTCAAAGCTGCGTTATAGAATGAGACAGAAAGCTCGCTAGCTCTCTACCTATGTCAAGGAGGTGTTTTTTTCTTTTTTTCTTCTTTTTGCCTCTTCCATCTCAGGCGGCTCTAACCCTGTCCATCCCCTCACCCCCTGCTGTGCATTGTTTGGGTTGCCGTAATCTCTGATGTAAATTTGCAGCTGCGGCTAAGCAATCCTGTAACAGGCCGCTGCAATCTGGATGAAAAGCTGTTCTCGTAAAGCAGGAGCTAGCTCGTACTAATCACATTCTGCCATATCAACCAGAGGGGTTCCTATAAATAACACAAGCTGTTCGCCGCCGTCAAAAGCTGTGCTTGTTTCCGCTTAACCCCCTGACGCACTCGGTGACACTCTCGTAACTTCCCCGCCTCAGTCGGCTTTAATCGGCGATTCAAATTGGTAAAAATCTCCAGATCAGATGCAGATTTTATCCCAACATAATTGTGATCATAAGAATGCATGCATCAACTTTTTCTCTTAAATAATTGGTTAATTGTGGAGCATTTGTCTTACCAGTGTAGCACAGAGTATTGCATAGGAACATTTTTGTTGAATGTATTAGACAGAAAAAAAACTTGTATAAGAAACTTTGGAAACACAGGAAGTAGAAAAATGAATAAAATTCTAAAATATAAACCAACAAATGAAAATGGAGCAAATAATTGTGACAATGTTTAAGGCAACAATAATATTGATGATGAAATAAGTGAATTAGGAATAACTAACTAATAGATTAGAAAGCATCAAGTTGTAAAGAATTATAAATAAGTAATACCTTATACTTAAAGGGGCAGTATTATGTGAAATTAACTTTTGTTAGCTTAACATCATGTTATAATGTTGTTCCCTCATCAAAAACATACCGGGAGTGTTGCCTTGATTCTTTCATCCATGTTTGAAAAATCCTTTACTCTCATGTTTGATTTACTTAGCATTTTTATAACAGCTTAAGCACTTAATTGTGCTGTGAAATGGCACAAGTTCAACTAAAACCTAGACTGAATCAACAACCCGTTTTTATGAAAACTGTTTTCAAAGCTAAGGAGGTAGCTTTGAACCCCAAAGCTACCTCCAAGTTCCCCTATTCGTGGATTTTTTTCACCTACCATTTCTAAAATATTTTAAAGAAAATGCAGCTTGGGAAGCTGAAATACTTATCCACAATGCTCCGCGACACGCTGTTGGCTGGCATTTGCAAAACTGCCAATCTAGGAGCAATAAGTTCTTAAAAAAATGTAAATTCTCAAGTATATTAATATTATCCTTTCCACTGATGGCAAATAATTGTGACAATGATTAATTAAGGCAAGAATAATATTGATGATGTTGAAACAAATCAATATTATTCCTTATCTTTGGATGAAAAAGACCAAAGACATTTTGCAGACATGCAAAGGTGGTTTCCAGTGTGTCTTCATGAATTTTAAGGTTTATATGGTGTTTGAATTATTAAAGTAGGCATTTCTAAGCAGTTTTAGAGGGGACTCAAGTATTTACAGATTCTGTGTAGTGAGTGCTTGTGGTCTCCAACTCTAGCGAATACCGCGGTCCGCTGGAGTAGCTTACAAAACTAATAAAAGGACCTTAATATCTTGTCTGTTTGCCTAGTTACCACTCAATAACGGTTTACATACATAGCAAGTTCAATTCTGCAAGTGTTGTTTAAGGCTTTAGCCTATTCTGCCCTAGATTATAGTCTCTATAGCAACAGCCATGACCCAGGAGGCACTTGAGTTACACGGAGACGGGGTTGTAAGAGGAAAGTGGTTTCCTGGCTGTGAGTGAGAGAGTAAATGGTATTCTGAGACTGCTCTGCCCTCTGGATGGTTTTTATTCAGTGCTGCACAGAGGAAGCCACAAAGTTCACTGCGAGGCTGCAGAGTCATATGGTCGCAGTTCTTGCATTCCCACACATTTTTAAAATTTCTCAATAAATGCGGCCACTGTTTGTGAAAGTTCACACTGAGATTCTTAAATTTTTCTCTCTTTTTTTTTTGTACCAGTTTCTCTGCTATCAGGCATTTCCCAGCACGATGATGATTTTTTTGCTTAAAGAAGTAGGCTAAGAAGGAATATCTCTGCCGAGAGCTTAACATGGCTGGAGTCTGTGTAGCATGTCTTGAATTTCCTTACCAAAGGAAGTGAAGGCTCCTGATGGAGCTTGACGAGTAGTCGGTGATCATTCCAGAAACATGTAGGTCAGTGGATAAGCTTATCTGTGCTGCAGGATGCACCACTTTCATTAGTGTGCCGCCTTCCAGATTACTTTTCAACCAACGCTGACAGTCCTCGTCTCTGTTAATTAAATTTTCAAAAGCTATTCTACAACAGAGAAGTAAAAAAGTTCACAAATATGAACGTATCCATAAAGAAAGTATTTTTTTTTTCATATTCCTTTATTTAATCAGGTAAACCCCGTTGAGATCTAGATCTCGTTTTCAAGAGGGACCTGAGCAAAAATTTGCAATACATAGCAAAGTGGAGCATAGACATAAGGCAGCCTGTATTGAAGTAATACTCAAGTTTTCCTGATGACTCTGTTCATTAATCTTTTCAAAGCTGATCATGTTTTGAAAACGCGCCTCAAGTTGGACAGATATGTTCTCCACATGTGGATGTGATGAATCGTCGACTTGCCTGCTGATCATTTTCTGACGTTTCCGAAGTGTTTTCTTGAGGTGCTTAATTGGTCTGCTTGCACTTTATTTCTGCATGAAAGCTTCAATAGAAAGTTCTGAGAAACTTAACCTGAAAATTTTTGTAGAAAAGCTTTGGCATTAAGCAATTCTGTGGCTCACATATTTGGAATCATATGAATTTAAGCTAAGAAGGAAATGGTACAAATTTTGTGTAAGAACCATATTCATGTCATAACAGGTTACGATGCAAGAAATAACAAGTGATGGATCCCAGCACATCGGATTGTGCTTGCATGTTTCCACCTGGTGTAGCATCACACACAAATTAGCCTGAGGCTTTGATCCTTCATTTATCAACAGTGCTTTTATTTTTGAAAGCCACTATGATTGAAAACATGCAACTATTTCAGTGTAACCTCTATAAGAAATGGAGATAACATGCCTAACAACTATGTTTGCTCAATATCTTGCAAATAAATAGTCATCACAATATCAGTGTGCAAAATTAATACCGCAAAGGACTGGTTGGAGTGCAGTAATGGTTAGCTAACATAATCCAAGTGTCATGAATCGTCCCTGTACATGCTAATGTCATGTTTAGCAACTTGTAGAGTCTCACACCAGACATAAATAATGTTATCCAAAATGCTAACAGTCACAGATCTGAAAGAGAAGAGGGAGGGAAATCAACATATATGGCAACTGATGCATTTCATTGCAGTATTTACCGCTTCTATCACCACCACAAGATTTTCTATTGTCGGCATTCCTATTAGACAGCTGCAACGTGTCTGGAGAACGGTGGCAAAGAGCGACAGGCCTATTGTCACGACAGATATATCGTGACAATAGGCCTGTCACGATAACAAATTTTACTGGATATTAAATCGTCCCAGAAATTATTGCGATAGACGATAATATTGTTGTTTTTGAGACCACACAGCGGGCTAAATAGTAAAACGTGATTTAACGAAGCCTCAAGGCATTTTAATAACTGTCAGAGCACTCCACAGTGGAACTGGAAGACATTCTAAATATCCAAAATAAAATGCAGCAACTAAAAACGATAAATAATACGGAAATAAAAACAAAACACAATTGAAATCATAAATAAAACGGCCGAAATTTCTGTAAACAAAATTACCCTTCAAAAAATATAATCAGAATGGAAATTATAGCACTCCTTTTAACTTTATACGCAATTAATTAAACAACGCACATGCAAAGTACTAGTGAGCGAAGGTTGTATCTTTGGTGGCATCCTTTAAAAGTTTCCATAATTGCAGTACAACAACCCTGCGCCGCATAATCACGCCTTGTTTGCTTTTTAACACTTCTCCGCCGTTGGAAACCATTAAATCTGAATGAATTCCTGTGCAGGTTTTAACAGGTTCTGCTCATCTGTTCTTATCAACATTTCTAGGCCCGTTCTGCTTTCCTTGCAGCTCTTTCAGCTCCACCCACTCCTCCTGACGGCTTCTGTTCCCCCCCCCGCCCGCCCACCCGCCTCTGCTCTCTGTAGCGTACCTAACGACAGCCCACAACTGCCACCCCGCGCCCCTTCTTCCTCTCTATACGACTTGCACCGTCTCTACATGCGCTCACTTCTCTTTACTCTGGATGAATGGAGCCAAGCACTCTGAGAAATCTGGTCCATCACCAGAGGGGTTGACGGAGTATTTATACACGAGCCGTCTGCTTTTATGGCACAGATTGTGTGGGAGGCCGACAGCCTCCTGGTTGTGCATATCTCCGGTGGTGTGGGGGCAAGTTCATGCATACTTTGGAGATGGAGGAATCGCCGCTGACTGTTGCTCTTTTCCAGATAAGTTTTAGGGAGATTTCAAAGGCTGCTTCTGGAAAATATCCTCATTATGTAACCAGAAAGAAACCAGTTGGATTTCTTTCAACATGACAAACGCCAGGAGAGGCAAATTAATCATGTTCCCTAAAACTCACCTTTTGCCATATCTGCACATACCAGCTGAATGCGACGTTTTAAATTTCATCGGAAACAAAAGGTTTAATTTAGATTCTTTTTAATAAAGTTTTCTGATTCCAATTTCAACACAGTCTGGCTTTAATTTAGAGGAAGACCATCGCCATGTTCCGGCTCGGCTAGACTGTGAAGATTCACGGTGAATGAAGTGCGCTGAGATTATGTGTTGTGGCAGCAATCAGATTAAGATGAGGGGGAGGAAAAGTCACATTCTCTGCATGCTCCAGTGAACAAAGCCTCTGTTGACCAGCGCGCATTCCATATTGGGCACTGTACTTAGTGAAAACCGTGTTGTTGACCCCAGATTCGAACAATAACAATATATGCTAACATTTCTCTACAACGTCTCTTTTGTCTGACTTTTCATTGAGCGACTTGAGGCGTCTTTGTTTTATTCATATTGTTTGCAGTAAGAAGAGTTTTCAATAAAAAGCAGCTACATAATAGCTATCGCTTTACATGCGTTTTATGAGCTACAACCTGAACGTTGGAAAATATGTAGTCATAAAAGTAAAAAAAAACAAAAAACGGGTCTTAAGACAACAATATTATCATTTATATTAGTAATTATTGGGACAACTTACCATCCTGCAAAATTTATCTTGACAGGCCTATTTATCAATTAATCACTTGATAAATTAAAGCAAGCTTGCTTGATTTATTGTTTTTCTCTTTCTACTAACAACTGGATGGTTTATTGACCTCTAACAATGTGTTCTTGCATTTTTATGCCATTACCATTGTATTATTGTTGTCTCTAAGCAACAATATTATCGTTTCTCGCAATAACGTCTGGGACAATTTATCGTCCACCAAAATTTGTTATTCTGACAGGCGTATTGTCACCACATGGCCGACCAGTGGAATGATGCCTTTTCCCCACAAGATAATAAAGAGAACTAAAAATAATTCTCTTTATCATAGAGCTATAATAGATACATTTTGTATACAAAGTTACAAAATGTATCTATTTAACTACATTTTGTAATTTTCCACAAAATGTATTTAAATTGATGTGTGCATAGTTTGTCCTCTTTGCTTGTGTAAATAAGGTAATTTGACACTCAGTGTTCATTAAAAAAAAAAAAGAAATCTCAGTGTTAAGTTATTTTTCTACTCTATTGCACATTGACGGTGCTGCCGGCTCCTCTGCTGTGGAGCCGGGAAGTTCAGTTTGCCACAGCAACGTTAACGCTGGGCAGGATAAGAAGAAACGAGTTGCACAAAACGTTCCAGGAAATGCATGTTTATCATAAATCAGCCAGTCATGCTCTGAGGCGACCCAAGAGTAAACATAGAAAACGGTCCCAGAGCTATACCTAACAGAATACAAACAGCTTAACGCCGAACAGAAATGATCCGCCACATTCACTTCTGTTTTGTATTTATATGTATGTACGAGTATCGTAGCATCAAATGTTTGAATTAAAATCTTAATTTTAAAGAAAACTGTAAAGAAGTTGTCTTCTTTACAGTGTTGACGTTGTATGTTGCACTTTTATCATCAAGATAAAAGATGAAATCCTACACAGCTAGGTTTTTAAACTTCATATTCTCTCACTACACACACAGACACTGCAACAACAGACACTCCCGAATTACTGCAACAATTACTTGTAATTCTCTCCCTGTCCAGCCCGTGACGATGTCCAAGCGGAGCTTCTTTGTTCGGCTGGTGCCGTGCCGGTGCTTGCGAGGTGAGGAGGAGGTGGTGACATCTCTGGACTACTCCCACTGCAGCCTGGAGACGGTTCCTAAGGAGATCTTCGGCTTCGAGAAGACGCTGCAGGAGCTCTACCTCGATGCCAACCAGATCGAGGAACTGCCTAAAGTACGACATTTTTTAGCGTTCCTGAAAAGCTGGTTCACAACGCAAGATAGAGTTTGCGCTGTTGATAAACCTGCGAGTTTTTAATCGGATGGGAGATGATGGAAGCAGTGATAACGTTAGACCATTTAAGCCATCAATCTTTCCTCTCGACGTTTAAATTAAACATCTTTAACGTGATGTTAGAAATGTTCTTAATTTGCTCTTCTTCTTCTCTCCTCCTCCAGCAACTGTTTAACTGCCAGTTTCTCAACCGGCTGAGCATGCCAGATAATGACGTAACGGTGTTGCCCGCAGCGATCGCAAATCTCGTTAACCTCAGGGAGCTTGATGTCAGCAAAAACAGTAAGCAAAAAAAATAATTGTATTCTCTATCGACCTTTGCTTTCTTCTTAGAAATTGAGCAGATGTCAGAACTTCCTTTGAAGCACAGGTGAATCGGACCACACACATCTCTGGTCTCAGATCAGCTAAAACTGACCATCAGCAGCCTGGGTTTGCTAAATTGGGCAGTTATATTTCCTTTGAAAAAGTTTCTCTCCTAATTGCTGCTTTTTTTTGGATCACTCTGAGGGAAAACTGGCACAACAAGTTTTGTTCAGTAAATGGCGTCACAGTACGATGTCTCAAAACAATGATGGCTGAACAAGTCCACGCTTGCCGTCTCGTTTCTCAATGATGCTGGGATAAAACAACTGTCATTCTTTTGTTGTAAAGGTTTGTACTGAGATTTAAATTCTGAATGTTCGGCTCATTTTTTTTAAAGGGGGCAGTATTATATGAAATAAATTTTTTTGAGCTTTACGCAATGCTATGATGTTGTTCTCTCATCAAAAACATTCCTGGAATGTTGTTTTGATTTTCTCATCCATCCATTAATCTCCCATGGCAACTATTCAGCTGTCCTGTGGGGGACCGAACACCACATTCAAGGACGAAACTCCTTCTGTGAGCTTCCATAGAACTCTCTTCACCCGCGACTCCCCTACCCAACTCCTTCAGACTAGCCAGCAGCAATTAGCAAACACCTGGCGGAACTGCGTATCTGCTGAGCTCATTACATGAGCTACCTCTCAGTGAAACGTTGGCAAAACAGTTATTAAAGGGTTAATTCAGGAGCCATGTTGTGCTGAGTTCCTGAAAGCAGAGTTTCAGAAAGAGAAGGAGTTTTAAAACAGAGGCCCAATTTCAAGGCATTAAATCAGCAAGCAAAATTTAACTTAAGTCACATTTGATACATGCCACATTTTTAGAACAACTGAAGGTAGCACAGATACCTGATCGTGCTATAAGATGGTTCTGTGTGGCTGGAGAACACATAATGCAACCCATTGAAACAGTTGGTGAAGTTGTGAAGATGGCAGTGTTGGATATTTGCCTTTTTTGTCATGGTAAAAACTTCCTACTTTTATGCAGCTTGATATTATGTGACAGAGCAAAAATGATGCTAGGCCTTAACAGATTAGAAAAATTGTGTGTGTGCTTTTCCAGCCAGCCACTCTTAAGTTGGTGCTCGTGTTTTAGAAGTTTATCTCCGCTAGCTTTGCACATCTGGACCTTTTTTGTTCGTCCTTTGGCAAATCACTCAGTTCATATTGGATGAAAAGTGATTCTAAACAAAAACAAGATTTGCCACAAAATCTCGATTGGATTTAGGTCATACATCAGGTCACCCATGTTTAGGATTATTGTCCTGCTGGAAGGTAAAATTCTAGTCTAGTGTTTGGCAAATTGGCCAGAAAGTTCCTTTTTGCCCTCCTCTGACGAGCTTCAATCCCGTGTCCCCTATTATGGTTTGTGTCAAATAACAAACATGGCTTCCTTTGAGTAGCTTTCCTCTTGTCACTCTTCCATAAAGGTGTGTGGAGTGTGATTAATAGCTGTTGTGTCAAGAGATTCTCCCACCTGAACAGCAGCACATTTTATTTAAGTATCAGAGTTGAGTGCAGCTGAAAAGGAGAGCCTTTCAAACTTCTAAGGTTGTTATTTATTAAGAAATAAAGTAAAAACTGAATTATTTTCATTTTTATTACCAAATTTGTGCCTTATTTTGACATGGCTGAGTTTAATGCAGTCTTAATCGGTGTCAAATTATAGTCTGTGATCGATACGCGGAGTAACAAAAGGTCACATTTTGAATCATATTTATGGGCAAATGGTGTAAAGTTTCTTGTAAATATTTCAAAATTAGCTCCACAAAATCAGTGATTTTGATTGCAAAGAAATCCCAAAAACAATCATAAATAGGGAATCATAAAAATCCTGAACAATGTGAAACCATGTTCACTATTTCCTTTTCAGAAGTATTTATTGAATGCAGCCATAGCAATTTATTGATATTTTAATGGGTTTTATCAATACATTCTGACACAGCCGGCCCTTTAAGAGCATTCATGATCTTTACGTGACCCAAAATGGAGACGAGTTTGACGCCCCTTTATATAAACAACCGTATCAAATTCTCAAGCCTTTAATGTCAGACTTTTAAAAACAGTTTTGCTGTAACTGCGTCAGTCCTTAAACATTTAACTTAAATTAAATGAGTGCTGAAGCAGCTGAGAACAAACGTGGTTTTGGATCTTACTGCCCTTTTTTCTTTTTCCTTTTCTTTTTTATCATGAACCAGAGCTTCTTGAGTCGTGTTTACATTAAAAACAGCTTCTCCTTGAACACAAACACTTCAGCCTAAGTGTCGTAGACCCAAAACAAAGTAGAGGAAATAAACCCAGGGACTTGATCACATTCTCTTTCTTGTAGTTTAAACATTGTTTTGGTGAGAACTTGCAGACTGACATTCAGTGGGGGGTTTTTTTCTCCCCTCTTCTGCTCTTTTATGTTCCAGCTCTCTCTCTCTTTGGTTAAGAAAAAATATTTAAGATGTTTTTTTTGTTTTATTGTCTGTGTTTATAAAATGCTCGTAAAATTTAACAATGCAAACATTGCTGTGAAATGGCTTTTTTTCCCCCCCTTATGGGGCGTGGAAACACATTTTTGCAGTTTTAAGTGACTGATTTTTAAATTCTTTTTATTTTTTATCATTTCCCTCAAGGTATCCAAGAGTTTCCAGAAAACATCAAGAACTGCAAAATCCTTACTGTTGTAGAAGCCAGTGTGAATCCTATTTCCAAGTGAGTGTGCATTCCCATCATTTAATGCAACCTCTAAGTGCCTTACATTTTACTAGAATGTCAAACATGTATTAAAACGTTCAGGTATTCTGGTTCTGAAGAACCTTTTGAGAGGCTTTTTGTGCTTTAATGCTCTCTGCTGTTGTGTTTTGCCAGGCTCCCAGAGGGTTTCACTCAGCTCATGAGTCTGACGCAGCTCTACCTGAATGATGCCTTCCTTGAGTTTTTACCAGCCTCGTTTGGCAGGTCGGTTTGCTTTCCAGTTTATATTGCAGAGCAATTTGTAAACACAAGAAACTTAAGTTAAAACAGTCTTTTGTTTCTGTTGGTTTTTGTTTTAAATCCATCTACTGTGTATAGCAAAAAATGATTCCTTTTTTTAAATTTTTTTTACCAACATTTTAAATAAAATTTTCTGCAAATTTCTTAAAATTATCAGTCAAATTTTATTGGTATAGCACATTTCAGCATTTCAAAGTGCTTTTACATCATAAAACTGCAACATGGAATCAACAATTGAAACACTACATTTAGTCAAGTCAAATTCTTAATTGATTATTTTTCAAGAGCAACTTTAACAATTAGCACAATTTGCATGAATATTTTTGACTATAAATTGCATATGCACAAAGGAGGATTAGACTTGGGTTTATATTAAAAAACTGGGTGAATATAAAGAAAGATTTTACTTTTACTGTGTAAATAATTACAGCAGCATCAATAATGGAATTTTCTTTTCGGAGGCATATTGTTGTTTTTATTTACATTTTCTGTAATCTTTAACAACTAAACCTGGCTGTCTCCTGGAATATGGCCCAGTTCCCCTGCTAACCAATGTCACCAGCTGATATTGTACAGACACAATGAATAAATTGGGATATTATTGAAAAGCCTGTTTATTTTAGGAAACGCATTATATAGATGAATTACACACAAATGGATGTCGGAGAGACTTTATTTCTGTTAATTATGTCAGTTTTCCATCTACAGCTAACAAAAACATGACATTTGACATTAGAATATTACATCAGACCTCTAAAAAAGCATATTTAATACATAAATGTGGGCTTCATAATGTTTAAAGGCTATTTTCAAAAGGCACTTTTAATCTGACAAACGACACTCATCAGGATGTTTTGTCTAATTATTGAATATGACTATTTCAATATACTCAAAACATGTCGGCGTGACTTTTGGCATACTGAGCAAATTCTCACTGTGTTATTATGTTGACCTCTTTTGATCTTCCCTCCTTCTAAAAATTATCTCATGAATAGTCATCCTCCAAAATAGACTATTTCTTGATATCGAGAACAGTCCACAAACTAATGGATTGACCTATATTTGCTTCATTAAGAATTTATCTAAACCCTACTTCTGCCATGAAAATTATAACTTTAAAACATGTAATTGTTGGGCTTTTTTTTTTTCTTTCGTGGTGGAGATGGGTAACCAGTGGGTTAACTTTTTTCTTTTTTAGTTTTACAAGATTTTATTTTCTTTATTAAATAACTGAATTTCTAGCCAGACTTTGGAACAATATATTGAACTTTGAACTTGTTTGGCGAGTCAGGCGCCTAACAGTGACTGGTTGACCCCTCACTGCTTTGGTCTTTTTGACAAAATCCTTCCTTGAGGTGGAAAATTAAATGGATGTGAGTGTTGTTCCTACAGTAACCACTTGCTCACTAAAGAGTATTGGTGTTAACCCCAACTGGCAGTGCTTATGTGTAGTCTATTCACAGATAAGAAAATACAGTTTGCTATCAATTAGTGACTGAGGCTTCCAGTATATCTAACAGACTTTCTATGAATTATTTTTTTGAAATATTTAGGTAGAAAAAGGGATAATTTAAAATCCATCTGGCAAAACTTTAAATAAGTGATTAAAAATCCAAAAAGTTGGAAACCATTTGAAATAATATGGTTGCTTTGATTAAAACAACCAATTAGAGAAATGTACTTGCATGATGCAATCTACTGTGAAAGCTGGGTGTTGCGTAAAAGCGTCATCCTTACGTCATGGCGAGGTCGAATGAGGTGTTTTGTAATTACATGATACTTACCAGTTCTGTGCATCAGATCCTGAGTTGTACTTTTATTGTTTTGTGTTGTTTTTTTATTAACATTTTCCAATCGCAACTCAACTTTAATGAGACGCAGACAGCTGCACCCTAAGCTCAGAGACTCCGACTCTCTTTCTGGTTGCAGGCTGACGAAGCTGCAGATACTGGAGTTGAGGGAGAACCAGTTAAAGATGCTGCCAAAGTAGGTGGTTTGTCATCCAACAAATATCCAAAGCATTTTCCTATAAAGTTATCCATCTGCCATATATAATGCTGGTCTTTATCACTGCCTCTTGGTCCTCTAATACAGTGGTTCTCAAACTTTTTTCAGTGATGTACCCCCTTAAGAATATATTTTTAGTCAAGTACCCCCTGACACGGGCAAAACATTTTTGGAATTAAAAAGAGGTACAGTGCTGTAAAATCACTGTCTGATTTATTAAAGCCAAACAACTTATATCAGTGAACCTGACAAATACATCCATATTGCAAACATTGCATGGTTAAACAAAAAAGAAAAACAGAAGACGGTGACCACCAGGAAGGTATAAAACCAGTCAAACCGTTTTATTTTAAAGGATTTTGAAACTAAGTACTGAATATAAATTTCAGTGCATGAACACACATTTATATTTTATCGAACTTTTTACAAAATAATTTTTCCCAAGACTTATTATGAGGAGCCTACTGATTTTTTAAAGATATTTTGAAAAGCTTCACGTACCCCCTGCAGTACCTCCACGTACCCCCAGGGGTACGCGTACCCCCATTTGAGAACCACTGCTCTAATACATCTCTGTTTTGTACTTCATCCAACCTCCTTTTTTTAAATTTCCTCCCGTTCTGCCCGTATTGAATTCCACTGTGTTACATAAAGGTCCCTCCCCACCCCCTCATTTGGCCACTTGCTGTGACAGGTTTTATAATCCCCAGCTAACTCACAGGGGTGAGGATTATTTCACCCTTTTCACAGGGGGTGGTAGGTGGTGGTGGTGGTGGGGGGACTGAATGTCCCACAAATATTAGCGAAGGCTCCCAGTGCTTTTCACCAAAGTTAGATTCTTTTTTCCTTCCTTTTCTCACTTTCTCTCTCTATCATGCTTCACTTACCGCATCATTTCATGCCCTTCCCATTTCCGCTGCCAAACCGCACTTCCCTGCTCTCCTTTAAGTTCTTCCTTCCTCTTTCAGAGTTTCCTTTTGTTCTCATGCTGACTGTTGTCAGTGACTGACAGGCCGGGCCGGTGCTCGCAGTGCGGCTCGTCAGCGGATCGTCTTTTTTTTTTTTTCTTCCTTTTTCTTCGCTGTGTTTATGTGACACAGGACAGACCTGTTATGAGCTGGAGGCCCGACAAAAGAAAAGGACTAATGATCGGGAAGGTTGCCAGAGCAACACGCAAGCACGTCGCAGATGTAAACACACTTGCGTGCACATAAAGTCTTTCTCAGGGTTTCCATACGAAAAGTTCAGTATCTTTTCCCCTCGTTCGTTACATCAATGGACTGAACGTTTAAAGAGGGCTCGTCACACAATTGGGTCGCGAGGTGATCGAGATTTATTTCCACCAGTGACCCCACTTTCTAGTTGAGCTAGCACAGTTTGTTCTTACCCCCATTTCAACCTGCAAAGGCAGCTCAGGTTCTTGCCAGCTTCAATGTAGTAATATGGGAAAGCTGGCAAATACTTGCTTTCTTTGTCATGAGTAACGATTTTACGCTGAACCTCAATGCTTAGAGGTTTTAAATTATATTTATAATTGGTGCAGTGAGTCTGATAGCATTGCTTAATGGGAAGTGAATGAAAGGAAAACAGACATTCCACAGCGGTGGGCCTCAAGTGCTCCATCCTGCACTGAATATGAGTCAAGTTCAAGGTAACACTGCTCATTCCCTCGACTAGAGGCCTTATCAAACAGTATTTTGTTTTTTATTGGCTTAGTTGTTAATGTAGAAATATGTTCCTCTAATTATTTTTCATAAATTATGAAGCTGAATGATCATAAACAAAAGCAAAAATCTACTGAGCACTTCCATTTTCCAGAAAACTTTACATAGCGCCCCATTTCCACTTAGTTTGCTTCAGATCCTTGTCTAGATCACTTAAGTTAATAAATACAACATCACCAAACCAAATTTTGAGTTAAACTGAGCTAAACTAACTGAAGTTGGATATTAATTCACTCAGAGAACGACAGGCATCCGTTTTTGTTACGTAAATGTTCAAACATGTTGGATGCCAAACAACCAGAGGTGCACCAATTGCAATTTTTTGGCCAGTCACCAATCTTTAAAAAACCTGATTTGATTTTCTTTCTTTTCTTTTTTTTTGTCTAAGAAATTGCTAAATATAGTGACTTTGTGGTTGCCTAATTTGACAGTGCTTGATTTTCAGACCTTTTCAGAGGTAGATACGATCGGTGGATAAGATTGGTTTGTTATGCGAGTATCCCAAAATTAAGGAAATTGAGGCTGTTTTACTGGTCAACTGATCTATCGGTGCACCCCTAAACTAACCCACATTAAAATGCACAAAATGGCAAATGGACACAGTCGACCAGTCGTCATGTTTCAGCTTCAAGTTTAAAAACAGTGGAATTTATCTCTAGCTGCATTTCCATCACAAATGTGCTCAAAACTGCTTTAGTAATTGTCAAGAAAGTGTTTCCATTGCTGTTTGGCGATATAAAAAAATTCAATACAGCCAAAAAACTGATCATCCTAATGCCAAAACGTTTTTTATCGAAAAACAGTTTGTTTCTTTCTTCAAAATTGCTGTGTTTTCGTTGAGCAAATTTACTTTTGAAATGTCAACTTGCTCAATTATATGGTCAATGGAAACACAGCAACTGAAATGCTAAGTGACAATAATGCATTTCTCTACGTTTGGTGTTATAAACACTGCAATTACTATGTTTGTTAAGATATTATATAATACAGTGTGTGAAAGATTTAATGAGATGCATTTCGTGACATTTTAAATACAAGTCGACCATATTAAATTTATACTAGAGATCTGGGTTGGTGAGACATCTCCAACTTTCCACTTGGTATTGCAACTTTTCCTGATGTTTTTGTTAATTTTCCGTCCTTTAATCAGAACTTTGACTTCAAAACTTAATGATTTCAAACCCCTGATTTCAGCTTATTATAACGAAAAACATTGATCATACAAAAAAAAGTAAAACAAATCAGTGAAGATTCCTGCACTAAGTGATGTGGTTCACCATTGTTCAGATTGCTCTATTTTTTCTTTAAATTGCCTTCTGTGATGTGTATTTGGATAGGTCATCAAGTTTAAAGACTCAAGACTTTTTTTCCCTTTTATTTTAGAAAGAATACAAACCTTTTCATTTTGTTTTTTGCAGTTATCAGTCGGTCAAATAATATCAAAACAAGAAGCATGTGAATAGTCCTGGTTTTTAGCTACCTGTTTACAGTGTAGCTGCTAATGGGAGCCGGTGACCTGAATGTGTGAAGCAGATTGTGGAGCCTGTCTCAGGGCGAGCATACGTCACATTTTCCTTCATTTAAAATGCAATTCTGTCACAAGCTAAGCTCCAAAAGCTAAATATATTTCCACATATCGTTCATTAGTTGGTGGCTGGAGAATATCCAAAAATGTAAAAAGAAAAAAAAAATTACCTTTTCTGTTATTTTTCTTCTTCCTTGGCTTGCTTTTCCTAGCATATGTTCCACATCGCTTGCAGTCACAGCTTTTGCTTTTTGATTTAGGTCCAGCACATGGATTTGCAGTCATTATTGCGCGTCGCATAAATCCCGTATGGCATTTTAGACATTTCTGTGGCTCGGTTTTTGAATGTGCATCTTCTCGTGTGTCAATAGGAGCATGCAGAAGCTCACACAGCTGGAGAGGTTGGACCTGGGGAGTAATGAGTTCACTGAAGTGGTAAGTAGCTGTCAGTCTGTCGCTGCCCAAAGCACTCCACCTCTCCGGAGGTGACAGCATCTCCCTGCTCTCTTAATTAGCTTGCTTTCTTTTTTTCGCTAATATTTTATAGTAGAGCTGTAAAATGTTGTGTATCTTTTCCAACAAAACTTTTAAAAGTGTTTTCTGATCTGTAGCCTGAGGTGTTGGAGAATCTGAATGGACTCAAGGAGCTGTGGATGGATGGGAACAAACTGACTTTTCTTCCTGGGGTAAAAAAAACAAACAAAACAAAAACAAATTTGAGTTGTGTTTTCAGCAGATTTCACCGAAGCTGTCCATCAAATTTACATTTTTCCTTCTTTACGTAGAGCTTTTCTTTTCTGCTTGAGTGTGTCTAAAAAAGTGTCCTGAAAATCTGCAGCGTTTCCTTTATTTTTTCTTTTTTTAGACGTTAATGATTCATCCCAATGTATGGATATTCAGAATTCATTTTATGAGATCCTTATTTTTCATCCAAATGGCCCTGCTTTGCTGTAAAGTGGGTCAGAGCATTAGTTCTGCTGGCAGCATTTCAGCAGCATCAGCTGTAATCACAGACTGGCCTTTTATTAGCAATGAAGTCCGTCAAGCATATAAAACGAAAGGGTTGGCTGCAAATCTTTCAATACATGTGAAATGTGTGGGTTTTTTTTTTTGCTTTCAAAATATGAAACTTCAGACTAGTGAATGTATTTCACAGCTAAGATTATGTTTTTCTTAACACCCTCTTCTATCTATGATTTATTGATTAATTTATTTATCTTTTTCCACATGCCGCCTCCCGTCCATCCAGATGCTGGGGATGCTGAAACAGCTGGTTTATCTGGATGTGTCGAAGAACAACTTGGAAATGGTGGATGAAAAACTCTCCGGCTGTGAGAACCTGCAGGACCTCCTGCTCTCAAACAATACCCTCACACAACTGCCCGGCTCCATTGGTGAGGATTACAGTTCGCTTGCACCTTGTTCGATAAAAGTCTGTTACAAAACGTATAAAGCTTTTGGTGGCTGAATTCCTATCTGGGGTGTTTTCTAAGATTTCCTGTGTGGCTAAAGTGCATTTACTCTAAATACCACCAACTTTCTCAACACACTTTCTTTCTTTTCAATTGTATCCATAAGATATTTATTTTTATTCCAAATATAGAGGTACTTGTTAACCCACGTAAAAACTAATTTATCACAAAAGTCACCATATCAGCAGGGTTGCTACTGAAAACCTTAAAATAAAAGGATTGTGTTTTTTTAAATCTAGATAAGTATGGAAAAGGTTTGAATTTCCAGAATTTATTCATTTACCAAAATCTTAAAGAATCCGAATTTCTGGAAAATATAAAACCTTAATTGATTTATTAGATTATCGTTTTATTATTGACAGAGAACCCCCACATAAATATGCATTTCTTTATTTTCTCCTATCCCTCCTGGTTGATGGTTTTTGTCTGAAAGTGTCTTAATCTACTGTTGAGGTGCCAATTGAACAAATCTTCGAAACTCCCATTTTTCCAAATAAAATGGAAAAGTCTCATAGACTTTGTAAAAGTCTTGTAGATTCTGGATTTAACCTGACAGATCTCAAGTGTTTTTAGATTTTTAAAAACGAGCTGATCTAATTGTTTCCAAATGGCAAAAAAACTGTGAAACAGCCCTTCGCCACAGTGTTGTAGTAAATGCTGGCTTCATATTGTTCTGATAGGACAAACTAAATTAGGTCTTTACTCTGATCTGTAGGATGATACAGGAACCTTGCAGGAAAATCCTAAAAATTGTTGGAACTTAAGATGAAAAAAATACATGAAAGTATTTATCTTTGTTATTTATCCTGTATTTCTTTGTCTGGGTGAATATTTGCAGTTTTCACACAAAGATTATAGTCAATCATAATCATGATTTTTAAAGCAACATATTGACTTTCTTCCAGTGTTTGCTACTTAAAATTAAAAAAGTGCATCACACAGCTTTGGATAGATGGATAGAAGCACATAATTGTGTGTTTACACAAATATTGCATCAAAAAATAAAAGTAGGTAATGATAACAAATGGAATTTACCAATTTGGTGATTTGGTTTGGTGTTATATTGGGAAGATGAGGTGTATTTTTTTTTATTTTTTAAAAGTCAAAGTTGGAAAGTTGCTGGTTCAGTCCTAGCTTCCTGTTCTGCCATCTGTTGATGTGCACAAGGGCAAGGCACTAAACAATAAGTCGCCTACCAATCTGTATGAGTGCGATTGAGTGATGTGGCTCTAATATAAAGTGCCACTGATCTTTGGCATAACTAGAAAGACGCTATATACCAATTTACTGGCCACTGTTATGCTGGATGTGATATTTCAAGTTAACAACTTGCAAGAATTCAGTAATATTTAAGATAACAGTGGAGGGGGCAAAACTTGAAAAAGAACAGAGGAAAGTTCCTGTTAAGTGGGACAGTCACACAGCTGGCTTACTTATGGAAGGATGGATGATTTATGTAACAGTTCAAAATATAGAGCAGCAGGCACATCTCCAAGTTAAAGATTTGAAAGAAATATATCAGAAAAAAAGTCAAAGTTTTGTCAAATCTGTTACATTGATTGAGTCGCTTCCTACTGCTGTCGGTGTCAGAGCTGAGTACTTCTAAGCTTAATACAGTATTGATGTCGGTATTAGCGAATCTAATTAACTGCTCTAATGGAGCCTCCTCTTTGTGGTTTAACAGCAAGTGATAATCAATAACTATCCAGGATTGTTGTCTTCCTCTTCCTGATTCAATCTCTCTCTTTTCCTGTCTTAAGGCTCTTTCAAGAAACTGACGACACTGAAGGTGGACGAAAACCAGCTGATGTATTTGCCGGACTCCATCGGAGGGTGAGTGTTGAGTGTTGCGGCAGTAGCTTTGAAACTAGAAAATTTCGGAAGAAATTTAGACGGGGCCTGCCAAGGCGCGCCCGTGGGGTTCGGGCCCGGCGTCGTCGCGCCACAAATCGGCGTCGACGCCAAAGAACGCCGCGACGTCACCAGTGGCACGCGGAGAACCGCAAGAACGTTAAGCGAGGCGGACGTGCACCGTTCGGTACGATTTAAAATGTTGTCGAGGCTTTTATTTTGGAAGTTTCAGTATGCTTCATTTCAAAGGGCCAAACTAATCCCATGCGTAATAGTCCTTGGGTTAAAATAGTTATATAATGCTCAAAACACAAGTAGCTGATGTAAAAGTATTCAAGGCTTTTATTTTGAAATTTTCAGTATGCTTCATTTTAAAGTTCTGAACTAATACCACGTGTAAGAGTGCTTTGGATGAAAAAGTCAAATAAAGCCAAAAAGAGCAATTACGTCATGTAAAAATATTCAAGGCTTTGATTTTGAAATTTTCAGTATGCTTCATTTCAAAGGGCCAAACTAATACCACGTGTAACAGTGCTTTGGATGAAAAAGTCAAATAAAGCCAAAAACAGCAATTACCTGATGTAAAAATATTCAAGGCTTTTATTTTGAAATTATTATGCTCCATTTTAAAGTTCCAAACTAATCCCATGTGTAACAGTGCTTTGGATGAAAAAGTCATATAAAGCCAAAAACAGCAATTACCTGATGTAAAAATATTCAAGGCTTTTATTTTGAAATTATTATTATTCTCCATTTTAAAGTTCCAAAGTAATCCCATGTGTAACAGTGCTTTGGATGAAAACGTCAAATAAAGCCAAAAACAGCAATTACCTGATGTAAAAATATTCAAGGCTTTTATTTTGAAAATATTATTCTCCATTTTAAAGTTCCAAACTAATCCCATGTGTAACATTGCTTTGGATGAAAAAGTCATATACGGCCAAAAAAAGCAATTACCTGATGTGAAAATATTCAAGGCTTTTATTTTGAAATTATTATTCTCCATTTTAAAGTTCCAAAGTAATCCCATGTGTAACAGTGCTTTGGATGAAAACGTCAAATAAAGCCAAAAACAGCAATTACCTGATGTAAAAATATTCAAGGCTTTTATTTTGAAATTATTATTATGCTCCATTTTAAAGTTCCAAACTAATCCCATGTGTAACAGTTACTGAGTTAAATCAGTTATATACAGCCCATAGCAGCAGTAGTTCTAAAGGCCAGTTCTCAGTCCTGATCTGTTTCAACTGAGGATAGATAGAACTACAGTGATGCGTATTCGTAGTCCTAACCAGCAGCCAATAGCCTCTTGAGGTCCGTTGCTATGGCAAATAATGGTCTCAGCAGGTGTGAGCTCTGAGCTCTGAGCTCTCAAACACACAAGTGTGTTTGAGCAAACACACTTTACTGAAAAAAAGCATTGGAAACAAATCCTTCTTTTTCGGGAACCGTAATACATATTCGAAAAGCGTTTCGAGCGTATGACAGTTCAATGTGTCTTCTGCGATAGTCCCGAGATTCATATCTGTACCTCACTCAGAGCATTTACAGTGATGAGAGAAAGAAATGTTGTGCCCAGATATGAACCGAGATCGGCTGTCACTGTAATTTCAGCAAAAATGAGAAAGTTTGGGTCGCTTAGAGGCAAATTGTGGACAAACCGTAACTGGTATCGACGAGCCGTCTTCACTTTCGAAGAGATCACAGACGTATCTACAAAATGAAATTTGAATGGCATTTCTAGGTGAATTTGTGACGACACAGCAAATCCTCAAAAATAGGGTATTTCTAGGATTTTTCCCATTGAGTTATAATGGGGTTTTTTTCGTAGTTTTTTGCGAATTATGTCGCCACGTTAAGCCCAAATCCCACCAGAAGTAATAGCTCCAATGGCGTGAATTTTCTGCACATTTTGATACCTCATTTGTAGGTGTGCACGCAGCGGTATGAGCCGCATTAACGGTTACGGAAGAAAAATAAAGAATTATAATAATACTTAAAGAGACGCTTCTCTCCGACAATAGTAATAGGTTCCTGCCATGCAGTAGCTTTGAAACTAGAAAATTTCGGAAGAAATTTAGACGGGGCCTGCCAAGGCGCGCCCGTGGGGTTCGGGCCCGGCGTCGTCGCGCCACAAATCGGCGTCGACGCCAAAGAACGCCGCGACGTCACCAGTGGCACGCGGAGAACCGCAAGAACGTTAAGCGAGGCGGACGTGCACCGTTCGGTACGATTTAAAATGTTGTCGAGGCTTTTATTTTGGAAGTTTCAGTATGCTTCATTTCAAAGGGCCAAACTAATCCCATGCGTAATAGTCCTTGGGTTAAAATAGTTATATAATGCTCAAAACACAAGTAGCTGATGTAAAAGTATTCAAGGCTTTTATTTTGAAATTTTCAGTATGCTTCATTTTAAAGTTCTGAACTAATACCACGTGTAAGAGTGCTTTGGATGAAAAAGTCAAATAAAGCCAAAAAGAGCAATTACGTCATGTAAAAATATTCAAGGCTTTGATTTTGAAATTTTCTGTATGCTTCATTTCAAAGGGCCAAACTAATACCATGTGTAACAGTGCTTTGGATGAAAAAGTCAAATGAAGCCAAAAAGAGCAATTACATGATGTAAAAATATTCAAGGCTTTTATTTTGAAATTATTATTATGCTCCATTTTAAAGTTCCAAACTAATCCCATGTGTAATAGTCATTGGGTTAAATCAGTTATTTATTGCTCAAAAGAGCAATTATCTGATGTAAAATATGTCAAGGCTTTTATTTTGGAATTTTTGTTAAACTTCAATTCAAAGGTCCAAACTAATTCCATGTATAACAGTCATTGGGTTAAATCAGTTATATAATGCTGAAAACGCAAGTAGTTAGCAAAATGCTAATGTTAGCATCATTGCTGTCACTAGCATGTGGGACATCACTAGGATGTTCTCTATAATGGACTTACTCCATTCAGTATACTAAACATGGCTAATAAGTCCAATAAATAGCTAATAGCTTATTTAAGCTAAAATGCTAATGCTAATGAACTGCCTTGCTGTGCAAGGCAGTTCCCTAACCTGAGAGAAACAGATAATGCAGAATAATATTATTGCACTGCCTGCGGCGGTGCACTAACCTCAGGGGCATGTTGAGGCTTTTATTTTGAAATTTCAGTATGCTTCATTTTAAAGTTCTGAACTAATACCACGTGTAAGAGTGCTTTGGATGAAAAAGTCAAATAAAGTCAAAAAGAGCAATTACGTCATGTAAAAATATTCAAGGCTTTTATTTTGAAATTTTTAGTATGCTTCATTATAAAGTTCTGAACTAATACCATGTGTAACAGTGCTTTGGATGAAAAAGTCAAATAAAGCCAAAAAGAGCAATTACGTCATGTAAAATTATTCAAGGCTTTTATTTTGAAATTTTCAGTATGCTTCATTTCAAAGGGCCAAACTAATACCACGTGTAACAGTGCTTTGGATGAAAAAGTCAAATAAAGCCAAAAACAGCAATTACCTGATGTAAAAATATTCAAGGCTTTTATTTTGAAATTATTATGCTCCATTTTAAAGTTCCAAACTAATCCCATGTGTAACAGTGCTTTGGATGAAAAAGTCATATAAAGCCAAAAACAGCAATTACCTGATGTAAAAATATTCAAGGCTTTTATTTTGAAATTATTATTATTCTCCATTTTAAAGTTCCAAAGTAATCCCATGTGTAACAGTGCTTTGGATGAAAACGTCAAATAAAGCCAAAAACAGCAATTACCTGATGTAAAAATATTCAAGGCTTTTATTTTGAAAATATTATTCTCCATTTTAAAGTTCCAAACTAATCCCATGTGTAACATTGCTTTGGATGAAAAAGTCATATACGGCCAAAAAAAGCAATTACCTGATGTGAAAATATTCAAGGCTTTTATTTTGAAATTATTATTCTCCATTTTAAAGTTCCAAAGTAATCCCATGTGTAACAGTGCTTTGGATGAAAACGTCAAATAAAGCCAAAAACAGCAATTACCTGATGTAAAAATATTCAAGGCTTTTATTTTGAAATTATTATTATGCTCCATTTTAAAGTTCCAAACTAATCCCATGTGTAACAGTTACTGAGTTAAATCAGTTATATACAGCCCATAGCAGCAGTAGTTCTAAAGGCCAGTTCTCAGTCCTGATCTGTTTCAACTGAGGATAGATAGAACTACAGTGATGCGTATTCGTAGTCCTAACCAGCAGCCAATAGCCTCTTGAGGTCCGTTGCTATGGCAAATAATGGTCTCAGCAGGTGTGAGCTCTGAGCTCTGAGCTCTCAAACACACAAGTGTGTTTGAGCAAACACACTTTACTGAAAAAAAGCATTGGAAACAAATCCTTCTTTTTCGGGAACCGTAATACATATTCGAAAAGCGTTTCGAGCGTATGACAGTTCAATGTGTCTTCTGCGATAGTCCCGAGATTCATATCTGTACCTCACTCAGAGCATTTACAGCGATGAGAGAAAGAAATGTTGTGCCCAGATATGAACCGAGATCGGCTGTCACTGTAATTTCAGCAAAAATGAGAAAGTTTGGGTCGCTTAGAGGCAAATTGTGGACAAACCGTAACTGGTATCGACGAGCCGTCTTCACTTTCGAAGAGATCACAGACGTATCTACAAAATGAAATTTGAATGGCATTTCTAGGTGAATTTGTGACGACACAGCAAATCCTCAAAAATAGGGTATTTCTAGGATTTTTCCCATTGAGTTATAATGGGGTTTTTTTCGTAGTTTTTTGCGAATTATGTCGCCACGTTAAGCCCAAATCCCACCAGAAGTAATAGCTCCAATGGCGTGAATTTTCTGCACATTTTGATACCTCATTTGTAGGTGTGCACGCAGCGGTATGAGCCGCATTAACGGTTACGGAAGAAAAATAAAGAATTATAATAATACTTAAAGAGACGCTTCTCTCCGACAATAGTAATAGGTTCCTGCCATGCAGTAGCTTTGAAACTAGAAAATTTCGGAAGAAATTTAGACGGGGCCTGCCAAGGCGCGCCCGTGGGGTTCGGGCCCGGCGTCGTCGCGCCACAAATCGGCGTCGACGCCAAAGAACGCCGCGACGTCACCAGTGGCACGCGGAGAACCGCAAGAACGTTAAGCGAGGCGGACGTGCACCGTTCGGTACGATTTAAAATGTTGTCGAGGCTTTTATTTTGGAAGTTTCAGTATGCTTCATTTCAAAGGGCCAAACTAATCCCATGCGTAATAGTCCTTGGGTTAAAATAGTTATATAATGCTCAAAACACAAGTAGCTGATGTAAAAGTATTCAAGGCTTTTATTTTGAAATTTTCAGTATGCTTCATTTTAAAGTTCTGAACTAATACCACGTGTAAGAGTGCTTTGGATGAAAAAGTCAAATAAAGCCAAAAAGAGCAATTACGTCATGTAAAAATATTCAAGGCTTTGATTTTGAAATTTTCTGTATGCTTCATTTCAAAGGGCCAAACTAATACCATGTGTAACAGTGCTTTGGATGAAAAAGTCAAATGAAGCCAAAAAGAGCAATTACATGATGTAAAAATATTCAAGGCTTTTATTTTGAAATTATTATTATGCTCCATTTTAAAGTTCCAAACTAATCCCATGTGTAATAGTCATTGGGTTAAATCAGTTATTTATTGCTCAAAAGAGCAATTATCTGATGTAAAATATGTCAAGGCTTTTATTTTGGAATTTTTGTTAAACTTCAATTCAAAGGTCCAAACTAATTCCATGTATAACAGTCATTGGGTTAAATCAGTTATATAATGCTGAAAACGCAAGTAGTTAGCAAAATGCTAATGTTAGCATCATTGCTGTCACTAGCATGTGGGACATCACTAGGATGTTCTCTATAATGGACTTACTCCATTCAGTATACTAAACATGGCTAATAAGTCCAATAAATAGCTAATAGCTTATTTAAGCTAAAATGCTAATGCTAATGAACTGCCTTGCTGTGCAAGGCAGTTCCCTAACCTGAGAGAAACAGATAATGCAGAATAATATTATTGCACTGCCTGCGGCGGTGCACTAACCTCAGGGGCATGTTGAGGCTTTTATTTTGAAATTTCAGTATGCTTCATTTTAAAGTTCTGAACTAATACCACGTGTAAGAGTGCTTTGGATGAAAAAGTCAAATAAAGTCAAAAAGAGCAATTACGTCATGTAAAAATATTCAAGGCTTTTATTTTGAAATTTTTAGTATGCTTCATTATAAAGTTCTGAACTAATACCATGTGTAACAGTGCTTTGGATGAAAAAGTCAAATAAAGCCAAAAAGAGCAATTACGTCATGTAAAATTATTCAAGGCTTTTATTTTGAAATTTTCAGTATGCTTCATTTCAAAGGGCCAAACTAATACCACGTGTAACAGTGCTTTGGATGAAAAAGTCAAATAAAGCCAAAAACAGCAATTACCTGATGTAAAAATATTCAAGGCTTTTATTTTGAAATTATTATGCTCCATTTTAAAGTTCCAAACTAATCCCATGTGTAACAGTGCTTTGGATGAAAAAGTCATATAAAGCCAAAAACAGCAATTACCTGATGTAAAAATATTCAAGGCTTTTATTTTGAAATTATTATTATTCTCCATTTTAAAGTTCCAAAGTAATCCCATGTGTAACAGTGCTTTGGATGAAAACGTCAAATAAAGCCAAAAACAGCAATTACCTGATGTAAAAATATTCAAGGCTTTTATTTTGAAAATATTATTCTCCATTTTAAAGTTCCAAACTAATCCCATGTGTAACATTGCTTTGGATGAAAAAGTCATATACGGCCAAAAAAAGCAATTACCTGATGTGAAAATATTCAAGGCTTTTATTTTGAAATTATTATTCTCCATTTTAAAGTTCCAAAGTAATCCCATGTGTAACAGTGCTTTGGATGAAAACGTCAAATAAAGCCAAAAACAGCAATTACCTGATGTAAAAATATTCAAGGCTTTTATTTTGAAATTATTATTATGCTCCATTTTAAAGTTCCAAACTAATCCCATGTGTAACAGTTACTGAGTTAAATCAGTTATATACAGCCCATAGCAGCAGTAGTTCTAAAGGCCAGTTCTCAGTCCTGATCTGTTTCAACTGAGGATAGATAGAACTACAGTGATGCGTATTCGTAGTCCTAACCAGCAGCCAATAGCCTCTTGAGGTCCGTTGCTATGGCAAATAATGGTCTCAGCAGGTGTGAGCTCTGAGCTCTGAGCTCTCAAACACACAAGTGTGTTTGAGCAAACACACTTTACTGAAAAAAAGCATTGGAAACAAATCCTTCTTTTTCGGGAACCGTAATACATATTCGAAAAGCGTTTCGAGCGTATGACAGTTCAATGTGTCTTCTGCGATAGTCCCGAGATTCATATCTGTACCTCACTCAGAGCATTTACAGCGATGAGAGAAAGAAATGTTGTGCCCAGATATGAACCGAGATCGGCTGTCACTGTAATTTCAGCAAAAATGAGAAAGTTTGGGTCGCTTAGAGGCAAATTGTGGACAAACCGTAACTGGTATCGACGAGCCGTCTTCACTTTCGAAGAGATCACAGACGTATCTACAAAATGAAATTTGAATGGCATTTCTAGGTGAATTTGTGACGACACAGCAAATCCTCAAAAATAGGGTATTTCTAGGATTTTTCCCATTGAGTTATAATGGGGTTTTTTTCGTAGTTTTTTGCGAATTATGTCGCCACGTTAAGCCCAAATCCCACCAGAAGTAATAGCTCCAATGGCGTGAATTTTCTGCACATTTTGATACCTCATTTGTAGGTGTGCACGCAGCGGTATGAGCCGCATTAACGGTTACGGAAGAAAAATAAAGAATTATAACTAGAAAATTTCGGAAGAAATTTAGCCGGGGCCTGCCAAGGCGCGCCCGTCGGGCATGGGCCCGGCGTCGTCACGCTACAAATCGGCGTCGACGCTAAAGAACGCCGCAACGTAATCAGCGGCACGCGGAGAATCGCAAGAACGTTAAGCGAGGCGGACGTGCACCATTCAGTATTATAAAGTAAGTATATCAGCTAAAATCAGCAGAAACGCTAATGTTAGCGTCATTGCTTTCATCAGTATGTGGGAAATCACTAGGATATTTTCTGTAATTGATTTACTCCATTCAGTATACTAAACATTGCTAAAAAGTAAAATAAATAGCTAATAGCTTATTGAAGCTAAAATGCTAACGCTAATGAACCTTGCATTGAACTGTTTAGTAACAGTTCAATGCTCATAAACTGCAGGAAGGCAGTTCATTAGCATTTACCTAATGATTGTCACAAATATAAATTTTCAATAACGCACACACACACAACATATTACAGTTTAAAAATATATATTGACCTTATGTTAAAGATTTCTACAAACGTTTTACAGGTAAAGTTTACAATGAACCAAAATTACAACATTTAAAGAATACCATAAATTTAAGAATCTAATGTCTCTGCAATAAAAAGAAATTGCTATCTTTTTTATTTTTAAACAACACCTCATATTGTTAAATAACTGATTTTATGTATTCAAGTTTTAAATATTACATTTGAGTTTGCATGGATGTAAAATTACTGCTCAGTTTAAAAATTACAGTATTTTTAAACTGAGCAGTTTAAAAATATGCTCAGTATTTTTAAACTGCTCAGCTAAACTTCGCTCTTTAGCTCGTTAGCTTGTCGATGTTTCAGTTTTATTCGCTGGGAAAATTATTCTTTGTCTGCTTTGAAGATAAGCAGACAAATAATAAAAAACAAGTTTTGATATTAACTCTCAACTTCATTCACAAAACTTTTTCGTTATTTATTACGCAACGAACATGCATTTCACATAAGAACAAAACAATGAGGTGACGTTGCCTGTCCTTGAACACAACGCTGATCCCTCTTCACCCTGTCACCAACTCACACACATCCTCATTGTGTTGTGTTCTGTAAATAAACAAAACACAAGCAAAATCAATAAACTATATGCATATTCCAGTATACTGAGTTTTGGTTTTACATTCATTCTATTTAAATGTAGTTTGTTTGTGCTTACCAATGTTTTCTGGCCGGATGTCAGGCACCGTTTTCCCCTGGTCAGTTCGTCGATGTCTGGTTTTAGTTCTATTCTGTGGCAATCCGCAAAACGGCGTGTAGGTTTTCGTCAGTAATGCGCGATCTGTGCTTGGTCTTGTTTAAAGTCATTATTGAAAACATCTCTTCGCACAGATAGGTGCTTCCAAACGTGGACAAAACACGAGCTGCATGGAGTCGAAGCTGTGGCATCAAATCAGGGGGCAGTAGACGGTAAAAGTAAAAGTCCTCGATTGAAACATCACGGAACTTCGCTCTTTAGCTTCTTAGCTTGTCGATGTTTCAGTTTTATTCGCTGGGAAAATTAATAATCAGCTTGAGGTGACTCTGCTGCACTCTAGTGGCGAGAAGCCGTAATGTTGGTTGGTAAGAATCGGAAGGCATTATGGGATATGTAGTTTGTAGTCAATTCGTGCTCAAAACCTATTTTAAGTCAATCAATGGGGCTGTAAAACGGTGGTAGGGGGGAGAGGGCCACATAAAATGACGTAGCGGGCCACATGTGGCCCGCGGGCCTTGAGTTTGACACATGTGCAATAGAGGATCTATCTGCTGCTCATGCAAAACAGTCTATTTTAATCCCATGTGTAATAGTCATTGGGTTAAATCAGTTATATAATGCTGAAAACGCAAGTAGTTGATGTAAAAATATTCAAGGCTTTTATTTTGAAATTTTCAGTATGCTTCATTTCAAAGGGCCAAACTAATACCATGTGTAACAGTGCTTTGGATGAAAAAGTCAAATAAAGCCAAAAAGAGCAATTACATGATGTAAAAATATTCAAGGCTTTTATTTTGAAATTTTTGTTAAGCTTCATTTCAAAGGGCCAAACTAATACCATGTGTAACAGTGCTTTGGATGAAAAAGTCAAATAAAGCCAAAAACAGCAATTACCTGATGTAAAAATATTCAAGGCTTTTATTTTGAAATTTTCATCAAGCTTAATTTTAAATTGCCACACTAATCCCATGTGTAACAATTGCTGGGTTAAATCAGTTATATACAGCTCAAAAGAGCAATTTTCTGATGTAAAAATATTCAAGGCTTTTATTGTGAAATTTTTGTTAAGCTTCATTTTAAAGTTCAAAACTAATCCCATGTGTAACAGTTACTGAGTTAAATCAGTTATATACAGCCCATAGCAGCAGTAGTTCTAAAGGCCAGTTCTCAGCCCTGATCTGTTTCAACTGAGGATAGATAGAACTACAATGATGCGTATTTGTAGTCCAAATCAGCAGCCAATAGCCTCTTGAGATCCGTTGCTATGTTAAATAAGTTTCAGACCAAGGTGTGAAGTGTTAGTGAAAGAGCCTGAGAGCCTCAGAAAATCTTGTCGCATCACTTTGCTCTGAAGCACCGTGACAGAAAACCGTACGGTCTAGATAAATTTCGAAAACATTTTACCGGAGCAGACAGGCGTATCAATGTCAGGACCGATTTTGATACTAATCGTGCGATATTTGTGGCCGTGATGGCGATTTCAAAAATGATTTGGGTTGAAAAAGTTGTCTTGATCTCTCACTCTAATCAGCGAGAGAAGCCCTCTAACTTTAGGAAAAATGAGAAACTTTGGGTCGCTTAGAGGCAAATTGTGGACAAACCGTAACTGGTATCGACGAGCCGTCTTCACTTTCGAAGAGATCACAGACGTATCTACAAAATGAAATTTGAATGGCATTTCTAGGTGAATTTGTGACGACACAGAAAATCCTCAAAAATAGGGTATTTCCAGGATTTTTCCCATTGACTTATAATGGGTTTTTTTTCGCAGTTTTTTGCGAATTATGTCGCCACGTTAAGCCCAAATCCCACCAAAAATAATAGCTCCAATGGCGTGAATTTTCTGCACGTTTTGATACCTCATTTGTAGGTGTGCACCCAGCGGTATGAGCCGCATTAACGGTTACGGAAGAAAAATAAAGAATAAAGAGACACCTTGTTGGGTGTAGAGTAATAGGTTCCTGCCATTGCTTTGCATGGCAGGCCCCAACTAGAAAATTTCGGAAGAAATTTAGCCGGGGCCTGCCAAGGCGCGCCCGTCGGGCATGGGCCCGGCGTCGTCACGCTACAAATCGGCGTCGACGCTAAAGAACGCCGCAACGTAATCAGCGGCACGCGGAGAATCGCAAGAACGTTAAGCGAGGCGGACGTGCACCATTCAGTATTATAAAGTAAGTATATCAGCTAAAATCAGCAGAAACGCTAATGTTAGCGTCATTGCTTTCATCAGTATGTGGGAAATCACTAGGATATTTTCTATAATTGATTTACTCCATTCAGTATACTAAACATTGCTAAAAAGTAAAATAAATAGCTAATAGCTTATTGAAGCTAAAATGCTAACGCTAATGAACCTTGCATTGAACTGTTTAGTAACAGTTCAATGCTCATAAACTGCAGGAAGGCAGTTCATTAGCATTTACCTAATGATTGTCACAAATATAAATTTTCAATAACGCACACACACACAACATATTACAGTTTAAAAATATATATTGACCTTATGTTAAAGATTTCTACAAACGTTTTACAGGTAAAGTTTACAATGAACCAAAATTACAACATTTAAAGAATACCATAAATTTAAGAATCTAATGTCTCTGCAATAAAAAGAAATTGCTATCTTTTTTATTTTTAAACAACACCTCATATTGTTAAATAACTGATTTTATGTATTCAAGTTTTAAATATTACATTTGAGTTTGCATGGATGTAAAATTACTGCTCAGTTTAAAAATTACAGTATCTTTAAACTGAGCAGTTTAAAAATATGCTCAGTATTTTTAAACTGCTCAGCTAAACTTCGCTCTTTAGCTCGTTAGCTTGTCGATGTTTCAGTTTTATTCGCTGGGAAAATTATTCTTTGTCTGCTTTGAAGATAAGCAGACAAATAATAAAAAACAAGTTTTGATATTAACTCTCAACTTCATTCACAAAACTTTTTCGTTATTTATTACGCAACGAACATGCATTTCACATAAGAACAAAACAATGAGGTGACGTTGCCTGTCCTTGAACACAACGCTGATCCCTCTTCACCCTGTCACCAACTCACACACATCCTCATTGTGTTGTGTTCTGTAAATAAACAAAACACAAGCAAAATCAATAAACTATATGCATATTCCAGTATACTGAGTTTTGGTTTTACATTCATTCTATTTAAATGTAGTTTGTTTGTGCTTACCAATGTTTTCTGGCCGGATGTCAGGCACCGTTTTCCCCTGGTCAGTTCGTCGATGTCTGGTTTTAGTTCTATTCTGTGGCAATCCGCAAAACGGCGTGTAGGTTTTCGTCAGTAATGCGCGATCTGTGCTTGGTCTTGTTTAAAGTCATTATTGAAAACATCTCTTCGCACAGATAGGTGCTTCCAAACGTGGACAAAACACGAGCTGCATGGAGTCGAAGCTGTGGCATCAAATCAGGGGGCAGTAGACGGTAAAAGTAAAAGTCCTCGATTGAAACATCACGGAACTTCGCTCTTTAGCTTCTTAGCTTGTCGATGTTTCAGTTTTATTCGCTGGGAAAATTAATAATCAGCTTGAGGTGACTCTGCTGCACTCTAGTGGCGAGAAGCCGTAATGTTGGTTGGTAAGAATCGGAAGGCATTATGGGATATGTAGTTTGTAGTCAATTCGTGCTCAAAACCTATTTTAAGTCAATCAATGGGGCTGTAAAACGGTGGTAGGGGGGAGAGGGCCACATAAAATGACGTAGCGGGCCACATGTGGCCCGCGGGCCTTGAGTTTGACACATGTGCAATAGAGGATCTATCTGCTGCTCATGCAAAACAGTCTATTTTAATCCCATGTGTAATAGTCATTGGGTTAAATCAGTTATATAATGCTGAAAACGCAAGTAGTTGATGTAAAAATATTCAAGGCTTTTATTTTGAAATTTTCAGTATGCTTCATTTCAAAGGGCCAAACTAATACCATGTGTAACAGTGCTTTGGATGAAAAAGTCAAATAAAGCCAAAAAGAGCAATTACATGATGTAAAAATATTCAAGGCTTTTATTTTGAAATTTTTGTTAAGCTTCATTTCAAAGGGCCAAACTAATACCATGTGTAACAGTGCTTTGGATGAAAAAGTCAAATAAAGCCAAAAACAGCAATTACCTGATGTAAAAATATTCAAGGCTTTTATTTTGAAATTTTCATCAAGCTTAATTTTAAATTGCCACACTAATCCCATGTGTAACAATTGCTGGGTTAAATCAGTTATATACAGCTCAAAAGAGCAATTTTCTGATGTAAAAATATTCAAGGCTTTTATTGTGAAATTTTTGTTAAGCTTCATTTTAAAGTTCAAAACTAATCCCATGTGTAACAGTTACTGAGTTAAATCAGTTATATACAGCCCATAGCAGCAGTAGTTCTAAAGGCCAGTTCTCAGCCCTGATCTGTTTCAACTGAGGATAGATAGAACTACAATGATGCGTATTTGTAGTCCAAATCAGCAGCCAATAGCCTCTTGAGATCCGTTGCTATGTTAAATAAGTTTCAGACCAAGGTGTGAAGTGTTAGTGAAAGAGCCTGAGAGCCTCAGAAAATCTTGTCGCATCACTTTGCTCTGAAGCACCGTGACAGAAAACCGTACGGTCTAGATAAATTTCGAAAACATTTTACCGGAGCAGACAGGCGTATCAATGTCAGGACCGATTTTGATACTAATCGTGCGATATTTGTGGCCGTGATGGCGATTTCAAAAATGATTTGGGTTGAAAAAGTTGTCTTGATCTCTCACTCTAATCAGCGAGAGAAGCCCTCTAACTTTAGGAAAAATGAGAAACTTTGGGTCGCTTAGAGGCAAATTGTGGACAAACCGTAACTGGTATCGACGAGCCGTCTTCACTTTCGAAGAGATCACAGACGTATCTACAAAATGAAATTTGAATGGCATTTCTAGGTGAATTTGTGACGACACAGAAAATCCTCAAAAATAGGGTATTTCCAGGATTTTTCCCATTGACTTATAATGGGTTTTTTTTCGCAGTTTTTTGCGAATTATGTCGCCACGTTAAGCCCAAATCCCACCAAAAATAATAGCTCCAATGGCGTGAATTTTCTGCACGTTTTGATACCTCATTTGTAGGTGTGCACCCAGCGGTATGAGCCGCATTAACGGTTACGGAAGAAAAATAAAGAATAAAGAGACACCTTGTTGGGTGTAGAGTAATAGGTTCCTGCCATTGCTTTGCATGGCAGGCCCCAACTAGAAAATTTCGGAAGAAATTTAGCCGGGGCCTGCCAAGGCGCGCCCGTCGGGCATGGGCCCGGCGTCGTCACGCTACAAATCGGCGTCGACGCTAAAGAACGCCGCAACGTAATCAGCGGCACGCGGAGAATCGCAAGAACGTTAAGCGAGGCGGACGTGCACCATTCAGTATTATAAAGTAAGTATATCAGCTAAAATCAGCAGAAACGCTAATGTTAGCGTCATTGCTTTCATCAGTATGTGGGAAATCACTAGGATATTTTCTATAATTGATTTACTCCATTCAGTATACTAAACATTGCTAAAAAGTAAAATAAATAGCTAATAGCTTATTGAAGCTAAAATGCTAACGCTAATGAACCTTGCATTGAACTGTTTAGTAACAGTTCAATGCTCATAAACTGCAGGAAGGCAGTTCATTAGCATTTACCTAATGATTGTCACAAATATAAATTTTCAATAACGCACACACACACAACATATTACAGTTTAAAAATATATATTGACCTTATGTTAAAGATTTCTACAAACGTTTTACAGGTAAAGTTTACAATGAACCAAAATTACAACATTTAAAGAATACCATAAATTTAAGAATCTAATGTCTCTGCAATAAAAAGAAATTGCTATCTTTTTTATTTTTAAACAACACCTCATATTGTTAAATAACTGATTTTATGTATTCAAGTTTTAAATATTACATTTGAGTTTGCATGGATGTAAAATTACTGCTCAGTTTAAAAATTACAGTATCTTTAAACTGAGCAGTTTAAAAATATGCTCAGTATTTTTAAACTGCTCAGCTAAACTTCGCTCTTTAGCTCGTTAGCTTGTCGATGTTTCAGTTTTATTCGCTGGGAAAATTATTCTTTGTCTGCTTTGAAGATAAGCAGACAAATAATAAAAAACAAGTTTTGATATAAACTCTCAACTTCATTCACAAAACTTTTTCGTTATTTATTACACAACGAACATGCATTTCACATAAGAACAAAACAATGAGGTGACGTTGCCTGTCCTTGAACACAACGCTGATCCCTCTTCACCCCGTCACCAACTCACACACATCCTCATTGTGTTGTGTTCTGTAAATAAACAAAACACAAGCAAAATCAATAAACTATATGCATATTCCAGTATACTGAGTTTTGGTTTTACATTCATTCTATTTAAATGTAGTTTGTTTGTGCTTACCAATGTTTTCTGGCCGGATGTCAGGCACCGTTTTCCCCTGGTCAGTTCGTCGATGTCTGGTTTTAGTTCTGGTGCTGTGGCAATCTGCAAAACGGCGTGTAGGTTTTCGTCAGTAATGCGCGATCTGTGCTTGGTCTTGTTTAAAGTCATTATTGAAAACATCTGTTCGCACAGATAGGTGCTTCCAAACGTGGACAAAACACGAGCTGCATGGAGTCGAAGCTGTGGCATCAAATCAGGGGGCAGTAGACGGTAAAAGTCCTCGATTGAAACATCACGGAACTTCGCTCTTTAGCTTCTTAGCTTGTCGATGTTTCAGTTTTATTCGCTGGGAAAATTAATAATCAGCTTGAGGTGACTCTGCTGCACTCTAGTGGCGAGAAGCCGTAATGTTGGTTGGTAAGAATCGGAAGGCATTATGGGATATGTAGTTTGTAGTCAATTCGTGCTCAAAACCTATTTTAAGTCAATCAATGGGGCTGTAAAACGGTGGTAGGGGGGAGAGGGCCACATAAAATGACGTAGCCGGCCACATGTGGCCTGCGGGCCTTGAGTTTGACACATGTGCAATAGAGGATCTATCTGCTGCTCATGCAAAACAGTCTATTTTAATCCCATGTGTAATGGTCATTGGGTTAAATCAGTTATATAATGCTGAAAACGCAAGTAGTTGATGTAAAAATATTCAAGGCTTTTATTTTGAAATTTTTGTTAAGCTTCATTTCAAAGGGCCAAACTAATACCATGTGTAACAGTGCTTTGGATGAAAAAGTCAAATAAAGCCAAAAAGAGCAATTACATGATGTAAAAATATTCAAGGCTTTTATTTTGAAATTTTCAGTATGCTTCATTTTAAAGTTCTGAACTAATACCATGTGTAAGAGTGCTTTGGATGAAAAAGTCAAATAAAGCCAAAAAGAGCAATTACGTCATGTAAAAATATTCAAGGCTTTTATTTTGAAATTATTATTATGCTCCATTTTAAAGTTCCGAACTAATCCCATGTGTAACAGTGCTTTGGATGAAAAAGTCATACAAAGCCAAAAACAGCAATTACATGATGTAAAAATATTCAAGGCTTTTATTTTGAAATTATTATTATGCTCCATTTTAAAGTTCCAAACTAATACCATGTGTAACAGTTCCTGAGTTAAATCAGTTATATACAGCCCATAGCAGCAAATAGTTCTAAAGGCCAGTTCAGTCCTGATCTGTTTCAACTGAGGGTTCCACTATAGATAGAACTACAATGATGCGTATCTGTAGTCCAAACCAGCAGCCAATAGCCTCTTGAGATCCGTTGCTATGGCAAATAATGGTCTCAGCAGGATGTGAGCTCTGAGCTCTGAGCTGTCAAACACACAATTGTGTGTTTGAGCAAACACGTTTTACTGACAAAAAGCATTGGAAACAAATCCTTCCTGGTCGGGAACCGTAATACATATTCGAAAAGCGTTTTAAGCGTATGACAGTTCAATGTGTCTTCTGCGATAGTCCCGAGATTCATATCTGTACCTCACTCAGAACATTTACAGCGATGAGAGAAAGAAATGTTGTGCCCAGATCTGAAATTCTATTCAAATACATGGGAGAGAGCCTCAGACAGCCTCAGAAAATCCTGTCGCATGACTTTGCTCTGAAGCACCGTGACAGAAAACCGTACGATCTAGATAAATTTCGAAAAGATTTTACCGGAGCAGACAGGCGTATCAATGTCAGGACCGATTTTGATACTAATCGTGCGATATTTGTGGGCGTGATGGCGATTTCAAAAATGATTTGGGTTGAAAAAGTTGTCTTGATCTCTCACTCTAATCAGCGAGAGAAGCACTCTAACTTTAGGAAAAATGAGAAACTTTGGGTCGCTTAGAGGCAAATTGTGGACAAACCGTAACTGTTATCGACGAGCCGTCTTCACTTTCGAAGAGATCACAGACGTATCTACAAAATGAAATTTGAATGGCATTTCTACGTGAATTAGTGACGACACAGAAAATCCTCAAAAATAGGGTATTTCCAGGATTTTTCCCATTGACTTATAATGGGGTTTTTTTCGTAGTTTTTTGCGAATTATGTCGCCACGTTAAGCCCAAATCCCACCAAAAGTAATAGCAACAATGGCGTGAATTTTCTGCACGTTTTGATACCTCATTTGTAGGTGTGCACCCAGCGGTATGAGCCGCATTAACGGTTACGGAAGAAAAATAAAGAACTATAACTAGAAAATTTCTGAAGAAATTTAGCCGGGGCCTGCCAAGGCGCGGCCGCGGGGTTCGGGCCCGGCGTCGTCGCGCCACAAATCGGCGTCGACGCCAAAGAACGCCGCGACGTAAGCAGTGGCACGCGGAGAACCGCAAGAACGTTAAGCGAGGCGGACGTGCACCGTTCGGTACGATTTAAAATGTTGTCAAGGCTTTTATTTTGGAAGTTTTGTTAAACTTCATTTCAAAGGGCCAAACTAATCCCATGCGTAATAGTCCTTGGGTTAAAATAGTTATATAATGCTCAAAACACAAGTAGCTGATGTAAAAATATTCAAGGCTTTTATTTTGAAATTTTCAGTATGCTTCATTTCAAAGGGCCAAACTAATACCACGTGTAACAGTGCTTTGGATGAAAAAGTCAAATAAAGCCAAAAAGAGCAATTACGTCATGTAAAATTATTCAAGGCTTTTATTTTGAAATTTTCAGAATGCTTCATTTCAAAGGGCCAAACTAATACCACGTGTAACAGTGCTTTGGATGAAAAAGTCAAATAAAGCCAAAAAGAGCAATTACCTGATGTAAAAATATTCAAGGCTTTTATTTTGAAATTATTATTATGCTCCATTTTAAAGTTCCAAACTAATCCCATGTGTAACAGTGCTTTGGATGAAAAAGTCATATAAAGCCAAAAACAGCAATTACCTGATGTAAAAATATTCAAGGCTTTTATTTTGAAATTATTATTATTCTCCATTTTAAAGTTCCAAAGTAATCCCATGTGTAACAGTGCTTTGGATGAAAACATCAAATAAAGCCAAAAACAGCAATTACCTGATGTAAAAATATTCAAGGCTTTTATTTTGAAATTATTATTCTCCATTTTAAAGTTCCAAACTAATCCCATGTGTAACATTGCTTTGGATGAAAAAGTCATATACGGCCAAAAAAAGCAATTACCTGATGTAAAAATATTCAAGGCTTTTATTTTGAAATTATTATTATTCTCCATTTTAAAGTTCCAAAGTAATCCCATGTGTAACAGTGATTTGGATGAAAACGTCAAATAAAGCCAAAAACAGCAATTACCTGATGTAAAAATATTCAAGGCTTTTATTTTGAAATTATTATTATTCTCCATTTTAAAGTTCCAAACTAATCCCATGTGTAACATTGCTTTGGATGAAAAAGTCATTTACGGCCAAAAAAAGCAATTACCTGATGTGAAAATATTCAAGGCTTTTATTTTGAAATTATTATTCTCCATTTTAAAGTTCCAAAGTAATCCCATGTGTAACAGTGCTTTGGATGAAAACGTCAAATAAAGCCAAAAACAGCAATTACCTGATGTAAAAATATTCAAGGCTTTTATTTTGAAATTATTATTATGCTCCATTTTAAAGTTCCAAACTAATCCCATGTGTAACAGTTACTGAGTTAAATCAGTTATATACAGCCCATAGCAGCAGTAGTTCTAAAGGCCAGTTCTCAGTCCTGATCTGTTTCAACTGAGGATAGATAGAACTACAGTGATGCGTATTCGTAGTCCTAACCAGCAGCCAATAGCCTCTTGAGTTCCGTTGCTATGGCAAATAATGGTCTCAGCAGGTGTGAGCTCTGAGCTGTGAGCTCTCAAACACACAAGTGTGTTTGAGCAAACACACTTTACTGAAAAAAAGCATTGGAAACAAATCCTTCTTGTTCGGGAACCGTAATACATATTCGAAAAGCGTTTCGAGCGTATGACAGTTCAATGTGTCTTCTGCGATAGTCCCGAGATTCATATCTGTACCTCACTCAGAGCATTTACAGCGATGAGAGAAAGAAATGTTGTGCCCAGATCTGAAATTCTATTCAAATACATGGGAGAGAGCCTCAGACAGCCTCAGAAAATCCTGTCGCATGACTTTGCTCTGAAGCACCGTGACAGAAAACCGTACGGTCTAGATAAATTTCGAAAACATTTTACCGGAGCAGACAGGCGTATCAATGTCAGGACCGATTTTGATACTAATCGTGCGATATTTGTGGGCGTGATGGCGATTTCAAAAATGATTTGGGCTGAAAAAGTTGTCTTCATCTCTCACTCTAAGCAGCCAGAGACGCACTCTAACTTTAGAAAAAATGAGAAACTTTGGGTCGCTTAGAGGCAAATTGTGGACAAACCGTAACTGGTATCGACGAGCCGTCTTCACTTTCGAAGAGATCACAGACGTATCTACAAAATGAAATTTGAATGGCATTTCTAGGTGAATTTGTGACGACACAGCAAATCCTCAAAAATAGGGTATTTCCAGGATTTTTCCCATTGACTTATAATGGGGGTTTTTTCGTAGTTTTTTGCGAATTATGTCGCCACGTTAACCCCAAATCCCACCAAAAATAATAGCTCCAATGGCGTGAATTTTCTGCACGTTTTGATACCTCATTTGTAGGTGTGCACCCAGCGGTATGAGCCGCAGGCCCCAATAATCGCCAGAATAAAACCAACGAGATCAGTGGATTATTGTTCTATTTCCATCATCCGGTTACTGATCAGATAAACTCCAGGGGTTAAATCAGATATTCCCACAGAACATTATGATTGTGCTTCTTTTGAATTGTTTAATATATTAAATTCCTCCTGTAATGGTTTGTACTTTGTGGACTAAATCGCATTAATTGAGTATTGTGGTTTTGTTGCAAGACTGTTCTGAGAAGGAGCTCATGGTGAATCCTCAGATTAATTTCGAATTGACTAAAACACTTTTAACTTTTCAGAAGTTGATCTCGTGCTCAGCAGACAGATACATGTAATTGCTGCTGAATATTGGCGGATATAGTGACTCTCGATCTACTGCAAAGATAGAGTGCAAAGATAAAAATCTATTAAACACCATTTCAATCCCACATCCATCAAATACCTAAATCTACCTTAACCGACAAATACATTTGAAGCTGCAAAATAATTTTTTTCCCCTTTTTATTGTTTCCAAACACTGTCAATTATCCCATATGTCAGAATGCATTTCCTTGTGTGCTTTGACACAGATTATGTGACAAAGCCCATGATTTAGCTTAATCCCCTGGAAGGATTTTAGTCTCTGCAAGCTCTTTTTCTATTTTTTTTTTTTAATTTTTTGTTTTTGTTTAGACTTTTATATTTTGTTTGATAAACTCCCTTTGCTCTGTGATTTTGGTCAGAGTTGTGTTAACCAGGTCCTTTATGTTCAAATTTAGCTCTAGTGTCAAAACAGATTTCTTCCATTACTAATTGTTTAGTTTTTTTAGAGTGATTTAGCAATTAATTGAACATTTGTTCATCATATCATGACAATATTACAAATATTAATATATAACAAAAACTCTTCTCAAACATTAGTAAAAGTTATTTATAGAATATATATGAGTCAATACCATGTTTAAAAAAAACTAAAACTTGCCTTAAATACAGCTGCTTGTTTTTGGAGTGTGTCAGCTTTATGCATCTAGAAATGAATTTTTTCCAAATGTTTTGATACAGATTTAAGGATGAACCGATTGCAGTTTTCTTGCCGATCACCGGTCTTGAATAAGCCTGACCTGCCTGTTCCGATTTTGCATGATTTTAATTCTTTTATTTATTTGTTTTGTCTGAAAAACATCAATTGCTTTCTCTTTGCCTCTATTCCATAAAGACCCAACTTATAAAGTGCATGACACCTCAGCAGCTTTTCTTGACTTATTGTTTTATGCCAGTTTTCAGATTTTTACAAGGGGTGTACCGACATGTCGACCCCAATTTCCTTAGTTTTGGGAGATCGTCAATCGGCCGATACTTACATGTGAAGCCGGTCTTATCCATCGACCTCATCTACCTCAGCAAAGGTCTAAAAGTCAACCACAGTCGTCTTTTGCTCTGCTGTGAGAAAAAGTTGACTGACAGACTGGCCCACCAGGTCGTGTCTACATGTTTTCACTTAACAAAACTCACTCTGCTGTTGCCAACTCATTGACTTTCTTTGCTATATTTAGCAACATTTCAGACAAAAAAAACAACATTATGGGCCAAAATCAGAATAAGCTAATCAGGCTTTTTAAAGATCCATAATAGGCGATCGGCCTGAAAACTGCAATCGGTGCACTCTTAAGTTTTACATTTACAATTTTCACAACTTTGTGTTCACATACAACCCCGAGTACATTAGATTTATCTTGTGGTTGTAGCATATCAATAAAATGTGAAAAAGGCGACTTTTGCAAGGCACTCAAATTAATGTCTGCATCAATGGAAGCACATTTTGGTTAAAATCCTCCCGAATCGCACCAACAGACTGACATCTATCGACGAGCTGGACTGCAGTTTCAACGAGATCGAAGCTTTGCCCGCGTCCATCGGCCAGTGTGTCAGCATTCGCACTTTTGCCGCCGATCACAACTTCCTCTCCCAGCTTCCCCCTGAGGTGAGCATGTTCATCGGTTCGTAAATCACCGTCAGTCCACTCAGCTGGCTGCGCCGGCTCATCGCTCACGAGTTCCCCGTTTGCTCCCCTCGCAGCTGGGCAGCTGGAAGAGCGCGACGGTGCTGTTTCTGCATTCCAACAAGCTGGAGTCTTTGCCCGAGGAGATGGGCGACATGCAGAAGCTCAAAGTCATCAATCTGAGCAACAACAAGTGAGTCTTGACCTCGTTTGTCAACTTACAGGAATTGGTTTCGCTTCTGTTCTTGGCTTCTGATGATAAACGCAGTCATATCCTTTTGGAAAATGCAGTTATTTTATCTGAAATAAAACCTGCTTTAATATCGCTTCCTGATTTTGTTTTTTGTTGGGATTTTTTCTGCTACAGGTTAAAGAATCTTCCTTACAGTTTCACTAAACTCAATGAGATGACTGCAATGTGGCTGTCTGAGAACCAGGTGAGCCTTTTTGCCTTATGATTAATTGTGATGAATGGATTATTGAAATAATCATCAACTAATTTAGTAATCAATTAATTGTTAATAGTAGTATGCAAACTCAAAAAAAGACCAATTACTGAAAAACGACAGACTTGGAGCATAATTGCTCATGTGACTTAGTTTTAGCTTAATCTTGTTCAAATTCTGTAAAGAAAAAAAGTGATCCTATTAAGCGCCTTTTGCTAGCCAATTATTAATCCAGATATTAACTACAGATTAACCCTACATTGCATTAATAAGTCGAGCAGAAACAGCAGAGATTTTCACACGTTAGGATTTTATTTTTTTTTAGCATCAAATGCATATTTTGCTAAAACATTATCAAGCATTCATAAAGAAATGTTATGTTATTGCAATTTAGGCAATAAAATGTTATTTAAAAAACGAGCAATATTTGTACTTATTTGTGTTTTTTATGTATTTCTAGTATTGTATAGCTGAAGTGGTTAAATGCATAGTCTGCAGATTGTGGCAAGTTTTTTTTATCCAATTAATCGATTAATTGCTAGAACTAAAATAATTTAGTGGCAGCCCTAATGAAATCCGAACCATCAGATGGTCCATGTAACTTGAAGTGAAAGAAATCCACAGTGAACCCAGAAGGTAAAACCAGGAGGCCCAAATGCGTTAAACCACTTCCTGGATATTGGATCTGGACATGCAGGTCAGCCGCAAGTGACACCCAAAACCCTGTCTTAGGACTGTAGCAGGATGCTAATGGATGTTAGAAAATGAGATCCTTATCCTAGATGTTTAAGGGAAGCAGGGGGGAGAAACGAGGGGAATCTCCACAGAAACCCTGGTATTTGCCATGTTTATCTGAATGACACTGAAGTGGTTTGTAAGATAAGGCAGCAACAGTCAGCTAGAGGCAAATAAAATAAGGATAGCAGACTTGATAAAATGCACCTCTACACATTATGCCGTCGCTTGGAAGCCATCACATTTGTGAAAGCTTTATTTACTCATATAAAACAGAGTTTAAGAGCAAAAACTCTACCTTTTGTCTGCGGAGGCATAGCGATGTTAGAGAGGACTCTGTATTACACAGCTGAATAGGTGTTGGGTTTGTCTGGTGCATAAATATTTACACATTACAGTCTACCTCCCACAAGATCCTTGAATAAATTATTCATGCCAATTCATCTCTGGGGTGGACTATTCTAAGACTCTGTTAAACTACCTTGACAAGTCATCATCCCCAGGAGCTTGCAGGCATTTTAAAAAATGCCACAGCAAATGTTTTTGTACAGAATCAGCTGCTAGAATGACATGAAGATACTTGTATGTAGACAAAAATTGCACCTAAAGCTTAAATCTAAGATGAAAGGATAAAATCATCACATGGATACATATGAGCAGATGCAGAAAACTAGCAACGATTTGACAGTGAGGTGTCTTAATGCGGCATCGGAAAACTTTTTGACAGGAAAAGACATCCAGAGGTTCCTGGGAAATGTCCTTGTCAAAACACATCAGAGGTGAGGAAACTCAAACTCACCAGCTTCAAAGAGGAGGCAGACTAGTTCAGAGTACAGTAGCCATGGTAATTTAAGCCTAACATGTTTACGGAGTGGCAGCGAAAGTCTTTGAGAAACATATATTTTAACTTGCTGCTTCACTGCAGTCGAGAACTGTTTAATAGGCCACAATAGGCTAAGGTACTAAGAACATAGATCAGTTTTTGGCCAATGCTGTAATTTGTATTTGGATCCTGTTTAACAGTTTTACTGTAAATGTTATTTATTTTTGGAACAGAAAATTTTTTTAAGCTTTTTAAATTGGAAACTGAAGGAAAAACAGGAAAAAATGAATAAAAGCAAAGACATTTGAGGCTGATTTCTAATATCCGGTGTAATTTTCTTTTGTAAAGTTTTGATTTGTTGATGCATTCAAAATACATTTTTCTAGCCTCCTTGTGGCAAATTGTTCCCAGTCACTATAAAGCTGGATTTTACTTTTCCAACCACCTTTAGCGCTTTGTATTAGCAACCAACTTTCCCACATTTAAATTTAAGGAAGACGACTCTTTTTCCTAACTGAAAAATCTGTTACAGATCAGGTAAAACTGCAAAAGTTTGCACTTACAAAGAAGTTCAAAAACAAACAGAAGGTTTTTGTTGTTGCTGCCTCCAGGAACGGCTGACGTGATTCAATAGAAATTAATTTCCTTTTAAAAAGTTTCTTCTGAATTCACCTTTAAATGCAGCACTCGTACTTAACATAGCTAAAGTCTGACTTTTCTTCCTTCAGTAAAAACATTCACACTGAAGAGCGTTGTGGTTCAGTGCAGCGCCTTCAGATGGGATTTTAAGTTTCTGACCGTTTACGCATAGAGCAGATCAAGTCGAAATTAGTCTGTGTTGTCAATACTCCGCACTGAACTGAGTGTCCGCTTTAAAAAATAGAAACTGTAACTTTGTCATTAGTGGCGACAGAGCAGAAGTTTGGCATTCAGTACCGTTTATGTTTCGTTTTTATGACTTTATGTAGTAATTGTATATAGGGTACATGGGGACTTTCAGCGTATATTTTATGAAATTGAGCAGGTGAGTTTTGTTAATGTACCTGCTCATGATGGAAACTAGCTCCAGCTAAATCTGGTGCAAAGCATCTTATATTAATGCCATTGTTTTAAATAAAGTAATAAACTAAGCTAACAGCCTATTTCTTAGGGCATTTCTACTTAAAACCTTTGAAATTTGACATATTGAAGAAGTCAGTATGGAACAAAAGAACCAATATCACTGGAAACGGTGAACTTTTTTTAAACAATTAAGCCAACAGTTTGTCACCTTGAAAGCTGCCTTGTTGCTAACATGCGTCTACAAACACAAGCTGTTGCCAGAGTGGGAAAGGTGAAAAAAATTGTAACTGTCCTAAAATAATTTTTCTAAATTGAAAACTTTTAATCTTAGTTATTGCTTGGTGACTTATTTGCTGTATTTATCAACTTTTCAGACAAAATAAAAATGGTGTCAGGCCAAAATTTGAATTTTTTTTAAAAATATTGGCGATCGGCCAGAAAACTGCAATCTGTGCATCAGTACTCGCACGATCTTTGATTCTTTTGGTTTAGAAAGATGTGAAACAAAGTTGATGCTTTACACCTGGGACAAAGTAAAATAACATTTAATTTAGTGTTGCTAATTCTCCGTTGTGGCTGCAACTTCTGACAACGTATCTGCTTTGGCATCACGTCGTCCATCTTTTTCATGCTGTCAAAGTGAGGAATCCCCACAGTGGCCCTTTTTTCCCCCTCTTTTTTTCATTGAGCCTTTGACAAACAGCTGCTGACTCTAGATAGATGACCTTCTTTCTTTCTGTCTCCCACAGTCAAAGCCCCTGATCCCCCTCCAGAAAGAAGAGGATCCGGAGACCCATAAAACCGTGCTGACCAACTACATGTTCCCCCAGCATGCAGAGGACTGTGAGTGCTCCACAGGACTCGTAAAACTTAACGCAGTGTCGTAAAAAATGTCTTTTCGCTTAGATTAAATTTGGTTAGCCATTGCACTGCCCTGACTAAAGTGATCATGTTTGTTTTCACAAACCTATGGGTGACCTACAAGGATCCCCGGCTGCATGTTTGATGAGCGTTTGTTACCCGAGGCGGCAGAAGAAACCCAAGTGGCTGTCAGGCTTCCATCTGTTACTTTGCTTTTAGTTTCTCTTGCAGCCAGATAGCATGCAGCTGACCCTGTTGCATCTCAGCTTTTGAGTAATTAGAGGTTCAGGATCTACACGCTTACGCTCCCGAAATGGTCAGAAGTCAAAAGCTTTCTTCTCCGCTCTTGTTCTCATTTTCCCCCATAGCAGCTGTTTGTTTTGTTTTTTGTTTTTTTTCCGAACTGCTGGAATTGGTGACCACTTCAGCGCAATAGTACAGTTTTACAACTTCTTTTGATAAGGGGGGCGGGGGGAAATACACACAAAAATGACTCGTATTACCCGCTGAACCTTCTCATGGGTTAACTACAGTTCTCAATAAAGTTTTCTCTCAACTGAGAGAAACCAGATTAGATCACCTCAGTGACTTTTCTACACATGAAAGGGTAGGCTTGTTGCTAAATTGAGGCCGAACATTATTTTGACACAGGAAAACCACACAGGCTGTTTTTTTTCTTTCCAAAGTGTTTAATGCAACTGTGAACTGTCTGCCTGCATGCTCTGAGGTCACATTATGACCGATACGCAGGTGCAAAATCTATTCCTAATCATAGGCAGCTGCAGTAAAAAGCTGCTTGCTGCTTTAAGATGAGTTTGCAGAGTCTCAGGAAAGCAGAGTCACTGTTTTAACCACTTGTTTACATAGTTGCGGCCTTGTTTTCCTACTGTTGCATTTATATGTTAATGCATAACGGTGGCTACAGCTGAATGCATTGTTTCATAAACTAAAATAGCCCTGTTTTGTTCAGGTACTGCATTTATATGAAATCTTCAGCTATTACCACCTCCATTCTGCCTTGCTTTGACTTATCAAATGCTGTCACAGTGCCATCTGGTGGTGAAAATCAAGCTTGAACTACCAAATTTGACTTATATATACAGTATATATATATATATATATATATATATATATACACACACACACAACTAATCAGCCTCATGGCTTCTGTTATGCTTTAGTTATCCCTAGCAGTGACTCTGAAAACTTCAATCCGGCTCTCTGGGAGGAGCAGCGCAAGCAGCGAGCTCAGGTGGCCTTCGAGTGCGACGAGGACAAGGATGAGAGAGAAACACCGCCAAGGGTTAGTGAAGCCCGTTTGTTTAGGTTTGCATGATTCGTAATAAGTTTGGGGGGTCATTTAGGAGAACTATTATTAAAATTTTGCTTCCTTTGCAAAAAGAGGTTAAGAATTAGTCTTGTTTAGTAACTTACATTTCTTTAAAAAGGTGGCAGTATTATGTAAAATTGACTTTTTTTTTAGCTTTCCATCATGTTACAATGTCATTCCCTCATCAAAAACATACCTGGACTGTTACCTTGATGTTTGAGAAATCCTTTAGTCTCCCGTGGCAACCATTCAGCTGTGCAAAATGTCTAGGTGGACAGAGCAACACCTACAAAGACATTTTGATATGAGCATTTTTATAACAGAAGGTAACAGAGTGACTTGATTGTGTTGTAAAATGTCAAACTATGTGCCTGGAAAATACACAAAGCTGCCCCTTCAGCTGAGCTCTCCTTTGGAGCTAAATGTGATATATCTTTTAGATTTTTCAGATATCGCTCGTAATTAATTTCTTATACTTAAAATATTTTTTGTGGTCTCTTGTAAAGATTTATAAATGTAAAGTTTATAGAAAATTTAAATCCGGAAAGATACAAAAAAAAGAAAAGGCTGCGTTTTGAATACTGGAACTTCCCTCCCTCCTGAGGCCTCTGGGTTTTTGCAGGGTTCTTTTTCTGACCGTTTTCTGCTTTAGTCTTCATTACTAAAGCAGGAACTAGGAGCTAAAAACCTTTCAGAGGAGCTGAAAGGTTTTAGCTCCTCTGTTCCATATCAAACGTCAGCCTTGGCTGGGATAGTAGTAGTTTTAATCACATAGGTTGAGACTTCCTCAACACACGAGGACCCCAGCATGATAATCTTTGTTTCACTGTTTTCATAAATATTTGCTGCACATGCAAATAACGAAAGAGCTGAGCAGGCCACAGAATTGAATAAAGGAGAAGCAGAAGGGATTTGGTTTCTCAGAAGTTGTACTCTGTGCTGCTATTAAAGTTCCCAAACAAATATAGCAACCTTTGTTAATATACTGTCATCTGTTGGACTTTCAGGATCAAGACTGGACTCATTCACCAAATATTCCCCAAAATTTTGACTAGCAGTAACAAAGCTTTCTGAAAAAAACCCTTGGGTCACTGCAAAAACAAAAAATCTGAAGTATCTTTGGTTTCTAGTGCAAACATCCTAGTACACTTTAAAATAAGACAAAACTAACTTACAGATACATTTTCAGCAAAGTATCAGAGCTTGTTTTAAGTCAGTAATCCCTTAATATTGATGGAAAAAATACTAGTTATAAGTGTAATAATCTGCCTGTGGAACAAGACATTTTAACATATAGTATAGGAAAAATATCTTGTTCCACTGTCAAATTATTTCACTCATACTTTGTGTACTTTTTCGTCATTATTAAGAAATTATTGACTTTAAACAAAACTTATATTTCTTTTTGAAAAATGACTTGTAAGTTAATTTTGTTTTATTGTAAAGGCACTAAGGTATTTGCACTAGAATCTAAACCAAAAATACTTGGTAATATTTTGTGTTTTTGCCGTGTAAAGCTGTTTGAGTCGACCAGCTCAAGAGTCGTTAGATCCGCGTGTGAATGAAGGACTGCCAGCGGTGTAGTGGCTTTGTTTGACCAAAGACAGTCTGGTGGGAATAAATAGGAAACTCTAAACATTGGCGAAGAAAGAAAAAACAGAAGGGATTTTCCACATATTTTGAGTCCTTTGATTCTAAACGTGTATTTGCATTCTTCCAGGAGGGACACCTAAAACGCTACCCGACGCCTTACCCAGACGAGCTGAAGAACATGGTTAAAACGGCCCAGTCTGTGGCTCACAGGCTGAAGGAGGATGAAACGAGTGACGAGTCTGGGAAGGAATCCAAACCAGTGGAGAGGAACCACATTGGAGTTCAGGACGTGGGAGTTAAGGTCAGCTCCAGCTAAAACAAATGTGGAAATAAACCAGTTACTTTCATGTGTTTTTTTGTTTCTTTAGTAAGTTATGGGGGGGCCTTCTATGGCCCTCGAACTTCTTCACATTTTGTGATCTTACCACCACAGATTTTATCTGTGACCACCCAACACAAAGAAGTAAATTATTGTGGAAGGAAAGGGATTTGTGGCGTTTGGATTTGTGGAACACACCAAAGTAGGAATAATCATGGGAACATTTTTTTTTACAAGGCATAGTATATTGTACGTAAATGTATGTTAGGGCTGAATCAAATAATCATGATTAAATGATTAAATAATCGTCAAATTGTTTTGTAATTTATTAATTATTAACTCAAGTATACAGACTCAAAAAAAAAATCTATTTGCTGAGCCAAAAAAAGCCAAAGAATAAATCTACAAATGTATTTTTTGGTTTAACATTATTGTATTGATGTTAAGTCAAGCAGGAAGGTGCTGAGCTTTTGACATGTGGCTTGAAGGATTTTTTAAATTTAATTACATTTTTTAGCTGCAGGGGCATTTTTTGCTACAAATGATCAAGCACTCGGTAAAAGAATGCTATGATGTATCATTTTAGGCAATAAAAAGCTCAGCTTGTTATTTGAAAAAGGTATTTAAATATGCATTTGTATTTTTTATGCATTTCTAAAATTGTAGAAAAAAAGTTAAATGGTTAAATGAAAAATCTGCAGAATGTGGCAATTTTAAAAATATGATTAATCGTCAAAATAATCAATTACTCAAATAATCTGTAGTTGCAGCCCTAATGTAAATGAAAACTGTCAATCAATAATCCATCTGTTTTTCTTCCAAAGGTGATCGAAGGCCCCTTTCCCAATGGTGTGGCATCAGACATCGACGCTCCAATCTCTTCCACTTGTCCCCAAAGTTCTTCTGCAACTGAATCCAGAGAAACGTCCGAGCCCTTCAGCTCCCAGAACATTCCCCTCAAATCTTCTGAAGGTTCAATGATGAACCATGAGGACACACTGGAGGTGGTTACCATACTACTCTGTTTTTTCCCCTTTTCAAAAGAAAAAGAACATTTGAAGAATGTGTCTTCATTCTTAGGACACCGAGGATCTTTCAGAGGAAGAGGAGATGAAAATAGCAGAGATGAGACCCCCACTTATTGAGATTTCCATCAATCAGCCTAAAGTAGTGACTCTAAGTAAGGATAAAAAAGGTAAACCCTAAAATTTAATTTCAGATGTTAAGAGATTTTTTTTCAGTGGTGCTGAAGGGCTGGCCGATAAATCGATTTTTATCAATTAATCAAATTATGGGTTTTTGAAGATTTCATTTTTGGAGAATTAACTTCTTGGGTTTCTGTGGTTCAGATTGATGTCAGCAGCCAGCTTGTTTTTTATTTTGTAGCATGAACTACACAAACTGAGCTGCTCACATAAAGGTCCTGATACTTTTTTTTTTCTCATTAATACTTTTTTCTTTTGGTGAAATTGCGTCCTTTTTTCTGCTAATATTGTGACTACATTCTTATAATTAAACAGAAATTCTTGTAGCCTGGCCCTAATGCTCAACACACAGAAGGAATGATAGAAAAATAAAAGCCCCTTTTTGAAAGTGTTTTCTGTAATTTCGTCTTTAGAAAAGAAAGCGAGCAAAAACATCGATTCAGATCTGGTATAAAAACAATTGGAGACATATCTTCCAGACATAAGTACCTTTATAAAAGGGATATCTCTTTAATAGATGATGCTGATTCTTTGCTGGATGACACCGTAGCCAACAGCAACCAGAACAACAGCAACTGCTCGTCGCCATCGCGGATGTCAGACTCTGTGTCTTTGACCACCGACAGCAGTCAGGACAACTCTCTGTGCACGCCAGAGAGGGAGTCCAAGATGCCTTTCCTTCCAAAAAGCAGGTAAGCTCACTTCTTCTGAGCTTAGTCATCATCCTGCCGTCACCACGCAGTCTGATTCTGTGTTTCTCTCTCGGCGATAAATATTACTAGACAAGACGACGAGAATATGAACCAGCCAAAAGACACCACCCCTCTCCTCCACAATGGTAACGGCTCCGAACCATCGCTCCAGACCCTGTTAAAAACCCAGCAGACCCCACCGGACTACGACCTGTCTATGGAAGCCTACATTGAGAAGGGGGTAACCAACGGGATGGGGGACGCCTACACCAAGTGGGACCAGATCAATATGAACGTGACCAAGCTGCCGCCGTACCACGCAGCGCAGTTCAACAAGCAGGACAAAGCAAAGAACGGCTCAGTCAATGACTGCAACGACTTCCAGAACGGGAACCAGCAGGGGAGCGACTGCATCAACAGCCTGGTGAACAGAAGCCAAGGGACGAGAGCGGAGACGTCTGCCTCGTCGGGCGTGGCCGCCAGCAGCGACATGTCGTTGTCTCGCAGCACCGAGGAGCTGTCTCCGGAAAAACGATGTCCCCTGCCGTCGCAGGTGACGAAGTCCCACAGCGTCAGCAATATAGAAGCAGGTGGGATGAAGTTGTACTCGTTTGATGGGGACGACGAGGCTGCCGCAGCAGCGGCAGGTAGAATCGTCCTGGGTCCGGGAGCTCAGGGTCAGAACATCGTCCGGAGCAAATCAGCCAGTCAGCTACTCAACGACCAGAATCTGCTGGTCTACCCCGGCTCTTTATCGTCTTCCTCTGACCTGCTGTCATCCTCTAAGCCTCCGGTCAGCACTAGTAGATATCTGGGGTCGTCCAGCATGAGCATGGGGGTCCCTCCCCCTCAATATAACATCCAGTACGCGAGCAGTGCTGTGCCTAAAGACGGCCTCTGGGCTCAGCGGGACCACCAAGGCTACCTCCCACCTCATCCACACTCCCTTGCCAACACCAACTACTCAAACCGTAACCAGGCACCTCCGTATACTCTACAGCCCCAGCAGAGGGGCGTTCCTATGGCCCCCATGGGAGACTGGACCAAGGAGAGGCTTCATTCTGCCGGCGGGCCGCCTCGAAGCAGCACTCTGCAGCGGCAAGGCAGCTCTGCCTCCTCAGTCTCCATGGGCGACCCAAAGCGCGTCCAAGCTCCCGAGGGGGAGTACATGACCTACAGGGACATCCACACCCTCGCCAGGGGGCCACTGGCGATGAGCCAGGCCATGCAGAGGCCCTTCTCCGCTCGCACGTACAGCATCGACGCACCCATCGCTTCCAGGCCCGTCGCCGCCAGGCCCCCGCCCCACGAGCTTCCAGAAAGGACCATGTCCGTTAGTGATTTCAGCTACCAGCAAAGCAGCCCCAACAAGCGGCCCAACACCAGGGTGAAGTCTGAGCACTCGCTTCTCGACGGACCGGGTCAGGTGTCGGGAGGGATGGGACCAGGGAGGGTGCCAACTGACTGGCGAGACCAAGTGATGCGGCACATTGAAGCCAAGAAAATGGAGAAGGTAAAAAATAAAAGTGCTGATGTGCCCAAAATATTTCAGTATTTCAACGTTTGTTTTCCTTCATGAACAGATAGTTGGGTTTAAAGTAGAGGTTTATGTTCTTCTCACACACTCTACAGTCTATTCAGATATATCAGGGTGCCTATGCATCCTTAAAAAGTATTAAATCCATGTGTCAAAAAAAAATAAATTTAAGACCTTAAAATGACTTAAATTCACTTTTTAAAGTAAGTTGGCCTCTAATTTGTTAATCACATGTCTTTACATAGTCCAGTCAAGACAAAATTGATCTCGCATAGTTTTTTTTCTCACTGGATTTTTCTGTCAAGCAAAGACTCAGATGTCTCCATTGTGTTGCGGTTCCTGTTAACTCACTGCTAACATACACTTGCTAGCTAGCTAGATTTTTTGTGTCTATCATGGATAAGTGCAAATTTATTGTCAGTAGGCCAGAGAAAGTTTGTACATTTCTGTGGAAATATAATTGTCTTTAAAATGTCTTAAAAGTCTTAAAGTTAAGTTGCAGACACTCAACTTTACTCTTTTGCCCCACAGACAGATGCATCTGCATCTTCCCACATCAAGCTCTAAATCAGATAAATGTTGTTTTTAAAGTCCTTTTATGCCAGAGAAAGGCCCAGAGCGATCTGGGTTTGGTGCTGCCCTGCCCCCACTTGTTGCTGGTCAGCAGCGTGAAACATAAGTTCCTAGATTTTGCTCACTAGAAGCACAAATGTAGCTGTTTGGAAATATTTATTTAATGCAAAACAAAAAAGTTTGCATATTCTGTGAGGTTTGAAGCAAGCCATAGAACAATGAGAGTACTTTTTTTTTTTTTTTTAATTAAAGCATTTATATTAAATAGCCGTTTAACAAATAGAAGCACAGGTTTACCAGAGGCTACTAACCCATCAATAGAGCTCCTCTGATTCACTGCATCCTGATTTTTACTGTATCTGTCCATGTTTTTATCTTTTTTTTTAAATCTGTCACTCATTTGGTGGATTGCATGGCTACCTTCCGACATGTCGGCTGCTTCCTTGTCGTCAGAATGCGCTGTCTCGCTCCTATAATTTCAATACTTCTCCGCTGAGCTGGTCTCACTACGGCAGCTGTAGGGATATGCATGCCGGCCAAGGGGGCGTGGCCTTTAGCGGCGCTGACCGACAGCCCTATGGAGCCCTGAGCTTCCGTGTGAGTACTGTGAACTTGTAGCTAGCGCCCGCAGCTCAAGCTCCAGCTCCTGCTAGTTTCACATCATTTTCGAAAGTAAAGGAAATGTCTGTTTCCTTGTCCACCAGATGTTGAGAAGTAATCAGACCCTGAGAAGCCATCTTTGGCTTGTCCTTTTATAGAAAACCAGAGTTTAGTGTTTCTCAACATCTGATTTCCTGTTACTAAATTTCATGTGTGGTGCTTGATTTCTGTGAAAACTGGACAGATTGGAGTTTCATGTTCTTTGTGATCATTATGGGAGCAGCTTTTTAACAGGGGCCTTTTTTTGTTTTCAACATGGAAAATAAACCAGTAGATAAATAAATACAGCAGAAAGCTTAAATACTTCTAAAGCTAATCTTCTTTAGCCATCATTTGTATGTAAGCCGAACCTCAGATGAGACTAGGGATGCAAACAATTGATCGACTTACGATTAATCGTAAATTCATTTTTATTAAATTAAAACGAGCACCTATCAAGTAACTAACAACACGTCCGCTTAGGTCTTGTAGTTTGGCCGCCATCCAGCAGAAACATCCTAAAGCAGAGCCAGTTGATGGAGAAACAAAGATGGCGCCACCATACCAGAACGGGAAAGATAAACGGTCGAAGTAGGGTCCGTTGTGGGATAGAAAATGCACTTTATGTGGTTCTGTTTTGAAACACAAACAGTTGACTGGAGAAAACTCAGATTTTTAATAAAATGGCAGCTTATCGATGGGTGACATTGATAAGCTCAATCAACTTTAGATCATTAATCGATACTTTTCATCCCTCAAGTGGGACAAAAGAGCCCCTTTTAAATATGCTGTGCTCTTTAACATAAAGAACCCCAAAACATCCCAGCATTCCTCACCATCTCACCTCAAATAACTCGTCTTGTGATTGTGACGGCTGTCTGAACCATGATGTTTCCTCCTTTAACTGCATTTGTAACGTTTAATTTTGCTCATCCGTCATCTTCACTCCAACCTCCGATCACATCAGCCTGACTTCGTAAGCTCCCACTTCACGTGTGGACTTAAAAATATGTTGATGAAAGGTAAGATGGCAAAAGTGTGTGCGTTAAGGATGTAGACGTGGGAATTGGCATAGATGGAGACTTTCGGTCTTGTTTAATCCGTGTGTCGTGTTACTTCCTCTATTCCCATAAACTTAACCACATTCCGCTTAGTTCTTGATTTGAGCAAATCACAGTTTAATGTTTCCCATAAAAAAAAAAAAAAACTGATGTGCTTTTTCCTTGTTCCTCTTATGTCAAATTAAAGACTTGCTATTGATGTCATCCCTGTCGTCCTTTCGATATATCGTGCATATTGATTGAAAAGGTACTAAGTAGATGTTCGGTGTGCCATTTCAGTGCAATAATTATCCATATTTTCCTTTCAGGATGATGTTTTCGTTCCCCAAGGGCCACAAAGCTACACCATGGACCCCCACAGAAAAGTAGGTGTAATGCATGTTATCCAGTGAAGAAAAAGCAAATTAGTCAAAACTTCTGGTTTCAACTGTATTTATTAAATAAACTTTTAGGGGTATGAGAGTAAAAGGGGGCTTAGGGGCTTAAATTGACATTTTTACCTGTCAATATTTAGCAAAGCACTGAGCTTGCACGCAAGTCTGTTTATCAGTGTCTGTTTCTGTTGCCTAGGTGCCTTTGATGAATGGTCAGATGGGCCCTTCTGGTCGTCCTCAGATGAGCCAGAGCTCAATGGCTCGTCACCCTTCCAGAGAGCAGCTCATCGATTATCTGATGCTCAAAGTCTCCCAGCAGCCCCACGGGCCTCCGCGCGTTCCTCACGACACGCTGCAGCAAGAGGTGAGGCCGTCAGTTTCTCTTGTAACACGTAAATAAAACTTTAGCTTCTATAGCGCTACTATTACAATCGCTTGTTTAAGTTTGCGGGTGTTGCTAGCAGATGTTGTTTTTAGTCAGTAATGGGCATTTCAACATGACAAACTTCTAAATATAGTTGCTGCTAAATAATTAATACTCTCTTAAGTTTTTATGTTCGGTCCTTTAAAAAGGAAGCAAATGTCTTAGTTTACCTAGTTAGTAAACAGAGAGTCTGTGTGTAATTTAATCTCAGTATAAATAGAAGTATTTCTACTTATACTATTTATACCGACACATAGGTGTCAAGATATTTTTAAAGAACATAAGCAAACAAACTGCATCACAAAGACCAAAAGATGCAGACGGCCTTTTAGCGACGCAGCGAGTAGAAAGCCATAAGAAATTCTTTTATCAGTTTGCCACAAGCTGTGTAGATGGTGCATGGCACATCGCCCTGAACATGCCTCCCCCACAGTAAAACTAGTGGGGCCAGCATCGTGCCTTGGGGCACACCTTTTCTTCAGAGTTGTCAAGAACATGGATGGACATAAGAACAGGATGATTGTGGAGGAAAACCTGTGAAGAGGCTGAAAAAGACTTGAAACTGAATCAGATGTTCACCTTTTCGTTTCTTCCAGCTTTTTTCTTTTTCCAACATTTTCTTCCACTTGTTAAAAGACTTAATCTCTTAAAGTACTCATTTTATTTTCTCTCTCACTCAGCTGCATAGATCAATACTAGGATTAAGTCTGAAGTTCAAGGGGAGGAACTTACAAGGCATCATGTTTCTGGGCATTTACTTCAAACCTTCCCATCATGAAGAACTCTCTGTCCACACGGAGGCTTTGCAAATCGTTCCTTAGATTTTCTTCTGTTTATCCGACATAATCAGTGTTTCTGTCTTTCCAACAAACCATTGCAAGTTAGTTTGATATTCTTTTCTTTAGAGTCCTGCTGTTTTTGCTTGTGGTGTGTATTAATGAAAGAGAAATGTGTAACCGACAGGGAGTGAAGTGAAACGGTAGCTTATCAAAAGTGTGTGGGTGTGTTTCAGATCCGTGTGAAAGTGGAGAAGAATCCGGAGCTGGGTTTCAGTATATCAGGCGGAGTGGGAGGCCGGGGAAACCCCTTCCGTCCCGAGGATAATGTAAGCTTACACCTTTCATCTTCTAGTCTTTCTTTTTTGCTTTTAGGTGACATTTTGTGCTCCGGGTGCCTACAAAGTCTGGAAAAGTTTGGAATTTGATTTGGAGTACTTTTCAAGATCTAAAATAAGAATCTGTCCACCCATTCCTGCATTAGTTGTCCGTATGAGCGTCCATGAATTTATCCATCAGTGTGTGGGTTCATTCATTCATCTATTTCTCTATTAGGGCTGCAACCAACGATTCATCATAAAATGGCACATTCTCTCTATATTTTAGTTACCTGCTTAAGCCTTTCATAAGATATTAGAAATGCACTAAAATATACAAATAATGTAATTCTTTGATTAATTAAGAAAATAAATATTGTGTTTAATAAATACTTTAGAAAATCTAAACCAGGTGAAACTAAAACTATACTGCTTTAGGAGTCTTAGCTAAATTATATTTACTGACAATCTGGATACATTTTGCATTTTTGTCTTATATACTAAATGTACGTATTTTTCTTAACAGTTTTGGCTTAATTACTGCTCTGAATGTTGGGACTTCTTTTTTTTTTTTTGCAAATGACCTTTTTTGAGTCTGAAAACTCCAGTTAACAATTAGCTGATAACTAAATAAGTTAACGATTATTTCATTAATCGATTAATCATGATTGATCGTTTCAGCCTCATTATTTTTTACTTCTATACATTAGTTAATTGGCACATCCAATCAGTCTGCCGGTTTGTACCCAAAACCTCTGTAGAAATGCATGCTTCACTATTAACCAAAAAGAGAGGGAGAACTCTGAAACAATGTCGTATTTTGAAATAAGAAGGAAAAAAAAGCTTTTTTTTAGACATGAATTTATTGTTATAGTTGAAAACCACTTCATTTTTTATCTTATGTAATTCTAGGGCATTTTTGTGACTCGAGTTCAACCTGAGGGGCCAGCGTCCAAAATCCTTCAACCTGGAGATAAAATAATTCAGGTATTCTGTTTATTAAAAAAAACCCCAAACAAAAACAAGTAATTTTGAGTAGTAAAAGACATGCAATGTTGGTTCTGGTTCGAAGGGGGAAGTAAAACCTTTTTTTCATGTTCGTTTTTTGTCCACAGGCAAATGGATACAGCTTTGTGAACATCGATCACGGGAATGCAGTGTCCCTGCTCAAGACGTTTCCAACCACTGTGGATTTAACGATCGTAAGAGAAGTGCAAGCGTAGACTCGACTGAATCTGTCCTCCGGCAGAACGGCGCAGCACATGAAAGGCGAGCAAAGAAATTTATGGTGACTGTCATATTTTTATACACAGAGGAGAGACTGATCTGCTGACACCTGTTGGGACTATTTATAGCTGAGAGCCTCAGAGGTCTTCGATGCAACGGGGAAAACCACTGAATGTAGTGGATCTTGGTGAAACAGCAGCAAACACATGCAAGTACGTGTCCTCAAAAGGCCGTCACTGTGGTATACATATATATATTTTTTATACAAAAACCTGAAGATTTGATGGGAACTCTTGATCTCTGTACAGATCCGCTTTTTTTTTTTTAAGTCAACGACTTATCAACCACTTGCCAAGATGTGGGTTTTACTTCCTCAGATGGGCATGGAGGCGACCACTAGGGGGCAGGGCTCCCACTCTTCTCTTCTGTCCTTAAGTTTGCCTTTTATTTTTGAATTTTTTTAATTATTATTCTTTAGCTGGACCACTTCCCCGTTGCCAGGCGACATTATCAAAAGGGACTGCGTTACGTGCTTCTCATGGGGAGACGAATGTAGATCAAGGAGGCGTTTTGTTTCTGTTTTTTAATGGAAGATCAAAGAAGTAAACGAAGAGGGAGAACCATCCACTCAGACTTCCGTAAACCCGTCAAGATCCACCTCAGTCACGTTCTGGATAACCAGACGTGTGCCATCCGGAAACTCATCCCAACTCGTCAGACGTTTTCAGACAAGCAGGTCTTCCTACTACGAGAGAAGAAAGCAGAATGGAGTTCCTCACATCGGGAGAAAAAGCGCGTTCTTGTGTTGATGTCTCTTTAAAAAGGTACAACTTTAGTTTGAGAAAAAAAAAAAAGGACTAAAACTGGGGCAATAAGCACACCTGGTTCCGGCAGGATGACATAAAGGTGCTTAGAAGTAGACAAGCTAGCTTTCGATGAAAACACCTTAAAGCTACTCGATTTAACCAAAGCAAGCGTTAAAATGAACAGAAGGTAAAAGCAGGGACTGTTCTCAGAGAGATTTTAGGATCAACATGTTTCATTGTGGGGATTTCATCTTTTAGGTCGCCATCAATGCAAAAAATAAATAAAAAAATACAAAAAAAAAAAGTTTGCAACATGAAACATTTTACACAGAAGAAAACCACAGGTTGCCTTTTGTGTCTGTTTTGTTCCCGTCACTCATCACCTCGAAGCAGTCTTGTGTTTTTTTTTTTTGTTTGTTTGTTTGTTTTATTGTTTTTCCTTCGCCGTACAGAGAACAGAGATGGGAGACACAAATTGTCAAGTGCCATAGACCTTGAACTGTTTGAACAAGGGGAGGATGTTCAGCTCTTCCCCCCCAAGGAACCCAAGCAATACCCACATTCGCAACCCCTTCGAGTACATTTGCAGCATAATGGCTTCAAAGCAATATTTAAAAGCCTTTATTTTCATTCACACAGCATCGTTTTTAAACCTAACCACAAGCTTTGAGTACTCCCTGATGATTTTACATGTTTTTTATATTGTAATTTTATTTTATTTTATTTTTTACAATGAAATGGCACAGAAATTACATGCGTGTGTGTGTGTGGCATTGCTCCAAAAACAAATTCTCTGCATTGTGAAAGAGTTTTTGTCACTTTGGCAGAGATATTTTACTGTTTTGTCGAGTACTGAATATCTCGCTGTTTGTGTGTTTAAAAGTTTCCACTGTGGGCTGGTGAGGTCGGGGGGGGTTACTGACTCAGCATTCTGAAAACAATTATAAAAGGACTGTGAGAAATAAGTGTGATCAAGATTTATATTACACCCCCATCTGTTGAGATTCAGACACAGGTACAGCAGCGAGACGTGTTTCCCAAACTAGTGGAAATGATAAAATACACATTGTCCTGTGAATTCCTTCACTTCTGTCACTTGTTGCCAATAGAGTATCTTCTTTTTATTTCCTTTTTGCATTGGCAACCAAATGAAAAAAACAACTTTCTTTCCCCCCCGCCCCCATTTTAATTCATTTAAATTAAACGAATAATTTTCTGTTGAAAAATATTTGTTCCAAATGAAGTTGGCCATTAGTTCTTCTACTTGATTAGCAATTGGTCAGTTTTTATTTACAAGAAAGTGACATTTTTCGCACATTGTGTTGTATTGTACTCTGATGAAATCTTTGATTGTATTTGTTTTAAAGTTCTTTACTTTTTTTTTGTTTGTTTTTTTTTTTTAAACGGCGGAGATTAATTTCTTGGGTTATGGTCACTTTATAATCACTTTTTTAAAAAATTGTCTACTTTAGACAATCTAGGGATGACAACAAATCTTTTCTTCATCCGTGTTTTGTGTTTTTCGCTCCCACTTTTGTATTTATTTAGCAGACTTACATGAAATTTTAGACCTTACTAATCAAATTGTAAATAACTGAAGAAACATTTGTGACTTGCGATTGTAAAACCAGCAATAAATTGCAATGCAGAGGCTCCCATTTAAATGTATAGCTAGTATTTCTAATGTTTCTCTGGAAACGGTCACAGTGAGATGATTGATATGCATTTATCCAACATTCCAGATTTTGTACATAATTTCCTGTTTCAGAAGTTACCTGTGGGACAATAAACTAATGCTGTTTAACAGTGATGCTTTTGTTTTACTGTCTCAATCGTCCGGGTTTATCGTAAGGTTCCATGGGAAAACTGGGAAGTACTCGATAAGTGCTACTTTTGGACCTGCCGAAGATAAATTGCAGTAACTTTTAGTTATTCAGAAATGGCTTCATTTAAAAGCATGTGAATATGCAAGTCTTGACCGCAGATTACACTTTTGTGCTACTTTGTTACCCAATTCAAATAGATGGAACAGTTTCTAGCTTGAGCTTCTCACTTTGTGTGAATATTTTAGATCCATGGTGACCAGTCAGAGCAAAACAAATGTGAGCACAAAACTTCCATCACGGGCACTCAAACGTTGCAAATTTGAGTGCCCAAATTACACATTTTGTCTACATGTTGTAATTCAAGTATGTGTAACATACCTGGCAGTTCTAACATTCCTAAGCGCACCAGGTTGGATCCTTTTTCTACCAACAACTGTATGACCAGAATACTTAGATTAGCAAGTAGTGGCTGTGTAAATGTAGTGGAAGTGAATGGAAGAAGCTTTTTTTTTATGCTGCTGTCAAAAGGTATATTGCTGGACCCTGTTAGTCAAGCCAACTCCAACTCTGCACAGCTGCACACATTTACTATAAAATATTTGACCCCAAGTTTGTACTGCTTCCTGCCCAAATTTTTGAAAATTAAATTGAGTCGTTATGCTATGAATACAGGGAAATCTTTTATGTATACATTTTTACTATATTCTCTCTTTTTTTTAAATTGTTTTCCCGGTATGTTCGATATAAAATGGATTGACGGCAAGTCAAACTCTTCTACACAATCTTGTCATTTAACTCAGACGCTGATGTAAAAAATGTTGCTGCTTGTGAAGGTAAGAAGAAAAAAACCCACAAATATGTTGTGCCGTGTGACAACTCCTACAGTGGAGGAGTCTTGTGTTTCGGCTTTAGATTTTCTAATACTTGTAAATATTACCACTGCATTTTTTTAAGCAAAAAATACATTGTGCATTTACTATTGTAAAGTTTCATCAGGTTTATGTCTGTATTTTTCTTAAAATGCAAAAAAATGCTAAAAGTTATTTGTGGAAGAAAATTAAATTTTAACAATAGCAGATAAGTTAAAGATAGCTACTTTTTCTTGTCCTAAAATGGTGCTCTTTTTGTTCTATAGATAGATTTTTAAAAAAGTCATTATATTAAACTAGCTTGAAACATACATTTAAAATTTTATTTTATTTTTAAACTTTTATTGTATTATTTTATATGGATATGCGTTAGGAGCCAATAACTGAGCTTATATAAAGTTATGAATTGCTGAAAACATGACTTTCCCCCCCTTTTCTTCATTTTAAATGTAGTGTATTGTTTCTTCCTGTAGGAGGGGCTGTAGTGCTAGATGTTGATTTTTAGACTATGTTCAAAAACCAGAAGAAGTCTAAAACCTGCTGCACCGCCACCCTCTGGCGCCGACAGGGATAACTGAGAAATTATACAGTTCTAAAGCTATAGTTTAATTTCAAAACACACAGAAGAAGAAACACTTTATCGCTCGCACAATGAGCGGTATACCGGGGACTGCAGTCGTCCAGGTGACCAACTTGTCGTCGGCTGTGAGCAGCGAGCAGATGCGCACTCTGTTCGGCTTCCTGGGAGACATCGAGGAGCTTCGTCTCTATCCCCCCGAGTAAGCGCTACTTTTCCGGTCTGAGCTAGCGAGGCAACGCCGCGGAGTTGCGGCCTTGCTAGGGCCCCACGTAAGAATTTGCATGTAGCTGTCCCAAATGTTTTTTATTGACTAACTTTATTATTTGTGCTCCATATTTCTTCCCACAGCAACACCCCTCTGTCGTTCTCCTCCAAAGTTTGTTATATAAAGTACCGAGACCCCTCAAGTGTTGGTGTGGCGCAACATCTCACCAACACTGTTTTTATTGACAGAGCTTTGATAGTGGTTCCCTGCGCAGAAGGTGAGTGCAAGCTGCTTGGTTTAATCATATTACAATAAACAAAAAACAAACAAAAAAAACATTGATAAATAGCTGTGGACGTCTTCTCTGGAATTCACCTTAATGGCTGTCGTGGTCGTGGGGAGGGGGGGAGGTATAGTGGTCTTCAGAAATAAACACGGCTGGCGTCGGATAATTTAGAGCAGCCATGGGCCGGTATGTAAATATAGTTAATGCAAAGGCTTAAAACACAAATACTATAAATTAAGACGATTTATAACATAGATTTTCTTCTGTTACTTCTAATATAATGTGACACTTCAGTATTTTTGTTATATTTAAGCAAAAATAGGCAATACAGACATGCTAGTTGTATTCTTTTCCCCTTTCTTGCACGTTAGAGAAACTATAGCATGCTTCTTTCTGCCAGCTGACTGGCAGTGCAGCAATCAAAAATCTGACATGAATTTTGGTTTTGAACATCTGTCAAAAGTTGCAAAACATAAGAAATTAATGTTCTGTGGGTTTGTTGGATACATTTGATGAACAGCAAAGACATTTTCATTGTTTGACCTGGTGATAACAAGTGAGTAGCACATATCTAATTAGAAGGACTATGATATATGCATATATAAGAAACCGGCCCATGCCTAGATTAGATTTAAAGCATTTTGTTGGTCCAGTACCTGATACACGTAGGTTTAGCCACAGCACCCACTCAAGTTTCTGTTTGGTGTCGCATAAATTAAGGGCAATCAACGTTACCGTGAATACTGGACAGTCTGGAAGTACAGCTCGTGTATCTAAAATAAATATAACCAAATCCATTACTAAAGAATAAAATTCTCTCTTTCTTCCCCTTTTTTACATTTTTTTATTTTTTTTGGTGCTCTTTTTCGGTAAACTCCCACCTTCTCTCCCCCACTCCCTATTTTTGGTACACCTGTGTACACTCACAATGATTACACTTCTAACCTGATGCATTGTGTCCACGTGACTTGGTGCTGGATGGCTAATGAGTTTATTAATTTGGTTTTGTATGTTTTTTCTGTGTGATTATGTGTGCATATCAGATGACTAGACTGGCCCAGCTGTTACACTACACTAGCCTGAGTCAGGCATTGTTTTCCAAGCCACTATCCCCGATCGGGCCAACGCAGCCTTCAAGGGGGGGATGTGACCCGGAGAATAGCCCGCAGAACCTTCCAAGATGGACACCTTGTCTCTTTTTTTTTTTTTTTTTTTTTAACTTTATATTTGTTTTCGGTTTGTTTCCTTTTCATACTATCCCATGTTGTCCACTCTCCACTGTCTCTATCTAGAAACTTGCAGGTTGTGTTTATATTTGTTATTTTTTGTTTGTTATTTTTGATTATTGTCCAACCCCCCCAATCCCTTCTCTCTTTCCGCTACAGCTGGAGCTTGTGTGTGGTTGAATTCAGTCCAGGTTGCTACGGCACACCGGTGGGATGTGTGCCACACAAAAGATGCTATGAGGATCACTAACTCTTTTGTTCTCTTGTCTCCTACGTCTGTTGACGTAGTGAAGGGCTAGTCTGTGTGGAAAAAGTGAGCCTCAGTAACAAATCATATCTATATATATATATCTTTCTTTTAAATTATCTGTGCACTTATTCATCTACTTGACACTGAACTAAGAAGGCAACATTTAGTACTTTTTCCTCACATTACTTCAGTACCGCTCTGATGTGAATGTTTAGTAATGACACAGAACTGATCAGTGTAGCATCATTCTCTCTTTGTAATGCATTAATACATTGCTCTGTTCATGTTTTGCTTAACAAAGATGGTTGTTTGCCCCTTTAATGCTGAATTCCCTCTAGCTCTAGGTCAAAATTGCACGGTGCCTTGCAATATTATTCACAAAATTGTTCTAATTTTGTCTCGATCCAACCACAAACTTTGATGTGGGTTTTTTGGGGGATTATATGTGCTAGACTAAGGGTCTGCAATGCGAGGATCCGGAGCCTCAAGTGGCTCTTTGGACGTTCCACATCGGCTCCTATTACCTTCCAGTAAAAATAATTAAGAACCAACTAATGTTTTTGAATTTTACTATATAATAATTGTTGTTTTTTTTTAGTATTAATTCATCTTTTAACATGTATTAATTGCACTAAATTCCTAACGCAGAAGATGATTTTTAGATTTGTTTTTTCTTTTTCTTTTTTTTACTTTTGGTTTAAAACACTAAATGTATATAAAGTTTAAATTTTTTTGTATTTTTTCCAAACCAAATAATAGAAACAAAACAGTGGTCCTATAAAAATTACAACAAAATTCCTATAGCAGGTTTTTCGTCTTTTTTTTCCCAGACACATACCATTTGTGTCTCTAAACGAGCTTTATTTCAGGGCCACAAAATGGCTCTTTGGATCGTGAAGGTCGCAGGCCCCAGTGCTAGACCAACACAGAGCGGTCCAGCACACTTTACTCTGTGTCCGTCGGTCACATAAAGTCCCAGTGGAGCAGGGTTGAGTTTGTGGCTGTGACATGAGGAAATGTGGGAAAGTTGAAGGGTTGTGAATCTATTTGCAAGGCACCGTTTAAAACTTCTAAATCTTCCTCCTGAGAGAGAAAGGAAGAATATTATTATCCACAGTGGAGTGAGCACAAGTCCTAATTGGTTGTTTTATTGACCTCTTAGCATTTCCAAAGTTCTTAAAACTGTTGTTCTTTTCTGTATCTGATGTTCTGTGTGCTATTAGTGATGCAGCCATTGGGGGTTGTCTTGTGTTGCACACCTTTCCAACACTGCGAAACGATCGCCCCCCCACTCCCCCCGCGGAAAAGCGTCCATGCTTGATATCGTATGGTTCATGACCAATATGTTTCCAGTACAGGTGACCCATACATCAAAGTGTTCACTCATTCTCTGCATTGTGTTATTTTTTTTTTCTTTTTTTACTTAACCTATATATATAAAAAAAAGAAAGCAAAAAAACAAATAATCAGCTCCCTTTTTGTTTTGTTTTTTCTTTAATAAGAAGCTATTCTTTTGCATTTTATATTAATGATGCATATTCACTGAGAAGAGTAGATTAAATCAAATCCAAGTAAGGATGCTTGGTCTGAAGTAGCGGGTAGATGACTCTTTAGGCTGGATGGGGAAGTGTATGCTCTCTTTCTCTCTAGAATACAGTGGGATAAATGTGCAGACAGAGTGAAGAGCGCCTCCCTTGCCTTCCCTAACATCCCGCTTTGTCCTGCAGGGAAGATCCCAGAGGAGGCCAAGGCTCTGTCGCTGTTGGCACCTGCCGCCCCGGTACCCAGTCTGATTCCAGGCGGAGGATTGCTGCCGATTCCCACTCCGGCTCCACTTCAGAACGTGAGTCATCGTCTTTATTTTGGGTGTTGTTTTTTTTTCCATTTCTTCACATGCACAGGTTGAATCTAACATCCATCCGTGCGGTTCACGCCCACAGCTGAACCTCCCTCTAGTGAATCGGATCACAGCAGGCCTCGACGCCACAGCCTCTGCGCTCGCTCAGCCTCCCCTCATCGGCAATGTCGACCCGACGAAAATCGATGAGATTAGGAGGACGGTTTATGTTGGAAACCTAAACTCACAGGTAAGGTTAAAGAAAAGTCTAAATAAATGAAGGTAGTTAAAGTTGTACATATGGCTGGAACAATTAATTGAGTATTGAAATAATCGTCAGCTAATGTAGCAATCAATTAATTAACAGCAGCATACAGACAAGAAAAGGCAATTTGCAGAAAGAAAAATATACTCAGATAAGTAAGTGAGCTAAAACTGTTCAAAAAGATATATACATTATGCTCTTAAGAAAAAAATAATAAAAATAAACCTTTGTTTATAGACAACTCCTATATAGAACTCCTCAGGTGGCATAGTTTTACTAAACTATATTTTTTTGTAAAAAAACAAAACCTCCTATTAAGACCTTTTTATTGTTAATCAGTTAATGCAAAACTGAATTATTTGGCCAACAGCTGATCAAGCATACGCTAAAAGAATGCTGTTATTGCATTGTAGGCTATAAAATGTTTATTCTAAAAAATTGACCAAATTATTTATTTGCATATTGTTTAAAAAAGGCTTAACTGGTTCAATGAAAAATCTGCAGAACATGCCATTTTCTAACTTGATTAATCGTCCAAATAATCAATTACTTAAACAATCATCAGTTGCAGCACTAGGTTTATCTTCTGCTTGTTTTGTTATTCCTCTGTTAGTTTGTTTGTAGGGTCTGAGTTCTCACAATGCATCACATTTCCAAACCTCTTCAGCCGTCGAAGCTCTTGGCCTCCATTCGCAACGCTCCGCTTTGTGGCTGGTGCTGAATTCTTCACCGACATCACATACTCTTAAACCAAAAGAGACTGCAAAGAAATCGCTCAGATTGCATTTAGATATTTATTTAGGCCTTTAACATAAAGCAGTCGATGTATAATCACCCCTTTACCACAAAACCCCACGTGAAGCTTTCTGGGATTTTTTGTGATAGACCAACTACAAGTTGAGTCAATTCTAAAAAAATAATTGTCAACTAATTCAACAATTGATTAATCATTAACTGAAGTCTATAGACTCAAAAAATAGCAATTTGCTGAAAGAACAACATACAGAGCAGTAGTTAAGCCAAAATTGTGAAAAAAAAATGCATACATTTTGCATTTAACATTAAAAAAAGATAAGCTTGCAAATATGTTCAACCTAGAACTAAGGAAGGAGCATATTTTTAGCTTTACCTGGTTAAAAAAAAATCAATGAATCTCCTGTGAAGAACCTTTTGTTATCCAGTCTGTTAATCTAAAAAATAACCGTCAGCTCAGTCCTCCACTGTATTGATGCTGAGTCGAGGAGAAAGGCTTGAGCTTTTCTCATGTTGCTGTTAAAAGTATCTTTTCAGCTGCAGATGCATCCTTTGATACCAGTGATCAAGCGCTCACTAAAGGAATGCTATTATTGCATTTTAGGCAAGAAAATGTCTATTTGTCTATTTAGAAACGAATTGAATTATTTCTTTATTTGTATCTTATAGTGTATTTCTAATATTGTATGGAAAAATTGTAAATGGTTACGTGAAAAATCGACCGAATGCAGCGACGATTTTATCCGATTAATCGTCAGAATAATTGACTACAAAAATAATTGACTACAAAAATAATCATTAGATGCATATTTTCTTCAACATTTTTACAAAGTGTGACCTCTATGATAAGCTCCCTGTGCTTCAATACCCCTAAATAAAATCCAGGGTATTCAATAGCCTTTGGAAGACAACAAATTTTTTGTGAGTTCGGTGCAGAGTTCAGTTCCCAAGAAGAGTTCTTGGTGTGAAGGCTATTTTAAGCTTTTTTTATGTGCAGTTTATGATATTTTTATTGAATCTGTCCCAGACCACCACAGCAGAGCAGCTGCTGGAGTTCTTCAAGCAGGTGGGAGACGTGAAGTTTGTCCGGATGGCCGGAGACGAGACTCAGCCGACCCGCTTCGCCTTCGTAGAGTTTGTGGAGCAGGACTCCGTGGCCAGAGCCCTCACTTTAAACGGAGTCATGTTTGGAGACAGACCCCTGAAGTGTGTTCTCACACCTTTTACTGTGAAATGTGGTTGAAAAGTGTTAGGGTTTTTTTTTAAATTATTATTATTCTATGGTTAAATCTGTTTCAGGGTCAATCATTCCAATAACGCCATTGTTAAGCCCCCTGAGATGACGCCACAGGCTGCTGCTAAGGAGCTGGAAAGTGTGATGAAGAGGGTGAGGGAGGCCCAGTCCACCATTGCTGCTGCCATAGAACCAGGTTGGAAATATGGATTGATTTGAAATACTCACAAAGTGTCCCGTAACTCAGCGGAAGTTGTTTTTATGCTGACGCTAAGATTTCTTCTCTGTGCGTTAGCAGAGACCGAGCAGCGTTCCTCCAGCCGCTCCCAAAGGTCACGGCGGTCCCGTTCCCGGACGCGCTCTCGTTCCCACTCGAGATCACGGAGGAAAAGGTCCCGCTCCAAACACAGGTGCTCAGAAAGCCCCAATTTGACATGATAACGGTACTTACTGTGATGTCCAGTCGCTGATGTTTTCCCTCTTATTTTCTTTCTCCAATTCTGGTGGATCAGACAAACACAAAGGTCTTTTCCTGGCGGTGACGCCCACAGTTCAAGGAGCGGCCACAAGAGGCGCTCTCGTTCCAGAGACAAGAGACATGCCAGGAGTCGCTCCAGGTACTTTGACAGCAGCTGACTTTACAAACTTGTTTTACTTTTCCAGTCTAAATGCAGTACAGTACTTCTGCTTATCTCTGTAACAAATTTCAAATTTCTATAACACTTAGTGGACAAAAGTCATTGTTATTCCCACTGTTAGCAGAAGAGGGCGCCATATTCCAATCAAAAGTCAAGATTCAAGTGATCTTGACTTTGCTCTGATGGAAGATGTAATTAAATCTGAATATTTTACATGTTTTTGAATCAATTAAAAAAATCTTTATTTTATTCTAAAGGGGAAATCATATGTTGTCATAACTCATCGTCTTCAAAGAGGATTCTGACTGAAGATTGTTGCCACGTTACTGTTTTATTTCTGTCTTGATACGCTAACTGGTATTTTCTTGGGGTAGCAGAGATGATATTCCACAGTAACATGTCCTAGATGATAATATCAGTTGTTGGCAAATTCTGCTAATCCACCTCATTTGCTTTTGCTGCTTCTCTGCAAATCTCTGTCTGGCTGTACGGTCAGAAAGCTGGGCAGAAAGATATATCCTACTAAATGTTTTTATTAAATGTAGTTTTTCTTTTCTATTAGAGGCCACAAAAGGAGGAGCAAAGATCGGTCCAGAAGCCCTCGAAGGAAAGCGAGATCACCTTCACCAAAACGGTCAGTACGTCCCAAATCTGAATCCGTTCTGAATGACGCAGCACCTGAGTCATTTAATTCGTTGTTTGGTTCATTTGTTTGTCATTGTTCATTTGTTTTCGATGGCCTCTTTTAGAAGTAAACGGGAGAAGAGGAGGGAGCGCAGCAGAGACAGGAAGGAGCGCTCCACGTCCAGGAAGAGAAGCCGCAAAGATGAGGAGCGGATAAAGAGCAAATCCAAGACAGCCAAGGTGAAACGGCTCGCGATTTTCTCACCAGCACGTCTGGTGTCCCGTTAACAGAATGACCAATTTAGTAGAACGCGGCTCTCCACAGTGTGGCCCTTGAAACGATTTTGTGTGGCCCATGACCACAAGTCACAAATTTGGAAATTGTCTGTTTTTTGTTTATTAAGGCAAAAGTCCAAAGCCTTTTTTATGTTTTGGGTCTTTAATGATATACAGATTTCATTAAAAATGTGTTTATTATTGAGCAGGTAAACCTACAAATTACTAACTAATTTTGTGGCCCGCCAGTAGTTTTAAATTTGCCAAGGTCAGTGCTGACTTCTTTCTTTTTTTTTTCTTGAAGTCTGACCTGTCAGTAACAATTTTGATCAAGTACCTGTTTTTTCTTTTTAAGTACTTTTACATAAAACCATATGGTGGCTCCTAGATAGGAGTTTATAATCAAAGCAAAATGACAAGATCATCACCATTTATAGCCTAACCTCCACTAGGAGCTGTGATGTGGAGTTAAAATTTTATCACAATATTTCGTGGTACTATTGTGATAACAAGAAAAATTGTTAAACTATTTATTACTTCTTTTTTTTTTGGTAATAGTGTGGCTGTGCCTGGATTGCGCCACAAACAGAAATACTGTTCTTGAAAAACATTCTCAATTAAAACAGATTTCTTTAGGATGCCAGGTACTTAGAAAAAGTGTGATTTATATCACTAAATCCCAAACAGCAACCTTATTTTATTATATTATCAAATTTAATGATATTTATTAATTCTCTAGACAACAGCAAAACTAGGACTTCTGATTATACTGTTGTTGGTTTTTTTTGTTTGTTTTTTGCTTCAATAATTGGAATCAATATAACAATAAATCAAAATATTTTAAGAATTTTTTAAAGACAGTTCATAAGGGATAATTGCCAACCCCTAACCTCAACCTGATCTTTTTTTGTTGTTGTTGTTCAACTCCAACTGCATCTTGGGAGTTGATGAGTTCGCCCACAAAGAAAAAAATTTAATTATTGTTTTGCACTTCCTGGTTTTAGTGATATCTTTGTTCGAATAAAGAAAAAAGTCTCAAGTGTCTCAAACGTAAACATTGGGACAGAGCAAAGTAAAGGTTCAGAGTGTAAAAACAAACCCAGTGCGCTGAGAGTGTCTGGATATATTTAGCCACTGAGAGCGTTTCACAAGTCTAAAACAAAACCAAATGAGATGGTGGCAAACAAAAATAAAATTAATTTAAAGTAGTAGCGTACAGGAAGTGCTGCAGCTCTGTGACGGAGTTGTACTTATACAAATTACACAACCAGTTTGACTCTCACTGGTTCTTCAACTTCAGAATGACTCGATGCACTTTGAAATGTTAAGTTTGACAAGTACCATTCATGCCGTTCGCTCTGAAGTAAACCTGAGATTAGGGGGAGATAAATGAACCAGAGCGTCGGACCACAGCACGTTGCTCTGTCCCCACCCCGTCCCACCGACTTCAGGTAATCTCGTTTCAGTGGCAAATGTTTCCACTTGTCTTTAGGTCGTTTCAGATGGGACAGCACAACTAACCTACTTCAGTTCCAGATCAACCCAAACGATAGCTTTGATAGAAAGAAAGTTGAAAAAAGGCACATGGCGCTCCATCTGATCTGATAACAAGCTGAACATCTTCGACGGCTGAAAACATGCCCTCAAAAAAAAAAAAAAAAAAAAAAAAAAGCCTTCATCTTGCAGAGTTCTGTTTGTCACATCTGCACAGACAGTTTTGTCACGTACAACAGTTAACAGCTTTTTTTTTTTTTTTTTTGGTGTGTGATGCAGCTTATAGTTTGTTCTGTTTTTTGAGGTAAACACGAATCTGTTGTCAAATTTCACTGAGTCAAATCCAATCAAGTTAAGTCTGATGCCATTTCAGGCACAATTTATTCCAAACATGACTCTGTGCCACCACAGAGACTAAGAATTCCTGGTTCCACTTGTATATTTTTTGACCTATAAAAAGACGTTTTCCCGTACGATAAGTGAAGAAATCTACCAGTGATTTTGGGGTTTTGCAGCGTAATTAAAATATTATATTGTCAGATTACTTGAACAGGGCTGTAAAACATATAAGGTTCATTTTGAGATCACCACAATCCAGAGCTGCTAAAGAAGACTAGAAATATTTGTACTTTAATCGTTGTTTTTTTTTTAAATCCTCAAAGCACTTTGACATTTTGACCATGTGAAGCGCAATACAAATAAAGTGTATCATTATATTTATTAACACAACATTCTGCTCAGTCTGTCGTCCTTAATTCAGTCGGTGTCGTGATTGTTTTTTTTTACAAATGGCGGGTCGGATTATTGTAAGGGAGTCGTTCTTGAGCCACAGCCAGTGGCTCTCCCCTCCGGCTCAGGGTGTCCAAACTTTTTGTCTCATGAGCAAAAACGGTCAAGTCAAGAGGACTTGAGGGCCAATAAAGTGATATTTTTAATTAAAACTTATACTGTGATAGTTTTTGCTTGTCAATTTGATTAGCGATGAAACAATTAATCGGATTAATTGATTATTAAAATAATTGTCAACTAATTTAGTAATTGATTAATCATTAACTAGAGTATACAGAATCAAAAAAGGACCATTTGCTTAAATAACAAAATATTTATAGCAGTAATTAAGTAATTATATATATATATATATATATATATATATTTATATATATTGCATTTAAGATTAAAAAAAAAAACCTGTTTGTAAATATGTTTGAACTAAAAATCTTCAAGTGGTATAATTTCAGCTTCACCTGGTTCAGATTCAGTAAAGGGATGCAATGCTTTTGCCTTTCAAGCAATAAAATGTTTATTTTCCTAATTATGATACAAGTTATTTGTTTATCATTATATAAATACGTTTTATAATTTTATTATTATTGTGTATTATTATTGTATAAAAGAGGCTTAGGTGGGTAAATAAAAAAATCTGCCATTTTTTAAAATCCAATTAATCGTCAGAATACTTAATTACTCAATTAAACAAAGTCAGATTTCTTTTGTTTTTGGTTGGAAAGTGATTTATAAATTATTGTAGACTATTAAAAGAAATATTTATTTAATGTTTGTTTGTTTTTTTTAAAAAGCCAAAATGGAATCAGTTCAGAGCAATAAAAGCAGGATTTGGTCATCTTTCCGTCCTGTTTTAAGCGTTGACTTTCTTTCATTTAGCAGGACTACAAAAGGGAAGAAAAGGCGGCGTATGGGAGCGACAGAGAAGGCTCAGCCACGCCAAGTGAAAACATGACATCATCACTGCGCGCCCAGCACAACGGCACCTACAAAACCCACAGAGGGGAGGCCGCGTTTCTGGGCCGCAACGCGACCAAGTGAACAGCCGCCGCTCGCGTCTCCCTCGTCCCGTCGCGCGCGTCATCTCCCACCACTTGTCGCCTCATCACGAGTTTCTTCCGTTCCGCGTTACGAACTCCCGCTGCAAACCCGAGGATTCTGACGGCGAGCTCATTTTCCTGCCTGGAGGACAGGAGAGACGGTGCTTCAGCACGACCTTCCAGGGTGAAAGCACGTCGGCGTCATCCCGACGGCGGCGCTTGTTTCAAAGCGGTTCCCGACGGACTACGCGATGTCGCAGAAAGAAAAACGAAACCCTGGTCATAGCTGCTGAGATCGACCAACGTGTTTGGAAACCTGGAGCCAACCGAAGAGTGGGTCGGGCCGCGGTCAACATTATTTGGTAAAACTTCATTAATGCCTCTCAGACTTGCAGTGTTTTGTCATGTTCCAGTACATCAACCCTTCCCTCAAAATAAATTCCTCCTCGGTAACGGAGTAAAAATACTAATTATGAAAATAGGAAACGTGATCTAATTGTTTTTATATAAGCCAACATTTGGTTAGAAACAGTGTTACCCTGGTAACAGTGATGGCTGGATCTCATCTAGTCTCCCAATCGTTTTTCTTTCAATGTTTACAAGAATCCAAACTGCTATTTTTTTCAAAGTATTAAGAAAAACAACAACAAAAAACTAGTGGTCTTCTTTCAGCCAGCTGACTGGCAGTGTGCAGGACTATCGCTCTAAGCTCCAAACACCGTTAGGAAACGTTGAGCGGTGATATTTGAAAGCCATTTTGTACCTTGATGGCAGTAACCAGCCCGTGCTTACTTCTCAGAACCACATGTGCAGCAGGAATCTGCTTAAGTCATAAAAACTGTATATCGATTATTGTCTTAATTATTTATTTAGTCAATAAATGTGAGTGGGATCATAAAGGGGCAAGAGGTATTTTGATATAAGAAAAACAAAAAAGAAAACAAAAAACTTTTATATTTGCAACTACAAAAACTGGATCAATTTGGTCAACCAAAACAATAAAAATATTTAGGTTTTTTTTGTGTGTGTTTGGCCTTTATAATATATAGTTTTAATTAGAATCAATAGCGAGTAGTTTCACCAGAACTGTTGCTATATATTGTGTGTTGTGTCAAATATTTGTCAGGAATCCATATATGAATTTTAAAGCTACTAAATTAAAAAACAAATCCATTGACATTAACAACTTTAATCTCATTTCAGTTGATATTTCTTTTTTTTTAAGTGATTATTTAAAGGTGAGAAGGGAAAGAATGGTTTGATCCAGAACTTTTCTAAGCGCAACAAGCAAAAAAGGATGTGCAAAATTGTAAAATAAAAAAAAAAAAACCAAAAACTTAATTCCACTAAAAACGGTCAACTTTTGCCATAAATGTTGAACACTAAATAAATAAGCAGAAGAAATCGGTGTGGCTGCAACAGCAACTTCCCCCATTTAGCTGCATCAGAGAAGCTAAATCTCTGAAACAGCAAAATGTATCAGAGATTCAACTTGTTAGTGCTAGAAGTGTGAGGATCTTCCTGTTCCTGTAAGGATGTAAACTGGACTAAAGACGTTTTCTACAAGGTTATAGAAAACAGGTTTCTACACATTCTGAAGTGCTTCTTTAATTTTTTCTTGCTTGTGGACAGTTGAGAGAATTTCTGTCTGAGGTTTGTGAAGTGTCCTTTTGTCTCATCTTTTAACGCCTGATTTCTGCGCCATCCAGGAATTCTGTTGTCCTTCAGGACATTATTACTGAACAATAACTCGGAGAGCCATAATTATGAGACGGTATGTTGTTGCAGATGTTTGTCCCAACTTTTGTCTAGATGTAGGCCTCATTCGCATAGGTATCATTACATCAATTTCTGTTGCCACAGCAACATTTCGGCGTACCATGTTTTATTTTAATATTTAATATTTTCAGTTAACATGGTGACTGTGTGAAGAAAGTTTACGGGCTGATTTTTTTATTTATTTACTTTTTGGAAATGGGGAAAATAAACTGAAATCTCGCAGGTCAACAAACCGTATGGAAGCACAGAAGGGTCAAAAAGTGCCTAGACCACGATTGTACAGTAAGCAAATAAAATATTGAGACTCATTTGGATGTTTTGCGAATAAAACTAATAAGATCTTATATTAAAATATTGTGGGCTAAATGTTCATGGGATGTTTTTATCCTTTTATTCTGTGATTTAGCGTGTTGCAGTAGTCATGAATATGCTCGTTGAAACATGGTGGCAAAACAGCAACAGATCCAGTTCCTATTTTGAGAAGTTTTCGTCTTTTTTTTTTTTTTTCTTAACACATCTGTCGGAAGTAATGAGCTTCAAATCTCAGAATTAAATCGTTTCCAGCTCATCTGCCACTATGTGAACATGGACTTTATGACTTTTTTTATGTGCTCATCTTCTCCACACTTGAGAGAACTTTTTGTGCTGGGAAATTGGAGGATTTGATGTAACGGTTCAGTAAAATAGTTTGAAATATTCGGATGTATGTACATATTACTCTTTGGTTTGAACCTAAGATATGTTTTATTTGATTGCAAAAGCTCTCAATAAAGAGACTTTCCACTCGGATGTTTTGCTTGGTTGTTTCTGTTCTACGTGTAACTAATTGTAAACTAGCATTTACTGTACTTCTTCGATCTTGTTGAAGTTTACAGTATTTGGACCTAGCATCCAATATTTTCCATACGTATAAAGTGAATGGAAGTCCTCAGATCGATAAGTACAAGAATGTGTGTCTGTGTGTGTGCTTGTCACACAAAACTTTTTAAGAAATGTCAACAATAACCAGAAATCCCCATATAGTTACTGACTAATCGGTGACGTACAGGAACATATTTTTAGTAGTAGACATGCTCACGTTCAAATGTAAAGCATGGTATACTTCCTTTGCAATCAACTTTAGCAGTTATGTCATTCGCTTCATGGTTGAGTTGTACACATAAATACAAGCTTGACATGCCATTTCTACTAAATAAAGCTTTAAAAAAAGCTGTTATCCTGCAACAAGTGTAAAACTACAACTGGTAGTCCAGAAGACCAGAATTGCAACATTTGCATTTTTGGCTCAAACGAACCAAACCCTTTGAAAAACCTGTTCCCCTCCTCGCCTGTGGTGGCGCTGCACCAAGAACCACTGAAGGGAAACAACAGGAAAGTCTCCACAGAAGACATGAGCGCAACTTTAGCTGCTGTAGGACTCCTCCTCTGTCTTTGGTAAAAGACCACAAGGTATTTCTCCCGCAAGCGCTAGACTCTCACATTTGTTTAGGTTAGTATTTACCCAGAATGCCCAGCAATATAGTTCGCTTTCTGCTTTTGGAGCGGTCTCGGGTCCACTTGGCGTTCACATATGGATTCGCCAGAGGTCACTTCGACCGATCGGAGACCTAGGTTTGTAGGCGGACCAGAGACCACCTTCCCAAACGAACCAGACTTTCAAAGCAACCGACCTGGAGTTCACAGCAGGGCTGATGTAAATTCACTGTCTGACGGTGGACTGGTGCTAAATTGTCTCACGTAGTCTAATCTCTTAGACTTTAACACAGTGAAGTCCTCCGGTTCGCCTTCGATGCCCGGTGTGTTTGAGCCACCTTCCGTCATCCACTGTGGGGTGAGCTGTTGGAACATTTCCATCGTCGTGTAACCACCTGCGAGGGTAAAAGGTGAGCTCTGGAAGTGTGTCCTCTGTGTGTCCAGCAAGGTGTCCGCTGTGTCATCATCGTCTGTCGCGCTGTCTCCGTCCCTCTCGCTCCAGGCGCGAGCCATTTCCAGAGTGTCGTCCTCGCAGGTCCTGACGTGCGGCAACATTGACGACGACGCCTGAGGCAGGATCACGGCTTCCCTCTCTAGAATCTGGAAGCTCTTCGTGTCCCATTCCTCCACTACTTTTAGAGTCGCTAAGGCCTCCAGGAGTTTCTGAGTGGAAGATGGCACATCGTCAACAGTTTTCTATGAGGTAGGCTCTTTACTAGTTGTAAAAGAAAAGCAGAAATGCACATTTACCAGTTGTCCGGGACTCTCTATTTTCTGCACTGCGTTGCTGTGTCCAGGGTTGGGCACCCTTGGCCACAGAATGGCTTTTGCCCTGGGCACAGTCAGTGTATGAGTAATGTTGTGTTTTGCTGTTCAACTTTATTTCCATCAGATGTAGGGTATAAATGTTCTACCTTTTTATCACCGGAGATCCAAACGCCAGCAAAGAGGCCACCACTACGAAGGCCGCAATTGCGCCCCTGATGCTGAAATTTACTGTGCAAATAAGAAAATACAAATTCAAACTTCAGCTCAAAAGAATAAATGTCTTAAAACTTACTACAGTGAACCCTCGTTTTTCGCAGGGGGGGTTACATTCCAAAAAGAACCCCTGATAGGCGAAATCCGCGAAGTAGAAACCTTTTTTTTTTTTTTTTTACAATTATTATACAATGAAATACTCCATAATACATTGAAACCAAAGAACAAAACCTTTTTACAGGCCCAACCATTTGTTTAACAAAAATAATTACTGTATAAACGTTTTTTTTTTTTTTTTACAAATAACTACTGTACTGTAAAATAATAATTTTAATCATCAATACGAACTGAAGGCTTCACCGCCCCATCGCGATCCGAGTTATTGGATTAGAACGGGAGAAAATAAAAAATAATTATGAAAATAAAAACAAAGTACAGTAGGACAAATAGTGACTCAAATAGTATTTCACTGTTGTTCTGACTGAGCTGCTGCATCCTGACTCCGCTCTGTAGCGTTTTGTTCTTCTAAAGCCCGCGGTGCAGGTGTGTTTTTTCGAGAAAAGAACATCGTTATCGGTAGTTGTTGTCGCTGTTTTTTCTTCTGGGCAAAAAGATTCTTATAAGCCGACATGCCACCATCGATTATGTTTGAGAACTGTAATGAACGGCTCATCAAAGGGTCCCATTCTTGAGCTGCTCGCTGAAGTTCAGTGGCCATTATGGGTTTTAGAGAAACTTGAAATTGCAAGAGAATTTGCAAACTTAAATCTGGCAAGCTGTTTTACGTACATGTACGTATTAAACCGCAACGTCGTTGACACACAGGTAGAGAAGAAGCGGAGAGACCGTTTAGCCAATCAGAATGCAGAACACAATGCACGATGCAAATCCGTGAAGCAGCGAGATCGTGAAAGGTGAACCGCGATATAGCGAGGGCTCACTGTAATGAGATATAACCTTTCTGATCTGTTTTAAAGACACCCGGAATACTTCGGATTCCCTCGCCCTCTGACGTGAAACCAGATATCTGGACTTGATACGCCGTTCCACTTTCGAGGGCCTCCATGTGAAAGCTGGTAGAACCTGGATCCACCGTTATATCTGCAAAGAAATGGGACTTTGTTTGAGTTGTGCTTCTGGTGTTTACTTAGGAACCAACAGGAATCTCGGTTGCAGCATTTCTGGGAACAAGTTTGACATCCGACAGACTCGCAGACTGTCGGATGCAGAGCCCTCTCTGCTCTCCGACGCCGTCCGTCTCCGTGTTGGCATTGGGCTTGCACTCCGGATATTTACCTACACTCAAGTTGATTTCACAAACAACATACCACAAATTTCCCTTTTGGTCTAGATTCCATTCATAATTACTCACAGTTGTCTCTCGAGGCCTATTAGCTTGATGCACTTTGCCCTACATAGCTCAAAACCAGACTAGTTATGACTCATTCTTTAGTTAGAGTTCAAAAGAAGTGCTTTTGTGTCTGTGTCAACAAATTATATGCTCCAGAATTTATTTACCATTCTGACTGACACCATGTAAGTTAGAAACCAAAGCTGTACATACTGGTACATCTACTATAGGACAAAGCAGAAATGAAGGTGAAGACACCATGTTTCTTTCACTAAAATCCTTTGCAGCCATCATTTAGTTTGATGTGATTGGTCCTTACTGTGCGCTGTGCTCGTCTCCCGGTAGTGATGCTCAGTGTAGTAGATAATGTAACCCAGCAGGAACCCTCTCAAGTTTTCCTCTGGGATATGTGACCACTGGAGCACCGCCGAATTAAGCGTCACGTTGTGGAAGCTGACGTTTGCTGGGGCGCTGACAGGAGCTGTGGGCGATTCCAAGACATGATAACGTAAAGTGATTTTTTTTTTTTTTTTAATGATTGTAAAATATACTGAGATTGTAAGATAAAATTTGGAAAGTGCAGGCAGCTGAGGCGACCGTAGGAATATTTTAGGGGGGCTGAAGCCTCCCTAAAATATTCCAAAGCCTCCCTGGAATAATGTGGGGTTTTTTTTTTCCGTTTGTTTGTTGTTGTTTTGTTTTGGGTTATTTTTACAAAGAACTGTCTGCAAATTCTATATAAATAACCACATAAAGTATTATTTTTACTCAAATATGATCCTAAATCTGTCAGTTCGGAAGATGATACAAGTGTGAAAGTTTGCAAAGTGTTCTTCAAAGGCTGTCTAACAATTTTAGGTGTAGAGCCACAGAAAATGATAACTACCGTAGCGTCGTTCACGAGATGATCATTTCGTTCCATTAATTGTTTACAGTCATATTCTACAGTGGAAGAGTTTTCTGTTACGCCGAATTCTGTTATAAAAGCTGAAAAGCAACTTCTCCGTTTTCGTTGCTGTTTGACAGGTTTCGTTTTCGCCTGCTACGAAACGTCAATGTCGAAATTGATTTGTAAAGCGCTTTAAAAACAGATGTTAACTGCACTAAAGTGCTGCGCAGTATTCATAAAGCACAGATAAAAACACATAAGAATAAAACACAAATTAAAACACATCCTGTGCACTGCCTAGGGGCTAAGCGCCCCCTCTCCTTAAAACCTAGCGACGGCCCTGGCAGGCAGTATCCGACTTACATCCTTCAGTGAGATAAAACTCTGTGGTCCCGTCGGTGCTCTCGCTGTCGTTGACGTGCTTCATGTTGCAGGTGTTCTTGTATGGTCGCAAATGCAGAGTGACTCTGTATCTTGTGTAAGGCTCCAAATGTTCTGGAGTAATTTGAAAAAGCAAAACAAAAAGCAGGTTATATTACAGGCTGGTCATTCAATTTACAGCGAGGAAGTATTAAACGTCTCAACTTGTCGACGTGTTTCTCAGTTTAAATCATTTTTAAACTGGGCCCGTCAATGCAAAACACACCAGATCTTGGCAACAACCCTAGTGATGCACAAATGAACATACTAGTTCATAAATGAAGTTATGGGTCAAAAATAAGGTAGATCCACGCAATAAGCGTCGGACACATGAAGAAAAGGAATGTGCAAAGAGTCGATAAAACTGCTCTAATAAAACATTGTCGCAGACATCTGAAGAGAACTTTGCTTCGTCCCGGTTACGGATATTCAAAACGGGAAAAACCTCGGATGTTTTTAACACTTAGTTCTCCGTCTGTGTTTCACCCACATGCCAAACATAAACATTTGATTCAGATCAGATTTCAGGCCGACACACGTCTTCCTTCCCCCACCACCAGTTGCTTTCTGTCAGCAAAGCACTTCAAAGAGAGCAGCTCAGAACGGGACGTCCTATCATCTTTTCCATTTCACTTCCATTGAGTTTGGCAGAAAAACAAACGACTAAAGGAAATGAAGGCGATGGGGGGGGATTTACCATAAGCATAAAGACGACAGGTTATTGGAAACCTTCTGCTAACAAACGTTATTCCAAACACATAAGGTGTATTTAGACACTTCATCTAATATACTGCATGTTGTCCAGTAAAGGCTATATTTTAATATGTTCTTGTTGCAGTAGAGTATCTTCATCGTTAGTTGCTAACAGCACTTGGAAATTTACATTTAAAATGACTTTCATTCAAGCAAGAACTTTGCATTTGACAATAAAACGGTGCAAAAGAAGCATCAATTTAGAAAAAAAAAATCTGCTTTCACTTGCATTTTATTTAAGAAAATGTTATTGCTATTTAGTTGCACCCTTCTCATTAATCCATGGAAAAATCTTTGCAATCAAACCTTCCGTACAATAGGTTGATCAAATTAAAAGATTACTTCAAACCAACTTTGGTCCTGCCTCTAGATATGGAATTCATTTATGTATTTGGAGGTTCATTATCAATCACTTGCCTTATTAATCTAAGCGAATCTCATTAGTGTGACCTAAACAAACCCAACAGTTTCATCATTTTTCAAAAGGCAGTAGAGCATTTCCTCCGCCGAAAGACACGAGTTCTTTTTTTTTTTTTTTGGTTTTTCAGACCAAAAAAGCTGGTTTCAGCTGGTCGTAGCAGTTCCTACGACGACCAGCTTAACGACAGATCTCTCACACACACAAACAAACACTGGCTGTGTGTTGTGACAACAAGGGGACAATTTCGCACGTTGTTTTAGCGTCTGATTTTACACGCGCACTGTTGCCACATGAGGCTTTCAGCTTTAGAGGAGCTCTCGCAGTGTGTGAGGTACACTGATGTAGGGTAATACACACAGCTCCACGCGCTCACTCAGAGTAAACGCAACCCCGGCTCAATCCAGACACGCATCACGTCTTTTGTTAGGGACCGCTTCAGAACCAGCAGCAGGGAAACGGTGAATCAATTCGCCGGGGCTGAAGCAACGAATGGGATTAATCGCGACAATTGTGATGAATCGATTATTGAAATAATCGTCGAGGATGGAGGGATGAATACACAACAGGGCTGAGATGATTGATCGGATTGGTTATTGAAATAATTGTGAACTAATTTGGGTATTGATTAATCGTTAACTGGACATTTACAGAAAAAATATATATATCTAGAGTAATTAAGCCAAAACTGTACGAAAACTATATGTATTTTGCATTCAGTATAAAAACACCTTTGTCTGTAAATATGTTTTAGCCAGAACTCCTTAAGTGGCTTAGCTTTAGCTTTAGCTTTAGCTCCACCTGGTTCCGATTTACCAAAGGATGCTGTGGTTTTGCGTTTTAGGTAATGCAATTTTTATGTTTTACATTTTAAAAGGAATTCAATTATTTGTTTATTTGCATCTTTTATTGCATTTCTAAAAACAATTGCTAAAGTGGCTAAATGAAAAACCCGTAGAATGTGCCATTCTCTTATCCGATTAATCGTCAGAATAATCGATTATTTAAAATATTCTTAATTGTAACCCTAAGCTACACCGTGATGCGTGCTAGCGCCGGATGAGCGAGTACCGCTCGGTTCTGCACATGTGCAACAAAAGGCTTACGGTTGATGAGGCTGCAGTGTAGTCGGTCAGGAATGGCGACAAAAAAGCAAAGACAGTGCGTCAAATTTCGTTCACTAAATTTCCCACCACTCACTTTGTTTGAACAGCTACCCACCTGATAAAGAGGACACGGTCCTCGCGGCATTGGTGTCCTCAAAGAAGGACTGGTACCATCCAGAATGTCCCTTTTTCATCCACTCCACCACGTAGCAGACGTACTTCCTGATCCGATCGGCCCTCCAGTGGATCGTGAACGCCGTGCTGTTGTGGACCGTCACGTTCAGCCTCCCGTCTCCTGCACCTGCAGATTCAAAGTCCCGTCGGTCTGTGGCGCCAGGGCGCCATTCATTCGGTGGCAAAAACAATCTGCTGAGTTTGCATTTTGATGTTTATTGAACGGCGTAGATCAAAAACGAAACGACGGCCATGCAATAAGTGATAAACGTCCAAAGCAGTGGGTAGAAATATAAGCTTGTTGAAATTTGCTGCTTCTCCAGCAACATCACAATTATGATCTCTTCCTGTTTATAAGTTATTGTAGCAACAAACTCTGATTACTGATCAAAGTATTGATTCATTGATGTGCTTACAATATTCCCATATGTGTGTTACTAATGGCTCTACTACCAATAATGACAATAATAATGATAATATCGTTAATATCGACAACATAAGATATTAAGATAATTTCTCATGTCCTTAATGCTTTAATGCCGCAGTCTGTCTGTCCCACATGAAACGCAAAAACTTCTTCTTGCGGTTCTGATCTCGGTTTTAATTTTCATTTCCCTCTGAAATTCCGTTTGGTGCTTTAAATAAGACATTGCACCCTGTTTGTGAATTCGCCAAATTAGTAAGTTTTAATCATTTAGATTTGATAAGTTTGTCATTTAAAAACAAACAAAAACAAAAGATTTTCTTACTGCTGGCGTCCCTGTGCTGTGGTATGACGTGGGTGGCAGCCGGGGAAACGCTCGCGTTGTTGTAAGCGCTGATGTTGAGGCGGTACGCCGAGTAGGAGAGGATCAGCCTGATCTCCGGCTCGGAGGTGGTCAGCTGCTCCTGCGGCGGCTCTCCGGGCTCTTTCCAAACGGTCACTCGGTAGCCGTCGTACAGATCCTTGACAGGAAACTATCAAACAGCACAACTCCTGTTTCAGCACCATGCCATTCTCATCATTATCTGTTGTTTTTTTTTTTTTGCGTATTAAAACTGAGTTGATTCAAGGTGTGCAAGTACCTTCCAGGTTATGGAAATCAACCGGCAGCCGGTTTTCTGCGTAATATCTTCGTATTTAACGTCGACAATGATGGGTTGAGTTGTAAGCTCTGGAGGAAAAAAAAGAGATTCAACGTAGTCAATATTTTCTGGATTTGGACTGCTTTACTTGATTTCTGAATTCAATCTGATTTCTACCTGATGGGACGTAGTAATTTTTACTCCATGGACACTGTGAGCATTCAGCAGTGGTCACACATTGTATCTGGACAACGTAGACCAACGAGGGCGTTAGCTTTTCCACCATGGCTGTGTTTGGAAGCCGAGACTCTACGGTCTGTGAACAAAGGCAGAAATCAGTGAGTTGGAAACAAGTCAAACCAGGTTTAATTCATTTTGATAACTTTAACGCTGCAGTGTGTAACTTTTAGAAAGAATTCGTTCACACATTACTATGTTGTGACAGTGTAACACGAGACGGATCATTTGTGAAAAAAACTGAGCTCCTGCGCCTCCTTCCTGTCGTCCTACTGACATCCGCAGAAATGCAGCGCTCCCGATCAGAAGCAACCAATCAGAGCCAGGAGGAGGGTCAATCATGCTCACGTATGTGCTGCTCAATGTGCCAATGGTTGGAAAACAACTTGCCGTTCCGGGAAAAAAATGTTTATCCGTCGTCATCGGTGGCCACGCTAACTAGCCTTAGCATTCACTGCAGGCTCCTGTGTGGAGAACTAGCGTATGAGCAGCGTATACATGAGCTAATTGACAGCACTAAGACTGCATTGTTTCTAACCAGGTGGTGTGTTTCTGTAGATGGCAGTAGGACCACAGGGAGAGGATAGTGATAGTGTAAACAAACTCTTCATTGTATAGTAAAAGTCAATTCCAATATTGAGACATTGACAAATTAACAGTAAAAGTGTACAAACTGCTTCCTTGAAAGCTCTATTATTAAGACTTCAAACATGAAATACAAAATGCCCCAAGTTCATTTGCATTCAAGAAACAAACCAGCTCAAACATGTACACCTATAAAGTCTTTAAATATAAAGTCAGGTTTGGTCCAATCATTTACCTGCTAGCTGTGATATCGCAATGTTACATTTTACCACACCTGCACGCTTTTACTTTCACTTTTCGTCTTTAACTGATGTCATGTGGTCGGGACGGATAGTTGTCCTGAAAACACGGTTTGCGACAATTGTGAGCGGGCGATTAATCCTGACCTCGTTCCACCAGCGGCTGCCCAGCGCTCTGTATCTCACAGAGATCTTGTTGTTTCCGTCCTCTTTAAGCCAGGTCACGTTCACCTGCAGCGCTCCAGGTGTGCGAGTCGGCGACACTTTGCTGGGAGGCCCGCAGGACCGCTCTGAAGCAGTGAAAAGAAGCATAAATAATAAAATCCTCACTGTCTGACATTAAAACCTCCTGAGACCCTGCATCCTCATATGAGGACATTACATTTTTGTAAACACAGATGCAAATAATAACATTGATTGAATGGTCTTATCGTCACACAGATAGACCCAATGTCCTCCACCATCGTTTTGACATAGTTCAAGAGCACATAGAAAGCTAAAATTTAATTTCAACTAAAATTAGGTCATACTAATCCCAAATAGTAAGGAGACATAAAAAATGCACATCAAACAAAAGCCCGGGTCTCAGGAGGTTAAGTTGTTTCTGGTCAAGATTAGCAACATTCTTTCCGTTTGCCCGTTTATGGTTTTTTTCTGGAGGGGGTTGGAGGGTTTTCACGTCACAAGATGACTTGCAGTCCCTTTGTGGTTTGGACAAGCTAATAATGAGCAGTATAAAATAGGTCCAATGTTCTGGAAATCCTTTCACAGGCTTGTTACAAAGACGTCCAACTGAACCAGGTTTGTCTTGCTTGCACGTTTTCTGTGAGACTGAGATTGGGTCTTTGTGACGGCCACGCAAAAACACCAACTTATTTGTCCTTAAGTCACGTTGTACCCGACTTAGTGGAATGCTTAAGACCATTATTCATTTGGAAGACCTGTTGAGGCCAAAGCTTGAACTCATTGCTGATGTCCCGAGAACCTGTGTGAAATTTCCCACGTAATGTTCTTTTATTGTGATGCCATCTATTTCATAAAGCGCACCCAGCCCCTCCTGCTGCAAAAAAGCTGCAGTCATACTTCACAATTCTCACATAGTGGCTTATGGTTTGCTGACTTCCTCATTTTTCCTCCAAGTGAATCCTCAGCGTAGCCAAGCGCTTAAACGTCGGCTTAATTAGACCACAACGTTTCTGTCTGTGGGCATTTTTGAAACTGTAAACAAACTTTTTCTAGCGATGGCTTCTTCCGTACCGAGTGGCCCCTCAGTCAGTCCATGCAGGACTAAATTACATGTATCTGAAAAATGCAACGGTTTTATTAAGATGGCCAACTTTGGAAATTAGAAAATGATCTGCTGCACTTGTGGGTTTAAGATTTCTGTCGCGTTATTGGTGCGGGTGAGTCAAACAGCAGAGCAGCGGCATGAAAATGGAAAACCAAAAATACATCGTTTCATTTGCATGTATATATAGAGAAAGAGAGTGATATGTACACACACACACACACACACACACACACACACACACACACACACACATATCTTTCATGGACTTACTCAGAGTCTTTTTCGAACCACTGAAAACTGCTTTTGTGCAATTCGCCTTCCCCACGTTGCTTTCAATGACCTCCACCGTAAAGTTGTAATCAAATATGATCAGCTTTTGACTGGCTTTGGTTATGTTGTAGTAAACGGCACAGAGAGATTTGTCTCTGCAAGGACAGAAATGAGAAAGAAATGGACTTTTACAAAAAAAAAAAAGTTGAATGTAAAAAAAAAAATAAAACAAAACACAACGGAAAGGTTTGTGGCGTACGCTTGTTGTAAGATGAACGTGTAGCTCTTCGATCCATGTATTCCGGGTTCCCACGTACATTTCTCATTGTTCTTGGATTTACGGAAACAGTCTAGATTATGGACTCCATCTGTAAAAGAAACAAAACACACAGTGTTGCCGATCTCTGATTCTGATCGCGCCGATTGACGATCAAACATCGACTGAGATGAGGACGTCTGTTCTCACCTGGCTGAATCCCACAGTGTTGGTATTTGGCTGAAATGTTCTTTGGCTTGCACGGTTCTGGATCAGCAGAAAATATGAATGAAGACACATCAGAGAGGTGTCTGTGGTTTGGTACAAAACTCCTCGAACTCAGCTAAAACACAGCTGATCCAAGAAATGGTAGTCAGGAAATTCAAAGTCTTTTGAATCATAATTAATATACACCAAGAGTTTATGGTTGCGCCTTTATCACAGTTTCTCATCTCGCACCTTATCAGCATTCATATGGAACTTAACCAGCTGGTTAACGAGGTCGTCGTTCCCGGGACACACGCAAAAGCAAACGTTACGCTGGTGTGTTTAAGGTCACTCTGATGAACAAGAGAACAAGTCCTACCTGCAGAAACGTGGACGTTCGTGTAGATCGGAGCGTAGAGAACAAGCATCAAACCTCGAATAGAAACAACAGTTCATGAAAACACGATAATTCATGCAGTTTATTATTATTATTTTTATTTTTTATTTTTAATGCGCAGAAATGTTTCAAGAAGACCAAAAACGCCTTCGGGTGTCTTACCAACGACCAGAGCAGGCATGTAGGTTCCCAGCCAGCGATGTTCAGTTCCTCCACCGCCCGACATGCTGGCCCCACACACTGAAACCGCGACGGTGTGTTTGGGGGAAAATCTCACACCCGCCCGCCGCCCGCTGCCATTCACGGAGCCGCTGCGCACAGAGCCGCTGCTCTGCTGAGACTGAACGAGGAGGAAATATTTTGGGGGAGTTTTTTTTTTTTTTTTTTTTTTGACGCTCAGAGTGGAGGGGCGGCGACGAATTATGACACTGTAAGGACGACTCACAAACTGACAAGAAACAGAAGCTCTCAGGCATAACACGTTTCCTTCTTTCTTTCTTTCTTTCTTTCTTTCTATGCCTTTTTTTTTCTTCTTTTCCAAAAATAGAACCGCTCGACGTGAAAAGCTTTTGGCTTCTGTGCAGAACAAATGTGACCTGCAAAGAGAAAAAATAAAAAATAAAAAAATAAGGGTGGAGGGAGAAGAAGCTGCTCGGATGTAATGACTGTAAAGTTTCTGTTCGCGGGGCTGGATGTGTGTTTTAACTGTTGCAGGCGGCTTTTCAGAAACTCCTGTGCGTACAGTTACTGAAAGGCTCTTTTTTTTGTGTGTGTGTGTGTGATCAAACCCGAGAACCCAAATGACTTTGCGGGCCCGGTGAGGTCAGGATCTCTTCACGCCCCGTTTTGCTTTCAAAGAATCGAGAAGAAATTTCAGTTGAAAAATACAAATTTTTCCCACTGAGACCAGGAAGTGAGTTTTTAAAAAAAAAAAAAAAAGCAATTTTTTCCGCTCGAGCGGAGAAGCTGGTTTTAGTAGAGAGGGAGAGAGAAAAAATTATTTTAGGAAACAACAGCGGAGGAAATGCAATTTTTTCCCCTCCTCCTGCATAGACATTTGAACTCTGGAGCTTTTAGAAAAACATGTGGAGAAAAGATCGTTTCCTGCATTCTGCGAAAAGGAGAAAAAAGCGCAGTAAATGTATGAAATCGTGCAGAACCTCCCAATTTTATGTGTTATTTTTGTGCAGCACGTGCCGGTTTAGCTTGTTCAAGTTTGGCGGTACGCGATGTTTGACGTGTACCGCCAAACATCGTCAAAACAGGAGAACGTGATACATTTGTTTTCCTTTTTTCTTTTTTTTTTTTTTTTTTGGTAGAAACATTTTAAAATGTGTCCATTTGATTGAAAGTCAAGTTACAAATTGTACATTTACATCAACTTCTGCATCAAAAAACATACTATCATCACTTTAAGAAATTTCACAACTCTCAACAACTCACGCAGGGACATTTAGTGACAAAAACTGTGGCAAGTAGAAAAGAGAAAAAAGAAGAATGAACCTAAAAGGTTTGCGGCTTAAAAAAAAAAACAAAAAAAAAAAAACAAGAAGTAGAAGTAGAAAACAACAAAAATAAGATACACCCAGCCTGAAATTAAATTAGCATATTCTGAGCCGACATTTAATAAGCAGAATTTCATTTTACACGTCGTCTTCCTGCAAAGCAAGTCAACCACAGCCGCTCTCCTCCTCCTGTCGCCTCTCTCCGTGCCCGTTGTTTTCAAAACGCGTGCATTCTACCTTTAACACATCTTGCTTATCGATTAATTGAATCGACTTTACAACATTTTGCTGATAACATCAAATTACGTGGCATAAAAAAAAAGAGCATATTCCCAGCTCTGTTTTTGAGGAATTCTGAATTTGACCCTTTTTAATCGACTATCGGCAAAACTTTTCAATTAAGTGGGATCCGGATAATTCATGTAGAAAAACATATATGTATTTTTTTACTTAGTCTAGTTTTTTGGTTGGTACTCAGTCAAACCCTCCGCCCTCTTCCGTTATCTGTTTTATAGTCTCAAATTTGCATCGTGTTTCCGTGTTACATTATGCTACTTTGTTTTGTTTCATTTAAAAAAAAAATTGCAAGTAGGATTTTTTTTTTAATGGTTTACAAAGTGTGTATTTTTCTAATCTGAATAGCCACACTCACAAAAAAAAAACATATGTTTGCATAATTATATTGATGGTGGAATTACATTTTCGGGAGGTGGCAAGGCTGTCCATACAAATAACATTTTGAATAAAAATATATCTTAAAACTTAACTGCATTTCCATATAGATACGATGTTATGTATATTTCACTGAAACAAGCTGGGGTTTTTTTTTTAACCATAATAATTTATATTTGTAAAATAGTAGTATAAAGGAATACTATCAATAACTACACCTGCTCTTGATCACAACATTATGCAAATCTGATCGGTATCCAAATATCAAACTGAAAGGTTTGTCCAGCACTCTGTCAAAAAGAATCGTCCACTGAAACCTCCAGAGGTTTGTTTTTTTTTTTTTTACCAGTTGTCATATTAATAATCAGGACATATTAGGCCACAGTGTGAACATCATCTGACTCAAACTGTCGCCCTTCCCCTCTGACATTTTCAAATGTCATTTGTATTCATTGCAGAGAAAATCGTTCATCGCCTTTACTAACAGTGACGCGTGAGTAGTCCAGAATTATTGACAGTAAAACCTATCCGATTAATCCAGCTGTGCATTTTTGAGAACATCTCTCAGTAAGTCTGACGCGTCGCTCCGGAGATGTTACAATGCGTCGTTATCTTGTTCTGACTTCCCTCTTTTTTGTATGCGCTGGTTTCTGCGTTGAGTTTTGGTAAGTTTATCTTGGTGTATCTGGTGGCTGGGTTTTGCTGAATTTTTTTTTTTTTTTTTTTTTAATTTTTTTGTTCTTCTTGAGTTGCTTGCCCTTCCTGTTACTTTTAACCTCCAGTCAGTGTTCGCCTCTGTCGCTTGAACCACCCAAAGGCAAGTCGAGGTGAAAATGCCGTTCAAGTGACGCAAGGAAGGAGCTTTGATGTTCACATAATCACATCCGTTATCATTCTTTATCAAAGGAGAGGAAATTTTTCTGGTGCACAGTTCATTGCGGTGACATGTTTGATGTGTCTTCAACCCTTTTTTGGGGGGGGGGGGGGGGGGGGGGTCAGAAAAATTATGATACGTGAGTGCAGATCGAGCTCCAGCATTCGCAGATAAGACTTTGCGTCACCTACAAATGTGGCCCCGCTCCACGGGAAACACGCGTTAAAACTGCAAAATATTTCTGACCAAGAGTCTTTGTTGCAACAGAGCAATAATTCACTGTCTGTACGGCTTTTGCATTATCAGCACAGCCTTGCTGCCACAAGCTGACGCCGCACACGTTTCGACAGACGTCAGTTGAAAACAGAGAAATTCACTGTATGAAGTTATTTAAACAGCTGTGTGAGTTCAATGCAACATTCTGACTCTATTTAGTGAAAGATGTCAAACCGTACAATTTGTTGCTGCAGCAGAACCGTGTCCGAAAATTCGGACCAAAACAAGAATGGTAAGCACTTGCTAGCTTAAGCACTCTTTGCTGTCTTGACAAATCTGTCAATGACCATCTACCTGATTCTGCATTCCTCCATCCATATAAGGACAGACTGTGGAAGAACCACAGTGCTGGTTCTGTTGGACCTCGGTGCAGCGTTCGCCACTGAGGTCCAATGAAGCGACTGGAGAGCTGGACTGGGCAGTACTTGACTGGTTGTACTCCTTTGTGTCAATCGGTATATTTTTATTGGAGTCGACTAAAGTCACATGCGGGGTTCCCCAAGGCTCCATGTTTGTGTCCCTCGTATTTCATATCCACTCTACATGCTCCCGTTAGCTCAGATTACAACAAGTAGCAAGATGGGTTGCCGTGACCATGGTGACCCAAACAGCAATTAAAGTGAAATTAAAACCTCTAGGGAAACGGATGCTGTGTTCAGAAATGTTTCCCATAAGAAGAAGAAAGTCCTTATGGAGCAATTTCCACAAGAAATGTTGAAATGTAAAGAAAAAAAATCGAACAAAGTCTGATTCGTTTTCCGTATTTTTAGTTTATTTTATTTTTTTAATGTTAACCCAATGCAGATGATACACAGTTCTACATCAAGATGTTCCCAGGTGACTACGAACCTCGAGCAAATCAATGGATGGGCCATAACTTTCAGTTATTATCTGTGGACCTGAAGAGGAACGATTAAGAGTTAGCATGCGCAGTTATTAAAGCTAAAAACCACGGATCAGGCCAGAAATCTGGATGTAGTGATGAACTCAGACCCGAGCCTCCAGAGTCACATAAAGACGATTACAAAGTGGGTCTTCTTCGTCAGTCATTTTAGTCCGCATTCCAACGTTGTTTACTTGTCGTTTTATTGTTTTGTCATTGTGTGAATCACGTTGCATTGCCCCGTTGCTGAAAAGTGTGATTTCAACAAACTTGCCTTCATGCCATGCATGCATTCGTAGCGTTCTCAGCCGGGCTGAGTCTACCTGCAGCTGTCGCTACATCCTCTCACGGGGGCGATAACGTGTTGGTTTGTGCGCTGTCTATTTATAGCAGAAGAAGAAGGAACTGAAAATGATCCACCTCAAAACATAATAGTTTATTTGTGCAGCACATTTCAGCAACAAGGCAGGTCAAAGTGCTTCGCATCATACAAACACAAAAATGCAAAAAAAGAGGAAAAGACACAACACTGTAAGCCACGTTTTGTCGAGCGCCATCGTTACACATCAAAATGTTGGTCAATGTTTCATTAATTATGGTACAAAGGCAGGTGGGTTCTTAGTCTAGATTTAAAGGAACTCAGTGTTTCAGCTGTTTTGCAGTTTTCTGGAAGTTTGTTCCAAATTTGTGGTGCAATAGAGGCTGAATGCTGCTTCTCCATGTTTGGTTCTGGTTCTGGATGCAGAGCAGAACCAGAACCAGAAGACCTGAGAGGTTTGGAAGGTTGATTTTGTATATATTCCTTGATTTTATGTTTCGTTTTTCTTTTTTTTTTTTACTTTTCTCCTAGCTGTTGTGTCTGATTAGTACTACTTTTCAGGAACTATTATACTCACACTCCTATGATTGTCTGTACTTGCTTGTTCCCCCGGTTGTGTCAAAGTATTTACCCCCCTCCTCCGCCTCGCCGTTTCTTGAATTTCTTTAGGTCAGTTTTATGGTTTTCAGCAGCGCTTTGGCACATTTATTCATCACTTTTAAGTAAATGAAACCCAACGTGTTGTCAAGCTGCTTGTTTTCAGCTCCGTCCCTTGCAGGAGCCCAGAGGTGGAGGCTCCACCAGCTGCCACGCTGCAAGAGTTTCCTAGAAGATTTCTGCTGCTTCTTGGTTTCTGTCGGGGTTCCTCTTTGATCAGGAGAGGCTGAATCGTCTAAAGATGTTTTCAAGGTTCTCTTATGAGAATAAAAGTTTCTCTCTTCTGTCATAAGGTGAATGTGGTATAACCTCCTTGTCCGGGCACCCCTCTTTTCTTTTTCAAAATGTTTCAATCTTCTCTTTATTGCTGTCACTTAATCTGTTTTTTTGTTTTTTTGGTTTTTTTTTAAAGTTACCTGTGTGCTTTCCTGCCACTCAGTATCAAGTCAGCTTTTGAGTCACTTGAACGCCACTCAGTCTTTACAGTAAGTGAGTTTTTCCTCTTCAAATGCCAAAAGGAAGGGGGTTAATGTTTGTGGTGGGTGGGTGGGTGGGGAAGGGAGTCGCACTCACGTTTCTGACATCGTCATTCCAGGTGTGAGAATTATTTTTAATTCACACAGAAGGGACTCCATCAGCGTAAGCAGGAGCCTTCTGCGTCTTTTAATGTAGATTTCCTGAAAATGCAAATGTGTTTTTGGGATTTTCTGCCACACGACCTGCTGTTTTGAATCTATTTTCTTCTAAGATGCCAGACTCGCGAGGCAGCAGCACCTTTGTCCTCTTGTTGCTATGGATAAAGAAAAGAAGAATGTTATAAGCAGGACTATATGCTCAGAGGTGACAGCATACAGTCGCCTCTATAAAAACATGTAAGTGCAGCAGTGTGTTATCGTGTGTTCACTTTTAGGAAGGTAAAAAAAAAACACACAACAACAAAAAAAAACCCCACCAAGACGACTTCTTGCACTATTAGCTGCATGTTCCTCTTTCTGTAATGAACTGAAAACGCACAGGAAGTTCACTTCACACCTCGCCGGCTTCAGTCGGCATGAGAAACGTCATTTAATGCTGCTTGTTATCATCTTAATCTCCACAGATTAGGACGATCTGTGGAGATTACAGGCTACTGCAGCGTTTCGCTCTCCGAAGGGAGAAAAAAGAAAAGTCGAAGTGATCAACAAAAACTGAAGATGAAACGGATTCTTCTGGGGCTTTAAACAGAGAGAGAGAGAGAGAGAAAAAGCAAAAAAAATTAACCTGGATTTGAATGGCTTTTGATTAAAATAGGTGAAATGTTCGGAGATCTCCTTGACAGGAAGCTGGTTTCCGCTAAACGAGCGAGTGAGTGAGTGTGTGCCTACTCATGTTTTTCTCAAATGTAAATTTCCCCCACCTTTACTCTTATCATGTTCAAGATCAGCCGTGTGCTGTAAGTCATCTGTGGGCAACCAGAGTTGAAATGTGACATGTGTTCCTCTCTCTGTTTTTTTTTTTTTGTTGTTGTTTGCGCTTTGATCACGCCCGGTTTTCGTGCTGCTGCACTTTGACTTTGAGGATACCTTCAGAGAGTAAAAAAAACCCCAAAAAACTAATGTAGGTCGCGGCTTGCCGCTGGCATTTGTGCGTGAATCATAAAATTGGTCTGGTTGGAAAGGCGCCTGAATAATTTCCAGTAGTTTCACGTTTTCTCGCCACATAAAAAAAACAAAAAAACAAAAATAAAACAAAACAAAACAGAAGCAACCCCAAAATAATTCGATTGAACAATGTGTTTGTAATAGTTTTTTTGTTGTTGTTGTTGTTGTTGTATAACAGTATCGATGCGCGATGTTCTAAGTGGTTTTGAATTACTAAAACACCGAAAGCTAAATTATGACTATGACTACGAAAGCTGTGGCTCACATTTACATGTGAAAAATTAATGGTCAGTGCTAATTTAATGTATTATAAATGAATAAAAACGGAAAAAATGTAAAATATGACTAAATATGTAGTTCACTTGAATGCTAATCATTAAAAATGAACACTGTTGGCATTATGTAATTGCACCTGTATTTAATTTTTCCACATGGCATTACTGCATTGAGTCATGAATTTGTTTAGTTGGGTTTCAAGTGTCGAAGTGACACTTTGATTGGATTGCGGATTAACAGATTAACCAATCAAATGTTTGCAAATTTTAAATGCTAACGGATGGAAGAATACGTAAAGATGATTATAATTTCAACTTGTATTTCATTTTATTCCCTTTTGTGAATGTATTTTCAAATGTGGCTAAATAGAATGTATGTAAAAAATGAATATAGAAAATATTTTAATTGAATTTCTTTGTTTTAAATCATTCGGATGACGTAACACGTGTGGTTATTTTATAGTCATGCCATGTAAAGAATGACACGGATAAATAACTAGGTAATCATATATAATACACAGTCATGCTTCTTGTCATTGTAAAAGTTTTTAGCTGCAGTTTTGTTTTTGTTTATTTATTTTGTCTTCAGATTTCAACCTGCCCAGGAAGAACACCTATCTTCAAATACTTCAGAGTTTAGGGTATTATAATTTTTATTTTTTTAAATTTTACCATACTAAAATGGTATGGTTCCATTAACGTAAAAAAACCAAACATGCCCTCAGCATAACAGATTCTCTACCATCTCCTGAGTTACTGTTTTGCAAAATTGTAAAACCGAACTAAAACTTAAATATTATCGTGACATAAACTTTGGTCACTCTTTATTATTATTATTATTATTATTTTTTGTATATAAAAATAAACATATGAAATAATAATAATCTACTATTTCTTTGAGGGAAAATCCCAAAGGGATTAATAAAGTTTCTGTCTATAATCTTCATTACGTCACTGTAATGCAAAACAGACAAAACAAGCTGCCTTCGTTTTATTTGTAAGTGCACCATCTAGTGGTGAGAAGAAGCCATACAAAGACATTTTGTGTTTGAAAAGTTTTTAATGAGCTTTTCAGACGTAAAAGAGAAAAATAAACAAAATTTGTTTTCGGGTGTCTACCTCTTAAAATACGTGTTGATGAGTACTGCATCAACAGAGGATCGATAGTCACTATTGTCCCCCAACGACCTTTGAAGTTGCACGTTAAATTCATTCTTTTGGTGGTAAACTTTCAATCTATTCAGAAACCATCTGTTCTGTGATCATGCTGTTGTTGGTTAGACAGCTTCACATCCATTTTTTTTTTAAAGCAAAACAAATTATGTTGGTAATTTACGGGTTTGGGAACAGAGTGGCAGAAGAAGCTGACATCACGAGAAGCAATCCATAGAACCGGAGTCACAGAGTCAAAGATCCGAGTGACATGTTTCACCTTCACCACTTCTCCGCAAGCCTTCATCGAGCGAACAGCTTTCTAGCCTCGCAGCTTGAAGAAATCAAAACTGAAGAATATTTTAACGAGCAGGTTAGGATAGAGAGGTGGACCATGTCTGAACACGTCAGGTCAGTATTTACAGGGACAGGGAGAGAGATCTTTTTTTGTTTTTTGTAATTCTGTAACATCTAAATAACCTACTGAACTCAATATTACAGCAAACTGAAGAGTCAGTTTAGTTTTATTAATGTTGCACAAAATTAACTCCTTAATAGAAACCACCTTATTAGCCAAGTGTAATAAACCTCTAATCGTACTGAAGCTAAACGCAGTTTCCTTCACTGATTTAAGGAGCTGGGCCTCCACCCAGGAGCTCGTCGAGGAATTCGACCACATCCTGACAGAGAAGAGAGTGAAGCTCGACAACCTTGCCAATGTTGACAGGGACGTTGTAGAAGAGTTCCTCAAAGAGGAGCTCTGCCCCTCTACTCCTCTGTTACCGAAGCCTTCTCTTTCTCCCGTTATCCCCGCTCCTCCACAGATAGGACGATCTAACGAAGGTCCAGAGAACTTGACGGGTTCAGGGAATAAGGAGGAATCAGAGAGCTCTGTCTCTGATAGCATGCACAAGGGAGAATCTGATGGTATCCTAGCAACAAAGAAGGAAGTGCTGGTTACCCTTGATTGGGACTCCGTAGATGGCCTTCTTAGAGAGACGTCAAGGAAAGACAAAGATTCAGAGAGCTCTGTCTCCATTAAGAAGTTCTTGGAAGAATTTAATGCGACCCTGCAAAAGGAGTTTGAAAACAAGGTCTGGACTTATGGGGGCAATATGGGAGACCTTCCTAGGAAGGAGGTCCTGACGAAGAAGGAAGTGCTGGTTACCCTTGATTGGGACTCCGTAGATGGCCTTCTTAGGGAGACGTCAAGGAAAGACAAAGATTCAGAGAGCTCTGTCTCCATTAAGAAGTTCTTGGAAGAATTTAACGCGACTCTGCAAGAGGAGTTTGAAAACAAGGTCTGGACTTATGGGGACAATATGGAAGACCTTCCTAGGAAAGAGGTCCTCCTCCCACCTCCTCCTTTATCACTACTCCTTCATCCTCCTGTTCTACCTCCAAACGTGAGCTCTGCTTTCCCAGAGTTCGGTGTCGACGCTACCGTTCCGGTCAGACACAACGGAGATCCAGATAATGTCTCCCGGCCTCCTGTTCCGACATTTCTACCTCCAGCTCCTTCTGCCCCTCCTCCATCCTCCATCCAGGAGATCATGGAGGATGTCACCTGCATCCTGGCAGAGAATTTCCGTAACGTGGTCCCCACTGACTGGAATGTCAGGGAGGAATTTCTTCCGGGAAATGTGCTCCTTCTTCGTCCCTCTCCTTCTCCTCCCGTCTGGCTTGGTCCACCACAGCTCCACACGGATACTTTGGTCAGTCCGGGTGGAGCTGGAGATAACATGCACAAACCTTCACCTCCATTATGTTTAAAAAATAAAAATCCCAATGTTTACCAAATAGTAATTAATAGTTAAATTTTTAGTTTAGTGTTAAAAATGATGACATTAAATAAAAATAACAACTCTAACAGAAGGTGTGTGATTTTTGCTTGGTGCAGGAAGCTGGTGGTTCTGCTTTTGGTTGTGTGGTGCCAGTAGCTGCGTTTCCATTCCAAATTTAGCCAAATCCTTCTCCATGTTCTGCTAATGTCGAAAATGAACAATTTCACAATTGCTGTATTTCCATGAACTGAGAAATACAGTTCATGGAATTTCATGGAATTTCATTTAAATAAGAAATTAAATGAAATTCACACGTGAGTGAGCTTGTTCACGCGATCAGTCGTTAATAACCATAGCGGCGACGGATGTGAGCAGGTACGCGATGTATCGGGCACCAGCAGAGATGACGCCGCCCTCTTATAATTGGGAGCTCCGTTTTTTAGGGAAATTGTAGTTGGTGAGTTCATAGAAGAACTACGGATTCAACACATTCAAATGACACACAACTTTTAATGAACTGTGAGATGCCGTGATGGCTTCGGGGGCGGTGGAGCCAGCAGCGCATTGTCCGGAAAACATAAAAATAAATAAACAAGCCATCTCATATGCTCCCACCGCTTCCTGACGTCTTTCTTCGTAGTTTTCGCCAGTCGTAACATCCGGTTGTGACTCGTGTGGTGTGAAAAAAGTATTTCCGTTTCAGTTTTATGAAATACATCTATTTCTATACGGCAAAAAAAAAAAAAAAGAAGAAAGAAAAAAAATATCCTAGCACTATTTTTTTGGGAAAACGTAAGTTTCCTGTTTAAAAAAAACAAAACAAAAAAAAAGTCGTTTCCATTACGCAAATTTATTCCCGCAGTTTCAGTTTGCGCAACTTTATGGTCAGTGGGAACGTAGCTATTGTTTCTCTTATCATTCCAGAAAGCTAATCTAAATCACGGGAGTAAAACTGAAGCCAAAGCCGTCCCGCCTTTACTGCCACTTAAAAATACATTCAGCATTTACAGCTGTGTGCTTAAATATGTCGTCAGTCAAATCAAATGATCATTCATTTGCATAGAGCCAAATTAAATAGCAGACAAACTAGTGTGAGTAAAAAACAAACAAACTGAAGACCGAACCTTGCTGGTTCTTTCTAATGGGGGAACCTTAAGACCCAATTAAACCTCAGCAGCTGCGTCTGTGTGTGTTTTTTTTCTCCCCCGTCAGATTCTGCACAGTTTACCCATAGTCCACCTACCTGAAGGCTTCAAGCTTCGACCAATTGGAGTCCTGTAAGTCAAGACCAAGAAAACTCTAAACCTGTGGAGCTTTTGTTTATATGTTCACACTGTCGTGTCCCTGTGATTCTGTGCAGGAATGGAGAAATCTTGTACGGAGTCTTTCCTCCTCCTCTGAATGTCGGTGGAAGAAAGTCAAACTTCAGCACACCGTCGTAAATAAATATACATATATACATATTCCTTCTAGTTGCTTTCTTATCTCTTGTTGTGTCTCAGCTGATCAGGTTTCTGTGTTCTTACTTTCATTCCTCTCTCTGCTGTACCTCACCACAGGCGGGTCAGAGACAAGCGGGACGTTGGCCGACCGTACGTTAAAAAGCCACCAAACGCCTTCATCCTTTTCCTGAAGGAGATTAGACCAAAGGTGGTGTCTGAGCTCAATATCAGCAGAAGTGCTGTGGTGAATAGAGTTGTGGGAGAAATGGTGAGTCAGACTGATCCTGAACTTTCAGGAAATCTGCGTCCGGGTGGATAATTTAAGATCTTTGGCCCAGTATGTCAAGTCGGTTATTACAAATTTAGGGGTCAAGATTGGATGCTGGTCTTAAGCTGGAAGCACACATTAGAGCCGTGGTAAAATCCAGCTTTTTCCACTTAAGGCAGCTAGCCAAAGTAAAACCTATTCTTCCCAGGCAGCTGATCCATGCATTTGTGACCACACGGCTAGATTACTGTAATGCACTTTATACAGGAGTCAATGATATTTATATTTCCCAGCTTCAGAGGGTACAAAATGCTGCTGCACGTCTTTTAACAGGAACATGAAAATTTGACCATATTTCCCCTATTTTAGCTTCCTTACACTGGTTTGTATTTGTTTTTAAAGCTCTTAATGGCCCTGCTCCTCCCTATCTGTCTGAGCTGTTACATTCTTACACACCCTCCCGTTCCCTCAGGTCAGCTGATCAGCTGCTTCTGAAGGTACCAAAGACAAAGTGTAAGCTCAGAGGGGGCCGCGCTTTTTCTGTGGCAGCTCCCAAGCGATGGAATGATCTTCCTTTGGGCGTCAGACAGACAGGCCTCTTCACTCGCTGCTTTTAAGTCCCTTCTTAGCACCCATCTTTTTTCTATAGCTTTTGGCACAATCTGAGAGGCTTCACTTTGTTTTATTGTGTCTGTATATTAATATGTGCTTTATATTTGAGCTTTTCTATTTTATAATTGCGTTGTATTTTATGATTGTGTATAGCACTTTGGTCCTGTCGGTGTATAAAGTGCTTCATAAATAAAGTTGGTATGGTATCATGTTGATGTGGTTTTGTTCAGTCTGCACTGAAAAAAAGAGAATGGAGCTCCGACTTAAAGAGGGAGAATATTTACTATGTGTAATCGAACTAAACTTAATTAATTTACGTTTATTTAATATGACAATTTAATAAACGTAATTGCATGAACTTAATTTGATTACTTGTAACAAATGAACTGTAATTTCTTCTTTATTGGATCTCCCGTTTTCTTTTTCCACTGCAAGTTCACCTCTGTTACAACTTAAAAAAATAAAAGCAGGAAAGTAAAACTGCCAGAAGTGTTAATAATAATACTAACAACACCATCTAATGGTGAAAGTGAGTAAGTTCAACTTCATCCCTCATGAGCAGAGCATGAAATTAAATCAAATGCAGTAAAAAAGAAATTGGAAAAATTCAAGAAGCAAATAGTTTAATATTGTGTGTGTTGCATCAGCTGGTCAGTGTGAGTACTGACATGGTTCCGTCATGTTTCCACAGTGGAACTGTTTGCCAGTCGAGGTGAAGGCCAAATATTTCGAGAAGGCCAGACTGGAACAAAAGCTCCACCAGCAGCAACACCCTGGTTGGTCCGCCAATAGTAACTATGTACGTGCGTTCTGTTCAAACATGGCCGCTTCACCAGCTTAATGCTGATGAAACACTGAGACCAGAATTAGATCCTTCCAACTGAAGTCTGATATGTTTCACTTTTAGGGCAAGAAGAGGAAAGGGGTGAAAAATAAGACCTCAGAGAGCAGCAGCAGCAGCAGCAGCAGCAGCAGTACAGCCTGTAAGACTGATTTCTGTTCATCCCTGCATGAAATTGTTCCACTTCTCTCACAAAAACTCTGTTAACCCACATTGCTTAATTTCCGCATTTATTTGTTTTGGTTTCTTTCTGTGTATCGATTAATTGGGTTTTTGCCAACACCCGGTGAAAAGTTCACATCAATAGCACCTTTAGAAATAGGTTTTCTATATATATTCATATATAGACAAAAAAGTGTTTTAATGCTTATTTTACCTGCTGTAAAGAGTTCCAGATTTTTCCAGACAGGTTTCAAACTACTTTGGACGTCTAATTGTGCAGAATTCCTCTAAATGTTTGCTGCCCTCTGAATCAGAGGTCGGGAGACAGGGATGTGTTGGGTTCTGCTCCCGACGGCACATTTCATACACGAACGACTAAAACATTTTAACAGTTTTATTGTCAGTTTCATTTACCTCTACCCTTGTGTTCTCTCTTTCTTTAGCATCCCTAGACCCTCCACAATGCCTGTTCCATTTCTCTGCTTGATCCCCGACTCCAAACTCTGAGCCGGCCCAAGACCATCAAGGGCCCAAAGCAGAGACTGATTCAAGGGGGGCCCTCTTCTAATTAGAACAAATAAACTGTTTTGTTTCACATTTAAAAATAATAAGAAGCCCAGTTTCATGATTTATTAGCTCAACAAAGAAGGTGAACTTGTCATAAAAGTGATTTCCCTCGCACTAATTTGTAGCAAAGAGCAATGTTGTTTTGTTTTTTACAACTGAACCATTTTTCATTTTAAATATAAAATTCTTCATGTACAATAAAAAGTCAAATCGGATTGCTGAATTCCTTTAGATGTGATATTCAGAAACCATATTGACAAATCTTAAAGTAGGCAAACGTAACCACAAAATAAAAATGAGACGTGTTGTTTTTGAGACGTTAGTGGTGCTTTCCAGTTAATTAGGACGTTCCCCCACCGCCCCTTGTCAAAAAGATATTATTTTAAAGATTTTTGTGTTTGTTTGTTTCTATTTAAAAAAAGAAGAACTTACAAAAAGAGGAACCAGATGTTCAAATAAGACATTTTATTCATAAAGATTGTTTTAAAAGTCAAACACACTGATATTTTTTTTTCTTTATCCAAACAAATACATATTCAAACGCTGCACTGCTAGCTTAATATCCGATAAGTCTGTAGCTACTTATCTGTAGCTTAACTACAGTTTTGAGCTACAGACAGCTCAAAACTCCAACATCACCATTTTCCTACACAGGACAAACTAAGGTTGCAAAAAACAAAGAATGCAAGGCTACAGTATGTCATCCCGTCATGTTTTGTGCAGTCACGCCCTCTAGTGGTTGCCTACCTAATGTCTTGCTTTGTAATCGGCACCTTCAAAACACGAGATAATATACAATAGATATTCTTAACTTCGACGGCGTTACGGCCGATGTACATAGAAAAAAGATTCTGCCAAAACAGTTCATAAATTTTTTTAAATTAATGTCAGAAATAATAATAATACAAAAAAACACTAGAAAATTTCAAAGTTTGAAAAGTCCAAAATTTGGGATTAATCTCTGAAATTTAAAAGGGAAAAATTAACATTTCTGAGTTGTTTTCTTTTCTAGCAAATTTTGGACTTTACAAACTCAGAAGATTCCTTGTATTCTCTAGAAAAATTTCTAGGTTTTTGGCGGGAATTTACGTCTCCCTTTTTTTCTATCTACAATAACCCTAGTACGCTGTCGTAGCAAACATTGCAGAAATTCTTAAAGTAGAAATTGGAACTAGCAAAGTGTAAACGTTGACATTGTACCACTCTGAGTCTCTGCGCAGATAGTTGGTATTCACGGGGACGTCTTTCTTCGGTTTCAATATTCAAGGAAAATAACTTTATGGAGAAACGTGGCCACAGAGAGAGTCACCAACATGTCGGCCATGTTTGAACAAACAGACGCAAACACGTCATAACGGGCAAAACCACGGACACAACCGTGTGTTTCAGAGCGGGTAAAAAAATGAAATCTGTGGTGTTACCAGTACGCCACGTTTTCTGCACCACATCCAGGCGGCATGAGAGAAATTCTCCCTCAAGAGGCTCGTAACTTTGAGAACTGCGTTGCTTACCGGGGATCAGTGCAACCAAAAATGTCTGAATGGCAACATTTCTGAAGGTTAGAGCCGTGAACAGGCAGGCGCTTGAGAAAAACAAAGGATACATATTGTCTTCTGAATGTAAAAGTTCAACACAAACCACATGGAGCGCCGGATGAACTCCAGCTCCAACCAACAGTTTCATATAGAGAAATTAGCATTGCATGCTGTTCCCTCCTTGAGAAAAGTACATCTTCCTTTTGTTAGATGATGTGTCTTTTTTGTTTTGATGTAAGAAACAAAGGAGTCTTTGCAAGTCGTATTTCTCTCAGAACAATGAAGTTTACTTCCAGACCCTAGCATGGAGGCCTTGACTCTTGCAGAGAAGGTCTCTGCAGTGCATCCTGCCGCTCTGAACATTTATTTTTAGCTGTATTTTTTCCTCAACCCTTGGATGAGTCGTTCGAGGCCAGGGAGCGGCGATCAAAGTTCAGTCGGAGACGTTTTGTGATGCTGAGCTCCGAGAACAAGTATTTACCGCAGCATGGTTTTTAATCTGGCTTCGCCTCAGATAACCTAAGAAAATAATACTTATTCTGGGTGAAAACACAAATGCCCAACGATTATTGAATCAGGAATTAAGTGGAATTTGTCATGAAGTTTTGTGAGGAGGCGGTGGTGAGGCAGACACTTGGGAGACCCAGGCAAAGATGAATGATGGTTTTAATGACTGAATTAAACCAAAAACACAATCCAGAACCAGGCAGCACAGCTGAACGGAAACTAAGGTTCAACGCTGGTAGCAACAGGTTAAACGACTGGACGCAAACAGCAGAATGGACAGACTGGGATCACATAAGACAAGATAGACAGAAAGAATATCTGTCTTTATCAGACGTCCTGATGTAAGACACGGTACTGCATAAAGCCAAACATGCTACAATTAAATGAATCAAAATGTCCCCAGAGCATCGGCGGACTGACATAGAGGCCACCGGGGGATTCCAGGTAGATTCCAGGTAGATTCCAGAGATGTGCATCGCAGCGACTGTTCATGCAGGGCCGGCCCAAGGTAATATGGGCCCCCTGGGCCCCCGGAACCCGTCCTACTAAGAACCTCAGCATCACTAACATGTTTAAATATAGATAAGGTGAATCTGTGAGAGGGAGACCAGGTTTATTGGCAGAGTTTAAAATCACTCACTGAATATTGGTTGTTTGCTCTGATGTATTTGTGAACAAACCCAATTCAAACACAAAGATTACACCATATTGTAGCCATGGTAACACAACAAACTATGAAGATGATTCTTTAAACTTTTATGAAGTAAACTTTCTAATTAAATCCTAAATATACCATTGTTTTCTCAGCTGAATGCATTACATAACATTTAATAACATTATCATTCTCTATAAATGATGCTACAGGTTTAGATCTTTGGTCTGTGTTACAGGGCTTCATTAGTAAAATGGCAGCAAATTTGCTTATTTCATAACTTCATAACCTTTGACCTTCTCTCCTCTGATCTGTTTAACAGCTACAGTCTCAGATCAGCTCAGCCCTCCAGGACTGCCAGCAGCAGAAACAGAAACTTTATACCTGTTGGGAAAAATATAGACTATATTTGCTTTGCATTTCCCCGCATGTTGGCAATGATATAGAAGGATCCAATTAGATTCTTGATTAATATGGGTTGTTGCTATGTTGTTGTACGATGTTTTAAGATTTTGTTCAATGTGCCCTTGTTTAACTTTGAGCCCTGGCCCCTCCAAAGGTTTCTGCACGGCCCTGTTGTCATGCGTGCATCTTTGTTGTCTTGTGAAGAGCCGGCTTCCAGTCCAAGGAATACCCGAGAATATGTTTTTCATTACTCTACAGGGCAGCTTTAAAGAGGTTTTTAACAATTAAGTTACATAAATGTAAAAAAAAAAAAAAAAAAGCATTCTAAAAATTCATTTGAAACATCATTATACTCTGTCAGTGTATGTTTTCAAAAAAAAAAAAAAAAGTATGTTTCTGAAAAACTGTAATATAGAAGCACTCAGCTGATTCGGTCTTTCTTTGTTTCAAGGCATAAAAAAGCTCTTAGCCGTCTCAGTCACGCAAAATCCGCACGCCGCTCTCAACATCGCGTCCGCACGCTACACCGGCGTGTAAATAGTGCGGACCAGTAGCATTTGGCAGGTTCGTCAGTCTCTGTGATCTGATTGGTCCGCACCGGCGCGCTGTGGGCGTGGTCTCGTGTGAGGCAGCGGGCTGCATGTATGCAGTTGTGAGATATGAAGGGCAGTGACAGAACGGTCTCGCGCTGCTGGGAACGTCATGAGCGTCAAAATCCAAAAGGAGGCACAACCGCAGCAGAAGAGGGGAGCCCGGCTGTCTGACAAGCTCTGGGGTTTGGACCGGACATGTCGATGCGTTTAATGAGCAGCACTGAGTTACAATGTTTGCGTCGCGGCTCTGTTCTCACTCAGGCTGAAGGAGAGGAAAGAAGAAGTAGACTTCTGTAGCGTCTTAAAATGAACCGGACAGGTGTGCTGGGAAGTTAATACAAAAAAAAAAAAAAAAAGAAGAAGAAGCCGCGTTTGTTGTGGCGTCACATCAAGAAACAACAACAACTTGACACAATGGAGCAACAGCAGCATTTCTCGGTGTCTGGAAGCGGCAGAAGTCTGTCTTCTTCTTCTTCCTCCAGCTCCGACGTCTTGTCCGAGGGAGAAGAGACGACGCCTGCGGTGGAGGTGAAGGTTTATGGCGATGATGTTGATAACGCACAAGACCCGGACCGGGGAAGCAGCAAAGCAGCTGAAGACGGTGGGAACGCAGACCACGGCAAGGAGACACCGGAGAACGATGATGATGAAGATATTGAAGGAGAAGAGCAGGAGGAGGAAGACGATATGGTAAACACACAAACTACAAGAACACATTTGTGGGTATTTGTTTCAGTCACCCCCCCCCCCCCAAAAAACTGTAACATCATCTGTTTTTTTTTTTATATTTGACAAATGTTAGCCTTGTAAATACAGCGAATGATTTTTCTTTTTTCCCTCGTAATGTCAGTAAATGTTGTAAGAGCCAGTCAACACAAGACATAAGCAAACCATGCAGCTGCTCAACTGGTCCTCCACACCAGCTGAGGGCGCCATTTATTTCTCTTGGTGCTGATTGGCTGTAGCTCCAAGAGTGGAAATAAAAAAAATACTGTAGATATTAGCTTCTTCCACAGTGTGTATTCATGCATATTAAGGCATGTTTGGTGTTTGAACTATTAAAATAGGCAGTTATTAAGGTTTTTAGAGGGGGTCTGAAGTATTTGCGGATTTTAGCTATTCATGGGTGGCTGTAGTCTGTAATCCTCGTGAGTATCGGTGGTTTGTTGTATTGTAAACAGCAAACAGGAAACATTTGCACCTGCAGACTTGCTGATGTAAACGTACTTTTTCTCTGAAAGCAAAATATTTTCCACCTTTTTCAAACATGTTATTCCCAATGCTATCAGTGACGAAGCACCACAAACTCAGCTCCACCCTTATTTTATTTGTGCTTGTCCTATTGCATGCTGTCATTTTTGTAATCTTGGATTCCTAATGCGCAAACATTCAAACGTGAGTGATATGCCAGCGATATTAGCCAAGCTTTGGTGAACGATTGTAGAGGCAACAGACGCCAAACACAACCTAGCCTTTTTGTGTGTGTGTGGGTCCACTTCTGTTGGTTTTGGAAAGTCCAAATATTTGAGCACATATTAATTATAAACCTCTCTGCGTCTAGGTTAGTCCTTCAACCCCTTTTATACACACAGAGGTAAAGTGGAGATCATCAGAGCTCGCAGGAGTCGTTAGCTTTCGCCCTGTTGTCAAAATATTTGTAAGCGTGCACCTTGCCTCCGCTGAGCTCATACTTATCGAATTACTCTTGAAGTCCTGGAGCCGGTGAAGAACTTTAAGCTCCGGTTACAATTCATCAAGTGTGCTCTTTCGCCTTCGTCTGTTCTGTTACTGCTCACTCCTGCCATGCAATCATCCTGACGCTTAACGACGTAGTTCAAAAATTGTGAGGTGAAAGGAAAGTGGGCTGGGTTTTGAAATGTGGTACCAAATCAAAGTCTGAGTGGTGTAGCTTCTGCCCGTTTCACCCCGACGCCCCTAAATGAAACGCAGTTGAAAAGACACTGTGAAAACACAAAATCTTACTAAGTATTTTTGGTCTAGTTTCTAGTGCATAATATCTTAGTATACTTGAAATAAGATTACAAGTACCTTTTTAGCAAGATATAGGAGCTTATATTAAGTCAATAATTGACTTAAAACAAGATGGGAAAAAATACTTGATCCTCTGGCAGATTATTTGACGTTTAACAAGACATTTCTCTCATGTTGTAAGTTAAATAAACAAGTACTTTTTCATCAATGGTAAGAAATTATTGGGTCAAAACAAGCTCCCATATCAAGGTGAAAAGTTGCTTATAAGTTAGTTTTGTCTTATTTCAAGTGGTCTAAGATATTTGCACTAGAAACTAGACCAAAGGTTCTTGGCAAGATTGTGTTTTTGCACTTAGTGTAATTAAATCTCAATATAAGTTCAGCTGTTCTGTGAAGGCCTCAGAGGTTTGATGAACACGAGAGGCAAAATAACACAGTGAAGACCAGTCGACGCAGCAAAGGCTGTAAAGTTGGGCCAGTAAAGCCGGTTTATGAGCACTGTGTAATCATTCAAAAAAAAAAAAAAGGTGTATGGTACAGCTCAGGTGAGAAAGTTTCCATAACAATTAGTCATGCTCTTGACAAATCGTATGGAGGAGTGGCTAAAAGAAAAGATTGCTTAAAAAAATCCAGGTTAGAGTTTTGCCAGAAGCTGTTTAGACACTGCAAGCACGTGAAAGAAGATGAGCCTGATTCAAAGCAGGGGTGGAAATTAAACATTTTCTCCACCAGCCACAGTGGCTAAGTAGAGATTTTTTTTTTTACCGGCCACTCAGACATTTCACGAGCCAGTTTTTTTTTTTTTTCTTTCGATTACAAACCCCACAAGTACAAGCAAATTATAGAACATGTATCGTAACTCTATGAAAACCAATTTACTGACAATAAGTTTACCGTACAGATGTACATATACAGAATAATTTAACTTAAAGCATGGACACCTTAACTGGGTTGTAGTGCAATAAGTTAATTTGAAGTAATCACTAACGGCAAACTTTAACTACACAATGCTAACATTCTAGCAATCGTATCTTGAACATTTCCAAATTTTGGCAACAACTTTCCCTGATAGTGTTTATTAAAGTTGTGTCTAGTCATTTTAAAAATATTTTAAAATTGCATCAGTAGCTATTTTCTAACTGTTTTATTTGTTTTCCCTTACTTATTATGTTTTATATTGAAATTAACAATTATTACTAAAATATCTCAGAACGTGTTCATTATTAATTCCACCGCCCATCATCATCATCATCATCATTCTTGTGTTACTCCAGAGTTTTTCTGAATACCAGGAGCTTAGTGTTAGCTTCTCCCTCACACACACCTGCCTTCCTGCCTGCATGAAACTTTTTCTTTATGAACATTTTCACTCCTTCTTACCGGGCAGCAGCAGCTAACCTGAACTCTTCCTCAATCTGTCCCTGGTCACTTCGATGATAATAAAGCCCCTGAATCGCTAATTTCCTCTCCTTGTCCGCTACTAAATCTCCTCCAACGGTCAAAGTTTGTGTGGTAATTAACATATCTGTTAGCTTGACACATTTTTCTGAATGAGCTTGTGCGCTTTGTAGCTTTTGTGGTAGTTTTCCGTCTCGTATCCGCTCATTTTCTCAGACTCCGGTTAGCAGCGACCGTTAGCTGAAATGGCTGTATTTATAACCTTCGAGGGGAGGGGCGGGCCAAGGAGGACTGAGGGATTTCATTGGATAAGCCCAATGTCCGTCAATAAAATCAACCAATGGGCTGTCACGGTCGATAAAAATTAGACTTAGTTTAATTTTTGTGTTTAAATTATGACAGCGTAGGGCCGGAATGCAGCTTTTTTTTCCTGTTCAAATTGTCAACCCGCCACAGTGGCGTGTAAATTGCTCCAATTTACACGCCACTTCATACTTTACCCCACTGGCGGGTTCTAATTTCCATCCCTGATTCAAAGCCTTTTGGCCCGTATGCAAAACACTCATTTGAGAGTCTGGGCAAGAATTGAGAATATACGTTCACAGGAGCCATCCATCCTTTGCTACTGACAAATGTTGTAAATAAAAATTGTTCTGAATTTCTGCAGCTGGATGAGAAAATCTAGTGGAGATGTGCCAAAAAAGTATTACTTGTCACTACAGCTGGACGTGTTTCCATAAAGTACTTCCGTAGAGAGATTCATTACAAATGCACACCACGCTTACCATATTTTTTTTGCACTGAAAACAAAATGTTACTTTTCTTCTACTTTGTATTGGTTTTTCACATCAAATCCTAATGAAACACATTGAAATTTTGTGGTTTAAATGTGAAACATGTTCAGGACACAAACACCCCTGCCAGCGTCTGGAGCACTAAATGTGTACCAAATGCTCGCTCGCTCATTCAAAGAATGTTAGATTATCTGAGAATAACATGGTTAGTTAAAAAACCCCAGAGGTTATGTAACAGGAAAAGCCACTGTTCAGATAAAGGTATTCTAAGAAGTATAGATTATTTGAAGCAATGCGAAAAGAAAACCAAAAGCTGTTCCATAGCTTTCCTGTGTCTTTTGATAAAAGAAGTATCAAATATATAAAGCCTAAAATAAACGACAGCATGTAGCACCATTAGCAATTACTACTAAAAGGCAAAACCTTTTATAGAGGACACAACAGTTGTGGCCTCACATTTGATGGCAAATTTTATTTGGCCTAGATAAAACAAACGTAATACAGGGTAAATCTTGTTTGATTCTTTAGGAAATTGAATTGTTTTTTATTTTTTTAAATTTTTTTTCCAGACATTCCAAAGAAAGATACAAATAGCTGTCAGACAAAATCGAACCCATATTAACATTTACATTGATAACAACTGGGAATTTTTGGAGACACAAGGTGGTTCTAGACTAGTTTATATTTAAAAAAAGAAAAGTACAGTTGTAGTAGTGCTTACACAGGAAACATAAGGAGAACATGAGGAAGCTCAAATGTGAGCCTCAGCTTTTTTAACTCTCCTCCTCTGGATGTTTCTGCAGACTGGTTCGACCGGCTCTAGTTTGCTCCGCACGCTCCGAATCCGGGGTGTCTTTTGAAATGTCAAGCATTAGTCTGTTCTTAAAATCATAGCTGAAGATGACGTGACTTTGGAGTGTGGGTGTGGAGCACCGTGCCCCCCGCCCCCACCTCTCCCTTGGTGTAGTAAGCGTGGATGGAAAGTACAAAATGTTGCGCAATTACTTTCGCCACACAGTTTTTGCCTCATTTTGGTTGGATTGTCTGAAGACTGTGCAGGATTAAACAAAACGCCGTATTAAGTGTTTAAACTCAAAATGGAAAGGAATTAGCCTCTGTTTTTAGGTCTAGTGAGGTAGCGTGTGTATGCATAATCGACTTGGCAACACCATCTTAACACTTGTTGGGTGACCGCCCTAAGTTGGTGTCATGTTTGCGAACCGTGTGTCGCCTTGCTAATTCGATCTGACTGAATGACACGTCATTATCCTAATTGGGCTGAGATATAAAAGGTAAAGAGAAGAGACGGAGTCTGATCTCATTACATTTTCCGTCAATGCGTACTAATTGGCGGAATTAAAATGTGAAATGCATGAAACCGAATGTTTTCTCCGCCTTCATTATGAGACACGCGTAGCTGGAGCAGAATTCCCTGAGCGCAGAGACAGATTTTACTTCTCTCTCTCAGCCCTTTCTGATCAGCAAGTAGATGTTAAAAACATACAAGAGTCTGTCCCAACACTGAACCCTACCCCTGTGAACTCTGCCCTTTTTCCTTTCTGCCTTTTTGAGCTCCAGCTTCATCTAAAGCTAATGACCTCACTTGTGCTGAGCTCTGAGGATGAGATGTAATTAGACCTGTTAAACTGAAGTAAGTAGCCACGGCGCGAGCTTGAACGCTGCCAGGCAGGCTGGTGTTTCCGCGTTAATCGGGGAATCCTGACCTCTGACTTTCTCAGATCAGATGACATCACTTCTTTCCGGTTGGCTGGCCAGCGACTCCTTCTCCAAACTTAGAAGTGTGCAGCTCTGGCGGTTCGCAGTTTTCCTGCTGCTGTGTTTGATGCCTATATTTACAGGTCTGTGTGATTGCAGCTTTAGAGTTGAGTGTATAAATCTGTCTGGAGTTGCGGGTAGCGAGTAAAAAAGCCCATCTATAGATAAACTTTGGGTTAGTTCTTTTTCAAACAAAGACGACGCAAGTTTAATTAAATGTTGCGTTTCAGTCAGAAAGCTGGCACAGAGTTGTAGGTAGTCTTGATTTTAACAATCTATTTATGTGAAAATAGGACTGTGGAAAAATAATAGTTTCCCTAACAAAAATATGACATTAACTATTTACCTACAAATTCTTATAAATTATTTATTTATTTATTTGCTGGGAATTGCACAGAAAATGCACATTATAGGGAAATATTTTCATATGGGTGCTTCAGCAGTGTGCAATGTAAAACCAGCATGTTATATGTTGTATTTGTCAGTGTCAACCAGAACAAGGACACTGATACCAAATGTACCAAGTATTTGTTCAAAACTTTAGTTTATTTAAAAATAAAAATCTCTTGTATATAAAATTAGAAAAGTTGTTTTTGGCAGCAGTAGCATTGTGTTTATATAAAAGCCGTTGAGTCATGTTTTATTTTATTTTATTTTTGCTGTAAAATTTTGTGTACCATGAGAGTGTGACATTTGTACATAAGATTATCATGCCTAGTCCTAAAAAGAAAATCTTTTATAATTTAAAAATTCTCTTGCTGGACATGGAAAAAGGAACATTTCAAAAAGCATAGTGAAGATGAAATGCAGTTAAAAATTGGAAAGCAAACTATCATAAATAACATGGAAATAGATCCCCCCCCCCCCCTCTCTGTTAAACAGTGTAAATCATCAGATTCTGTTTATTTTGATGCCAGAATGAGGTTTAGGGCTGTGTTTTAAAAATACATTTATTGCCAAAGCTGTACAGGAAATCTTTAACAGTGAGCTGCCACCTTGTGTGCTTTCTATTTATACAGCTCTAATTGGAAATGCTCCATCCCGTTTCGCTTCCTGGTCAAAGCAGTCCAATAACCTTCTATTGACTTTTCTATAATTACACTTGGAGTTCTCATATGATCTATTCTTTGTAACATGTTTACAGCATTCCTTGAGGTTTTGAGAAAATATGCCTTAGATACCTTTGTGCAACACCTCAACTCTCTAAGATCTTTCATGCCAGGCAGTCTGACTGGAAAGGAGCGCCGTGCGACTCCACCCCATTGGTGTGTTGTTGTTGGACGAGAAAGCATGCTAGAACGGACCTTCAGCTTTTAATATTGGGTTAACACTGGGCTTAACGTTTGATCCAGGAAGCGTTATGTTTGTCAGCATTACAGCCTATTGCTTCGCACCTTTATTTATGGTGGGTTTTACAAGCTGCTGTATAAACAACTTTTCTTTGTCCACCTTTGATATGCTGCGTAATACCACTGCACTTCTCTGGACTTTACCAATTTGCACAGCCTCTATAAATCTGAGATATCTCACACACCAGTCTTGACTTACCGCTTGTCTAGTTACACAAGCAGCCAGTGTGTTAATCATTAAGGCAGCGGTCTTTTATGTGTGCTGTAGCTTTTATATCCCCTCATAATCAAATCGCCTGTTTTCCAAACTCTCCTACTTCTGCTTGCCACGTTGGGACGACACCTTTGGATATTTACGGTTGTTTTGTTTCATATGGATACTGCAGGAAGTTTTTCACCTGCAGAAAATCATCAAAACTCTTCGTCTGTACCCGTTTCGCTTTAAAACGGGTGCAAACAAAATATGGATCCAGAGAACAAAAGAATCCCAGTGTCCTTAATCCAGTCAGAAAATCTGAAGCAAAAGCAAATAAATGTTACAAATTTCATTTAATCTGCATATTGAGGGTGAATATTTAGATAAATAAGATGATTTACTAGGATCAATCATCCTATTAGATTACTGTTTGGTAATTTATTGAAAGGTATTTGTGTTCAAGGAGCAGATTGAATGTTTACTAAACAATAAAGTTATTATACTAAAATGTCGTTGATGGTCAAGAGGGAAAACAACTTTTATGTTCATAAGAGCTACTCATTCCTGCTCTTGTACTTTGTATTCTTTCTGTCGTGAAAATAATGAAAAGGTTTATGCAGCAGTATCTAGGTGGATTATCTCCACACAACCTTTTTCTGTACACAGGTCACATTAGTCATAAACATCTATTCCACCTTTTTAAAGAACACAATGGGGGTGAAGTCATTGTGAAGTAGCTTTAATTGCAGACATTGTTTAACATTGTCATTACGGGGCAGCTCAAAATGTTTACCTAGACTGCAACCCGGAGAGAAATGGTCATTTTCAGGTCATTGTTTAACTTTTGGACTTTTAGCTTCTTTTTTGTAGTTTCTTTCTCCTTGGATTCTCAGTAGATTTACTTACTTCTATAACTTCTTGTAGCGTTCACAAATTTTTACAGATAAGGCTCAAAATCCTTTATTGATTAGGATTTTGGAACATATTTGCTGCCTTGAAAGATGAGTACAAGCAATATTGGTCAGTGTTCAAGCCAATGGAGACGTTAGGTTAGTCTTGTGAATTTGAACTCTCAAAGTATTTCTAAGTTGCACCCAATCAGCTACCATTATTTTTGTATATATAAAATATGTCACCAATATTGGCATAATCTTTGGATATTGCGTTGTGCTGAAGTCACACCTCCATCCACCAAACTCAACTCTTTATTCTTGTGATTTATTTTTAACTGGTTTAACAATGGATATTATTAAAATGGTGAAATATGTCTTAGAATGCTACCGTCATTTGTTATCAGTAAGTGATTGGGTGGTAAATGTAAATATTTGTGTATTTGGTTGGACAACTTGCTGTATTCATGTCTTAAGATTTTTATTTTGAAGTGGAAAATGAAGCATTTCTTGAGTTGCCCTGTTGCTCACTTACAACTCCTTTGCTAACGCAAACATTGACGCTGTCACCAATTTTAAATTATTTATAAATCTCTGAAAATATTGTGACTTACTAAAAGCACATGGTTTAGGATCTGTACTATTTGTACTTTTTAAAACACTATTTGGGATTTATGAAATCACTACTCTTATAAAAATGAGGTTTCATATTTTTATTATTTACCCAATAGTCATTGGACTCATGAACTGAATGTTTATTTGGCCAAGTTTGAATATTTGAGTTTCACTCCACGGTGACAATGAGCTCCAGCAGGTAACGGCTTGTCCTGGAACATTTTGGTCCTTAACATCTTGGCTGCCTTTAAGTAAAGTTAAACCCAAGGTCCCATCTATTTACAATCTAGAAATTCATAGACGCTTACAGTTTATAATAAATAACTGGGCTGACTGTCATGATAACTAATAAAATTCTAAGCAAATGTCAACATATCAATTTTTACCATTACTTACCTTGAGCTATAAGTTGACATTGGATCCAACTTAGAAAATAGTCCAATAAAGTTTCTTTCCTTTTTTCCCTACCCCTATTCTTAAATCTAAGTAAGTGTTTTTCAATCCTTTCCTTTGTCTTTTTGATGTGTGTCTTCTTCATCACCCCATATTCAAATGATTGCATTAACTCCTGGCCATCTATTCTGTTTATTACTTATTCATTTAAGTCATGTGTGATAGACGGATTGCGCCTAAAACATGTAGGAACGTGGTTCTTGAAGTCCATGATGGAGAGAAGCACTGGTGTTATGTGGGTCTAAACATGAGGACATGAAGGCGAACTTGTGCAAAACCAACTGAATAGTGCAGATATATTAGGATCAAGGCAGTGAAACTCAGAAGATGGCATTACGTTTGTTGCAAAATCATCAATTTTGCTTTAGCTTTACAGTTCAGGATCAGTTCACCATCTCATAATTGCAATTGCGTGCTTCATGTGCCATTGTGGTTGGGCAATTATTTGCCCATTACTCAGAAAGAAGACTTGTTTCACTTTCTGATCCATGTTCAGTGTTTCCCAACCCTGGTCCTCAAGGCTCACTGCCCTGCATGTTTTGGGTATTTCCTTGCTTCAGTCCAGCTGATTTCAATCGATGACTGATTAACAGGCGTTTGTTGAACTGCAATCAGTTGAATCAGGCACATTAAAGCAGGGAAACCTCTAAAACATGTAGGACAGTGTGCCTTGAGGACCCGGGTTGGGAAACACTGGTTCAGTATATCCAGCAGAAAGAGTCTCAGCAGTGCAGGCAGCACAGCGAGACAGTGAATGTTGTTGTTGGGTCTGTACTGATATTTGAGTTGTGCTCGCATCAATTGTGTTGCAATGATGCACATGTGCAGAACGGAGCAGTGCACTCCAGGTATGGAGATTTTCAACATGTCCAAAAATCTGTGGCAGGCTGGCGTAGTTGTTAAAGGCAATGCTGGTGTGATATTTCCCCCTAAAACAGCATATAATGAATTTACTGAAACAACTATGCAGTTTTATAATGGAAATAATAGTTACTGGGCAGATTGCTAACTCCTTTTTTCCTTATTAAACTATTGAAAATTGTCATAAATGTACACAGAGCTGCTTCTATCAATAAGTCTTGTCTTGGCTTTATTGCATACCCTTTGAACAGCAATCCTCTGAGAGAGGAAAAGAGAGAGTAAGAAATGCCAAAAGACAGCTTTTGTTTCATTTCCTGTAGTGGATTTAACAATGACTTTGCATAACTAAACAGCCAGATGCTGTTAAGATTGTATGAGTAAACAGAGGCCAAATGTAGTTGTACAGCGAGTTCTTTTGTGTGCTTTTTGTAGGTAAATAAAAAGCAGCAGAAGAGTGTGGGAGTCGGCTGAAAAGTCAGGGCAAACCATGAAAGAATGTAAAGCAGAAGTAGGAAGAAAATGCCATTGCGAAAGTGAATCTGAGGAGGCAGTTGAAACAACAAAACATGCTTTAATTTCACGCCTTAATGCCTGCCAGCGTCGTTGTGCCGGCGTGGTCATTTATGTGGATTTTTGTTTCTCAAAGACGGCGGCATTTAGTCGTAATTCTGTACGTAGCTGTCGCTTCAGTAGTAGCAGAAACGTAGGAGTTAATTAAGACGGAGAACAAGACCTCAGGATAAATGTAATGGAGATCTCTTGCATCAGTAGGACTCTAGGAACATCAGCCCCATATGTTTTTTTTCTTTCTTTTTTTATTTGAAGCATTTTCAACAAGATATATCTCCTGGGGAGAAAGGCTTTTTTTTTGCCAACTTCATGTCTTCACAAGAAGAACTGACTCTTGCTTAAACTCTGGTCTTAATTTTTTGCTTTGAGCCACAAAACCTTGCAATTTAGCTAGAAAGAAAAGGAGATGGTTTAAAAGAAAAGCAGCAAATACAGACTGTATTTGTTTTGTTTGAAAATAAAAAAAAAAGTTCTAATTAAAACAGAAATGAGTTTTTCTTCTAGGTATTTTGTTTAGCTAACCTGACTGAATTTGTGACACGTTTTTATTTTTTATGTTAATCCAGTCTCTGTCCATGCTTGCCTGTTGGATTGAAATATGTACTAGTTGACTCAGGCAAATAATTTACAACCGAATTTCACGGGCAAACAAAGATGACTTCCCTAAAAGCAAAATCAATATAGACGGATGACTTTGTCCAAGCTGACCATGTGTGAGACGAGACGCTGAGATCTGCAAACAATGTTAGCTTGAAAATTCAGTCCACCAGAAGGCTTTTAAAATAATCCTGAGAAGTTGCTTACAAAATGCCTGAGTCACAAAATAAAAATATTTTAAGGGCAATTAATGCAAAATGGAAGAAATCTAGTCACTTTATCAGTAGTATGTGAATGGAGACCCTGTGGTGGTAAATTCTCTACTGAATTGCCTTTGTTTACTTTTTTTAGTTCACTACTCAATCATTATGTATAAGTAATACTCTAATAACGCCTTAAAATGTATGTCTAAAAATGCCTTGACCAACTACTGCCAATAAACAGATGTGAATTCATAAGAAAGTAATTTTTTTAAAGTATTTTTTTTGTTGTTAAACTTGCAAAACACACTCTTTACTTGTGTTGATGTTGAAGCTAAACTGAATGAGAAAATAAGAAGAAAATGTGGATAATGTTAGCCAAATGTGAAAATGTCTGATGCAACTTTAATTCCCATAAAGCTTCAACAGGTCGTTGTAATTTAACCTCCACTTTTAACCCACTAATCCTCTGGGTTTTCAATTCATTGTGACACACGGTAACCTTTATTTGGCCGCCACGTTTACTCTGCGAGGATCTGTTCCATGAATCTGGAAGGTAAACAGTGAAGCAGAGCATCAGTGCCTGCTTTGTGTATCAACAGTTGTTTATGGTTGGTGATGTTTAGCCGTTTCCTGCGTGCCGGCTCGGCCCGCATGTTGTACCCCTAAATAAGCGGCCGTTTGTTTAAGCAGGCAGGATGATAAGAACATCCAGTGTCAATGTTCACTTTGAGACTAAGAGGATTAGCGCAATCTGGTTAAGGCTCTGTTCAGTCTTGCGAGGGGCTGGCTGAACACAATCTGTCATTGATTTTTGACTCTTCTTTCCCGTCCTCTGTCGAAGGGTTTCTGGTTGTAATCCCTGGTTTCTGCGCTGCGTTTAAAGTGATGTGGATGACGTTTGTTGGTGCCTAGATAAAATGTCCCTTGGCAGGAATTTAATTGTTCCCCGGGATTCATCCTCTAATGGAAACAAGGTAAGAGACGGTAGTTCTCTAATAACTGGGTTCAAGCATAAACAGCGGGACTACTATATCGTAAATATTGTTAGCGGTCTAGTCTAAAAACGAATCTGAAGGGGCTCGTGGAATGAAGTTACTCCTATCTCTTTTTACAATCAAACCTCATGATCACATGATCATGCAGCAGCCTTGTGAAAGTTATTTTAAGACTATGAGTTGATAAAAACCCTCAAATATACATCATTACCAAATATTACTTGTTCTCTGGCCGGAGACCAGCCTGCACATAATATAAAATGCATATGTTAGGTCTCTATGGTCCCTCTGCATGGAAAAATGAAGTTAATTGGCTGGACAAATGGTGCAGGGTTCAGTTCTTTCCAGTGCTGAAAATGATAAATCTCAACATAGATGATGGTATGAAATGGAAGAAGGAAAGGACTGCTGTTTATTTAAGGTCTTGTCAACACAGGAAACTGAATTCTCCAGGGAGGGCAGAGAAAATCCTTGTAAAACTTTGACTCTTTGCTTGTTAATTTAATTTCTTCTTCACATTCAGTGACTGTGCCGTTAAGTACTCTGTGAGACGGGTCTTAGAGATGAAATGCCAGAGTTACACACACTTGCTGTGATTTGAACTGTAAAACATTTCACCTCTGTTCTTCCTGTGATTAAACACTTGTCGAGGCTGGGAGCAGGCGAAGAGGGATTTGGTGTGGAGTGGAAATCATGGAGGGTGGAAGAGGACAGATGCGAGGGGGGAAGGAATGTCAACTTTTCTAGAATCTTCAAGGATGCATTACGCAATCACAGTCATGGACGTTTTTTACTTGGCAGGATTTATCAAACCATTTTTCAAAAAGAGATGCCTAGTAAAAGTAAACATGAGTTGTAATAATAAAACCAAAAAGGGACAACTTCATGGTGGTTAGAAGACAGTCTTTACTTGAGCCTGATGATGTATCTTATCCCAAGTTTTAATGGCATTCTTTGCATTTTATTTATTTTAGAAGAACTAACTCAGAGAGTCTCTTTATATATTTATTGCTTTTGATTCAGTCATCTATAACAAACTGTGTTGAAGAGTCTTCTACTTAAAGCATGGGAAAAATGTGTCGTTATAAGTGAATAAATGAACCAGTGAAGCGAATATATATTTTTTTACAATCAATATTAAGGAATTATGTACTTAAAACAAGCTCTCATAAAATTCCGTCTCATTCTCTTTTAAAATTATTTTTAAAAGATCCTGAAAAATATATTTTTTCTTATTTGAAGTGTACAAAAAAATATTTCCACTAGAACCTAAAGGACAAAATACTTTAAGATTTTGTGTTTTTGATCTCTGACGTAAAAGACTCTTTGCCCATAATAAAAGTTGAATGATTTTTGAGAGAGGAGTTGTCGCCAAATGTGCCACAATCACTTGTTTGGTTTAAGCAACGATTATTTTTAGAGATTTGTTTTTCTTCAAGTTGTTTTTGCATGATAATTAAAAATCTCTTTGACCTGGAAGAAAAATAAAATTGGGAGAAATCTGTGGGGCAAACTGATTCTTACATCAATGTGTCAGGGGTATTAAGTCACCTGATGGCTTTCTGCAAGCGATATTCACTTTCAATGCACTCATATGTTAAGTGGCTTATTCATAGTCGACTCGCTGTTTCCCTCAGTTTCAACAAATGGAAATCTGTATTTGAACAGGGCTGGGTAATTTGCACCACAATGCTTTTGACAAACTACTTTGTCCCGGCGATCAGTTCATCTTTTCAAACGCTACTTGTCTCAACTGGCCATCGACTTGCTAATTAAAGCAAGAGCCTCTTTCATCTGTGAAATCATCCTCAAAATGTTATGCAAACTGCCTGTAATTCAGTAGGAAATTAATTTAACACCAGCATGATGAAATCACATTGTATAAGCGGTAGTATTCTGTCTTTTGTGGCTAATAATTGAACTTAAACATGTAAACCTACACATTTGAGACATTTTGTTATGTATGTAGACATTTTTATTTTTGGAGAACAGATTTTTTTGAAAGCTGTTCTCTAGAAATGATTCACTATCGAGAACTTGTGTTGTTCTCAGAAGGAAGTGATGAAGAAACAATGGCCGGGAGAGCAAAGAGTGAATCAAGACGGCACTGACTGGAAGCAGGTGAAACTTGCCTTGATGTATGGGGACTCTCTTCCTGTTTCACTGTAAACCTGAGAATATTGTGTCTTAGCAAGTGGTGAAAGTTTCTAATAGCGAATTGGTCCCCCTTTAAAAAGTTCCCTTCATCAATCTCCGGAAAAATGAGCAACATGTCACCACAATGCCTTCTCAAAAAGAGGCGACGTCCTGCTGAATGAGGATGTCTGAAAGTTACACATTCGCAGAACAGTTTCAAGGTTTACACATTCACTTCACGCTGTTGTGTATTAAAACATTTTATTTGAAACGTTGAGTTTGCTGGTTAAAACTATTAAAACTCCTCCTACATGTGTTGCTTTCAATCCTCAGCCTTGTAGTACAGCTTTGGCAGAGATCGTATGAGTGTGTCAATGCTGCAACGTTTTTATTGGCTTGAACTACTAAAGTATTAATTCCTCAGCCTTGGGAAATATTTGTCTAATCTTGTCTGTGTGGTGAAATACAGTTTTTTTTCTTTTCTTCCTGCTCTATCAGTTTGTTAGTGTTGCATACAGAACACTTTTCACTCCTTAGCACCCAGTGTTTTTCCCACCTTTGGGGTATTTAACTTCGGTAATCTTGAATCTTGGCTGGTAAAATCCAAATACAGGCTTACAGTCTGTGCTTAACACTTGTCCTGCTTTCTGCAACTTGCTGCTTTTCCATCAAGTTTGGACTATTCACCCTTCATCTATAAAGCAATGATAACCTAAGGGACCATACATTTTTAATAAAAAACAACAGATTTTCTCATTCCACTAAAGATCTAGTCATCAGAATGCAGTTTGTAGTGAAATTGTGTTTCTAAAATGTCCAAATATTTCCAGTAGACATTTTAAATCAGTTTATGTAGTTCTAAATAATATCAAATGTTGTCTCAGGGCACTTGATTGGATAAAAGTTTTCTATCTATAGAAAACCATCACATTGCAGCCTTTCCTGAATGGACGTGTAGCGACAGCAGACAGTCCATCGCGTCCTGTCCCCCTTTCTGGGGGTTTGAGAAGACGGAACAGACACTCGAAAACACAGCAGAAGGAGTCAAGTAGAACTTTCTGTATCATTAATGAAGTTATTTGTAGGAAGAACTTGACTTCTCCACGAAGGGGTCACTGTTGAAACAGAATGCCAGGTGAAAAATAAAGTTACAGCAGCAAATGATAGTGGTCTGTATGTTCTCCAGAAGAAAAGGCCAAAGCGCTACAGCCATACAAGTAGCTAAGCATTCAAACTCAAAGCTCATTAAAAAGGAATGTTTTAGGCCTGCTAGTCCTAAAAGTAGACAGAGTGTTTGACTCAGACTAAAACTGGGAGCTGGACCACAGAAGAGGAGCTTAATAATGAAAAGGTTCCACTTTAGAAACCTTGAGAACCATCAGTCTGAGATTAAATGGGTTTGTTGAAAACAAATGGTATGTAATATATGATGGAGCTTAAATACTGAGAGCTTTTCATAAGCAGGAAGAATAGTTGTAAATTATATTCAGGCTTTTAACACAGGGAGCCAATGTAGAGAAGCTGAGGTTAAAAAAATATGTTCCTTCTCACGTTTTACTATTTTTTTCTATTTCTTTTTTTAAATAATTCATGATTGAAATAACTGCAATAGTTCAGCCTTGAAGCAGCAAATGAGACTCGTTTTTCTGCATCGCTCTGGGACAGGATATTTCAAATTTTGGCAATAGCACAAAGGTGAAAGAAACTCCTGCAAACATGTTTTAATATAGCAATTTTGATGTCCTGGTAAAAGATAACACTCAGGTAATTGACTTTATCATCAGAGACAATTTAATGCCAAGCAGAGTAAATGAATAAGCAGTTAATTTTCCAGCAGCTCAACAACTTGCTATGCTTTATTCTGATAAAAACTGTAATGATGTAATGAAAAAATAACTGGCCCAAGGACTGAACCTTGTGGTACTCCATTAGTAACTCTGGAATCTGTAGTTTGTTCATTAGCATGAACAAACTGGAATATGCTAGAAATATGATCTAAAAACGTAAGCTGCGTTTCCCTCGTTTCCAGTGGCAGCACTGGTTCAAATTCATGTTTGGAAACTGGAACAGGTTCCAGACTGTGTTGGTGGAAAAGCCCTTTAAGTTGTGGCAGCATCATGCTGCAGTGACATTTTCTTCATTCTGCACAGCGGATGAGGCAGAAGATTAGAGCTGATGTGAAAATCTACATAAATGCAGGTGAATCTGGGGAGAAAGGAGGTTGAAACTGCAAAACACTTGAGGTTCACCTTCCAGATACATACAACCAGACCTACCATTGGTTTTAAAGGCCTAGTCAAATCCAGACACAAACCCAATTGAGAATACATGGCAAGATTAGTACTTGTGTTAAGTGTTTGCTCAGAGGAAGTGGTGACACACCACTCTACTCATATATTTACTCATAAAAGGAAAATGGGGGAAATTTTTTTTTCTCACTGATGAGTTATGTGCCACATTGTCTTGGTCGATCACACAGAATTTCTTTTAAACACACTATGTTACGATTAGTTTCCCTCTGGGCATAATTTATCATTGAAAGTATTTGTCCGTATTCCCAAACACAACTGTGTGACATCAGACTTAAACAGGATATTTTCTCATTTTCCAGTCTGCATACCGTCAGTCTGTGTTGAGCAGCTCGCCTTGTGTTTAGCGGTTTGCTCTCTGCTTTGGTAACAAAACACTGTTGATATTGTCCACTGTGAATCGGGCTCAGGTTGGAAAAGAGGATGCGGTGAGAGAGGGAGGAAAGGTGTTCGACGCTGCACTCGGGAGCTCTGTGCGACCCCGCCGCAAATAGAGAGGAATGGTGGGTGAAAGGCCAGTGGCTGCTGCCAAAACTGAAACCAGTATGCTATTTGCTGTGGACACAGAAAGTGAACTGGGACTGACTTGACTTCAGGGCTTTCCGTGTAATCAAATAGGCATTTGAAAGGCTGACACCCACTCTTAAATCAACGCAGATGTTTTGAATGGAACGATATTGCACTATTATCCTTTAATAAGAGAGTCTGCTGTGTGGCTGTGTTAGCCTCTTAAATGCTGATATGTATAGAGTGGGAAGCATGGATTTACTGATTATCTTGGTGATTCATGGCTGGCATGAGTGGCCTGTAATTACAGTTTAGCTAATGCAGAAATCACTTGGGCCCATGCAGCGTTGGCAGCCTCCGCAGATCTACTGGCTTGCATTTTCATCATGGTTATTATGAAAAATAAAAGCAAAGATCACAAATTATACACATCTAAACTAGTTTTATGGTGATTGTGCTGTATACTTTTTTTTACTAGCTAAATATAGTACCTTTGTAACAATGTCTGGTTGTATTCTCCAGTGAAGGAGAAAATGACTGCTGCTGTTGTCTTTTTTGTAAGTAGGTGTTTTACAGTGCTTTGCAAATGTATTCAAACGCCCCCAACTTTATTACATTTTGTCATGTTACAGCCAAAGACTGCAGTGTATTTCATTTGAATTTTCTTCACTGTAAAGTAAAACTTTCTCTCGATACTTGAAGCCATTCTTCATAAAATACCCCAAGCTGGTTGGATGGAAAAGCATCTGTCCAAAATATTTAATGAAAATACGTTTAAGTTTGTGATTGGAACACAAAAAGATGAGGGAAAGTTCCAGGGATGTGAACATTTTTGCATAGTACTGAACAAACCTTAAATATGTGCCTCGACTGCCTTTGAGATGAGAAAAAGTTCTGGTTTTTCTTTTTTTAAGCCATACGGGTAGGCAGTCAAAAGAAAATGTGAAAGTGGCAGAGAAAGCTGAGACATACAGGACATCTGACTGAGATCCCCATCTCTGCGTCGTCCTTCGGGTCATAGATCGCCTTACGTCATGGTCAGGCTTGTACGAGTGCATTTCAGAATAACCCTTCTTGAATTTCCTGGCGCAGACCAATACGGCTTATGCCCGTGTTTGTCTCGCCGCATACCTGAAAGCTGCTTACAGAGTTTGGTTGTTGTGTGTTTGCTATAATGTTACATAAGTCTGTCCGTTCCTGGGCTCAGTTTGTTTTAATAATCTGAATATGTTTGTCTTTGAACACCTGGACACTGTTGCACCATCTGCTAACGGGATAAATTTTGGTTCCATTCCTTCACCTTTGGGTTTTCTTTGATAGACAGGGAAGGGGAAACATTTAAATTAACATCAACTGTGGTTTGGGTTTGCTTGTGTCCATTTTTCTCTAGAGAACTTATTAAGAAGCAAATTTGTACAGAATATTTTCAATCTGAGATGTAGGATTTTCTGCTTATTTTGTCATAACATAGGTATTTTGGTTGTCTTGACCTAAATGTCTCACTTATTGAAAAACCAATAGCTTCAGTAGCAACCGATGTAGACTTTAGACAAGCAAGAGATTTATTTTTAGATTGTAGATCCAGGGCTGATTGAGTGAATCACTCAAACTATTAGCAGCCATAATAATAATAAAATAAAATACCTCGATTGTTTTGGCAACCCAATCAAAATTTGAAGCTGCAGCCCAATCTTGAAATAAAACCCAAAGTTTCTTTTCTTGCTCTTCAGAAGATCTCTGACAGGAAATCACTGTTTGCAGTAAACACAAATAGCACAAGCTTTTTCTGTAGACTAATAAACATGTCTTTTTTTAGTTCACTGTTATTTGGTGAAACCTGTGGCTAAACATGTTTCATGTATGATATGCTGAATATGCGTGGATGTGATTTAAATATTTTAAGAATGCTTCTTGTAGATGCTAGTGTTGAGCTAGAGGATGTTATCTGAGCTGTTCATCTCTGCCCCGGCGCTGTTTATTTCCTAAATATTAAGCTGGTGGGTGTGCAGTGCTGTTTGTTTCCATTTAGCTGCACTTGCTGCAGTGCAGCATCGAAGTCAGGGTGCATCACTTTAATATAGTAGTTTTGGTAGTTGCATCAGTTGACATGCATTAAATTGCATCAGGTATTTTTCTTTAAGGAATCTACACTTGTGGACTTTATAGATCAGCACTTCTTTCATTTGAACACTCTAAAATCTTGGAGCTAATTAATGCTATACTTTGAAAATAATTCAGGAATATCAACCTTTTTCATTTCATAGAGGTATATATTTGCTGTGGTGACTTTGACGTCACAGGCAGATCAAGTTGTGGTCGTTTTTTCTCCCGTTTACAGCGCAATAGGAATGTTCTCACTTCCTTTGCCATCGTTTGCTTGCCGTGGCTTTTTCATCACTGGAAGTGATCATGCTTGTAGTTTTGTGTTGACTAGTGTATCGGTGACCCTTATTGCACATTCTGATGTGCAAAAGTTCATTCCTTTTGTGAAAGTTTGATTATTTTCTTGATTTTTTTAAGACCGAACAACAACAACAAAAGAAATATGTTTCTTTCTTTAAAAATCTCATGTAGCAGATTTCTTTTAAGAAAAATAAGCAAATTTGTTTCATGTAGCATTTTTTTTTTGTTACAAAACAAAAATGGTTCCCGTGGTCTAAACTTTCACCAACTAAAATGTTTCCATGAAGCTATTAAAAAGTGCAATTGTGTTGCTAAATGTTACACAATGATTCCAACCAGTCATATTCTCAAACATAGGCGCAGTGTTTATTGCCCCCATGAATAGCAGACATGATAATTTCAACGATATCAATCATTGAGGTTTGAGAACCTTTGTATTATGGAATGTCTATTTATCATGCTAACTCTTTTTTCTCTGGCATTAACAAAACAATATTGCCCATCCCCATTGACAAATCAAATTTTTTGTGGCTTGCCAATAGGAATGAGGGATGATTGTAACTGTGGTACTTTCTGCATCGACTGAGATAATGCTGCCAACAACTAAATATCCTCCTTCTTCTGCTATTAAGTTTTTACTTTAACATAGAACGTACTAAATAATCATTGACTATATGCAGTCTGCTGAATTTTCTTACATTGAAAAGTTATTTTTATTTTATTTATTAATTTTTTTTGACCAATTTACCGAACTTGACTGAAATATTTGATAACTTGAATCATTTGGAATGTATGTGTGTGTGATTGGACTTAAATTACTTTTTGCTGTGTATTACAATGACATTTGTCGTGAATTGGGGCTATATGAATAAATTGGATTGAATTTAATATTTTTTTACTTGGTTTTGATTTATTTTTTCTATCATTTCACAGGTTTTTAAGAACAAGAAAAAAAAAAACAATCACTATGACAGAGAAAACATGTGCATACATAACCAAGAACAACATATTTGAGTACTTACTGAACTATTCTGTTCAGTAACTTATGCAACATATGCATAAACATTGCTCAGAGCTAATATACATTTCTTAGCATCTTAATTATATTGGTAAAAGTATATTTATTTTATAACAACCAACAAGAAAGGACACATTGTGAGTGTCTATCGTTGTTGCTCTTGCTACAAAGGTTTGCTTGTATTTGTCCTAGCAGAGCTTGGATCATGAATCATCCCTTGGGGGAAGCAGAGGGCATTTCCTTCCACACACTGCTCTCACCTCTGTGTATCTTTGTATTCTCAGGGAGGGTCTCTTCCTCCCCATTGCGCTTTGTTGCGTTGTCTGAGCTTCACTGTGTCCTCTTCAGGGAGCACAATAGGGCTGCAATAGACAACGCTGAAGAATGGAATATGCAATCGGTTTATTCCTGCAGATGTTTACTAGATGCCTCCGACAATGAGGTTTCCCGTTTTAAAATTGGATTTTGACGTAACTGGTTTTCCATTTTTGTCATGCAAGAAAATTGCCTCTAGTTTGTATATTTTGCTGAAGAAGAGGCAATGTCACATCTCGTGTATTATTCAGCATTCACTTGGTTTAGCGATTAGCCATATTAGTATAATTAAAAAGGCATTTTTCTGGATTTACTGGATGATAAATTGTCCCAAAGGTTATCGTGATAAACAATACAATTTTTGATTTGATATCATTTTTATGGTAATTGCATAATAATCCAAGAACATTTTCTCAAAGATCAATAAACTTCAAAGTCTAACAAACTTAACGCTGGAACTGGAAGACATTTAAAATATCCAAAATAAACAAAATAATCAAAACAACAAATAAAATGAATTATAAAGTCTCTGTAAACTAAATTGTCTTCCAAACAATACATAAAAAAGTTAGTTGGGACCAAAGCACCAGACTGAAGACATCCAGTTTTTGTATGAAAATGATAAATCTTGCAAGTGAAAGTGATTGACCCTGTTTTACTACTTTAACTCTGACTCTTCCCAGCACTACCAATATTTCCAAACCCGGCATCTTTCATGATCTAGGTCAGCAGCTCAATCATAAAACAAAGAAATTTGGCTTTCCCCAATGTCTTGCTCTCTCTCACTACTTAGCAGCCTGAATGCACTGCATACCTGTGTCGTCATATTATAAAAATCTTTTCTTCTTGTATGTAACTGAGGACTTCTCAGTCAACCCCACTGAATCGTATTCTCATCTGTTTAACCTGCAAGTTGAAATGATCCAATTCCTTCTAGGAACTGATTTTTCTGTGATTGTTCCTTTGGTTTTGTTTTTCTTTTTGCATCCTTGTAGACACAAAGTTTGATATCATTATCGTTTAAAGAAGGTCTGGCATTCCTTCTATGAAGGTGTCTTGGGTCCAGCTGTGTTACATCTTCCTTCCAGTCTTTACCCTCTTTTTCTTGCTTTTCCTGCAGTTGGACAACATTCTCTTCCCACCTCCGATACTCCTGAGAAAGTCCAGTATTCCTGAGCTAACCCACGGAATAAGTCCTGCTCTCAAATTCAAGCGGCATCTCGGCGAGGATGGAAAACAGCTTCGTAGAAGAAGTCTTGGTGGTGGCCTGACAGGTAATTTCTTCATGTCTGCGTTTGTTCTTTACATTTTACCACCGGATTTGATTTAAAATAATCTGACACATGCTGTGTGTAGTTCCCTCTTTCTGATTTGTCCTCGTGTTTTTATTTTACGACACCATTATGACTCATCGCTTTGGCGTACAAATAAGAAATGCGTGACGTATTTTGGTTTCAAAAGCACAAAGCACATGGAGGGATTGTTTGTGGATTCCTGCACAGCCCATGTTTACAGTAACTAATCCTACTAAGACAATAATAGGGCTCATCTGGATCATTTTTCTGCTGCCTCCTGACGGTAACCCGGCTTCACTAATCATTCTTCCTTTAGCTTAAGAATGATTTGTCATGGTTAATATCATACACTGAGAGATTTTACACTAGTGTTAACCACGTCTCTGCCTACAGACCAACATGGTTGTTAGCTAATGGAAACAAATAGCCAACGACTTTTCACCCCAGACAAAACATGTTTGACTTTAAATATGTGTAAGTCGGAAGGAGCGAGATTTAAGGACTTTCAGTATAATTTCAGTCGATGTTTAAATTTGACAAGTTCGGTGGATTAACATGATTGGACGCGTTTTCAAAAAGAGGATTGGCTGATCCTCCTGTGAACAGTTTTCTCTTAATCTACCGTGTTGCTCAGAATGACTTGAAGAAAATCTGTTCACATGCACAGGCTCACAGCCCGGGGCCTTCCCAGGTGAGGACAGGAGAGAGCTTTCAAACTTACCAGGCGAGTCTAGTGAGCCGCTTCAGACAAAACAGTCGCAGGTTTTCCAACATGTCGCTGAATGTTTTTCCGTCTGTTCGAATATAAAAGTTGCCTCAGAGGGAAGTTGTGGAAAACGCAAAGACTTTTACCAGATCAACCCCATTAAACTGAAGTGGAGGTTTACTGGTTAACATCCTGAGCTTAATGTGTGAATTAAATCTTTTATACAGCACCCTGTTTGATTTTGTTCTTTAGCAAAGTGATGTTTCAGTATGAAAAGATTGTCTCCCTCTATTTTTAACTTATTCAAAGGGCCACATTCAAGTAGTGAGCAGGGTGGATTCAGTCTGTGGGTTGCTAAGTAAATAGGCTTTTTGTAAAATAAGCATTATTTAAGATTTTACCTTTTAACCAGCTGTAGCTATTGTTCATTTCAGCTGCCTGCGTAATCTTTTTTGGTTTTTGTCTTTTTTTTGTTTTTGCTCTACTCACTGGTGGTAAGGGTGTGAAAGACGACAGGAAAACGGCTGTAGCGCGTAATTCAGAGAGCCAGTCAAAACTAGCAGCTCACAGGGCGAAACGATGCACGATACCGGGTTCATAAAAATGAGCTGGGACAAGATCTTCAGCAGTATTATGGGGAAAACAAAGAGCACTGATTTTTATTTTGTATACTTTTCTATCAGCCAACCAAAATCCTGCCACGCAAATATTTAAACGGTGACTAACTAAACTCTTCTGCTAGTGTTGTCGTCCAGATTGAAGAGGAATCTTTATTATTCAGCCCCATCAACTAGGAATGGGAATTGATAAGTATTTAGCAATGCAGATTCCATTATCAATATCACTTATTGATTGTCATTGTTGGCAAATAATCTCTTTAATTAAAAAAATGCACTATGCACCTTAAAAATATACAATTCCTCTTTAAAATGTGCATTTTAACGTAACCTTTTGCACATCTGCAGTTTTTGCACAGACTAATTTTTATGCTTGCCGTTTTAGATGGCCTTTTAGAAAACTGGAAAGTTACTAGAGAAAAAAACAAAACCTTAGACTCGTAAGTGACTTGGTCATAGAGTTGAAACGTATAAAACTCACCCGGGTTTGTACTTTCGTATTAATATTATCCAATATTTCTCTCTGGCCTCCCTGCTGCTGAGCGGACTCCCGTCTGTCAGGAGCATCAGAAGTGTTAATGACCTCATGGCTTTCTAGTGTGTTTGGTTTGTCATGCTCTGTTTGTGATGTCAAACTCGGTGAATGAGCTGAATGACTCCTCGGTCAGTCGGTGAGGGTGGCCGCACCACTAATAGGCTGTTCATCATGGTGGATTAGTGTGCAAGAAGGCAGCTGGCACTGACTGTGTGGACAGAAAGAAAATACAAAATCGACTGGCTGGGCTTTTGTTCTTGCATCTTTAATTTCTCCAAAGCAAGCAGAAGGTTAGCAAGGAATTTAAGAAAAGCGGGGGGAAAAACTCCCAAGACTAGACAATAATCCTGAAAAAATCCCAAAGAAAATCTGTACCATTTGATGTCCAATAAATTTTAAAAACAGATTTTTTAAAACGTTCTTATTCAGTATCTGTATTTAATCAGGAAAGTGACAATTAAGATCAAAAATCTACTTTTGGTCTTGATGCACCAAGTTACATCAACCAGAATACACAAACATATTCAGCATTTTTTTTAAAATCACAGTAGACAGTCGGATTAAAAACAACTGAACACAAGTTTATTTTTTCTTCTCGTACCAAGGTTTTGGTCTTAAAAATAAATTCTCCCTTAAGACACAAACCAGTAAATGTCTCCTTTGTTCAATCTGCCTGCTTTGTTCGCGTACTGCAGTAAATTAGAGCAACTCAGGCTCTGTGTAGTATGTGGCTGTAAAAGCCTGATTTCTGAGCTACTTAGAGAGTTTCACCTTGCTGATGAAAATGTTAACCTTTCAGTTAATAAAACCTGTGCAGCTTTGAATAAATGCATTAACCTTTAGTGGCTGGTCTACAAACAAACAGGATAAATAAACAAACCTGAAGCCAGTTACTGGGCTTTAGTCGTGCAGTTAAAGCATGATGAATGTCTTTCCTTTTGATCATAGACTGGTTTTTTTCTGTTGGTTATGTTTTTGACTTCTGAAGCTAATTTTCACATCCAGCAGACACAACTCTGAGGGCTTAGTGTAAATTAAAAAGATGTATTATTCACTTTTTCACCAGAAAGGTCAGCAAACATTAAGTAATGTTCTTCTGACTGCATGATGTCAAAGGAGGAAAACAACTGTTTAAAATTGTTTTTTTTTTTTTTTTTACAAAAACCTAAACTGTGAGCTTGGTGACTTAATTTCCCTAAAGGTTGAAGGGCTACATCAGTGAAATGGGAACCACCCTTACTTGACTTGTTGCGAATGGCCGTATTGGAGACACATTTTAGATTGGTTTTTCGCAATATGAAGTCTTAAAGCAGTTGACTCAAAGTTGGGATCCGACATTACTCATAAATGTCTATTTTGAAATCCAGCCTGACCCATATACCCGTAAGTGCTGATACACACCTTTCCAAGTGTTGAGTTATTTGTGACGGTTTCCTTTATGTCGGGATGTGAAGGGCCGTCGTGAGGGAAAACATTTGCCGGTAAGGAAGGAAAGGCCTCACTTTTCCCTCCTCATCCTGTCGGTTCACTCTTTAATTTTCCTGGGTTTTAAACATTGATCATAGAGAGACTGAAGAAGATGAGACAGAACAGACAATGGTTTCAGAGTTATGTTTAAGTTCAGATTTTAGTTTTTTTTTATGACTTGGCAACTTGACTTTTTTCAACCCCAAAACATATTTTTTTGTTTATATTTGCCATCATTGACATGACATTAAAGCTTCAAGATATGATTTTCAGTCTGTCAGACTTTATCCTGGGTTAAAAGAATATTTTATCCAATGAAAACTGCAAAATACATGAACTTTCATATTTACAATTTGTTATGGTTGCTTCCAGCTGATGTTTTATTCTAGTTTATTTTAATTTGATATTGTTTTCCTCTCTCTTTGAAAACACAACTTTTGCTGGTATCTCCATCCTACGTCAAAATTTGTAAGAAGCTCAAACAGTATATTTTCTTGTCCCAAAAAATCAGCAATAATGTTCCTATTGACGCAACTAAAAATGTATTTCTTGGACATTCCTCAGATAAGGAAAGTCAGCAGAACCCTACATTCAGTTTGGAAAGACAAGGCAAGAAATGCCTACAAATCAACGTACACTTTTCTAAACTTCTCTATATCTAGTAAAGAAAAACTATTACTACCTGAGGACCGGTTAGTCTTTACAGTCTATGCACACAGACTAGAATAAGGAAGGTTTTAAGCTCTCGAAGATCACCATTTAAGAAAAAAAAAATGCTGCGAGACTGTGCTTCTGAATTTACTTTAAGGTTTTTTTCATTGTTACAATTGATGCTGATTATGTTTGAGTGCTGCAGATGAAATTTAAGTTGAATTATTACCCCAAACCAACAACCTTTTGGCCTTAACGATTTAAGCATTAAAATATGCATCAAATTTCAAATGCGTGGAACTTCTTTTTTCCAAGTCCGACTCGCACTCTCTTCTTGCAAATATTTGATCTGCAGACGTTTCAAAAATATTTCCTGAGCGTTTCTGAAAAAGCTGTGGATTAAAAGTCCACCTGTAAATCAAGCCCTGCGGTCAGTAACTTAATAAATCTTGTCAGCAGGACAGTGAACTTCAAACATACCTTCTGCAGCTCATCATATCACCTGATAAAAAATAGATACTTCCCTCAGGCTGAATGAACTGTATATATCCTCTTGCAATTTAGAGCACAGACTCCCTTCCTTTGTTTTGTTAGTTTCTCATTGGAGGGAAAACAAACCCCCAGCCCAACAGCAGCTGGTCTTTTCCTGATAGTAGAATAAAATTAAAAACGTTCAGATTGATAAAAAGTATTTATGGCGACTCAGTGATTCATCAAAGTGTGGTGTGATTTGTTTGCTGAGGTCATTTTCAGTTTGCCATCTTTTATCTTGGTGTGCTGAAGCTCAGTGATAAGAGGAGACACTGATAATGGATGGAATTGACTAAACAGCTTCTACTGCCATCTAGCTGCAAGTCACAGAAATTGATTAAATGCTGCTTTTCAAAAAGTAATATTGAGTGAACTAATGTTTTTTTTAGGCCTATTTTCCTTCTTGGACTAGGATATCTCTCTTGTGGGATTATGTAGTTTAGGTTGTGAGCTCTTAATAAGCTTACCCTCCTCTGGCCTAATTTAACCGTTTTACTTCCTGCACAAAGTAAGAAGGTTTATCTTAACGTGCCTAACAGGAGCTGACAGCAGGGATTTTCTCATGTCATAGGGCATCCTTTGACCTGTACTTGATAAAGGTTATTATGAAATGCAAAACTGTTGAAGGATTTCTGTCTCTTTCACTGCAGGTGGCATTAGAAGTTGAGGAAAGTTCAAACAGCTACAAAAAGTGTATTTAGGGTTTAAACTCTCATTGTAATTTAAGACTTGTGTGGCACGAGTAAACCGGCACAGAACTAAAATGTTAATCCTGGTGAATTGTTTGTTCTTTGTAGAGGATTTTTATTCTTTTTTTTTTTTGTGCGTTTCATCTGGCGGTTTCTAAACTGGGGATATATTTATTTATTTATTTATTTTTCTTTTTTGCAGGAAAGTACCTGTTGCTGCACCCCAGCCTTCAGCAGACACAGACGATGCTGCAGTCGTCATCCGAGACCTCTAATCTGGTCCGCATGCGATCCCTGAACCTTGGAAAGTCAGACCCTTCCCTCACCTCTAGCGTGGTGAGTGATCACTATTTCTGCTCCCGGTCAGGTTTAATATCCTGCTGACCTTAATGTTTCATTCAAACCAATCATCCATACATTTTCTGTACACCCTAGTGGGGTTGGGAGGTGCTGGAGCCTGTCTCCAGCTAACGTTCTGGGCAAGAGGCGGGGTTCACCCTGGACAGGTCGCCAGTCTGTTGCAGGGCAACACAGAGACAGACAGGACAAACAACCATGCACACACACACTCACACCTAGGGAGAATTTAGAGACCAATTAACCTGACAGTCATGTTTTTGGACTGTGGGAGGAAGCCGGAGCACCTGGAGAGAACCCACGCATGCACAGGGAGAACATGCAAACTCCATGCAGAAAGACCGGGAATCGAACCCAGGACCTTCTTGCTGTAAGGCAACAAGGCTACCAACTGCGCCACTGTGCAGCCCTTTCTTTTAAACCAAACTGTGCTTAATTTGAACAGATTGTGATCTCACAAACCAGCAATTGTTTATATGGAACAATTATCAAAATCTATATTTCACCAAAGCTTCCACATAAATTGCTAGTAATTATAAAACGCATGAAGTTTTTTCCTCACTGTTTGAGGTTAGATCGGACCAAACTCTTCCTGTTTTAGGTCCTTGGTTCAAATGTATAATATGTACCCAGAATGCATTTATACAGTCTACTTATGGGATAATGGAATATTTCACTATTTATTTGAGAAAAGTTCTTAACAGAGTGATTTCATTCAATAAAAATAAGAAAATTATATCCAACATTTAATTAAGTTTTGCAATTTTAAGCCAGGCTTGCTGTACATAGTATCAAGTAGATTATGGTCTGTGCTTTCAATCCGGTATAGTGAGAACAGCCTCTGTGATCCAAATTTTATTTTTAGTTTTATTTATTGCTTCTGACCTGTGACGTAATGACCGGAAATGCTATGTTTAGTTCATGGCTTTCTCATTAACTGGACTGGTTCAAAATGTGAATTCAAGTTTATTTGCTTTGCACATTTCAGCAGCAAGGCAGTTCAAAGTGCTTCACATGACATAGTGAACAAAAAAAAAACATTATATATGCATTATAGTAGCGAAATAAAGACTGAAGTAATGAAAAGTTGTAATCCAGGCTAGAATTGATCTATATTTCACTTATTAATCAAAGCCAACAAATGGGATTTTAGCCTTGATGTAAAGGAACTTCTCAGAAGTGCAGCATAAAACTGAATGCTGTTTCTCCATGTTTGGTTGTGGTTTTGTGGACTGAGGGTAGACCAGAACCAGCAGACCAGAGAGGTCTGGAAGGTTGATGCAACAACAGCAGATCTTTAATGTATTTTGGTGCTAAAACGTTCAGTGCTAAATATTTTAAACTGTATCCTCTGAGCTACAGGGAGCCAGTTTAAGGACTTTAAAACTGGGGTGACGTGCTTTATCTCCCTGGTTTTAGTGAGAACGGGAGCAGCAGCATTCTGGATCAGATGCATGCTACTGGACTATTTTCAGTCTAGCATTATAAAGGCGAAATGTCTAGAAATCTAAAAGAAAATACTGAAGAACTCCTTCGGACATATTACTTCATCCTTCCTTTAACCACAGGACAAAAATGACCTTCACTGTATTGGCGCTCTGCTTTCTCATCCCACAGCGGCGCACAGTGTGCTGTTTTATTGTCTGAGGAGTGAGATACAATCAAATTCAGAGGCCAGCCTGATGACGTTAGGCTGAGAGTCATTCCCGTGTGTGTGCTCTATATCACTTTGAGAAAAGGTTAATTTAATAAAGCATGTGAAGCTCATGTCTGTGTGTCCACACATATGTTTGAGGGGGCTTTTAGAAGACACCCAGACCCTCTACGATGTAAGCATGAGAAAAGCCACTGTAATCTGAACTGTAAGGAAAATATTTGTTTTATATGCAGAATTCATAAAAGAAAGATCTTTATAGCTAGATGTTTGCACAAACAAAACATTCATGTATGTATAGGTCACATTTGATGAGGTTTATCAGAATTAAAAAGTTAGGCCCAGTGTGTGTAAAATATTTCTGTACACATGGGGGCGCTGGTGCTTTTTCCCTAATCCTCAGGTAGTCGAGCTCCATTTCTTGTACAAGGCACAATATAAAGCCCCCGTGGTTATTTTGGCCCTGCTGTGTGAGTGATCACATCATTCTCTGTAACGTAATTGTCCTGCGGCTCATGCATTGATTTAATTTGGGTTTTACAGCTCGACAACCTGAGAGAATCCTTAACATCATTGACTTTGCCAGAATTGTGAGATTTGTTTTATTGTGTTTCTTGACTGATCCTCTTAGATGATGATTAATCTGACAACCGCCACAGGAAGGTCACAGCTCACCAGATAAGGACAGCTCAGCGGGAGAGATATGAGAGCCTGTGGCCAAATGCATTCTGCCTTCTCTTGCCCAGGCGAGGCTGAAACGTGATTGAAAAGTGTATTGTTTTTTTGTTTGTTTTCCCAAAGGTTCCTGCATGGATCAGTTGGCGGTGGTTGGTTGTTGCATTTGTTGTAAGTCATTTTAATGTTGGTAATTAAGTAAAAGCTGTAAAAATGGAAACGGCTAAATGTAGGAACGTTCATCCTCTGTTTGATTCTGGTAAGAGGATTGTTGTACATGTTCTGTAGCCTGACTGTACTTTAGAGCTTATTTGGGTCTTTACAGACTTTGCTGTATGAATGTGCATGTTGGGTGATGTAATCGCACATATCTTACCCATATATACTCACACCTCACATTGTTCCTGATGAGCTTATATTCCGTTTTACAGAGCTGAAATGGCACACAACTATTATTTTGTATTGGACCTAAATTTAAAGTGTAAGCAAATGCATAAGTCTTTTTTTTAGTTTTCTTTTGTTGAAAACATAATGGAGCACAAACTGCGAGGACCTCTCAAATAGCTCACCTCCAAAACAACTCGGTTTTTCCTTGCTAATACAAATTTGAGTTGTTGTAAGAAATTCCAGTTGCCATTGTAGCTCTAGCTGTGTTTTTAGAGCAGCTGCTCTGTTGCCCCAGTCAGAAGTGTTTTGTGGCCTCCAACAGGTTTTCTTCCAGAGTTATTCTGTGCAGTACATAACTTTCTTCCTGCATATTTTCAAAAAGGCCACGTTTGTAGAGTGCATTACCAATAGTCAACAAATTCTTTCAACCTGAGCTGTAGACCTCTGCAGCTCCTCAAAAGTTAAATTTATCCTCCTTGGTGCCTCATTGATGAGTTATTTTTCAGATGGGTTGAACATGTGAAAATGTTTAAAGCTTACAATCTTATTTTATTTCCTAACCCTGCTTTAGACTCCTATACATATTTTTGCCTGCCTTTGAAAATCATGTATTGTTTGTCCAATTACGCACTACTTTGAGGTGGTCTATTTTCCACTGCTTTCCACCAAGCTTGGGAAAGACGAGTAAAACAAAAGCCACAGAGGCTTCAGCTTCTTAATAGCGAAAGCTTGCTGTTCCTTTCTTTTTCTAAGAGTCTTGATCATCAGTTTGAAAATGAGTTTTTTCTGTTTTGGGAGGAGATGGGTTTTCTGAAAACGCATCACAACACAATCATTAACAGGGGCCCTAATTAAGCCAAGATGATGCCTGTGAATTACACTGACACAACAGCATCTGTCACACTGATAGTTATGAGACTCGGAAGCACAGCAATCTAGTCACTGAAAATGATTGAGTGGAGGGGCTGCCAGCACGCAGGCTGTATTGCAGCATGAGGCTGCCAAGTCAAACAATGCTTACAGCATATTCAGAAATAGAGCTGCACAATATATTGGACTGCATTTGTCACCGTTGTGTCAATGTTTTCGATATAGCGGTCGCAAAAGAACCGCTTGGATACAAAATTGGTTGGTTACGTACGTTTCCGCTGCCATGCTGTAAACCCTGCTTGCTAATAATATATTAGTCGCCTTCCTTAATGCCTTCAACTAATTCAGATCTCTGTGACTCTACAGCTCCTAAATTTCAATCTTAAGATTTTCATCACAATTTTCAGCAATATTGTTGGAGTGACATATTTTACTAATGAATCCCTCTTTCAAAATTCGTTGTAAATCCTGGTCCTAAGAGATTTATCACACCTAGACTTTAGATTTTGGGGAGTTTTGCTTAGGTTATAATGGACCACCCTGATTTATTTTTTTATTTCAAAGGCAATAATTATTTTTCTAAATTTTTTATTGTTATTAATTTTGAATGTTTTGAGAATGATACATTTAAACCACACCAGGAAAGGTGATCTGAATATTTTCCCTTTTAAAAAAAATGTCTTTGAATTGCCAAGACACACACAGCCTAAAATTTTCCTTGAATATGTTCTTCAAAGTTTTAAATTCTCCCAAGTTGACTTTCTTTTTTTTCCCCCCTTGTACGCCTCACTGACAGACGAACAGAAACCATTTTCACCTTGGCTGATGATTCATTTCCATTCTTATTATTGCAGCTAAAAATGTAATTGCCTTTTCCTCATTAAAAACATCAGTTTTGGCCTGATATCGGGCAATTAACTAGTTGAGGCCCTTAAATCATCAAAGAAAAATGCTGTACAAATGATTTTTTTTTTCTTATTAGTTTTATTTGGCTGCCCTTTAAAAAGGTTCCTGTGAAAGTGTGACAGGCCTCGCCTGAAGGCAAATAGTGGGTGACATGAGCTGACTTCCTGTTAAACCTCAGGGGGAGTAAGGGACATGATGGGATCACATCATTAAAATACTTGCAGTCAAACCTCAAATGGAGGCGCATGATTTTAAAACAGATGGTTGTTACATTCAACCATCTAAAAAACAGGAGGTAGAAACACGGAATATGCAAAAGGTACCAAATCAGGCAGTAGGAATATAAAATAAATGGTGAAACTTGGATTTGAATGCGTTTTTCTCCCCTATTTCCAATACCTTTTCAGCTTTCTCCTCTGCCTGCGTTGCTTTATCCCGTTGCCTGCCTCGGACCCCCGTTATTGTCTTTTCACCTCCTCTGCGCTTCCCCTTCATGCCCCTGGGTGTTCATTGCTCTGTCACAGGCATGGCACTGGCCTCTTGACCATAATGCTCTCTGGCAGAAAATCAATAATTCACTCCTGGCATGATATGGAGATAAGATTGTCATAATCCTGATGTTGTGCCTTCGTGGACTCTCATTTTCCCTGGTAATTGCCACTCTGTGATGTCCTTTGCTGATATCATGATGGTCACAGCAATTTGTTGTTGAAAAGACAAAAAAAAAATACCTTCACTTTACACAGGCAAACACAAGATATGCCATAAGCAAGTGTTGCCACAGTGTTAAGAAAATAAAACTAGTGGATAAAGATATTTTCTAGAGGTGTGTAAACTATCTGCAGGGCTGCTTATGATGGCGTATCGCAGCTTAAAGATTGATCTGCTTGTTTTTATCCAGTAGTTTTGGGCTTGTAGTGGAGTGCTGGACATTTTTGTACTTTGCAATGATTGATAATCAAACACAGTTTAATTTATTTTGGAGGACAAGATGTCCAGTTAGTGATTGGAAGCTCCTGTTACAAGCTCCAGAAATGAAGTGGAAGGCTTTTAGCACCAAACTATATTACATAAATGTATTTACATACGAGACTCATTTTAAAGGAAGGAAACAGTAGCTCTAGAGTTTCCCTGTTTTGACGGTCTGAGTTGGCTAATGAGCACCGTTCAGTCGATCAGAATGGTAGAAAAAGCATTTTACGGACCTCCAGGCGTTTTGACCGTTTCTGTTCCTGTTTGCTGATCTGAATGAGGGAAAAAAAAATCCCACATTTTAATATTCCATTTTCTAAAAGTTGCATCCATCCAGTCCTCTGTCAGTCTATTCGTCCATCATCCACCTGTTTGACAATCAATCGTTCTCTTTTTCCGTTTGCCGGTTCATCCATCCAATCATTTACCATCTGTCAGCATAACCCATTGGTTTGAATTATCCATCTGCTAGTCCGTCCATCTACAATTTTTCTGTTTGTCTTTTTTACCTATATAGTAGTTCATCTTTCTTTATTTCTCTCTCTATCCCACCACTCATACAGTCCAGAGTTTAGATCGGGTCTAAAAAGTCCAATCCACCCCGAGCCTGATCCAATCCGACTAATTAACTGGAAATATAGGCCCGAGCTCTAAGTAAACTCGACAGATTATGCTGTTTTTAGGTGAATTGGTCAATTGGTGTAATTTCTCCCATTTTTAGCTTTTGTTTAGCATCTTCCAGCTCCATTTTGTTGCTTGTTGTAGCCGCAGGGTGAGTCAAGTGTAAATCTGAGATGTGTTATTGATGGGAGCGGAGCAGGCGCTTGTTATAACCTAATGAACTCCTGAACTTTAGTTTATTTCTTTCCTCACAAGGGTAAACTACCTCCTCCTCTATTTAGACTATAAAATGTAAATTAACACAACTTATATCCCATAAGCCTGACTAGAGTGCGATTTCTTTAAAGACAGTGGAAAGATTTTAATATTTCACTGATTTTTCTTTTTTTCTGTCTTTGTTTTTTAAAGGCCGGTCACAGCTTTAAACTAATGTTCATATCTTCTTTTGCTAGTATCACATAAACTGGGCAGAGCCTACATTGTTAATTTCTCTTTTTGTTTATGCTGGTCATTATGCCATCACATTCATCCTCATGAAAACCATAAAGTAGATGAGGGACAAAGAAAGCATAGGAAATATAAAACGAATGACTTTTCAAAACAGATACATGGTCTGAGCATCTACTCTATTGCTGCAGGGAGTTTTATTTAGTTAGAGATTTCAAGTCATTCTTGACAAACATTGTGAAAAAGACATTCTTGTATATCACATTAAGAGATTGTAATTCTTTCATCTGCTCTCCTTTCTTTCATTTTCCCCTCCCTCCCCTCTGCTGTTTGTATTTTCCAAAGTCCATGTTTGGAAATTGATGTCATACTTACCCAAAACACGGACATGGCAGGGTTTTTTTTACCTGTAAACATCTGCGTGGGATGTAAATGCAAAACCGTCAGTGTAGATGAAGTAGTTTCGCTTCGACACTCTGCTGTGCCATCTGCTCTGTTTGAGATATCATTTCCTCTCTTGTGCTATTCAAATGTGGCAGCGTTCTTTGCAGCGTGGCCGCTTCTTTAAAGCGATGCGCATGAATGTCGAGAGAACCCGCTGGATTTCCCAAGTGGACTGATGAAGACCTAATTCATCAAATTAATGCCAACATTTACAGTTGCTACACCGGTTTATTTAAATTGAAAATAGAGAGGACCCACGAGCACCACGTTGCAGCTATTGGTTGCTCTCGGTTACAATATTTTTGCTTGTTGTCAAGGTGGAAAGATTGGCCCTATCCACAGGGGAGGTTGGCCCTGCAGGGTTTATCATGTCTTGATTTTCTTCTTTGGCTTCTGGCTGATACAGTTTTTACTGCTTTGTACAGAGGGAATTGACTCTTTCTCCCCTTAATGTTTCCCTCGCAGGTCGTTCCCCTCCTCTGCCTTTCTTACATCTGCAGGTCACCTTTTGGTCTGATAAGCTCAAGCAAAGCAGAGGCTGCAGGTCACTCAATCAGCACTCTCTGCATGCTTTCAGTGCCAGCTTTGACTTTACCTTTTTTTTTTCTCTCCAAACACTGTTGAAACAACCTGAGCTGCTCAATTGGCAGGAGAAAAGGAGACCTAAAGGTTTCCCTGTTGTTTCCCTTTTGCCCTGATGCAGCTCAGATGGCTAGCCTTCATGCTGGCCCAGAAACTCAAAGCAATTTTACTTTGTCAACACTCTGTTTTATTAGTTTTTGTAATTTTGTGAAAAATGTTGCAAGTGATTTTTTTGTCAGAGACATGACACCAACGCACAGATTCTGCTCTGAAAGAGTGGATATAATTTGCTGACCAGTGATGATCAGAGATCATTGGCTACTTGTTAATTGTCCATAAAAATCCGATCTCATTATCTGTAGCTTCATGTTAATGACCAAGCCTCTCAAAGTAAAATCTGTGATAAATAACCGTTGGTCATTTCAGAGCAGAATAACTTACCTCTGATACATGTTTTCCGGCTCAGAAGGTCTTCAGAATAAAAGCACTTCCTGTTACAATAATCCAGTCAGCATTCCCCTTCATTAACGCGTTACATTGCTCTTATCATTTTATTGAACAATTCAAACTATAGATCTGTCTTAGTGATTAACTATTTGCAGTTTTCATTTGACATTATTACATGTGCACTAATTTAATTATTAATCATTTTACATTACTAATGCTCTACATAATTAGCTGTCAATAAGCCCATTTCTTTTAGAAACTATCACCAAGTGAAACACATTTTATAGACTAAGTACACATGGGAATTATAAATGTTCATTTACAACTAAACAAAACATGATATTTTAAATTAGAATATTACATCAGACCAAGGTAAAAAAAAGCAAACAAACAAACAAAATAAAACCTTTTTCCAAACAAAAGTGGGTTTTTCTGGAAAGTATGTTTAGTACCTACTTGTGGGTTATTTTCAAAAAGTACTTTTAATTAATCTGACAAACAAGACTCCTCAGGGCCTTAGGCCTGAGGTATTTTCAAATTTATTGAATATGACTGCAGGTGTTCTGGGTTGGATAATTGTTCAGTGTTCATCTGTTTAGTTGGTAGAAAAGATAAAAAGAGGGTTTGAGTTTGACGTGTATCTGATGAACGTTCAGCGAATTGGGGGGGGGAAAGGTTTGTGAACATCTGTGCAGTAGTTATGTGGTAAATGAACAGCAGTAATTATTATTACTAAATGAGTAACTGTTTTAATATCAATGACGTAGTAATTGTGATTATTAGAGATTTTCATGGCAGAGAATCGTGCTTGTTTGGAGTCTAAATAGAAAAGACTTCTCTCCTTGTCTTTCTGTAGCTAATGATCCTTATTTTGAGCCCAACGTGGATTTTTTCTAATTGTTCCTTTAAGCAGCCAGTGAGTTGAACAGAGCTGCAGCTCAAGACTTGCCTGTTGAACAAAACAGGATTTTTTTTGTTCGCCTCAGGTAATCTGGAAGGCATTGTTAACGCTGAAAAAGTTGACTACTGTAATCCTCGTCTCTGAGGCCTTCAGGGGTTCGCTCAAAAAAACAGACCTCGGCTCTCTTATCAGCGGAGCGGCACAAATGGCCGTCACTCCATCTGCAAAGACACTCCTCCGGCTTCCTGTCGAACACAACTGCAAATGAGAAAAGTTGATGTGGTGGTCACCTGCCAGACAACACGGCACGCCAGTCCTGGCGGCTGCTGTACTCGCTAGAAGAGAACTCATTGGAGCTTGGTCGGAGAAAGGAAGGGGCCCACTTAATATTCACAGAGCAGGAGCACGGTGAATGGAAATGAGTGAGAGGCTGGGGGCGGAGGGGAGAGGAGTGAAGGAGGAGGTTGGGGCAATGAAAACAGAAACTGAGACAGAATGTGAAATTGCAGGATAGGACTGGCACCAGTGCACAGTGAAGCAACTTATTTTACAAGTGCTAATAACCCAGGATGGTGTGGAGATGCAGATTTACTGGGAAGGTCTGTGGCTCCTGAAAACTCAGCCTTGTGGATCTGCAGCAGGGCATGAAATTGTTGGAAATTGACACTGGATATGCGGTTATGTATGTGTATATAACAGGTTATGCTGGTTGATTCCATTATGGCAATGCCTCAGGGTTGGGTGATTTGGAGTACTGCATGCATGTCTGTGTACAGACTGGTCTCCATTTTGAAATGTGAGCACAGTTATTGGATGAAGTTGAATGAATTTATAGTTTTGACGATTCATTTTATTATGATAGAATCTATCATTCTAAGATATAATTAAATCTGAATAACTAAAACAAAAGTGAAATTTTGTCCGTTTCAGGTGAATATATGTGAACAATTATTAACTGTTACTGTGCAGACCGATTATGTTGGTAAGTGAACAAATATTTTTCTATGACACTTGTTTTAAATAATTTCTTGAAGTAAAATAACTAACTTTGTAATTTGATCATTGATTTCACTTATGGAGTTTCTTCATAAATCCCTGTCTTTAGATTATTATTATTTTGCTCTTTAATGTCCTTTTCAGTGGTTGGTGGGTTTCAGCCTTTCTCACCGTAACCATGCACTTACCATGTTGCACTTCTTGGTACTCCAGGTGGGCTGCAGTTCTCAGATATAACAGCGCTGAGAAATAATAGGTCTTTTTTTCCTTCAATAGCTTTCTGCAACTATTTCTGACAAACGGAATGATGGTTCCAATTTCACTCCTCAGTTTCTTAGTTGTTTCAAAAACGCTGCATTTGAGCTTTTACAATTTTACGTTCTAGTCAGGTAAATCTTTTATGCTTGCGTTGCTATAAGGCATTTATCTCTTTGAGCCACATCAACCCTCACTAGACACTCAGCAGCCAGTTTAAGTATTCCTGATGTGTACCTGGTTGAATCTTTTTGCCTTCAGAAATTTCGTGATTCTTCCTTTTCTTAGACGCAAAGCGGGATGGATCCAGGCTTTAAAATTGTTTATTCTGAATATTGAATCTGAAATTAACAGGCAACCTTTTCAAAATCTCAAGATCTTGGTGGAGAAACGACCTAACGTTACAAGAAAACAAAGGATTGAGTTCTTGGCAGGCTCTCCTGTAAGGTGTGATTGTTGAAATTTTAGGCCAAGTCCATGGTTTTCTCAGATCTCTCTACTGCAGCTTTAAATCTCGTCCCTCTGTTTGGCTCTCGAGTTTGTCGTCTTTACCACATCTAAATGGATCAAGTTGCTGACACGTGATGCAATGATCCACCATTTGTGTTGATCAACTGAACTTGTATGCCTTATGAAGTCACTGTCAATCCAGTTACCTGTCAAATCTACACACCTGGGAATTAGAAAATCTGAACAAAATTAAAGTGGTTCAGATTACTTGCCTCATAATTGCGAGCTTCCATTTCATTTTTACAGCAAGTGTGAAAGCCAAACTGTTTCCCGCTTGAAGCACAGGACAGCACTTCTTTCTCTGCCCTTTCCCCTTCACTTTTAATGCCTTCTCTAATGTCAGCCATCGTGTTCCTGTCACGGGCCTAACCTTCAGGTGTTCTCTCACAGCGGTTCAGTGTGACTGCAGTGAGGACGGGGGCCGCTGCAGACAGGATGCCACGCTCGCTCTCGAGTCTGGAGCAGAAACAATGCTGGGGAAGGATATCCTTTCATTGTCATGGTCTTTAGGGGTGACTAAAAAAGCGTGGCTGGTGACAGAAATGAGTCTTGGGGCTTCCCCCTCCACCACTGCACCTCCTATTCATCCCCTTCCTCTTTCCATGCTAAATTAGAACTGCCTGTCTTCTGCGTCTCTCTCTCTCTCTCTCTCTCTGCGTCTCTCTTTCTCTCTTCCTGGCTTCATGTCTGTCCTCTTTCATTCTTGGAAGTTACAGAGGAGAGGAACAAGAGGAGGTGTCAGCTGACTGAGCTGCTCCAATCAGATAACTTCAGACGGAGGTGTTTAGCAGCTGCTAAAATCAGATTTAGCCCGAGGAAGGAGAGGAGAGAAGAGGAGAGGGGAGGGAGCAGGAGGTTGGAGCGAGGCAGCGCAGCGTGGATATGCACCGGTAGGGAAGCATGTTGAGTCTGGGATCCGTGCCATGGACGAGTCGAGCATTCTGAGGAGGCGAGGGCTACAGGTAGGACGTAAAACAGCTGTATGCGTATCGATCCGCAGCGGCTTCTCCTTTCAGCAGTTCAGACTTTCCCCCGGTACCAACACTCCACAGTTGCAGCACTGCGTGTGTGTCCTGCATGTGAGACAATCTGCTGGCAGAGCTGAGCATAACGCCGCTGACTCTTAACAACGTGCGATGTTCTCTTTGTCAGCATTTCTAACGAAAAGTTAGAAATGCTGCAGATTGACTTTCAAATAAAAGATGGAATTGTTTCTCACGTTTAATTGGTGCTAGCTGTTGGCGGGTTCTGGGTGATGGGAGTGTGGGGCTCCCATTCATGTAGCCAGATCGATTACTGTGTCTTGTGAGGATGCCTTTCTTGTTCTTTATTGACTTTTCATGATAATTGAGTGCAGAGTGAGGCTTTTGCCCTGCTGTCAGTAATCCCGATGAAGATGTGAGCTGAGTTTAAGGCAGCTCTCAGAGAGAGAGAGAGAAACAACAACTAAATTATTGCCGCTATCAATCTACAAAACAAATTACATAAATGAAAGTGGAGAGCGCGGACAGGATGTTCTGAAATACCAAATGGCTTTTATTGTACAGCAAGTGTCCCTATTATTTTTAATCAGAACCCCATCAGACATTAATCATTTTTGTTCAGCCTAGTCTTCAATCTCTGCCTGCTGCAGCATAAACTGGACTTGATTAATAATTTTGCTTAACCTACTCGGGGCCACGCACAGAGAGACGAACAGGGGAAGTCTGTTTAAAATTCAGCTCAAACGACTGCATGTGTTTGGAATCACAAACTCCCAATGAGCCGCTCTTTCTCGCCTGCATGCTGACTGATAAATATAACAAGTTAAACTTCAGGGGTTTTTTTCCCCCTCCTTGTTCAGACAGGAAGGCATTCATTTTCTTAGTTTCAGTGACAGGGCGTTGCTCTGAATATAAATTTTTCTGAAAAATGCTGATATTTAATGTATTCCCTTTGAGAGCACTTCTTTCTAGAAATGAAACACTTTTTTTTAAACATTTTACAAGCTGCTACACAGTCATTTTGTGTACATTCTCTCTCTCCCTGTCTTCGCCTTTTCCCTTGCGGCACTTCTCCGTGTTTCCTAAGCCGCATCAGTCGGAGCAAAAACAACGGGTGTGCTCCTGTGGTCAGGCAGCTGCCGCGCTCTGACTTTCACATTCACCACGAAACGCGGAAGTTAGTTTGTCAGGCAAATGAATGCGGCCGGCTCAGCGACGCAGTTTTCCATTCATCCTGAGACAGGCGAGGGATGACTGCACTGCTAACAGACCTTGTTTATGTTGAGCCGATTACGAGGACGGATCTATTTACAGTAACCGAGGGTTCGCTCGCTGCCGCTTCAGGAAGAAAACAAGCAAACGGCAGAAGTAGATTTTTTCCGGCAAACCTTCCTTCTGTACTGCTTTCACATAATGACATTAAGATTTATAGTTGGTCAAAGTATTATGTTATGATTTTACAACTTCTGTGGTGTCAAAATAGATTTCAGCTTCATCTCCTGCTAGTTTTTTATTCCCATTTCAGTCTTTTTCTATAGTTTTCTATGACAGTGCCTGAAGTAGCATGAGCATTTTTACTTTCAAGCTGTTTGCGTTTATGGCGAAAGAATTTTATTACTAATGTTTGGTTAAAATAGATTTTAAAAAATAAAGAACTGAAGATCTGTGATCAATCGAGGTCTTGTTTAAATGGTCGTTCAAATGAGTCTTTGACTAAACTTAACTTTTGATTCCTGTTGTCTGTGTAATGTGTGTGATTTGTCCACTGCGACCATAATTCTAACCTTTAAGCTGTCTGGCACCATTTAAAAAAAAAATCTTTACAATTTTTTTGTTGTATTTTTCTATACAAAACGTTTAAGCAATGTAAATACTTGACATCCTGTACATTGGCATTCACAGAGAGAGAGAGATAGAGACTGTATTGGCTGCGGCTCCCAGCTTATCTTTGTCATGTGACCTGCTCCGTATTAGTGTATGCATACGAAAGCGGATTTGTTTGTAGGTTTTCTCATTGCAAATGCAGTATTTAATGAGTCAAATTATCAATAAATTGATGGAGCGAGATGTGAATTTGATCCAGAACACAACGGTTTGTGTTGAATCTGATAAGTTTAGAAACAAATGATAAAACCAGGCCTGTTTTAGCTGTGTTGTTACTAGGGTGCTATTTAAAGCTGCTTTCTTGATGTAGTTTCATTAACAGCTTATTATGTTTGTGTCACAGCAGCTCAGACTGAGACAAACTTCAAAATGTCTTTATAGTAACAATCATTTAAAATGACTTGGGTGTAAAAAGAAATCTTGATCAAGACGTCCCTACTGTGAATTTTTTAAAAGCTTACGGTCACTTAGATTAATAAAAAAAAAAGTCTAACATTGCAATAGATAAACATTAAAATGCTACTGCCATTTATTTTCCTGTTATTAAAAGGGGAATATGAGATTTATTCACTACACATAAATATGTCTAGGTTTTTACCACAGAATTTCTTGCTTTATAAAACCGCAATTAAAATTTGGCATAAAAATATTTACTGTCAAAAATGTTTAAAAGGATAACTCGGTAAATTTACTGAAATCTGAAGGACATGTAGAAAAAAAAATTAAATATGTTCTATTTTCTTTTTTTTTTTGAAACTCCGGTTCCAAAAGGATCTCAGTTTTGGACTCATTGAGCCATCACAAAATATGGTGTTCGGTTGTATTTCTGTAAGCACATTCATACATTGCATTAATAACTGTCTAACTTATCTCTCCATATGATCCTTAAAACATTAAACCTTTAGCTTTGCTTTGCTATTTCCGATATTTTTTCCATAGTGCCTTTTTTTGTGACTCCGTTCCACATTTCATAGCCGTTTTAGGGTTTATATACCAAAAAGCTTCCATGCATGCCCTTCATCTTAATTATGAAACTCCCTCGAGCAGCTCTTGCTTTATTTTACTTTACTCTCAGCATCAATCAAGCACTGTCTCATTAAAAAAAGAAAGTATTTCAGATTAGAGCTGCTACACAGCATCTCCGAGAGCAGCTTGCATGAGGTCAACTGTGTGGCGTAGTCTGACACAATAACAAAAATCTTTTTACCATCAAACTTTCATATCTTTCCAGTTTTGTACGTAAAATTTTTTCATATTACTAAAATGGTGTATTCACATGAGAGTCAAGGCTGTGACATTTTGTTTCCTGACAAAAGACAAACTTCTGACCCGGCAAAGAAAAGGACAGACGGAGAGGTCGATGGAAGAAAATGGCTCTCTTTAGTTTGAAGAGGAGCAGCTTTTCTGCTGAAGTGCTCTTGTGCTAAGCGGCGACTTTCTGCCAGGATGAGCAACATTTCACAGTACGGCTGTGAAAGGGGTTGGAATAACATGGATTTTTATTTGTTTTTATTAAACAAAGCTAATCAGAAATGTCGTGTCTAAGGAAACACAAAGCTACAGATTCTCAAATGAATGTTGGAATTCAATCAACGAGTAAAGGCATTCTCCCTTTTTGTGCTCGTGTAAATTAAAAAGACAGCTCCCTTTCATGTGTCAGAAGATGTTTCTTCTGATTCAAATTACATGCAGAAATGTATAGAAGATGCTCTCAGATGGGGGTTAAAGTTGTGTGCAACAGCACCCTCTGGTGGTGATGTCAGGAACTGCCTCCCTTGTCTGGTCCAATTTACTTTTGGAAAGAGTCTTGATCTGATCTGCCCAGAATCTTTTGACTTGTGTGTCCACTGGTCGTATTTTTTTACATCTAAAAACTCAAGCATAGAGCCAAGTATTTGGGTTGTTTTTTTTTCTTTCTTTTGGTCTTTTCTACAGATCTAGAGATGAGTTAACACAAATTGGTTACTGAACACGATTTTAATGAACTTGTTGGTGTCTTTATTGCAGTATCAGTGTCTGCTTTTGGCCCGACTTAACACGTGTGGGTTCTGTGCATTAGCTCATGTTCAAGCTAAGTGTTTATAGATGTCTTTTAGTTGCTCTCTTCCCCGCTCCTCTTTCATCTCCAGCTGCTCGCGCCGGCTGTCGTCTGCATTAGCGCATCACTTCTCTCGTTAGCATTTTGTCCCATCAAACGTTCAGCCAAACAGCCGCAGTGAGCCCTTAAAAAAGCAAATGCCTCTTACTGCTAAAATAAAAATGAATTCCCTCAGTTTTTATCAACACAACCCCATTGGCAAGGAGAATTTGATCATAAAGCGTGCTAGCCTTCAAGTTCACACATTTGTAATAAATGGTGAATAAAATGTCACATATTACAGGTGGGCATTGATTCTGTTGTTGGCTTTTCGGTGGGAAAAGATTTTTCTGGGACTATGCATGTTGTAACACATGAACACATTTTAGTTTATTTATTTTGAATATATATACCCCGTGAAGCACTTTATGCTAATTATTGTCGTTATGTCACTGTGTTTGAGAATTTGGAAAGATGTAGAATTTTTTTTTTTTCTTTTGACGTTGGTCCACAATGTTTATTTTGTTTCTGCCAAAAACAAATCTTAACATTTGGAAAACAGCTAAACAGTTTGACTAATTATTCAGTGTTTGAGTCACACATTGAGTACTAACGTCTGTCGGCTTCAACTTAGGCCCATCATTGAACCTATATATGTAATTCATTAAAATATTCCTTCATATTATGTTATTGATGTTATGCATCACATACTGTACTTTAGTAACAACTGATTTAACAGGCAAATTCAACATCTATAAAATTGCATTTTAATATCAAAGAAAGAACATTTCAGATCTGCACTTTGACAGTAAGGCTGAAAACATCATCCAAGTTTGGTTTTAAAAACTTCACATCATCTTGTTGCATCATATCTCTTTTTTTTTCAGGTAGCAGAAACAATTTGCATTATTCATTTCCGATGGGCAGGTTCAGGATGTCACATTTCTTGTTAAAACACAGCTTTAAGGTTTTATGAAATTCTGTTCTGTTCAACAATTGGATTCCTTATCCATTGACTCATTGCTAAATTTGATGACTATTTGTGAAAATATTTCTTTATTATTATGTTTTTAAATGACTCCACACCATCTGGGGTCAATCAGACCCATAACCTGCCAAAAGATTGGTTGTGTTTGTTTTTTTTTTTTTATGGCCAATTACTTAATCTTAAAATGAATTGAAAAATTAAAAATTTGAGGACACTGCATCGACCGGATGATAATTGTTGGATGCTTCAGTGAGAAGCAATCATTGCAAGAGTAAAAAAAAGTGCCACCAGTTGAAGGATGAGAAAGCATGTCGTATAAATATAAGAGCTGACTTTATGAGCAGATTGGATCAGAAAATACTTCTGATCCAATCTGTGGGCTTCTGTCTGCTTTATACCGAGTTGGTTTATACTTTATACTGGTTGTAGAAAAATCAATATCCTTCAATCTGAAGGGAATAGAACTTCAGGCAGGCAGTTCATGTTGTCACTGATTTTTATAAAACTAGGTTAGATCATTTGCTGTTTTTCAGTGTCATTTGGGGAAATCATGCAGCTTTAAATCAGCCATGGAGAGAATCCACTTCAGCTTTTCTCACTAACCTTTACTTTTCTTTAGATAAGCATCAGGCATGCGACATTCAATAAGCTTTTAGATAAGGTTGATTAAATTAAGAGGTAATTTACTCTGTATTTTATTGATTTAAATCTTCAACCCTGTGAATGGATTCTTAGCTTAATACCTGTTTTCATAGGATGAATGCAGATTTGCTATCAAAACATAATGTTAAAACAAGGTAAATAATACTTCAAATAAAATAAAAAATTCTCTTCATCAGCTAACAGGAAATGGATCAAGTTGTTAAAGTGCAGACAGTGAAGTCCTGCAGATCATTTTTTTAAATGTTACAAAAATTAAAGTTGTGTTATTTGAGAAACAGAAGGTAACCATTGCGGTCGAAACAAGTAATTGGATTAATCAAGATTAATTAATTATTCAGCCAGAAATATTTAACTGGAATATATAGATTGCAAAAAACAAGACCATTTGCTGCAAGAAAAACATATTCAGAACAGTAAGTAAGCCAAAACTGTAAGTAAGTGTGTATATTTTGTAATTTAAGATAAAAAAACAAAACAAAAAAAACTTGTTTTACCCAGAACTCCCACTGGCATAGGTTTAGCTTCACATAGTTCAAATTCTGTAAAAATCAAATTCCCCTATTAAGCATCTTTTTCTATCAAATTATTAATTTCTTAATGCAAAAATTAGTCAGTTAATCTAAAAATGATCAAATGTTCACTCAAAAAAAAATCTATTGTTGCATGTATGTATGTATGCAATAAAATGTTATTTAAAAAAAGGAATTTAATTATTTGCATCTATTAATGTATTTCTAATAGCGTAAAAATAAGAAAACTTAAATGGTTAAATGATAAACTTAAGGAGTTTTTCCATTTAACTTTAACTTTTTAATCTAATTAATCAATTAGTCATCCGAATAATCAACAGAGTAATCGATTACGGAAAATAATTGTTAGTTTTAACCATGTAAAAGGAAACCATTTGTGAAGGCTTTGTCTGCTTGATGTCTGACTCATTCATCTTAAAAAAAAAAAAGGCTGGAGTGAGTCCGAATCGAGCCATTTAACAATACAAGGCGTCCCAGTGGGCCTGTGGAACAGGTGCATCATCCGTTTGTTTTTCTTGCAGCCCATTTGCTGTATTTATGGTCCGTCAATGAGCATAACGGTGAGTGTGACAGTATCTTGTGGGGGGAGAGCCTCCCGTCTCCTCCATCCTCCTGAGAGCCTTTAGATTCGGAATATCGTTCAAGAGATTTCTCTGGGATATCTCTCCAAGTCACAGCCCAGACGACAGACGAGATGAGAAATCAAGAGGCACTAAGAGGAGTGGAGAAGGCGTAAGGACTTCATATTCCTCTAAAGTCCTTCAAGTCATACTCTAAGACAGTGGTCCCCAAACTACGGCCCGCGGGCCAGATGCGGCCCGCCTCCACATCTGGTCCGGCCCCCTGAACAATACCAGAGTATTTTCATATATGTGCATTTTTATTTGATAAGTTGGACTTTTGCAATAAAATAAATGTTAGTAATGAACTTTATTTATTATTAACTACTAGTTAGTAACTATTTTATACATGCATATAATTGACCCTAACCCTTTTTTTATGTGGAGAACCCAGTGTTATTTGGTTATTATTTATTTCATAAATAGTGTTATTTCCTAACTTTTGTTCTCTGAAGAATCCAGAAAAGGTTATTTGATTGTGCTTTCTGAAAAACAATACATTTTTATGTTTAGCACTCTTACAATCGTCACACTTTTTCTGTTACAAACTGACCCTGGCCCCCCATCAGAGAAGGGACAAGTTATGTGGCCCTCACAGGAGAAAGTTTGGGGACCCCTGCTCTAAGATATTCCAACATGGCTTCATTTCATGCAGTTAGGTTTTTAATCAACGCTACATGATTGCCAAACATGAACCTGGAGTATTGTAACATTGTGTTAGAATGTGGATTAGAGCTTAAGTAAAGGTGCTTTCTGTATTTTATTGCAATTGTAGGTGATAGACAAAACACAAAGTGCAGCAGGTGTGTGAAGTCGATACTTTTGCTGTCGTTTTAGCTGCAAGGCTTTTTTGGGTGATACACAACTAGAGACAAAATATGTTTGGCTTTTTCATTTTCTCAGTTGGATTTAGCTTTTGATTTGGCCTGTGGCTCTGAGTCGTGACTGTGTCTGCCCTCGTTGGGAATAAGAGGGAGGAAGACCAATGAAAATGTAATGTACGTACGAGACGGGTGGGATAGCGGTTAGCATCGCTGCCTCTCGGCTCCGGCTGCTCCGGGTAATTTACGTAATCATCCTGTGTTTGTTTCTTTCCTACCGCCAGTTGTCCTAAAACGCTGACTATTTCAAACTCAACCTCACTTTAAAAATGACGTGTAGCCTAAGGCTCCATTATCAACCATCAAATGATGGTTTCCAATCAGCATGTATGCTGTTTACGTTTTATTAAGTAACTAATTGTTCTTTAGTGATGCCTCCTAGTTGTTATGAGCCATAATTTCAAATAAATAAAACAACAAAGTCGAGAGGGGATTGGCCATCCGCACCCCGCCTGTCATTTAAGGCGGAGATATGATGAGAATGGGGATTTCCTCTCCTGTCAGATGCAAACAAAGTAAAACCCACTTTTGATCTTGAGCTCCAGAATCCAAAAGAAATCAAGTGGAATTGTTAACGAAGCATTACTTGTAGCCTTTTGCAGCAGCACTGCTTTGATGTGGAGTCTTGGCGATGAAATGTTGTTGCTGCAAGGCATTCGTTGACATTTACCCTGCGGAACAAAACACTCTTTTAGGTTAACAGTGGAACAGTTGTCGTCTAATAAAGATCACCAAAAAGACTGGTGATTGAGTGCGCCCGAGTGCTGTCATTACCGGTTTGTTACGCCGCCTGACATTTTCAGACATGAAAGGTTGTCGCGCAATTATTCAAATTTTGCTCTGGCTTTTTGATGGCTCGGCAAAACGTGGAGAATCACAAAATGCAAAAGAAGTATTTATGTTGATTTTAAAGACGACTTTAAGATGTCGGATCTTGAATTTAAAAATTAGCGGCCCTTGCAGTTTTTTTGTCGTTTAACATCTAGAAGGTATGTTGGATTTTGAAATGAAAATACAAAGTTTTCTGTTTAATTCTAATATATTTAACATTAGGGAGAAACCCCCCCCGCCCCCCCCCCCGTAAGTGTAGAATACATACAACAGTGAATTGAAATAATACAAATAAGGTGACCACAAAGAAGCTGATTAGCAGCTTGCTGTTCCATTGTTGTTGGTCTCAGATTTTTAAGACAGAAATATTCACACAAAAAGAGCCAAAATAATTTCTTTTTTAACTTGCCCCCTGGCGAGCTAAGAGCCAGTTTCTATGGTAACAATCACTGCCACTTTCTCACAAGTGTAGCCAAATGACAAATGGAAGAAAGGGAAACTGAAGGAGTTTTGCTGAAGAGAAAATGACACGTAATGCAAAGAATGTGCAACACGGCAGTCACCTGGGTCTATAGAGGGGGGGAAAAAAAATGCAATCGGGTTTTACATTATAATTAACACAAAATGGAAAACTAAGTGGCATAGAAATGCTCTAATTTCTATCACTTAAAGCAGAGAAATGACATATTCCCATTCCTGCTGGGTGAATGTAAAATAGAGGTTTCCTGGGTTTTCTAGATCCAAACAAAGACCAAAGAACAGGAGGGTTTTTCTATGTAGGAAAATGTGGAGGAACCTTCAAACATCTTAAAGGCATTCCTCATTTTCTAGACACACGTTTCCTTTCTCTTCTCACTATACTCTATGTGGAAAGGCTACAGTTTCAGGCTAAAGACAATTTTATTCTCTGCCAGGAAAATACACCTTTTGTCAGGAGAACCCATAAGCCAGTAAACGCGTCATAACAGGGCTTTCAGAAACATCCACAGCAGCACACAGTTTAAAAGGTCAGGGTGAGGGATTTAATACTGCACCAGTTGAACAATAACCTGTCTATATAGTGGATCTGCTCTACAGAAGGAAGAAATAAGATTACTTGGGTTGACTGCTGTGTAGATTTTTCATGGCAAAAGAATAAGGCAAAATTCTGATCTCGGATTTTTAAAAAAAAAAAAAACCCTGGAAGATGGAGGAAGAAAACATTCAAAAAAATACAATCAAACTCCATGATGCTGACCTTTTAAGAATGCTGAAGTTTGCACGCCCGACATTTTCCAACCGAGACAACAGTGGCTCAGAAAATAGAAGTTGTTGCTGTAAGAGGAAAGTGTGACAGAATGGACATTAGAAATAATTACACCCCTTCCCTTTTTCTTACTTTATTTAAAGACTGTTTAAAGACTGAGCCGCACTTCTCCTCCTTGAACTGAGGTGCATTAAACTGCAGTTACAGCAGTTCGCCACCAGTTGGCGCACAGAGCACGGTGAGCGCTCCTGACTCAGCGAGCCAACGGCGGTAACGGCTGGTCAGCGGAGGCGTTCACTGTCGCGCTTGTTTGTTAACAGGTAAATATCAACTAGCGCTGCTATTTCTATACGGTAAATTGTCTCTTAAAGGAGAAGTGAGCTAGAGTAAAGTAACGAGATATTGTGTGTAAGTTTTGAATGAGTATTTGTTTGACCTATATTGTACATATTTATTGACTCAGCGAGCTAACGGCGATTTAGCGCAGTAACGGCTGGTCAGGGGAGGCGTTCACTGTCGCTCTTGTTTGTGAACAGCGTTCAGAGAATAAAAGAACCTGCGAAAACCACACTGACTAATCATTAAGTGTGCAACACAAGCTTGACTTCTTACTCACTTTGCGGTTGTGTTGTTGGGACGACACTTGACCTGCTTTGCTTGCTGGTGGTGGTCAGAGGTTCTGGTGGGGTCGATTGATTTTGCCCTGGGGCAGACTTCTGTCAATCTGCCCCAAAGCATCTGTGGCTACAGTGTAGCTCTAAACAAAAATGGAGTAGCGTCAAATGGAAGCGGATGTAGACTTTCTTTTCTGGTCTAAAAGACCACAAACCATTTCTCTCGCTAGCGCCATATATACAAGTTTGTTTTGGCTGTATTTACCCAGAATGCCCTGCAGTGTAGTCCTCTTCCTGTTGTTGGAGTGATCTCTGGTTTACTTGGTGTTCACATATGGATTCGAACCTTGCTGGAGTTCCCTTCAACTGTATCGAGACCTCGGTTTTTTGGTTATCAGAGTTTGGTGGCGCACCTCCCCAAACAAACCCGGCAAACAAACTAGAATTCGATTAAAGTGGACTAAACAGGTGTGAATGCACCCTCAAAATAAAAAAATGTTGCAACTTTTTGTTGCTTTGAAATGTGAAAGCAACAAGCTGCTTCAACAAGTCACCTACATTTTTAGTGACTTCTTATTGTTATGTTTGTGAAATTAGCTCCCAATGTTCCCATTGACAACAAGCCCTTGCTTTATCTAAAGCTATTTCAGGCTAAGCTAATGTTTGAATTTTGAGGAAAAAGCATATTTCCTTTATAAAGCTAAACGTACAGCAGAGCAGCAACTGGTGTCTCTCTTCACAATGAGAGCAACCGAATCTCACACAGCTCTAATGAAGAAGTCGGGTGACGATTGCGTTTTCCCACCTAGAGATGAGCAACAGCCACGTGATTTAATGCTGCACAGCTTGCGAGTTGTTGTTGAAGTGATCAGTTCACTGTGCAGGCGATCGCCTCTATCACATTTTTAAAAACACCTGCTTAGCTTCAAGGTTTGAGGGTTTTTTTTTAATAAAGATTCAGAGCTGATCTATAATTTATTTCTTACGTCAAACGTGAAAATTAATTTAACGAACAGCAAAAGAAAAGACGTTAAAAGAAAAGACGTTTCAAGAACAAGATCAGTAATTTCCCTCTGGTATTTGATATTTGCTTAATTTAAAATAGAGCTGCATTGTTATGAAAGTAGTTAGTTTCCGAAAGCTCTAAGCTTTGCTATGCATAAACCTGAAACCATTTGGGTAATTGTATCTATCTAGTTCTTACAATCAAAGTTGTTTATTTTCAGTAGAATACTAAGTTGGTCATTAGAGATAAAACTAGATGTTCTATCCTATTGTTTTGTTTCATTAGGTCCATCTCACACATCTCTAACTAAATACATTAGCCAAATGGAAGTTTGTCTTTTCACAAGCTTTGCTTATTCTAAATATTGTAAAAAAATAAATAAAATATAATAATAATAAAAAATAAAAATTCAGCATCAGAGGGGAAAACACTGGAATTATTACAAAATGTCTCTAATCTTCTGTAAATATTTTCCTCGCAGATTATTTTCACAGTAACGCATATATTTATATCACAGCCAGCAACTCTGATCTGGACTGCTGTGATCAAACTACATCTCTCAAGGCATCTTCTGCATGTCAATGAGTTGCCCTTGGTCTTGTCATGGAAGCAGTAGGAGTCGAATGTTGCGTCCTAATTGATGCCAGAGGGAGAACGCCGTTTTTGCTGACTGTACAAACGGCATCAGCTCCATGTCCTACAACATTCAAGACAAAGGAGCCGCTCATCTCAGTCTATTGATGGGAAAGCCAGTGTACACTGATCTAATCAGTGGCGTTTGTTGTCACCAAGGTAAACGGCTCCAGACATTGGGTATTTGTTTCTCCAAAGAACGCACAGAGAAGTGCTGTGGCAGCAGAAACTCTTCATTCACTGTTAAATTCTGCTGTAACTAAGCAGACGTGTGAAGTCTGGAGGGACTCTATAGATCAACATATGGCTCGAGTGACTGTCTCCTCGTGACTCATGTCGTCTTTGACTTGCTGGAATGCTAACAGATGCTGTAGCAGCCGCAGTATCATTAGTGGTGTAATGCGAGTTACATATTTGTCATCTGGCATCCTCTAAAGAAATATGTTCTGTGATGCACTTTAATGATGTTTTGGCTGAATAGCACAGGTTGCAGGTATCAAACCCAACACTACTGTGACTCTGAGAAGCAAGATGTCTTTTTCTTTCACTTTCCCCCTGATTTTTTTCATGTCCAAATGTAATTTGAAGAACAGATAAATTAAGAACTGAATTTTAAATGACCTCATGGTGCTTTCTTTTGATCACTCACATGGTCTAAGCTAATTACACCTATAGCACAGTAACATTTTAGTGAAATCCTGAAATCATTTTGCTGAAAGAAAATTCCCAGCTGGGCTGAGATTTCTCTTTATAGATCTATATTGGTCTCTGAAGTCGTTTTTAATATTGACCATTCATAATCAGAATAGGCATGGCCTAATATTTTATAACTTAAAGTATTAATACCACTTTGACAGCACATAGACATACAGAAGTTGCTCTTAATACAGAAAATGGACAACTTCTCTTGAAACACAGGATTTTGGTTCTTAGTTACGATATATAACATCTATAGTTAAATGGATACATTGGCTTAAGCAAATTCAGCAATCACCTGAAACAATTTTCTACTAAACATATTTAATGTACATCTTGTATCAATTTGCTCATGTCATCCAAATAGTTTGGCTAACGTGTCGAGCTGCTAGCTTTCAGTCGTCTGCTTATCAGAGATGTCACTCGCAGCTTGTCGAGTTTTAAAACATTATCTTTGAGTATATTTCCAAACGGTGTAATTTGTCTTTTAATGAGTGAAGTAAAAAATAAAACAGCCTTCTTTCTGCCAGCTGACTGATAGTGCCAGTTCATAGAGGCAGAAAACGTTACTGCATGCTCCAAATAGTGCAGAAAACTCAAACTTCAAAATTATTTAGTGATGCATGATTAAAAGGAAAAAACAGCAGGAATTTGAGTATTTAACCCCAATATGTAAGATCAGTGCATTACAGATTTATTAAGGAATAAAAATGAGTTTGGCTTCTGATACCAGCTAGGTTTAAAAAACATTTTTCAGATGTTGTTTACTTTACTAAGTTTAAGAAAAACAACTCACTCCAGAGCTTTAGTTGCCACAGTTGGTTAATAGTATTACACTTTTATGGAACAAGCTTGTGAGAATGTTTAATCTCTGCTCAACAAGGAGAGCATTGTTGGTTCCTGATCTGTTTTCGACCCGATCTTGTGATTCTGCACCTGCAGAACAATCTTTCAGCGGTTTGAAAAGCTGCATGAATTTAAACATGTCTCATAGTTTTGCAGGTTGAACCACTGGCACATATCTAACAAATGCATTCCAGATTTAAACTAACTGGAATTGTTTATTATGTGAACATGCAAGTACAATAATGTATGTTCAGCTGTTGCATTAAGGGACAAACGGGTTGATACCCAGATGGAGGCAGGGTAAATACTGTTCCCAGTTTCCTGGGTGTAGCTGAAACAGTTTCTCCCTTTCGTATTGTTTATTTGTGAGACAGTGAAGCTGTCAAAACAAACTGAGCCTTGATTTTCTACAATTTGACTGTCGTTCCAGCTTGAAGGAGGAGGAAGGAGTTTCCCATTAGCATTTTTAAAATGTTGCTGAGCTTAACTTTAATGATCAACTTCTCCAAAGTAGATTATGAGAAACAAAGTCATCCATATATGCTTTAGGGTTCGAGGAATGAGGGCGTCGTTTTATTGCACTTATCCTTTACAGTTTTTAGTCTACATACAGACAAAACAAAAAAGGTTTGATTCATTTACTTATGCATGATTTTTCTTTGTGTTTGCAGAAGGAGCTGAGTCTTCCCAGAAGAGGCAGTTTGTAAGTACCATTATCAATACCACAAGAGACATCCATGGGTTACATTGAGGTGCTTGGGCATGTGCAGTCCTTTTCATTTCCCCTGTTTGACCTATAAATATTGTGTAGCTGTGAGAGAAATAACATCATCACACAAAACACTCACATTGTGTCAGTTCTTATAATATGGCCAAATGAAAAAGCAGTCGAATCCAGCTTGATGTATGGAAGTCTTGTAAATGTTGGGGTGGCTTATAGAGTCAATCAATTCACTGCCAGGTACCATAAAAGCAGATTAATTTGCTTTTATGTGTAGCTTATTGGAAAGCTTGTTATAATCTCTCACTAGAATTCCGGAGAGCCACAGCAAATATATATAAGTTTTAACGGTCAACACCGTTGAATTTAAAACTCAACTAAATAGGGAAGGAAGTATTGGGTTGCACTCATTTCTATTTATGCTGGTTTACTTGGTATAGTGAACTGATACACACTCATTTAAATTTCCACATTGTTATTTATTTGTTTTTACTTATAACCACAAAAACTTCAAAGTATTATTTATTTAGAGTTTATGTGCCTGACCTACAAAAAATACTGCATCACTGTAAAGTGCATATGTTTTAAAATTTATACAAATAAAAATTTGAACGCAAATAAAACGCAACAAAATTTGCAACTCACCTGGAATTGATCTAAGAAAGTTTATACAGCAGCTATTTTCTTTCACATCCACAATACTTTTTTTGCAATGTTATTATCTTAACAATACAAAATAAATCCCTTCTTTTTATTATTATTTATTGCTGTGATCAGCCTCGTTAACCTATTAGTCATTTCTACCTTGTCACAGATCTTCTTGATAAAATGATGTTTTCTCCTGTTATCAACAAAAGAGCTTCACAATTTTATTTTAGATAGTTTCAACTGCACACCTGTTCATATTCAGCTGATTTTTGATTTGTCATTTATTGAAATAAACTAAAAGTAATGAATATAAACCAAAGTGCAAAAAAACGTAAAAAGTTACATTTTCTTTCTCTCTGTGAGGAAAATACAGTTTTTAAGACGTGAAAACATGATCAACTTGCACCTTGATCAATTTAGCTACATTTTATGACTAAACTAATTCTTGATTGATCCTTTATGCTCTTGCTGCCACCTCAGCAACTCTAATGGAGGTGACCCTCTACTACATGCTGCAGTGGAAACACTAACTGCACTCATTTATATTTAGAGTGCCGGAGCCTAAAGTGACCTTGGTAACCATAGTGATAAATGCAAGACAACCGTGATGAGACGAATCTGATGACTGGCAAAAACGACTGCCTTGTTATCTAAAAATCTGGCAGGCTTTTAAACAACCTGCCAGTAGAAGTGACTGTTGTGATATCAGTGTTTTAGTTGTGGGTAAAAACATCTTAGATATGATATGAGTAAAGTACATAATGCTCTTCTTTTCTCTTAACCATAAAGGAAACCCTGTCTGTTTAAAAAAAAAAAATCGTTACCTCATTCTCTGAGCTCTCTGAGGTTTTACTGTGATAGAGTGCCATCTAATGAAAATTCGATGTCATTAACGTGATGAGCGGTGCCGTCGTGCCTTTAATTTTGCAGTTATTTTTTAGTCATCATGGTTTTCATCACTACTCCATTTTCCATCGCCACACGAGGGAAGGCTGGCATATTTAGAGTTTGTTTGCAACACATGCTTTCCTGTTGACAGATTACTATTAATAGTCTGAACTTTCTTGCTGGCTTTAAGTCAAACAACTCAATCTGTTTGTTGACCATCAGTTCTGATCTCATTTCCTGTCATCAGCACAAACATTATGCTGGTCAAACTCGGGGCTTACTCTCTTCCCCGCCAACAGATTTCCATGTAACTGGATCTTAAAGACGATCTGTTCACTGTAGATGAGCTTACATCCAGTTGAACAGATGCAGTCAGCTGAGCTTCATTGACCTGATCTCTGCAGATGATGTCGTACTTGGTTGGTTTTAATTACCTGCATTGACTTTCACTGTTTCGTTGTAGATGATAGAAAATGCTGTTAAGATCACGGTCTGCTCTGCAGTGTGAACGCTGTCCTGTTGCGACTTATTTTCCTGACCAATGAATATATATTTATTATCCTGAATGCTTTAGCTTCAGGTGTTTTATTAGTTATTTTCTTAAAAACATACTATAATGCTCCTTACACACCAATAGTATCTCATTGTCAGGGAAAAGTTTTATTGAGTGATCAAAACTCAGCCTTATCTGTTTATTGTGACTGTAAGTTGTTTAAAAATTAAACCATTGGTTTTACAATAAGCTCTTTCTCTTATGGTTTAAGGTTTTCTTTATATGGTCAGCTTGCTTGGTCACGGCTTGCTTTGTGAAACCTATGAAAATATCTTGATAAAGTTGGAGTGCCAGTTATCAAACTTTACTACTACAATAAAGGAGTAACAACAAAGATATCCACTTCTACGAGTGAGTCATCAGACGTTTTGTGAATCACATTAATTGAATCTTATTAATGAAATTCAGCTGAGTCATCGTCCTTCATGTCTATCTTCATCAGAAGCAGTCAGTTATAACATAAAATGAATTATTTTTATTTTATAAACCCATTTGATTCAAACTACTACACCTTGTCATTTTTCAGGATTTTTAAAGGTGATCAGTGTTTTGGTTGTAATTCTGCTGGTCAACAAGACCTCAACTTTTGTTTAGTTTTAATGATTCTGTGGTGAAATCATTTCATACCTTTTGCTGCAGTTGTAGCTATGGCTTGTATTGTGACTTGTCATTACAAATTAATCAATCACTGTGGTCTCCTAAAGTTCTTCTTGTTTTGAACCTGTTAAATAAGTTTACACCGGGTTCTCCAAAGACTCTTGAACTCAATGATTTAGCAGCTGCCAAATTCACAGCCATATTTCAAGTTAGCCAAGCCTGATGATCCCATTTTTGCCCAGTGATTGTGTAAAGGAAGTAATGTTGTTGCACTGATTTGCACAAATAGAGGCGGAACATTAGCTATCAGTACAGCTGCACAATAAATCAAACACACTCGCCAACTGAAGAGTAAAAACTTAAGATATCTGATGGCATCATTAACTTCCTTGGTTTGTTGAGGATAAAACTGTTGATTGTTTCTTTTGGACTTTTGAAATTGCTGTGACACAGGAAGCACCTGTCATAGACAAAGGCAGGGGCAGAGTATGGCTGCAGGACTTTCAGACAGTTAGAGGTCTGGTCCGGTTATATCATATAATTTGGAAGAGATGATCAGCAGCTCATGGGATTTAAGTTCTCAGAATTCTTGCACTATGGAAAGCTTGGGCTAATTTTCCAGAGTCTGAAGGTCCGTTCACACCAGTGCTGCTTACTCCACTTTAATTGAAGTGGACTAAACTGGATTTGTTCCAAAAATGTGACCTCTGTTGCGCTTCAAATGCGAATGCAAGCGGACTGAAGACCGCACCAAAAGCAGGAAACAAGCTATAGATCATATAAGAGCTTCAGTCTCACATGTGTGACATGAATCATAGCCTTCTGCCAAAGACAACAGACATATTTTACAATCGCTAAAATCTACGCCACTCCATTTTCGTTTACGTTTTGTGAAGAAGGAAGTTGTTCTATCTCATAAGTTTTTGTGTTGTTACCACATATATTTCTTGGTGCAGCGGCCCCCACAGGTGAAAAGGTTTTTCAAAGGATTTTGTTAGTTTCATGCGGAAGCAAGCGGCACCAGCTGAAAATGTAACAAATGTTGCAATTTTGGTCCCCATTTGAACTAAGTCTACCAGTCTATTAGGTGTGAAAACACCATGACACTTCCAGGTTTACATTCGATGGAATATGAACTGAATAGACAACCTAGTGTTGTGTTGGTAAAAGTATTGCATTAATTCATAGTTTTAGTTTTCCATCCTCTAATTGGATGTGTGGCGGTTAAATTTCAATCATTTTGGACAGTAAACGAGGATAATAAAACTTTTTACTTGTACTACGGTTTGCTCACCACAGATCTGTTCTGCTAGATAGGAACTGAATATTTAGTGCTTAAGCAAGCTTGTGCTCTGGTTACTGTTTACAGCTTATTGTCTTTTATGCAGTTGAAAAGTCAGAAGGTCAAAGTTCTTCTTCGGGTTTAGTTTCTTTCCCATTACTGCGTTATCTTTACCTCAGCTTTCTGATACACTTTCTGGAAATTACTAATTATAAACTGGACACAGGGGAGAAATATATCTATAACAACATCCTCCTGTTGTCATTGAGCATCTCGTACGTCAGCATGCTTATCTGAGTCATTGATGCAATTTAACCTATTTGGGTCTTAATGTTCCTGTTGCTGCTTTACAACAATAAGGTTGATTTTTAAAATCACTGACATTGGTTTATGAACATCTCACTTTAACCTTCTGCATGTATGTCATGGTTTTTCCAATATAAAAAAAAGTTATTTGGAAGACTCGTTCCAAATCACTGATTACATGTAACTGTGAATTTGCATGTTTTGATTCTACAGATCCAGATTTCTGAGGTGTTTGGTGAGTTGGTCAGGTAGAGAAGTCCCAGATCTGGCCCAGATTACAGTGCTGCTGCTCTTAGAAATGTTTTGTTCCTGCTTAAGTTAATTTATTCAATTATTTTTGGTATAATATTCTACTTTGCTACTGTTTATTTAAGAGTATAATCTGTAAAAAGCTTTATTTAAAAAATCTCTTAGGTTCCCCCCCCCACATTTTATTTAGGTTTTAATATTTTCAGAAATGATCACTACTTCAGTTTTTTTATGTGTTGACTTCTTCAATCAAGTTTTTCTATAGCACATTTCAGCAACAAGGCAAGTCAAAGTGCTGTGCATCATAAAAACACAAAAATACAAAGTCTTAAAAAACCAGTAATCATTACATTTTGTCAAGTGCCATCGTTGCACATCAAAATTTGTGCCTCATTAAGGTGCACATTTACACAGCTGTTAATTAAGTTAATTTTAGATAAATTGTGTAGTATACTTTTGACACAAACTTGTATTTACTTAATGGTCAATTTTATTAGGTGACATTTGATATTCCAAAATCCATCAACTCCAGTAACAATACCATCAAAATTCCGAATATTCCATTTTGTTTAATTTTCTTCTATTAAAGAAAGATTTCTGTTACTTGACAGAACAGCTACCAGGTCACATTTGTTCATCTATTTATTGTTTACTGTAGGTAAAACTATTCAATTGAAGAAATCTGATATAATTATAATTATTATAATTTTTTTACCTTTTTGTTTTAGTTTTTCCCAAGTTTGTTTTTGTTTGTGCCATCGCCTGTCCCCTTCGCTGCTCATGCGGATGTTGACTTGTTAGCGGTGCGCCGTGTTGTCTCTGTCGGAGATGACATCATCCCTGTGGTTGTGGCAAGATTATGTTGTGCACTACGCACCTCATGTTAGCGGCTGTCAAGGTGACTGCACGTAGCAGCACTTCAGTGTATTGCATGAATTTCTGCCATGGAGCACACCACCAGCTGGTGGGGATAGAACAGGGGTCAGTGGTATTAAGGAGCAGGGGGCGTGTATTAGGGGAGGGAAGAAGGGGTATTGTCCTGCCTCCATGCCTTTCTCTGCCATATGAGGATCTCACTTGACAGCTTCAAGGTGGAACATGGAAAGACCAAAACAAGGATTGTAGTCCCCCCTCCCTTTTTCTTGGGGGGGAGAGGAAACCAATCGGTCTCGTTGCACTGTGGTGGCTGGGTTTGTCTCTTTGTCGGTGCAGTGGGGACGGGAGGGTGGGTAGTGGGAGCTGGCAGCAGGCAGACAGCGTGAATTCATATCATGACCACAATAGAGCAAACGAGCACAGTTCAGCCATGAAAGCCCAGCGGGAGAGACTGAGAATTCCTGGGCTGACGCTGGAGTGAGTATTTTCTTTCCTCTTATTCAAGGCGACTCCTCGTGTAGCTTCATGTGTCTCTGTGTCAGATTTGTTGCTGTCTTTTCACTGTTGCCTTCTGCTCTAGGCTGTGTTAGCATTAGCAGCAGCAGCATCTGCAGCAGGAAGTCTAATGTCAAATCCTCCCCACCTAGGCAACAGCAGCCTGCCTGCGTATCCGAGTCTGCATGCGTGTTTCTGCAGTTTGAGGTTTTCATGCGTGTGTTTTGTGGACAAAATAACATAAAGGAGTGGCTTCATTCGCAGGTGTGAGTGATGACAAAATAACGCACATGTTAGGGGAAAAAAAAACATGCCTGGATGTGATCAATAAGGTGGGAAGCAGGGAATTACTGAAGACTGTGTGTTCACATTGGCAGCTTTATCACAGACTGTGCCGTTTTGCACGATTCAATACATGTTTTATTTGGGTCACCGAGGCATTTGTCATGGTTCTCCATACTTAAGCGTTTGAATTTTACAGCTGAACCAATTGGATTGCTGAATGACGTTATTTCTATGCAGATTTTTGGGCCAATACTAAAGTAACTCAATCATTAAACAAAATGCTCTAACTCACTTCTTTTTCTTATAGACAATGAAAACTGGCAAACACATTCTTACCTTTGCGTCTAAGCAAATTGTGCTCACTGAACATCGTCCTTTTATTAATTTATTACGGTGTTGCCATGGTAGTATTTGACTTTTTTTTTTGTCAACAAACGATACTGAGAGACCAAACCCAACAGTATTCCTTTTCTGACATTTATCATCTGCCTTAGTATATTTGCGATACTGAATATATATAAAAAAACGGTTTGTTAACAGTAATAGAGGTCCACCGATCAGAACTTGTGGTCAATTTCTCATCTCCATGTTTTTAAGCTTTGACCAACTGATGGCTTTTAATTTATTCAAATTATTCTTTAAGAACTAATGTAGGATCTAACAAGAACAACCCAAATATTAATTCTAGCCTTCCTGTTGTAGTGATTTTAATTTTATTTAGGTTTAGAGCACAGGCAATGTCAGACCTTGTGTGACAGTTACTGTAAAATATGGTTTCACCAAATTAAGATGGGGACCAAAGAATTACAGTTATTTTATATTCTCATGAGTCTTTTATATTGCCATTAGCATGGTTAGCATTACTAAAAGAAAAGTCTTCTCTTGTTTTCCCCTAGAGAACGTGCATTGTTACATTGCCAGTAAGCTTCCGGCATTCCCAAATCCAACATGTTCCAGGATGGATTAAAGTTGACACTTTAAGTGATTTAAAAAAAGCTAATTTCTGTAATACCTTCCTGGTATCCATTGAATGCTGCATTTTCCCTTGGTCTGTTGCAGCCTGAATGGAGCACAGAAATGTCTCAACATGTCAGAGAAAATAATTCTCATTTAAAAGGTATCTTGCATTTCTGCGCCTCCTCTGACTTTATTTTAAACGCTTTACCAATGCCAAAACTGGCAAATTTTGAGTTTCTTCTTTCGCTAACAACATCTACACGGAACAGTGTTGTTGAATTGACAGTTTGATAGTGCTTAGGTTTTCTGTGACTGTTTAACTTTTTTCTTCTTTTTAATTTCTGATCATCAAATCAAGCTGAAAATCCCCTTATTCCGATCATCAGCTAATTTCTCGGTGGATCTGTAACACTAGTATTTTAAAATTGTCCTCCAGTTGTCAGTCATTTTTAAACATTATGTCTTTTAAAAGAAATGGAAAAACTGCATTTGTAAGGGCACTGTTTTTTATTTATGTTGACTGCTCAAGCAAGATGATGATGTGTTGACTCAGGCTATACATGCAGGATAATGCCTAGCATGTTGGTGTAACATATCACCGCGTTCAATAAAATCACTGACAATGAAAGGTCTGACACACTTGGATTTCCACCATTCTCGTTAGCATCGCACTAAAATCAATAAGAAAATTCTCAAATTATTCTCTAAATTAAGTTATTTATTATCATATTGCTGTTTGTTAGCTTATTTTTCTGGTTTGCTTTGGGTTCTTACCACATTTTACTATTTGATGAACGGAAGCCACTGCAGTAAAAGTAACTCACTTTTGCGTGACCTAATGCTCTGCAGTGCTGCTGGCAGTCCAGCCGAAGCAGAGATTAAACATATGACCTCGCACGGTAAAGGTAAAAGCTTTTCTCGTGATCGCAGGAGCAGGAAGAACTCTGTTTGCAACCTCCTCGTCAACCTTTGGTAAATTTCTAACTCCTTTTTATGGCCTTTCGCCTTTTAATAGGTGCTCTTTATTGCCTCCTGTCATTTTAGTCTGGCACAGCCTACAGGCTCAATGGCAACCAAACACTGCAGAAACCAGACGAATGCCTCGGGAACCTGCTCCTCAAACACAATTAGATTGGTCTGACAGGGATCATTTACTCTTGGTGATGCTGCCGTCTTCATTTTGGCTCGTGTCAGAGCTGCGCGGCGGCGGTCTGACTGTCCTGTATGTGATAAAGGACAACTATTCACTACACTCCATTTAACTTACAGCCTCACTCCCCGAAGCTTGAGCCCCACTCCCACTAGCCCCTGCAGTCCGTGCAGCCCACTGCACGCCTTTCATTTCTGGAGGTAAGCAACAGTCGTTCAGCCGTGGATGTCTTGTGTTGTTTTTTTTTTTTGTTTTTCTTGCCAATTTTAATTTTTTAAAAACGTGAAGCAGAATCTTCAGTTTGCCCTCTAAAACATCAACCGCCATTAAAATGCTGTAAGAGGACACAGAGCTTATGCAATGTTGATAAGGCCACCAACCCCCTGCCCACCCTCATCATGCCCCATTCTGTTCTGACGTTTTGCTCCTCTTTCATGTGCTAAGTAGGATTTGGGGCATTAGCAATACATCAAAGTGAAGAATGGTTTCAATCCTTACCAATCCTGGACTGATTCATTTTGGAATGAAAAGTCCTGCAAATGATGGAAGCTACTGATGGCTAACTGTACATTTACCACTTAGCTATGGACTAGTTTGTTAGTAGTATCTGACCTTGTGTCTTATGAATTTCTTTCTCTTGTAATATGGATCTACATAAAGCGTCTTCTTTGATTCCAGGTTAAAGGCAATATGTACTCTTGGACAACCTTTTTCTTTTGGCTTGAATCGGTTTTGCAAGGAAGCTATATTTAAATATTTTTTTTATAATTTCAGTCAAACTTAAATAAAATGAATAAAAGCAATCAGCAGTTCATACTGTCTTACCGGTGTTACAAATCCTGTTTATTTTTGGATGAAATTATATATGTAGCGCAAAACACAAGATTATACTTGACATGGCATTTACATTTGACCAATATTTAGAGAAAAATAAGAGTGGTGCACTGATAAATCGAAGCAGATTTCTTGAATTGTGGGTGATCTATGATCGACTCATACTTGCATGTGAAACCGATCTTATCTGCCTCTGCAAAGGTGTGAACATTAGCCAATCTGGATCAGCAGGTCAGGCTTTGAAATATCAGTGATCGATTAGAAAACTGCACTCTGTGCATCTCTAATGCCCATCCTTTTTTTTCTCCATCAGTGATTTCAAGTACCGTTCCTGAGTACAATAATATTAATTAGATGGAGTTCAGATATTCCTGTTTAGGGTTGAGTCAGTGTCCTTGTTATTTTTGGTGACCATCAGACCAGTAATGGAAACTCTCCCCACCCAAAATGATTGGCTCTTTGTTGAGCATCTTTCCCTCTCTTCTTATTGCCACTTGGAAAACATTCTGTGCTTGAACTTGCTCCTTTTGCAACAAATCTCTATGTGATATTTCAAGTTCATGTCATTTGATGCTAAAGATTTGCTGACGGTTAAATATTTGAAATGAAAGTTGCAGCAGGTCTGGGTCTTCTTTTTCTCTCTCCATCTCATTCAAAAGACTTGCTTGTTTTTGAGAATCTGCAGCATCAATGAATAGAATGAAACACCCACTCAACTCGCTCTTGTTCTCCTCTTGTGCTGTGCGGCTTTCGCAGACAGTCAAGTGAAGCAGGCGGTAAAATGAGTCAGCTGCATACAACAGCATTGAGCTGGTTTGGGTTTTTTTCTTTCTTCTTTTTTTTTTTTGCTAAATGCAGAGCTTCCTGTGTGATCAAATGCAAGATTTGATTTCATCTAATATACCAGTGCAAATATTGAATGTCATCATCTAATAAAAAGCCCAATTTAACACAAGCATCAGCTCTTTGCACAGAGAAAATAATAGTTTCAATGGTGAACCAAAGCAGGTCATACGTTCCGAGGCAGGTGTTCAATAATTTATTTCCTGTTTTGCCTAATAATTGTAAACCAAAGTTTACATGATGTTAGGTTAGGGTGGCAATGTTTGCAGAATATTATTGTTAGTAGAAAGCAAACATAAAGGACCTCGGTGTAGAGCAGAACATATGCTCAGGGGAGAAGCACTGATTCCATATTGGTATCGGTCCCAATACTGAAAATAATTCCATATTGGGCATTTGTGACAATGTGCCCGATCCATAAGAGCAGATCTATGCAGTCTAATTCTATGCTGTGTTGTCTGAGCGACGAGACGCTGCATTATTTATTTTTCATTACATGTAGAATTTCCTAATGTGAAATGTGTAACTCAGAAGTGCACAAGCGCAGCAGAGGGACAGGTTATGGTAAACACAAGGTCACATCATTCACCCTCTGTATTAAAGCAAAAATAGCTTGGACAAGCGCCACGGCGTGCGCAGGCTGTCTACAACTAAAGGGAAATATTTGGAAAGACAACAAACTGCATGTTTTAAACTCATCATAGCATTATGAATCGGGAAGTTAGGAAGGATTTCCGCTCTTATGTAGGACAATAAACAATAAATCAGTTATCCGCATGATAAATTAAAACGAGCTTGGTTTCCATTTGCATCACTTATCGTTTTCCTCTTTTCTCTTTTTCTACCAAACACTGGGTGACTAAAGTCTTCAGTCTGGTGCTTTGGTCTCAACCAGCTACTTTTTTTGTAGGACATTTTCCTTTACATATTCTTCATAATTCATCTTATTTGTTGTTTCCGTTCGTTTGCTGATCTACTATGGATATTTTAAAATATCTTCCTATTCCAGTTTTAAATGTTAGTTAGAATTTAAAGTTTATTGATCTTTGAAAAAGTGTTCTTACGTAATTGTGCAATTACCGTGATATTGCTAGGAAATGGTCTCAAAACAACAATATTTGGGAAAATTTTATCATCCAGCAAAATTTGTTACTGTGACAAGCCCAGTCCTATAATGTTAAGGCAGTTTAGAAAAGAAAACTCAACATATTGAAACACCCAAACTTGAATCCAACTGTAAACTTTCTACAAGATGGAAATAGATTTATTGTGTCTTTTGATTCAGTGTTTTTCTTAGTGTAGCATCATTTGAGTCTGTCCTGTTTTTTTATGTTTATGATCACATAATTCTCGTCGTCTCCAACATTTGGCTGTAACAAAAGAAAAAAAAATACTTCAAGTCTTAACAATCAAAGCAAGGAAAGTCAAACTGCAAGTTGGCACCGATAAATGTTAACAAAGCACAATTGTAAACACTCGCTCATGGGAAAGGAAGCGCTCTAAACTCATTTGTCAGACGTTAACAGACTCTCGGTGTGTTTAAAAAAAAAAAGAAAAGCAAACGGACGTTTTGTTTGTTTGTTTGAATGAGTTTTCCGCTCCACGGCTCTCGTGCCGCTGTGTGCAGGTTTGACTTTGAACCGTCTGAACTGTCATCTCTTATGTGGAGCAGCGAAACGGAGCAGAGCCATAATTAGAGTGAAGGCTGTCACAGCAGCCTGCAGGGAGACCGGCGCAAGAACGCGCTCGCAAACTCCGGCTTTTTCGCTGTCGAAAGCGACCTCTGATGACACTTTATTACAGAGGAGAGGCACAGGGAAGTGGGACCAGTGGTTATGTGCCAGTCATACTGGTGTGTTTTTCTTCATCAGTTTTGCTCAGCCTGTCTCGCTCAGCTGTTTTTTCCCTTCCTGGCAGAGCACTTGGCAAGTGATTAGAGTCATCTACAACAACCTGAGTGTCCTTCGGTCCTACTGTGCACATCACTTTACTGTCCTCTACTGCTGTAATATAAGTTAACAAGCCTGACAACATAGAAACATGAACTGTCTAGAAATATAAACATTTCCAAGCACCTGGCTGCAGATATTTTATCTTGCGTTGCTCCATTCATATATTGTCCTCCTGCTATAAAACTTGTTAAAAGCTCTGGATGTGGCAATCAATTTAGCATCCTTTACAAACCAATACTTAACCTCTAAATGTAAGTTTTAACGTCAAAAGAGCAGAAATCATGTCTTATGAAATATAAGTCCTATGACGTCCAAAAACATTAACACACTTCACTGATTCGGTTATTTATTGCATTGCAATATTTACCAATTTTATCCTTTTTTTAAAGAAAAATCAAGCAGCAGATTAACATTAAATTGAGCAAATAAATGAGGGATTGATTTGTGTAATTTTCTGTCAATTAAATCATTTTTTATTTTCATTAAAAGGTTTCAGGCATGTTGAATAAAGAGACAAACAAGCATGTTATAGGTTGTTCAAAGATGAACAATTTGAGTCTCAGTTTTATATTATTATGTTTCTTACTTGACTATTTTCTTAAATTAAAATTGTTGCATATTATATTTGATAAGTTCTTACAAATTATTTATAAAGGGTGATTCTGAGAGTAACATTTATGCTGATTTAAAATCGACCTCTGGTTGCCATAGCCGCAAAGACCAGTCGCTCAAACAAATTCAACACAGAAATTAAATGTTAATTATTAATTCAGTAGCCAAGCTCCTAATCAAATATTGTTAAAATTAATCCTCACTTTTTGTTTAACACAGCAAAACTGTTTGGACTATAATATTCTTAATAGTTTTTATGTATTAAGATCTTTTCTTTTTTTAAAACAAATCTACATTTGTCTTTACATCTTTAAGTCGCTCTGTAGTTTTTAAAAGTCAAACAGGAAATGAGTCACAGGACAAAGGTGATTTAGTTAAGGCGAGGCTCTCGTCAAATAAAAGAGCCATAACTCTCTGTGGAAGGAGCAGTCAAAGATTAATTTTTTATTATTTTTTCAGCAATAGAAAAAAATCGCACAATTTTCATGCACCTGGCGCTGGAAACGCTGACCCACCGGACCTGTGTAATCTTTGAAAGCAGCAAGAGCGTGGCAGCATGCGTTGATGATGCAGTCCTCCTCCCTCCCTCCCCCCTTCCGTTCCCCAGGATGTGAAGTGGTAAACGCCTGTTACATGATATGAAGCATGTTGAGCGAAGGGAGCAGGACGAGCGTTTGGCGTGCTGCAGAACAGCTGCCGTGAGACGGGTCGAGTCGGCCGGTGTTGGGTGTCGCGTCCCTGCCGCAGCGGTGGTCGTCGACCCCTGACCTGGATCGCGCTCTCTGTGCCTTCCTTTGATCCGGTCCCCGGATTACTTTTTTTTTTGTTGTTTGAGGACAACGCGACAGTAGCGTTTATGCCGCAGCTGGCTGCAGATGTGTCCCTGCAGAGGAAGTTTGGACCTTGCCAGCAGTGCTCCGGGAGTCATAACCTCCTAAACCCCGGCAGCCGTCGCTTCTCATCAGGACCTCAGAAGCCCCCTTTGCATCTCCCCCTCTGGCATGACGCGGACACCATGTCCGACTCCAGTCCGTGGACGGTGCTGTCAAACTTTAACATGCCACATTTCTTCAGCGGAGCCCGCCTGCGTCGATCCCAGAGGTATCATTTGAAATGAAGCTGCTGCACTTTTCAGCGCCGTTGTGTCACTTGTGTAAATTTGTTTAAGCTGAACAAACAGATTAGTTATAAAACTATAAGCATGATGTAGTTCCCAAACCTCCTCTTCTTGAACTAGAAGATGGATGTTTTCTTCTTGCCTGTTGTGTATTATTTGCTTTGTGAGCCAAATGGCAATTGATGTTTGTCGTTGTGACACGCTTTTCTCACACAGGATGTGTACTTTTCTATGTACCATCCAAGTTAAATAACAGTGGGAAAGTGAAGATGCTGATCTTGTGTGTGTTTATAGAAGTCACAGTTTGCATTCACAACTGAAATAGTTGACTCAGAGTTTGCCTGTGAGAAATTGTCTGATGTTTTTTTTTGAAGACGGTGGACTTGGACTTGTCTTGTGAACCGTTTTTGATGTTGCAGCTTAAAGAATAAAATTTTTTCTGGAAAATAAACTTAGCTGAAACTTCATACTTCACCAGCTAAGCCCCTTGATCTCTGTTAGCTGTATATTACTGGGACCACAGTATTGGTGAAAGTCTATATAATCATATTTGTTTTTAATCCCTATCCTGACCTCTTTATTTTGCTGCAGAACAGCTTAAAATGAAATACTGACCATTTTTGGCTAGTATTTTTTTTTCTCTGCCGAAAACGATAATCCAAGTCTGTTGATGATGCGTGACTGTACATGTTGTTCAATATCATATATATGAAATATGACTATAGCATGACAGAATTAGAATTCCTTTCCAATTTGTAACTTTTAATATTACATTGCGCTCTATCTTTTAGTCTAAATAAATAGGAAGTAAGTAGCATTCTTTAACCAATGGAGATGTATAAAAATAGTAAATAAATTCTCACAAGAACAAGAGCAATGCCATCTGATTGCAGCTCGAGGAAAACAAAAGTGTTGCTGTGCTTTAATCGCCGGACCTGTCATCTGTTTTTTTTTTTTTTTATTCTATTAATAGATCTGCATGTGTCATATGTTTGACTTTGAAACTAGGTTTGTCAGCTCATCGCAGCAATTCTTTTCACCCCACGGTGGCAGCTCACCTGACAGCTGTGACGACAGAGCTCCACTCACAGAACTGAAAAAGATTAATCCTGGCTTCTTGTTGACACGGGTCAGGCTGCGGATGTCGGCAATCCGAATGCAGAGCTTTGGGAATTAAGAGTTTGATCTATTTTTGCCGCTTCTTGCGGCCCGAATATGCAGCCGGGCCGACGTCTAAGAAATTGGTCCTGACGGATTCAGATTGCTTTGTGGACGCAAGGTAAAAATAAACTGATTTGGTTCAGAAAGTAGCTGTCATAAAGACGCTCAGAAGGTATTTTTAGTCACTGAACAAAGAGTTTGCGATCTTTTTGGAGTGAAACAAAGATTTTTAATGAAGCTGAGTGTTCACATCAGTTAATATGTCTCCAGAAACACTGGCCTACTTTATTGCTATCATCCTCCAGCCCTTAAAGCTTCACTAAACCAACACGATTATCCCCGTTTATCTGCAGAGGTAATGCTGCTAAAGCTCAGCTACCAAGAATCAGATGTAAGGAAGACGACTTGAATGCCATCACACCCTCTTTTTTTTTCTCCATAAAGTAATCCAGTAGCAGCCAGTTTAGTGAATACTCATGAAGTACTCAGCTTCAGTAATAACAGTGGGGGGCGCTTCCTGTGCTGAGATGATAGTGGGTGAAGAAATGGAAGCTTGATTAGGAAGCAGTGGTGTAGCATTAATCCACAATGATCATCATATTTAATCATTTTTGAACACATATGGACTTTCCACTCGCTCTGTCATGATGAAGATTTATGCTGTTTCCATTCTCCTGCTTTAGGACGCTAGCCCACGTTAAAATGTATCACTTGCTCAAGTGAAAATGTTCAGGAACGTGACTTGACAAGGAGCTACTTAAGATGATTTTTATAGTTGATGGATTTTTTTTATACATAATTGATCATCTAACAAGAAATTCTTAATCGGGAAGTTGGAAAATAAAAACTATTTTCAAAGCTTTTTACAGATGAAAAGCTGAAAGTTTGGCCCGCATTTGAATTGACTTGAATTGAATTTTTTCATGTAAATCAGAAAAAAGTTGAAATTTTATCTAAGCAGCCTCAACTCCACTCCTTCTGGCCTGCTTGACCAATAGATGCCCGGCCAACCGTTGGCCCACCTGAGCTGCAGATCTCTGCTGCTCATCCTCTGGCCATATCTTGGTAGTATCTCACTGTTCCCATTTTCAAACGATTGATTAAAGATTAATCTGTGAGTTTAAGATTAACGTTTTATCACATAACCCGGCTTTGAACTTCTATACAACGTCTTCCCTGACTTTTTTCTGTATCCCTCTCAGTCATCATGGTGCTTTTTTCCCCCTCAAACTTTCTCTAACAAACCTCTAAAACCTTCGCAGAACAGCTGGGTCTATACTGAGAAGACCAGACTTTATCTTACAAATAATTGACTTTTGAAGGCACAATGTTTCACTGCATTTATGATAGTATATCAGAGCACAACAGACTGAAAATAAGTGCATTGCCAACCTTCAGGTTTTTGGTTGTAGCTAAATTAACCAGAGTTATTTTCCCCCCTTAATCCCATTGGTTCAAAAATCACATCTTATTCAAATGATAAACTTTGCTTTTACAAAAATTGTGTGAATGTGAAAAAGCATGACATTATTCCACTTTAAGACTAAAATAATATTCTAATTGACAACATAAATGCTTGAAAATAGCCATAAATATCCCACCTATACAAGGACTCTCACCTTATACATACATTTTGCATTTAAGATAAAAAAAACCCAACTTTTTTCTTTGACTGTAAATATGTTCTACGTGGAACTCCTCAAGTTCTAGCAACTTTTTTGCTTTACCTGGTTCAAATAAAGAAAATACTGGTAATTGGTAACTTTTGTTGTTCAATTATCAATTGGCTAATATAAAATAGTCAACAGGTCAAACCTACGTTGTATTAATGCCACGTCAAGCAGAAAGGCCTGAAAAGAAATATTAAATTATGTTTCATTCATTTTAAAATGTAGTTTTAATATTTTACAAAATGGAACTTAAGTGGTTAAATGAAAAACCTGCAGAACATGCCCCCTTTTCTTATTTTATCCGACCGCTCGATTAATCATCAAAATAATCGATGGACTACTCAGTCACTAAGATAAACATTAGCTGCAGCTCTAATCTTAATACTGACTGTTTTCCTTGAAAATCCTGAGAAAGCAGGACGTCATTTAAAAGTGACGCCATCTTCGTGGCTACTGACTGACGTTGATGCTCTGCAGTGCCTGTACCTGTTGGACCTGCTCTGCAGCACTGTCAACAGAGACATGAGGACTGCCAGCCCATGTGTTTGAGCGTCTTTGCAGTAGCCTCTGCGAATTAGATTGTTTTTGATCACCGCTGCAGCACACAGGCAGGAGGCCTGAACCACAGACTGACTGACTGCTCTTCGTCCCTTCCTCAGTCTTTTTCTGCAGCATAAATGATTCTTGTTTCTCTAATTGTATTAAAAGGTGAATCTGCTGCTTAGATCTGTATTTTCTTTTTCTTTTCTTTTTTTTGCTCTTCATGAAAAATACATACATCGTCATTTTTAGCCCCTGGTAAAATACCAAGCAGATTTAATGGGGGATTTGTAGCATGCACGTTATTATTGAATAACATTTTAGTGAACTCTGCTGAAGATGGTTTAGGTCTCCGAGGAGGCTTATGTAACTGCACGTCATTGATTTTAAGTCCATGACCTTGACGTGAATGTGTGCTCTTCAGGGTCTTTGTACTTCCGCTGACCGTCTCTAATCTGAAACCGGGAACCGTCATGCTAACCAGAAACCACTTTTACATTGAAGTAATTCTCTTTTTTTTTTCCTGTCAAGGTTAAAAAGTGGGTTTCATTTATGAGTCACACGTTGTGGATCACAGTGGCTCCCTGTGAGTCACTGTCCTGGAATAGCATGACCAGTAAATATAAAAGTAGGAATGCTCTGCACATGTCTTCTCTTTTTTTCTGATTTGTTTGTTTTGTTTTGTTGGGAATAAACCGGAATGTTGTGTCACTTGTTTTATTTCTGTGGTACTTTTTTTTTTTTTCATTTTATCTCTGGTTACTTGAGGGCTGTTATGAGAGCATGACGGGTTTTCATTTTGCTTTTAAATAACCACTAAAAGAAACTCTATGTGTTCACATTGGGATTTTTTATTTTATTTTCTGCATTTAGCAATTCGAGACAATGAGAATGAATGTAGAAGGATTCATTACCATGTAGCAAATTTAACTCAATTAAGTGAAATTTAAAGTTAGAACTGGAGAATGAATCTGTTTCCCAGTCATAATAGTCCTTGGATAATATTCCTGAAATTAAGCTTATGATCTCATTACAAAACACAAAGCTTTATTTTGAAAGGAGCTTTTCAAATATCAACAGTTAATCCAGCCTTTAAAACGTTTTAGTAGATTTGATCATATGTAGGGATTTTCCATCAGGTTGCAACAAGAGCCAGTTCTGAACAAGTTCTGTAAATGAACCAGCTTGCCTTTCCATCACTTCCATCATCTGCTTTTTTATTTGTTTGAGCCTCCCACACTTTTATTCAGTTTTGTATAATTGCATATTTTTTAACTACTTACCCAGGATCAAATCCAATTGAGATCTACATAAATCTTCCTTTTTAAGGGAGGCTTCGGCAATAGGCAGCAACAAATATAACATGAAAAAATTACACATTTTAGAGGGAAACATGGAGGTAACATGGAGGTTTGGAGGTAAAAGCACTAAATGTCACAACTTCAGTTTTCTGTAGCTACTTCAAGGATAAGGGAGAGAGTTGAACAATTCCTTCTTCTCCAATTCAGTTTGAGCAAAAGTAAAAAAAAGAAGCATGCAAAACGTACAAGAGTCAACATGTCTCAGTGCAATTGCAGTACAGATAGAGGCTGGCAGAAGTCTAAGTAAGTAAATAAAAGTTAACCAATGAGCCAGAGCAGGCTGCCTCATTGACTATATTTACATCCCATCTACAAATATAAATCACAAAAGTGTGTTGACATTTTGCAGCTTGTAATGGAGAGTCAAGCATCCTAAGACATTACAAAGAAGCAATCGTACACAAAAGATAACACAATAATAACCCAACACAGACGTAAAAGTTGCTGTAACAAGCCACTTTTTAGCAGTGCGATAAACACAACTTATTTCTAAAATAAAAACCCCCAAAATAAGTTGTGTGAATAATTATAGTGCATGGAGACAATTTGGCTGAACTGATATTGTTTACCCTCGTCCTCCCTCAAACATGTGAGGTAATATCAGCACCTTAACTGGTTTAAACAACTAGTGGCGCTTGTGAACGCTTCAGTCCAAATCGGATGATCTCTATGGAGGCGTATTAATGCCACTGTGGATAGATAAAGGAGCCAATTTCTGCCCCCCCAAAAAAATCTTCCAAATTTTCTAGAAAACAAAGGAGATTTCTAAGTTTAAAAAGTCAAACATTTTCTAGGAAAAATTTCCAAAAGTGGAAAAGAAAATTCTCAAATTTCTGATATTAATCTGCAGTTTTCTCTAGAACATTTCTGAGATTAATGCCATAATTTCAGAGTTCGTTGGTGCAAATGTTCTTTTTAGTCTACACACTAGTTCCCTGAGATTAAAATGAAGTGCATTAAAATGATATACTAACACTGTGTTATTCCAGTGATAATCCAACATTTTATTATTTTATTTGTGGCATTTTAAACAGATTTTTCTGTTTGATTCAACTGATCAAAAGTTTAACTCTGGAGTTTTAAGCATGGAGGTCAGAACGTTTTGAACTCTGTATTCATTAGCTGTAAAACTCGAACTGAGCTCCAAGGTGTCAAAAAAACTTTTTTATAGGTATTAATATTTATTTAGTCCCCTCTAAGGGACAAGGGTGTACAGGAAATGGATGGATGGATGGATAGTTTCCCCCAAGATGCTGGATTTATACCTTAATTCAACTTTTAAAATGATTTCTAATGTATTTTTTCCTTAAAATGAGTCTCTGTGGTTCTTGCAGCTGTCGCACGAGCAACAGAAAGAACCTGATTGGAAGCGGTCAGTCGTCGGGTTTACCGCGGCCCCACTCTCCGCTCTCTTCTCTCACAGGTGAGTTCATGTCCATCACATGTTCATATCACCTAGTGTAGTACCTGTTGTCATCATTGTCAGGTTGTACACAGAGGGGGGGGGGAAACCTGCAAAAAGAGCATAGAAAATGTGCAGCTCTTTATTTTGCAAAACGTTTAAATACAGATGGCACAGGAGCTCTATTGCCTTGTTTGTAATTACCAGCAGAGGAATATACAGTAAGAAAATATAATAATCACACCGAATATCACTGGGTGATCCTGCTATGGGATGAAAAAGGAATGACAGCGTGAAGCATCAGGTTGCCTTGTGGAGTTTTTTTCTGGTCAGACTTTGGTTCGGTCAGCGCTGGGGCGGAGAATTTAACGGTGCAACAAATCAAAAATACCGTGATTGTTTTTGGGCGAGGAAGCGGCGGCCTGCAGGGAGGAAATGCACAGGACCAGAGGGAGGGAGACCTCATTTACCACAGGGCGTTTTATTTCCTGCCATTGCTTAGCGAACAACGCTTCGACTCAGAGTGTTTAGTCTGCATCGTGACCCGATGAAGGAGCCCAGATTTTAAGATGGATTCCGTCTCTGAAAGCCCCAGTGCTTTTATTAACGAATGCGCACAGCTCTGGGATGACGTAACGCTGTGGCTGAGGCGTAATATTTATATCAAAGGTAAGAAGAGCAGGGTTTCTGGACTCCCATTCAACTAGATTGCAAATTGAGGCATGTAATCATGTCTGATCTTCCATGTAAAAGCTTTTCTAGTCATGAATTCCTTAGAAATTATATGTTCTGTTTGAAAAGGTTTAATCTTCTTTATAACAGAAAAAAAACCTGTGTAATATATTTTGATTAATTCTAAATATGTGAAAGTTGTTGCAACGCAACCTCAACTCAAATTACTGCTTTGTTGGATAGCAAAACTATATGAAAGGGGAATTGGGGGAGGAACTTGTGTTAGTCCACTTCAGTCGTCAACATTTAAACTTCATGAAAGCTGATGCAAAAATGACATTTGATCTTTGATGAAACACAATGCTATGGTGCAATTTGGTCCAGTTTTTCTAAAAGAAGAGATCTATCCATGGCAGAGAGCATGCACCTCAACTTCCCTGACTGTTTGACTTTAATACCTTAGGTTTCTAAATAAACAAAAGACTATTGTTCACTCAGCAATCTGTAGGAAAAAAATATATATAATTGTACATACAAAGACGTATGCTGAAGCTTGATGACAAAAATACAGTTGATTGAGAAAATTGATTGAGAAACATGGCAGGGAGGGTAAAACAGTGATCCAAGCTGCAAGTTATGCACAGAGCGTTTTCACCTTTTTTTCTTATTCTGTGTTTCTTTGGATTCTATCTGAATAATGTTGGTGTTTAGCTTTTAAATTGAACATATTTCACATAGTTTAATATGTTTTAAGTGTTGGGTACGTCAACATATTTATTAAATGCTAGTTGTGCTTCACACATAGCGTACAAACCGTGCTGTAGACTAAATGTTGTTACAAATGCTTGTGTATGCACTTCTCACACCCTCTCCCTTGCTCAATTAGTTTTGAAAAAAAAAAAAAATATATATATATATATATACACTGCTCAAAAAAATAAAGGGAACACTCAAATAACACATCCTAGATCTGAATGAAAGAAATATTCTCATTGAATACTTTGTTCTGTACAAAGTTGAATGTGCTGACAACAAAATCACACAAAAATCATCAATGGAAATCAAATTTATTAACCAATGGAGGCCTGGATTTGGAGCCACACACAAAATTAAAGTGAAATAACACTACACGCTGATCCAACTTTAATGTAATGTCCTTAAAACAAGTCAAAATGAGGCTCAGTATTGTGTGTGGCCTCAACGTGCCTGTATGACCTCCCTACAACGCCTGGGCATGCTCCTGATGAGGTGGCGGATGGTCTCCTGAGGGATCTCCTCCCAGACCTGGACTAAAGCATCCGCCAACTCCTGGACAGTCTGTGGTGCAACGTGACGTTGGTGGATGGAGCGAGACATGATGTCCCAGATGTGCTCAATCGGATTCAGGTCTGGGGAATGGGCTGGCCAGTCCATAACTTCAATGCCTTCATCTTGCAGGAACTGCTGACACACTCCAGCCACATGAGGTCTAGCATTGTCCTGCATTAGGAGGAACCCAGGGCCAACCGCACCAGCATATGGTCTCACAAGGGGTCTGAGGATCTCATCTCGGTACCTAATGGCAGTCAGGCTACCTCTGGTGAGCACATGGAGGGCTGTGCGGCCCTCCAAAGAAATGCCACCCCACACCATTACTGACCCACTGCCAAACCGGTCATGCTGAAGGATGTTGCAGGCAGCAGACAGCTCTCCACGGCGTCTCCAGACTCTGTCACGTCTGTCACATGTGCTCAGTGTGAACCTGCTTTCATCTGTGAAGAGCACAAGGCGCCAGTGGCGAATTTGCCAATCCTGGTGTTCTCTGGCAAATGCCAAGCGTCCTGCACGGTGTTGGGCTGTGAGCACAACCCCCATCTGTGGACGTCGGGCCCTCATACCATCCTCATGGAGTCGGTTTCTAACCGTTTGTGCAGACACATGCACATTTGTGGCCTGCTGGAGGTCATTTTGCAGGGCTCTGGCAGTGCTCCTCCTGTTCCTTCTTGCACAAAGGCGGAGGTAGCGGTCCTGCTGCTGGGTTGTTGCCCTCCTACGGCCTCCTCCACGTCTCCTGGTGTACTGGCCTGTCTCCTGGTAGCGCCTCCAGCCTCTGGACACTACGCTGACAGACACAGCAAACCTTCTTGCCACAGCTCGCATTGATGTGCCATCCTGGATGAGCTGCACTACCTGAGCCACTTGTGTGGGTTGTGGAGTCAGTCTCATGCTACCACGAGTGTGAAAGCACCACCAACATTCAAAACTGACCAAAACATCAGCCAGACAGCATAGGTACTGAGAAGTGGTCTGTGGTCCCAACTGCAGAACCACTCCTTTATTGAGTGTGTCTTGCTAATTGCCAATAATTTCCACCTGTTGTCTATTCCATTTGCACAACAGCAGGTGAAATTGATTGTCAATCAGTGTTGCTTCCTAAGTGGACAGTTTGATTTCACAGAAGTTTGATTTACTTGGAGTTATATTGTGTTGTTTAAGTGTTCCCTTTATTTTTTTGAGCAGTATATATATATATATATATATATATACAGTATATCCTCTCAGAGAGCAAGGGAGACAAAAGACTATTGTTCAATCAGCAATCTGCTGAGTGAACATATATATTTCGCTCTACCTAGTCATAACATTCATGTTCAAAATCCTACCATTTTTTCCATTTCTACTCATTATGTTCAGTATGTTTGTGTGTGTGATGTCCTACTTAAATCCATATTTAGTGCAGTTTTTTTTCTTCAAAGAAATAAAATGCTTTCTTATAAGCTTGTTTTGAACTGTTTTTATCTCCATATCACAGCAGTCATCAGGCTTTCAGGTCTTCAGTGTTCACATTTATCATTCAGTTCACTATATTTCGGAATATAAATTAAATCAGACCAGTTAAGCAATTGTTTTAGAGTTCACCCAGTGCTTTCACAAGAAATTGAAGATAATTATATTGTCCCTCAAAGGGGGATCTTGGAAGAATGGTTTTAGTAAATCCCACAGTTAATAGCTTTGAAAAGTAGCACAAAATGACGCATGAATAGAGAGCTGGTGCTATTACAAACCAAGTGCTTGTGCAATCTGAAAATGTTCAAAACAATGAACCTTCTTTGAATGAGCTTTTGTTGATTTTTATTACTTGAAGAACAAGCAGTGATTGTATTACATCCCCTTGATCTTTAGCCACATTTCCAACTCTTAGAAATGGAGTGCACTACGGTATGAATTACTGCAAGGTATCAGGGCAGCTGCTGTTGAACAGGGTTTTGGTATTTCAAAGCAAAGCGATGATAGAGATTATTACAGCTAGCATCACTAAAAACAGCAGACGCCGTGGGTTTTCCCTGGAGAGCCGAGATTAAATCGATTTCCAAAAGTCTGCCAAGATTTCTAAATGTAGCATGTTCTAAAGCAGACGGAAATAAAAAGCTTTAAAAGATAAAAATGAGCAACTTTTCTGAACCCCGCTGGCTATTTGATAAGTATCAATACCTTTCAGAATATAAATTATAAACATATTCTTACATATATGTTCCATCTCAGTTAGTTTTGAAAATGTCACTGTCGCCAGAAATGTCTGTGTTTACAAAATGCAAAAAGTAAATTGAGAGTTGCTTGATTTACTTTCATTTTATGGCTTTGTGTTACTGATCTGTTTTATTTCTAATTGAAATAAAAGAATCCAGTGTTTTAAGTTTTCAGCCGGCAGGTCGTCTCATCTCCTCTTTCTGCGTTTCTGTTCATACAGGAACGAGCCCACAAGACAGCCCAAGGAATTTCTCCCCCAGTGCCTCCGCTCATTTCTCTTTTGCACGAAGGTAAAGGGAACCGAGATACGGTTATATATTTCAAATAAATAATCCAGGTTTGTAGCTATTTAATCGAGACTCATGAGTGTTTTCTGTGCGAGCTCATATATAAGGTATTCAACTTTTCTATATTTATATTTTCAAAAATGGCATCTATCATGTCGTAATTATTTATTTATTTATTTTTTTTACTATAATCCACAGTCATTGCCACAGAGCAGACAGGTAACTTGAAGCTAGGCTTTCACTTCTAAATGGAAAATAAAACATTAACCCCACATTTGTGTGGAGTTCCTCCGTGGTTCCCTCCCTGCTTCATAAGTCTCACTTTAACACTTTTACTCATTGAGCCATCTACATTTAATTCTGCATTTATTTACTTGTCGGTTTTTTAATTATGTCTACGAATTAACTAGTAGGTTTCATAAAAAATGAAAAATAAAGCATCTGTTTCAAAATCCATCTCCAACTCTGTCGACCGTTCAGATATAAGAAGTTTTGGTCACAAACGTGGGAGCGTCTTGTTTGAACCCAAGCATGTCGAGTTTGTCTGTTAAAGGTCAAAGGTCTTCTGCGTTAACAGTTGGGACACTTCTCAGCGTTTTTGTTGCTGTTTTGCGACAGGACCGATGGCCGCCGCTGGTCCCTGGCCTCCCTGCCCTCCTCTGGATATGGAACCAACACGCCCAGCTCCACCGTCTCTGTAAGCACCTGTAATTCACACGCATTTTGTCGCTTTACAACAACAAGCTTAAAATGAAACTGACTGGTGGATTTTCAGTGTTAAAGCCCTCCTGGTTCAATAATCTCTAGAAACAACTTTTGTATTTTAGCTTTCTATCGGCTTTTTACGTCACATACTTGAAATTTCTGCAAATGCTTCTTTGCACAATAACTCAATCTCTGTCAGATTACATTAAGAGCATCATTGAACAGCAATTTTAGAGACTGGCCGCAGATTCTTGATTGGATTTAGGTCTGGAAAAGGCCCAAAGATTGCATGTTTGGTTTGAAGTGGCCATAGGCGGCAATGAGAAAATGGAGCAACTTCTCCTGTAGTGTTTATGTCCTATCATAACATATAAAATCATAAGTTTATGTTTTGACTTCTTCATCATTTAACTCAAACCAATCTAATTATACCCCTTCAGTCAGACAAATTCACAAAGCTGTTAATTCTCATTTTTACCTTTTTTAAACTACTGTCCAACTACTACTATCTATTTCTAAAATTTACATTTTAGAAATAGTTGCTGCATTTTAGTCCCGCCCTCCTTTGCCTCTGAGCTGGTTGGATTCAACCCCCACATAAACACTGTCTAATTTGGGGAAAACAAAGGTTTCTTCACCTGTGCTAGCTCTCTTCAGGTGTACAGTTTACAGCAATGCATGTTAGGGTAAAATAAACACAATCCGGACCAGCTTAAGTGTTACTAAACGCCGCATGTCTCTCTTATTCACTATAAATCAGACAAAATACTGGAGAAAACCTAAAGTATAGCATTTGTAGGCTCAATGCTAGTCAGAATGTCTGCTTTTCCTTTAAATGGCAGAATCTGAGAAACAGTTTAATCTAGCCTTTAGCTCGTGGAATTTGATTAATAGTCAATAGTTAATAGTTTATTCATAAAACGTGAGCAAGTCAGCCAGCAGTCGTCAAAATCTTAAAGGAAAAGTTGCGGGTTTCTTTGTTCTATATGAAACAGCAAAGTTCAATCATATTCACAAAAAAATTTAATTACAAAAGTGTAAATGTGTATTTTGAAGCTTGTGATAACTGCGTTTTTTTTTCTGTCCCAAAACAAAATGCCAAAATCATTCTGGAACATTTTCCCTGGCTTTTTTAAAAATGGTTTTTGAACTTGCATCTGCCTCTTTTTAAAAAAAAAAAAAAAAAGTTTAACACTTCCGTTGAAAAATGATGCATTTTGGTTTTCTTGATAGTTTATAATATAAATTTCTAGGGAATCTTTGAGAAATTTGCTCATTTTCCACTTTTGAAGGGCTCCACAGTTGAGAACAATTCCAAACTCAAAACATATATTTAAAATTACATTCAAAAAAGACTGAAGTTGCTTACAATAATCAAATTAAGGTAATTTATTATTGTTTGAAGACTGTTTAGCCTCCCACAGAGGCAGCAATATTTACAATACAGACCGTTCAAAATACCGTTTAGAAAGCTATTGATTTCATTAAAAAACAAAAAGCCAGATTTGTAACAAACAATACAGCAGTTCAGTATTTTTCATCATTACTACAGGGAGGAAAAAAAAACACCATCTCTTTATTTTTTTTCTTTTCCTTTTTATGTTGAATATATATTTGTTTCATTTTCAGTCATCCTGTTCATCACAGGAGAAGCTGCACCAGCTGCCCTTCCAGCCTACGCCCGATGAACTGTACCTCCTCTCCAAGCACTTCTGCACTGAGAGCATCTCCGGGGACGAGTGCCACAGAGCGACGGCCATGCGACCCCGCTCACGCAGTCTCAGGTACCCAAATCATCTTTACACCACTGAAACCTTTCATAGTCTGCTCTGAAAACCCGCCCTACACAACTGCGTGACGTGTGTTTTCAGCCCTGGACGATCTCCGTCCTGTTACGACCACGAGATCATCATGATGAACCACGTCTACAAGGAGCGGTTTCCTAAGGTGAGCGCCCCGCGCCGGTAACCCCGCTCTGAGCTGAAGACCTTCTACTTCAACTGAAAGATGCTCCGCAACCTCCTCACTTACAGGCCACCGCTCAGATGGAGGAAAAGATTCAGGAAATCATCTGCAGCAACTCCCCGGAGAGCGTCCTCCCTCTGGCAGATGGCGTGCTTGGCTTCGCCCACCACCAGATAATTGAACTGGCGCGGGACTGTCTGGAAAAGAGCCGGCTTGGTCTCATCACATCCAGCTACTTCTGCGAACTCACTGACAAACTAGAGAAACTCGTTCAAGAGGTAGGGTGCTTTTTAAACATTTGAAGTTTTCAGAAAACTCTATTAGGGTGCATTCACTCCATCCCTGTTTAGTCGAGTTTAGTCGAACTCTAGTGAGTTTTACTAGAAAGTCCGGTTCACTTGGAGAGGTGTGAATGTGCAACTGAACTCTGATGCAGACCAAAAGCGCCGCCTTAAAACCTAGGTCCAGGTTCGGTTGAAGTGAACTCTGGGGCAATTTGAGTCCATATAAATGAACAACTTATATGGAGACCGCTCCAAAAGCAGGACACGGACTATATAGTAGAGCATTCTGGGTAATACAAACCCGTTAGTGGGAGAAATGGCTTGTGGTCTTTTAAAAACCTCTAACTGCTCAAATTTGACGCCATTCCACTTTTATTTACCTTACATGAAGGAGGAAGTCGTGCTCAGTGGTTTTTGAGTTGTCTCCTTCAGCGGTTGTTGGTGCAGCGCCACCACAGGCAAGGAGGGGAACAGGTTTTTTAAACGGTTCGCTTTCATTCGACACAGTGCCGTGTGAAAACGCTCCAGCTGAAAATGTAACAAGTGTTGCAATTTTGATCCCCAAAATGCGAATTTTTACACCCTTAATTTTTCATTTTACTCATGAAGAATTTAGTTCCTGTTTTATACTGACAGTAGAGTTACAGCTAAATAAAGAGGGACAAAGTTTATACATCAAGAGTATCTCTCCATTTTCTACAGAGTTTTACCAAGCTGTCTCTGATTTATGTGACATGTGACATATGCGTGTGATGGCTTCTTATCCTGTTGGTTGCTCTGCAGTCCACAGAGAGGTCAGAAAGTGAGGAGGTTGACTTCATCCGGGAGCTGGCAAAGAAGATCCTCATTGTGATAGCTCGGCCTGCTCGACTGCTGGAATGTCTGGTACGTAAACAACTTCTGATACGAAAACTTCCCCAGTCTCCAGCGTTTTTCTTAGTATCTCACTTTTTCAAACAAAAATGAAAAAGCTTTTGTTTTTTATAGAAAACTAGGAGCAGCATACAGCACATTCCTCAATTAGACACTCCTTCTGTGTAAAGCTGTGCAAATAACTTTTGTTTGCTATTATTGCAGTAGCCTAATCTTAAAACTTTTATTTTATCATTGGTAGAATAAGGTCAGAGACATAGGCAAGAAGTAAACACTCAGTACAAACAATCGTTTTAACTAAATTGTCTCTATAAATGAAGCTAATTTTAAATCTATATATTTTTTTTTTGTCATCAATGTGTCGAGGAACTTTTAATAGGTAGTCCCTGACTTCCTGTTTTTTGTTTTGTTTTGTTTTTTGGGAATTAATCTGATAAGACTTAAAAGCCCCTTTATCTTTACCACTTTTCAAAAAAGTGGTAAAGATAAAGGGGCAAGAGAACATGTTATTTAAGTAAGATAAATGTATATTAATCTTAATAAATCAGGAAACCACTGTTTGATGAAACCTGCTTATATCTGGAACCAAAACGAACACCATACACAGTGAGCAGCTTTAACAAACTATAGCAGTTTGGAAATAAAACATATTGAGCACTTACCTCACAATAGTTTTTTCTATATCAGTACAATTTTGACCCATTTTCCATAAACTTACATCATTTTGAAATAAGGCATTTCAGTACGTTGACAATTACATAGTGTTTATACTGTACATCCAGCTCAGTATTTTTAGATGCATCTCTCCTGTTTTTAAAAGTGCAAAAAATGAATAATACATTTGAAATCCAAGCTGTTCAATACATTGAATGACAGTCGTCATTGCATCCATCTATACTGTGGCTGGATGGTCTCTCACTTCACTTCATGTTCACACCTGATTTATCATTTTTAGCCTCATCTTTGAGGCAGTGCGCATAATTTTAAGTTTTTTTTAAATGATGAAGTACTTAATTATTGTTGAATATTTTAGTGATTAGCAAAACAAGAAAATTGCATAATGTATCCTTCCAACTCCCCAACATACTGTATAGGCTTTACACTGAAGTTGGGTCACAATGTTTCCAGGAATTTGACCCGGAGGAGTTTTACCACCTTCTGGAAGCAGCTGAAGGACACGCTAAAGAAGGCCAAGGCATCAAAACGGACATCCCTCGTTACATCATCAGCCAGCTGGGACTCACACGAGATCCTCTAGAGGGTACCGGAAGCTCTGTTTCATCATCATCATCATCAGTGCTAACATAATCTAATACAAAAAGACTCACTAGAGCTGTTAAATATGAAATGTGCGTTGTTCTTATCCTGTAGGAGTGTTGTTCCTGCTGAACTATGGCTCTAAATGAAGGAATCTATTAAAGATTTATTTTTTCTTGAAGTACTCAAAAAAAAAAAAACAGACCATTTGCCTAATGGCCTTCTGTCTCTGTATATTCAGTAACCAAAAGCATTCATTATGACTAATTAGAAAAGAATGGCCTCCCCACAGAGCCACACAAGCTGGCTCATCAGCCAGACTCCACGTACTTTACCCTGCCGAGTGTCTCCTGTGTTTGGTTCAAACGCCACCTCAGGTGCTTACTGCCAACTCTTCGGAGGGACAGATGTTAAATAGCAGTGGAGATGTGTTTACCGGCCCTCTGGGGAGCTCGCATGGCGGTTCACGTTGTTGCACGCAAACAAAACGAAGTCATGCACAACGATATCTAACCAGCATTTGTTCCACAGTGGTGATTTTCAAAATGGCTGTCAACACAGATCCTGTGTTGCCAGATCTGATTTCTGCTCCATTTATTTTAAATTCCGGTTATCTTGGAGTCAGCAGCTCAAAGCTAATTAGCGAATAAACTCTCAAGTTTGGATTTTTTTTTTGGTTTTAAATGTGCTGATTTCTTGGCATTTAAGTTTTTCTTAAATGCCTTACATACTATTGGATGTATTCTTAACTTTAAATAGCTGCCTGAATTCAACTTTTAGTTTTTTTCTACTACTTTTTAAAAATTGTTATTAATTCAGCATTTTATTCTTCATAGAAATTGCACAGCTGACCAGTAGTGACAGCGGCATTGCAGAAACTCCAGAAACAGACGACTCTGTACGTTTTAAGAAATATAATACTATATATTTTTTAACTATTCATAGAGTAAATTTTTTTTATTTTACTATTTTTTCTTTACCTTCTTGTCCTCAGTCTCAGAGTCTCAGCACCGTCTTGCGTTCCCGACGGAAACCCTGCGAATTGGACTTTGAGATGATAAAACTCATCAGCAACGGTGCTTATGGGTAAGAAAATATAAAACTAATAGGTTACATGAAATAATTTTTTTCCCCTAATTTCTCATCAACTGAAAATGAACCATTTTGGAAGCTTTTTCCGCTCTTACTGTTGCACCGTTTTACTCCACAGAGCTGTTTATTTAGTTCGGCACAAGGAAACCAAGCAGAGGTTCGCCATGAAGAAAATCAACAAGCAGAATCTGATGTTGCGGAATCAGATACAGCAGGCCTTTGTGGAGAGAGACATCCTCACCTTTGCCGAGAATCCCTTTGTTGTCTCCATGTACTGCTCCTTTGAGACGCGGCGGCACCTGTGCATGGTGATGGAGTATGTCGAAGGTCAGCTGCAGCCGAGTACAAAGCCTTCTGTTTTCCTTCTATTGCATGTTTATATTCATTGATTGATTGATTTTTTTTCCCCCCTTCAGGAGGAGATTGCGCCACCTTGTTGAAAAACATGGGTCCCCTCCCAGTGGATATGGCCAGGATGTACTTTGCAGAAACTGTTCTTGCTCTGGAATATCTTCACAACTACGGCATCGTCCACAGGGATCTGAAACCTGACAAGTGAGAACTTGATGTATTAAGCCAGATATGATCCAGAGATGCAACTGAAGCTGATACCGATGAACACAAGTATCGCCTGCTTGTGCAGCTCATTTGAACTGTGTGAAAAAAACTCCTTACTGTTTTCTCACTTTCTGTTTCACACTTTAAACAGTTGGGTAGCTTTGTGAACAGACAATGTTGTTTTTTTTTCCCAACCACCTTTGCTAAACTGCGAAAACACAAACTCTTACCAAATGTTTTTGGTCTTGTTTCTAGTTCAAATATCTTAGTACACTTGAAATAAAACAAAACTATACTAAAAGTAACTTTTTAGCAATAAATAACAGTTCTTTTAAGTCAATACCTCCTTAATATTGATAAACTATTACCTGTAAGTGAAATAATCTGCCATTAGACATTTTTCTTATAAGGGAAAATGACGTAAAACAAGTTCCTGAATTTTCCTGAAAAGTTACACATGTTAGTTTTGTCTTATTTTGTTTGTACTAAAATATTTGCACTAGAAATTACATAAAAATATGTGATAGGATTTTGTGTTTTTGCAGTGTAACAGACTGAATCTCCAGCAAGCTGCTAAGCATTCAATCCTCTTTAACCTTTTCAAATTTCAATGGATATAATTTGAAATTTATGTGATAGACCTTCATAAATTTGAGTGAAATGCAAAGCGTGCTTTTACGAGTCACTTTCTATGCAAGTATAACTGCAGGTACAGTACTTCAAAGTATGTCTTCACAAATGTTCAAATTTAAAGACTGATGTTTATCATGTTTGCAAAATGGCATAGTGTCTGTGAATATCAGTTATCAGGGCACACAGTCTCAACTGGCTTTAGGTCTGGAATTTGACTGGGCCGCTCTAACACATGAGTATGCTTTAGTTTAAATATTTAGGATCATTTTCCTGCTTGGAAGCAGACCTGTTCCCCAGACTCAAATCTTTTCCAGCCTCCAACAGAGGGGTGTCAAACCAATTTTCATTTTGGGCCACATCATGAATCATGAATGTCCTCAAACTGCTGATTAGGGCAGAAATTATTGACAAAACTACCCGTTAACTAACAGTTAAAATATTGTAATTTTCTGCGCATCCTTCGAAGAGTACCTTTTAAAAATGCATCCAGATCATTCATACAAACAAAAGCTAACTTAATTTGACAGATAAAATAATATTTTAACACACAACTATTATTTTGAAGTTCTATTTCTGTGGCCCTCCTGACTCCTGAGGGCCACAGAAATAATTTTAGCGAGCCAGATTTAGCCCGTGGGCCTCGAGTTTGACTCGTGCTCTAAAAGCTTTTCTCCCAGGATTGACCTAATTTTGCCATATTCTCATCAAATCCCTGCTGCAGAAAAGCGTTCCCAAAGCATGATGCTGAAAACATTTTCCTTCTATTTCATAACGTCATACATTATGTTGGTCTATGAAATGAAAGGCCAAACATGTACGTTTTTGTTTCATCATTGTAAAATCTGAAAAAGTTCAAGATGTACGAAAAGTTTTGCATGCACTATTTACGTATTGATTTAACTCAATTAAATGGAAACTTTAATATTGAAACTCACACGCTTAAAGATGTACGATTTCTAACTCATTCTCCTTCTAGTAAGACATATCAATCATCACTTTCCAGTTTTAATTTAAAAAAATATTTCCATCTGCCTGCATATTCTCTCAGTCTGCTGGTGACGTCGATGGGCCACATCAAACTGACCGACTTTGGCCTCTCTAAAGTTGGCCTGATGAACATGACCACCAACCTGTACGAGGGACACATAGAGAAAGATGCCAGGGAGTTCTCAGATAAGCAGGTGAATGTCTCTTAGCTCTCTTCCTCTCCAGTTTGATCACATGTCGTTGCACAGATTATTGAGGTGTGGATTTCTTTGTGCTTTTTGTCATTTGCAGGTATGTGGAACCCCGGAGTACATCGCTCCAGAAGTCATCCTCAGGCAAGGCTATGGGAAGCCAGTGGATTGGTGGGCCATGGGCATCATCCTCTATGAGTTCCTCGTGGGCTGCGTGCCTTTTTTTGGAGACACACCAGAGGATCTGTTTGGACAGGTCATAAGCGGTCAGTGTTACCAAAGTGTGGTTTTTTTCCCTGTTTAAAATTTTGATTCATATGATATTTTGATTACCAGGCGTCTGTAGAGTTGAAATGCATGGTGATGAGGTTAGTCGGCTATTTGATTTAAGTCTGTTCAAACAAGGATTTATGTAAAAGTTTCAAAATAAAAAACAACAGACTGGAGCAGGTTTTGCGGTCAAAGGTTAATAAAATGTTTCAAGAAATACAATTGTGATTATTCTAACATTTGTTTTTTTTCACACAAATTTATCCTCCGTCCTTAATAATGCTGTCAGTAATGAAGTTTGGTTGATTTATTACATTTGATTGTTGAGGAAATCCTTTTCCAATTTAGATAATATAAAGCAACTGAAATTAGAAAAAAATTCCCTGCCTTGTGTTCCGTTGATTTTGTCCTATAAATAATCTCCTTGTACAATTTAAAGACTTTTTAGAATTTGTGATAAATTGAGTTTTGGTATGTTGATTTTTTTTTTATTATTCCCTGTTTTTGTATATCTCTGTCTACCAGTACAGATTTTAATTGAACAAAATTCAAATAATATTTGACCTTTAAAGCTGTGAATAATGCTTTAAAGTCTTCACTTTAAAACAGGGTTTTACTGATATCTTAAAAGAAATAAATGTCCCTGAAGTCTTTAGCATCTTGTATCGGTTAGCTGGCATGATTAGGTCACTGTTTTGCCAAAGGCAGCAAACATTTCCAAATCCATAATCTTCACTGACAGATGTTGAAGGCTCAAAGTGATGAAACTGCAACTTTGCCGTTCAGCCTCCCTTTTATCTGCTGAAAGCTTCACTTGCTGCCATTTGACTGTAGCCTGCAGCTGTTGGGGATATGAAACCCATCTGGGCATGTTGTAGAAAATACTTTTATTTTAAACGGCAAGTTATTCCGAATCAAGAGAAAAGAAATCCCAAAAATCTAAGTTCGACACACACCAGAGCAGCTCGGTGCTCTTGCCAAGTCGGGCAATCCTATTGTTGTCCACGTTATGCACGACACTGACTGACGCTGGGACCCAGTCAAAGGGAAAATCTAACAAACAAGTGTAGCCGATGCTCCACAGGCCCGGTCTCATCCCAAAACAAAACTCTGCTCAATCTGAGCATATTTGCATGCAGCTGTTGGGGTTTAGCTCTAAGCACCGCCATGGCGACATGAAGCCTCGGAGGTCTGGTTATACTTCTGCCAACAACTCAAAGCTGTTCGTTTTTCATGGATACTTGAGGTTTTGGCTGATTTATTCTCTTACATTAAAGAATTACTCACATTATATATGTCCTCAAAATATCCCATCTTTGCATTACATTTATCAGTTAAGAGACAAGCATCTTGGCAGTGAACGCTTATTTTATTGCATTCAAAATCATAGTGGAAGACACTCTTTCTGAAGCAGGAGTTGCTTTGCTCAGAGATGAATCTTTATACATAGTGACTAGGGATCTCCCGATCTGATATTAATGTCAGAAATCGGTTTGATATCGGCCGAAAAATTTGTATCGGATTATTTCGACCTGCATCTAAAATCTCTGAAATAAGCACACTGATAGAAGCGCTCCGCTCCAGCATTTAGTCCGCTCCAGCATCTAATCCGCCCTAGCATTTCTATCCAGCAGCGCTTGTATCCCACACACAGACTCACTGGTTAACAATAAATGAGTCAGTTGTTCTCATACCAAATGTTGACTGTTGTTCTCTGTTTGTGTAATATCACTTCATTCTGACATTCCACACTACAAAATAAGTAATAAAAGTGTGTATGATTCGTGCTGATATCGTATCGGGTCAATATTGGTAGGCCTGTCGCAATAAATTTAGCTTGATGGTAAATGGTGCTAGAAGTTATTGCGATTAATGATGCTGTTGTTTCGAGACCATTTTCAAGTAATATAATAGTTGTGGCATAATAATGCAAGAACATATTCTCGAAGATCAATAAACTTTAAATGCTATTGAACATTTAACACTGGAAGTGGAAGACATTTTAAATGTCCAAAATAAACAGACAAATCAGAAACGACAATTAAAAATAATGACCAAGTCTCTGTAAACAAAATGGTTCTTCAAAAAAAAAAGGGCTAATTGAGACCAAAGCACCAGATGGAAAATTTTAATCATCCAGTTTTTGGTAGAAAAAGAGAAAAGAGAAAAACAATAAATCATGCTAATGGAATTTTTATTTATCTATTTTTTTAACATGCGATTGATTTAATGCGACAAGCCTAAATATCAGCATCAGTCAATACTGAAAGATGCAATATCGGTATCGTACCACGACCGCATTCATTTTGTCGATTTTACTGAAGACTGACTCTGACTCAAAAACAGATACCGCATAGTGACTCTCATTTCGTCTCGCGACCGCATGTTAAGTATAAACATTATGGCTCATCTTCCTGAAAACATGAGGTGTCGTCAGCGCTGCAGTTTTCCAGCGAATCGTGTCGCTGCATGTTGTTGAGCCGCTGGATAGCCGCCATCGTGTGGGACGTGGAAATGAATGGCACGCCATAACGGATTTGGTTTGCTCTCAATCAAGCGACGCCAAGCCTCTGAGGGTAACTGTTAATTAAAGAGGCCTGAATACACTCCACCGTGGCCTCAGGACGCACGTACATATTCATAGCCTGCGTCCAGATTTGATTAAAATGCCGCTTAAAGTCGACAATCAGCGTGACACAGGCGGGGCTTTAAACATCTGTTCTCCGCTTGTGAGACTTTTCACAGAAAATTAGAGCGTGCGCAGATTCATTTTAATCCCTACAATTCATTACAAGGTTAAGTTGAATTTTGCTGGTTGTGCCTCGAAAGGAGCTCTTGAAATCGGAAAAGTTGTGAATGTACGGTGTAAGGTGTGGCTTAGTTGTTTAGAGGAGACGTTTTCAGGGGGGAAAAACAAAAATCCAGCTTTTTGACTGATATGCCAGCCTGACATTCCAGGTGGTCTTTCAAACAGAACCATCTGGAAAGTTGTCGGTGCAGACACAGAGCAGTAAAGCACGACAACGAGAGACAGGCTGTTGATAAGAGCTGCCGCTGTTCACAACAGTAACGCCTAAAATACGCCTGCATCCCGTCGCAGGTCGCGCTTAGATCCAAACTGTCTCAAATTCAGAGCTTGAGGAAAAAATGCAGAAAGGTTCACCTAAATCAACAGAACTGCACGTCATTATAGATGACATTCCAACTTTATTGAGGATTTATACCTGATGGGTAAAGGTTTGACCTGCGTGATGTTGACAAAAATAACATTGTGATAAGATTTCTGATTGTCTTTAGAGATGATTAACATTTTGACATTGTTGAATTCTGTGCTATGTGACTAGGGAATGACTTCTAAATAATATCAGCATTTAAGGCAACATAAATCATACGATATACCTACTGACTAACTTCTGAATGCAGTTGGCTACAGTGGATTTTGTTCAAGGGTATCAGAGTAAAGAGGGCTGATTACAAATAAAATTGCGCTCTTTAGATGTGCATTTCTTCAAACATTTAGAAAACCCCAGATCCCGTTTAGGGGTGCACCAATTTTCAGTTTTCTGGCTGATCGACGATTTAAAAAAAACAAAAAAAACATGACCTGCCTATTTCAATTTTGACCGATTACAATTATTATGTTTTATCTTTAATAACCAACACTTTCTGTTGCTACAAGGTCACAACACGCCTCCAATATACCAATCTTATTTGATCGAAAACTATTGTACAATAGCCATGAAACAATACAGAGTTGTTTTAACTGCACATGAGATGGTTCCTTTAGTGATTTTCTGACTTATAAATGGTAGATAAGATCAATTTCACCTGTAAGTATCGGCCGACCAGCGATTGATCAGTGCACCCCTAATCCAATTACTCAAAATTCCCAAAATTGTATGAATACCGTTTCAAGGCATTATATATGGGCTCCTACCATGGTTGAATATTGACTTTGAGATGAAAAAAAAAGTCAGTATTCCATTAAATATGCATATAAAAGCACATCAACATGCTCCTTTGTTTCAGGTGGTATTCTAACTAATTCTATGCATTGTTTGCAGATGAGATCAACTGGCCTGACGGTGAGGATGCTCCACCTCCTGATTCTCAGGAGCTCATCACCCTGCTGCTGAGACAGAACCCTCTGGAAAGGATGGGAGCAGGTGAGAAACCCTTTGACACCTGCAGAGCCGGCTCTCATTTTCCACCTCGGCACGGTTCGGTTCGCCGCTCTAAGCTGCTGAGGTCATCGTACAGCAGAGTACTTTATCCCGTAAGCAGGCCCGAACCTCCCCGCTCTGATCAATTGCAATTATTTCCTCGCTAGTGGGTGAATCCAATTCCATGCATGGTCAGGCAGGCACTCTGAGAATCTGCAGATTGTAAAAGCGACCACGACCCGACGGAAAAAGCCTTTCGTCATTTAGAGGACGGCTCGACCAAATGTCTGCTGCTGTTGTGCTGGAAGGTCACAGGCAGGAAGTTCACGGCCATTACATTCGGTTTGTCCTGCAGCCACGAGGGGAAAAAGGAAATGCAGCGTTAGTGTTCCTTCGCCTCTTTTGTTAAACTGAAGCGTTAGGGAATTTTCTTCCTGCTCTCCTTTTTTTTTTCCTACTTCTTCTTCTTTTCACTTTGTCCCTATAAAACTTGTGTTGATCCCACCAACAGGAGGAGCATCGGAAGTGAAGCAACATCAGTTTTTCCACGACCTGGACTGGAATGGCCTGCTGAGACAGAAGGCTGAGTTCATCCCTCAGCTGGAGTCTGAAGATGACACAAGCTACTTCGACAGTGAGTCAAAACGGAAAACATAAGCAGACGCTTTAGATCAGCTCTTGCCTTTGCTCTTTTTCGACTTTGTGTGCTAAGGCAACATTAAAGTAAGCAGCTTTTTATAAAGATTTTTTTAGAAAGCATGCAAGTGTTATGAAAAAAAAACTTGCATGTTTTTAAAAATAATTTAGCAAGAAACTTGATAAATTATAAAGCTTACGTGCTTTATACCATTTTACCATTACCATCTAAAAAAATTATGGTTTTTTTTCTGGAGTTTTTTTTGTTGTTTAACATATAAAAACAAGATTTTTTTTAAATGCTTAGAAAACCCCCCCGTCCCATTTGTAATATTTTTGCCACATTACAATCTCTGAATTTACACTATTTTATTGGCATTTTATCTAATATGTCAACATAAAAAAAATACAATATTTTAAAGTGAAAGCAAAAGAAAACCTGCTTTTAATTTTTTCCAACTACGAATCTCATAAAAAGCGAGAGAGCTTAACAAAATGTACTTTTTGGACATCTCGCAAAGCTCTGCTCAATTCTTCATCTGAAAATGCAAAGTTGTCATTAAAACTTCTCAGAAAAAATTCTCCTTTGCTCAAAGGGAGTCCACAAATAAAAGCCAAAAACAAAACATGTGTGACTAAAGAGATAACTTAAACAGTTCCACATGGTGTTGGCGGCATCATGCTGTGGGGTTGCTTATTTTAATAGAGGTCGTAATATTTAGATCTAGGAAGCTAAATACATGTAGATACTAGTAGAAAACATGAATTTGAGGCTGGAGTAACAACACTCTGCTTACTCACAATTACAGTCTTAAAAAAGCTTGTTATACTGTATCTCAATTATGGCTTTTTATTAGTGAAGTTACCGATTTGATTGAAGCTACACAAGCCCAAAAGGCTGCAGTTTCACTTTTCTTTATTTTTCATCCATTTTAAGAAAAGACGTGAAGATTTCTTGGTGGAAAATGCTGAATTGGAGCCGAAGAAATAGAGATTTAAGAGCACAACCTGAGCCAAGGCCAGCCTTTGTTTCTCTCTGCTGTCTGTCTCTCTGCTTAGCGTCTGAAAACAAGGCTTTGTGGCTGACAGAAATCAAAACTGCTGCTCTCTACCTAATTTCTTTCCTTTGGCAAAGAAATGACCCGTAAGAAAGAAAGAAGGAAAAACAAACTGTGGAGAAAAAAAAATTAAGCTAAAACCTCCCTCCTTTTCAGCTCGCTCCGAGAGGTATCACCACCTGGAGATGGAGGAGGACGACACAAACGACGAAGACTTCAACGTGGAGCTGCGGCAGTTCTCCTCCTGCTCTCACAGATTCTCCAAGGTGCCTGTTTAATCTCGGATCTTCGCGTTGCACGGGTCTCACGCTAGCGGCGTAAATGTGCCGATATCCACATCTGCCCCCATCGTTCCTTTTGGGGTTTCACGGAAATCTTCACCTAAAAATTCTGCTTTCACTCCTACTTGTTCTCTGCTACCCCTTTCCCCCCCTGGTTGTATTAAACATTTATGTCATACATTCGCTGCACAGATTTTCTCCTTGTAAATCCGACCAGTTTTTTTCTAGTAGAGTGTGAACAGCACACAGTCCAGTCCCTCACGCTGGGAGTCGTGCTGCATTGCAGTAAGCACTCCTCTCACATCAAAACGAAACATTACAGCGAGTCTCAAAAAGCAGCACGGCGTCTCAGCCGCTCTGAATGGTTTCACCTCAGCTGCACATTTGTCAGACGCGATAAGCTCTGCGTAACACAAACAATCACACCATTCTAAAACCTGCAGAATGCATTTAATCTTAAAGATTGTTGTACTTTTTGATGCATTTCGTTGTCGAATTTTTTTTTATTTTTTGTTGCCTGCGTGTAATGAAGTGAACTGTTTGTTTGTTGTTGTCAGGTCTACAGTAGCTTGGATTTGTCCCGAGGACATCTGGAGGAGAAGGGAGAGACGGAGGAGAAGAAGAGTGAGAGCCCCCTCACTGTGGACTCCCTAAGCTGGACGCCAGACTTTGCTGAAATGTAGGCGTATTTCCATCTGTGCAGAACGTCTAAACAGATCAACACCGCCTGACTGACTGCATCAGCGCATCTTTAAAAAGTTTTAAATTCATGTATCTAAAATTAAGGTTTTAAAATAACTTAAATTCATCTTAAAAATTTAGTTGATTTTTTAATATGTTAATCACAGGTCTTAAATTTTGTCTGGACATGACAAAATGGACTTTTCTGTCGGGCAACAGTTTGAGTCACACTCAGACATCTACATTGTGTTTTATTATCAGGCTAAAGACATGATAATAAAATAATAAATACATTTATTATGTCCATAATTGAACCTACTATTAAATCAATGCTAACATACCCTTGCTAGCTAACTAAGTTGCTAGCTAGCCTTTTTGCGCCAATCAGTAGGTTTGTGCATTTCTAAGGAGGTGCAGGTCTTAAATCCCTCTCATGATGGTCTTAAAAAGGTCTTTGAAAGTCTTAAATTTGAGTTTGTGAAGCCTGCAGAATCCCTGTAAACAATCTTCTCCAGCGTTGTTTGATTAGCTCATAAGGGCTCGTTGTCCTTTTATCCAGGCCCTCGGTGTCCCACTCGACAGACACGGACAGTACCAACCAGGTCCCCCGACCCGCTTTACTCCCGAAGTTCGCCATCTCCGCTGAGAGCGAAGGAGACGACACCTCGGGGCTCAGTGACCCCAGCAAGGTCTCCTTCTCCATCGGAGAGCTGCCTCAGGACGAGCCTGATGTCGTCACTCCTGGCAGCACTCACAGCGGAGCCACTCTTTCTGGTACGAGTTAACGCCGTCGCACAGAAACATGACGTCTGGCTTTGGTTTTCTGATAAAATAAAGGTTTCAGTATGGGGGTTTGTCCTTTTTAATATTTTACTTGATTAGTTTGAGATACTCTCTGATTAATTTGTATCATTGATCTGGAAAGTAGATAAAATAATACAAGTTTCTTTTCTCTCTAGGATTGTTTAATAGATCTGTTTATAAAATTATTAGAGAACTGAACACTTAAAAAACATATCCTAGAGAAATTACAACCCAAGATTTTCCAAATGATGCCAACATTTGCAAAACTCCAGCATGTTCAGCTACAGAGGTAGAAAACTGAAAAAGATCAAACAACGCAGCCATTTCCTTTTGGTTTTCTATTTCTTTGCTTCCTCCAACTTTATTGATGCTAAAACCAGTCCAATTGACAATTACTTTTAACAATTGTGGTTAAACTAATTAATAACAATTAATCATTTCAGCTGTGAATCCTAAACTCCTTAATAATTGGGCCTGTTGTCAATCTGTATTTATTCTTATAGGTTATTATAGTCGCATTCTATTAAAGCATGGAAGAGATGTTAAACTTTTCTCTCTCTCAACAAGAACTGGAGCAACTTTGATTTGACCAAACCTACAATAAATGTAGTTTTTTTTTTTTCCTCATCCAATTGCTACTTTAGTAGCAACCTCCTTAATGTCTTCTTCTGCAAACCGTTTGCACTGTTCAGGAAGCTTCTCTGAGCACCTGGACCAGTTGACGCCCAGAAGTGGGGAGGTAAAGATCCCCGATGGCTCCAGCCAGGCCCCCACAGATCAGGCGCCTCAGACGCCCTCCCTGCGACCAGAAACCGCCGCAGAGAAGACCAGACCTTTGGCCAGAGTTCCCAAGTCCGTCTCAACCGGAGCCCTCTCCCTAATGATCCCTGCTGGTAAGTCACTGAGACGGTACACAATCGAATACTGATTTCCACTGCAAAGATGCGTTTCTCACCGTGAGCTCTTAGTGATAACGTATCATATCAAAGCCGAGCGGCTCGGAGAAAGCTCTTTATAGATCGGTGCAGAATTGGACCAGCTTGACATCTGCTGCGAGATCCATTTTCCAGGCCGACTGTGAGCAAACAGGCGAGTCCAAGCCAGTAATGAACAGAATTCGCAGTTAGGCCTGCGGGGGCAAGAGATCCTTGCTGCTGGGAGAGAAAATCCCATTAGCCTCAGAACTCCAGCTCCAGTACCGACTCTAGGCCTAGTTTAGGTCTGATTGATTAAATAAGAGAAGCCTCTCAGGTGGTGGTTGTTTATTTCTCCAGATATCTTTGGGGCGTCTCCACTCGCCAGCCCTCTGTCTCCGTACTCCCTCTCCTCGGACCCGTCCTCCAGAGACTCGTCTCCCAGCAGAGACTCGTCCCTCTGCACCGCAAACCCACGGCAGCCCATCATTATCCACAGCTCTGGGAAGAAGTTTGGCTTCACGCTGAGGGCAATCAGGGTGTACGCCTGCGACAGCGACATGTACACAGTCTATCACATGGTCTGGGTAAGGAACATTGAATGCTGCAGACATTTTAAGCTTGCATTCTGTTAAAAAAAAGGAAGTTTTGAGATGACAATATGGTTGTTTTGACTATTTTTGGTTGTTTTTTGGTGACTCAGAATGTAGAAGATGCTGGGCCGGCACATAAAGCAGGACTCAAAGCTGGAGACCTGATTACTCACGTGAACGGAGAACCGGTTCATGGTCTGGTCCACACAGAAGTGGTGGAGCTCCTGCTGAAGGTAATGAGCACTGTACCTTTAAACTGGGGCTGTACCATTACATGCTGGGTTTGTGCTCAGTTTACTTAAATCCATGAATTAGCTGAAAATCATCTGAATGAAACTAGTAAATACTCTAGTTGTTTTGCATTTAATGTTTCCGTGGGAGAATAAGCAGCTCCCCTTCAACCTTAAATTAAAAACAGAAACGCAAAGGAAAGAAAAAAACTGAAAAGTGTGGTGTGCTTATTTTTTGTTTGTTCTAGACTCCTTGAGCCACCTTTCATTTCACTCAACTATTATCTCACCTTTAACTATTATCTGGTCATCTTTTCATCAATTTCTAAATTGGAATCAGATAATAATAATAATAATAATTATTATTATTATTATTTTATTTTTATTGACCTTTACAGTAACCACTAAGCTAACTAAAGGGCTTTACAGTGGTATGATATAACATGACACGACACAGTATAATAAAGTAAAAAGATAATTTTTTAAAAATGTCACACTACATGTTGAAAATATGTCTTGGGTCTTGATTTGATCTGGACTTTGACTAGGCCATTCTCTTTTCTTTTTTTTTTTAGCACACTTGGTTTTCTTGCTCACATGAATTTTGTTTCTCTTTCAGAGTGGAAGCAAAGTGGCGATCTCTACCACTCCCTTTGAAAACACGTCAATAAAAACTGGTCCAGCCAGGAGAAACAGCTACAGGAGCAAGATGGTGAGGTGTGGAAAGAAGTCCAAAAAGGAGAAGACACCAGAAAGGTAAATAATTTATAGAACTGAACATATTTTATTTTTTGCTATATTGGGAGTCTTATAAACTGTTTCTACCACGAGAGTGTAGATGTTGCTTTTGCTTAAGATGTGGAATCAGAAGGCTGCCGTTTCCCCCTGTGGTTCTGCCCAGAATTTAAAAGCTGCTCCTTGATTACATCTTTTTCATTATTATTAATCCTTTATTTATCCAGGAAAATCTCTTGAGACTCATTCTCATTTACTAGAGAGACCTGTTACATATATCAACAACAAATAACTTAACATTAATAATACAATCTGCTTACCATGTCTTAAAATCAAAACCACTGATTTTCACTGGTTACAGATAGGAGTACCTACAGACATATTTTCAAATCCCTTTATTCAAATTTTGAACTCCCCATGGCATTCAAGAATATAACATAAGCATTGTGTATGAAACATGTTCAGACATTGGAAGTGTTTAGTTGCGTTGTCAAAATGTTACCAGGTCTACAAACCTTCTCCTTCACTTCAGCGGAAAACACCCAGAGGTTGTGGACTGCTCTGGTGAAACTAATAACACACAGAATGACCTTTAGTTTCAAGCCTTTAAAAGATTCAGCAAGCTCCAAATCTGTTCAACAATACTCGTTTATATTTTTTCACACTGTTTTATTGAGCAAAATCTATTTGAACCATGTTTAGCATATCTGGATTTAAATTAATTGCTACGTTTTATATTTATTCACTGTGGATTCTAAAGACTTAGGGCAGATCCCGTTCCAGGCTATGCGAATGAAATGCTTACAAGGCCTTCACAGCTGCAGGTTTTTGAAGCTCTATTCATTTAAAAGATGAATGTGGTTTCTCCATTGTTTATATAGTAGCAATTTCCATCTGCGAACATTAACTTTCAAGCGTTGCCGTGGATTCTGAGTTGAATTTTGAGTCCGTACACATGAAAATGCCTTGATATAAACCTTTTTATTTCAACTTAGTCATTCCCCTGCAAGAAGGGCAACGCCACCCTGGTCTAAAGTCTTTTTTTTACATCCTACCTTTCTCAAAGGATTACCCTGTATTTACTGAAACTCCACCAATCTACACATGATATCTGTCCAGCCGCCTTTGATGTTGTACCATATCCTGAAACCAGTTTATTTTATTTTGTGATATTACAGTCATTTCAAATGTACAGCACACTTTTTAGGATTTTTGTGAAAAATGTCAAGTCTTGTCATTTTTTTGTCCACTTAATAATTATACGCTACTATGAATTCATCCAGCAAATAGAAATTTTAATTTTAATCAACACTGTTGATTCCTGCTGATGGCTGTTTTTTGTGTTGACTTCTGTGAAGTAAACTGATATTGAGGATATAAATATATATTATTGACCCGTCTCTGCTTTCATGAAGCTTTCATACGAATGATGCGTTATTCTTAGTTTTTGTTTGGTTTTTTTTCAGACGCCGCTCCCTTTTCAAACGTTTCGCCATGCAGCCTTCTCCTCTGCTCCACACGAGCCGCAGTTTCTCCTCCCTGAACCACTCTCTGTCGTCCGGCGAGAGTCTGCCCGGCTCGCCCACCCACAGCCTCTCCCCTCGCTCCCCCACCGCCGCCCTCCGAACTGCGCCGGATTTCACCCAGTCAGGTGGGAGAGTTGATCTCAACTTTGGACAAACAGATGACCTGTGTATGCCTTTCATTTACTGATGCGTACCGTGACTTGTGCTTGTGAATTCCAGGGGGCAACTCCTCCCAGAGCAGCTCTCCCAGCTCCAGCACTCCAAACTCCCCTGCCGGCTCCGGCCACATCCGTCCCAGCACGCTGTACGGCCTCGGCCCGAAGCTGCCGAGTCAGCGGCTCCGACAGGGGCGTCGAAAGTCTGCCGGCAGCATCCCCCTCTCTCCTTTGGCCCGTACGCCTTCACCCACTCCGCAGCCAACGTCTCCCCAGCGCTCGCCCTCTCCACTACTGAGCGGACATCCTGTAGCGATTTCCAAGGCGGCGCAACCTTTCCCGGCCAAAATACACTCTCCTCCCACAATTGTCCGCCATATTGCTTGCCCTAAAAATGCCGAGCCTCCTCGCTCACCCCTGCTGAAGCGTGTTCAGTCCGAGGAGAAGCTGTCCCCATCCTACGCGGGAGAGAAGAAGCACCTTTGTACCAGAAAACACAGCTTGGAGGTCACCCAGGAGGAGATTCAGGAAGAGGAGCTGAGGGCTTCTGAAGATTACACTACCCTGCAGAGCGTGGACGAAACGGCTAGCGAGCCGTTGCCCATTAATCGCCTGCGGCCCGTTGAGCAAGGCTGCTTAAAGAGGCCCGTTGGTCGTAAGGTAGGCCGACAGGAGTCTTTGGAGGAGCTTGACAAGGAGAAACTGAAATTCAAGATGGTGGTTAAAAGGCAGGACTGGTCAGAGAGGAGGGAGTCTCTGCAGAAGCAAGATGCTCTGCTTGAATCTGACTCATTGCCCCTGTGTGGTGATGAGAAGGATGAAAGTTTCCTTTTTCCAAACCAGAGCAAACCCCAGAGCAGCCCAGAGTCTGGTCTGGAGATCAAAGCTGCAAGCACAACGCTCAAAGATGTCCTCTACAAAAAACTGTCCACACGGGTCTCTGAGGGATTCGCCGAAGCGTCCGGTGCCAGCTGTGAAGCTGAAGGAAGCACCCGCTCATCTCCCTTCACTCCCCACGCGGAGTGGCAGCTCACTCGGCACGGGAAAGACACGCCGAAGCCCGACAGATTGGACTTCAAAGCTCCAAGCATAGAGTTCACCAGGAAGAGGCTGTCGTTTGAAGACAGAGAGGATTGCTTGTGTCGGCTGTCGTCCGGCCTCCATGAGAACCTTCACTTTGGCTCCATGAGGTCCAAGAGCCTCCAGCTGGACACGGTCGTGTCTCATGACCACATGAAGAGCAGCGTTCACTCAAATCCTGAAGGTCTAACCCCCAAGCTTTACTCGGGGAGGGAAGGGAGTGCTGTGGAGAAACTCCAGCTCATTTCCTCTGCTGAGTCTGCGCTGAGGAAGACTTCATCCGAGTACAAACTCGAGGGACGCCACGTCTCCTCGCTTAAGCCCCTGGAGGGGACTCTGGACATTGCTCTGCTTTCAGGGCCGAGGGTTTCCAAAACCGAAAGCTGCCTGTCCAAAATTACAGACCACACAAGCGACACTCTCTCTCTGAGTCCATCGGTACGCCTCAAAAGTCCAACTGATAGACACATCACCGTCCCTCAACTGAAGGCCGATAAGGTGAAAACTTCTCTGACATGTTTGCCAAGTAATGAAGTTGTCTTGCCTGTAACCAGCGCCGTTGTCTCCAAAGAGCAGGCAAATACTGCAGCAGCAGACATTAAAATTGCTTCAATCGTTGATAAGACACAAGACAGACACAGAGACTCTTTAAAGCCTTCAGGAGTCAAACAAGATGGCCGTGCCGGTGTAAAGGCCTCCTCTTCTTTAGTCCATGACCTCAGAGGCCCCAGACACACCTCCCACTTCTCCTCCAGTGGGAAAACACCCTCCATACGAGAAGTGAGCAACGAAGATCAGGAGGACGAAGCAGAGCAAGAGGACGTTTTGCCAAACACCGCATCACCAAATCAAAACGGGTCAGAAACGGTGGCATCTTTGAGTTCAGCGAGGCTGGAGGTAAACAGCACAACTCCTTCAGATGTTGAGGTGGCTGGTAATGAAAGGCCACGAAGGCAGAGCACAGACTCTGGTTTGGATACGGGTAAGCATCTGAGTGCTGAGAAACCAATATCCGCTGTTAGCTCGGGGCAAGTACAGAACGTCCCCGCTCCTGAGCTCACTCCAGAGAATGTGTTTTCTAAACAGCAGCCACTCAACATCTGCTCCTCAGACGCACAGGCAAGAGTTCCTGTCACAACATCAGCATCATCTTCCGAGGGTGATGATAAATCCAACTGTTTAAATCCTGAAGTCACCTGCGGAACATCTGTTGGTGAAGATGTGGCGCTGTCTAGCAGAGGAACGAACAGAACGAGCTCTGAAATCAATACCGGTGCCTCCAAAACGGAGCAAATCACAAACACTTCCTTCAATCTTGCAACGAAAGAGAACATAAATGTGAACAGAAAAACTAACTCCACACCTGCGGATGACTCACAGGACATGTTCCTGAAGAAACAACTTCCTACAATCTCGTCAAAGAACTCTGTGTGTTTGAAAGATGTTGGGCAATCCTCTAAACTCTGTCCAGCTGAAAAAGCACAGCACAAACCATCGGATTCAGAGTTCAAGAAGGGAGCAAAGGAAAACACTGCGGTCCAGCCTGCGAAACTCAAAGTTTCACCTCCGAATGAAAATGCTTCGAGTCCTAAAGGTAAATCGAGGCCTGAACCCCAAACTGAAGGTTTTGCATCTGTGAAGAATTCAAATCTACCTGAAGTAAAGTCTCACATCACAACTCCTCCAATCCCAAGCACAAAACACCCTAAGGAATCTGGAGCCACTACTACAAATGTTCAAGCAACTAAGGACATTAAACGTGGAGAGGTGTCATTGTCCGTCGGGTGTGGCATGAAGCTGGAAGAACCACCGCAGCCAACACAGTCACCCAAGCAAAAGGTGACCCAACCTAATGCTTCTTTTACCATAAAAGATAGCCCAGACACAAAGTCAAAACCCCTGCCTCCTAAAACCGCATCGTCAATTCCTCTAATCAAACAAAATCTGGATGCAAAACCAAAAGATCGTTCACCCAAAAACCAACCTCACCCTGATTCTAAACCAAAAGATAGAATCTTGCCTCTCCCTTCGCTTCAGCAGTCGCCCGAGGTTAGCCCTCCTCCCAATCCTCCACCGGTACTGCCAAAGCCTGCAGTGAAAAAGGACACGTACTTGCCGAGCCAAGGAGACGCCTTAGACAAGGTCAGGTGCGAGTCTGTGGTCAAGGGGTCTAAGGACGCGCTCAAACAAGACGGTCACAAGCCTCCAGACGCACAAAACACAACCCCACTTGACAAGCAGCTCTCGTCTGGCCGGAAGGAGCAGGCGGACAGGAAGAAAAAAGACGCCGTTCCAGAGGTCACGTCTGCGCAGAAAACTACAAAAAGGGACGCATCCCGGGCTTCCCCCTCAACGCTCAAAGAGACTTCAGATAAGGACGGTAGCAGGTGCAAGCAGCAGAAGGATTTACCCCGTAACTGCAGTAACAAGAAGTAAAAACACAAAGGAAGTTCAAATGATTTGTCAGCATCATCATGCCTTCTTTTTTTCTCTTTTTTTTGGTGGGGAAGGACAGAAGGGGTTTACTTGAGGACCGGCCAAGCTGTTACATGCCGATTCAGGTGTTGGCGTCTCTTAATTTGCTGATGACGTTGGTGTTTTTCTCTCAAGTCAAATGAATGTGTGAAGGTTTGTTTGTTTTCCTCACCAAAGGCTTTGTGCAATCAGTACGTCAGAGGCTGTAATGTGGTGAAGAGTCAGTGCCATAAAAGATTTCGAATTGCACTTTTACTTGTGGACTGGGAGGACCCGATGCCAAGGTCTTTTTAATGCAGTAGACCACATGATTTTACTAAGTAGTTTAGCTACCGGCGTTTGTTTTGTTTTTTTCCTGCCTGGTATGATCCGCCTGATTCAAGTTTGTCGATAAGTGGGTGCTTGTTCACCTACAACATTAACATACAGAATCATGTTCTGGTTCTTAGTGAAGGGGCCTTAGACATGTGGGGAAATAAAACCTCTTGCTGTTCTTAGCAAGGAGTTGCTTATTCACATTCCTTTGACATCTGTACATATATAGTTCTGATTTTTATGCAATATGGTGTAAATAAGATACTGTAAAACTGGGGTGGGGGGGGGAAACATGGACTTACAATGATTGTTTGTATTATATGTAAAGATTTTGCCGTGTCTCGTTTGTATTACTCGACATGAAGACGTTCTGCTCTGTGGTCTGAAGTCTCGTCCTCTCTGACGCCTATCGTGTTCCAAAACTGACTTGAAGAGGGACAAAGTTTGAGGAGCTAAACTGGGCTATTTCTTTTAAATGTAGCATTATAAATTACTACAAATATATATGAAACTGTGAGGGCTATCAGCGTTTCCTAAGAATGTCTCTATCGTTCGTTTGGCGTGTTTGCAGGCTAGCTTGCGGTTTTGAAGAATGCTAAGCGATTGTTCGATTTGAAGGAATAAACGAGCGCTTCTGTTGAGTTGAAGTCCTTTTGGGGGGGTTTTCATGTCGAGGACTTCTGCTCGATCACACGAGGAATGTGCCATCTTAAAGGGTCGGTGTTCAACTGTTTCACTGTCGGGGTGTCTGTGCTGTCTTCAGTCAACCTTAAGCTTCACCTTAACGTAGCAAAAGAGTGTTAGCATTAGTTTATGTCCATGGCGTGCAAATACTCTGTACCACACCTACAGGCTGTCATGTATCCTTATTCACTCTTTGACTATTCATGGCGTTGGATTGCAAACCCTGTAGAAAATTAGCAGAAATTAGCGTAGGACATTATTTTTAGCAGTATATACTGTTTTATTGGGGGTTTTTTTAAATCTCTACTACTCGTATAAAACCTATAAATTAATCTTGGCACAACGCATATCTAAATGTTCCACACCGTCTCCAATAATTATGAATTGACTTTAGGGATGCTATCGTGAACCAATCGGATGTTTTCCTCGCATTAGATATCGTAAAGCTGTTATTGTAAGAAGCTGCACCTTAAATGTTTGTTCACTGAGTCGATATAAATTAGGAGCTAAAAGTAGAGCCGACACCTCATTTTCATCCCCCCCACCCCCACCCCCGTTTATGTTCCCAAGGCGACGGACGTCTAAAAGCACATTCAGTGTTTGTTTACAAAGCCTCATGGATGTATATTTTGTATATTGTTAATTTGCCAAATCTGTATTCTGTGTCTCAGATGATGTTGCTGATAGCCATGTGAGACCTTTGCTCCCCTGCCAGCAGGATATTCGTTTTGTGCGGTAATCAGTGTTCTTATGCGTCAAGTTCTTCTCGTCTGCTTGTCCCTCCAGGTCCCTTAGTTTCTCTGTGCGACACTGGTATTAGGTGAACTCGCCCTCTATGGTTTGTCTTTTAGAAAACGTGCAATAAAAGTGTTTTTGTGTTTTTGTATCTTGCCCAAGAAAAGCTCTGTGGATGTCATAGATGTTGTATATTAACAGATATTTATACTTCTAATGTTGCGTAATACTGAAAATAAAATGAGATTCTAAATGATCCGTTTTGTCTCCATCTGGTTTTCTTATGTGTGCCGATTTCTGTAAAGACGCATGTTTTGCTTACTTTTATGAGGAACTTAAGTGAAAAGGCAAAGTCGACACTTATCCAAGACGCATTAAATATCCTCAGTATGAGTTTAGAAAGTTGTTCCCTAAGCGGTGCAAAAGAAGTATCTTTGTTTGTCTTGATCACAGAAACATGCGATTAAAAGCTGAATTTATTAGTCCACTTTAATTCAGTTATAAATTAATTGGGGGGAGCAAAAACATTTTTTGAAGACCCATTTTCTGAGTCTAACATAAAAATGCTTTTGACTTGAATCTCATTTTTCGAGTCATTTGCAAGTATAAAAGTCTAGATTATGTGTTTTTTTAAAAATTAGTTTTTTCTTGGCCCGCATGAAAAATTTTTTTTGGTGGAGAGCAAAGAAAATGTGATCTAATATGAAATATATTTCAACAACCTTTAGAGTGAAGAGTGTTTTTTTTTGTTTTTGCTTAGAGCAAGTAAAAAAAAAAAAAAACAATTTCTGTTATGGCGTTTAAGCCTTTTTTTCCTTTTCATCCAACATACAAAAAAAAGATTTAAACAAACAAACAAAAAAACATCTTTGGGGATTTTTCCAAGTATTGTTTTTGTGTGTGTATGTGTTTCGGCCTCAAAGGGAAATAGGAAAAATATTTTCTCTCATTTTTACTAAGTGTCTTTTTCTTCTCTGAAGAAACTTGGTTTTATCCCAAGACTTGTCGTCTGTTTTTTCTTTTATTGACCCATGAAGGGTCATTTTTAAACACAACTTTGTCCTCGTTTTTTTATTATTATTATTTAATTTTTTTTTGCCACCACACTTTTTATTTTACACCCTAACTGAATAAAAAGAGACGTTTTTGTCTAATTTAAAGTCACACAGTGGTTCACATTTCAGCTCTATGTGAACCAATAGTTGCTGTTCCGTGTTGGTGTCTCATCCTAACACGCATGTCATGTATCCCATCAGCCCACACTTCCTGTTTCAACCGAGGGGATTTATTTCATCCAACAACTGTACCAAAGCGTTTAAATCCAGTAAAGCTGCAATACATAAATGGGTCAAACGATACTGCAGTACCAGTAGGGGGCAGTATCTCTCTACTCCTGTGCCAGGGCGGGTGAAGTTAAAGTAGGTCTCCTGTTATGCAACATGTGCAGAGTGAAGCTGCAGGGAAACTGAGGTGTTATAACGCAGCACATTTCCAGCAGCTTGTTTCACTCATTTCTCAAACTGTATGCAGTACAAAAAAATGACATGAAGTCCCACAATCCCATGTTTTAATGTCAAATGTAATATGTTATAACAGAGTAAGTTTACCTTATTAAGCCTTTCTCAGGGGGGGAAATGAGGAAAAAAAAATATCACATGATGTCACCATTATACCCACACCTCCATCACAAAGCAGTATGCCTCGCTCAGCAATGTCCTCGCGTCTGTTTCGTTGCGGCCTTCTGTCTTCAGAGGAGCGCTGTCAGTAAATCAAAGTTAGCGTTGTTCATTAATCAGCATGTGCCGATACAGAGAACGTCTCCCCGGCTTCCTCCCCCCCCCCCCCCCCCCCCCCCCTTGACACTTGCAGAAAGCAAAGCGAACGTCGTTCTATCCCCATCAGGCAGACTTCTTACTCCGGCGGCCATCTTTTATTCTCCTAAATCTGCGAAAGCAACCTCGGATCTCCGCGCCGCGTTTCATCTCTTCGTCGGTTCTCGCTGCCACTTTAGAGGAAAGAAATGATCAATTATTCAGCCGATGGTCGTCATAAGCCCGAACCGGCGAGTGGTGGAAGGTTCCCGATCCGGTTCCCGAAAGCGGATCGATACTGATGATGTGACGTCACAGCGCGCGTTGGTATTGATACGGCGGGGTGTGAACACGGGGCTGGGGGGATACTCAAGTCTGTTTGCACACACAGAATCAGATGCATCATAAAGGGTAAAACAGAAAGGAAGTCTGGAGGTAAAAGCTTGTAGCAGTCATTACTCTGATGTGAGCCCACTGCCACAGATGAACCCTACCACTGTGACTCTGCTTTACGCTCTCCCTGTAAGGAGGACTCTCTCTTTTGCCTATGCTTGCAATATGCAAAAGAAACTGCAGTAGGAAAAATACGGCAAAAAAAAATCCACTTTTCATAAAAACATGTCCCGGTGCATCTCTGTCAGCTTTGCGTTATCTAGAGACTGAAATGTTCCACATTCTTTTGCAAAAAAAGAGCTTCTACGGAGCTCAGTCCGGGCTGGATTTAGTTGGAACGCTTTCCCAATATTTTCCCAGATGTTCTACTATGTTCACAGCTGGATGCTGAGTGAACACGCGTGATGGACGTCGTCAACGTTGTCAGTTGTTGTATTGTTTAATGGGAGCACGCAAAACACAAAAACCAGAACTCGGTGTCGCCACACGCTGAGTGTTTACATGTAGTCCACTGTTTACACGGGTTAGATTAGGACACGCCCTCCGACCAGAACACGAGGTTCCCAGCCACACCTAATACCCTGATGACTTCACTTTTTGATACTTTTACGCTTTGCCATCTTAACCACAAGCACGCATGCAAACAATGTGATGAAAAAACCTCGAGGTGTTAGTGCTAAGCGTATAAAAACTGTGACACATCATTGGATTGTCTCAGACCACAAGAACAGTTCTCAGAGTCGTTTCATCTGGCAGAGGCCGTTTCTGTTCTTACTTTGGCTGCACTGCAGGAACTGATTGCAGGAACCAGATGAGCGCAAAACCTAGAGCCTCTCGTTTTGTTTCGGAAGAAATTTACAAAACGGTGTCATACGCCAGTCCACAATGCCATTATTCCAAACAGAAAGATCATTTTTTTAAAGTTTGAAAATGGACATGGAGACGCATTTTATTTTTGGAGACTGTGAAGTACGGCGGGAGGTGACTTTGCTGCAGGAGGAATTGGTGCTCTTCACAAAATAGATGGTATTATGAGGGAACAACATTATGCGGAAATATCGAAGCGATAAAGTCGAACCTTTAGCTCGAATGGACGTTTTAAATGGGAAATGAGCCCAAACTCGACATGTTTAATGAGAACAAAGGGGAAGTTTTAGAGTGGTCATCTCACATGTCTGATCTTAGTTCGGCTAAAAGCCAAGTGTGAGCAAGGGAGCCTGTAAACCTGACCCAGTTAAACCAATGAGTCAAAATCGTAGCAAACTGCATTAAGAAGCTTAAGGAATGATAGCCAAAAACATTTTGATGTTGTTTCAACTGTACATATGAAAATCCTTTGGCAATAAGTGTACATTTTTCAGTATATATTAAACTATTACAGTTTTTATTTATTTATTTTTTGCTTAATAGTGGTGTGGCTTCCAAAACAAGTAAAGTTGATATTTCTTGGTCGCCCCCTACTGGTGTGGAGGCTTGCTGCTCAACACAATCTGAGCAAAAGATGGAAAAATAACCAAAACAAGTTAAGTTGATATTTCTTAGGCGCCCCCTACTGGTGTGGAGGTCTGCTGCTTACGTTGCTTGTGCGTTGGGCTGGGTTTGTATGCAGTCCTGACTGGATGTAGAGATTTTAAAAACAAACTCATGTGAAGTGGCACAAAGGTGAAAGTTCATAAAGTCAGCCTGCTTCTGTCTCTAGGGGATAAGATGTTTGGATAATGCTCCTAAATAACACTTTGGATCTGTTGTTGGATATAAGTTAAAAGGGGGGAACATTCGCAAACTTTTTTCCCCCCCACTCTTACTGCAACTAAAGAACAGTGAGGTGAAAAAGGCGAGTGAGAGTCGTACAAACAGAGACGGTGAAAACAGCGGTGGGAAGGAAGACTCCCTGTTCCCGTGCACTCCTCCTGCAATCGGAGACGCGCAGATAAATCCACTCTGGCCTGTATTAACTTTGCTGCTGGAATTTGTTTGAGTACATTCTGTGACTTGGGGAGAAGCCAAAAACTCCAGCCCTGCTCTCATATCTCATGTTGCAAGCGATGGCTGCCGGCCGAGCGCGAGCCCACAGCCGCCGGGCTCGTCGTGCGCGCGGGACGTGGAGGAGGAGGAGGAGGGGCGCGCGCTTTCTGTAGGAGTTTGTCGGCTCTCGCGCTCGAAAAATAATGAACAAAACTTATGATGTACTTCCGTTTGCACTGCTTTTGCAGTTCCAGAGCTCTGTTTGCCTTTTAACGGGTCATTTACTCCAGTTTCTGCCGCACTGAATTCCACTCTCTTGACTGCGCTCATTGAAGCTCGTGCGGTCCCGCGGATTTCATGTACGTTTTTCAGGAACGTGGTAAACATCCTTTATGATTATGCGATAAAACTCCTCTGCACGTCCCGTGCCCAGCCTGCATGTCATGCGATCTATGTCTGTGTACTTTCTGAAACATATTTCGGTTTGTTGATCCAGTCCTTTTGTGCATGGTGGTGCAATTTAAACATGGAAAAATAAAGTGTTTGTGTGTGTTTGTATACGCGCGTGTGTGTGTGTGTGGGGGGGGGGGTGACCGGTTGAAAGTGGGCGAGCAAGCGCAAGAGTCAACATCGCGCAGGGTATAAACCGGGTGGGAGACCAATAAAAGGCCGTTTTATTTTCAGAAATCGTGGAAGTGCAAGTGTTGCAACAATTAGAGACGTAAAAACCTGATTCTCATGCAACTCAGGTTTAATTGGAAGCCTCTCGAGGTGCGTGTGTGGCACAAACAAAATGAGCACAATGACTAAAACCATCACGGCCTGTGCGGTGAAATGGGAGGATGAGGTTGGAGTCGATGATATTGTGGTTCCTTTTAGTCGATTCGAGATGCTAAGACGAGCTAAGAGCCCAGACACACAGTGTCGTTTCTGCACGCTCTTATATTCCCCATTGATTTCATGTCGGTGTTTAAACGGGGAGATGATGTCTGCGTGCGTGCGTGCGTGCGTGTGTGTGTGTGTGTGTGTGTGTGTGTGTGTTTCTTTCGGGGCGTGGTGCTCGATATGTAGAAGGAAATTAGCAACATATGAATTAAATTAGTGGCTCGGCTATGGTATAACTGGAGGGGTGGAGCGTTCATGGTCACTGATTTTAATTTTCAGCACTTCGTTTTACATTTACACTTTTAAAAGTAGGGTGTGTGGGCGTGGGGGAGGGGGGGGTGTGTGTGTGCGTGTGTGCGTGATACGACGGCACATACAAAGAAACAATGAGGTGTAAACTTCCGGCTAAAAACGCAGAAATTTTGAGATTAATCTTAGACTTTTTCTGGGGAAAGAAATACTTGGAAATTTACTCAATTTTTTTGAAGGTAGCATGTTTTTTTTTTTTGTTTATTTGTTGTTTTGTTTTTTGGTGCAAGACAACCATTTTATGTATGTGTCACAACCTCTCAGTGTAATGGCTAATAAAAAGTCAACCACACTGGGAAAGTCGTATAATTAAATAGAAACGGTGTTTGTCATCAGTAAAACTCTGTTAGCTAAACTCTGGGACAAGCTAGCTGTTATTAGCATTACAAGCTAGCTTGGATAGCTATCAATGGTTTAAAATTCTAACAAAGAAGTGGCAAGTTTACTGGCTAGTGTTGTACATAAGTTACATTGAATGAACATATTAAAGAACAACATCTTAGTTTTGCTGCACTATTTTCAAAAATGTCTGCCGTTTAGGGGCTAACTTTATGCTAATAAGCTGATGCTAGTCATAAAAACGGTTCGAAAACAACAGAGTTAAGCCCTTCGCAAGATTCAGATGGTTTTTTTTATTTATTTATTTATTTATTTTATTGGCACTTAGATGTGCTCATTTCTCTGAGATTATACAACCAAGACTGAAACAATCAGCGGAAAACTCGTAAAAACACTCCAGAGAGCTGAAGGGGAACTCCAAGGAGATAAGACCTGCGAAGTGAGCCCTTTGAAACAACCTCCTCTATCTTACACTTTGGCCTGATCTCAAAGTTCACCCTGCAGGCTGAACGTTAAACCGTCACAGACCGAGCTGACAGAGCAGCAGAAGCGCAGCAAGTTTTTTGGTTCATGAGAGAAATGGTACATTCTGTTACCACAGCGCGTGTTGCCCAAGGGCAAAAAGAAAACCCGCTGTAGGACTTTATAGTGTGCATGTTTGGAAAAGTATGTATACACCAGAACCTCGGCACCAAGGCCATATGCCATTTAGATTATTTTTTTTAAATGTTATTCTATTCAGTAGAGGACAGTGGATTATTTATTACGACATTAGTCCCAATCCTGAAATTGTTGCTTAGTCTTCACTGCAAAAATCTGACCAAGTATTTTTAGTCTGGTTTCTACTGCAAATATCTTAGTTTTGTCTTATTTAAAGTGTACTAACGTGTAAATAACCATTCAGCTAGATGTAGGATCTTGTTTTAAGTAAATAATTCCTTAATTTTGATTTCTGTTTTAAGTACTAGTTCTGTTGACAAACTATTTCACTTATCACATGGGAAAAATGTCTTGTTCGAAGTGAAATACTCTGCCAATGAAAGTAGTTCATTTGATTAATATTCAGGAATTATTTAGTTCAAACAATATATCTTGCTGAAACGTGACTTATAAGTTCGTTTTGTCTTATTTGAAGTGTGCAAAGACAATTTTGCACTACAAACTAGACCAAAGATACTTGGTAGGATTTTGTGTTTTTACAGTGTTGGTTCAATTACAGTTGCTCTGTAGCAAACAGTGGATCCACCCCGCAGTCTGGAAACGTGTGATCTCAAAGAGGCCACTGACTTCTCAGAACATTTTAAGGCATTCATGACTAAGACATACACATAAAAAAAAAAAAAAGAAAAACAGACTCCCTCAGGATCTGGCCCAGTTCCTCTGCAAACTCAGAGTTTGGTATTGAGCCCAAGCAGGATTCAGCGGAACACCTGTGGTGCAGAGTACAAGTGCCAGCGGGAGATCTCGAGAGAGCGATCGATAATTTCTGGAAAGATGTGGTTGGGAAAAAAAAAAAAAGATAAAAGAGCCCTGCATGCTGAACCACAACAGCGGCAACGTTTGCTTTGTAGAGCCGCTTGTCACATTTCACCTGCACGAAAAAGACTTTTGATGGTTTTTGTCACGTACGCTGTAAGAAATGCAGTATTCTCACAGCCTTTGAGAAATCTGAAAGAGCTCTCAGTCCGGATTTGTAAATAACAACACTCAGTTCAAAGCTACACTAGCTTGGAGAAGTGGCCTAGATTAAATAGAAATATTGTGCATCCTTTTTTCATTTAAATTTCTTCATTTGTGCCAGCTATTCACTCTGAAGTATCTGATTCACAAAGCAAATAGTGCTAATATTATGCAGAAGTGTTAGCACCTGTTGGAGCAGTTTAAACATGACCTTCTTATAATAATTTGCCATAATCACAGCAAAAACCAAAGAGACGAAGGGTGAAAGAGGACCACTAATGTTACTGTGGCTTCATTCAAAACTTTATGAATATTAACTGCGTCGCTTTAGAGATGTCCGTCACTTTACTCATAAAGATGCTTTAAAGCTTTCGCTTTAATTTTTTTTATCCAATTAAAATTTCAGGATTTTGTTAGTTTTGTACATAGTGAGGTTTATCAGGGAAGTACTGCAGCTATTCAAAATTTGTACATTTTGGCATAGTGTGTCTTATTAACAATAACATGCTATAATAATGTGTGATTTCGAACACTTGCGCTTACCTTCAAATAACTTTTCATTCAAACTTTAAAGACCAAGACATGTATATGTAAAAAACCAATGTCAGTGAGGGAAGTATAAAACAAATTTGTAATATTTATTAGAAGACAAATATTCACTTTTGCTTCATATCCACTATTTTTCACCTTATTTATGAAAATGGATCCTTGTTATGCTAAATTAATAGATGCTCCTAAGTCCTTATGTTGTGAGTAGGGGTGTAATGGCAAACTATACTGGATTCACGAGAACGTGAAGTAATATTTTAGCAATGCGTTTTGAAAGCTTAATGTAAAGTGTTTTAGATTTTCAACTAAAAAAAACCCCAGTAAATTTTAACAAAAACCTATGAAGAAGATGCTAACTTTAGCATTGTTAGCTGCTAATGGCCAGCCAGTCGCTGTCTGCTTTGTTCCTTCAACACTTTTGAAGCTAGATGTTGTTGACAGGAACACTGTTCAAAATTTAAGCTTGACAGTCAAGTATTTTACGTATCATGTCCAGTACTTATAGTAATAACTTGCAGTGCTACAATGTTAGCTATGAGAAAATGAGAAGTGAGCTATTTGTGTCAGCTCATTTCACAGGTGAGGCCATTTGGTAGACGGTGTGGCTTGAGGGACACATCTCCCCTTTGTGAAGACTTTATGAATTACATAACTGCTCTTTTGCTCTAATTTAGCAGGTGCTGCTAGGATTACGTAACCCAAAACATAGCCAATCGAGTTCAGCGTAACTTGTTATCGCAAATCATTTGGTTGCGGTTTTTGTATCCCAATGACACGGAGTTCATGAGAACATATCAAGCAGAGCTGAAACGGCTTCTTTTTCTTTTCAAATCAGGTTGTTAAGATAGCCCTGCGACCTTTTGACCCCTGTCCTTCAGCTGGCCCGTCGGCACCCAGCACACAAAGCCACACGGCCGGCGAAGCATGGCTAGACGTGCCGACTCTAAACCCCAGAATGTCACCGCAAATCAAATCTTGCTTCTCTCAAATCACATGGCCTGGCTGTTAATCAGCAGTTTACACTAAAAGTTATATGTATCAGGAGGAAACAATAAAAATGCTCTGGTCCCTGTAAGCTCCTTCTCACAGGACCCATTTGATTGTGCTACTTCGTTACAAATGCATTTGCAGCATTTGTAACAAAGTAGCTACAAATGCAGTAGCTGTTTGTTAAAAACCCAAAGGTTCAGCAGCAGTTCAAACCAACAGGAATAACAAGCTGGGATTGTCTTCAGTATGATGTAATTTGTCACACATTATAAAGGAATGATAGGAGGAGTTTTATCCCGCTTATCTCTACAGCACTACTTCAGTTCATTATTGCTTAGCGAGCATGTAGCTCAACAAAGATGCGCTACAGACTGTAATTTAGTTAGTCTCAGTATGAGATAAAGCTGTTTGTTCATAAAATAAAATAAAAAATTCTATCTCACCTTGCAAGAACACATTTTCACTTCTTCAAAACCAGTAAGGTTGAATATAAGGTAGGAGATGGGCATTGGCTAACCTAACAGATATTTTCTTCAAAATGAATGTTTTGTTCCTATCCTGGTAAAAAGAAATCAGCCCAGTGTTCTACGCTTCTTTTCGTACAAAGGGTCTGGACCTTCAGCTACTGAGAAATGATTACAGTTGCCAGAGATATGGACTCTGTTGAAGTCTTAAATTTTACCCCATCGCTATCGTTTGCCCGTGAAGCTTGTAATGTGCCAATTCGACGTTATGAAGCCTACCAGAAAGTCCCTGCGCTGTAAACAACCTTCCTCCACTGTGAAGAAGGAAGTGCAGAGCCGAACAAGATGGCTGTTGATGTTAATTCAATATCTGGAGGCGTGGCCAGCACTGACTGATCGACTTTGTTTACTTACTAAGTTGCTATTGATAAAACTACAAGCAGACTACAATTCTAAAACAAACAAAAAATAAGTAAATAAAATCAACATCATCGTTCACAGCTTCTCCGTCTGTTTGCTGATTGGCCCGGTTAAAATTCTACTGGAGAAATCCAGCTCAATGGGAGAAAGCCCAGACAAAGCACTGAGGGGACATGAGAACCGAGCGGAATTGCGTAGGCTTTTCCCTGTTTTGAGAAAAAAAAAAAAGAAGTTCTGTAATACTGATGCTGCACCAGTAGGAGGTAGCGTGGAGAGACCTGTAGCAGAATTGAAACTGAAAGTTGATGACCCTGGGTAAAACCACACAGTCAAGACATGGAACAGCAGGGATCCAGCCCACTAAAAATAATTCAAGAGTGCGTCGACGACTCATCCAGGAGGTCACACCAAGAACAACATCTACTCTAAAGGCCAGCAGGCCTCGCTTGCCTCGGCTGAGGTCAACGATCAAAGACGATGGAGAAAAATGTCAGTCTGAAGGCCAGAACCACAGAGGAAAAAGAACTGAAAGGCCCACCTCACGAAAACCTCTCTATGATCCCTAAAACGTCAGTGGAAAATATTCTGTAGCAACGACAGAAAAGTGGAACTTTCTGGAAGATATGTGTCGTCTTACATCCGACTTGAAAATAACAGTTTAGGAAAAGGAAGAACAAAAAGTAAACGGACATGCAGGTATAGTGGTGGTGATGGTGTGACAGTCTGCGCCTCACCTGGACAGTCCAGCAAGAAAAAAAACCCCAAAAATGATTGTTTACAAACAGATTTTTTGTATTTTGTCACCGTCTTGATGCATGCGTAAAGTTATTCTGCAAACCTTTCAAATGGATACGGTTATATCCACTAAAAGTCTTTCTCTACATGCATCCGCAGGTCAATTCAATTCAATTTTAAAAAATGCAGAGTGAAGTGAAATGTCCAGATTTGTATCCAAATTCAATGTGATGTTAGCGGGAGTAAAAAAAGAATGCAACTTTACAAACAGCTGATTGATAATCCCTCGTCTGGCAGCAGAGAGGATGAGTGTGAAAGGTCAAGTGGTGACCCGAGCTGAGAGTCGGTGGTGAGGAAGAAATGAAAGAGGATGAAGAGGCTGATGGTTTGGTGGGGAGAGGGGGAGAGAAGATCCCTCTGTCAGACACCAAGCTGTGGTCTGGGCTCAGATGAGTGACATGACCCCAGTGTGGTCCCACACCGAGCGCATTACTGAGCGTCTGAGAGGGATTTAGAGTAGCAGGGCTTAGCACAGATCAGGCCATGGTTCCCTGCCTGAGGGAGAAACCCCCCCCAAAAAACAGGACAGGTCTGAGAGGAGCATGAAAGAAGAACTTCAAATGCCTAGATACTGTAGTAAAATATCTGGCATTATAAAGTTTTATTTGATGTGCACATATTTGAAACAAAAATGAAACGGTGTCTAGAATAATTTTTTTCCCCCCAACGTTTTCTGCCGTTACTAACCTGAACCTCAATGTATTTTAGTAAGATTTCAGGGTTTCCACCAGTGTATTCTAAGCCTGGCGGGCCACCAGGCTTTGCTTGGGCCCCCACCAGGCTAGGTTCAGGTTTTTTTTTTTTGTTGTTTTTTTTGTTTTTTTTTTTTACATATTTGCCTCTTTAAAGACTTTATAGTTGGTGTTTAGGTATTGTTAATAATGTCTTCCAATAACACGTAATTACCTAATTATATTTTCAAATTCCCTGTCAACTTTAAACATTTTTTTAAACTGAAAACCACGGTAGGCTACTGCATGACTGCCCTAGCGTTCCTAGCAAGTTTTCTGGGGGAAACACTGGATTTTATAGAATAACCAAAAATTAATGAATAAATGAAGTGTAAGAAAAATTATATATGGTTTTCAAATACGATGAACCCCCGGTAGGTTAGGTGCCACAACTGTATACAAATATCTGAAATCCACTAATATATTAGGAAATCTTATAAAAATGCTTATAACAGCCTTTTTACTGTAAACTACCAACAACTTCAAACTCTTTAATATAATTCCAGTCATCTTACAACCAAATGGCTCGCACCTATATGCAAAAGTGTAACATTTTACATTAATTTTACGACACACAGTGCAAAACAATGCATAATGTTTACGTGTTGAATGCCAGTACATCGTGTTGTTTATGCGTTGTCTGTGCGCTAATGACGGACGTTTCGCAGTAAGCACGGCGTACACTACGCATTGCGCGCATCAAAATAAACGTGAAACGTCCATGACCGGTCCATGCAACGAAACTCTCCACAGCAGGAAGTCTACGCACATGCGCACAGCGCATCTCCGCGAGACAAAGTTTTGAGATCGGGGGGAGTTTTCAGCCAATCAGCACCAAGGAAAGTGAGTGGTGCTTCTGGATTGGCTGCTTCGCGAACAACAGCCAATATCATGGCGGCTAATAAATTTTTTTTTTTCTTTTTTACGAAACACCTCAAGCTCCTTCTTCACTCGTGGCTTGTTGCTTTCTTTCTACCATGCCTTCTGGAAAGCATTCACTGGTTGCTGCTTGGTAGGTTTGCAGTTGTGTCTTTTTTAAAATATAAAATATATTTTTATATTCATTATAAAAAATATAATAAAATATATTCATTATTTATATATATATAAATAATGAGTTTAACAGTACATTACAAGCTATTGTTTTACAGCCTAACGCCGCTTTAAACTTTCTCTCCGTTCCTTCGTCTTCCTGATGCTGTTTGTTGTATCGCTGTTCTCCAACAAACCTCTGAGACCTTCACAGAGCAGCTGGATTCGTTCTGAGATAAAATAAAATAAAATATAAATACACACAGGTGGACTCTATTATGGCTTATGAAGGCAAATAGGTTAGACTGGATTATATCTCCGGGGGTATTGGAGCAAATTGGAGCTGATGGTGCCAAACAGATTTTTTTGTTTGTTTTTGTTTTTATGACGTATAATCCCAAAATAAAAAGTTTACGGATACATTTGGACAAGATGTATTAAAACGGCGATTTACAACATGCTCTACATTTACAGAAGAATTTGATTTAGAACGCGTTTTGAGATTTGCGTGCTTGAAAACGACCGTTTCGTATAAGCCTCCTGCTTGGGCGTTTCGTGCCTCAGTGTAAATGGCGGGGCTGAAGGTTTTACGTGCAGAAGTTAGGAAGCGCCGCTTTTGTGTCATGTCACTTGGCTGGCGGGCGAAATGTTTGTGCAATAAAAAACCAAACAAAAAAAAAAAACAACCGTCTGTACTCCTGTGACGGAACACAGCGACACTTCTGTTCCAGCAGAAGCTGGAACTAGACTTTGAACTGCACAATAAAGTGCTGCTCTGCATATGTTTTGTACATCATTAATCTAAAGACAACCAAGAGAGAGAGAGAGAAAAAAACACATGAGCTCAAAGGCGAAAAACCCCTACAAAAAAAAACAACATGCACGATTTTACAATGCAGAAAAGTGCAGCTGAATTCGTTCTTTTTGTAAAGGGAGCTTCCTGCCAAGTTTAGTCGGGTTCAGTTTCCAAATACTACATTTGAAAAGACAAAGCGCCAGAGTAGAGTCCCATAACCTGTTTCATTCATTGTGAAGAAGTACCCTAAATTAAAAAAAAAGGATCCACCCCGCTTGCTTTTGGAGTTTATTTAGGACCTGCTATGTGAGGTGAAAGAGCCCAAATGGGCGTTATGTAAACACATTCCCTGCACGCAAGGCCCAGGCAGCCACAGCTGGCTGGGCCTTGCGTAAGAGGCCCCCTCGGCTCAGACTCTGTGTTTGCCATCCGGGTTTGTAGATCAGTGGAAATCTCCTTTAGTTCAGGCCTGTGTCACAGTCGCCAGCTGCGTGGTACTGCAACGGATGGATTAGCGTAAGTTCAGGATTGAGGTTGTCCCGAATAAGTAGAGCGTCGAAAAGAGACCCTTCGGTTTGAGCGGCTTCCAGGGGCGCTCGGGAAAACCTCACTGAACTTATTTTGACAGCCTTACGGTTGAACGTCCCAAATTTTGGTTGGGAGTTGGCTACATTTTTCATACAGAGGTTTATTTTCACTAAATTTTCGTAATCCGTTCAGTCAAAGTCGGAATCGATCTACTTGGCAAACTTGAAATCGCTGTGCTCTTAAGCCGGTGATTGTTAGCTTCAAAGAAATGGACCCGGCTGCCTTCGCTTTGCGTGAAAAATGGTCGTATATGAAAAGAAATTGATTCTAGGCTTGTAAAAACACAAAATCTTACAAAATGTTGATGGTCTCCTTCCAGCTGCAGATATACGGTATTGGTTTTGTCTTATTTCAAATCTACAAGTAACTTTTAGGAAGATATAGAAAATTGTTTTAAGTCAATAAGTCCTTAATACGGATGAAAAGGTTCTAGTTCCACAAGCAAATTATATCACTTATGACTAGGGGTGGCCATTTATCGTATCGTTTATCACGATAAATTTCTCATCGTGACAAGGTTTTGATTTATCGTTGTCATAATGAATTCCAAATAATGATGCTTAAAAATCCCTAAAACTGTCAGTATTGTTTGGATTGATATTTTTTGCTATTTTTCGCCACTGTTTATTCAACAACAGTGTTCAATAAATATCTAGAAATTTTAAAAATATGATTAAATCCAGGGACTGTGTGCAGTATAGTGATGCAAATCACACTTTTTATGGGACTGGTGTCCTAAAGAAACGCATCACTAACGGGAACGTTTTTCAAGAGCTTTATTTGTGTTTGTGGGGCTGTGATTGGAATAAATAGTTCTTATTGTCACTTATCGTTATCACAATAGTAACTCAAAATATCTTGATAAAACTTTAAGTTATTATCACACCACAACTACTTACAGCAGGACATTTTTCCAGTATTATAAGTGAAATAACCTGCCAGTGGAACTGGTACTTTTGATCAACATTAAGGAGTTACTGACTTAAAACAAGCTGTTGTACCTTGCTAAACAGTTACTTGTAAGTTAGCTTTTCTTAGTTCAAAATCTACTTTGATTAGGCCAAAAATACTTGGTAAGATCTTGTGTTATTGAAGCGTGCTATAAAATGAAGGGTCCAGAATTCTCCTTCAAGGTGCCACCAGTACAGAGCTTGGTTAGTATTCACAGCAGAGTAAATCAACAGAATAAGGCAAGCATGATGGACCTCTGTCAAAAAAGGTGTCAAATATGCCTCTTCTGTCTGAAAGCAAACCAAAAAAACATCAAGGACATTGTGAACCTTTACAGGATGGAGAGTAGTACATTGGTGCTTCCTCTGAAGGATCCTCTCTGTCTGGAAAACCAAATTTTTTGGAGAAGAAACTCCTAGAGCTACCATGAGTCTGCAGGTAAGCCAACAGTGCGGCATCTTGATTTGGTCCATGTGTTGGATTTCTTCTCCTTGACGCAGTATGGTTCCTCCAAATTCTTCCAGATGACACTGTGCCACGGATAGAGTGGGAACAAAATGTCCTCCAAGAGAAACTTCTTCCAATCTCCCCGGAACAGTCTGGTGGTGATCTGTCGACTGTCCAGTATGACGGAGCAGCATGTCCCCGACGCAAAACCGACAAAGGTAATTGCTCAAAGATCAGACCTTCCACATGGGAAAGCCCATCTCTGACCTGTTTTGCGTTTGCATTTTGCACATAGGTTTGTGATGCATTTCTATCCTCAAGAAAAGGATATAAAACTTCAGATATCTCACAAACGAGATATTAGCACACATGGAAAAAACCTTGTAAAAACTTTAAACTGTAGCATAAAGTACGATGGCCACCGTAAGAAAGACTTTCAGTATTCAATTATGCAGCATGAACTGATCAGTACATTATTGCGAGGTAACGCAAAAGTATTGTGAGGGAGCGCAAAAGCAAAAAAATGTCCCCATGTTCCCTAGGGGGCCTCCATAGTACTTCAGCTGTAATAAAAAGCACTTGAGTTTTTGTTAGCATATCTAATGACCGCAAAGCTAACAGCATTCATTTTCCATTAAAACCAGAAAACACAAAATACGTCCAAGAATCTCAGGTGAGCTAAACCTAATCTCCAACCCCCACATCACTACCAGCACCACCCATTTGTTGGCTAATCTATTATAATTGCAAGATACTGTCAGACAGGTGAAACCTTGTGGTTGAGTCTCTTTAGTTGTCTCACTGACATCTGAAAGTGAGAGCGATATGATGAGCTGCAAAGAAGCCTTATGTCCTTGAAGTTGATTTGCTGGAAGCAGAAACCCAAGAATGCAAGCAATGTTGCCAAGTACCAATTTGTTTTTCAATAGATGGCTGGGCAACTCTACAAGTGCAGCTTTTGTGAGATGTTTCCAGTCTGGAGCGCTTAGGAAAAATCCCGTGAACTGCTGATAAAAGTGTGAAGCCAAGAATGTCTGAGGCACACAGGGAGCAAAGTCATGGCGATTTTGCTGAGATTGCTGAAAGTCGATGCTGATAATACGAATCTTTGGCTTCGTTTCCACAACAATAGTGCACAGAACTTTGTCGATATTCCGCAAATGCCGAAAACCCCCCACAATTTCGCCACTTCATTGAATAAGAAACAAAATCCCACGTGACTAAGTTTGGTCAAGCAATTTAGAAATTCAAAAAACATGCCACAACATTCTCCTCCTACCACTTCCTGTCGTCTTCTTTGTCATTTCCTCCGGTAGTAACATCTGGCGGTCGATCACATGATCGAACGCCAGATTGGTGTGACGCGAAAAAAGCGTTTCCTTTGGGGTTTTTGCGGAGTACATCAATTTCGATAGGGTCAAAAATACCACCTCCTAGCACAGAAACTTGAGTTTTTTTCCAAATTAGCATGTTTCCACAAGCAAATTTCTTTTCGTAAGTCCGATTCGCGCAATGGAAACGCAACGACTGTTTGTTTCACGTGACGCTGCTTAAAGGGTTTCCACGACGACCCTCGTCGCCCCCCGGATCCACATACCACCTTACACAGCTGTTGCCGAAGCACACCCTTTCATGGTTAGTTCCTCATTTCCATCAGCTGTACACTTCCTGCCAAGATATGTGTTTTAAAGAAAAGAAAAAAAAAAAGATTCAGGAACACAAGAACAAGGTCAGGGCGTTGACAAGCTCTCCAAAATTCTGACCAGCAAAATGTTTCATTCCTGGACAAAACGTTCCAGTTTTCCCCGCCCTTAAGTTGAATCTGCGTCCAGTGGTGTCGGAGGTACGGCGACACGTTTTTAGAGAGGCTTGAAGGAAAAAGAAAAGCAGACATTATGCTACTTGTATATGTTGAGGGCTTTAAAGTTTTTAAGCTGATAAAAAGGTTAAAAAACAGAAAAAAAAGTGCTTTTCTTTTTTTTTTAAAGATAAACACCGCATTTCACGTGAATTAGAAAATCCCTACAATTAGATCTAATTTACCAGAAGCTCGTACCTTTGCTAAATATGAGCGGTCATGCACTAACAAGTACAGCCACGCACTGATTAAGGGCGTAATGCACTTAAGTGGAGTAAAGTGCTCTGATTCATAATTGGAACAGACTGGATTTGCTTCACTTGAGCTGCCAGCATGGCACACACAGCCTTCAGCAGTCACAGGAACACGGAGCTTACAGCTGCTGATTTCATCAGCTCAGGATGTGGAACCAGAACAACAATGAGCTACTGTTTGGTTGCGGGGGGGGGGGGGGGGGGAGAAAAAAAAAAAAATGCTGCAAATGTCACAACTTTAGCGGGATTTACAGTGGGATGTGTGTGGCGGAGCAGATGTTTGCGTTTAGCTGTCCAGGTTTTGCCAAACGTCAAGTCTGAAGAACGATGTTAACGATCGGCGCTTTTGCGACGGATTTTCACGCCCCGAATCCGCGACCTTGTCCGCATTTTTCTCCGACTTCGGCGGGTTAACTCTGCTTTTTGTGACACAGGGTGGCGTGGGTCCGATTGGAAATGTATTTAGCAAATAAAAATGTGAGAAGCCTGGAGTTCACTTGTATTCTTTATTTATTTTTACTGAAAAAAGAAAAACCCTCATGCATAAGACGGTCGGCCAAATGCTTTTTTTTTTTTTTTTTTTTGCAAAATACACTGTATTTGATGTGTGGGCATTTATCGTATCGTTATATCAATTTTGATTTATCTTTGTTACAATAAATTACAATTAATTTCAGTTCATTTAAATAGAAAAACAAAACTGGCAGTATGACCAGAAATGTTACGTTTTGCTATTTTCTCCACTTTTTGTTCCACGAAAGCATCAGTAAATTTTTAGGAAATTCCAAAATATGATTCAATTAAGCTACTGTGTTCAACTCAATGGTACGAAAGGACGCCACTTTTAAGTAAGTGGCGTCCTGAGGAAGCCTACTTCAGATAAAAATGTTTTTCAAGAACAGTATTTGCCGTGCGTACTACCTAAAAAGTAATCGTTTTTTATTTTGTCATTACCTTTATTGTTATCAACATAGTACCAAAGAATATCGCGATAAAATTCTAAGTTCTTCACATTCACGTGATGAACTTGAGTCAATCCCATCCTAAGTACAGCGTTTAACATGATAACAGCTTCAGCTATTCTTGGGTAAGTGTACACAAGCTTTATTAGAGTGTTTATATGAAATTTCAACCATTCTTTTAGAAAAGCAGGCGTGGGATCAGACGCTGATGTTGGACGTGAGCAGAGGTGGCGCTAGACTTTTTTGTACTCCATCATTTTGACCGACGGCATTAAAAAAAATCGGTCATGTACTATTTTTACCCCTCAAATTATAATATTAATATTGGACTATTTAGCCGTATTTTTATGCGGTTTAGTTAATATTCACCTAGTTGAATCCAGATCCCATCACACATAAAGCAGATAAATGCATCTAACTTCTGATCAGTGTCCATGAGATGATTTTCAGAAAGAATTTTTTTATTGATTGATTTTAGTTGCCTCTGCAATGAACTCTTTCTGTGAAGTGTACAATGTCTGCCCATGTGCTCCAGGCAAGGGTGTGAATTCTAACCTGTCAAATGACAGGCGGGCTTCAAATTTTCCCGTCGTTTAAAAAAATAACCGGTCAAATACGGAAAATACTCCGTTAACGCGACCTCTGGACGTCAGGGCATCCCCCCGAGATGTTCTACTGGGTTGATGCAGGTCCCTCCAAAAACACTCTTCCATGTGCTTTTGGACTTGGCTTTATTCGCTGATGCACAGATCTGTTGGAGCAGGGAGGAGCCATCACATCCCGTAGCTGTTAGCACAAACTGTTCGGAATGACTGGACTTGTTTCTCAAATGTTTTGTAGAAGCAGTCTTAATCCCAATGGTGCTGGATGTGATAGGAACACCTGAATGTAGTGATGTGGGTGCTGTCTGCAGTGCAGTGTAGTTAGAGCTCAGACTGGATGGAGGATGGTGGTGAATTAGCAGTTCTTTGTATGCTTTGGTCAACTGTGGTAGCTTTTTTTTGTTTTAGATATGCTGTTGGGAATGCGTTTGTATTGACATAAGTTAAAGGGACAGAATTATGTGTCCTCCTGTCACATTGTATCATTTTATAGCAAAATCAAGTAACTATGTTACCTTCAGTTGTTATAAAAAATGCTGCATATATATCAATCATGACATGATTTCCCAATTCAACGCCTTGAAATTGGGTCTCTGTCTCTTTAAAGAAGTTTCCCGGACTTTTCGACACTCCGCCTTCAGGATGTTGTCGCATCAAAATTCCTCTATCAAGCATTTACAAATGTTCGTTGGCAGACCGGCTTGGGAAGCAGGCGCCACAGTTCCACCAGGTGTTTGCTAATTGCTTCTGGCTAGTCTGAAGGAGCTCAGTGTGGGGAGTTGCAGGGGAGGGGTGCTCTGTAATGCGAAGGTAGGAATGGAAACTGCAGCTTTGTCCTTGAAGGCAGCACATTTTACAAACCCGAACGGTTGCCATGGAGATTAAAGGATTTCTCAAACATATATGAAAGAATCAAAGGAACAATGTTGTTGTTTTTTTGATGAGGGAATAACATTGCAACATCGTGCAAAGCAAAAAAAAAAAAATTGACATAATACCACCCCTTTAGGGTAGTTATGCTAGATTTTATTTAGGGATGTCAGGGTAAATGCAAATGGTGTTTTCACCAGGTAAGTCATCATACACATAATCTTGACTGTAAATCATATCCTGTGTGAAATAATACATATACAAGTTTATGTTTTGCATGTAAAATGCTTGATTCCGCTTTCAGCCGGGAACCGTCAGATTTGTAATACACCTTGAATATGTGATCAAGACGCGAGCTTGTCCGCATCCTGCAACAGAACGTCAAGTTTGGGACTAAAGTCCTCCAAGGGAGAGCGGGCAAATCTGCCGTTTGCAGATTTTCTCAAACTGCGGCGACTGGTGGTGGCAGACTAGTCGAGCTGCAGATGTTCACAGATTATAGGCTCGTGCAATAATCAGCTTGGTGTAGACGTGTTCGCTCTCTCATTACCAAGCAGGCCCGGAGTTACAGACAAAGAGCCAAAAACGCCCGTCCTCATTCTTTTGGAAACTCTGACGTGATTTTGGATTGACGTCAAATTTGCTCACAATTTGGCGTTGGCGCCAGAGCGATGGTGCGAACGTAAAGACGGACAGTTCACCGGTAGCAAGGCGGGTCGAGCCAGCGGCGTGTTAACCCGTTTGATGCCACGTATTGAGGCAGCGCTCCCAGGAAGTCTTGTGCTTATTACGCAGAGTCACACCCTGGAAAAGCGCCACTTTTCCACAGATCTGTGGGCACCAGCCTGGCAATGCAGAGGGACACAGGAGAAGTCTGAGCTAACACAGTAAAAGGTTTAAACCCTGACCCCGTCATGTGGGAGTTCATCAGTACTTTAGGGAAAACACCACTAACGGCTGCGATTAATCACCAAGCTAGCATGTGATGCCCAAATACTTGATTTGTGCAGTGAGATGCAGGATATGTGTAGCATTTCATAAAAAATAAAATCACTTTTTGACTTTGGTGGGGACATACACAACAGCCAGCTGTGTGTCACATGGATAACTTGAGTAAATACAGAAAGTAGCTTTCAGATGATGGACTTTGTTGACTTAAATACAAAACTTATCCCAACTTTTTCTTTCCTTTTCTATTTTGGGATATATTTCACTTGCAACGCCCAGACGTGAGGAATGACTGATCTGTAAAATAACTTGTTTCACAATATGAAGTAGGTTAAAAACAGTTCACACCATCTAAAGACAAAAAAACAGAAGTGGTTGGATTCTAAGTGACTGGTCTGGAAAAGGTTACAAAGTCACTTCTAAAGCTTTGAATTTCCGGCAAACAACTATCGCCGCACTTCCATTGACCATATGATTGAACAATTTGATATATTGAAAGTAAATTTGCTCAACAGAAACTCAGCAAATGATCCAAGAGTGGCAGCAAATCCACATCTGAATGACTAAAGAAAATAAAAAATAACATAATGAAAGTTCTGACCTAACTAAAATCTGAACTTAAATCCAATTGACAGAAACTAAAATAGGAAATTTGGATTCTTCATAGGAATGAAAACGATTTAATAGCAAATATCGCAAATGCCTGATAACTTTATTTTATTTAATGTTTTTTTTTATTATTATTTTTTACATAGGACCAGTTTGATTTAGATACCTTTTGCCTTCATGAATGAAATCTCCATTTAAAAACTACGACTCTGATGTGAAAATTTGTTCATCTGAAACATTGAAGTGTGACAAACCCCCCCCCCCCCCCCCCACCCCCACCCCTGTGAAAAACAAACCAAAAGAAACAAAAACTAAAATCTAAGGAGAAAGAAAATACTTTTTCCCAGGACTGCATACTGTCAGCAAGAAAGCTCCCCGGTCCAGAGTGCCAACTTGCACTGAAACATTTATTTAAATGGACGCCATTAAAAGCCTTGAATAACTGGTGAGGCAAACCGCTGTAAGAGGAGCCTATTTCGGTCTCCGATCGCAGGAAGCACTTTTCTTTAATGGATGAGTCACTGGCTGTTGACAAGAACACGGCCCAATGTTCCCGGAGGATTTGTGCTGAAAAGCCTCGAGTTTGCATCATCCTTTTTAAGGTTCAATCAGGCGCCGGATCGTCAGTCGAGGTAAAAGCCAAACCCGCTTTCCAGTGGACTTTTTGTTATCTTCTTTAAAGCCGTTTGGCAAAAAACCACCCCCCCCAAAAAACAATGTTTGTTTTTCTTTTCCTGAGGAGCAGCAGAGGAAAATATGCCAGAATTTATCCCAGGCTGCTAAATGCGACTTTTTGAGGCCTGGCGTAATCAGATTGTACGTGGCCGCGTCCGCCGTTGTCACACAATAGACATTTTTCTCTGGGAATATGGGCGCTGTGCGGGGAATTACAAGGAAAAAGCAACACGCTAAATCACTTTAGGCAGCTCACTCCTCGGTACATATAACACAAATTAACATCCAGTTTCTTGGAAATGTGCGTTTGCGGCACATAAAGGCAAATTGTGAGTCTTGTGATTTCATCCTGCTGATTTATCAGATCATTTCAATTAAAAGTTCTTGGTGATCATGTGCTCAGACTTATTTCACGGGCTTTTCCTGAAGAGACGAAAAAAAACCCTATCCTGAGAAATCTATTCCTGCAGTTCTTGATGTCAAACTTCATTCCTACCATATGACAAACACTAATGTGAAAATGTTGAACGCCATCTTTGATCTGCTTGATCTTCTTTCTTTTCAAGCAGCCAGCAATGTGGTCTTTGGTTGTCCTTTCTTTAGTGATTTTCTGTCCATAAAAGCACATTGTTGGCATTTAAAGAAATAAAAGCAGAACTCGGGAAGACAAATGAAGATGTTTTGCACCTGATCAAACAATCTATAGCAGATGCATTTGATCTGAATGTCACTTTAAGAAATAGGAAAACGAAAAAGAAGCTAGGACGATATGCAAAATATTCTGTTATTTTTATTGCAAGTGGATGGATTTTGTATTATTTCATCCTTTTTCTCGCTTATTTAATGTGTCCGAATTAGGAAGAAATCAGACGCCGCTTGTAGATGAAACCTTTACGTTATGTTAAATCACATTTCTCTGCCCAGTAAACTGCTTCTATGGATCCCCAGATTCCAGTCATGTGTCACTAAGCCACTAAATAATACATTTCTCCTGTTTCTGCCACGTCCTATTTAAATACTTAAAACTCTCTGTCTACAAGCTCTAGCTCTAGGAATTGTTCACAACCGCAGCTCAGCATCCAAAAGCTGAGTCCAAAAATGGAGTATTTTAATCATTTTTTTTAAATCCCATTTTCAAGCAAAATACACAATACGAGCTAGCCGTTGACCCCTAATGTGATGCATTTTCTCCTCTTAACGTTAGAAAGGAGTTTCCTAATGAGTCTGGCAGGGAGCTGAAGGGACAGGATGTCTGATTCTAAACACGGACTGGAACCGTCTAATATTCCTCCTCACGCCACATCTGATACAGCGCTCTCCCAAGACACGGCTAAACCGACGCCATTATCTCTGCTACGGCGGCCTTTTAAGGCAGAAAAATCAAAGCTGTGTTTGTAAACAAGGACACGGCCCTTAAACAGAAACCCGAGAAATGACAAGATTACTTACTGTATGTCTGAAGTGATTTGGGGACAAACTTCTATGGTAAGAAATCGGATCAGTTGAAGATGTGATGTTGTTGCGCGTCCCTATACAGAAATAGCACAATAAAACTCCGATGTAATCTGTTTTCATCCTGATACGCAGTGTTGACTTAATATTTCTTATATATAAAAGATGCAATCAAAAGGGGTGGTATGGTGTGAAATTGTGAGCCTCACAACATGTTGTAATGTTATTCCTTCATCAAAAACATATCTGGAGTGTTGCTTTGATTCTTTCACGCATGTTTGAGAAATCTTTTAATGTCCATTGGCAACCGTTCAGCTGTGCAACACGTCTGGGTGGACCAAGCGCGAGGCCTGTCACGATAACAAATTTTGCTGAGCGATTAATTGTCTCAAACATTATTGCGATAAACGATAATATTGTTTAAAGTCCTTTTTACACTGATTTAATGGAAATGACGTAATAATGCATGCGATTTCCTGCCAAAGATAGATACACTTTATTTTCAAAAGAACATTTACCACTGGAACTGATAAACAAAATAAACAAAACAACCAAAAACAAAATGGATTCTCAGTCTAAATGTTTAGCGCCAACTACCCTGAAGACATCCAGAGGATGGCTGGCAACTTCCTAAAAGCTGGATTATCTGTTCCTGGCTGTGGGCATTGTGGGCGGAGCCTGCAGTGACGTGGAACAGAAGTTTGTACAAGTCACCAAGTTCAAAAAACTTGAATAAAACCTAAACAACATAAAGCCAAAGTGGAAATAAATACTGCATTCAACCAAAAGAGTGCAGATTATGAAGTTTGTATATTATGTTGCCCTTCAGTAATAATTAGATTTAAATAGAGAAAATGGGCACATCGACTACCTGATGCAATAGTTCACACTACACGATTTTTTTGCCCAGATTTTTCCCCTTATGACAATCTCAAAAAGTTGGTCTTTCTAAGATGGTCGCTTATGATTTCATAACCGATCATCCTGTAGTGTTTGGTGTGTTATGGTAGATCATCATGGCTGCTCCGATCTAAATCAGGGGTTTTCCCCGACTGGGAGCGTTAGGAGCCTGTTGAATGTGACAGGCAGCCAATCGTGGATTCCCCTCCGTGTTTTCTGAGGGGAAATTACTGAGGGGAATCCCAAACAGCTGACACGGCGCAACCTGAAGTCCATGATATGTGGAAACAACATTAATGTTTATTCAACATGCAAAGAATATAGAAATGACAAGAGGAGGAGTTGGAGCGAAATTGCTACAGCAGATGATAAACCTGGTAACTTTTCAGCTGTTCTTCGTTAAGGTTATACTGTAGGTTCTAATGATTTTCATTCAGTCAGGACTTTACGCTGACACTAGCCACATGCATTGCAGGTAGACTGTAGTAAAGCATTGATTAATGCCTGGTTTTAAAATTAGTTCACTGGACTTGCAGCCATTATTCTGTGCCCATTGTTGGACACCACACGGCAGGAACGAACCCGATCTAACCGTTGTGTGGTCTGTCAGGTTTTAAAAATGGGCCGACAATCGGCCGACAGCTCTAAGATCGTGTCGTGTGCGCTGGGCTTTACACTAAGAAAATGAGGAAGGGAGGAGTCAGTGGAGAGCACCGGAGTTTAGCCTTTTTTCATTCAGTGTCATTAACAGAAAGAGAAAAAGGCTGGAAGAGACGATAATGCCGATAATTAAAATGACGTTGAAAGTTTTAATTTATCATGCGATTAATTGATTTATCGTTTATCGTGACAGGCCTACCAAGCGCCGCCTTCGAGGACGCAGTTCCTCCTCAAGACTGTAGTTTCCAAGTTTCCATGCTTTCCCATGACTCCGCCACTCAGCTCCTTCAGACTAGCTAGCCGCAATTAGCAAGCACCTGCTGGAACTAATTCTAATCTTTAACCTTAGACGTCTCGTCTTTGTGACTGTGATCTTGACCAAAACAGTCCTGTGTGAATATGACGAACAGCAGTGTTATTGGGATAAAAGGTTGAACTCTCCTGTTTTTAAACTTTCACGAGGATTACGATACATAATGAATGCGCACTCTCTGACCTCCAAGGCCTGCGCTGCTGCCGACTGCTTCCACAATCAGACAGGCAGAGTGAGCTCCGATAAATTAAAAAAAAAAGTTGTTTTTTTTTTACAAATTTTTTATACCTCTTCCAGGAACGACGACATGCCTCAGAGTTGCGTTCATAAATGTCAGTCATGCCCTGGCGGGGAACTCGGTGGCAGAATTAATAATATATGTCAGACGATGCTCGATCCTGCTTTATTGCACTATTCTGGTGGCGGAGCCTGCAGCCGTCGCAGACGTGTCCCGGCCTGCGTCGTGAAGCCAGACTAAATACTGAGCTCCTCTAATATTAGACTCACTGCTGAAAGAGCATTTAACGGTTGCCATCGGGAAAGCTTACCGTCTTGTCAAGAGGTGGGAACGTGTCCAAGTGACACATTCTCGGGTAATTGCGTGTTTCGGTTCTTTCATGCGAGACGATTCTAACAAGAGTGCTCCAGGTCCAGAGGTGCTTGGTTTAATTTGTTCTGGCAGAGGATCCTGTTTTAAATGATTGGAGACGGTGGCATCGTTGGGTCATTAAGAATAATCACAAAAGGAGCTGCAGCTGCTAATTATTTACATAAATCATTCAGGACAGGAACAAAAAAATAAAACCTGTCCCATGTAGATGCCCCCGTAATAACTGTGAGTTATTGACTTTGTTTAAAGCTACGGTATGCAGCTTTCATTATAAATAAATGTTTTTGACATATTTGTTAAAGCTTCAGTGTGTAACATTTACAAACATATATATTAACATATTAGTTTTACACATTTGTTGAAGCTGTCACCGTGTCGTGGCAATTTATGAGAGAGATAATTTATGAAAATAATTAGCTTCTCTGGCTTCTGCAGTGCTACCTAGAAATAACCAATCAGAGCCAGGAGGCAGGTCTTAGCGCTGTTAATCACCCTCCATGTGGCGCTGCTCATTTCCTCTCTTTCTGCCTCCTTGCTCTCTGCTAATGGACAGCTAGCAGAGCCTGTTCGTGAATGCTAAGGCTTTTAGCATGGCCACCGATGACTTCAGATAAACAGTTTTCCTGTAACGGTGAGTTGTTTAGCGCATTTAGCAGCGCACTCACGAGCACAATTGACAGCGCTAAGACCCTCCTCCTGACTCTGATTGGTTGTTTTTGACCAACCAATCAGCTGCATTCTTCAGACTTTTTATTAAATGTTTTAATAAAAGTTACATACCTCTGCTTTAATGAATGTTCCATAACCAATCAACAACAATTCTCTTAGGTTTCGCAAAAACAAACAGGCAGGATGCTCAAGGTATTAATTTTAGAGTCACAACCAAGATTTTTGACTCTAAAATCTTGACTTGACGAAGCTTTTTAAGAGAAATGAAATCGGCGGACGTTTTCTTTTGCGTACCAATAAACGTAACCAAACGTTTCAGCCAAGCTGCTAACTCTCACTCCTCTCCTGTGGCACTCCGAAGCTTTTCCTTCTGTGTGTCACTCTGGTCTGCCCAGGTAAGTCTGATGCCAAATAAGGAAAGTGGCTTTGCTTAAAGAAACTTACCTGCTTAGCTTGATCAGAGCTTATTCTCTACAATTATCTCATCCAATTTACCTGGATAACAAACGGGAAATTCTACGTTGCTCACTAAAACAGCTAACAGTAACCCCACAGTTGTGTCGTGATCAAGTTATTCCAATCCAATAGATTTTCAAGGTGATATTGACGGATAAGTTAGATATTTGTATCTAGGGCGCATCTCCAAATTTGCTTTCGATGTGAGTGAAAGATGTGTGTGGATCTTTTCCAGTGGCGTTAGCATTTAGCTTAGCAAACAAGCTCATGATTAGTTTATTAATGCTTGCATGCATGTCTGGTTCTGTTTGTTATTCCCTCTTTCATGTGACATCCAGAGCTGTTCTGTCTTAAATTTCTACGTTCTCCCGTCTCACTCTAAGCTCCACCCAAAGGTTCCAACTTCCTGGGAGAAGCTGGTCATGATTCGATGTGGTTTTATGGTCATTTCGACACTTGAAATGAGCGTGACGCCTTTCACAGCAAGTGTAGGAATCATGTGCTGTGGCAGCAATCTCACCGAAAAGAACAACAAAAAAACCCCATGAATGACTTAATGTTGAAAAGACAGTTTCCTTTCCTCAATTTACAATTTATAAGAGCTTAACAAAATGTGGATGAGAGGAAGATTTTGTCAGCAAAGTTTGTCTTATTTTTACTCACTTGAATGCTGCATACCAGAAAAAACTAACCTTTGATTTCTGACTTTAATCCCACAATTCTGACTTTTTTTTAAATCTCAGATTTCTGACTTTTGATCATAGAAGATTAAAGTCATAATTGTGATGAAGAAATGTCAGAATTCTGAGATTAAAGTCATACTTCGGATGAAAACGTGAGAATTCTTAGATTAAATTCTACACTCTGAGATTAGAGTCAGGATTCTGATGGAAAAAAAAAAAAAGACAGAATCTGATAAAAATCGGAGGACAAATCTAATTAACTTTTTTCAGTGACCCTAATCCTCTTCAGTTCAACACCCAAACAGCCAGAAAGGTCACATCCTGCCTCTGCTACTAAATCCCGGTTCACAAACGTACGAATCAACACGTCCTCCAAACGGCGGGATCCGAAGATGGAACATTAATCTTCTGGAACCCTCCAAACACTCTTCACACCTATTGATCAGCTCGTGTTTGTGTTGGCTCCTCCCTGTTTCCATCTCCTGTGTTTGAAGCCAGATGGTCCACCTCATACACAATGCAGAGCCTTTCCCATCATGCCCCTGGACGCTGATACCTAACCCCGCAGTGGGAACTGAACGTCCAGTTGGGACGACAGGAGGCTTTGGCCCGGCCTACAGAGCCAACTCCCTTCATGTCAGAGTTTTAACTCCCTTCAGCTCCTCCTGCCCTCGGCGGCTCTCTGACCATCTGCTGCTCCAGTCCGGCAGCCTCTGGGATTCCCCCCGTTTGTGCTGCTCATTTCAGGTCCTTTCATGAGTTTAAACATAGGTTCTGCTGAGGTTGCTCTTTGGGCTCTGACTCCTTTTACAGCACTCCACTTTGCTCATGTGTTTTTTGCGTTTCAAAATTTCTTTTTATTTTTTTTTAAGCAGTAGTTAATGTGCAGCTGAACGTTGGGCCTCCAGTGGGTATTTCTTAAAGCTATTTTGGCTTGGCGAGTCATTAGCCACATTTACACTAGGATAGCTCAGTTTTCGAGTCCTTCCCATATCGGCTCAACAGAGCCAAAAGGCCGGAGTCCACCCTGACGACTCTGATGGCTCAAATTAGCATCCCTTCTTCAATTGTAAATGTGGTCGTTGACCGTCAGGCCAGAAGGTAGGAGTGTGAATAGTCCATGTTGGGGGTGGGTATCTATGATACCAGCAGGAGATCAGGTCTCCTGTAGGTAATGCTCTTCAGTTTAGTTTTGAAGCATACATGAAGTGTTTTTGGAGAGATGTGACCTTTTGCAGCTGATCCATGATGTTGTGCTGCATTATCCAGGTCATTTTGCCAAATGTACATAGAGTTTGCAAAACATAGAATCTGTTTCAAAAAATATGCAAAGGTTTTTCTAAAAGAAATTAGTAATGTTTCTCTTTGAAATAAAGCTAAGAGGGTTTAAAATAACAGTTTAGAAATAAACTAACCAAATTAATTGTGTTGATCCACCTAAAAAAAAATCATGCAAAAAGTGTAAGCAAAAGAAATCTGGGAGACTTTGCACATGCAAATTTGCATGCAGCCTTTTGTGCTGTGGAGGATAAATAGGTGACTGCTTCACCTATTTAGTTCACAAGAACTAATGGCATTTATTTCAGTCATAATCTTGCGGGGGGTGACCAAGGTCAGTCCTGCACTTTATATTTTATATTTAGATTTATATTCATATTTTATACTGTTGAAAATGACAACAAAGTCAGTCTAAGTCGAAGTCGAAGTCTAAGGAACAATTGTGCAACTGTGAGATGCGTTGAGGCCATTACCAGGGTACTGATAAGGTAATGGCCTTATTTACAGAACAAAAGCACCTGCTAGATAAAATCCTTCAGGCCAGTTGGACTATCGAAGCCGAAATAGGTATACGTCAAAGTGGACTAACTCAAGCTATTCTAGTGTTTAGGCCAGAAAAATAAATCAAATAGGGGATTTTTTTTTATTATTATTTTTTTTAGACCAATAAAACTCTCCAGACATAGCCTAAAGAAAGAGAGTGAAAATCAGGATTTTGCGTGCTGTCTTATAAACATTGAGAGTTGTCTTTTTACTTTTCGGCCACGTTTACGGATTGCTTGACAAGCGGCAATCTTTTTCATGAATCGCCGTCATGTTAAAATTAGCCTTTAAAAAAAGAGTTTCAGTATATGTTAAAGATAGTCAGGTTCTGAAGAAACTTCCTCTTTTTGTTTCTCTCCTATTTAGCACATAGCCTAAATATACATGGTAATGCACTACATGCATTTCTTCCTTCGTTTTCCATCATAATTTGACTTAAAATAATGTGCCAAACTCTTTTTTTTTTGTCGTTTTATGTGATTTTTAAATAATTGTCACGCGTGCATTTATTGATTTCTCCCTTCTAGTGGAAGCTGAAGACTTGCTTTGCCTGTAAGGAAGAGACCTTCACAGCGTTTGCTTACTCTTTGCAAGTTGACTTTCAGTTCTGTCCAGAAACATGTATTCATAAAATTAGAACGCTTAAATGTAATAAACTAGTTTAATCTCTTTTATTACATTAGTAACTATGCATGCTGGTGTAAATATACGTTGTGCTTTGAGTGAAGATGTACTTTAAAGGTTACAATCACTCAGTATGTGCAGTATTTACAGACAAAATGGAGACTGGAGGCAGCGCATCAACAATAATCTTCCTGAGTAAAACATGTACTGGGTATTAAACGTGAAGCATTTTCGTTCAAAGTAATTATATTACAAAAAGGTAAGGAAGTGTCACAAAAAAGTGAAGAATTCCCTGGGACTGCTGTAACATTTTGGATTTTCACACATTTTTACATTTATATAACACAGTTATTGTGATCATAAATCATTAACAGACTCCGTTTCAAGCATGTTTCATTCAGGAAGATGATTGTTGGTGCAATGCCTCCGAACTCCATTTTCTGTCTAAATAGCCGCCCAGAGTAAACATGCTAATGGTTTAAAGATTCATAAAAAAATGTTTTTTGGCATGAACTCCTTTCATTGTTTGGAGACTGGATTTGTTTTATGAATAAGAAAAATGGACACCTTGGTCTTGGACTTGTTAGCATTAGCCTCCTGCAGGATTTATGCTAAATAATGAAAACACGAGTCTTCTCCTGGAGAGGACTCTTGTTTTTAAAACACAAAAGGACTTACTAAGTCCTTTTGTGTTTTATTTACCGTGGTCATAGCAACTGAACTAACGGGCGCCGAGACGAAAAAGAGCGACGGCGGTTCTAGTTAGCTGAAGTATAAAGCTGCTGCACAGGAGCTGTCGCGATCTGTTTTTATGTACAGATTGCTCAATATACCGTCAGTTATCAGCTATGAAATAAAACGGTTCTGGAAGTGTTTGGAAAGTAATATTATGTTGTTTAGATTGTTTTTACGTTACATGAGTCGAATCTGTTTAGTCATATTCTCTCTCTGTGAACATGTTGGTGTACAGATAAAAAAACAATAACAAATACATCGTATATTCTTTATGCAGTAGCATAACAAATGGGGGATATTCTGAGACTTAAGTGTGTGACATAAGCTGTACATTTGTATTAAAGAATCTAAAACTGTTTATTACAGGAATAAGTATATTGTATAGAATAACATGGACACACTGATTATGTTGAAGAAAGATCAGATATGGTGCTGTTAGGAAATGTTTAATCAGAACAGATTCCAGGAGGATCAGTGAAGCACAGATTTGTTTTTACCTGTTCTTTACTTTTTACAAAAAAATCAGCATCTGTTCCACTGACACCAGTCCTGGTGTCAGTGGAACAGATGCTACAATCACAATCTTTCATATGTTTTCTGGAGATGTTGGCATCAGGGCTGGCGGCCCAAACCTCCATGGGGACTAAGCTGAATTTTATTTTGGGGCTCTCTATATCTGCTATTAACATGGATTGCTGCAAATCAACAGACGATTAGATCATTTGCACAGCTGCTATAAACTCATTGCATCTCTGAATGGTGCTGTTTATGTTATTATGCTATATGCATATCATCTAGTGGTGGCAAAAGCAACAAAAAGACTAGTATGCTCTGGACTTAAGATGGAATACATGCACACATATTGATGACATACTTTGATTAAATTAATAAATGTAATTCCAGGGCTGAAAAATTAACTTTATACCAGGTGAGTCTCTCTCACCTGAGAATGTGAACCTGAACTGATTCTGTGCCTTCAAATAATTTTAACAACTGGAGAAGTTTCATCACTTTTAAGTCTTAAACAGGAACAGATCTGAAGAAAACTGTGTTACACTCAAGAGAGAGATTCCCTTGATGCATCAAAGAGTGATGTCATCACTGCTGATGTCATTGTTACCATAGGAACTGAACATTCTAATAGTGCATTCACACCAAACCCGCTTTGAGCGTTCAAATGGCGCCGCGCTAGACGCTCCAAACGCGCCGCAACGGCCCTCGACGCGCCTCCACATAGACTTTGAATGTAAACCAGATGCGCCTGATGCTCAAATCATGTTTGGTGTGAACGCACCATTATGGGTCCAGTGTCATGTTAGGTCCATCATATTAGGACCAAAGCCTGGTCCTAATATGATGGACTCATTGCTTTGGGTCAGGGGTAACATTCAGAGGTAAGATGTGAATCAAGTTTTAGTTAAGGTTAGGGTTAGAAATAGACTAGTATTGGTTACGGTGAGGGAAAATGTCTGGGTTTGGCAAAATCACAGCTACTAAAATGAAGTAAATCAATGCAAAGTTCTAATATGGGTCGAAATAGTTTTGACAAACATGTACAGCATTTTGTTTTCTAAATCATTCTATAAATAATGATGATATAATGTTGGGTTGTTTTTCTGCCAATTGCAAAGCTGCAGTGTACTAGTAGTCTAATGTGTTGAATATGCTGAGTCACATTCAACACATTAGAAACCAATCAGAACCAAAAGTTTGTCTTTTGGTTCTGATTGGTTGTTTCTGGACAGCAGCAGTCAGAGGAATTTTCACAGATTCTCTGTTTCATATTCTACTGTCAGAAACTTTGAACAAATATTCATCCATCCATCATCTAACACATTTATCCTTGCACACACACATTCACACCTTAGGACAATTTAGAGCAGGGGTCTCAAACTCCAGTTCTCGAGGGCCGTAGTCCTGCAGTTTTTAGATGTGCCACAGGTACAAAACACTGGAATGAAATGACTTAATGACCTCCTCCTTGTGTAGATCAGTTCTCCAGAGCCTTAATGACCTAATTATTCTGTTCAGGTGTGGTGCAGCAGAGGCACATCTAAAAGTTGCAGGACAGAGGCCCTCGAGGACTGGAGTTTGAGAGCCCTGATTTAGAGAGACCAATTAATCAATTAATTTTTGAGAAATTTTACCTGATCAGCTTTTATATAGAAAGTTTTAATAATGTTTGTTGTGCTGTTTTGAACTCTGAAACTGATCTGGTGTTTTCTCCATTGATTTTGGAGTCAGGAATTTTGTTTTCCTGCGTCTGTTTTGATTTTCTAAATTTGTGTAAAACCTCGAATTTCCATAATGCCCAGTGTTAGCAGAACCTGGGTTTGGATAGTGACCTAGGTTAGTGCCACCTGGGTGTGGGTCGGCGTAAAGGCCGAGCCGGGCTTAAATTGGCCTTTGCGCCAATGGCAACGTGAAGGCCCTCCATGCAACCAGTAGAGGTTGGTCGCATGGAGGTCTGTCTTTCCTCTGACCTCTCAGATTGATTGAAGGTCTGTCTTTGATTGTACTCCTCTGTTTGCGACCTGGGTGTGGGTCGGCATAAAGGCCGAGCCGGGCATAGATTGGCCTTTGCGCCAATGGCAACGTGAAGGCCCTCCATGCAACCAGTAGAGGTTGGTCGCATGGAGGTCTGTCTTTCCTCTGACCTCTCAGATTGATTGAAGGTCTGTCTTTGGTTGTACTCCTCTGTTTGCGACCTGGGTGTGGGTCGGCATAAAGGCCGAGCCGGGCATAGATTGGCCTTTGCGCCAATGGCATCGTGAAGGCCCTCCATGCAACCAGTGGAGGTTGGTCTCATGGAGGTCTGTCTTTCCTCTGACCTCTCAGATTGATTGAAGGTCTGTCTTTGGTTGTACTCCTCTGTTTGCGACCTGGGTTTGGGTTGGCACAAAGGCTGAGCCAGGCTATGCATGGAGACCCCCGGTGGCTTGGAGGTCTGTCTTTGCTCAGTTTGCAGGGGAGCCTCTGGTTGGGTGGAGACTCTAGGATGGTTGTTTTCCTGAGCAAGTTTCAATTTCACATTCAGGTCTGCAATCTGACCCTGCAGAGATTTCACTGTTTCCTCCTGTTCTTTGAACTTGGAAGCTTGCTCAGTGTGACATTTGAGCTGCTCCTCATATTTAAGTCTCACTCTATATTCTTCAACCATGACTTCTATCAGACCTTTGTTGCGGGAGGCGTATTTTTCAGCCTCCCTCTTGTAGTAGTCCAGCTGTTGAAGAATGCTCTTGTCGGCTGTAACTTTGGTAGAGCAAGAAACCTTTGATACGTGGATCTCTGGCACGTTTCTTTCATGTTCATGTTTGACTCGCAGGTGATGTTCTTTTACTACCATTTTTTGCAGTTTTTGAATCTCCTCCTGCTGTGATTTGACTTCAGCCTGGCATGCAATCCTTCGTTCTCTTTCCTCATGGAGATCAAAAATCTTACCCTGCAGTTCTTTTTTAAGATGGTCTACCTGCCTTGTGAGATCGATGACGTGTTGGCTTGACTCTTCCATGACTTCCACTGAGGGGGTAATCTCGAAGCCAGCAGAGGGAGTTGTTTCCTGCTCGACTTCCAATGATGTTGGATTCTCTAAGTCGCCGGAAGGACTTGATTCCCCCTGGATCTCTGTTGATCCGTCTTCCGGCTCAATGGGGCTGTCTGTGTCTTCCTCGAAAGGGAAAATGACAGCGTCGTAGTCGACTTGGATGTTCAGGTCCATAATGTCGACCCATGAAAGCTCAGGTGGAAAAGCTTCATGTTCACAAGCAATCTGTTGTTGCTTCATGTCGATGTTCTGGTAAATTCTTGCTTCTCTGAAAGGCGTGTAATATCTGGAGTCGATATCCCGCTTGCTTCGATTAATTTCGAACGTGCTCTGAAGAGTGATCTGTCGTGATAGAACTGAGGAACAGGTCTGAGAAAACGCTGTCTGTGAGCTACATTCAAGAGAGAGACTCCTTTGTGGTATCATAGAGTGATGACATCACTGCTGATGTCATTTACACCATTGGAACTGAACATTCTACTGTAGTTTGATGCAGCCCCGGGTCCAGAAGAGTTTAACAGGTGGGACATTTTGGGGGGACAAAATTAATACATAGCAATAATAATAATATCACTCAAGTAAAAGAAAAAGGTACAGCGCAGTAAAACTACTTGTATAAGTACCTTTTTTCCAAATAAGTTACTCAATCTAACAAGTATTACACATACACATGTGAACATAAACAATAACATCAGTAGCCTACAGGCTACTTGTTAACAAGCTTAAGATGCTGTATTGGTATTAGCTAGCCATCTTTTAGCTAACATTACCTGCATCCAACAGCATGCATCAACTCAGTCTGTTGGTTTGGGGGGAAAACTGTGCAAAGTTTTTTGCTTTTTGCTGGTTTGCTGCCATGATTCAAACACACACCTGTGCAGCTCTGCACAGCAGCAGGTCTCCTTTGCTGCCGCACAGGTGTAAACCCAGCGCGAGCGTCTTAGCGCTCATGTTGCGTTTAAAGGCAGCTCGGAAAAGCAGGTTACGATGTGTTAACAATGGATTAAAAGTTTTAACTGCTGAAAGAAGTGACAGAAGGCACGGATCTTGGGAAGTACGGAAGCCCCTACTGTATCAAATCGATATAGGAATAAGAGAGAGTTGGCCGCTTTAAGGTAAAAACAACAAACAGCTTCCAGCCCAGGGGGGCTACGGCTGACTTTGTGGGCGCCAATGCAGGTAAGACATTAACTCCTTCTAACCTCTTCAGCAGAACAACTTCCCCTGAAGATGGCTGGTGATAAACCGGGAGCACCGAGTCTTTCCAGGAACCTTTCTTACAGTTTGCCTCAACCTACGACAGCGCCAGATGGGTGTCTCCCAGAAAACTCAATTTGCAGACACATCCTATAGCCTCGTCGTGTAATTCAAATTGACAGTTTGAAACCTTCGCTGTGTGCCAATGACGAATTTGGGATATAGGTGAGAAATAGCAGGACAGATCCTGAGTGTCAGCAGCAGGAATAGAGCGGTGTGTGTGCGTGGGTGTGTGTGTGTGTGTAGAGTTGAGCACTTCCCAACATGATCCCTTGAAAATGGAATAGGACTGAAGTACTAACTTATGAAGTGTCGCATTTAGAAAATTTAATTCAAAGATATTTGTATCTTGTTATACAGTAGACCTTTACTATCCTTCCTAAAATGACCCATTTTTAAATTTGAACTATTATGCCTCCTTGAACAGGTTAGAGCAAGTCTATGGGCTATACAAAACCTGCTCATTACATTTTTGCACAAAATCATTCATTTTACTTTGCACTTTTCTAAGTACAATCTGTCTCATTTGTCTTTGAGATTTCTTCAGCTCTGTCTACTTTGAGCTCCTTTCAGAATGAGCTGTTTTAGGGCGTCTTGTCACTTTAACTCCAAATTATCTCCAGCTGGCCACGCCCCCAAACCCAACGCTTACACTCGCGAGTGAAAAAGACTCCAAACAGATGTGCAACTGCGCGACCGCACAGGTTTGAAAAGCAGAAGTGAAGCCTCATCCACATCAAACAACAAGGTAGCAAGTGATTTCTAGAAGACTAAACACTTGTCTTGTCCAGCAGCCATTTTGAAACAGCGGTTAAAACCAACTAAGCAGATGTGCTGGAGCTCTGCTTGGGTTGCTAGGTGATGTGGTTGCTAGGTACCTGCCGATTTGTGACGTTACATTCCAAAGGTTTTTTTGAAAGGGCTGATTTTTCAGACGCTAAAAAATATTAACTTATTGCCCAAACAAATGTCTGATTTGGCAATAAGTCTTTAAGAGGTTGTAAATGGATGTTAGAAAAATGTGGAAAATGTGAATTTTGCTTAATGTAAAAAAAAGGGAAAAAAGTACTAATAGAAGAAAATAGAAAGAATAGCAAAACTGCTGGAACATGTGTAAAAAAAAAAATTTATACTGTAGTTTCTCTGTGGCAGCTCAACAATCAGCAGGTTTATCAGGTTTTCCATCTTGTGTTTGCCGGTTTCTTATTCAACACGGTACACATCCACGCCGCTTGTTGTCCGTGAAACAGGAACTTCCAGCTGAAAAATCAATCTCTCAGTCCGGTGTCCCAAGTGTTTCACGCCAAGCCCCAACCCGATCGACTCCGCGTCATCGATGTCAAAAAGGAGAAGCTCGCCCTCCACTCGTCCGATCTCCGCCAACGAGTCCCTCCTCCAGCGCCGAGAGAGCGCTCTGTGGCAAACACATCAAACGAGATTACATATTTAGAGCAAGGGTATATTTACTCCCCTTTGGAGACGTATTTAATTTGGTTGTTGCCTTGACAACAACTCCGGTCACACAAAGAAGAGAGGCTGCGGGGTTGGCTGTAATTATAGAGGAAGGGCCCCTTGATCAGAGGCTTTAATCAGAAAAAATGAATATGCTCAGGCTTTCATGCAGGCCCTGTGGCAACTCACACATGACCTTAAACACCACGTAATCACAGGCAGAAGAATTAAGATTCATTATTGCAGCTGAACTTGCAACCTCCTGAAGTTGGAGGGGGCGGGGGGGAGATGGAGTATTATTTAAAAAAAAAAAAATAAATGACTGGAGTGCACATGGACGTGTCGGATTTGACCCGTCGGATACGGAAACCACTTTTGCTCCAGGTCACTTCACGATGCCTTTAAAGAACCAAACAGCCGGCTGGATTAACTTCTTCAGCGGTGTCCCAGTCCGGGATGCGGGACAAAATAAACCGTCTCCGTGTCAAACATGTCTCATAAATATTTTCTTTCCGACGGTGAAAGATGGAGTTCAAGAATAGGATCTTAGCTTAGCCTAGCCTGGCGTCTTTATTGGGAAAATCCCCCCAAAAAGATTTTCACCTCCACCTTCTGTCTTCACTCGCTTCACCGCCTTTATCTTCCCTCCTCTTCTACTGAAATCCCCCTCTTTTTCAACTTCTTTTACTCTCTCAACTTTATCAAAGACAAACGCTGTATCTTACAGCCTGTAAGATTAACTTAAAGGGGCAGTGTCATGTAAAATTGACTTTTTGTTTAGCTTTACATCGTGCCATGATGTTATTCCCTCATCAAGAAAAATTTCCTGGAGCGTTGCATTGATTCTTTCATGTACGTTTGAGAATCTCTCGTTGCAACCGTTCATCTTCCGCCTCACAGAGCAGCCCTCCACTTCACCGATTTCCTATATGTGTTATAGCTAAGTGTTGATTTTTCTTATAATCTTTAGTTCAAGTGTCAGTGTTAGTGTTGGTTCTGAAAGAAGACCTGAGATCGCCTCTGGAAGAAACTCTGAATTTGACAGATTGAGAGACTGATTTCTAAACCTTTCGCTTTTCTTTTAGTTTCCACAGAGAGAAGGAGAAGCAATCAGAGGCTTTATGAGTTAGCGATTTGGAAGAGATGCCCGATCTATTTATCTCACGTCCGGAATAAATAATTTAAGTTAGCAGAGGCAGAGGCACTTAGCAAAGCTGCCTGTGCAGCTGCTGAATCTCTCAAAAGTCAATTATTTTTTCAAGAGACCCCAGTGCTCACCTTTGATTGGAAAGGTTTTGAATATAAAATAAAATAAATAAATGAGACCAACTTTTTTTAAAAAAACAAATCAATACCAGGTTCTAAAATAATTTGAATCCAACTTCAAAGAGCAAAATAGATAGAAAAAAAAAGTTTTAACAAACAGAAAGAAACCAAAATCAAAAAGGTGCGTTAACGATGCTAAAAGGAAAGATGTCGGCTTTGCGGCCTCTGTTCAAACTGCGCGTTTATTTCTAAGCAATAAGAAGTCAAACATTTTACTCGACGGAGGATTATTCACAAGTTAGAAATATCGAGAGTCCTGAAACATGTAAGGATAGAAGTGTGTGAGGCTTCAGGTGTGTGAGGCAGGACTGAAGCGACATGCCGTGTAGCAGATATTACAGGAAAACACCTTCAAACTGAATCTGTTCAGTAATAGAGGAGCTCAAGTCTCCGTCAGTCTCACCAGCTTCTTGAGAACTCGTGGAAATTCACACAAAAATCAATAAATCCCTGCACTTTTTTGCACTAGCACATAATCAGGAGTTTATTGGAGAGTTTTCTCTTTAATTGTAAAAGCCTTTCTTACTTGTATTAAACAGCTGCCTCAGCCTTAATTGATGTCAGATTATAGTCTATAATCCATACAGCGAGGAGTAAAAAGTTGCATTTACCTTCAGAAATAAATTTCGCAAATATTTCCAAATTAGTACCACAGACGCTAAGATTTTTGTTGCAATAAAACACAAAAAGAATCACAAGATCCTGGAGGGGAACTGAAAAAATGCTCAGTAATATTTAATTTTAGGAATTCATTGATATTGTAACCGTTTGTGAACAGGTTTTATCAATACATTCGGTCACAACCGGCCCTTTAAGAGCATTCATGACCTTGATTTGGCCCAAAACGAAAACAAAGAGTTTGACACCCCTGTTTTAAGCCATAAATATACTGTCTGTTATGCTCCACCAATCTGGAACAAACTTCCAGAAGACTGCGAAACAACCGAAACACTGAGTTCCTTTAAATCAATGCTAAAAGCTCACCTGCTTAGAGTTGTGTTTTATTCATAAAAACTGGAACATTGATCAATATATGGTGTCTATTTGTTTGATTTTGATGAAGCCATATGACAAAATGTAATGTTCGTTGATTGTTTCGCGTTCCGTTTCTGTATTATGTGTTTACGGTGTAAAGTGCTTTACACCGTAAAGTTTCATTTGCTAAAACACATCCTTCTGAATCTTTTTTTACCAGTAGCTGCATTTACATTACAGATGTGTGCAAATTTTTGTCAATATTCTGCTAATGGTAAAAACAAAAATAATAAAATTTTGCAGTTGCGTTTTTTTTTATTAAGAAATTACATTAAAATCACATATAAATAAGCTTGTTCACACAATATCTGGCTGGCAAATTCAGTTAGTTCTAATTAGTCTTCAAAGTGTGTTTGCTAGTTTTTATTAGTTATTATTAGTTAAATATTGATTAGTTTTAGTTAAGTTTTTATTAGTTATAGGAGTAGTTTTAGCTTGTTCATACTTAGGTTCAGAATTCAAAAAGATCAAAGTATTGTATTGTGATTATGTATACATTGATTGTGCAATGAAGAGATACCATTTTTAAAAAAAAATTAAAAATTAAATATTGTTGAACAACCAACTGACTGGCGCTATGTCCCAACTTTTGCTGTCACCATTTTGCGAACTACCATAAATGGAGCCCACAGGAGGATTGTGGGATATCGTCATCATTTCCCAACAGCTGACGTAGACGGCCTGTGTGAAGGGAAAATATCAATTTCCCAATAATTTAACAAAAGGCTAATTAATAGATTCATTAACACGGAAACAAATGATGTTATGTTGATAATTTCAGTATGTTTTAGTTAGTTTTTCATATGATGGCAACAGATTTTTCCCATTAGTTACCGTTCTTATTTATTTCAGTTAAAAATGTTTTCTCAATTTTAGTTTTCGTTATTTTGTTAGCTTTAGTTAGCTATAACAAGTTTGCTGCAAGCAGGACGTGTTACGGTCTTTAAATTGTCACTTAAATTTTCACCAGTCTTTGCAAAACGGCAAAAATAATAATACTAATAATAATAATAATAATAATAATAAATGCATGACTTAAAGTTGCCGAATCACCAGACTCTAACTTCAAATCGTGCTCTGGACGAGACAAAATCTAGAGATGAATTTAATGAGAATCAAGCGCAAACATATTTGAACCTATCGCTAAGCCACGTCACTCTGCTGTCATGTCAAAAATAGAAAGAGTAGTAAAGTGAGAGACGTGCACACACACACACACACACACACACACACACACACACACACACCAAAAAAACAACAAAAAATAACAAAGAAGACACAGACGCTGACTTGACAGAGGACTTTTCGGGCTCCGTCCAACAAGAGGCATGTCTCATCTCCCTGAATGATTTCAAGTCCAGGCGCTCCAAATGAGAGGGCCCTGAAGCAAGGGTGCAATCTCCGCGAGCTAAATCACTGGCCTGTGCTCATCGGCCGTAAACATGTCACTGCTGAACTAGGTCATTCCTCTCCGTGCGTGCACATCAAACAGGGGGACCTCCGCTCCAGCACCGGCTGGCATCGCTGCTGCGCCCCCCCCCACCTCCACTCTCTTTTGTCTCTGTGACATGTCATCACCTCTGGCCCGGCACGGCTGCATGCCGTGCAGCAGAGAAGACGTTTGAACCAACATGTCTGTCGACCGTAGGGGAGTCTGTGTGGAGAAGAGACGGTGAGAATGGAGACGTTTTGTCAAACTGCAAGGGGAAGAAGTCTCACTTAGGTGGAAAATAGAGTTTCTACTTAAATGAGAGTTTCACAAAAAAAAAAAAAAAAAATCTTTGTTTCTGCATTATCTTTTTCAAACCTTCTGTCACCGCGTGAGAAAAGATAGGAGCTGTGTGTGTGTGTTTTTTGTTGTTTTTTTCTTCTCAGAGACTAAGACCAAATGACAACTCAGCCTCCTATTCTGTGTCACTGATTCCTCAGAAGTCTCCACGACAGCCTGCCAACATTATCCATTAATCATCTCGCCGAGCTCTTTTCCAAGATGCCTCGTTAATGCGAGGCAGAAGTTAGAGGGTGTTTTTAAATTTATTTTCGGCTCACGTGTCGGCTGCATAAAACTTCGTTTTCTTTTCCTCCTTTTCTTTTCACTCTCTGACCTTGGTTGCGACTTTCAAAAACGTGCGACTTACTGCTTAGCAACACAGGTTTAGAACAAAAGAGATGATTTCATATGCAGGGATTAGGACTCGAGTTTTAGAGTGTCTTGCAAACGTTTTCACGTCCCTTGGAATGTTACAGCCACAGACTTTATTTTCAAGTGAAACCCATCTTATCCACCAATCTCTTCTTCTGCCACAAAAGTCTGAAAATCGTACAGTAGCTGCGTTTTCCATTAACCATAAAATTGCGCAAATTGGAAATATGTATATATTAAAAAAACGCTCAAGGGAAAAACGCCAATTTAAAAAAAAAGGTTTTTGATAAAGTCTCTGTGAATGGATGAGGTGGTTTTTCGGCTATATCCAAATTAGTGTATTTTACTAAACTCACAAGTCATGTAATCAACAGCCGGAAGTCACTACTGCCGGAAAAGTCGAAGAAGAAGATGGCAGGAAGTGGTGAGAGGACAATGGTGCTGTGAGGTTTTGAATAAGCTTCTACACTTGAGATTTTCTGTGTTTGTTTATTTGAATCCCCGTTAACCACTGCTGTAACAAAGGCGACTCTTCCCAGGGTCCACATCATAAAACCCCCCAAAAAACATTTAATTGCGTTTTGTGTTTAAGGGAAACGCCGTAGTTACCAAAATTGTGTTCTTTCTACATTAGAGGAACATTGAGTTTTTAAGGAAAGGAAATATCCTACGCTTTAAATATTTTACGGCGTGTCATTCAAAAGTTGCACATAGACCATGGCTGGTGTCCTCGAGAGCAACATTTAGGGAAACACTCTGGAGGAGCTGCATAAATCCAGCCGTAACAATAACTGACTTTCCATTATTACACTCTGCCAGGCATGAGTCAGAAATGTGTTTCCTGAAAAGAAGGAAGGTTTAAACTACAAACATGTCAACATTTATGTGCTAATATGGAGTTAATGTTGTGATTTCACCAAGGCTTTGCCGTGCTTATTTACACGAAGGCCTGAGAGCACCTGAAATGTGACCTTCACTAAAAATGATTCACAAGAAAAGTCAGCGAGAAGTTTATGTGATGAGTCAATGAATAATTAGAGAGACTGCACTCTTATAACGGAGGACGTCCAAACGAAAGCTTGTGCTTTCAGGAAGTGACGGAGGAGTTTTAGAAATGGAGGGTGTATAATTAGTAACACAAAAAACTAAAAGAGAGAGAAAACGGCACCACTGACCAGTCTGTATGTAGCAAACTCGCTTGTACTGATGGATTTAAGCTTCAGTGCAAAAGAGTCATGGCTATTGAATTATTGAGAACAAAAATATATGAGAGAAAGACCCCTTGCCAGGAAGTTTGCTAACTTCCTTGCTAGGACGTTTGCTAACTTTGTTGCTAGAACATTTGCTAGCTTCCTTGCTAGGGTGTTTCCTAGCAAACTCCTCAACTTGTCTCAGTTTTAAAGAATTCAATCTAAACACTGAAGTTGAGCATCTACTATGCAACCCCAGAAGCAGAACCAAACATGGAGAAGCAGCATTCAGCTTCTAGGCTCCTCTTATCTGGAACAAACTTCCAGATAACTGGAAACCAGCTGAAACACATTAAGAAATCAAGGCAAGCCAGCGTTAATGTTTTATAGCCTTAAATCAAGGTTAAAACCCCACATGTTTAGAGCTGCCTTTGATTTGAAGTAGGTAAAACATTGATCAACATATTTGATGTGTATTTTGCTTGATGATGTCATTTGACATTAAATGTGCAATGCAAATAAACTTGACAGAATCCAAAATCTAAACCCCATCAAACAGCACTGGGACGCGGGTGGGGGTGGACAGCTGTTGGATGTTTGGCCGTTCTTCTCTTTCAGAACCGAACCATAAGCAATCTGAGAAACTATCTGGTTGAAGGCTTAATCAAGACTAAAACGAATAAAAACAATCCAGGACTGACCAGTGGCGCAGTTGGTAACACTGTTGCCATGCGGCAAGAAGGTCCTGGTTTACAAATTCAGTCTGGGGTCTTTCTTCATGGTTCTCTTCGGGTACGCCGACTTCCTCCTGCAGTCCAAAAACGTGACTATTAGCTTAACTGACCTCTAAGGGTTTAACGATACCTAAAACTCATAAGACTAGACACGGTACTAATTTTACGAGAATGAGACAGGACGGGGTTTTAATATTGCCTTCAAGAAAACATCAAAGATCAAATCTGTGCTTTGAAAAGGTCTTTATTCTGCATTTTTATATACTTTAGATTTCCACAAACTCAACAAGCTGATCTTTCATTGTCTGATTTGTTTTCAGTTCAGTTGAGCTGATAGAGTGGGCTGTGATTGCTTTAGAGCTTAACGTACCATTAGACATCCACCCAGCGGCTGTAATAGCAATGCTTTCTGCATCTAAACAGCTTGGAGTACTTTCACCTTTGCCGTGTCTTGTCTGTCACTCGTTTGCATTTGTGGTTCCAACTGGAAATCCCAAAATGCTGCCATAGAAATGATTTAGGTGTTGTTAGGGCGTCTTCTATTCCAACTTCTTCAGGCAAAGCCATAGCGACCGCACCTGGGAGGGTCTCACGAGATAGCATTTACCTCAACGAGAAATATTTTGATGTTTTAAGGTTGCAAGATCTTGTATGATCTTGCAACCCTAATTCTTGTTACACCCATGTTGGCCTCTTGTTACACCCCTGTGTGGTTGTTTGCCCTGTCTGTCTTGGGTGTACCCCGTCTGTCACCCAATGGCCGCTGGAGATAGCCCCCATGTCCCCTCACAACCCTGCAAGACAATCGAGAAATGGAAAAGCAGTACAGCTAAAAATCTTAAATAAGTGAAACAAACTTGTGTGTTGGGCACTGCTTCTTGGCGCAGTGTGTTGACTGGTCAGTGACTCATTGTCCAGCCGTCTCTCTTCATCTCGTTTCTCTGTCTCACTCCGTTCTCTTCTTCTTTGCTCCTTTACAACTGACTCAGCTCTCACCCGTAGTCATAGGTCAAGTGTTTCCTGACACGTCTGCATGTCTACGGGTCGTCATACCAAGGTCAGAGAGAGAGAACTGTTGCTCTTTCAAACTTGTCTGTTTACATTTTCCAGAGGGAGGGTTTTCCCATAACTTCCCCATATAAGAATGTCCGTCTGGAGCCAATGTTTAAGTCATGGTGTGAGACTTGCATAGGACAAATAGGAGGGTTGTACAAGGTTGTATTCTATTTACTTAGTTTTAACCTAGACAAAAAAAAACAAAAAGCAAAAACTTTAAATATAATTTGTGTTTGGATAACCTCAAACACATTCTGATTATGTTCAATTTAATGTCATGTTTAGCTGTCTTGGTGAGAGTGGTGGAAAATACAGGAAAGCACCTTTAGGGTTCGTTTTTCAGCTTTATTTAAAGTTACGAATGACATTTCATTGCATAACTACTTATGATTTCAAAACACTGCTAAGCAAAAGTAGGATGATGCAGCAAACCAGCATGAATAAAAGAAACTATGCCAGTGTTAAAAAAAGGAACCAAAGCATGAAGAGGAAGTATGTTTTGTTTTTTTTCCGTTTTTGAAGGGGAGAGCGGTTTGTTTGAAGAGCCGTTGGTGGGTGATATGTTTCAGAAGTTCATCTCATGTCGGTGAACGTTGAACGGGTAGTCCACGTGAAAACTCTTGGCTTGCTCAAAAACATAAAAGAAGCTGTGAACAGGGAATGAGGAGGGATTAATACAAACCAAAGAGGCTGACAGACTGAACTAATATGTGAATTCAAAGGACGTTGGTTTAAGGAGCACAATGCTGACAGAAGGAGTTGTACAAGAGGCGCATCCAGCGTTACGGCATGAAAGGAAACCACCGCCAGGCAGCCACAGCTTAACTCCGCCATCTGACAGCCCACAAAGCACTTTATTCTACAAAGCCAAATTATTTTTGATGGTTTCTGGAAGAAAAGAGAAACCCAGCTGTCAAAAGGTTTCAGCAGAAGAATGCCACATTTGGTGCTTGGACGAATGAAGCGAATCGTTTTAGCACTACGGTAATTTGCTATTGCCAGATCTTGTGAGTGAAAGACAAAGTCCTTTTGCAAAATTTATAACATCATTTTCTGTTGACCTACTTCAGTCTGTGTTGCACAACATTCTGCACACTGCATACGGTATAAGACCACTTCCCACTTTGTAGATTACTACGATAAAGGCTGAGGGCTAAATGATAATACAGACGTACTAATACACCCTGTAGACCAGCAGAGATTTTAAATTCTATCATTTTACAAACAGAGACCCCCTGCATTGATTGGAGTGTGAGATGTTCCTGATGTTTTTCAGGACTCTGTCAGCAGCATTTTGAACGAGTAACAACTGCTTGGTGGATTTTCTATTTTTTATTTGAAGAGGCGGGTAAAGACCCCATCACAGTAATCTATTGTGGAAAAACTTTGCAGCATTAAGTTGGAAGAAATTCTAAATGAATTGACTGTCAAGGTCTGTTGTCATATGATAATAAGCAGTATAAAATTGTGCTTTATCAATATACTTATGGTAAGAGTATATTGATAGTTCCCCATATTCCGAGCTAGAGAGATCATAAAGATGTCGAATAAAAGTGCCCCTAGAACGGAGCCTTGAGGAACTCCGCATGTGATCTTTGCTTGGATTTACGATTGCCAAATAACACAGAGTAACCTCCGTTGCCATGTGAGATTTCTTGATATTTTGATTTTAGTGTACCTATCTTTTAAATTCCAAAATGACTGCAGTGCGGTTTCTCATATTTAGTGATGGTGGGTACTGAGTTTATGAAACACTTAAACATAATCTTGTATTGTATGGCAGACAATATTAAAAAAGGCAAAACCAATAAATGTTTTGTCTGGGAACAGAGACCGCAGTTGCATTTTGTGTATCCACAGAGCAGCAGATGGGTCATCCGAGCATGATTATTTTAGGTGGGGAGGGGGTAAACTCTCGCTGGCGGACGTGGAGATTATACTGTGTGGTCTGGAGGCCAAAATAATCACTCCATCATCTGTAGCTCCGTTTATTATTCTAGAGATATCTGCTCAAACCCTTTTTGCCTGGCTATTTGAAAACCCAACTTGTAGAATGGAGTCTTTAAGAAAAAGCAAGTTTTCTGCATCTCGAGTGGCTCAGACAGGACATCAGAAGTGTGATTTGGGTTTCCATAGGCACCACAGCAATAGTTTGAAGTTCCTACTTTGCTGATTGTTTCAACATCATCAATACTGCTGTGTGCCATTCTTGTTCCTCTTTTGACTGCCTGCTGAACACTTAAAGGGGCCTACTCTTGTACAAAGCTGCTTACAGTTTCTATTAGTACAGACAGGATAGTATGGGAGTATTTCTGCAAGCAATCTCTCTCTCTCTCTCTCTCTGCCTTAATTAGGCCACCCACATTCACGGTCATGAGCCTCACATGGTTTCCCTAACATTTTCAGACTGTGTACACTAAAAACATGCAACGATTGGCAGAAAAGAGTGAATACAATAAACTTGCAGATATGCTTACGTGCCACCCCCCAGTGCTTGGCTCTTTTCTTGTGGATTGTCTTTACCAACCCTAAATACAATGAAATGAAAATGGAATCATCCAGATTTATAGAGATTTGGGGGAAAAGCTGGGGGGAAATGGGAACATTTACAATATGATTTACTAGTCTCCTCCCACTTACACAATTGTTGCTGTATTTTATTGGATTTTCACATGATGGAGGTGTTAGGACTATATACAGAGATGTGCTGTGAAGACTACAGAGGTTTGAGAATTGTCAAATTAGGTGCTTTGGTTGAATAAGGTCTAAATTAAACTTTTTGGCTAGACTTACAAGCTTTAAGTTACCCTGAACTTTAAGCTTTTTTCTTTTTTTTTTAGGTCTATCTATCTATACCTACGATATAGAAATAGAGATAGACCAGAAAGATCTATATATATAGAGAGAGAAAAGTGTGTCATGACACTTTTACTTGTACAAATTCACATCTACTCCCTGCCACGCAGAATCTGCTACTGCATTTTAAACCCTCTCATAACTTCCGAAGGTAATAATAATATTGCTTTGTGCTTCTTGCTTACAATGACAATGGCGTACAACTTTGGGGCTACGAGTTGTAGTTATGTAATTTCTATACGCGCTCCATGTTGCCTACGAGAGTAAAGTAGAAGGGGGGAGTGTCGGCTTTTGCGGGAACCGGATTGGTCCAATTTCATGACGCCATTGGCTGACAGCTGTTTCGACCAATCAGCGTCAACGCCTGCTCTCGCCCCTCTTCGGCCAAGAAGGGGAGGAGGACGGGGGGGAACGTTGAAGGGAACATTTGTTCGGGACGGTGAGCTGCGCCGTTATGTCGCCTGGCTGCGTGTGTCGTAACACTTTGTTCTAGTCCTTAAACCGGATTTAGACCGTCGCGGGAGACTCGTCGTTTTCAAGCAGGCAGGTAAAGGATGTGTTTGGGCTTCCATTCGCTGGTAGTTTTTCGAAGTTGAAAGCCATTTTGCGTGGAGGGAGGAGGAGGACTCACTGGAATCGCTTGCGGGAGGATTGCACACTCAGTCGGTAAGTCGCTGCTCTTCGCACTCCCCAAGTTAAACTAGCTAAAATGTTTACGCCTAGTTCTTATTAGCAAAAGTCGAATATCTATGTAGTTAATGTTTCTTAAAAGGAGTTACCTTGCGCTCTTGTTGTTTTCCGTCGTTGCTTAACTTTCATACGTAGCTTTTTTTTTTTTTTTGTTCTCTCTCTTTCTGTCTCTCCCTTCATTCTTCTTGCCCATTTAGCTAGCCAACTACTCCATTAACCTTTTTCTTTTTTGCAGGCGATTTCGGACTCTTATCCAAAAGCACACCGGTTTGCCTGCAATACGTTTTTGCAAACTATCCAACAAAACTGCTGGTGTTTTCTAGATTAGGAAGGCGATAAGGCACATGTGAGAGGATCCGTGTGTGATAAATGTTAGCCGTGCAGCTCTGCATGCCACAGACAGTAAAGAGGAGCCATTAAAAACCGGTTCATGGTAATAACGCAGTCTGGAGGGCAGTGAATCACTCACTTTTAAGACGCTTATCTTCTTGGCAGATGACAACGTCTGCCCTGGAGATATTTCAGTGGCAGCAAAAGAAAAAATAAATAAAAATAACACACGTGCATATAAAGGATTTAAAAAGAAAACAAAATTTATTTCTAACTTGGCTATTTCTTTAAAAAAAAAATCAAATGATTTCTATCCTTTTTACCATTTCCCAAGCAAAGCAAAAACTTCCTTACCCTACTTTGTCTGTGGGATGCTTATGCAAATCAGATGAAATCTTCATTTGCACAGAACATTTAGTACAACTTTTGAAGACATTAGACAACAACCCTTTATGTGCTTATTGTGGGAACCGGGGTACATGCAGTAAAATACAATTGGAAAAGAATAAATCTCGATAGCTTTCACAGAAAATCATCCGTATGTACAAAACAAAGACGGTAAAGAAACTAACTGAATACATTGTCTTGACATATAAAAAGCAATAATTTATCTTACCTCTGTAAATCTAAAGTACATTTTACTTGATGTGCCCCTTCGATAACTGTATCAGTGATGTTTGCTCCAATAGCTCTTATTTTATGGTCCCACACATACTTATCTGTGTCCAAACAGTCGTATCTATATATGTATATCTACAGTCTACTATAGATAATGTAAGGAATCATGGTAGAAATCCTACCAACATTTTTGAACAATGCCACTTTGAAAATCTTGAAATTCTCCACATATTTGCAAAAATGTCAGAATGCCATAATTCAAATATGTCTACCCATACTCTAAAAGGCTGTAATTTTCTAATTAAAGTGTAAATGTCAGAGAAAGTGCTAGAAACATCAGCTTTAAAAAAAAAAAAAATTTATTAATCTGGCTGCAGGATGCATAGTGTAATGCAGCCCTCCCCCACTTGTTGCTGGCTGACAGTAGGCTCCTAGGCTTTTCATCAGTTGTTGATAAAAGCGTCAAATTTGGTGTCTTTTGGAAACGTTTCTGGCTGAAGCTTGTTCATATACAATGTAGATGATACATATTTATTTAGCAGCTATGCAGATGTTTTTTTTTCAAAATGGGATATTTAAGCTCAAATCAACTGAATTACAAAACATACATCAAATACACATAAAAAAAAACATCATACATGAAAGGTGGGAGTTAGAAAGAGGTGAAGACCATCAAGCTGGATATGTATGTTATAGATATGCTGAGCATGAAAGAATAAAAAAATTGAAATATACTATCCTACTCAAGTATTGTTTATGTATTGGCTGCAGTTAGATTTCTCGTGCAGCTCTTATAAAATGTAAACAATTAAACAAAAAGAGCTATGTGTCCAGTCTTTAGCAGTGTCACCGATCAATACAGTCATATTTCAACATTCACAATGTTTCAAAGTTTCAACTCCGGCTCCTTCACATCTCAACTGATTTAGACCAAGAGGCACAATCATTTTAGACTGTTTTTATTTGCCCCTAACTCAGTACAAGCTCTTCTTGGCACAGCTAATAAAAACAGTTTGAGACTGAATAGAGTAACTTCCTGTACTTTTCAGATTTTTAAATTTTTTTTTTAGCTTAAACACAAGATTTTACATCCTGTAAACTTAAAAACCCCATTTATGTAAACACTGTAAAACCGTGGCGCATTTATCAAACTACAAAGAACCTCTTTAACCGCCACTTTTACAGTTTCTCAGACACTTGGCTAAAAAGGTTACGATGCGCACGCTTGAGCCGTCTGGTGAAACTGTGACCCAACATGGCCTCTCCTCTCAGCTTTCAGGTCTGGATAGGCACGCTCAACGTCACGGCTGCGGGCCGTTCACTGATGGGGTGCGCGGCGCGCGGTGACGCACGAGGAGCGCAGCAGAGCGTCGACATCAGACCGGAGCTGTGAGAGAATGAAGACGAGCTAGACGACCTTCGTCTCTGTTCAGTCTTTAGTAGCCAAAAAGTCACCAAAAAAGAAAAAAAAACAACAACAATAAATCGACCCCCTTTCAACATGAGCGTGGAAGGATACCAGTACAGAGCGTTGTACGAGTACAAGAAGGAGCGGGAGGAGGACATCGACCTGCATGTGGGGGACATCCTGCTGGTGAGCAAGGGAGCCCTGGTCGCCCTCGGTTACAGCGACGGCTTGGAGCAGCAGCCGCAGAAGATCGGCTGGCTGCCGGGCTTCAACGAAACCACGCAGGAGAAGGGCGACTTCCCCGGGACGTACGTGGAGTACGTGGGGAAGAAGTGGGTCTCGCCGCCGACGCCCAAGCCGAGGCCGCTCAGACCCTTACCTGTAGCTCCAGGTTCCTTCAAGGCAGAGGACTCCGACTCGGATCAAGGTGAGCTTCTGTTTTTTAACGTACAAGTGCGAACTTCAACGTGAACTTAGCCCTGAATGAGAATCCAAAAAGAGTGAAGCTCAGGTTGCCAGAGGGGCACTGCCTCTGTGGATATCATCCATTTTTCTCAATCTCCATTGTGAGAGATTGGAATTTCCTTATCATCGCTAAGAAAAATGCTCAGATCTATGGATCTGGGCACGTTGAGGCAAGCTGGTTTGTAAGTGGAAGCAAAAAGACTGGGAAAAAAAGAAGTTCTTTAGTCTTTTTGTTTAAACAGGTTCCCTTTTGTGTGTTTTTTTTTGTTTTGTTTTGGTGAAGTATTGGGACATTCAACCAGTCATAGGCTCTTCTCAGAATTTTTTTTTGTTTTTACAAGACTCTGAAAAACAGAGGAGATAATAAAACACTAGACTGATTTTAATGTAACTATAACCTCCCAATCTTTTTTTGTTGCTTTTCTTCTTTGTTAGGGACTGTCAATAATTGGTATTTTATGCCATAAACTTAAAGCAATAGTGTGAAATATGCAGATAGGTTGTTTTTTTTAAAGCACCTTTTGCTACTATTTTGAGTTTTTTTTAGGAACATGTTTCTTCTGGTTATAGAAAAGCAGAGACTGACAGTGTTGTGAAACAAACTCACTTGTATAACGTCTGAACGCCAATTTACTCCAAATTTTGCCACAATTCTGACTTGAATTTAGGTTGAGTAGCAAACACGGTGCTGCCACCACCGTGTTTCGTCTGCAGCCAGAAGTTTACTTAATTTATTTCTAATATCTTCATGGGGGGGAAACCCCCCCGCCCCCCACAATAATTCTAATGCCAGAAAAATCCAATGAGTTATCTCATTATTTAGTCATTGCGTTTTCAGTCCTTTTAACTGTGTTTTAGTCATTTGGTGTGTCTGGTTTCATCCTGCGATCCACAGAGCGCGAACGGCGAAGCAGCAAAACCACAAGTGTCGAATATGAAAAGCTTGGGACTTTTTTTTTTCTTCTTTTCCTAAGAAAAGAAAGCAAAATGCTGCACAGAGTGTCCGTTGTTGGACTGAATTTGTGGCTATCGCTACAACACAATGTCACCGATTGAGCATGTGAGGAGAAAGCACCCAGTGTTCGCCATCAGTCCAACCAAAACCAACACAAAAGGGACATTTTCCTCTATTATTCTCCCTCCTCGTTGCTCACTTTCCTACCTGGTTACTTTCAGTTTCTAGTTGCTTTATAACTGAAACTTGTACAGTTTATTTGTTAACATTAGAAGTATTCGTAACATGATGCAAAAACTCAAAATCTTACCATGTGTGTTTTTTTTTTTTATATATATATGTCTAGTTTCTACTTCAAATATATATTTCAAATACTATATAAATAACTTTTCAGCAGCTATAGGAGCTCTTTTTAAGTCAATAGTTCCTCAATATTGATGAAAATCAGGAAGATTATTTCACCTACAGCAAGACATTTTTCCCATGAGTGAAATGTGAAATATTCATCAATATTAAGATCTTTTTTTACTTAAAGCAAACTGATGCATCCTACTGAAACATTACTTTTCAGTTAGCTTTCTTATTTCAAGTGTGCTAAGATATTTGGAAAAAACACACAAAAAAACTTGGTAATATTTTATGTTTCGGCAGTGTGAAGGGAGGGCGGGGGGATGCGCCGGCCACAACTATGAAGCGCAATTAAAACCGGTCTCTGCTTTTTTGCTTTTTGAAGGAGGCGGCGGCTCAAACTCCGCTGCGCACCTAAAGAGCCGCCAGCAGTTGCCAGGTTTCCAGTTTCTGCTCTTTTTGTGGTGCGATTGTGAAATTCTTTGCCGGGTTGCGTTTGGGGGGAGGGGGAAGCACGGTGTTTGAATGGCTGCATCGCAGGGCTGAGCCTGGAGCGAGTGGAGAATTTTAGCGCAGGGAGAAGAAGAAGAAAAGTCTCTGTGTCCCGGGCGAGGAGAGGAACGGGGAGGGGAGGTGCCGCCCTGAGGTTGGTGGGTGGGGGGGGGCAGAGCGAGAGCGTTGTGCTAGAAAGGAGGAGGGGAGTAGGGCAGCCAGAGGGGGGGCTATGGGAGGAACCATGCTCAAGGGCTCTTTGAAGAGGGTCCTGTTGCTCCCAGAGTGTTTGTGATTTATCGCCCACCACTGAGGGGATCCAACTCCCTTCCTCCTACACCAGTTTTTTTTCCCCTTCTTCTTCTCCTTCCTTCTACTCCCTTTTTTTAATGTTTTCATAGCGCCTACAGTCAGCTCTGCGAGGGCAAAGGAGGTGGAGAGTTGAGGCTTAGAAAGGGGGCCTCTCTTCTCTGAGCCACGGGGGGAGGAGGGAGTTTACATGAGTGCAGCAGATGTGGAGAGAGGAGAGGAGGGCAGGGCTGGGAAACTATTCCGGCTCATTCCAGCTCACTACCTCTTTTTTTTTCTCTCTTCTCTCTTTGTTTTTTTATAAACATTAAAGTGTTGCTCCTTCGCCAGGGCCTCTGAGTTAAGACAACATGCATGTGTTTGGGCCCGCCGAGTGGAAGGAACACGGAGTGGTCTGACGCGTAACCTTTTTTTTTTTTCCGAAGGTCACCACCGAAGTTACATATGAATTGTTTAGGCAACACCCATATTTCTTTTTTTTTTTTTTTAACTTCCTAGTTCTCAGTTTTGGTGTAAATGCTGGAGGACAGTGATTGCTTGCTGCTCTGCATGTTGTCACAAGATTCAGTGGGCATGCTCGGGCTTGTTTGAGGAAATATTCGACGCTGTCTGTCGCATTGGCACATTACCAAAACTATCTAAAATAAAAAAAGAAAAGAAAAAGCCCACGAGTTTCATTTGTGTTTATTGAAAAAGCTGCTAAAAAGTGCCACTGAAGGGAGCTGGTGGGTGTTTGGATGGGTCAGTCCTCCACATAGCAGCAGATTGAGCTAATGCAGCTCTCCTTCTCTGGGCCTCTTTAGCATTCAGCCTGACATCTGCTCAATTCAACACAGTCACTTTATTTTTTATTAATTCTTGTAAATTATGGTGTTTATTGACTTTGGCAGTGGCTATATTTTTTTCTCCCCCCCTGAAGGAAAAGTCACACATTGTTACCATCATCCAAGTCAGTAGCAGATTGAGAACAGCACACGGTCCTGGTGTGATCTTTGCTGCTGTTGTTGCAGTAATGCATGCAGTGTATTGATGCTTTAGACTGCACGGTAGACTGATTAATAGCTCTGTGATGAATCTGTATTGTGTTAAGTGCTGATTACAGTAACAGTAGAGAATGCGACCAGAAAATAAAACGTTAACTCTCACCTCGGCAGCTTTACACTAGCGGAAATAGTTGATTTTCCTTGGGCTGAAGGGCAGTATTATGTAAAATTGACTTTTTTTTTAGCTTTATATCACGTTATGACGTTATACCAGCCCTAAAAAAACAAAACATATTGGGAGTGTTGCTATGAGTCTTTCTTGGATGTTTGAAGAGTCCTTGAATCTCCCATGGCAACCATTCAGGGTTGATTAAACGTTTTGTCTCGCCAAAAATGGCCTTTCTCCACAAAGCTCCGCCCCAGAGCTGCAGTTTCCAAGTGCCCAAGCTTGAGGACCACTTCCCCACTCAGCTCCTTCAGACTAGCCAGCAGCAATTAGCAAACACCTGGTGGAACTGTGCATCTGCTGAGCTCATTATAGGAGCTACATTTCAGTGAAACACTGGTAAAATGTTGTTAAATACTTAATGGAGTAATGTCGAGATGACTTCCTGAAGGCGGTTTGTCAGAAAAAGCAGGAGCTTCTTAAAGAGACAGAAGCCCAATTTCAAGATGTTTTAAGTCACATTTTATATATACATTATTTTAATAAGAACTGAAAGTAACACTGGTAATTGTTTGCGCAATAAAATAGCACTATGTGCTTGAAAACGCATAACACCGGCCCTTTAAGTCTTTTTAATGTTGGTAAATGTTGGCTTACATCCTGAGAGTCTGACTGTGATAAATTCGTTGGACACCAGCTGGATTTAAATGTATTTTTGACTCCTCCCTGTTTCCGAGATCTGATTAGAACAAAAACATGTTTAATAAACGTTCATCTTATCCTTTCAGTGTTTGCTGAACTGCAGTGAACTGTACTAACATGCTAACATGGTTACCTTTGTTACGTTCGCTTCTAGGAACACTTTCACATGAACCCATTGTGTGTTGAAACTGCTGTCCTGTGCTGTAATGTAATTCTGAAGCTCAATAAGATCACCGCTGTAAATGTAATATTTTCTCTCCACCCACCCACCCCACCAACAACATACACACACATGCACACACATGCCACCAAATTGCATTAGAGTGCAAATCCACTCAAGACATAACATGGAATCGTGTGCATAGCCTTTTCATTACCTGATTGTGTGCAAGGACTGAAGTCTGAATTGGCAAATCTTTACCTGAGTCAGTCAATGTCTGAAGGAAGGAGAGGAAATGAAGCCTGGGACAGTGTGGGTGTGTGTGTGAGTGTGTTTGGTGGACTTGGAAGGAGAGCAACAGATTAGAGCAAGACAATATCTGGAAGATACAGAGAAGCTCCACCAAAACGGTTTATGGATTCCGTTACCTAAAACGGACATGCGTTGCATAAATGCATATATAAAAAAAAACCAACTTCCGCTCCTTCTAAACACTTTTATTTTCAGCCCACATGTTTTCCTTCCTCCGGTTGGCTCACACAGCATTGCACACGTCTTCTGAATGCACAGGCTTGTAGCCATTAGCGCGCAGCAGCAGCACACCCCTTCAGCACGACTCAGAGGCAGCAGGTCTTTTAAAAACCGTTGTGGTCAAACAAAACATCGAGATTATAGCTCACTCTGTCGCTATAGAGCTGTAAAACCAAGCTGCTATCTGATCTGACGCTGTCGGGTATGACTGTCTAACGTTTATGCCAGATGGTGTTCTAAACTTGTGCAAAAACGTAATAAAATTTGTGTCTTCACTCAAAAACTGTTGGTATTAACAGGAAACATTGGTATCAATGCATTCTGGGATATATAGCCCTATTATTCTATTCTTCCATTTTAAGTAAGACTTTTTATGGTGGATTTGGCTTTAGAAAAATAGTCATTAGTGGTGAGTCTTCACACACACACATGCACACAAAGGGTTAATTTTCACCCTCTAGCAACGATCTTCTTATTGGTTCTTCCTTTTCTTTTGCATTGCATTTTCTCTCCACCAGGAGGAGACATTGTCTGCCTTCAATATCCTCTACTGTGCATCGCAGTAGCATCTTTTTTTGTGGTTAAAACAGATTCTAAGCAGTATGTTCCATGTAATATTAGTTTCCAGTGAAGTCTTGAACATCTTTAAAAAAATTTTTTTTTTGCACAGCCGGTTGTTTCAGCTGTTTGCACTGGTCCTCTGATTTCAACTCCTGAGTCGCAGCTCGACCTCTTCCAGACCAGGAGGAACCTGAAAATGGTAGTTACCAGAGCAGACTCTCTAAATTTATCCCAACTAGTGAGCTATCTTTAGTGAGTTCACGGCTCCCTCTGCCCACAGTCTACATTTTGTTCGTTGCAGACATACCACTTGAGCCGCTGAGATTGTACCCCCACCAAAACCCCCTGTTGCAGCACACCACAGCTCTACGAGTGGCAGCTGCAAAGACTTCCTCAGTCTGTCTGTCTTTCTCACTGACTGCTGATTGACTGAGGCCAAGCATGCACACTTGTAGAGGCATGTTTAGGAGGCCACCGTCGCCTTGCTATTCTTTTCCACATTGCCGCAGAAACAGTCTCTCTTGAAAAAGCTACATAAAGTTTCATACCGTGCTGCCATGCAACTATTTAAGCTGTCTGAATACACAAGAAAATGGTCTCTTCTAGTTGAACTAACAAAACTTGATAAGTTTAGCAGTTAGAATGTATGCATAAAGTGAACTGAACTAACTTTCAGTTCAGTTTGGTTCAGTTCTAAAGCACCGACTTCACAAAAAACATGTCACCTAAACACACTTTACAAGACAAACAGGTTACACTAATACAGTGGTTCCCAAAGTATGGGGGGCGCAGTGCCAATGCAGGGGGGGCGCGGGAATCGGAATGGATGAACGAAAAAAATAAAAATAAAACGGTTACACAAAAGTGTTTCAATGTGAAGATGGTTTGTAGTGTGTTTTGTTGCAACCTGTAGTTTGAAATAAACTTCAGTGGAGTTTGAAAACAAAATATGTGTACAGATTTATGTCTGGTTGAACGATGTGTTAGCACAGTTGATTTATTTATTTATTTTTTCCTTTTGGGGGGGATTTTATTGTAATCCACAGGGGGCCCAGAAAATCTTTGGGAACCACTGCACTATTATACTGAATATGGGAATCAAATCCTATTTATTATACAGGTGAAGTGAAATAATGTTATATAACATAATGCTTTATTTATTATCCGTGAAAAATCTCTCGAGTCATTTACAAGAACAACCTGTTTCATGCATCACAAGTATGGTCACGCTGTGACCTACTTAACACTTCCAAAACTCAACATTATACATTGACATTATAAATTATGCATCAACAGAAGGATTTTCTCCACAGAAGGGTTTGCATCAGATTATTCAGTTCTCTGTCTACAGAAGGCCAGCTTATGGCACCGATCCGCCCTCCTGAGCAAAGACGTCGACACATCAAAGCAAACAGTCGTAAAAACAATTAAACCGGTTGTGTCTGTACCCTGGGACAATTTATTTTGCCAGTACAATTATCAAACTTTAAATAAACAGAGCATATTATTTGCGTTTCCCTGGTTACAAGCCATGCCCAGCACAGGCTTGTCTATCATCGGATCGTCTGAGGAATAGTCGGCGATTGCTCAGAGCATTTCTGCCATATTTTGCCTCCCGGACACTCAATACATTTCTACGGATGCCAAAACCGTCATGCCGTTGACAGTACTAAGAAGCAACTCTATCTCTAGTCTGTGCTGTGCCACTCATGCCCTCCCACTCCCCCCCCCCCAATAAACACGGGACCCTGGATCACCTTGAAGATCCGTCTTGTTGCAGCAGTTATCGCCCTACCTTGCCTGGAGCAGACCGGCAGATCTGTACGTGAAAATACGCAGGAAAAGCGCATCTGCAACTTTGATTGGAAGGTTTTTGGATCCCTGCTTAAGCATTCAGCAACTCATTCTCCTCTTTTGATCTGTTATTTTTATGGGTTTGATCTGAGGGAAAGCAGCCGGGTTAGGGTTTCCTTTCCCGGAAAGACGAGGTTGGCCGCGGGAGGAGATCCGTGTTGGATGTCTTGTTGTTCGGGGGGAGGAAGGGGGAGTAGCTTACACTTCCAAGGTGAGAGATGGCGGCACCGCATGTCTCCCATCTTTATTTAGGGAAACTTTGCTCCATCTAAAAGTTTGCTACTTCTCCGAACCCTCCGCCCCCTTGCCTCCCCCGTCCTATTGGTTTTGCATTTCCAGTAATGTCTTCCAGATGACCACTTGTCCTCGACGAAGGTTTGTGTGTTATGTGGTCAGAGGGACTTGAGTAATCCAGTTTCTTCACACGCAACCCACCAGCCCCTCTGGTCTCAGGATGTGGATTCGGTCGAAGCCGTTCATTATTCGCTCGATTGAACCCCCCCCCCCCCCCCCCCCCCCCCCCCCCCCCCCCCCCCCCCCCCCCCTTCCTTCCCGACCCCCTCGCGTTTGTTGGAAGTAAGCAATGCTTCTGTGATAATTATCATGCATTACTGAGAGCTGCACTTGTTCGTTTTCTTCTTTTAAAGGCAGATTTTTTTTAATTGACTTTTTTTTTTTTTTTTTTAGAGGGGCAGAAAGGAAAATACAGTTTGGAGAAAGGTTCCATTCACCGACTCAGAGTCTCGGTGTTGAAACAGTCGAGCCTTTCAGGAAAAATCCCTTTTTATTTTTTTTTTTTTCAAAATACGCCTTTACAAAATCCAAATAAAAACCCCGGCCAAATCCTTCATCCTTTCATGTCCGCACCTGGCTGCAAAGTTCTAAAGGCAAAATAAGTAAAGAACTAAAATACCCAGAGACCTGGCTAACTTCATGTCACAGGATATTTGCTTAGTTCCTTAACCCACCAAACCCTGACTTGAGCGCTCAGCCCCTCCTGCTCTTGAATCAGACTTTTCTTTTCACCTTTTGAAAGGCGCTCTCCGGCCATGTACCTGCCGCCTTTGAAGCCTCAGAGTGGCTTGTTGGTCAAACACCTGAGCTGGTTCAGAAGAATTGCCGCCATCTGATTTATCTGTATTTTTGTCGTCGTTGTTGTTTAGAGTGTCAAACGTCATTTTTCTTGGGAGAAATTAAACTGTCGCCACAATAAAGACTTCCTTGCATTTTTCTTAGCTTGACACAGAGATGTGAGAAGCCTTTCTGAAAACGCAAGTGTGAAAACTGCATAAAACCTCGCATAACGGAGAAACAATCCATGAGTGTGCACCTTGAGAATTACTGCGCCTACTGAAATCCCCTGAGAGCTTATGTGTTTTCAGTCAGAGAGAAACGGTGCCTCGCACAATTATTGCTACGCCTTGAACACGCAACCACAAACTTCGATGTATTTTAGGGGATTTCATGCAAGAAAGGAGAGCATTTACAGTGAGAAATTGCAATAACTTTGGAGAAGCTGCAAAGAGCCACAAGTCTTGTGCAAATTTTTTATTGCTGAGAGTAAAGCTGTTAAAAGGACTATTAGAACGTCTGTATTCAGGTTGTCGCAATCCAAATTAAGTTTTCCAGCTGATCACTGATCTTTAGGGCTATGTTTACACGAGGCTGCTGCCTCGTATTATTTTAGTCACCCTAGACTAAACCATGCTTGTCACATGTGAAAGGTCTGTTTGATATGAAGCCACTGATTTGAATATTTCCCTCTGTTGACCTTTGTCTCCTCAGGCGTCTGTTTGGCGGACTTGACGGAGCAGTTTTTCCTCCCTGAGACGGCCCCGCCCTTGCTGACCAGACTCCTGGAAGCTATCGAGAGGAAAGGTGAGGCTGCCATGACAACCCGCCTTCCCCCTCACGTCCCAGTTGACTCTGTCGATCGGTGACCAGTTTGGCAGAACCACACGGGGTGACGTCAGTGTTCTCCTTTTGACAGGTGCGGATAACCCGACTCTGTATCGCACGTTCACCGCTGGAGGTGGACTCGAAGTCAGGCAGTATTATGATTGTGGTAAGAATGTTTTTATTTTGTTTAGTTTTTTCCACTCCCCAATCAGCTCGAGTCTGTGTGTGTGTGAACCTTGTAATGTTCCAGTCAGCAAAACGAGACCAGTACACACACAGAGGAAGTTTCAGAAAATAAAAGGGGTTTTGTGTTTGCACACACATGACGTTAGCGACTCAAAGAGCTCGCGGTTTTCTCACAAACCGAGCCGCTGCGTTTCAGATCCTCCCGCCGCCGAGCTGGACCAGCTGGAGCTGCCCGCCCTGTGCGACGGCCTGCGCAGGTACCTGCAGGATCTGCCCCAGCCCGTCGTCCCGGCCGCCCTCCACGCTCAGATGGTCCACGCCGTCAAAGGTGAGAGCCGACCCAACGTCGCGTTCATTCGCTGCGCTGACGGCCTCGAAGCGTGGCGCGTGAAACGCTGACGTGATGTCCCCAAACCGTACAGCACGTTCTGTGAGATGGAAAAAAAACAACAACCCACAAACAACTCCTCCGCTCTCCACTTCTTCTTTTGGGTTCTTTGGGTTCTTGACTTCATCAATTGAAAACATGCAAAGTTCAAATCATGCATGCTTCTGCCCTGCTTTTTTTCTTTAACTTTGAATGAACTTTTCTGCTTTTTTTTTTTGCAAAGCAAAGGGAAGAAGGAAAAGAAGAAAAGTCGCACCTCACTGCGTTCTGTTGCATTGTGTTCTGTTACATTGCATTCTCTTGCTGTCACATGGCCAGAAACAGGATATCTGTGGTTAATAGGAACTAAAACAAGCCTGAAAGTTTATCTCTGCCATCTCCAGGCAGCCAATCACCTGCTAGTGTACCTTACGCTCATTCTCAACCGCACACTCTCTCAGCGGTTTCCAAGACAAACTGCATGACTGTTTTTTTCTCTCTCTCTTTTTTTTTTTTTGTTCCATCTCTTCATTGTCTGAAGATCACGCTTTCATTTCGTGTCGCTCTTCAGCCAGAGACGCTCCCAGTTGTGTTTCATCTCATTTTCTTTTGACCCGAACAATTATTTTTTTTTGTCCCCCTCCACCCCACCGACAGAGGCAGCGAACCCCGAGGAATGCGCCCAGTTGCTGCGCCGCATCGCCAGCTCCCCGACCCTGCCGCCCCAGTACTGGCTCGCCCTGCAGTGTCTGCTCAGGCACTTCTCTAGAGTCTGCCAGAACGCGCCCAAGAACCAGCTCAGCGCCAGATCGTTGGGCGAGATCTTCAGCCCCGTGTTTTTCAGGCAGCAGCCCACCAGGTGAACATCACTCGTCGGAGAAAAAAAAAATCCAGACAAATTGCATTTGAGACTTGACCTTTAACCCCCCACACCTGCCCTTTTCTCCCCTCCCACAGCTGCGAACCCAGTCTGGATGCTTTCATCAAGATCATTGAGGTGCTGGTGACCAGCGAGTGGAGCGAGAGCCAAGCAGCTCCAGGTACCGACTCCGGTCATCCATCATTTACTAACTTTACATCGGACGCTCGCACTTTGCGTCGCCTCTTTTAGAGATGGGCGCATTATTTATTAGGCGGTGCAGAACGTTAAGCTCCCCGTGGGCATTACACTGCTGCACAACTCTTGACTGAGAGCTGAGCTATTAATAGCTCTGCTCGAAGCGCTGGGACCTGCAGCTGCAGCAGGCTGCAGATTGCAACATCTAGGTGCATTTGAATTTAAAGTGTCAAATTTTCTTGTAGGATTTCAATGCAGTTTTGAAAAATCCAGCTGTTATTTTGGAGGTTTTTATTTTTTATGAGTCTCGTTTGGATTTCAGTGCATCCAGATGTTTTTCTAGCAAAATAAGGAATATTTCTCTCCTCAAATTCTGCTTTTCCAATCTGTGTAATGCAAAGTAATCCAGGCAGAGCATAAATGTTTCATATTTTTCAGTTTGATCAAACCTGAGCTTCTTCTGATGCCTAAAAAACAGAAAACTCATATGAAACGACCCGACTGCCAGCGGTTCTTACATGCTATCAAATCTGTTTGAGGAATAATTTAGCAATTTTAGATTGAAGAAAGTAACTTGAGATGGGAAGTTTAGTGTTTATGGAGGGTTTTGTCACAGCTGAGGTGCTTCCAAGCATGCGTCATCACAAACTTGCATTTTCTGGATGTCAGGGGGGTTTTTTGTGGGTTTTTTTTAAATCATTTTAACCGGATTAAACCAGTTTGCAAACTGTTCTGTGATTTTGCGCTTTGTCTGTCTGGGTCTATTTTCTCACGGTCAGCCTGGAAAATGTAGTTAAATAGTTGTAAAGTTTCGGCGGTGGTCTGCTTCGGGGGGCTGAAAGAGAGAGAAAGAGCTGCTGTGGTAGGAGGCAGCAGTGTGTTGCGTGTGACACTTCTGTTTTTACAGGGCTTGTTAAAAGCGCTGTTGTTGGCTCGCCCCCGGACCATAGACTGACCGTGGCTGTTAAAACATTTTTATTACCTGTTAGGGCTATTTATAACACGGCTGTGCTTAGACTGGTCTCTGCTGTCAGTAATTTGCACCTGCAAGAGCATTTTGATGGACGGATGGATGGAAATGCTTTTTGTTCCCCGATTATAGATTTATATTTGGAAGGTTGTAGGGTTGAAACGATTCATCTATTCATCATTCATTCATTCATTCATTCATTCATCATGATGAATAGACGACTAGTTTAGTCAACGAGTAATGGTTAACTGGAATGTACAGACTAAAAAAGTCAATTTGCTGAACAGAGTAGTAATTAAGCCAAAAATGTAACCAATAGTTCAAATTCTCTAAGGGAATTTGAATGGAGTGGTTTTGAATATTAGACAATAAAATGATGAATTATTTGTTTTTTGCTTGCACCTTTTAGGATATTTCTAATATTGTATAAAGAAACTGTCATTTTTTAAATCCAACTAATCATTAAAATTATTGATAGAATAATGGGTTACTAAAAATAATTCTTAGCTGCAACCCCGAAAGCTAGGCTAGGGTTGTTGTTATAGCAACAACCCTAGCCTAGCTTTCAATAGAAACCTTTTCAAAATACAAACCTATTGCAAAAATAATTTAAAAAAAAGATGCCAAAATATGATTCTCACAATAAAGTGAATTAGTTAAACACATTTAAAAACAAAATCTGATCAAAATGCCTTACATATTGGCCAAATATTTTCTGATATTTCTTATGTTTTCTGATATTTAAATCAGGAAATATAAGCAAAATTAGTATTACCTAGAAATTAGCATCAATTGTTACCTATATTTTTTCATTTCTATATACATAGATTCAAGCAAAAAAAAAATAGAATAGATGGCAGCTAATTTGTTTTTGCCATACTTAGCAATCTGGTAACTATTAGCTTAGTTGGGCTAGCTGCTCTGCTACTTGTAGCATGCTAGCTTTAGCTTTGAAACGGCGCTGTCGCATGTTTTTGGGACCAGAAATATTTTCAGATGTCCGTTGTTCTGACTATGCTACCTCGTCAGATTTTTCTACCGTAGCCAAGTCTATCTGTCAGTGCTACGCGTCCAAAACTGCTACCGTCATGTGGACAAACGGAAAACTATAGCGGGTTGTGTTAATATTAAATATATTGGATAACATTATTTGAGTGACGGGACTGAAGTGGAAGCTTAGGAGTTATGCTTAGCTTAGCATTGGAACAATTTATATACATGACGAAACCACAAGATCACTTCCTTTATTCTACCCGTTTAAAATGAAAAGCTATAGTAATCCTTTCACTAGAATATCCTACCTGTTAAAAACTATTTTAGATACAGAGGTGTAAGAATAAAACAGTGTCAGACAGGGGAAACAGGTTTTTATTGGAATTAAATAAACCGCAGCTCTTTTTTTGCGCATTAATCCGCAAAACATATGACAGACTTTAAAAATGCAGCGCAGCCACAACGTGTCCATTGTGTTCCTGAAATGATAGGATATGATTAATATACACCAATATTGCACGGCTGTTACACAGCTTCAATCTCACAACTATTTAGCAAAGTTTAATAATAATAAACTAAAATATTTCAAAATATAGGGACAAAATAGCCCAAAAAACAACGTCCTGATTAACCGCCAAACAAAGACTTGTTTGCAGTAGCAACGACTTTGCAGACGGCAAAACTAAAGCCATATATGAGCCGCCTGTCATGTACAGTAAAAACATAAAGTAATGCAGCAGCTTAATGAAAGCCAGGCATAAAATAAATTAAATAAAGCTGACCATAATCTACGATGAAATAAAACACATGAAACAAAACTTCCACAGGTAGGAGGTATTTATAAGAAATCTGCTGAGTAAGCAGTATGTGACGTAGCACCGATGTGCCCATGCGCATTACCACAAGGTAGGACGGATATACGGGTAGCACAGATAAACAGAACAAGGGTTTTGTCTCATTAGCAATAGCATTTTACCCCCAAGCTGACTGCTGGTCTGCAGAAACAGGTGGGGGAGGGGCCAGCACCCTTTTTTTATTTTTTTTTACTCTTTGCTACAGAAAGAGTTTGAGCGGTTCAGCTCGACGCGGCCGAGAGCCGGCCGTCGGCGGCCCGTCTGAAAGCACATGACCCGCTCAAACCTGGGCGCTCAGGTGCGCCGGGCTTCAGTCATCTGGCTCATGCAAACACCGAGACGAGGGGAGCCTGCTTTGTAAACACACATGTTCGGATTGTGTGTGTTTTGTGAATGACCTGGGTCTGTGTGCGTGTGTTTAAGGGTGTCTGCATGCCTCCTCCCAGTTACTGCTGGCCTATTTTAAGTAAGCGTCAAAAGGCCCACTTAGATTTGGTTGGCTGGAAAGTCGGCCTGCGCCACAGAGCGCTTCTTATTAACTGAAGACGGCCCCCCCAACCCCACCTAACCTACCCTCCCCACCGCCTGGATATCCACATGTCCTGCCTCCTCAAACAGCTCAGTCAGCAAATATTTGAAACTTTTGCAAGTTAATCATAATACTGAACGCCCACCCCATTCGTCCTCTACAAACATGTAGGAGAAAAAAAGAAGGAAAAAAAAAAAAAAGAGGGAGTGACCACAGAAACCTGAGACTCTGCATTCAGGGCGACACCAGAGCAGCTACTGCTAATCATTAACCATCCGCCTCCACGTGAGCAGGCCCCAGGCTCGGCTCAGAAAAGGAAACGTTGTGGGGGCCGGGAGGAGGAGCAGCAGCAGCAGGAGGGAGGGGAGGAGGAAGAGTCGGAGCAGAAGCTGAGCGCTCTCAGTCAGACGGAGCGGGGCGAGCGAGTCAGTCACACACTCGGCCCGGTCGCACGCAGCACCTGCCCAGAGGATTACCTGGATTTCATTAAGAAAGCGCGCAGAGCCGCAGCTTTTTCAAAGAATTAAAACGAGACACATCCTCATACCGGAGGAAGAGGAGGGGAGGGGGACCAGCCCAAACTGTGAATCGGAGCTCCGTCGAACTGGATTTAATTCAACCTGTGGAACTGAAAGAGACGCTTCAGAAGGGACTTCTCATCCACTGAGACATGCACAACTTACAGTGTGAGTTTGACGCTCTTACTCTGAAACTCCAGGATGCATCTCTACCTGCGAACTCTTACAAAAAAAAAAGAAAAAACCCACAAAGATATAATTTTATTTTTTCTTTTCTTTTCTTTTTTTTTTTAAAGAAGCCCAGTCGTCACTCAGACCTGCTTCAGGCACACGGCTGCATAAGTAACTCTCCGGTCCACACCGGCTCTAAAACCCTCGCATTATTTTTAGATGCGCCGTCTCGAGAGAGAGTCTAAATAATTTAAAGCGTAAAAGGACTCTTTACCCGGCCGAAGGTGCGCTGGCGTGAGATTCTCACAGGACGGGAACCTCGAGCGAGAACTGCTAGATGGAATTACTTTAGTTTCAAACAGGAAAGCAAAAGTTGGTTTTTTCACTTCCGACGCTGCTAACTGAGGCATAGATACAGAAAAACAATGCTGAACGTTTCTTTAAAACAAAAAAAAACAAAAAAAAAATTTACTTGATAACTGCAGCAGTACAGTACACTCAAATAACCCAACAGCTTCACAGGTCAAATACGAGATTTGTTCAAATGAACTGCAACAAAAATGTCCAAATGGTTCAGAAAATGCAATTAGGAATACGAAACATAATGTAAAATAAATAATAAATCATAAAGTCGCTCAGACCACAAAGCGTAGACTTAGACAGAATAGATCTGCCCGCGTCCGCATTGTCACAATATCTAATCTAGAATTCATTTTTGGCAATATTGGGACCGATTCAGGTATGCAGTAATGTTACCTATTAATATTTAGAATTGGACTTATTTCTGTAGAACTTTTTGTCACAAAAGTTAAGTTTCTTTCAGCCAGCTGAGTGACAGTGTGCGGCAACAGGTGTGGGGGAGAGCAGCAGATCTTACTAATCATACTAGTTGTACTTCGTTATTTTGTTTCAGGCTCTTATTTATTAAACTAATCGCTCTCTTCTTGAACTCACTTCTTCTTCTTCTTCTTCTTCACCAATCAGTAGAATCTCCTCTTAGCAAATCTGGCCGTATGAAAACCGGCTTCCCTCTGAAGCTCTAATTCTCTACCAGGAAGCTGCTCCTATTTTAGCATCGCTAAGGAAACCTGGCAGGCTGTCTCCGTCACGTCGAGTGTCATGCTGCGGGATTACAGGACGTATTTCAGAACCCCGGGTTAATGCTGACCACGGGGGGGCTGGAGGAGGAGGAGGCCCGGCATTATGATTCAGCTGCGTACGTGCTGCAGCAGCAGAGCCGGCTTTGTCCGCGTGCCAGCAGTGGGACGGGCCGAGCGTCCGCGCGACACACGCAGGGAGGAGGGGCGAGAGGCGCGAGCGAACCTGCAGGAGAGCAAGTGCACAGGCTCGGCAGAGGGAGACAGGGATGCGCGAGGGAAAGCATGAATCGAGCTGCAGGAAGCTTTTTTTAAAAAATTTCCTTTGCACTAGTTTAGCTGCAAAGCGGAGAGTCTGATCCCATTCTGCTCGGCAACAGCGCTGTAAAGTAGATCGGCAGGAAATACGCTCGGAGAATGACCTCATCGCTCTCAGGAAATGAAAGATGCAGGAGCGGTTGGTGACTGACCCCCCTGTGTGATTGGCTGCGGTGAGTGATGTAACACGTTACCGAGCAGGCTGCCTCTTAATGGCTTTTTGGGAATTGGGCGATTTTAAAAGTGTTTCTGCCGTGGAGAGAACGAGGAGTCTGCGTCGCTGGGGCTGCTGCTGTTTCCTTTTGCTTTTATTAAGTCTGGTTTGTGTTTGAGGAGGAGGCATTTCTAGATGAGGTGAGATGCTCAGACCCGCTCTGTTCTGTTTTATGCAATTATTGTTTGTTATGGCAGAAGGCATCTGACAAGTTAATCCTGCTTTTAGTTGCAGGCGAGAGATGTTCCGCAAGGTCCGCCGCCGCAGAACGGTTGATGCAGTGCAGACTTGTGGGGTTAAAAATAGCCAACTACCTTAGCTCCAGTCTCTGCTAGGCTCCGTTGGCTTTGACTTTCATAGATTTATTGACTCTAAACCTTTAGAGCAGAATCAGGTCATCCCACACCAAAGCCCCGGCCGAAGGGGATACGTGCGACGGCTGCAGATTTCAAACTTGCGTGCGTCGTCTGTTTTCAACCGTTTGTTGTCCTCCGTGCGCATCACTTTCTCAGAAGGATGCGCTCCCGCATTTTGCAGCGAGGAATATTTATAGGCGGCCTCCTTTCTTGAATGAAATTCATTCTGCCTGACTCACGCTCCACTCCGTCTCTCCTCCCACTCTCTCGCTGTCGGGAGAGAAGGCAGAGTTTCATTATCCCAGTTTGATGAATTGGGGCGGAGAGAAAGAGAGGCATGAGTGAGAGCTAATAGGCCTGCAGCCTGATTTGCCTCGAATAGCAGAAGTCGGGGAAATTAAATTTTGCTGCCGAGACGCCAGGAATTCAACCTATTTTATTTTATTTTTTTTTCATTTTTGCTCCAACAGCTCTACCTCCAAAACCACCCAAGTCCACAGCTGTGACTAACAACGGTATGAACAACAACATGGCTCTTCAGGACGCCGAATGGTACTGGGGGGACATCTCTCGGGAGGAAGTCAATGAGAAACTGAGGGACACTGCGGACGGTACGTTTTTGGTGCGGGACGCCTCGACTAAAATGCACGGAGACTACACTCTGACGCTGAGGTGAGTCGGACCGTCCTCCTCCGTCTTTCTATCCTTCCGTCCCACTCCTGGTTTAACTCTTCTACCGCCTTTGTTTGCTTGCAGGAAAGGAGGCAACAATAAGCTCATCAAGATTTTCCACCGCGACGGAAAGTACGGCTTCTCGGATCCGCTGACCTTCAGCTCCGTCGTGGAGCTCATCAACCACTATCGGAACGAGTCGCTGGCTCAGTACAACCCCAAGCTAGACGTCAAGCTGCTTTACCCGGTCTCCAAACACCAGCAGGTAGGGAAGCTAGCCCACTGGATTGTCACAGCGCTTCCCTTTTTTGACGGGAACTTAACCGCAACTCTGAAATCCGTCATCAGGACCAGGTGGTGAAAGAAGACAACATCGAAGCTGTGGGGAGAAAGCTTTGTGAATACCACCAGCAGTACCAAGAGAAGAACAAAGAATACGACCGTCTGTACGAGGAATACACCAGAACTTCACAGGTGAGACGCAGCCTCACTCCCGACTGGCATCGGTACTTTCACCGCGGAATTTGGATTTTAAAACTGCTCTTCATCTTGCAGGAAATCCAAATGAAACGCACAGCGATAGAAGCCTTTAACGAAACCATTAAGATATTTGAGGAGCAATGTCAGACGCAAGAGCGGTACAGCAAAGAGTACATCGAGAAGTTCAAGAGAGAAGGCAACGACAAGGAGATCCAAAGGTGAGGACGCTACGGAGATTAGTCGTTTTTAGCTCGCCTTCTGACAGAGCGTTTTTGGGGTTTTTTGCGCTAACTCGTCGCTTTTGTTCACAGAATCATGGGTAACTACGAAAAGTTGAAATCGAGGATCAGCGAAATCGTCGACAGCAAGCGCAGGCTGGAGGAAGACCTGAAGAAGCAGGCGGCAGACTACAGAGAGATCGACAAGAGGATGAACAGCATCAAACCCGACCTCATCCAGCTCCGCAAGACCAGAGACCAGTACCTCATGTAAGTACTTCGCGTCAAGGGTTAGGGTGCTCTTATCAAGGTGCATTGTAACCTCGATAGATCTGGTCTTTCTTTGTGTCTTATGTGCCTCTGCTTCCTGTCCGACAGGTGGTTGACACAGAAAGGAGTCCGACAGAAGAAACTCAACGAATGGCTAGGAATCAAGAACGAGAACACCGAAGAGTAAGTCCCCAAGTCTGAACGACGCAGAAAACCTTCCTTGACAAGAAAACGTCACTCCCGTCACGACTAACGTTCTATTGCATCTTTGGTTTTCTTTCAGTCAATACTCGATGGTGGACGACGACGAAGACCTCCCGCATCACGACGAACGCAGCTGGAAACTGGGCAACATCAACCGGCTCCAGGCCGAGGCCGTGCTCCAAGGCAAGAGAGACGGAACATTCCTGGTTCGGGACAGCAGCAAAGCAGGGTGCTACGCCTGCAGCGTTGTGTACGTATCCATAAAGCTACGATTAGAGTTCTCGTGATTAGATTTCCCAACAAGTGGGTGACCGTTTGTCCTGCCTCTCCGTCTCTCCACAGCGTGGAAGGCGAGGTGAAGCACTGCGTTATCAACAAGACGCCGTCGGGCTATGGCTTCGCCGAGCCGTACAACCTGTACGGCTCATTGAAAGAACTTGTACTCCACTACCAGCACACGTCTTTGGTCCAGCACAACGACTCTCTCAACGTGACGCTAGCGTATCCGGTGTACGCCCAGCAGAGACGGTGAGGAACCCCCAAACCCTGGACGTTCCCCTCTCCGCACGGACACACAGGTTTACGAACCTGGCTGGAGCCGGAGGAGACGACGTCTTGGACTCCTTGAGCAAATACGAACGATAAACAACGGAACGGACGCGCTCCGACGCTCGGACTTGGAAACCGGAGGAAAAGGACACAATAAAGCCTGAAACATTTCAGTGACTTTGCCGTAAAACCTGAGGCGAGTCTGAATGTAGACCTCTTTATTTTTCTTTTTGTTTTTGTGGGAGCACAGAATCTAGCGGAAACTGCTAGAGGAGGACGTCTGAGGCCTTTTCCATATGGTGCTTGTTCGTTTTTTCGACGCTTTACCAGCCAGAATGTTAAACCACAAAGTCAAACCCTTGAAACGGAACCGTACTCACCGGCTACGACTTGTTTTGTTTTGTTGTTTTCCTCGCACCATCAACGTGCATTTCTTTCTTTCTTTCTCCCCCTTCCTCTATGTGTGTGTTTGTGTGGACTGTCCACGTGACCAAAACTCACAGAATCGGGAGACCGTGCGACGCTGGACGGCTGGAACACATTAGCTTGTGTTTTTCTGCTCGGCAGCAGACCATGGATCAGCTGAAAATGTAGCAAAATGGCACTTTTTTTTTTTTTTACACATAATTTTTGTTTTTAAATGGTTTGATTTAAAAAAAACTCCTATGAACTTACAAGAGCAGAGTGGAGACGGTAAAGAAAAAGCCTGCAGCCTTGTCGCTGTCGAGCTTTAGAGTGCAGAAACAAACTTGATCTTAAAGGTGTCGGACGAGGCTGAGACTATGAATGGACTTACTATGTCATGTACAGTTGTGAAATTGAGCAAAGTCGTGAAACGAAGCGCGCCGCACCGAAAAGGATCAGTACCTGTTGAGTTCTCTTCTGATCAGCTATGCAATTCTTTCTCCATTTGTACTTAAGAATTGTTTAACTGTTGCAAACCCACAATATAAGCTTGTTTTACCGCTTGAAAAGTATCTTTTCCTGTGTAAAAAAAAAAAAAAAAAAAAACATCCAAGAGAATATTTTTTTTGTTGTTGTTGTTTCAAAATGCCAAGCTACAGTACAAAAACGCTTCTGATTTTTAAAAGAATAATAATAGAAACGTACACTTTATTGTAAACGACTTTAACAGCTGGTATACAGATGGAAAAGATGAGTATTTTATTACCTTTTTTTGTTGTTTTGGTTTTTTTTTTTGCTTCAAACTAAAGTTCCTCTCAGGCAGAGCCTTTTGAGTGTTTGAGCTGCTTCAGTGAAGAGTGCAGAGCGAAGCCCGTGTTGGAGGAGCAAGTCGGAGAACGGTGCTGGTTGGGATTGCACGACCCCCATATCGCCGCCCAAACAGCCGTAGAGATTTATTTTGTTATAAAATAGATATGTTCCCATATGAGAGAATAGAAGATCAATTTACATTTTACACTTTGTATATTTTTCTGTATCAGAAAATGTTTACATGGGTGGATCAGCTCATTTCAGAAACTTAATTTTTTGTTCATTTATTTTTTTTTTTTTCATATTTCAAAGTTGCACCGCGCAAAAAAAAAAAGTGGCGCGAGCCCAAAATAAAAAACAAAACAAAAAAAAAAACGGCAACAGCTCAACTACAGTTTTCCTTCCTCGTTTTTAAAAAAAAAAAAAATCTTTTATTTAAAGTTCATATGCGGTACACGCCCAGACGGACCCAATCGGTGTGATGCGTTTCCTGGAATCTGAACGTGCGCGCACGCCGAGTCACAGCTGTTGAGTTGAAATCTTAACACAAATGAGCTGGGAATCCAGAATGTGATTGTTTCTCTTTTCACTATGACGACGAGAGTCGGATGATTTACCTCCCATGTTTCTCACACGCACACACACACACACACACACCCCTCCAAACCGGCAGCGGCGGCAGAGGCTGGGTGTAAAGCTGTGTTTTCCCCCTAAGACAGGAAACTGTTTCTGCGACGGTACACGCAGTTTTGACCAAACTGCTCATCTGAAATTTAATTCCGTTGTTTTTAAGCACATTTTGAGTTTTATCACATTTATAAAAGTACTAAAGACATCTATAATATGTCTAATTTTATTTACCTCACAGCAGCTGCTGGCACAAACCTTTTATGTCATTATTATTCCCTCAGATCACAGCCATCATGCGCCGTCTCTGCCTCAGTGCCGGGTTGTATGATTGATTTGATTTTATTTGTTTTCCTGTTCATCTTGTGTCCCACACATGACTGGATTGATATTTGCCAGTGTTCCTCAGTTTGGCTTTGAATCTGTATTGGGCTTTGTTTAAAAAACAAACAAACAAATAAAACACTTTAAAAAAAAAAAACAAAAACACGAGTATTTGATTTATTTGCTGAATGAACTTTGGTGTGAAGATCAGGAGCAGCACGCTGAGGTAAAATAACATTGTGACTATGCATTGAAGATGATATGATAAAAAGAGTCAGTTTAATATAAAATACTGTTTAATACTCTTGGTTCAAATATGCAAAAGAATCAACACAGGTTGTGTTGAATCAACCTAAATAAATATAGTAATTAGCATTACTATAATCAAATCAATAATGACATTTTGCATTGGTAATCCAGAAAGGGATGAATAATTGTTGACATGCCATTTCTAAAATAACAATTGTCATTGTTCAGTTGCGACCATTCCTGTATGAATTTAGCTTGTGCTTAAATTAGTTGGCGTAGCGTAACGCTAGCTTGTGTTAAGCGTCAAAAACGTAACGCGTTTGTTTTAATTAAGATACGAGTCGGCTTGTTCCTCTCTGGACTTTCATTAGACGCATCATCACAGGTGGTCAGAACTAGGAAACGTCTCAGCTGCTCACGTCTTTGCTTTATGCCTCCAGATTTACGTCAAACGAGATGAAAGTGTTGCCTTCTTCCTTCATGCTTTAAAAACGAAACAGGTCATCCAACCTGACAGAAATGATTTTGTTGCAAGTAATCAAATTAACATTACCTAAGTGATTAATACTTATTTGTCAAACTTCATGTGTTTATGAAGTTTGACAAACTTAATTTGATTACATGTAACAAACTAACTCTTTTTTTTTTTTTTTCAGTGTGGTTGAAACGTTGACATTGCTGGGTGTCGCAACAGGACAACGAACTCAAACACACGCTGACCTTTCGGAAAGCCCTGACCTCAAATATGCTGAACATCTGTGGACCAGGAAACCTGCCTGGCTGGAAATGTGACCAAGGAGTCCGGAGGCAAAAGATTAGCGATATTAGCTTAAAGTATTTTGGTTAATAAAGCGATGCTACTTCTAGATAGCCCCACAAAAATAGCACGATTTAGCATTAAACCAGGCTTACACATAGTTACTCATTCATGCCATCTTTTTCCTTTTTACTAAGAAAATATTGCAGATTGATTTATATATATATATTTTGTAACAATCTGATAAAAAAAGAACAACATTAATCTCAGCTAAACAAAAACAAAATATAACAAAATATTCTGATAGAAAAGTATTTTTGGCTGAATCACTTTTTGTAGCAATCGACCATTTTCTGACATCGATCTGATGACAGTCTCTGTCCACTGCGAGATATTTGAGGGGTTTTAAATCACTCCATAGCATTTTAATTTAAGTGGGACGCTGAGGATTGAGAATCCCTGGTGGTTATAGCAAAACGTCTCCACACCACGATTCTTTCACCTCCACGTTCTTTTCCTATTCGAATCCTGCAGCTGGTTTATGCCAACAACGTCCTCTCGTCCTGGTGTCAAAACAACTCATGAGACGTGACGACTGGTCTAAATGTCGTCGTTCTCTGTGGCAAATTTGGACCGTCTGATTTCCAAATTCTTTGAAATCCCCTGGACCGACTCAAAAGTTGCTACAATATTCTCTCTTGAGGCCTCAGGCAGGTTTTCTTTTCCAAATCGCTGGCACATCAAACTAAATATCTGAGCTTCAAACCTCCAAAATGCTGAGCAATGATTGTTTTCATCATGTGCGTCTGATGCGAAACACTGATTTCAGCCGCCTACCGCTGATCTTATATCTTAGCCACCCGTCACACACGGTCAGAACGCCGGTCTACAGATTTTGCCGGGTTTTTTCCCCTCCCAAGTCTTCCCTCGTTTTCTACTTTTGCTACAGAGCGCAGTGGAGTTTTACAAATATACAAAATGTTCACAAACCAGTTTTTTTTCTTGACAGACACCTGGATGCCTCTCCCTCATGCTGCAAAAGTTACCATAACTGGCATACCTGAGGTGCATCGGAAGAGAAAAGCTGGAATGGTGTCAACTTGGAAAGTTTTTTTATTTTTCAGATCTTATTCTTTTACTATTTGGAAAGACCTTTCTTCTTTTTCTTCCATCTCAATACAGTTATTGGTGATTTCATGTTGGCGTTTCACATTTTAAATAGGAACGTGCCGATATCTGACGTTTAGAAACATTAAAACGTTTCTTTGTTTTTTTAAACACAGACGTAATTTACTTAATTACAATTTTTTTTGACAGCTACACACCAGTACAGCAAACTTAAATACACCAATAGCTTCACAAAAGAATAGAATTAGACTGAATAGATCACCAAAACCTGATCTAGAATTTATTCGATATCAGGACCGATACAGATATTCATATCGGATCGATGCTTCTCTAATTTTAAATATACTCACAATTTATTTAGAGTTTTTTTCCCCCTCAACCTCTGACATCCAACTTTCCTACTTAAATTCAGTTTGGACCTGAATGTCAGACCAATCAGACCGATGGTTTTCACGTCCTTCGTTGGTATTTGGTAGAACTGCGTTTTTCTGCTCAAACATTTCGGGTTTCCTTCCACAAACTTCTTCACAATCTTCACAGAACTGGTGTAACAGAGTCAAGTATGTAGGTCACCCAACAAAAACCTTTCAGCTCTGTCCACATATTTTCTAGAGCCTGAAATCAGAGCTCTGCGACGCCCGCTTTGTTGTCCTTAAGCCTCTTTGTAGTAACTTTGGTGTTTTGTGGCCAAGCTTTGACCTTCCATTGACCAGAAAATTGTGCAAATTGGAATTACAGAAACAAATCTGCTTCATGGAAGCGCGACAATTTCGAAACAACTCATTTTTTTCCCAAGAGAAAGTCTTGGCGCCAGCACGACGTGGTTTTTCGGCCGTATAGAAATAGATGTTTGACAAAACTATATGTGGAACCACATTCTACATCGTAACTAACGCTGCTAACTCTGGAAAGCGTCAGACAAAGACAAGAAGCTCAAGTCAACATTTGCCACTGGAATTGGAATGTCTTTAAAATGTAGCCATTAGTTTAAAGAGAGAAAAAAATCAGAGCAAAAACAAAGCATTCAATCTGAAACTTTGCGTTTATCATAACCTGACGAAGAAGTCATGCAGAATGTGACATGCACGCCTTCGCGTCTGGGTCTGCGGCTCTGAACAGGAGAGTCATGCAACGTGAGGCCAAAGTGAAACTTCAGACTGAGTCGTTTTGTTGTCGACAGGCAGGGAACGCCCGACGAGGAAGGAATATCCCTTCCTTTTAACAGAGAGAGAAATAAAAAGAAGCTTCTGAGAACCTCCCCCCCCCCCCACACACACACCCACAACGTTTGTCATACTACCAATATGTCTCATTGGGTTGTGGAGTATGCAGCGGGACGGTTGCCATGTTTGGCCTGATGAGTTTTCGTCACGGCCTCCACCTCCTCCGCCCCCTTCATGCTGAACTTTGATTGCACTGCAAACTTGTCGAGCGACATCCTGCATGCGCACCGTGCCTGGTGCAGCAGCAGAGACTCTTCATACACCACAAGCTGGTGTCGCCATTGTTGGCAAGTTAAGTTTGAAAAGTCAAATCCACTCTCTGACGCCGGCAACAGGTACAACTGTAATAATTTCATTCCCCGTGTTGTGGATACTAAGATGCTGTCGGTTCAGATTCTGATTAGCATTAAAGGAGCAGTATTGTGTAAAATTAGATCACGCTGTGACAACCATTCAGCTGTGCAAAACGGCAAGGTGGACCTAGCTCCGCCTCTGAGGATGAAGCTCCTCCCAGGAGGACCGCGCAGTCTGCACTGCATGGGTTCTATGAAACACAGAGGCAGCAAGCGTTGGCCTGACATCGGCCAACCGACCAAAAGTGGTCTTAGGGGATCGGAGGAGCAAATGTAGCTCAAGCTGTGGAATATGGAGCTAGCCTGCTGGTAACTACAACTATTTCTCGATGGGTGGAGAAAAGTCTGATTTTGCTGAGGTCTGATTTTGAGCATCAGTTTGAAGGTTTCCGAGGAAGGAAAGCTGTTTTGGGGACAAAGGATCCTGATTGTGAACGTTGCTGATTTCCTGTATTTGGGTGACCTTACACACTCTACACCTGGTCAGGTGTTGCCCAAACAACACTGTGACCATGTGACGCTACAGCAACAGCAGCGCCACATGGGGGCATAGACAATGGATCTCTTCACTGTCACTAAGAGTCCCCACATCATCCAGAAGATTATTTTTGTCAAATAGAAGAGTTCAGGAAAAAACCTCCATACTTCCCGATTCAGTTTCCTTTCCTCCTTGTCTATGGAATGTGTCCATTCTTCCTTCCTTCCTTTCTTCCTCATCTACTTCATTCTCCTTCCTTCATTGTCACCTTTTCCCTCCTATATGTTCTTTCTTCTTTCCTTCCTTCTCTCCATTCTTTCTTTCTTGTGCCAATACTTCTTTACCTCCCTTTCATCCGTTTTCCTTTCTTGTACTCATTTCTCTGTTCAATGTGCCATTAACTCATTCTTTCCTTTCTTTATCCCTACACATCTTAACCTTGTTTTGTATTTTCATCCTTCCTTTTCCATTCCTTCTTCTATTTCCTTTCTTGAATCCTTACGTTTTCGTTTGTTCAGTCCATGGTGAGCCTCTGCATTTTAAAAAGTAAATCTAAAGGCCTGACAGCTCTAGAAAGTCAAACTTGAAAGTCTTTTTTTTGTTTGTTTGTTTGTGTTTTTTTGCCATGAAACGTGTCGAGGAATTCCGCTGCTTTATTTTGTAAACTCCACTTCTTCAACCCTAAATGCCCCTCACGGGCAGCGCTTGTTCGCTTCACCGCCTATCTGTTGCGTAAGAGCGAAAACTTGGACTTTGCCACGAGCAAACCCTGCCTCCTGGGGGTCTTCTGAGGCGAGAGAGTCGCTTTGTTTCACTAAGATTAATCAACAAATGAAAGTTGCATTTGAAATTGGATTTTAGAAATGTTTTTCTTTCTTCCATTTGCTTTCACCAGCCGATTCTCTGATGTTAAGAAAAAGGGGCTTGGGGTGTAAAAGGACTTCTATCTGTGATTAACAGTGTGTGAGAGTTGGACTCGGTTTTTTTTCTTACTTCCCACAAAGCAAGCCACCATATCCAGAAATGTCAAAAGGATTAAAATAGTTTTGATTCTTCTCTTTTTGTGGGCCTCTGCTTCTTTAGAAAATGAATTCCTCCTGTATTAGGTCAAGTCTTCAGACTGTAATGCAGCCACGCCAGTTACACAGCTGTAAAGATGAGGCCGCAAGATAAGGCAACGAGTTCAGACGGCTTATCTTTAAAGCCCCAATGCTGCTGCATTGCACTGCACTCTGTAAAATATTAACACTTCCTATCTAACGCATTGATGAGCCACTCTTGGAAAGAGGGAAATAATTGGAGGCCGAAGTCCACCGATCAACCCCCATGGCCCCATCTGGCCCTGCGAAAGATTAACAAATCCATCACATAATCGTCATACACCGAAGGATCGTCGGAGCGGTGCAAGCTTCTGAAAAGAGGGGGAATTCACTTCTGCCCCCAATCAATCCGAATAATCCCCCCTGTACTCCCTGTGATGTTTCATGCCTCGCTGCAGACACAGAGAGCAGCTCCCCCAACGTCCCCGGTTTTGATCGTTCAATGATCGGGCCCGATCAGAACCGTGTGAATCCGCAGGCGCTCAAAGCGCAACATTCCAGGAAATCGCATTGCTGGGTTATCAGGATCGGCCTGGAGAACAATTGAGCGGTAAATACTAAAAAGTACAAAGAGTCACGTTCCGTTTTGCTCTTCCCAGTACGAGGTAAGTAACCTTTACGTAAAGACTTTAGCTTCGACTGGAAGACGATCTTGGGAACGTCAGACAGTCCCCAGGGGGAAAAACTGTGTATATGACTCACTCGGAGAGACACACACACACACACACGCACACACACACGCACACACACACGCACCGCTTCCTCCGTGGATCTGATTACGGAGCTGTGTGAGCGTCTGACCTCAACTCTCTCTGTTGCAAACCACCTCAGCCACTGCAATTTTGGGCCAATTGCAAATGAAATGAGACCGATTTACTTGAACTGAGCCGTCAAAGCCTGTGGAATGGCTGCAAATTTGAGAAACACATCGTTTATTAAAATTCAAAAATTTGTCACCCTGACAAAGCATCTTGTTGGTGGAACAGTAGATAGAATCTGGTCGATATACCAATACCAGTTTATTAATAAAACACCTTTAAACCAGTAAAGTTGACCAGATGGTGTACAGTAAAGCATAAAGTTGCTGAAATGTATTCCCCAGAATACTTCAAGAAAAGAAAAAAAGGTTTAAATTTTGCTAAATGTCTCAGCTGGTAAAAATAAGATTCTGTCTGCGTTTACTTGGCTGCTCAGTTTTAGGACAAGATCCATTTTAATGATTAAATTTGTTCAGTTTTTTTTTTTTTTTTTTTTTTTTTTAGTTCTCTCATTTGGTTCCAGAGATGTAAACCTTCATGTCTGTTCATTCCAAACATCTTAAAAGATCAGAAAATCCCCAACTCCTGACCAGAGCGTGGGCCATTTTTCTTGATAGGAAGATAAACTCGATGGTCGTCTGCATAGACTTGAATTCAATCCGATTCAGATGAAAAGAAAACAGACAAAATGAAAAAGAAAAAGCAGGAATCCAAGACTGTAGCCCTGTGGGATCTCTCGGGAGATTCCTAACCTCGGTGACCTATGACCTCAACGAGGTTAGGTCAATGAGTTTAGGCCTGAGGCTTTCCATTGTGAGAGTTTCAAACCTGGACTGACTTTTCTGTTGCGTCCCGTCGAAGTACTCGAATGTACGATACAGTGGAAGGTAGCTGGGACTCAGGCCTACGATTTGACATTTAAGGACGGTGACGTCTTCCAGCTATTAGAGAAAACACACTGGCATGAGGAAAACATCTGAACGCCACATGCGAAGGCTTTGATTTAAACTGGAGTTCATATTCAGTGTTGCAGAGATCACGGTAAATATCCACGCACACCAGCTGTAGAGAAATCAGAGAGGAGTCCCTTTCGAGAAACGCTTGTGTGACAGTGGTGGAGTTCCAGAGGTAGCAAAAATGAATATTTCCGTAATGTCGGTACGGTTCAGAATGCTGTTTTATTTCCATCACCAGTGGGACTCTCACTGGGTAGGCGGGGTTGAACCCAGATGCCATCACAACGCCGCGGCGACAAACGTGACACACCAGTATGTCTCATGCTTGTCAGAAGCAGTGACGTTTTTCTGTTCCCCGATCAATGAATTGTGTGGTGAGACACCAGCAGCTCCACCATAGCTGTACAGTACCACCAAACTGAAGGGGGCGCCAAAACCGTGCAGTACGCTTTTATAACGGAGAAAGGCAAAATGGCTACATAAATCCTTGACCTTGCATACTTGACCATGTTAGCTCTGGCTCCATGTACAGCCTTCATGATTTCTGCCAGGATTCCCCCGCATCGCACAAGGCTTGGGGCAAATTGTTCGGACTTTTTTAAACGGTATAATGATGTAAGTCGAATTGTGAAAACAATATTCTAAAAATGTATATTCATTTTTAGAAAAACATGAATATACAGATTTAAAAAATTTGTTTTATTTGTGTTGTAAATTTTTGAGGGGAGCTAGATGTCAATAAAATTCACAAGGTTGAGTTTCAAAGGATTACTTCAAGTGAAAGTAAGCCTTCAGGAAGTCAGTAGTTACATTTTAAAGCCTCTTTATCGCAACAAATGTAAGAATTTATTATTCAATTTCATTAGTTTAAGACTTGTATTTTGTAAGACTGAGTGTATTTTAGATTCATTACCAGAGGGATTTTTGTGTGTGTTTTCCACTTTAAAGGCCCACAGGGGAATCTCCTCTTTACTTGGAAGAAAGAGAAATAAAACTCTTTTAGATGAACACTGATTTCTCTAGAAAAAAACCCAAAGTGTTGATTGTGTCAGCAAAGTTTCCCCAGAACCGGATTTTTATTGGATTTCTTGTTCCACTGGGCCGCAGTCGGGAGCTACGGCAAGAATCCAAAGCGCTTTCCAGGCTGGAAGACTCTCGGTTGGGTCGATTTAGAAAATCTCAGACGTTCGACGCGGAGTCTCTCAATTATTAACAAGCTAGGGCTCAACAAGCTGCAATTACATCAACTCTGGTTAGTTAAAAGTGTGTGAATGAAAGTCCAAGTGCTGCTGCTCCGCTCCGCTCCGAGCCGAATAATTCATGACTCCATTACGGCTGCATGTATTAAAGGAAAAAAAGCCTCAGTGAAAACACCTGGTGCCTTGGAAACGGCATAGAGTTGAATTTGCAGCAAGATACTAACAAGCTTGTTAGAGCGTGTTCGTCTTACCGAGTTATTATTGTCAAAGTCGCATGTGTCAGAAATCGGATGAGGTTGTGGGAACCTGCATTTGTTACAGCCGTCCAACAAGAATGTTGCAGGCGAGCGTAGCGGGTTCTTATCAACCAGGCCCGTCCGCCTGCTAATGTTTGGCGATAAATAACAGGCACAAAGTACAACCGCGTCTCAAGGGAAGGGCAGTTTTTTTCCTTTTCTTTAGGATTTATGAGAGGTTTGTCAAATTTATTAGAGCACTTCCAATTTTAATCCTTATAACAGCCGTTGAGACGTTTCGTTCAAATGTCGACCTTCAGGCCGCTTGAGCAGAAAGAGATAAATCATCTGCAAACTGTAACACCAGTCGTGGTTTTGGGGGTTGTTTTTTTTTTGTTGTTGTTGTTTTTGAGAATTTATGCAGCACATGGTGAGAGATTTAAAGGGTTTTCATTCAGCTACAATAAGATTGTTCCGGATGTGACAGCAAGTGGGGCTAATTGATGAAGGAGGTGATGACGACGAGTCAAATTCTCTCTCCGTTTGCATCGTTTATGGAGATTTGTCCTCCTAGAACATAAAGTCATATTCAATAAGCAACAACAGGTTAAACATGCTTTTTGAGAACTGATGACATTTCAACAGGTAATAAACATAATTTTCATTAAGTTCACATTTCTGCATTGAAATGTTTTTTTTTATTAGTTTGATGTAATATTCTGATTTTAAAATGTGCTTCCATTAACTGTAAAGAGAAATTCATCATAAGTGCATCCGCTGCACAGTGGCGCAGTTGGTAGCCTTGTTGCCTTACAGCAAGAAGGTCCTGGGTTCGATTCCCGGTCTTTCTGCACAGAGTTTGCATGTTCTCCCTGTGCATGCGTGGGTTCTCTCCGGGTACTCCGGCTTCCTCCCACAGTCCAAAAACATGACTGTCAGGTTAATTGGTCTCTCTAAATTCTCCCTAGGTGTGAGTGTGTGTGTGCATGGTTGTTTGTCCTGTATGTCTCTGTGTTGCCCTGCGACAGACTGGCGACCTGTCCAGGGTGACCCCGCCTCTCGCCCGGAACGTTAGCTGGAAATAGACACCATCACCTCCTGACCCCACTAGGGACAAGGGTGAACAGAAAATGGATGGATAAAAGAAATTAAGGCTTTCAAAATTATTCATTTTAACTGTCTCTCATAAAGAAAACCCAGAATTATCCCTTTAATAATATATTTCTCATCTAAATTAGCAAACACTGTGACGAATCTTGATTCTAGCAACGTCATAAAAATAAAGGCCAAAGTAATTCTTTCCCAAAAGTTTTTATTTTCTTTTTACCTAAATCATCTTCTGGCAATACAACCTGGGTGTTTTATTATTTTTTTCTTTTACTTTGCAAGTATGCCTTTTGGCAAACAATGTCTCAGGCCATTATTTTAGAAAGGTGCCAATATATTATTCATATTATTGCACTTCAGTTTAGTTTCCTTTTTTTTTTTTGCTTTGAGTTTTGTGCAGAAAAAAAAAGTCAGAAAATTCCAAGTTTTGTTCCAGAAGATTCCTGAGATTAATATTAAAAATTCGGAGTTTTTTTCTAGAGAATTTCAGAACATACTTAGGCAGATATCGACTCTTTTTTTATTGCTGTCTACAACACTGCTAATAGAAATAGATAGAAGATATTTGAGTGGATGTTTTGTTGACTGTACGCTGAGCTTGGCCTGCCGTTCAGATCCCAGTATGTTGTCTTTTGACGTAAATTTTTTTCAAAGCTGTTTCTCCACTGATCTACGTAACACACACTCCACGGCTGTCCAGTCCATCACACACATGTTTCAGACAGCAGTGGACATTTTTACTATGCTCCTAGAGCCTCTCAAAAGTATTCGGCAAACCTTTTTCACATTTTACTACGCTACAGACACAACTTTAAAATATATGTGGGATGGATTTTGTGCAAAACTTAAAAGATGAAGGGAAATGATATACGGTTTCTAATTTCTTTTAGATCAGATTTTCAAATGATGTTCCAAAGTAAAATCCAAAAATGACTTTCGTTATTATTTTTGTGTGCATGCCACATTCTATTGTGAGTTTTAAAGATTTTTTTATTTATTTGGCACCGGTGGCCTTTAGAGAGCAGTAAAATTGTTAGGAAATATGCTGCAAAAATCTAACTCCTGTGATATTAAAAATGAGGGGGAAAAAGAGAGACTCATAGTACAGGATGATGGACAAAATTAGAAAAATTGACTATGATGCAAAAAATTGACAAAGTGTTCAAAATACGTGAAAATAACCTTATTTTGACGTTCAAAATGAGAAAAAAGGTGACATAGTGTGATGTAAGAAAGTGAGCAGTAAATGACTAAACATAATCTGGATATAATTGTTTCCTCCTCTTTATTTCATTATACTAACTTTTCAGTTCTTTATTCTTCCCACTCTTTCTGCCATCTTCCCTTGACCTTTTGCTTAATGACTGATTTGATTTCTCCACTTTACTGAATGGTACCAATACATCAGGGTTTTGTTGCTTGTTTTGCATATTCATCTGCAATTCAACTCATTTCCTGTGACAGTATCCATGCAGAAAACAACTAGTGAACCCATCGCTTGAATTCTATAAATTATATTATGAGATATGTGGTCTAAATTTATATTATATAAATATAAATTTATATAATATAAATTCATTTATTTTATATAAATTTATATATGGAATTTATATTATAAAATATAAATTCTTTAAAAACGGCGAGTGACACTGTGCGTAACACAAACCCTGTAAATTCTAGACACTAATAGGTACCATAGAATTGCACAAAAATCCGTGAGGGACGGCGGAGTCCCTGCTGGAAATTCTGTGAAAGAGGCGTATGGAGCCTTGTGCCAGAAGCCCATTAAAATGCTGTCTGCATCGTTTTAAACTGTGTGATTTTGAGCTTGAGTGGGAATAAAAATAGCAACAGGTATTTTGTTCCATATAACACAGTAGGAGTTTAACAGGTAAACCTTCTATGGATGCAAACTCCACTAAAAACCCACCTGTTTAGGATTGTATCTGAAACCGGTCAATCAATTACACATTTATTGATGGAACCTGAATTAATGTCGTGTTTTGATTGTTGATTCTATGTTGCTTTGTGTTTGATATGATGCAAAGCACTTGCCTTGCTGCTGAAATGTGCTATACAAATAAAATTTGATTGATTGATTGATTGACTGAATTTCTAATAAAAGCTCCGGTCTGCTGTCTGAGTGATTATTTTTCAATGAATCTAATGACAAGCTTGAACCTGAACATATTGCACTTCTTAATGGACGAACTTCCTCAACCCAGCCCAGAGCTGAAAAGAGTCCCATCATACCCAACCCTAACCCTTTCATTGTAAAATAAACTAAAGAAACATCATATATATTGTGTTGGACTTTCACATAATTAATATGTTTTTAAATATATCTTTGAATCTTTCTTCTTTAATCTTGTTTGCGTGCCCAAAATATTAAAAGTCTTGAGGCGGTCAATTAGAACTTTGCGTTTTGATTGTGTCTTGATGTCATTTTATTATGTCTTTATTTATTTTTATAATGTTTGTAAAAGTGTGACTTTATTGTAATGTCTGTGGTGTGTAATAATACCCCATTAGTTTCTACTAAGGTCTACTATTGTAGAAACTAATGGGGATCCTTAAATAAACAAATATCCCATTAAAATACATTGCAGTTTGTGGATGTAAAGTGACTAAATAAAACTAAATTCCAAATTTATTTTGCACACTCAGGTTTTTAGCAGCCAAAATGAGGCTGATATGAACATAAATTTTACTGAGGTGGATATTTGTGCTTTTAGATCATACATCTCATAAGTTATGGGATGGACTCGTTCACATATTAATGCTTCCCAGAAGCTCTGACCCAGTTTCTCTGTACATCCCTTCATCCCTTCTAACCACCGCAGAGGACTGGCGCATCCTGAGGGAAATTTGCAGGTTTCTGCATTACCAGTAAAGAAATGCTTAAAGCACATCTAGAAAATAGAATTGTAACATAAGGATTCAAACTTCTGCAGTAAATATGGCTGCAGAGATTTCATTTGGTTTGATTTTGATGATCAAACCAAAACCAACGTGCCTTAGAAATAAATATTTCCCCATGACAGGGAATTGTCACATAAAAATATGGCACATAAAAACAACATATGTTGACAAAGGGCTGTACAATGCAAATAAAAAAAGCGATTCTTGAGTAAAATCCCCTAATTTGTTATTAATTCTGTTTGAAGTCCAACCCAAGAGTTCAAAAGCATTAGCATGCCAGCAATCTCACTAATGTAGCTTTTGGGGAACTGATGCAATGTAGCATTTAGGAACACAATTCAATAGAAAATAAGGGAGATTGGTTGTAAGCTTTCACACAAAGGAGTCACTGATTAACCTTCACTTCCTTCAGCATCAGGGCTCAATGACCCAAAACAATGCAGCAAAGGTACCAGGACGCGCAGCAGAGTCGCACTTTTGTTTTCTGTTCATTTCAGGGAAACCGGCGCCACACACGACTCAAACACACACTCAGTACTTGCTGTGGTGTAAAAAACGCACAGATAAAGTTTTATTCGAAATAGCTGCGTCTCCATTGTGCGAAGACTGTGTGCAAAACTTTGCCGGTATTCCATAAGTGTCAATAGAACACAATTTCTCAATTCCGCTAAATAAGAAACGCATCTAAAATCACTCGTAAATAAGTTTGTCCACAAGACAAGTCATTAAAAAAAACACGCTGTGTGTGTGTGTGTGTGTGTCCTCCTACCATTTCCTGTCGTCTTCTTCGTCTTTTCCACCAGCGGTAACATCCGGTTGTTGGTCGCATGATTCATGTTTTGCGGGAAAAAAAATTCCATTGCAGTTTTGCGAAATACACACATTTACATGCAGCCAAAAACCCGCCTGATCCAGCGCAAAAACTTTCCCAGCCGTTTGATTTGGGTGTGTTGGACCCAAAACACATCTAAACGTTGCAGGACATTTCGATGTTTTTAGCAGACCCCTAATAACTCTGATTACATTTGTTTTAAAAAAGGGCACCTTGCTGAAACGACAGCTCATCAGATCTATGTTTAGCCATCATAACACAGATGGAGGAGGGATTAAGAAACGTTTCAGATGCCAAAGGTCACAAAGCCACTGGTCTCTGCCTCTGAATACTCGTAGATTCATTGTGATGCTAATCCTGTTTTATCCACTCGAACCTCAAAATAAACCCAGCACTCTGGAGAATGAGTCATAATCCTCAGCGCCGTGCACGGCGTTATGTCACCCTGCTGCGGGTTTCAAACCATCATCACATAAAAGAGAAGAGGGGGGAATATGAGCAGGTACACTAAATCCCATAAAGGGATTCTCTGATCTGATTTGAAATGTTTTACAAAGCCTTTAAGGAACAAAGTAGCTATCACGCAGAGGAAGTATAAAGTCCTTGTATGCAAATACAACTAAACCAGAGTGAATTTGAAAGAAAAACATAAAAACATAAATACAAACCTGTGTGCTTCCGATGGAGATTTTACAACAATTCAGTAGATATCTGGGGTTTTTTTGTCTTTTAAGTTGTTTAACTCGTGTTTTTCTCATGTCATGCCTTGATTGTTACTCTGAATGATTTTCCATATCACACTGCGCTCACCCTCAATCACTTATTATGCCTGTCTAATTGTCTCCACCTGCGTGAGCATGCAGACAAAAGCCAGCATTTTCAAGTCAAGTCAGTAGCTGCGTTTCCATTGATCGTGCAATGGCACAATTTGACATTTCGAGAGTAAATTTACTAAATGGAAAAATGCCAATTAAAAAAGAACAAAACTGTTTTTTTGATCAAAGGTTTTGATCCAACCTGGGGTTTTTTCCCCCCCCCCAATCAAAATGTGTTTATTTTGCAAAACTACAGTTGGAAACATTTTTCAACGACTGGACGTCGCTGCTGGTGCAAACCACGACAGGAAGTAGATGGAGGATGTTTTATAACGACTTATCACGTGAACAAACTTATTTAAGTGTCATTTTAATTGCATTTCTCGTTTAATGGAAACACTGCCGTGTGTTTTGTAACAAAGTTTTGCGCACATTTGCAATGGAAAAAGCTACTGAGAACACAACCATGTCTCTGCCATCTGAACGTCTGACCTAAAGAACTAAAGTAATGGTTTTTAACTCTTATCTGTCTTCTGACTCCGCTCTTCCTGACCCAATGTGAACTAATCCTGCACCATTTCTTCCACCTCATTTCTCCTGTTGCTGCCTCGTGCCAGAAATTTTAACCGTCTTTTTCTCTCTCTCCAGTAATATTGAGAGTTTTACCTTTTACTCCACAAGCTTCTACTCACAGGTGTGCTTTGGGTTTCTACCTTCACATCCGACCAGGATTGACCAACCCTGGTCGGATGTGAGCAACCCTGAACAGGTTTGTGTTATCTTGTCATATCTCAATTAGTCACTTCTCTTCCACAGATCTGAAAGCTGCGGCAACCCTGTTTTTTTCTGAACGGTCCAGCCGGTGAAACAATCCCCAGTAAACTGACACTTTTCTCTCTCACCGTCAAAATTTCAAGTATTTCAAAACCGTATTTCTTAGTGTTCAAAGAGGAAAGCCTGGGAAGCCATAACTTCCTGTTTGAACTATACTTTCAGTCTGCCAGTTTTGGCATCTGTTGACAATCAACTCTTTTGTAGCAGCAACCACATCTTCCCAGACATCTCAAAGCTGGACAAAAGAACAAAAGATTAATACTTTAAAGAAACAGATGCCAAAATTTACAAAAGTAAATGGAAAGCAAGTGGGAAAACGTGGAAACAACTCAATACTGTGACAAGGAGCATGGCAGGATCACGATCTGTTACTAAAGAGGAAGTATTAAATGCTGGAGAGATGATTGCTGGATGTTGAACAGGTAATTGTTGTAAGGGAAGAAGTGAGCAAGAGGAAAACTGGTGATGGATGATCAACCACCACTGATCACAGGCTGTAGAGATCAGGGAGTAGCGTTGTGAATCAGTATATTTCAGAATCCTGAGCTAATCATTTCAAAAGTCAAAGAAAACCCAAATCAATACCTCAGGAGGAACAGGAACTTTATCAATGCAGTTAAATGCAGATTAAACCTGTTTTTCTCTGTTGGTGGTGCTTTGTTTTTTTTTTATATGTAACTGTATGGTTTAAACACCTAAACAATGCATCAGTGTTGGTGATGCGGAAAGCTGATAACCACACATCTTCATGCTATTTTTATGTCAATGGTTACCTGTCGCTACGTCACTTAACCCAACTTGTGGTGGTTTTGTTTTTTTTATTTCTTTGTTTCGCAAGTGTGAAGATTTTTGGGTTGAAATGAGTCGACCTGTCAGTAATTATCCATATTTCTGCCTTTTTCGTCAACTTGTTTCATTTAGCACTTCTGAGAGACTTTATTTTAATTAGAAATGTTAGCAGGTTTCTTTAAGTGGAAAGTGGAGGTAATGCAATATAAGATGCCCTTATTCTAATGACGTTTTGTAACAGAGTTACTGCAACTATTTAAGTTCTGTCGACAGGCACAGTTTGCAAAAATCCTTATATAAGTGGAATTACAGCGAATTCGCTTTAAGACCTTTACAACCCCGCATGCCTAAAGGTCCAGATGGCAACCTGATAAGGTCAAAGGTCAGAGTCGCGATCTGTGTCGACTAGTATGTAGGACGAAAGCAGCTTGAGCAGGTCATGTGTGACGTTCAACAGACACACTCTGAACACAATCCTCTTAGGCGCCGGTCCAGCTTTACGTGCATCTACAGAGTTCTAATTAAATTTGCTTTCTCCTAACGCATGTAGGAGCTGACAATGCACCGGTGCTGCACAGGATTACAAGATCCCTTCATTTGGACCGGGGATTGACAGTTGCGTGACTTTTTATTGAATAATCCACTTCATTGTCGTTTGTCACTTCCAATCACGATGGGGCTGGTCTCGGTCGCCTCGTCGCCGTTGCTTTGACAAATTTGCCTAAAGGTCTGAGCTAGGCAGACAAAATCAATTTTTATGAGTTTGATCAGACCTGAGAAAGTCCTGTTGGTAATCTGGAAAACATGGATCCATTAGAGGGCCTCATCACACTGTCGAGTCCACAGCGGGATCACATGTAAGTGGACGGTCACCTACTACTCACGTAGTCAAGACTCATTTTTATTTTGGTGGCTCCGGTGCTGATCCTGTAGGAATTACACAACTTCATACAAGTGATTAAAATTTTCACTATTTAGCAATGTGAGGAATAGATTCTGTGAAATATTGCACTGATGTTACTTTGATAAGATAACCCATTTTTTCTGGGGCTCTAAAATAGCTAAAAGTACTTTTCAGTGAGTGATTAATCTGAGAGCAGTCGGCTTCTGGAGATTTTGTTCTATGTGGAAAAAAAAGGAAAGAAAGAAAGAAAAAAAACATAATTTATTCCAGGCTGCCAAAATCCTCTATATGAGTCAGCTATAAATTTTTACTGCCAAATTTGTTCCAAGAAAGGATTTCCAAGTGCTATCTATTAAACACCGAGGAACACATTGACCCCCTTGGGGAAAAAATGCTCTAACCTTTTGTGAAAGGCCAGAAGAAAGTGGGTCATATGTTTAAAGTACATAACAGTATATTACAAGCTCATTTGCAAAAAAAAAAAAAGATTTATTAAAAGAGATAGCAGTTATGATTTGAGAGGATGAGAGTAAAAATAAAAGTCAGAACTAAACAAATGGAACGTTGTGTTTCCGTTTATGGAACGATCTGTCTAAAGCACCCAAAGAGACCCAAATGTGGATTTGATTTATGAAACACTTGATCAGCCAATAGCAGTCAATGGAATCATCAACAATCTCCTCCATGGCTCTGCTGATCCTGTAGAGAGCAGAAGAAGAGATTGAAGGCACATTAAAGTAACATAAGGCTAGTCCTTCATTTTCTGGAATATAAGAGAATCTCTCATCCATTCGATTTTATGTCCTGAAGATAGACGAGCTAAAAGCAGAGCGTGACGTTGACTAAATGATTGGAGCTTTTTTGGAAATGCTTTGGTTTTGCGAGAGACTATTTGTCTTGACAAAGTTTTCTTTAAAGAAGAAATTATGTCTTGAGAGTGGCTTAGATAGCTAGTTGCTAGTCTAGTCTAGTTGCTAACGCTAGAAAATTCAATGCTAACACTAGCCTGTCCGTTCTAAGACGGCAGTCTAGTGGGTGACATAGGCATGCTAGTCACTAGCCTCTTCAAAGCTAACTCAAGTGAGTAGCCTCCTTTTAATTTTCCAATCAGTTAGCAGTAGCTAGCTTCAGAATGAATGTAGCCTCCTGCGACAAGGAAGTAGCCACTGCTGGCTGCCCAAATTTTGCCGCTTTAAACCGTGACACATGATGCAGTCAATTACACACACACCAGTACCTTTCACCAGCATTAAGTAAACGTTGTTCACAATATTAAAATTGATCATTTTACTTATGAAGTAGTAGCTGTCAAAAAACAGGAGAATCCGCGTTGACGATTTTTGTAACACATTTCAGTTCTTAAAAAAAAAAAGAAGACATTTCTGCAGTAAGCCAACAAATTTCACGACAAGATTTTATCCAGATCAAGTTACACAATGTCACTCCTCAGGATAAAGCTGCGATAATTATTCCAGTCTAGGCTTTCTCTCTGCAGGACTCTGCTTTATCCTGCTGCTTGATTGCAGCACACTGAAGCTCAGATGTAGGCGCAGCAATATGCAGCGTCTGCTAACGTTTGCTTAAGATTACAGAGCTCTGCTCATGTGATGTCTTTGTGCTTTAAAACAGAAAAGGCTTTACATCAAACGCTTGGGAACGCTCCCTGCTGCTTTCATATTTCCGAGAAGCCGAAGATGGGGAAACATTAAATAGGATCCATTTTAATAATTCAAACCTGCAGCTGCCCTCGTTGAACAAACTGAGCGTATGTAACAAACAGAGAGAGGAGGGGGGGGAAAATGCAACTAAAAAAAGAGCTGGGCTCCAATAGAGGAGTGGAAAAATATTTTTCGGGTGCACTGACAGAGCCAGGGGAGATGATGATTTAGATACATATTCGCACACTGCCAGGGACCCTCCACTCAGAGTAGAGCCAATTCAAATATAGCTCAGACTCTTGGGAAAAACTTTCCTTGAAAATCATGATTAATGGCTCTTCGGTGTGTTTCTCTCAGGCCACATGGCGTGACTAATGCAAACAGGTTTTCTTGGGCAACACAGTAACCTTTGCTCAACTGGCAGACGCAGAAATCACATTATTATTTTGGCTTCCATTTGACCTGATGGTGGTAGGAGCCCTTCATTCACGTTACTCCAAGAAAACATTCGCCATCAGGACATATAAGCTCAACATCAGAATCATAGAATTGTCACGTGTCGCAGCATGTAACCTAACGGCGCTTCGATTACGTTTAAATGTGTATAAACCAAACTCTCCGTCATTGCATCAGCGAGACGGAGAGAGAGAGAGAGAGAGTTGACAGTGTCAACATGAGGCAGCGCTTTGACCAAACAGTGATATAACCCTGCACAAATAGAAAGAATCTCACAATCTGCAGCAACTCGATGACACTTCAGAGAACTGTTTGCTAATTTAGGTTCACGTGTACCGAGGTAAGGGGCTGTTGAACTGCAGCCTTGCAGGAGATGTATACATTACCCAGCAGGAAGTATGCACACTTCCTGAGGTCCTTGCCCTTAAAGCTGGCACCAGACTCAGCTTTCTGTGCACGGTCCTCTCAATGTCGGGTCTCGGTGGATTTTTTACTACCTAGTTTGTCTGCAAGTGCATCAAACATTTACATTAAATACAAAGCTGTGACTCTTAAACTCTACTTACGTAGCTGTAATTCTTAAAACTATTTATAGTAAGCTCAGAAAATGCTAATACCCGTGTCACATTGTTGTGTTTTAGGCTTTGGTGTCATTACCTTTTTAAAACATGATGCCATAAATAGCATCCCCACACCTTACCTACAAATTCAATCTAGAGTCGCATCAATGGTTCAGCCACTCATTCTGCCACAGATTCTTTTTTGCGCTTTCAGATTTCAGAAAATTCTGACAAAATGGCCACCACAGCTCTCAAAAGTCATGTGTCACTGCCACAGAAACAAGTCAAATGTGATTTAAATTTTGCAACAATGACCCAGTAATGACGTTGTTTAGTCTCACCGTAGTGACGGAGTACCTACACAGCTGACAAGGTGTATCAAGGTGAACACCGGTGGTTAAAGTCTGAAATAACTGCCCTCATATATCCTTTATCTAACTGATAATGTCCTTTGATTAATGCTGGAATCTTACCATCGACATACATAAGTCTTATCTGTTTGGGAGCCTGGATCTTCCAGGTGGGCGGAAGCAGGAAGTTGACCGCCTTTCCCTCCAGAAGAGACCTCAGCACCAGCCAAACCAGAACCAGAGTCGAGTCCAGCGCCATACATCTCAGGAACTGGAGTTTACCTACCAATGCGACAAAACAAAGACACACAAGACCACAAAGACCACAAGACAAAACAAAGATGTTTTTTTGTTTTCTCAAGAAAATTTCAGCTTATATTCCACTGATATTCAGCAGCATCCAGGAGAAGCTTTTGTCAAGTAAATACTTTTTCTATGGATTCCAAGATCATCCCTGCAAGACGGGGGAATCTCAAGAATGTGAAAACAGATTTGAAAGGTGAATTAATTACTAAATTCAGTTATATATATCTAAATTTAGGCTAATTCCATTCTACTCTGGTTTTAATCCCTGACACTAAAGGAACTTGTAGCGTCCACTATCATGACATGGATGCTGCTGTTCTGCTACTAGATAGCCTAGACTTTGAGTGCAGCTAGGTCTAGATTCGGTCAAACATCATAATAAGGATTACTTTTTAAACACTTGTGAAAAATATAAACATCAAAGCCACCCTTCACCTTTTGTTGCCTATAGAAACTGAAACCTATAGCCACTTTAAAGGGGAAGTATAATGTAGAATCGACTTTTTTGATTTTCACATCATTTTATAGAATATAGAATAGAATAGAATAACTTTATTCATCCCAGCAGGGAAATTACTTCGCAGTTACAGCATAGAGACAAGACACAATAACAACTACCACTGAGTAGTAGTTGTCTATAAATTGTAAAAATATGAAATGCTGTTAATATAAAAAGCAACTTAAGAGCAGTCCTTGCAAAGATTAAAAAAAAATGTAGATATGTATATGTAAATATATGTACAGCAAGTGTGCCACAGTGCAGTTGTGCAAAATTGGACTGATTAGTGCAGAACAATGATTTAGCTTTTATTGTACAGTGAGATGGCATGTGGCAGGAAGGATTTCCTGAATCTGTCCCTACGACAGCAGAGCTGGAGCAGCCTATGTGAGAAGATGCTCCGCTGTCTGTCCACTATGTGGTGGAGAGGGTGCTGTTTATTGTCCATAATAGACAGAACCTTCTTCAGTGTCCTCCTGTCCACCACAGATTCCAGGGACTCCAGCCTTAGTCCCAGTACAGAGCCAGCTTTCCTGATGATTTTGTCTAGTCTATTAGAGTCGCCGGCTCTGATGCTGCTTCCCCAACACACAGCAGCAAAGAAGATGGCACCGGCAACAACACTGTGATAAATGGTCTCCAGCATCTTGCTGCACACATTGAAGGATCTCAGCTTCCTTAAAAAATAGAGTCTGCTCATCCCCTTCCTGCACACAGCGTCAGTGTTAGATGCCCAGTCCAGTCTGTTGCCGATTACAACTCCCAGGTATTTGTAATCCTCCACCTCCTCCACCACTTCCCCTTTGATCTTCAGTGGCCGTGAAGATGTCTTCTTCCTTCTGAAGTCAATCACCATCTCTCTGGTCTTACTAATGTTGAGCCTCAGGTGATTCTGGTCAGACCACTCCACAAAGCTGTCCACCATCGTCCTGTACTCCCCCTCCCCTCCATCCCCTGACAACCGCTGAGTCATCAGAAAACTTCTGTAGGTGACATGATTCAAAGTTGTACTGGAAGTCAGTGGTGTAGCGGGTGAAGAGAAAGGGAGAAAGCACAGTTCCCTGTGGAGCCCCTACGTCACCGACCACCACATCAGACAGGACACTGCCCAGATGGACAAACTGTGGCCTGCCTGTCAAGTAGTCAGTAACCCAGGAGATTTTTATAATATTATTCCCTCGTCAAAAACATACTTGATTCTTTCATGCATGTTTGGGAAATCCTTTAATCTCCCGTGGCAACCAGTCAGCTGTGCAAACCACTTGGAGGGACAGAGCAGTCCCTTAGTGGACAAAGCTCCTCCTCTGACCAGCAGTTTACAAGCTTCCAGTTCCTTCAGAGTAGCCAGCAGCAATTAGCGCTGGTAAAAACATTGCTCAAAGTTTAATAGAGAAGCCATGTTGTGATGACTTCCTAAAGATGGAGTTTCAGAATGAGCAGGGATTTTTAAAGAGACACAGGCCCAATTTCAAATTTTTTATATATGGAGCATTTTTACAACAATTGAATGTAACAAAGTTGACATTTTATAGCACACAGTTCTATAAAATTACACTACCCGGCTGGAAAACACAATACTGCCCCTTTAAGGTAAATACTTAAGCCAACAAGCTGGTCTTTATAGAGTATAGTCCTAACTAATGAGTTAATTAGGAAGCTGGAGACTCTGAGCTACGCTGCCAGTTTTTCCCAGAGGCCACATAATCCCTCACATATTCTGTTTTATCCACCAGTCTCATGAACTGACTGAAGAATCCGATGACTTACAGCTTCAGATGTGATGCAGAGTGAGAGGAAACATCACATTTTGGGGGTTGGAACCGCAAGACGTTTTTGGGCCAAAACACACAAATCACAAAGCCCGACAGGTATTCTGAGTCGAAATTTGACAGCTATGTCAAAACTTTACGTTCCCTATGCAAATCACAGAGGTGGAATCTGCTCCTTGCAAGACTCTGCAACCCAAAATGCTGTTTCTGCAAGAAGGAAACATCGAACAATACACTGTAGAGCCAATTAAAAGTCAAGTTAAAGATGTCTCATAAGAGCAGATGTATAAGAATAAACATAAGAACATTTTTTACGTCTTACAAGCCATGAAAAGCACAGATTATGTCTCATCATGCTATCCTCCAGGCTAGTTGGTGTAAATAGACTCCTGACCGTGAAAAATAAGTGTCGCCGTTCCTGAAAAGATGTACAGAATTTACTTGAGTGCTCTGATTGCCATTACAGCTGAGCGTTATTAGAAGGACACTTGACTCGCGCTGCCTGCATTTAGAAACATCTCTGGATGAAATTAGACCGGGGCGGAATGCACTGGTAGGAATCCAGGTCAGAAGTTATTTCTACACCTTGAAGTTAATATGGAAAATTTCCCAGCTCTGAGCCGGCAGACGTCCAATGTCTCATCATTCCTCTTTGTTGTGTTCAAACACAATGTTCTGAAAACCAAAACCAGCTGACAGCTGAACCTCCTGGGTTTCTGCGAACATGCGAAAAGGCTGATAACTAAGCAGAAGCCGTTACTCCTCCGCTGGTGACTAAGCAGTCACTGTTTCACCAGATGGACCGAATGAGGGATGCAGGGTCTCGCAAAACCGCTGGAATCCCTTGAACTAATTCACGTTCCGTCACAACCACAAAATAGAGCAGATTTTATTGGGATTTTATGTGGCGGACCAAAAGCAGGTGGATGGGGAAAATAATGCATGCTGGAGTCAACATTTTGTGCAAAAAGAGTGCGGTTTTGGGTGCTGTGGTGACGCAGGGGTTAAACACAACCCACATATGGAGGCCTTTGTCCTCGACGAGGCCGTCGCAGGTTCGATTCCCAGACTGGCGACCTTTGCCGCATGTCTTCCCCCTTCTCTCATTACCCTCTTTCCTGTCAATTCACTGTCAAATGAAGGTCACTAGAGCCAATATAACCTAAAAAAACCCCAAAAAAAACAAGGAGTGCGGTTCAACTGCAAACCTGCCAAACCATGGCCGTCCGAGCTCACTTCAGTCAAACCTGGACATAGGTTTTAAGGCGGACCAGACTTGAGTCCGGTCTTACCACTCTCGTTTTAGTTCTCTCCCTGAAACAGCCTTTTCAGCAGGTCAACGTTCTTCTTAGGCCTTCTAACGAGCCATCATTTGACCCAGGTGCATTAAACCAGGGAGAGAACATGCAGGATGCCGGCCCTCAAGGACCGACTTTGGGCATCTCTGTGCTAGAGGAAAAAAAGCCCAAACAGAATCATAGTTCATTATGGTATTCTAAACTCTAACACCTGGCCACAGCTGAAAACCTGAGACAACCTACTTTTAAGTGGAAGTAGGACACAAATCAATCACTTTTAGCCAAACTGTGTCACAAAAGACTGATTTGAACAGATTGGCCAACACCAAATCTGCACATTGCTCCAATGTACTGCAGGGTGGATTCGGTGAAATCAGCAGAAAATGTATCGATTTAGCAAAATCCTTGAGTGGTTTGCTAAAACAGGCTCGTGTTGCAAAAGAGAAGAGATAAACGACAAACTTTGGAACGGGGATGAGAACCTGCTGTACTTTTAACTTTATTCACCGAGGCTGAAGCTGTAGCTGCATTTTCACTACAAATGTGTGCAAAACATTGTTGATATTCCACTAATATTAAAAACCAAAAAAAAAAAAAAATAATAATATTTTGAAATTGTGGTGTTTCCATTAAATAAGACAAGCTACGAAAATCACAAGTGAATAAGTTTGTTCACACCATAGGTCATTAAAAAACATGCTGCGCAGCATCCTACCTGCCACTTCCTGTTGTCTTCTTCTTCGTCTTTTCCGCCAGTACTAACACTGGCACTGGAACATTGTTGATCATGTGACTCTCAAACAAAATTCCCATTGCAGTTTTGCAAAATACATTAATTTTGATACAGCCGAAAAGACCCGCCATCATGAGTAAACTTTAATTGAAAAAATGAGTCCCTCCCCCTTAAGTTATTGTGTTTCCATTAAGCAAATTTATTTGTGCAGCTCCAATTTGCGCAGTAGTATAGTCAGTTGAAACGCGCGTACTGATACGTGTAGCAATTGACATACTTTAATGTAAAGCAAATAAGCCTCTGGTGTGAAACAATTGTTTAAACTCGAGTTTTGTGCATTTCTAACAGCAAACAGAAGAAAACTTCTTAATGCAAATTAATGTATTCCAATGTCCTCTGCAGTGATTAATCATTCCTTTTGAAGCATCTAAATTTATGTGACCTGGATCGTCAAAGTGGGAAACAGTCTCACCGAACTGCACAGAGGCGGATCAATAATACATTCATGATTAAATTAACATTAAATCCCAGAGCTTTTTAATGCCTTAAGCCCTCTTGTAGACCCGAATAAGAAATACTACTTTCCAGTTGCTGGTGTGTAAAAAAAAATCCTCTTCTACGTCTGATTTTGAACACAGAGTAAACACTGCCATCTGCTGGAGGAGACGCTGCGTAACAGGAAAATCAAGAGCTCACTCCCACGTATCAAACCATTTTATTTGTATACAGAGCACCGGATGCTGCTTTCTCTCCAAACAAAGAAAAATAAAAAATAAATCAGATTTTAAATATGAACACCAAGGTGAGTGGTTTCACAATAAACACTTAATTTATGCTTATCAAAATGACATTTTTTTTGTTGCTTATTTGAAAATTAATTCAATATACAATGTCACTGGGGTACAGCAGGGGGCGTTATTGTTCATTTACAGGACTCTTAAAAAGACAACAGGTCAACAGGAAATCACACCAGGAGAACTAACTGCCAATCTGGGTCGCTGATGTGATTTTACCGAACTGTTTTGTAAAAGTCCGAACTGGACTCCAGTAAGTCACACTGTGCTGGTTTGTGTGTGTGTGTGTGTGTGTGTGTGTGTGTGTGTGTGTGTGTGTGTGTGTGTGTGTGTGTGTGTGTGTGTGTGTGTGTGTGTTGTTTTAGAGAGTGATTCCAAAAGCCAGGGGGCGCTCTTCGGAGACTATAAGGTGCGGGAGTGGAAGGGTCTGGAGTGGGGTTGTCTCGGGAGTTTACGATCGCTTTTTTCTGCTCTCCAGGTTATTGAAGTTGGCTGGCCTAATCTTCATTTCTGCAAATTCGATCGAGTGTTCGTGGCCCTTCCAGTGGAACCAGTTTATCCCCTGTGGAGAAAGAAAAAACCATAAATACAGCTGCTAACACGTCATTAAATACGCTCCGTGGAGAGACACAAATCTTTTTTTCCTCACTGTTTTGCATTAAATCAAAGTAAATTTGACTTTTTTGGGGAGGGGGTGGGGGTGGGCAAGGAGGATTACCTGAGCTAAAAAATCCAAAATAATGAGAAAGAGGAATTCTTACATCAGCAATACTTTTCTTTGTAGTCAAAAATTGACATACTAATATTACTCTGCTTTTAAATAATTTGAGAAAGCCTAAACTGATGATGTCATGAATTTGTGAGCTCCCGATAAACTTGACGTAATTTTGGCATTTCTTCTTGACATTTAAGAAAACAAACTCATAGTTTAAAAGGTACGTCTACCAAATACTGAGGAAATATACGTAATACTCTGTGCAAATGAAAACAGAAGAAAATGCAAACTTTTCTCACTCATAAATCTGACATTTAGCAACCCCGACCGACCTGGAACATTAGATGTTCATTTCATTTCATTTAAGTGAGAAAATGTGAAACGCACTGTTTAAAACAGTAATTTTCTAACATCGTAGTTCATTAACTTAAAGTTCCTAAGAGAAAAGAAACACTAAGATCATGAGAAAAATAGGTCCATTGACAGGACTGCATTAATCAGGGAATAAAGTTACAGAAGTACTGAAATAAGCATAAAAGCCGAGACAGCTTTTTCAAGCGAGCTCAGCTTTTCAAAAAGTAAAACAAAAAACATAATACACACCTTACTGTGACTGCTGTCACCGTATTTCCCCATGAGGTTTACACGATGGCAGTTTTTATACCAGAAGGCACCTTTGTAGGACAAGGCGCAGTTGGTCACAGCGATGTCGTTATCGTTGTCGTAGGTGGAGAAGGGCCGGCCCTGATGGTAGGACATGGAGTCGCCTGGTAGCACATCAAATAAAAGACGATAGTAACGAGTCCCACACATTCAACTCCAAAGGACTGACTTGCTTCAAATAGTTTTTATCAATAGAAGAGTTCAACATGGTTGGAAATAGTTGACTTTTCTTACAAAGGTGCCTTCGCATGACTCATAGGCCCCAATTCACCAACTCATGGTGTCTATTTTTACATGTATTTTGGGCTCAATATCGACTATGTGTAAGCATCTAATTCACAAGGTAAATAACACTAATATGTTGGTGCAAACGTGCCCACCACTTTTCTGCATCCGATGCTCTTTTTATTGTTAATATGACCTTCTGCTGCATAAAAAAAACTACAGTTAAAAAGTAGAAATGTTTCCTCACAACAACCCCAGACTGCGACAAATGAAGTACCCAGGCTCTTTTACAAACTCTAAGAACAATATGTCTCTCTCTAAAGGGGAAGAAGCATGTTTAGGATCTGTACATCTACCTATACTGCCATTGTGTTCCTCTTTTCCAGGACTGGGCCATGGGGGTAACAAGTCCAGGAGAAAAGTCCAGAAACCCTCTCCACTGAGGAGGTTCATGTAAGCAGTTTGTACCCAAAATTGAGCTCTTTTTTTAACCAGATCGGTGTCCAGACGATATGTCTTTTCCACCTCCCAGTCCACCCTACCTTCACTAGTAAACAAGACTCCAAGATACTTCAGGCAGAGACTGACCCCTGACCTGCAGGAAGCACCGTTTTCTTTTGGGGTTAAGACAAAAGCTGATGTTCACTCTGGCTGCCTTCCGCACCAAAATACTCGAGCGTTTGCTGAAGGTCATAGAATATTGACACCAATAGAACCACCAAATGAGAAAACCACACCACTGCTTCTTGACATGACGTGTCAAGAAGCAGTGGACTGATGCTCAAGACACCACTGTCAGAGAGTTAGTACTTTTAAAACTAGCCACACAATTTAGAGTAGTGGGGAATTTTAAAGGATGATTGGACATCTCTACAATCATCTGCCTGCCTCAGTTCCAAATGAAAGCACAAAAGATTTGAAGCTGAAAGATCCTTTCAGTGCTTTAGAAGACATTAAGCCATTTAAGTTTCCAGTGCTGTTGGTTAAAATAAGTTTTAGGAAGAGGTTTTGTTCTGACTTCAAATTATCAGAGTTATCCTGTAGCTTTTATGCATTACCAAAGTATTTTCCTTCCAGATTGAATTTTACCCCTAGCTTATTTAGTCAGAATCAAAGCAATTTGAAGTTCAGCAATGAAAAGCTTAAAAAGTGGCAACGGTAATCTTTGTAAGATCACCCTTCCCACTTTATTGACATTATTAAACAAAAAGCAGATAGGTAGTAGGTCATTTTGCCTTGTGTAGCTGATGGTACTGGTGGCTCAAAGTTCTACAATTCACAAATTGTTGTCAAAGGGCAAACCAATTTAAAACAAACAGCAGCAGCTTTAAACACTCCCTCAATCAAAGCATATTCTTAACATACAATGACCCAGTCAAAGTCCAGATCTGCATCCAATTGAGAATCTGTGGTAAAGTTTTTCCATTTATGATCTGCTGAGTGTCCACTCTATAAAAATGTATTGCATGCTTTTTCAGCTTTCTTTGCTATAGGAAAAAAAAAATGAAATGGAAACCATGTGCCATTTTCCCTTGAATTTCAAAACCACGCACTCCTGTTTGTGCATCTGATAAAATCCCAATAACAACATGTGGAAAAGCTCAAATGGAGGGTAAATTCCCACCACCCACTGTAAATGACGAGGATTTAAACTTCAAATTAACTTTGGACTGTTGCGTACCTGCTGTTCCACTATAAGCTCCTAAGTAGACTTTGTATCGTGTTCTCGGCTCGGCAAGCGTGAACTTGTCATACTGCGCGTAGGCCGACTCTCCGTTGTCTCGCAAGTCCACCCTCAGCTCGTAATGTCCCAGAGATGTGATTTTCTGGAGGTTGGAGAGACCTGTAGGCCAAGTTTAAAAAGAGCGTATGTCAGAAGGTGTGTGGGGGAGGGAGGAGAGTGACGGATGCCAGAAGGGGAATTCTCTTACCCAGCCAGAACTCATCACTCATGTTCCCGAAGCCAGCTGTGTAGCTCTTCCAGTTCCTGAAGAATTCCAGCTTTCCGTTCTGGCGCCTGAGGAAAACCTGAGGAGTACTGGCTTTCATGAGTGCCACAACAACAGCTAAGGTCTCTCCGGGTCTGTCTATGATACATCATCAGAAAAACAGGTGCGGCGTAGCGGCTAGCCTATTCTGTGTGATCTTGTGGTGTGAAAGTGCTTCCTCACCAACCATCCTCCGCCATCTGTGGTCATGTCACAGTAAACCTGAACGGGCTGGCTCTCCTCTCCTCCTATGTAGACGGTGTACAGACCAGAGGTGGTCTCCCCATTTGACAGAATCTGAGCGCAGTCCCGGGGGCGAGCGTACATCTGTCCAGCTGGAACGCCACATGTTTGAAAGACATCAGAGAAAGATAGAAGCACTTTATCTTCAAGAAATCCATCCCACAATATTCAGGGTCATGAGTAGGAAGGACTTTTGGAAAGAAAGAAAGTAAAGAAGGTTAAAAAAAAGAGAAGGTTTTTCCATCCGAGTAGTTTGGGGAAAAGGAAAAATAGGCAGAGGTAATCTGCTTTTGCTGGAATTAGCATTAGAAACCCATCTGGAATGTTGCGTAACCAGTAATCAGAGCCTTCGGTGCCGACAAAAATCACATTAAGAGGTGACTTTTAGTGATGGATGCAAATACCGAGAGGTTTTCTTACCTTTACTGGTGGAAAAGGTGGTGGTTATGTAGCGACTCCTCTGACCTCCGGAGATGGCCTGAAGGCGGACACTGTACTCTGTTGAGGCAGTGAGCTGAGACATGCTGTAAGACGACGCTGTCGGGCTTAGCATTACCTCCTGAGGTGACAAAAAAATAAAAAATCTAAATTAACTGACGGTTGTTGCTGCAGTTGTGGCCAAATGTTTTCAGATTTGGAGTTTTCCTGGCTGTAAAATCTGACAGGTTTCCACCTAGGCCAGTTTCACACCGGGAGAGTTTTGTGGGGAGGAAGGACCACCTTTGTTTGGCTTGGTTTCTTTTCACGCTATGCTTTTTAAAGTGACTCACACCCTTCAAACCTTTGTCATGAAGTTTCAACAGATGCTAGCTTGGGGAGCTATCAGAAAAAGCTGCCCAATGTAAGCAGGAGAGAAGGCAGCGAGCAGTTTAAACGTTTTCATATGGATGATAAAACATGTCTTGGTTCAGTTTCCCTTTTTATATTTCACCGTAATTTCACTAGGAAATCATCACTAAGAAAGGCTCTTATATGATGCATACAATAACAAAAAGTTCTAGAAGCATCTACAAGATGTACTTATTTCCAAGACTTTTAAAAACCCTTTAAAGATGTTCAGAGAGACCAGCTCGTTGATTTAGTTGATTTTAGGCAGGTAGGGATATTGAAAAGAGTTCTTCTTCAGTTCAATCCAGGCTTTGGCCTTCCTACACAATTCTGCTCGATTCTCCTCACCCTTCAACTGCTTCATCTGGGCTTTCTCGCATTGACTTGCATTTCTCCAGTAGAATTTCAACCGGGCCGATCATCGAACAGAAGGAAAATCAATTACGTTGATTTCCTACACCGTTTCAGAATTGGAGTCTGCCTATGGATGTAGTTTGCCAATGGCCATTCAGTCCATGTTGGCCGTTCTACCAAATATCGAGCAATTGAAGTCAGAGTAAGAGGAATGTTTAAGACATGTCACTGCTGGCAAAGATGTCTTTGCCCCACTCATTGGCAACCATCATGTTCGACTCAGCACTTCTCTCTTTGCAGTGGGTGATGGTTGTTTACAGCGCAGGTAATTTCCAGTAATTTTCATAGCGTAGCTTCCTTCTCGGTCCGGCTGGTGCATTACATAAGTCACAGCCAAATGTTAGCGATCGGGTAAAATTAGCAGTCATTTCTCAAAAGCCAAGGGTACCAATCCTTTGTATGATGAAAAATGTAAAACAAGGCGCAGGTGTTTACCAGGCTAAGTCCGGATCTTGAGAAGTTAGATGTTCTATAAGCGAAGAGAGTAGCAACTTATAGTCTTTTGACTGATGTAGCTTAGCTGGTAGAACTCCATCAATTACTTTGTAAATGTACCAGTGGCTTAGTTTGCTAGTGGACAGAGGAGACCAGTCCAAGCTCTCACATTAAAAACAGTGTTGTGTAAGAACTTTTGAGACTTACTACAAATCAAACAGCACTATTATAGACTGAATCTAACATATGCAGACACTGAGAGGAAGCGTGCATGTATACAATGTCACCATAATCTAGAACAGACATCACAGTTTTTCTTGGCTAAGTTAAGAAAAAAGAAACAGATGCAAGAAAAAGGCCTGTTCTAATTTAGGTTTCTTCACTAGTTGGTGAATTGCTTCCTCTCAAGAGATTAGACAAAGGTCATTCACAACCTTCAAAACCAGATTGAAGACTAGGTAACATATAGTATGATGTAAAGTGCTCTTCCCACAGCTTTTGCTTTGCGGATTATTCCCTATACTTTCAAATGTTTTTTGGGGTCCAGAGTTTTATTTTTTGGGTCACTCCAGAGGTCGGATGAGTTGTCCGACCTGCTCAAATGAAGCAGACTATCTGATAACAAAATCTCTCCAAAGGCCTCTGGTGTGAAGGCGCCCTTAGTTATGCCTCATTACACGTTCCTTTGTCTTGATGGAAAAAGCATTGCTCATCAACAGCTGCTTAATCATTGGGAAAAGTTGCTTTTGTAAGATTTGACACCATTCATCATTCATTCTTGGTTTGTGATTTTTGGGGAGATTGTGAAATCTCTTGGTCCACACTTGAATGGCCTCCAGAGGCTTCACTGTCAGCTTGGCACAGGACCTGTGAGTGTCTTGCCTTTTCTTCATCAGGACAGTCCTTTTTCCTAATGTCCCAAGTAATCCTTTGGAGTCCAATCCAGCAAAACGTCAGTCTGAGCTTGGTGTTTGTCTTGGAACTAATTTGCTCATTTGTTGCCCTTAATGATACCAGGCAATCATCCAGACGTGTCTTTCTTATGAAACCACTTAAAACATTCCTCCTGCCATTTCTGACCAAGCTCTGCACTGGGGTGAACTCAATCCCTTGGTCAAAACTTGGAATTTTCTGGACTATGTTGGATAGTCTCGTCACAGCAACTCTCTCTTCGAAGTCCTTGATGGTTTGATTACTAGTTGATTTGGGTGCAGTCTTACTTACAGACGTTTTCTCACATGTGGTACCTTTCTTACGCAAAGTAGTGATGATAGCACTTGTTTCCTTAGAGGTAGACTTTTTGGGTAAAGTACCCAAAAAATTCCTCTACTTCAACATATTTTTACTTGAGTAGAAGTGAAAGGTAGTCATCCAAGAAATTACTCAAGTAAAAAAGTTTTGGTAAAAAGGCTGATGAAGAACTGAGTAACTGATCAAAACATCAATCATTTAATATTCAAAAATCACATCATCAGATTTGTGAAAACAGAAAGTTATGTGTAAATGTTGGCATTTTTAAGAAGTCAAATGAAAATTATTCATATAAATAACGTAACTGCAAAATAACAAAATCGGACAAAAGAAACATTTTATAAATCAGTTTTTTCAATATAAAACTTGTGAAACTGTAACAAAAACTGCAGGTGTGTGTTTGTTCCTGGTGAATCTTACAGTGGGTTGGAGTCCAGAAATTTTACTCAACTAAGAGTAGCAATACTTTATTTTACTCAAGTAAAAGTATAAAGTACAGCGTAGTAAAAGTATTCATTACCCAACTAGATGTAACTAGTTACTACCAAACTCTGCACGGAGGTAAACATGACTGACGAAAAATAACACTCAATCATTCTGATCTTCGGACCTGTTCTTGTCAGATGAAACTATGTTTATTGAAATTATGCCTGCATATCATTTGGCTAAAACACCCAATGCAAATTTCTAGCGGGAAAACTGAAGCAGTAAAAGTAAGCGATTTAAAAGTGTACATACTCTGATTGCACCATCAGAAGAGAAGAAGGTTAGCACATAGCCAGAGACGGCAGCGGTAGGGGGTTGCCATGTCAGAGTGGCGCTGTCCGTTTGAACGTTAACAGCCATCAGGTCGCGAGGAGGATCCACGTCTAAAAAAAATTTTTTTTCAAATCACAGTAATGTTTAGAATAATCGTTCTGGAAAGCTGCCATGCACAAAAAGTCAGTAAATATTTCTTCCTCAGTGTTGCCTGACTTACCCGTGGAGAATTTAGTAACAGTGGACGCACTCCTCTGAGCTTCTTTCACACCATAAACCCCAACCGTGTAGAGAGTTCCTGGAACCAATGTGTTCATCTGGAACTCCACTATGTTCCCAGAAACATGCTCCACCACTGGGGACACTGGGGCGAAAACCAAATGGCACAGTCCAGTCAAAGAGATCGAAATGCTGTGTCAATCAGGAAGGTTTTCAGTGGACTTCTGAGTGAGAAAATCACCTGCGTCGGCGCTGCAGGTGATGACGTAGCCGTCGACAGTGGCTACAGATGGCTGCCACAGCAGCAGAGCCGACGTGTCCGTGACGTTGATGACAGTCAGACCTCGCGGACTGTCCAAAGCTGGAGGACACACACAAGAAAAACATGCTTTTTTTTATTTACTAATGTCTCGACAACAAGATCGGAAAATTCTAGGAACCGATGAAATCCAACCTGTGGTAACCGTGCCGGTGCTGGGCTCACTCTCCTCCAGACCCTTCAGGGAACTCAGCGTCACTTGGTACGTCTTTCCGGGAAACATATTGATCAGCACCATCTCAGACACGCCGCCGTCCGCCGTCACGATCAATGGGCTTCCTGGGAAAGACAGGGAACAAACAAACAAACAAACGACGGTGCCATGGTGACAGATCACACTGCTTTTTTTTTTATTTGCACTTCCAGCACTACTATGTGCTGCAGCTCACTTTAAAACGTCTGGAGCTGGAGATTACAAAGGTCAAGCTTTAGAAGAGCAACTCTTGGAAACTAAAACACGTCACATAGTGGATAGTAGGCATGTTGAATGAGATCCAATTTACTAATCCTAATCTGAAACTAACAATAGGTCAAGTTTTGCTTGTACCAGTCAAGCAAAACTTCAATGGTACAAAGTAATCATGTAAAAAAACCACCAAAAAAACCCATTAAAAGCATCTATCAGTGAGTCAAAAACAAAGATACAAAACTAAAGAACATAAACTACTTGGGAAAACCTGCAGCAAACCAAGTCTGTAAATGCTAAAAATGATCAAGTCATTGGTCAGCCACGTCTCAGGAGAGTACTGTTGGGTTCTGGTGCTGTTCTGCAAAAGAACCACTTATCTCTACAGCTAAGTAGTCTCAAGCTGAGTTGAATTGTCAAACTTATTGCATATAAAAAATACAAAAACAAAAAACGAACATCTAGAAAGTTTCAAGTTGTTTCTGCACACGACAAAATCTGCTGTATTCTGCTTCTGACTAATTCATGTGATTTTTGCTGTACATTAAACACAACTAACTACCACTGCGCAGTGAACTTCAACCATCAGAAAACTACAACCCTGACATCAGTTTTACCTCCTTCAAAGGGCACGTAGGTGATCCTGTAGTTATCCACCGGAAAACGTGGAATGGACCAGTGAACTACAGCCGTGGAGTCCGTCACCTCGGTGAAATGCAGTCCTCTCGGCGCACTCAGACCTAGCGGAGCGCAAAAGTGAAAGCACAGATGGTGAATTCCTGTGGAAAATGTCAGGAACCCATTAGACCGAATTCCATGCGACATGATTGGCCTGAACCAGAGGATCAAAGATGATTAGTGGAATTGTCATATCATCGCGCTAAAAAAAAGAAGCTTGGAAAGAAAGGAGAGTTAGTCTGAAAATGTGACACAGCAGCTTTTTTTTTTCCATATACCTGTCTGAGCAACCCCCGTTATAGGCTGGGATCGCTGGTCCAACGTGAGGCCGTAGAGCTCAAACTCATACTCAGTGCCACTCATGAGCCCAGTTATGACCTTTGTTCGCTCACTGCCGCGGACGTTGTACTCCTGCGGATGAGCTAATCTTTTACTGTCTCTTATTTTGATCACAAATCTGTCAAACTGGTCTTCGTTGGCCGTCCACGACAGGCGGAAGCCGTCGGCCGTGATGTCCGAAACGAAGAGCTGATCCACTTCCGGCTCTGCCTCTGGTTAGACAAGGAAACAGGAACGGGCAGCAATGGGTTTTTGGCAACAGTGATCATTGTGGAAGAGGTAAGATATCAGGGAAAGTAGAAGGTTTATGATCCAGCCTGCTCAAGTATCCGTTAGTGTAAATCAGTCCGAAGACGACCCAGGAAGCACATACAAGAAGAAGAAGAAGAAGAAGATGATGATGATGAGAGGATTTTCTTGTAGTTGTTTATTGACGTCAGAGTGTCGGTCGAGACGAGTCCCCCATGCAAACTGGATTCATTCAGCGCACATCAAAGACTATAAAACTATTTATTTAAAAGGCTTAAATCAACAGACAAATTCATGCTCAGAGAGTCTGTTGATTTATCAGTGTTTTCCTGGATTTTCTTTAGAAAAGTTTTTTTTTTTTTTTTTACCTGAGCTACAAAGCGGCAGCAGAGGTCAACAGCAAGGTAGCATCTGTGAATTTACAATGTGAAGGAAAACACATGGCAAAATATGAAACCAAGCTAATATGCTGGCTCATATTTTGAAGGAAAGTCGAAACCCAAAGGCGTTCCGTGTCTCTTCTTTATGCCGATGCAGCTGGATACCGAGAGAAGGCTTGAAATAAAGGACAAGAGGAGAAATAGTTCCACTATAAATGAGAGATGGGGTTAAAAAGAAGGTTGAAGAAGGTGAAGCTTCACCATAAAAAACATGGTGCATCCCTGACTGAAATCTTCAAACATGGGAAAGAGTTACAGGTGTTCACATTCCACACTGATGGATTGTAACCAGGTTGGATGTTGGGCTTCAACATTGAGCGAAACTAAGCAAGTAAAGCAAGCAATCGATTAAAAGTGACATACTTTTTTGAGCTTTGCATTATGTTACATATAATGTTATTCCCTCATCAGAAACATACCTGGAGTATTGCTTCAGACTAACCTTCAGCAATTAGCCAATTAGCTACTGTGTATCTGTTGAGCTCATTTTATGAGCTACTTATCAGTGAAATGCTGGTAAAAACATTGTTAAAGGGTTAATAGAGGAGCCATGTTGTGATGACTTCCTGTAGGTGGAGTTTCTTAAAGAGACAGAGACCCAGTTTCAAGGCATTAAATTATGAAGTCAAATTTCTTTAGTCATTTTTGACATATAGCATTTTTATAACAACTGAAGGTAACATAATGGCTTGATTGTGCTGCGAAATGGCACCATGTGGCTGGAAAACTACTGTACTGCCCCTTTAAATTTGGAAAGTTAGTTTAAACTTGGTTGATGCAAGTGCTTCCAGTAGTCTGCTAGTTACTTCATGTAGTGAAGATGGTTTCATGAAGGACATCATCGGTCTGGCACCGACATTTATTCCCATCCATCCCTAAACATTTTCACTGGGATTTAAATCCCAGGATATGCGGGATGTTATTCTCCTAGGCAGGGGAAGTTCTTCACCAGACGGGTGTTGTGGACTCCATCGTTGTCCCATTGAGAAATCCAGCCATGTTCAAAGACAGAAAGGCCTTCTGCCTTTTCGAAGGGGGTTTCAACATTGTGAATGCATGACATGAAATGACATGAAAGCCATTTGATGACCTGATGAAATGCCCGTTCACAAGCATTTAAATACAGTTTCAATAACTTGAGTCCTATTTTTGTTTTTAATCTATTACTGTTTTTTATTTGTCTTTAGCTCCTTTTTCTTCTTACTGCCTTTAAAGCTGTACCTACTACCTGGCTATAATCCACCAGCACCAAATGTGAACACTTGGAATTTATTCTTCGGTCCGAAGATTTTAATCATGATCAAGATGAATACATCATGTTGCGATAGTGAAACTTCCTAATTGGATCTTGAGAGATAAGTTTATATGGCAGCTGAGACAAAACAAAAAAACCCAGAAGCGTTAAGTAAGACGAAGGGCCTCTCAGCGCACTGTAAGCAATACCTGTCACAGCCACCGTAGTCAGGGGCCGAGAGAGAAGCCCCGACTCAGACACGCCGGTTAGCTTGACCTCATAGCCAATGCCGGTGATGAGGCCCCAGATGTCCAGGTGACTCTGGTCTCCTGGCACGGTGAACTCCTGAGGCTCCAGCAGCCAGCCTGAGTCTGTCACCACTATGTGAAAGTGGCTAAAACCGCCACCAGAGGGGGATAACTCCTCCTGCTGCGGCGGTGGCTGCTGCCTCACTTCCCAGGATGCTCTGAAACCGTAGGGGGTTACGTTGGATATGGTCAAGTTTTCCACTTTAGGTAAAGGAGCTGGGAAGGAAGTGGAATGTGGGGGGAAGGGGATTGGTTGGAGGGGATATGACATTTCATTTAGGGAGTACGATGTATGCAGTGGTTGCAAAAGCAAATACATCGTCAGTTCTTTCAAGTGTGTGCCATAGTATCTTAAAAAAAGGTTAAATATGCATTAAAAGTGCAATATTTTCAGTTTCTATCAGTCAACAACACCCTAAAATAAAATGTGACATGCATCATATTGTTTAATTTGAAAGGAATACAAAAAACTGTTTATCTACATAGACATAAAATTAGAAGAAGCTGAGTATAAAAGTGGGCAAAATAAACTCAACAACGTAGATTGTGCACAAAAATGGTTTTGCCATAACCACATTATTTTATAGCATATGACATTTACCGCCTCTCTACTGCTGCCCTATCACTGTAAACCTGAAGCCATTCAGCATACTACTGATTAAAAACAAATGCATCAGTGGGTCTTCAGTTTCTTGCTAATCAAATGAATTCGACTTTCATGCATTTGTTTGGTGTGGAAAGCTTACTATTGTGGCTTAATATTATCACCTTCCTAAAATAATGGAATAATCACCTCTTTTTAGCCAAAAAATGACATAGGCTATTACTTTAGGAAGGTGACAATATGCCTATTTTCTTTTAGAGAAGAGTCAAGTTGATGAAACGAGGTACTTTACGTCAAGTTACCTTGTGATTGTCCAGTTGCAACTATGCGCCATAATGACTACGGTGTTCATCGTGCCATTTTAGCTTTGAAAATACAAAATCTACAGCAGAAACTTTGAACATCTTGGTATCTATGCTTGATTTTTAGTCTGAAGTAAAAAGACAAAACATAAGCAATCACGGCAGAACCCTGCCTATACAAGTTAATTGTGGAAATCCTTGCCTATACTTGTTTTTGTTTGTAGAGTATACCTAAAATATTTGAAAGAAAATGCAGCTTGAGAGGCTGATAAGCCTAGGAGCAATCCTACGTGACATGCTATTGACCGGTATCTCCAAAGCACCCAATCTAGAAGAACCATTTAACTTTCTTGGATCTGATTGGCGGTACCCCAAAAGACTGGAAATATTAGCTTCTTTGGTAGCGCTAAGATGTTTACCACTGTGTGTGTTAATGTATAGAGAGGGGTCTCAAGTGTTCATGGTTTTTAGTTCAACCATACAACAATGCTGTGCCAGCCTTCATGATGGCGGCAAGTGACACCTAAAGACAGCATCTACGTATAAGAAGAAATATACTACTGCTGGTGATGCATGCCCATTTGGCTCTGAGTGCATTTTTGGTTTCAACCAAACTTTAGAAAAGTTCTTAAAGTAATGGATATCAGTAAAATACGTAGTACCTGTGACAGCATGGACGAACATAGACGGAGTGCGACGGCCATGAGAAATACCATACACTTCGATATCATAGCCCGTGTCATCCATCAGGTTAGGGATTGTAATGTTACGGGCTTCACTGGGCAGCCTGAACTCCAACGTGTCACACTTCTGCTCCGAGTCACTAACCTGGACAACAAAGCCATCAAAGTGGCCAGACAATGTGTTCCAGTACAAGCTGAGGTAATGGGGGTTAGCAGACGAAGCAACTATCGGCCCCAACTGCGGGACGTCCTCTGAACAAAAGAAGAATGTGTTTTGAGTTACTTTGTCCGGAGCACATATACCGTCCAATACAGTGCAGTGTTACTGGGATACCTGTAGTAGCTACAGCCAGGAGAGGCTGTGTGTTCTGCCTGCCGCCTTTACTGGCGTAAAGCTTTATATCGTAGCTCGTGTTCGCTTTGAGCCCCGCCATTACCGTGGCGCGAACATCTCCGGGCAGAGTGCGCCCCATCGCCTGCGACGGCAAAGCAGACTCTCTGACTTCGACTACAAACGTATCAAAGGCCTTCTCTCTCGTTCGCCATGACAGAGAGAATCTGTCTGAGGTAACGTTGGAAACAACTAGATTGGACAAATCAGGCTCCTCAGCTATAGGGGAGAAAAAAAAAATGTAGTACACATTCAATGACGTTAGAAGCTTGTGCTGGTCTCTTTCTTAAAATTTCATGCCTAAAGACCTACTGAACTACTTCAGATTTCTACTTAACATAGTAAGATACAATAGAAGCAACTTTTGGAAAATACAGTCAGTTTCCCATGATCGTCAATATACCCAAGAAAAAACTAAGCACACACCATAATTGAATCACTTGCAGGAACACCTTCACAAGCAAGAGCTAGTTTTGGAGTTGCTTGACATGCCTTACGTCTCTTTGAAACATAGATTAGTTTGTTCAGTATTTGATGGGACTTTCACTTCTAGGTAGTCTAGAAAATATTTTGAACTTTTAAATTATCTTCAGGTGTAAACCTTCTTTGTCACTGTCAGACGAACTACAGTTTGGGTAGGAATGGCCTTATAACCCTTCCCAGATGGGCAGAAAGTATTTTTAATCTCTCACTAAAATTATTCAGTTTTAATGACAGATCGAAGGTGGTAAAATTGATTAATCAAGTATGAAGTTATTGTTTAAAGGTGTTCCTAGTTTTCGCACGACAGTCAGGGAAACGTGATTTTTCCAAAAGTTGTCTACCACTTTGACACTAAAACAAAAGAAAAACCTAACTTCCTAACTTTCTGTGACATTTTAAAGTACTTGAAGTCCAAATACCTGTTGATGCAACAATACTGACAGGTCGTGTTCGAGATCCCTTGTACGTCCCATAGAGGTAGGCTATGTAATCAGTGCTGGGCCTGAGCCCTGTGACATCATGGGCCGATACATTTTGAGAAATGTTGTACTCCTTCAGCTCCATGAGCCAGTCTGAGTCAATTATCTCCAGAACAAAACCATCAAACTGCCTGTCAGTGCTGTTCCAATGGATCGTAAAGCTTTCGGACGTTAAGTTTGAGACATACAGTTTGCCAACCACTGGTCTAATAACTGAAGAAAGAAACCACAGTTAGAAATGTGTCAGTCATTCTGTAAAACGAATATATCAGAAACATATCAAGTGTTATTAGCAAATGCTTCCATTGACTTATTGTTAAAAGAATTAAAAAAAGAAAAAAAAAAAGGTGTACAGAATGCTCACCATTAACCAAAAGCAATACCTGACAGTGGGAGCAGCTAAGTAAAAGTTACATGCATGTATCTGCATAGATACTAACTGAACATTCTGCACCAGTAGTTAAATTGCAGCTTGGATTGAACACAAAGTAGACCTACTAGCTCTTTCGAAAAGGATTAATACTTACAAGCATCAATTAATTTCAGGACAAGTATTTCAGAAAGCCTGTGCTCACATGGCTGAAATCTACTGTTGTAAAAGTCTAACCAAAGTATTTGTTTTTAATGCTGTCAATGTGGTTAATGAAGGGTTCATGCCTGCGGAGCACTACTCGATCATGCAGCACTTCACTTTTGTTATGGACATATTGTCACAACATGCGGAACAAATGTTTCACCTACTAGTAATGTTTATATTTTACATGCAGGTAGACAACTTAGTGCAAACATGCACTTGGTGTTAAACAAGGCGGCAGAATATGGTTAGCCTCTTTAGCTTTTTTATTTTTTATTTTTACCTTGACAACAGAAAGAAGATTTAATGATTTGCCACCTAGTGGTTCAAAAGGAAATGAGGATATTTATTTTTGATGTTCAAAAACAAACAAAAAAAAACTACCTCACTTTCATTCCCACAGACTCACAGAGTTCAGCTGAGATGAATACTCACACATGCCATGAGCTCCGGAGCACATGGGCAAATGATTGCTCAAGGTTAATCAATGACACACTGAATGAAGGTTGACGGATGGATTGAAATGGTAACGGAGTCGGGTGGGTGAGGTTGAAGGGGTAAAATGAGTGGGAGGGGGGTCGGGGAGAGTGAGTTACTGGTTTTTGCTTTTGCAATCACTGTAGCACATCAGCGACAGACCTGACCACGATGCAAGTATGATGGTAGGGGGGAAGAAGGGGAGGCTTCATGCACTTTGGAAATCAGGATGGGAGTAAGGACAAAATGTTTGCTCCGCTCGACGATGCGGTTCCATTGCCCAGTAGCCTCCTCCTTCCCTTTTCTCAACGAAACAGAAACAGTGACTTGAGGAGTAAAACAGGTAATGCTGGTTAGGATGCAGCAGTTCAATGCACTGAGGCCACGGCGTCAGAACGTTATACCAAAAACACAAACCAGGTTATTGCGATCGACTCGGTTCATGCAGCCAAGAGTTCACGTCCCATTGTGCGTTGGACATACGAGTTATGCGTTTCGGTGCTTTTTAAACAATAAAAAAAAATCTTGACTGAAGTAGAAAGGATGTAATGGAAAGTTTTAACTGCAACGCGGCAAGTTGCGGGTACCTGTTGTGGCTTCACGGTACAGGGGCTCGAGGTAGGAGCCCTGATGCATCCCGTACAAGCCAACCATGTAGTTGGTATTGGGATTCAATCCGGAGAGGACCAGGCTCGACGCGTCTCCGGACAGAGTGAGGTTCTGTCTCTCTACGAGATCCTCCATGTTTATTACCTCGATGACAAAGCTGTCAAAGTCTCCCCCTGTGGGGCTCCAGGATGCTGTGAAGCTGTCCCATGTAATGTCAGACAGGACGAGGTTCCCTAGTGCTGGCTCCAGCCCCGCTGGTAGATAGACAAATCAAACTGGGGTCAGGTGGGTTGTAGGAAAGATCATTCTTTTTTCAAGTTCCACTATACGACAGGTACAGTCATGTGAAAAAATTAGGACCACCCTTTGAATATTTGTATTTTTTTCAAAAGAACATACATTATCTTGGGAAAAAGAAAGTTATTTACTTAAAAGGTAAGCAATGAAACTTAGTCTTGTTTTACATTTAACAAAAGATACTAATAAGATTGATTAGTCTAACCAAAGTCAGGACATTCTAACTGTTTGCTTGTTAACCTTAAACAACTTTAGTGAGTCGGTTCTTGTAGCCATCTACCAGTCTGAACAGCCTATTTCAAGCAACCCAATAAGTTCTAGGAACTAAAAAACAGGGCTTTGACTCAGCCCAAGAATTTCTGTTTCGTGGTGGGTTTCCCCAGGTTGGCTTTGGGTCGTTGTTGTGTTACAGGATCCAATTCAACTTTATTTTATTTACAGACGTTAACCTTCAAAGAATGTGGATGCTTTGCAGATTGAAGATCAAGCCCGTCTGCAGCAACCATGACATTTCCACCTCCGTGCTTCGCAGTAGACATGAAGTTGTAGGTTTATGCCAAACATGGCTTGTGTTTTGGTGTCCAAACAATGCGACGTTAGACTCATCTACGAAAAGAACATTACGGAAAGTAGGTCCTGTGAGGACAGTTTAAAGTTTTTGTAAACTTTTAGCATCTTTCAGTCTACTCTTCGTGTGAAATTAGCTTAGACCTGAGCTGTTGTTTTGAAAATCAGGACAGTGGAATAGGTGAGTTCAGATTGTTTTGAAACCTCTTTCAGCTTCTACTCTTCTTTCTGAAGGCCTCAGACATGTCTTTGGATCCCACCGCCGTGTTCACTTGGTCTTCAAAAGTCAAGAGTTATTCCTCTACAGTGATGTCATTTTATAAATAAGTATAATATATAACGGTTTAATTGCTTTGATGGAATCTGTAATTTTTTCCCCAGTACCACAAGAGTAAACTTGATTTCAGATACTCTTGTGTCAAAAGACGGTGTCCTAATGTTTTCACATGACTGTAAATATACAAACTAGACATTGATCTTTGAGGTTTTGTTTGACGTTTTTTAGCTTGTCACCTCAATCAAAAGCAAAAGTTTCAAGCCAATTTTGGGGACCATTTGTTCAAAACTCAAAAGGCATTTATCATTTTACCTGTTCTAGTTCTAAAAGTGAAAGCAAGTTGCCATAAATGTTAGAAAAGGCAACACCTTCACAATTCTTTCCACCAAACTCACTTTGAGTGCTAAGCCAGATCCTAAACAGCAGCAGACAAGGGGAGCATGAAGAACTCATTTGTGTGGGCTTAAGGAGACCAATATGTTTCTTGTTTAAAACATCCAATTTACTTTTATTTGTAGGTTTAGCTCGAGACAAAAAGAATAAATAAAAAATACTGAACGCTAATGTTATTAAAAAAAAAAAATAAAAATCAGACTAACACAACGCCCCTACTGTTTGTTTTAATGTATGAAGTGTGTACTAAATGTCAGTCAATCCATCACATATACATGGATTCACAATAGTTGATTTTAACTGAATAAAAAAAAAAAAGGTATTTATTAAGATTTTTATATAATAAAAAGCATTTAGAAACACCCACCGCTGCTTTAAATAGCCTCTAAACCCAAGACTGGTAACATTAATAATGAGACTAAATACATGATAAGTGTTCTTTAAATGTGATCTACATAAATTCAAAATACATCAGCAGGAGGAGGAAAAACTTGAAGAAAGAAAGTTTGGTAATAACAGAATAATGACGTGGTTCGGTCTGTGGAAAACCAAATTGTTTAATTCATTTGTTCATTCTAGGTTACTGGAACTGGATCTGATTTTGCACCACAACTGTTTTTAGTGGGGAAAAAACAAATTTTTTCAGTAATATGTTTTTTTGTTGTGGATTTTACCCACTGATTTTGGACTGAGTGGAGGGATTAAAATCCTTGGACTCGTGCTTTCTTTTTGACCGCTCCGATTTGCCCTCATTTACTTGAATCCTTCTTTGCCATTCAAATTACATGCTAGCTTTGCCACAAGCAGAACTTACTAAACATCATCAGAACTGCGTCTCCGACCTTCTGAATCTGAACTTTTGTAATGAAGACGAGGCAAGGAAATTTAAGTCAGGACTGCAGCAGAGTATAACTTTCTGGGCGCCTGATGTTTTTCAGAAAATATATTTTGACAGAGGGCTAATTTAGCTCAAGCTAATGCTGTAGAAATTCTATTCAGGACAACAGAACCAACAAAAGAATGCTCTATATCTAGTAAAATGCCTGAACTGCAGCAAATTCAGATTGAACAGGATATATAACCAGTAGGCTGGTTCTGTGATTTATTCATGTCAGCCGTAGTGTGGAGATTCTCCAAAGAGCTCAATAAAATGTCGCAAAAATGGGGATATAAACTAAGATTTTCTTGGGTTTGGTATAATGAAAACAACATTGGTGCATCTGATCAACTTCATTCGGGTTGAATTTTTTTAAGAGCCCATAACATTTGTAACCTTATAGACGGAAAGATATTAGCCTGAAGCATTTACCTCAAAAATAATTTTTGTTACATTTTATCAAACGTGTAACTTCACTGAATCCTAGTTTTATTTTATTTTATTTAGAAAGTAATGTTTAAGTAATCTGAAAATAAATTGATAGAACAATGAATCGCTGTAGATAATGATCAAATTAATTTTGAGTAACTATTTTCCGTCCTCCATGGTTTCCAACTACTCAGATCAATCACCTCTCCATATGTAGGGAAGACGTCGCCTAAAATTTAAGCTTCATAACCACAAAAAATGTATTTGTGAAATTTGAAAATGTGTTTTATGGACGTTATGATTTAAATTATAGTTGCTTTTATGCAGTTTTTCCCCCCCAGTGTATTTCAGGGCAATTTCAGCATTTATTTTGCAAAAGGTTTTGGCCTTGATCCAAAACCTTCCAATTGTTTGGTCCCATTGCTGGTCAGTACTTATTCAATTGTAAGGCAAAGAGAACCTGTAAAACAGAAATATGAACCATCTGCGGCAGGAAAGCAGCCGTTCACCCAGTATGAGCCTCTCACACGACAGACAACAAACAATGAGATGAGGATGATGGGGTTGGGATGATGCCGGTGGCAAGAGATATTTTGCTCGGTGTACCTGTTGCAGTAAAAACTCTGAGCGGTACAGATCGCCTCCCTTCCATCAGCCCTTGCAGTGTTATTTCATACATCGTCGAGGGCAACAGCCCCTCTATTTCGGCCTTCCTAAAACTCCCGGGCAATTCGTTCGCTTGAGGCTGCGCCGCTGCAGCCGACACGGCAACCATCTCCACCAAAAAGCCGTCGAACGCGTCGTCGGGCGCCGACCACGCCAGGCTCACGCTTGTGGCGGTAACGTTGACCGCGAGGCCGCTTATCAGCTCCATGCCCGAGCTTTCGATCTCGGCCCCAGAAACCATCGCATCGTTTTCTGAAGGCGATTCACTGTGAACCTTGTCGACACGTTTGAGGCTCTCTTCCTCTTCGGCGGGCTCTGGGGCCGTCGAGGCTTCTTTGATGCTCAGCGCGAGAACGTCTGGGGGTGCTACAGTGGATAAAAGCTGGTTAAATTTGTGAGTTTCCTGCTAGGTTTGTTGATAACTGCAAAAAAAAAAAAACCTTGGAGAAAAAAAACAAAACAAGAAGAGCTTAAATAAACAATTCTGCACAGACTTTTCTCCAAGCTTGATCTAAGCCGTTAATGACACTTGACTGGGCGCCATTAACTTCTTGAAGGAGCTGAGTAGCCCACGGCAGTGGAAGTACGCAGCTCTCTTCAACTAGCGAAGCCATGCACAGCCGTTCGGCTTCCTGCCGCTCCAAACTAAAACTGAAGTGGCAGTTGGACGGATGGACTTGCGAGTTACATTTGCCGTCTTTTCTTCTGACTGCAAGACAATTATTAGATTGTGGGAATGGAAGAAGTGAATCAAGTAGCAGGAAGAATAGTAAAGTGGAAAAGTATTCACACACCCCTGAACCTTTTCACATTTTTTACATTCCAGTCTCAAACCTCAGTGTATGTCGGTGGGATCTAATGTAGATCAATCAACATACAGTTGTAAAAAAAAGGGCCAGCGTTGTGTAATGGCACATAGTGCCGTTTTATATCTCAGTCAAGTAGCTATGTTAACTTCAGTTGTTTCAAATATGCTACATATAAACATATAAATATACTGTTTATTTAAATGTGTATATATCCCATGATGTAAGAGACATTTGACTTCGTAATTTAACGCTTTGAAATCGGGCCTCTGTCTCTTTAAGAAACTCCTGCTCTTTCTGAAATTCCGCCTTCAGGAAGTCATCACAACATGGCGGAGGCTGGGAAGCATGGAAACCGCTGCTCCGACAGTCATTATAACGTGATGTCAAGCCCAAAAAAGTTTCTTTTACATAATACTGCCCCTTTAAGCTTAATGGCAATTATTTTTAAACCAGTTTTTGGGGACCCCAAAGATTTATTTCTTTTTCCTTTTACAAATACAAATTTTGCAAGTAAACCCCTAGAAAAATCATCAAGTGAGGTGTCTTAATATTATTGGATTTTTATTAATATAAGCAATATTAGTGACTAAAAGTAATTACATCAATTAATTTGATATAATAATTATGAATCTATAGTACCTCCTTTAACATGTGGCCATCTGCCAGACTTTTTAAACCAACAATGCAGTTATTTATGCCCACCAACATGTTGGTCTACCTGCCAGTGCACTGTAATTTATTTGTAAGTGTAAAATACACTTCTGGTGAAAAGGGCTCCAGCCCCAGGGGCCCACGTCCTTCTACATCCGGCCCTGGTCACAAGTCAATGCTGTAGTGGCATTAAAGCAATGGAAAAGCTGCTTCTATAGTCTCTACACGTTTAGTGACAATTCCTCCCCACTCTTGTGCCAAATTGCTCCATTTCAGTCTGACTGGATGGAGAAAGTCTGTGAACGTCAATGTTCCAGTCATGCTGCTGATGTCCAGTTTTATTTAGGTAATGGTTTAGCCTCTACTATTCTAAATAAACATTATTTTTGGACTAACCAAAATTTGTTCTTCTACATGATTAGCACATCTTATGGCTTTTCACTGTCAGCCAGATTTGTGGAGTCCTTAACAACAAAAAAAAGAAATTTAAAAAAGATCAGGAGGTGTGAATACTTTCGCAACGTACAGTAGAGGCACGAAGCGCCCTGGAAGTAAAACAGTTGTAATTTAGAAGAGTGAGAAAAAAAACCCTCAGAAAGCAACATCCTGGTTTGGTACGGAAGCCCTGGCAGATAAAAAACAGGATGAGTTCTTTGACCTTTTTGGAAAGACAAGTCAGAGTGGAAGTGGTGTGTTCTGTTCGTATAAAGCCATGCGAGAGTTATGGAGGCCGCACGGCTGGTCTGCGACACACAGGGTCTGCTTTGAGAAACTGTGAAAAATTGTTCACTGAAACAAACCCTTGTACCTGTAACCGCAACAGCTTCAGGTAGTGCAGGTCCCTGGCTACTCTTTATTCCAAACAACTCAGTTTGATATTCTGCTGTCGGCTCTGGGCCGCCGACTCCGGCCCCACGGGAATCTCCAGGGAGCTGGACCTCGCTCCCGTCCCGCGATATCTGAGCGTCCTTATACCATACGGGGACGCTGTCGGAGGCGCCGGGAGTTTTTAGCTCCCAAGAGAGGTCAAGTCCGTCGGACGCAGCGCTCGAGGCGGTCAGCGTTCCACGCTCATCCTCGGCCTCCGTCTCGGAAATCTGTGACTCTGGCGGGTCTAAAATAACAGAGCTAGTGACATTGCCCTCCGAGCCTGTAGGGGTCCTCTGTTCACGGTCGTCTGAGGCAGCTAAATAAAAAGTGAAAGTGGCTACAAGGACAAAACAAAAAGGCACAAATCCAGACAGAATGACATCTCATCTCCAGTGCTTCCAGAGGATTTACTCAAATGTTCATCAATCTGACAGTATAAATGTCTGCTTAGCTTAGACGTGGCAGCTACATTTTTATGGTTTCAGACTTAAACAGTTTTCTCAATATTGCATAAAATGATATGTTACCCCTTAAACTTTTTTTCATAAACAAAACACAGTTTTTTTTTTAAAAATCTCACAATAATGAACTGAGGTGAAAAAGAGTGTCAGGTACGTTTTGCAAGGCACCACAAGGTCTAATTTGTACGATGGCGTTTCAGGACAGGCTCAGAATTTAATTTTGTTTTACAAGAATAAAGTCACAATAGTATGAGAAAAAATTTGTAGGAGAAAAGTCGTGTTGCGAGAATAAAGTCGAAGAAGCAACACTAGACAAAAGTCATTCTATTAAGAGAAGAAAGTTGCAACAATACGAGAATAAAATCATAATATTAGGAAAATCAAGAAGTCATTTTATGAAAATTCCTCCACAAAAAATGATTAAGAATTTAAATGAAGAATGTTAAACACCTCGTGAAGACATACTTGTTTTAAAAATAAGAAAATGTTTCATCTCTTAATACATCAGCATCAGATTAATATCAGTAGCAGGACTTTGAAATGATTGCACAAATGAAAGCTGGACACAGCAGATCTCGAAAACTCAAAGCCTTTTACTAATAAAAACTTTCTTTTTTTTTCATAATTTTGCAACATTCTCCTGGTAATATTGCATCTTTATTGATATCATGACTTTTATTCTCGTAATCAAAACAAATTCTCTTAGTCTGGCCTTAGTGCTCCTTAATAAAATTACAATCTTCACCAGTTTTATATGGCTTTCCGTTGATACGTGTTTTAAAAAGACTAAATATCTTAAGCAGGTTATTACGGCTCACTTTTTGCTACGCTTTCCCACAATTTTCAACAGGCCCCATATAAATCTAAACGAACTTGTTTGAAAAGCAAAATGAAGCATTGAAAAGATGAGCATTTAGAAAACATCCACCTGTAAAACTCATTTTGGAGCTCTGGGGCGACCCACCTGTGGACGCCGTCAGGGAGACGGGTTTGCTCCTCCTGTGTCCCCGCTCTGCCGCCAGCGTCAGCGTGTAGCTCATACCGGGAATCAGGTTGGGCAGCATGTAGGTGCTTTCAGAGGCTGGGATCTCCACCTGCTCCGCCTGGCCGTCTCTGGACATGTACGCCAGCCTGTAGCCGCCGACCTTGGCCTGGGGTTTCTGCCAGGCGACGGCGAGCGACGTCTCCGTGGAGCGGACCTCTCTGAAGTCTCTGGGGGGGTCCAGGTCTGACAGAGGGCACGCACAGCGGCTCGCGTAAGAAACGCAACTAGTCATCCCTTGACGTTTCCCGATGTTCTCGAGGCGTAATCTGAGTTATCGGTGCTAGCGAAAGTTTTATCTGCGCTTGTATCGACAGAACGTTCTGTGGATTTATGGATGATGTGTGTTTGCACAGCTGTGTGGCGTCTTCTCTCACCAGTTGCTGCGTTTGTAGTGGCAGGGAGGCTTTCTCTTTCATTCTTCACAGCTGTCACTCCCACTCCGTACTCCGTCCCCGGCTTCAGGCCTGGAATGGAAACAACATGGAGGGTAAATGACTATATGGCGAGAGAAAAGGAGCTCTGGAGCATCACACTCATGCACACATTGCAAAAACTCAGGGTTTTTTTTTGTGTGTCTAATTTCTAGTGTAGATTATTTCACTTGTAAAATAGGAAAGATGTCATGTGATAGCTCAAAAAATCTGCCAGTGGAACTAGTACATTATTTTACCAATATTATGAAATAACTGACTTAAAACAAGCTCTTATATCTTGATCAAAAGTACAGCAGTATATTTGGGCGATTGAATTTTCACCAGAAAAACTCTGAAATTTGAGATTAATCTCAAAATTGATTAATGAATTTTCTGAGTTTTAAAGGTCAATAATTTGCTAGAAAAACTCAAGATGTTTTAGACTAATCTCAGACGTTGTCAAGAAAAATCCCCTCAAATTCGGAGTTTGAAAAGTCAAAAATATTTGCTACTTTTTGAAACTTAGAAAATTCCAAGAGTGAAACATTTGCTACATTAGACACAGAAACTTCTCAAAGATTTCTGAGATTAATTTTAAATGTTTATTTCAAGCCAATTCTCAACTTGTCAAACTGTGAAAATTCCTTTTTTCCTTCTAGAAAATTTCTGAGGTTAATCTAAATAGTTTCTGAGTTGTTTGGTGAAAATTTACTCGCGTTTTTTTCTATTTGTCTTTTTTTTTTTCTAGTCTTGCCTCACACAAGTGTACTAATATTTTTACACTAGAAACTAGGCCCAAAAGCTTCGGTAAGATTTTTGTGTTTTTGCAGTGCAAGTTCTTTATTTCCCCATACTGACCAGTGATGGTAGCCTGTGTGGTGTGTCCTGATCCTCGTGGGAAGAGTTTCTCGCCGTGCGCGGAACCAGAGATGGGACTGTATTTCACCCGATAACTGCTGACATCAGCTTGACTGTTGGTCCACTCCAGAGTGATGCTGTCAGCGGTCTGAGACGCAGCCTGCGCGTCTGTAGGGGGATCCAGAGCTGAGGGAGCAAAAAACATGGAAGTAATTAGAAAGGTAGAGTAGCTTCCGACTGGAAAATGAGTAAAATGTGTTCCAGTGGATTATAGTATGCAATAGATATCCTACTTTTTGAGTTTTGAAATGTTCTATACTTGTTTTTTTTTTTTAGCAGTAGCTGGTACATTAAACTGAGAGTAAAATCCAGATTCCTACCAACAGCAAGATGAATTGAGTTCTGTGACCAGGTCAGATGCAATGCTCTGATTATTATTATTTTCTTTATTTAGTTATCTCTGCGATGTACTCTGAGTAAAGTCAAAAATGTCTGCACGTCGCCACCACGTGGTCAGGTGTGTGAATTGCAATTTGTCAAAAATGACGGACGGACGGACGGCCTTCACAGTTTTCCATCACTTTAAAGAAAGGAGGTCTAAGACGGCAAATATTTTTTTAATGCGACCTATGGTCTAACATTAACATCTGACATTTCTAAGTTGCACAGCTGTTTAACCAAACATGTGGAAATTATTAATATAATGTTCCAATAAGGATATTTTGTCCCAAGAAACTTAATGACTCAGATCTCCACCCACTGAGGTACAGTTGAGTTATTTTGTGCTTGGTGATAGTTTAGTTTTCCTGTTTCTGTGTTTTAGTTTCCATTCAGTCTTTCATTTGCTATACATACTCTTATCCTAGTTCAGTCCATTTGGTAGAATTGCTTTTTATTCTTGCATTAATTATGGCACTTTGGTCCTCATTGCTCTCAATGCAATAAAGTACGAAATTTTGTTCCAGCAAGACTTTCACCGGACTATCTCTGTTTTTTCTTTTTCTTTTGTTTTTGCACATACTTTAAAAGGTGTTTGCAACTGGATGTCAGCTAACTTCCTGTCTGCCGTTTTTGGAGGAAATGCAGAGCAATAACCAGACGCTGCTACAGGAGCCGTGCCACGGAGTTAGGTTTCTGAGCTGCTGCGAACTGTGGCAATCGGAGACAAAACGAGTAGATTAGAAAAATGCTGCAGTTTACCGATCACAGTCACAAATCGAGATGAGTGAGAAGCGATAACGAAGGCGATGAAGATCTGGTTGTCAAAAAAGTAGAACAAGAAGAATAGGAGGATGCACGTGATTAACTACTACACCATGTCCTCATCTGCTCAAATCATTTCCCATCTGGTTGTCTCTGTTACTGTGACGTTTCCTGCAGGCAGAGCGGTTCATTGCTCATAAGCGCTCATAATTCAGGGAGTATTTACTCTTTGGAGCCTGTTGTAAGCCTCGACCATGGATGAAATATCCAACTTTATTTGAAAATCTTCCATCATTTATTGTTTTAGCTCTTGTTTCTCCAGTATTACTCCATGTGTTGCCATGGGTATGGACAATTTGTTCTTATAGATGGCCAATGGTTGTGTTGTCTTTCTAAGGGTCCACAGTCATCTGTGAAAAAGCTAAAATACTCAAAACCGCCTCTGAAGATGCCTAGAACTATCAGTTCAGTCTCTAAGAGTACCCCAATACACATTAGTACGCACAGTGGAAACCGTCTCAGTGTTACCACAGAAGTTAATATTGACTGTATTCCTTACCTCTTCACTTGGGGAGTACAGCCAATCAGTGCCGAGGAAAATAAATGGCGTTCCTGGATTGGGTGGTTTGCAATCGCCAGGTAGTTGCGTGTCGAAGAGCATTAAGCCCGTGTGCATTTCAGCTTCCACAAGTGAGGTTTTTTTTTCCTCCAATATTTTTACATTTCCACTACATGTAGTCTTCGAAAAGACGGATTTTCCACAAATAATTTGGACTCATTTTCCACAGAAACGTACACTTTAGGTGAATGCTGAACCACGAATCGGCGGTTTACCCTATACCTAACTTGACACTTCCAGCTTTAGTCTTCAGTTAAATAAAATCTTGCTCTTGTTGTCTTTTATGCAGTGCTGAAATGGTAAGATCGCTACCTTTTTGATTTGGCTCCAAAAATGCACAAAATCCACAGAAGAAGTTTGTTTCAGCAACGTAGTGCTTGCTTTAACACTCCTTAACTCTCACCCCCAAAACACGTACATGTTTTTAGTCAATGTGTCCATGAAGACACTGGTGTCCTCATGACAGGAATTCCTCTGTGGCAGGAATTAAACACTAGTATTCTACATGCTCTCTTTTGACCAGGACCCTAATAGATCATATCACCTGGGATCTGATTGCTATCAAGCATAAATTAAAATGCTGTGGGTATTTCTTTTTTTGATTTTTAACAAACCCTCACCTGTAGTAAACGTGGTGGTGACAGGGTCACTGGTTGCCTCTCCACGCCTTGAGATGATCGACACGGTGTACTCCGTGTCCGGCCTCAGATTGTCAGTGTTGTACTGTTTGTCTGGTGGGGAAACGTCCACCGTGGTTTCGTCTGAGGGGTCGGAGCTGGGCATGTAAAACATGGTGACCCTGTCCACCGGAGCCACCGGCAGATTCCAGCTGATCAGCGCCGAGGAGTCCGTGACATCCTTCACCTCCACTTGCCCGGGACTGTCAATCTCTGTGGCAGGAAGGAGAAATGAAAGTTTTGGCAATTTGAAATAGAAACAAAGTACTCAAAGAAACAAAAGCGAAAGAGGAAACATCTTAAAAATGTTTAATGATGTTCCAAGCAATAGCCATGTTTCCATCCAATTGTCATGCGAATTTTGAGCTAACTTTTAAAATGTTGCAAAAAAGAAAAAAAACGTGACAAAATGTGAATTAGGCGTGTTTGAATCTTGCGTAAGGGTTTGGAGAGAATCAACCATACGACACCAACCAGAATTTTGTCAGATGTTGACATAAACCATGGCTGTAATCTGATCAGCCGTGCAAGGCAAATGTTCGATACGTCGGAACTGTATTCAGCAAATACGTTTCCATCTCCACCTTCAGCACATTAACTCTTCGAAATCACGTCACGCAAGCGCAAAATCTTTTTTGCAAAAATGTGGAAGCCATTTTGAGACTTGCCGTTTCCGTCAACGTTTCCTATGCAATACATCAAAACGCACCGTTACGCTTCCTAAAGTGACAATCAAAGAAAGTCAACGGAAATTAGACCTAACTTGACATCTGGCAGACGAAAACCTCTGATCCAAAAAGGACATGCTGTTATATAATGTCATTCCTTTTCACTCCAGCCTCATGTTTACTACCTGCTAAATCTCCTGTGGTAACATGTAGAGGAGACCTCTGTCCTTTTTAGATCCACGTTTTAAAAAACCTGTGGGAGGCTGACGTTCTGAAAGCTCTGAGCTCTCTTTTATTAGTCATTTTCTGGGATTTGCGTCAAGTTTCAACCTGCCCAAATAAATGACATCGGTTATGAAATGCGGGGGTCCAGGAATCCAGGGGGCTCCCTCACCGCAGACCTTAAAAACCATAAATGGCTTTTGCCAGACACACATCTGAAGATGTTTGGTCTGGCAGGATGCAACCGTTGCGTAAGGGTCTTGGAAGGATTTCATAACATCTAGTATTTGGTATTGGAGCAATAAAAAAGTCACTTAACAGATGATGGGGACTAAAAAGGAGAAAAATTACAGGTATGATGTAGCCTTGTGAACTAATCAGAACCAACATAGATTTCCTGTTGTAATTCTTCTCACTACTATGGAATTTCACTCGGCATCATCAGTTTACTTTTTGTCAGCCTTTAAAAACGGCTGGTAACTTAATACTTTCACTAAGTGCCAGAGAGCTCTTTGTAACACTAAAGTGCTTTCGCTGAATGATTAAACGCCTGCACTGATGAGGACCTTAGAAACCTACTGGTGGTGACAGTTTTGGATGTTTGGGGCCCTCTGGTGTTGTTCTTTACGATGCTGATGGAGACTTCATACTCCTGTCCTGGTCCGAGCCCAGACTGGAGGAAGTCGGTTTGGGAGGGCGGAAGGGTGCTCACGACTTTTCCGTTTTCTTCTTTCTGCAGAGAAAGAATGGAATAAAAAAATAAAAATCCTGCAAAGAGAACAAACCTGAGACTACATTCATGACTGCAGCAGCTACTGAATACTTCATATCAGTTTCTCATGTGATGAATACAAAGGACTCATATCTTATAGAGATGCTTGACGGGAAAGCACAAAAAGAAATTAAAGACAAGCATACATGGGAACACAACACAAGCTGTTTTTACACAAATTTTTGCATTTGTATTGTCTTGTGTTGCAGTAACATAAGGTTGCAAACAACCTGCTCTTTTTATGTGGATCTGCATCAGTTTTCACTAATCATTCAAAGTGAAAAGGTGCTGGTGCTGATTTCTATAACTTGCATCTAAGCAGGCATCTCACAGCGAAGGAGCAGAAGAAACTTAAAGGTCAGTAAAAGGACAGCCTATTTAAAAGGGAGTACAAGTCAACAGAGGATAGAAAATCAAAAGCTCTGACTTATCAGCCGGCACAGTCATTTTCCTTCAAAGCATGTCTAGCTCAGATTCCTTGCAGCGGGTTTAGCTGACATCCAGATTTGCCCTCAGTGAGGGTTTTTATTTAAATTTTTTTTTTTTTCGTGTCAAAGCAAATTTAATGGTTAGCGCTGACATAAATCTTTTATGCTGAAGTTTTGAAAAAGCTGGCACAGCTTATCGCCTCTCACTTTTTCCATGACGGTTATTAAACAGGAAGGGAAGTCTTAAGAGAAGCGGCGGGCATACTAACCGTGTTGCGGAAATAAATCTCCCAGCTGTCAAAGGAAATGTCCAGCTGGTCCCAGACAACTTCGACAGAGGTTTCTCTCACTGACTTGAATCTTAAGCCTTCTGGTTGTGGGAGATCTGCCAAAATGGAGGGAAATAGTGAAGTCCTTTTTATTTTTTTTTAACCCCAGATGTGAGTTTTAGACAGTTAACGCAGCATTGTGACATACCTGTAACCACTCGTGCGCTGACAGGAATGCTCCTCTTGTTGCTCAGGACCGCGTAGACGCTGATCAGGTATTCAATGCCAGGTTCAAGCTCTTTAACAGTGGCAGCAGTTTTATCTCCAGGAACAGTGAACTCCATGAGGAGACCCCCGGGACTGGTGGGGACATATGTGATGAGGTACTCTGTGACCAGCATCTCGTTGTTCCAGGACAGGTCCACGGTCTCGGTGCTGACTTCCCCGACAGTCAGGGTCTTAGGAGGAGACACTGGAATAAAAATGTTCTTTTTTTAAAAAAAAAAGGATGTTGTGGTTTTGTTTTCAGATGGTTTCTCATGCTCTGTGTGTCGGCGAATATCCATTATGTGGCAGTAATGCAAACTCCAGACCTACAATCTAGACGTGGTGTGACAAAAAAGACAAACCAAGAGCCTATTTTACATTCCCCAAAAACAGTTTAGTGGGTAGTGACTAAGAATAGAAGGAAATCACATCACCCTGAATTTGATTTTATATTCTCTTCAAGTTGACACATGGAAACCCTCTGAAAGTAAAACAGCAGAATCCTTCTGTGTGTGTGTGTTAACATTAGGAGCTTCTTACCTTCAGAGCAGTCCTCTCCGACATACCCCTCATCGCAGAAGCACTGGCCATTCACGCAGCGGCCCTTATCATGGCAGTTGTTGATGCAGCTCAGCTCTGCACAGCTCTCCCCTTCATATCCACTCTCACACAAACACCTCCCGTTGACGCAACGCCCCCTGTTGTTGCAATTGTCCGGACAAGCCAGCACAGAGCAGTCATCTCCCATGTAACCCTCCTGACAGAAGCACTTGCCGTCTACACAGTGACCGCGTGCCAGGCAGTCGTTGGGACAAGCTTTCTTGCCACAGTCTTCCCCGCTAAACCCTTCGTCGCAAACGCATTGCCCATCGACACAACGACCGCGGTTTCTGCAATTGTTCGGGCAACTCAGTTGACTGCAGTCGTCGCCGACGAAGCCTACGTGGCACACGCAGCGTCCTTTGATGCACTCCCCACGGCCGTAGCAGTTTGATGGGCAGATGCGCACGCTACAGTCTTCACCTGCAAAGCCTTCGTCACAGACACACTGGCCGTTGACACAGCGCCCCTTCAGCCGGCAGTTGTTCGGACAGGAAAGCTCGGCACAGTCGTCTCCGTGGAACCCGACATCACAAGAACACCGTCCGTTGATGCACTGACCTCTGTTGTTGCAGTTATTCAGACACGCAAGCTGGCTGCAGTCCTCACCTTGATACCCTGAGTCACAGATGCAAAGTCCATTGAAGCACATTCCTCTGCCATTACAGTCATTCAGGCAGGTGAGCTGAGAGCAATCTTCCCCACTGTACCCAGCAGTGCAAATACATTTGCCGTCAACACAAAACCCATTGCCGCGGCAGTTGTTGGGGCAAGAGTGTTCTCCGCAGTCCTCCCCGCTGAAGCCCTCATCGCAGTGGCAGGTGCCGTTCACACAGCGTCCGCGGTCGTAGCAGTCTTTGGGACAGATGAGTTCGGAGCAGTCAAAGCCAGTCCAAGGTTCGTCACACACGCAGTCTCCCTCCTCACAGCGACCGCGGCCCAGGCAGTTGTTCAAGCACCGGCTCTGAGAGCAGTCTTCGCCAAAGAAACCATCGGAACAGACACAAACGCCTCCCACACAGTGGCCGTGGGCTCCACACAGCACAGGGCAGGTCTCGAGGGCACAATCTTCTCCGTCGAAGCCCTTATAGCACACACATTTTCCGTCCACACAGCGACCACGGTCCTGGCATCTCCCAGGACACTCGGCCTCAGTGCAGTTGGGTCCCCTCCAGCCAGGATCACATATGCAACCACAGGTTTCAGCGCTGTAGTTCCCATGGCCACTGCAGTACGGTTTTGTTCCCAACTCACCTATACAGAAAAAAAGGATGAAGAAATTGATGATTTGCAGAGTATCTCATCACATTGGCACAACATTTCACCACAAGGTTTATTAAAATGTAATTCATGAGATGTTGGGCTGTACTTTAGAGAGAGAGTTACACTCCCACAATAAAACCTAAACCACTCCAAACAGATGAATCAAACAGATGTACTTCATACTGAGGGAGACTCAGGGGATTACGTGATATATTTGAAAAGCTCTTTTCAGTGTGAAATTTCAACAAATACAGGAGTCTACTTCTTTGCGGGGTGACACTCCTACCTGTGAGCTGCTCACTGCTGCATTGATCCCTCAAAGCTGAAACCTCTCCTTCAAGCATCTCCAGGCGGCTCACGAGGTCCTTCAGGCCTGGAAAGTCATCGGTGCAACCGCAGGCCTGCCGAGGTATGTTAATGCGATGGGTGAACACAATCTGGTTTTCCCCATTAAGCGTATGTTCGGTGACGTGATGGCCTGGAGGGATCGCCGTTACGTCTTTGGGATGGACCTGTGTGCCCTCTGATGCCTCCAGGTCCACCGAGCACAGGGAACTTGCAGGAACGTTGATGTTATAAACATGGCTGAAAACCATTGGGTGGCCTACACTGGGAAGGGTGGCATTGTGTTCTGTATGGGGAGAAAGAGTCTGTCGTCGATGGCGGAGGACTTTCTTGACAAGCCCAGCAGTTGATAAACTCATCAAAGTAAACAGAAGAAGGCAGCCCAGAAGACTTTGTGCGCCCATGATTGATGTGGGGCAAGGTACGGGCGAAAAAAAATATCTGTATGGACCTCTGGCTTAAGGGGCAATCCACGAGGACAGTCTGAAAAGACCAAAGGTAAAGTGCAATTAAGTAAATTTGTCAGTACAATGAAAGCATTATGACTGCACAGTAGAGACTAATAGAAACAATAGTCTGGTAAAAACCAGCCCCTTGTTCTGCGCTTTGGTTCGTATAGAGGTTCTAGACACTCAGCTACTGAGTTTGACACTATGAAGCTAATGAGAATTTGCCTGCACTTTAATCAACTATCCCAGACTGCGAACAGAGATGCATCAAGCTCATCGAGGCAGCTGTTCATGTTGACTCAATATTTGGAAGCGTGACCAATTATTTCCTCCGCTGCCGTTGCTAAATCTACAGGCAGGCTACAATTCTAAATTAGTGCCTTTTTGTTATAGAGGGAAAGACTATTCAGCATTTATTAATAACTAAGATGACTGACGTGATACCAGTATATTGTAGAGTAGCAGAGGTTGAAGTAGCACTGATGAGAAATTGAATTCTGATCAGAGAAATACACCCAAGCCATTGAAAAAAACAGAATTGAAATATTTTCAAAAGACAAAAGTCCCCCTCTTTTACCGTTTTCAAAAATTACACTGAAGGAGCAAGTCGTTTTCGCCGACAAATGCTTGAGAAAATTATGCTCAGCTTGACGAACATATCTCTAAACAACACTTCTGAATTGTCACCGGCTAATTTTCAGAAGTCAAAGCAAAAAAAAAAAAAATTAGAGAAGTTCAAACGGTATTGCAGTATGTACAGCAACTCAAAAGGCAGAGATAAATTTTAATGAGGTTTAATTTTGCAACAAGTGACAGGCAAATAAGTTAGGAAGGAAAATATTTTCAGTCCACAGCAAGGTTTTTATCTGCAAACAATATCCACATGGTAGCTTGTTGAACATCCTTTGTCTTACATTTTAAAGACTGCTTTATACGGGTAAGCTAAGCAAAGACCTCCCCAACATGTGCATACCAGACAGTATACTCTCATGTCATTTTCTGCTCTTTACTGCTGTGTTCATTTGCGAATTCAAACTCAGTTTTAATGTAATCTCTATGGAACAGCTACGACTTAATGCTGTCAAGTCGTAGTAAAACACGATGAAAATCATTCATTTCCCCACGTCACAGGAAACAGATGGCTGTGAGTATTAAAGACATTGTTTTTAAATGTTCAACATTAAACTTTTACATATCAGCACATGCTTTTTAAGTATTGTCACGGCACAGATTCTAATGGTTAGCAATGAATAGGATTACCCAGAGATATTAGCAGGTTTGTGGGCGCCAACTCTTTGTACGTAAAACATGCTAGCTTTATTGGGATAGCTAGATAACGCACAGCGAATGCATGCATGTACAACATGAAATATGTTAATTTTGCTCTTTTACGTGTGGTACATTGTTTCCATTAGGAAGCAAAGTTTTTTTCTTTCACTGAATTTCTGTTTACTAGGCAACTGTACAATGGAGGGCCTTACTTTTCTGTCATTATGTGACATAGAGATTATATTTGTGGGTTTTGTTACTCCATTGCATTTTTGAGATTACTATTAGTGACATTAACTAATATTCTTAATCATTTATTTGTCCTTCAGCTTTAAAGATTTCCCCAACCATCAAATAACTTAAATTCCACTTTTTCTGATTAGAGACACCGGTTAACGTAAAACAGAGTCTGAGTTCTTCTCACAGATGTTGTTAAGAGTGAATCATTAGATTTCTACTATGTCTATGCAGCCTGTGTACATCTACAGACTACAGTGAACGATGTTTGGGGCTATCAATGTCAAAACAAACCACAGATGCACAATAAAAAATACCTTTCGAGCATGCTGGAAAATGCTACGCATCCCTAAAAATGTCTCAAGACAGAAGAATCCACAGATGTGCTGGCAGGTCAGCGTCTTTTATGGATTTCACGCGAGTGTAGAAAAATCTCAGCTGTTTTGATTCAGCAGAACTTACAATTACAGGAGGGGGAAAATTGTAAAAATAACCAAACAACAAAAAAAACCACCTAAATCCTAATTCACTCCATTCACTGATGCACCCACAAGTTTTTCGCATCTTTCAACACCTGGGCAACGACAACACCCTGATTCGGAGGAGTCGAGCAACAAGCTCCTGCCGCAGCGTGGGAAAACCTTGTAATGAGTCTCTTCAGCATTTGAGTAATGACAGATGACGGAAAACGGATAGAGAAGCCTGATGTGATGAATGACCTCTTCCTCATGACTGGAAACAGCTTCCCTCGGTTTTTTTTTTTTAGGTTACATGACAACCGACGATGATGCTGTGTGAAACATTTTATCCTCAATCTGCCTGCAAATGTCATTGAGACTGGTTCTTACAGTCTGCTGTTTCAGTCTGGTAGACATGTTACTCCTTTACAGCAAGCTGCATATTGGCAGAGCTTAAGGATTGTGTCATGTCTTTTCTCTTATTAATAGCATCTGCTCAGAAGAGCTAAAAACAGAGAAACCAGTACCTGCACTTTTATAAAAATAAATAAATTAAAAAAGAACCATGATGTGCATCTGGGTTGAGATTAATTCGTATGAGTACAATTGGGAACTTCAACAAAGAAAAACATCGTCAGACGATTTTACTGAACGTTTGTTGCATCTCCGTTGCCATGACAGTAAACTTGTATGTCTTGCCTCTTCTAAATTTAAAAGGACATTGTTATACCACAGGGATACAAAAAGTCCAAACAGTTCCTCATGAATAAAAAAAAACAAAAAAATTAAGTCTTTTCCACATCCTTTTTACGAGAAACCCCCAAAAAGCCAAAAACCATGCCATTCCTAAGGCTTTACAGTTCAGCAGGAAATGCGGATTTAGACCAAGTAAAAATCCATAAGCTATAAATATTTAAACAATCAAACGAAGAAAAATAAGCCTCATAAATTTCAAATAAATCTGCACGTCTCTGCATTAGCCTACCAATAAAAGCTCATCCCAGTACCAGAGTTTCCTCTGACCCCTTAATCCGACAATCAAATATGAATATATTTCTTCCAAAATGTGAGGAAAATGGGTTGTGCTGAATTTTCCTGCAAGGACCGCCAATAGATTTTCTGTCGAGGAAAGACAATACAGCAGAGGGAGAAGAGTTTCAGGCCGTGGAGATCTTTGAACTTACCTTGTGTCCTGTAAACTGATCACACAGTGATGAGAAAAGACTGAAACCACTTTCTTTTCCTATAAAAACCTCTTCTCAGTCTCATCTTATTTTTTTTTTTACTGTACTCACCTTTGGTGTCACCTCCCTGACACCACTGCCAGTATTTCTGCTAATCTTTACATTTAACAGCAGATATTAAGAAAAAATTGAATTGGAGTTTCACAATTTCTCACACATCTGGTGAGTGGGCTGGGATGTGACTGAAAGCTGTAAATCTATAAACTTGGTTCTGGAGTACACATTTTTTTGACCCCTTTCTAGAAAAAAACGTTACCGTGAACGTAAAGATAATTTGTGGTCCTCAAGGTACAGAACAGATCCATAACGTCCCCAGGAGGGCTCCCATTGCATGAGTCTGGATGCAGTTCATTCCTGATTTTGGACTTTGCTTGCACAACGCAAAAACATGTTTTATTAGCTTTTTTGGCCAAATATAAAATGAGGAAAATATTCACAAATGTCTTACGTGCACCGCTGAATATTTATGGTGCGGCAGACATGATGAAAATAAATTTTGGTCTGAAGAGCTTTCATACGAGTTGTGACGGTATCCAAGTGGAAGGCAAAGTTATGTAATAGGAATGAGGTAATAAATAAAATATAAACAAGCAAAAATATTAACTTTGTAAGTCAGAAAACTATCCATAAGTAATTCTTACCTGACTTTCTAAAAAACGTAGCTGTTTTTGTGATATAGATAGATTAGATAGACAGACATACAGAGTTAGCTAGATAGCTAGCTAGAGCAAAGCTAGATAACTCTAACCCCTAAATCTAACAGAGCTAGCTACAATGAAGATAGCTAGGTAGTTAGCTAGATAGAGTGAAGCAAGCCAGCTAGCTAGCAAACATTGTGGCTAAACAATAATCACAAGACATGTTTAAGCTTGTATTTGCTAACCTGGCTTTTCATATTGCTTTTAGGGTGTTAGCTTCTTCTTCTCTAAATGCTCTTTTAGCTCATGTTACAAGAGTCGTTTCTTTATGCTAACATATGAATGCTCCAACAGATGAAGGTGGCACCTCTAAGCATCTTGAAATTTTATCAGATGAACTTGACTTGAGGAGGTTCATATAAGGAAACAGTGTTTTTGAGGTGATGCCCGTAACACAGCTGCAGGTGTGACCCCAATTTAGAAAACTATCTCAAGCTATCAAAGCCATTACACCAGAGGTGGGCTTTCGCTAATAAAAAATAAAAGTATTGACCTTTTGCACAAGTGAAGGGAGGATCTCCTTCACTTCCTCCCAGTGCTACTATTGCACATTGCATCATTATTGTGCAAAAGGTCTGCGGTTCAGGCAAAGCTTGCAATTTGATCAACATGTCAGGAGGGAGCAGGTATGGCTCGGTTTCTTAGCTAGTTAATTCCAACTTTTGTAAATACAGCCGTCTATGAGGCCCAACCAGGTCTGTTACGTTCACAGACAACTTAGCTCGACTGGAACACGTAGGGGCCATGAATAAACTGGCAAAAACAACTTTGGAAAGCAATTTTAGTTGCTCTGTTCAATACTCCTGTCCCTCACTTCTGACGTCCGCCTGGTGTGATTAAGTGGCATTGTTGCAAAGGGTCAGTAGAATTAGTGCATGTAAAATTTCTCACTAATTATTCTACCATTAAAGCTGCAGTATGAAACTTTTATAAAATTTTACATCTTTGCTAAAACTGTCATCATGTCGCGTGACAGTTTAACATGAGACAGATAATCTGTGAAAAGATGGATTTCCTTCACTTCCTCCCAGTGCTGCTATCGCACATTGCTTCATTATTGTGCTCCATTCACCACTTATGAAGTTCTTCCTATGTCAGTCATGGGAAGTTTATTTCTCCCATGACTGTGGCTCAGGCTCCTTGGTGAAGCTCCTGCAGCTCATTTGGCAAACACACCAGGCGGAAAGCCAAACTGACCACATCACATATGTAGAAATCATGTTTCCATCCATTTAACCTGTAGCAGCATTAGAACTGCATGACAGAGCGTAATCACAGCCTGTCTGGTTTTCACAACAATTCTTCTTAGCTTACAGCCTTAACACATAGAAAGTGAGACACACACACACACACACACACAGAGAGAGAGAGAAAAAGCTATTGCTATAATCCAAATTTAAGGGAACCGCTTGGTTGTTTTATGAAGCAACTGCCACTTTTCAGACACTGTGTTTATGTGAGGTTTTGGGACAGTGTGTGAAAGCATCGGCTGTTACAGTAAAAATCCCCAGAATGCATCATTCAGAGCAGGACCCGGGTGAACCAAGGACGTCTTCTGTGACGCTCAGACATGGGAAGACAATTTTTGGGAGAAAAACCTGAAACTCTAATATAACTTGAGCATTAAGCTATAATCCATTCGCCGTAGCTTTAGTGCCTTTTTTCCCCCCACGTTGGCAGGATGAGGAAAACTTTCCCTCGTGGAAAAAATAAAATAAAAAAAATATTGAGAATTTTGGCCGTGGACTGACGACATCTGTTTTGCAAAGTCAAGGAGAGAGAAAAAGAAAACTCCATGAAGGTGCTCGTTATGTATCCAGTCGAAGAAAAGAAGGCTAATCTCAAATTACAAACCGCACGGGCGCTTCGGTCACGTCTGCACAATCGGTTCCGATGAGTGACGCAGCGCTGACACACACCCCGCGGCGCGCTCCCGGCCCAACACACTCCTCGTCGGAAACACTGAGTGTCGGGGACCCGGCAGCAAGCAGAAAACAAGTGCTCCGCTTGGTTTTCTGTGGGTTTGTTTGTGCGCTTTTCTTTAGTTTCCATGCATTCGGAAATCCACATCCTTTTAACATCTGGCACAGCTGGAAGCGACCTCACGCCACCTAACTGGAGCAGTCGCTGCGGCTGAAGCAACGCCAAAAAATGCGGCAGCTGATTACCTGATTAGTTCCAACCGGAACCGGGCACGCCTGAATGCCAAACATCCCCAGAGGAGGTGAGATGTTTTTTGCCGTTTTTGGAAAACTGTCTACAAAATTGGTGGCTAACGCCTTTTGACTCGTAGTAGCTACTTTGCTAATCGATTCATTCCTTTTGAGTCTTTTTCACGCTTTTGTAACATCACAACCACATACTTCATTGGATTTCGCTGCGATTTTATGTGATAAATCAGCACAAAGCCGTGTGTAATCTTTCCCACAATCCATTGCTCCCAGTGCTAACTAGAAACAACCAGTCAGAGCCAGGAGGCGGGTCTTAGCGCTGTCAATCACCTTCGTGTGCACACTTGACCCCTTTGTTCTCTGACAGCTGGCCAGCCGTGAATGCTAAGGCTAGTTAGCATGGCCACTGATGACAGCGGATAAACAATTCCGGTAAACTTGTAAGTAGCATCTCCACCATTAGCACATTTGGCAGAACGTAGACAAGCATGATTGACAGCACTAAGACCCTCCCACTGGCTCTGATTGGTTGTTTTTTGGTCGGTTATGAAAAAAGTTATTTTTTATAACTTACAGGTGACAGTTTTAATAAATATGCAAATATGTTAAAAAACTCTTTTTTGTACGAGTTATACACTGCAAGTTTAAATCCTTCTAGGTCAGCATCTACCTCGCGTCTTAAAGGTGCCACATCTTTTTTGCAAACGACTTTAATTTCCGGTCAATTTGGCTGAAAATCATATACAAAAAAAGTGCCATTTTTAATTCACCCGCAGTTTCTGAAACGAATTTCAGCCTGGAGTTTTCCGGATCACTCAAACGAGTAACTTGGCTTTGACTTAAAGCATTTGATTATACCCCTAACTGCATGTTTATGGCCGTTTTGCCAAAGGAAGGTGAACCAGCTCTTTTTTCCAGTCTCAAACAGGTTTTCATCCAGGATCGCCCTGTATTTGTCGTGCTGTGTGGGACTTTGATGCGTGTAATGATCCGCACATGGTTTATTTTTCTGCTCAAACTTTCCGAGTGTTTAATTAGGTTCAGTTTTCCTGCGCTTTGATATTTTTCTGCTTCCCTTGCGCTCAGTTTCGTTCAGTCTGGTCACGTTCCTCCTTTAGTTTCCTCAGCCCTCTTCACCAGCGGTTTGCTCCGTTTATCGTACTCACATTGGTTCCCATGTTGATAATTACCTCCCCACCTGATAATGTGATCATTCATCGTTGTTCCTGCGATTCCTGTTGTTTTCTCTTCACGTCTTAACTATGAAGTATTTTACTTTTCCTCGTCAGGCCTCGTTTTCGCCGTTCACCTGCTTGTATCCTGTTTGCATTCAAGTCCTACATCGACGCCTCAAAATTTTAGCTTGTTTAGCTCCGACGGTCGTACAATTAGGTTCCCTGACCCACTGAGCAAAAATAATCCACAGAGCATATTGCAGCCACTACTATGTTTCACATAGTGTGTTCATATTTGGGTGCAGATTTATTCTTCTTGCAGACAAAAATTTGCCTCTGGGACAAACCCGTAGCAATAAGCAATAAATCAATTAGTCACATGATACATTAAAAAGGAGCTAGATCCTTTTTATTCCGATTATTTATATTTTTGTTTCCAGATATAATCCATTTCCTTTATGGTTTTGGTTGTGTGTGCTTTTTCTTTAGGCTTTTTAAGAAATATTTGTTTATTTTTTTTTTTATTTTATTAGATATTTAAAATATCTTTCAGTTCCAGTGTTAATTTTTAAAAAAAAATTGAGATTAGACCACAAACTTGCAGTATTATGCCATTATCAATATATTCTGGGACAGACTGTACAAAAGGGCTAACGGGGGCAGTAGTGCAGGGCATTTTAGCTTTGGGGCGCTCCGAAGACTTGGAATGTTTTTGTGATGAACGCATGTTTTATATTGTACCTAATACAAAACTCACATATGAAGTTAGTTTTTTTAATGTTATATTTCTACAAATGAATACAATACTCAAATATTTGAAAATTCTTAACTTACAGCACATCTTACATGCGACTTTCTAAACCCGCTGACATATATTTATTAATGCACTGTGTTGTTTTTTTTTTTTTATGAGCGAATAGCTATTTCTTTTTTGTTTGTTTTGTTTTTTTTGGCACAAAAACCAGCTGTGTACCCAGAGCCCACATCCTTCTAATCACGGCCCTGACTGTATTGCTTGAAAATCATCTCAAGACGACGATATTATTGTTTATCGCAATAATCACTGGTATAATTTATCGTCCAGTAAAATTTCCATCATGACACTGGGACAAAAATAATGTGTACGATCACTTTCTCCCTGATCCGTCTGCCGTTTCCCTTCATCAAACTGTTTGATGACTGTTGTTCTCCAACCAGCCCTCGCAGAGCTATCCATTTGCAAACTGCACTCGACTTTATTAAGTGTGTCAGAGTAAAGGGGGCTCAACTCATTTACTCCTGGTTTTTCTTTGTAAAAATCATAGAAAACCATGCATGTTTTTTCCCCCAACTTCAAAATTACACAAAGTAATTACACAAAGTAATTTTGAAGTGGGGAAGAACTTCAAATCAGTGCGTGCCGCATGGGGGAGAGGGGTCCAAGAAAATTATTTTTAGTCCAAGAAACAATTTTCTTGGACTAAAACGTGATTCCACTAAATATCAGCGAAATGCGTCAAGAGCTGAAGGTCGTCTGCTGAAACAGAGACTGGTATTACATAACACACCGCTCTGTTAAAAGTGCCTCTAAAAAGAAACGGATACACTTTAAAAAATAAAAACAACACAGACCCTTATTCACCTTTTTGCAGCCTGTTGCAGTCACTCCTAACCAGAAGCTGAAGGATAATCTAAACACCTTCAACAGGAAAAGCAAGGCGGTGTGTGAAGGTGAGTTATGATCAGCCCCCCTGGGTGTCTGGAATGTGTTGAGGAGCTGAAACCCAGCTGTCCGTCTGGGGGACTGGGGGTCGGGGGTGAGCTCACATCTTAGGGATCCAGGCTCACACCAAAAAGCCCCTCCGGCTCCTCAGTGGGAGACAGAAATCCACGCTAATGGACGGGACTTGAAAGGAGGAACGGTTACGATTCACATCAGCTGAGCATGAACTGGAACCTGAGACTCAAACTTTCCACCAAAAAAAAAAAAAAAAATCTCAAATCAACCACATTTGGACTTCAATTAAGCTCAACTGAAATGGACTCCACCCCCCCCCCCCCCCCCACCCCCGCACACACCTCCCTCTCTGATTGCTGCCCACTTTTTACTTCATTTCATGTCAGCTTCGTGGTGGGGGGAAGAAAAACTGGATTTTGTGAATAATGAGGCTGCAAAATCACAGCAGATGGGGGGGGGGAGTTCATGAACCCTCCCCCCCCATGCGGCACGCACTGATTTTATTTGATCTTTCCTGGAACCGAAGTCAAACTTGACAACATGTGCACACAAAAACTGGAAAAAAAAGATCACTTCTGCACATCTGCAACATCCGAAACAATAGGAAGCTTTTTTGGTTTTTTTGCTTTTATGTATTATGAATGTCTCTTCTTACCTGTGTTTGGATCAAATCAGATTAGATTTTCTGCATTCAACATGTGGAGCTCCTCCAGATTCCTTCCTAATTCAGCTCGGCTGGCTGGAGGGGGAAGGAGGAGAAGGAGAAGAAGAGGAAAGGAGGATGCTTCGCTCCGTCTTCCGTCGCTGCTCCGAGCAAGGTGGCAGTCAGCGCCGTCAATCCTCCCTCAGCCAGAGCTCCTTATCTTCCCTCAGCGCTCACAGCTCAGACTGGGGCTCAGCTCCGATTCTGACAGGGAGAGTGAGTCAAAGAAAATAAAAAGGAGAAGAAAAGAAAAGCAGAGAGAGAGAGAGAGAGGGAGAATTGGTGTGGGAGGAAATGTCTTTTAAAGACTGAGGAGTGTTTAGGTCAGACATCCATTGCTTTTTAAACTCCAGCCCCTTAAATAGCCGTCATTCTCCCTCCCTTCCTGCTGGGTTTTTTTTTTTTTTGCCACCCCGTCCTTCCCTCTCCGTCTCCCTCCGTTGCAGCTAATGGATGCAGAGCTGGCCTGCTGCCTCTAAATGAGATGCCACTGTTACCGGGAGTCATGACAGGAAAAGAGTGGACCTTGTGGTTGTGTAGGAAAATTAGAGGCGGGGTGGGGAGGGGGGGAGAAAGGAGAGCAAAATGAGAGGAAAGTCGAGGAAAGGCTGCAGACAGCATGGCAGACGTCTACCTTCAGGCGATTTTTATTATAATGATGTGGGATTGTCTGACTTCATGATTAAAGCAGGGAAGAGTTTGTAAAGTTTACTGAAACCGCTGTTGTCTTCGCTGAAGAGCTGCAGCGGATAAGAAGCTCAGATCTGCCGGGTTTTAATGACGCAAGAGAAGCAAAATGACCTTTTCTGACGTTTAACTGAAGCTCGAAAACAAGTCGAAGTCTCTTCATCTCTTTGTCTCTTAAAGATCTTTGTTTGTCGACTTCCTGAGAATACGGTGGTACGACGGCGAGTTAGGGCCGTTGAACAGAGCAGAAAAGGAGTCAATTTACATCAACCCCCCCAAAATCTGAATTTTTTTAGGTTTATCTCAGATTTTTCAGAAAAGAAATTGAACATTTCTGAGTTTGAAAGGTCAAAAAGTTGTTCAGAAATTTTCAAGATTATTCTCGACTTTTCAAACTAAGAATTTCCCAAGTTTTTTTTCTAGAAAATTGCTGCAATTGTTCTCAAATTTTCTGAGATGTCTGTAAGAAACGTACTCCTTTTTGTCGTGTACCTGCCACTCTGGCTCCTCACGGCCTCCTCAATAACCCTCCTTCTACCGTGGATCGCTAGCTGCGTCTCCATGCACCACATAATTGCGCGATCTGACATTTTGAAAATAAATGTGCTCGGCAATTTCGGAAAAAACTCTCGCTTTCCGCTGAAAGGGTGTTGGTGCAAGGATGAGGCGTTTTGTGGGACTAGACAAATTGGTTTATTTCAACAAAAGTGCAAATGGAAAACTTTTTTACGTTTCGGGAGTCATGTGATCAACATGCGGATTTTGCCACGGAAACAAACTACAAGAAGAAGAAGAAGAAGACGACAGGAAGTAGTTGGAGGGTCATGGCTGGCGTGTTTTTAAATGACCTATCGTGTGAACTCACTTATTCACGTGGGAGTTTAATTGCTTTTCTTATTTCAGGGAAACACAGCAGTTGTGAAATGTAGTCTTTTTTTTTGTTTGACATCGACAGAGATTTGCGCACATTTGTAAAGGAAACGCAGCTACGTCTGGTTCCTAAGTACCGCTCATTTCTCTGGACCTGAGACAGTCGCCACACACAGACGCCGTTTGGAAGAAACACCAGCAGAGAGACTGGAGTTCCTGCAACAACCCAAGAAGGATAACAACCTGTCGCAGGAAATGCTGGTCATGTTCTACACGGCCATTACTCAGTCTGCCCTGTGTTCATCTGTGACTGTGTGGCTTGGCTCATCCACGAAACAGGAAGGGCTGGACGGCAATGAGCAGTCGTGTCTGGAAAGAGGGAGTTGGTCTGTCCTCCGTCCAAGACTTGAACAAATCTGGAGTTAGGAAGAAGGGGAACTGACGTCCCTGCAGACCCCACACATGCTGGAGACAAACCGTTTACCTTCAGGTCGGCGGTACACAGCGCCGTTAGCAAGAACCAGCTGCTTTCTGACCACCAAACCAATGCCATATATCACACACACTGGACCAAAATCACCAACTTAAAGGAAAGTTGGAAGAACTCAAATCAAGCACATGAAGCAGTGCAAAATGTTTTTCCCCTTTTTCTTTTTTGTAGAACAGGGATAATATTAATCGAAGATCCAAAACTTAAAAATGATTTTACACATAACGCCATAGTAAAAGAAAGGCATCCATCTTTCAAATTGATTTAGCCTCAGTTGAACAGTTGAATTTATTTGCAGCTGTAAAAACGGGATTTCTTTCAAAATGCTCACAATATTTATCCAGATTGAATGAAAATCTGATTTGAGTGCAGCATCGTCCGCTCGTCTCTGGACAAACACGGTTCTGATTGTCCAGGTTGTAAAGAAGACAAATACTTTGTGTTGCACTTAATTTACATAGTAAGGAAATTACGTCTGTCAGTTACGAATATTATAAGTTATGTCGGTAACAGTTTTACTCTGACTATTTTTTTTCTTAAAGGCTCCATTTGCTTCAACAACCTGTGATGGATGAGGCAAATTCTTAGCATTTTTGAACCACAGCCACCAAAATCAGTCCAAGGGTCACAAATGGCCCCCGGACCGCCCTTTGGACACCCCTGCCATCCATACTTGCTCTTCCTTCGCCATTCCTTTCTTTACACAGGCATGTTTCAAAGAAAGGAAAATAAAAAAAAACATGCAAAAAGTTCTGAAATTATTAAGCTTAGTCTTTTTTTTTATGTGTTGTTGTTGTTTTTTTACACCAATTAAAGGGATGTGTAGACTTTTTATCCTGCCAAAAAGACAGCAGTTCCTCTCCAGCTCTGTCACAGAAGGTGAAGCTAAAGTTCATCCTCTAAGTCTGCAGCGTGCCTCCTCCTGGCTGCGCTGTTTCGGTTTAATCTGATAAATCACTGACAGACTGAAATCCATCTCTGGCTCCTCAAGGAAACATATTTCCCCTCCTCACTCGGACACTTTCTTTTTTTTCTTCTCATGGACACATCTGAATTTACCAGACGGGCTGAGCGGAGAGAGGACGCATTCTTTTCGTTGAACAACCCCGGCCGTGCCGGTTCCTGGAAAAAACAAAAGACAAAAAAAAAAAGCAAGATGCTCCACGGTCTGTAATGATACTTTTTTGAAGCTCAGTTTGTGCAAACAGACGACGCTCCTGTCTGCGTTTAGTTTATCCCTACAGGAAGAGAGAGTCGAATCAGCCGTGAGAGTGAGGTTATGACTGGAAATAAATGCGCTCTCTCATCTACATTTTATCTGACATTTATAGGAACTCTGACCGTAAACAAGGCCTCTCCGCGAGATAACCTTGGGAGCTGTAATTTTTGCTGCTTTCTCCAGGCGAAATGTAGAAGAAAAAAAAAAAACTGAAACAACAAAACCTGAGGGAAAGAGGAAAGCAGGAGTGGAATAAATCCGATTAGGCTAATGGCACACAGGAGCTAAGTAGCTTTGTCAGTTTGCATTGCAAGAAGGACGAGGAACACCGAGAAGCACATTGAAAAAGTATTCACACCCAGAACCTTTTCTTGAGAATTTTCTGACTTTACATTAGCGAGTTTTGTTTCTTCTTCCTATTCTTCCAGCTTTAAGTGGCGGCACATCCAGTGGACTGAATGGGAGAGTTTTCATAATCCATCTTTCATATCGAGCTTCACTGACAAGGAAGACATAAAGAGAGAAAGACAGAAAACAAGACAGAAAGAAAGAGACAGAAAACCAGACACAAAGACAACGAAGAAAGGAAACAAAAAACAGAAAGAAATTTGGTTTGAAAATTTTCTCCAAACTAAAAGACAGAACTCTTCAGTCGTCATTTTCGGTTTAGCATTTCCGTTCAATGGTGTGATGTCCCTTTTAACTCCACGGTCCCCCCAAACATACACAAAAAATTGCACTCGTAATATGACACAATGGAAAAGAAATAAAAGAAAATTCAGAGATGGTTTGGATGCTTTTCAGAGCTACAGCTGAAGCAGAACTCAAGCACGCCTTTTGAAACGAGGGTTGATTTTTCAATCCCGACTCTGAAACTTTAACTCCACATGTCAGGAAGTAGTCTGAAGAAGAAAAAATAAAAATAAAAAAAAGTAAGCAAATTTAAGAATAATATTTGTTTTAGCTGCAGAAAAGGGGACATCCAGTATTTACCAACATATCTATTTGCATTTGAGGACATCTAAAATATTTTCAGTGTTCTGAGATGTATTACCGTATTGCAGTATTAAAATAAAAGGTATTTTTTGAAGCCGTCTTGTTATTCGTGCTGGAGGGGAAAAACAGACATCTGTCTCAAATTTCATGGGAATTCATTTCGTGCTTTGGGCTCAAAGCAGCAAATCCCAGCCTGGTAGTGACACTAAAGGAAAGGTCAGTCGGTCAGAAAAGCCTTAAAATCCCCCACTGAGCTCCATGACTTACTCAGTCTCTCTTATCCCCCAAGAAACAACGGATTATATCTGCGCTGTGGGTCGACAGCGTCACGTTTTGGACAGAAGCGCTACATCGCTTTTCACTCTGACCTCGAAAACCGAAGGTTTTCTTTAAACTTTGAATGACCAGCAGAGTAAGAAGCTAAATAAACGTATAAAAACGGTGGGGAGCCCTGCTGATTTTTTGTTTTTGTACTGTTAGTCCGACGGTTTGACTCTAAACTGGAATTCAACAGACTTGTATGAAGCTTAGAAGGAACTCGTTAGAATGTATGAGTTACTTTCTGAGACTTGCGGCGCTTTCCTGGAAATTACAAGCTACTTTCTGAGTTTAACAGATTGCTTTTAGAGAATTTACTTCCTTGGTATTTGCAGGTCACTTTCCCGAAACGTACGAGTTACTTTCTAGGGATTTAAAGCTACTTTCTCAGAAAATACAGGTTACTTCCTGAAATGTACACTTTGCTTGTACTGAACATACATATAAATTTCTGAAATTCACAAATTACTTTTGTAGAATTTATAGATTAATTTATTGCAATATACAAGTTTCTATGCTGGGAGGTGAAATGAATAGTTTGAAGCTTACAGGTTACTTTCTGGAATCTGCAGAGTTTTCTTTTGTTTTCTTTTAAGAATTCGGAAATTACTTTCCTAGATCCTATAGTTTGCCTTCAGAAATGTTTAAATTATTGCCTTTTGCGTCCTTTTAGTGGCACCAGAGGACATAAAAGCTACTTTCTGGAAATTGGGTCTACAACAAACAGATGTTGTTAAAGGTTAAGGACATGTATCTTTATCTTTTCTAATGAAACAGCTCTACCGTGTTTTATTTGTGCTGTTTGAGGGTGTTGAACGAGGCCGACAACTGAAGGTAGCAGTCGCTTGATTGTGTGATAAAAAGACACACAAACCAGCAGTGGCAATTATAGTACAAATAGCGTCTTAGCAACAAAAGCAAATCATCAAAATTCTGGGGATGATAAAACACCCTGTTGACACCTGCATGAAAAAAGTCGTGAATTTTAACAATTTGTACCTGAGAGATAAGCTATATGTTCTTATATCGTCTCACATCGACAATGGTATATAGGTAATTTTTTGCCAAAAGATGATTTAGGCAAAACAAAGAAAAAATTCACTTTTGGAAAAGAAGCTACTTAGACCATTACTTTAGGAAGGTGAGCATATGATCCCCATTTTGAATACCGCCCTGGGCCGCTGCCCATAAACCATATCACAAACGCTGCTGACATGAAGGTGAACTAACTGGATAACACAAGCTAGTTCTTCTCCAAACGTCAGACGAACTTGTATTAACGCGAGCTCATGGTTGAGAATGGAAGAGAAGTTGTTCTTTTTGGATCACAAACTTTGGCCTGGAGATAAATTCAATCTGAAACAGACACGTCTTGTTCGTTTGTTTGGTTGGTTGACTTCAGAGTAAAAAAAAATCAAATAAATAAAAAGCTAATAAAATCCTCTGTGATCCAGCATTTTTTTAAAACACGACTTTCATCTTAGACGCTCTGATTTAGATTTCTGTTTGCTTTAAATTTAATGCACTGATCAACTTGGGAATAAACTCGCTTTTATTTTTCTATGGAAACACATCTGTTTATTCGGTGGTTAGATTTCCCCCCCACCCTCCACTCAGAGTATTTAACTGATTTATTATCAGCAAACTTAGTGTGTTGTAAACACAGCCGAACAGAAGGGCTTACTTCTGGATGACCTCGTTAGTTTTTAGGACCCAACATGAATCTCCTAAACTTATGATACTTTGGGTTTGATGGTTGCACCCAGTTCACTGCTGGGAAGGATCAGGGGGGAAAAACTAAGTAATAAGGGCAAGTTAGCAGTTTAAATAGATTATTATGGCAAAGAAGAGAGGTGGGTAGAGTAGCAGTACGTCAACACATTTTTACTTAAAAGTAAAGTATAGCCGTTCAAAAGAGTATTTGGTTCTCGAGAAAAGACCGATCGAAAAAACATCAATCATTCAATGGACCAAGATACAAAGTTATGTGGAAGTTTTGGTATTTTAAATACCAAAACGAAAGTAATTTATATAAATAACACAATTACAAAATCAGACAAAATATTATTTTTTTTTCCAAATCAACTTCGTTCAATAGAAAACTTAGGGAACTTTAACCAAAAAACTGCAGCTGTGTCTGTGTCTGGTGAATTTTAAGCTAAAACAAGCTTGTTTTTCATTCAGTGAAGTGACTCACAGGGAGTAGAAGACACACACATTTTACTCAGGTAAGAGTTTTTCATTACAAAGTTACTCAAGTACACAATAGTAAAAATACTCCTAAAAGTAAATTTTTTCCAAAACATTACTGAAGTTAATGTAACCAGAATATCGTAGCTAGCTTCTAGCTAGCTGGAGTTAGCTCTGGCAATAAATAACTCAAATGCTGAGTAGCTATGTTTCTATTGACCTCAAAATTGTGCAAATTAGAATTACAAAAATAAATTCCCTTAATGGAAACACCAATTTAATAAAAAAAGTATTATCTTAGTGAAAAAATATTTGCGCTAAGATGAGGTGGTTTTTCGGCTCTTTTGAAATGAGTGTGGTTTGCAAAACTGCAATGGAAAGATGTTGTTTAAAGCACACGAGTCGTAATAAACAACCAGACGTGACTACTGGCGGAAAAGAAGAAGAGGACGAGGACGACGACAGGAAGTGGTTGGAGAACGATGGCGCGACATGTTACGTGGGCAAACTTAGTCGCGTCCAATTTTAATTGCGCCGTTCGTTCACTGCAATCGACAACGTTTTGCACACGTTTCCCACCACAGCTAGTGAAAGCCCTGCTGTGGGAGAGCTGGGTGTCCAGCAACCTACAAAATAAAAGTTTAAAGCTACCATCATCCTGACACCGGCTGGCTTAGCAACATCCTGTTACTGCGGCTCAGACAAAATAGAGCCCTGCATCCTCAAGGGCGACATCACATCCACACATCCTAACTAGGAGTCAACCACAGGCCACACATTGATGCTAACCAGATCAGAGAAGTTGCAGCTCCCACAAACATGAACTAATAAGGCTCTGAAGGCATCGGAAGACCTTCCTGTGGTCATTCCAAAGGCCTGCCATCACGTTTGGCGAAAGCTTTTGACTGTATTTGAGAGCGGCCAGGATAGGAAAAAATTGCAGACGCCGCGGAGATGACTTCCCTTTGTTGTACTCGCTGTGGCAGCTGTAATGGGCTTTCGAAGATTCAAAGCAGAAGTTTCGGGTTCAGCGTGGCACGGCCAACAATCTGTACCTACTGGCAACCTTTACAGACAGCCCAGTTCAAAATATAGACACTTTTAGTTTGAGACAAAGAAAACATGTTCTGACCTCCACACGTTGAGCTGAGCAAAGCATACAACAACCGACGGACGGACATTAAAAGATATTTCTACTCTACCTGAGCTAACAATGTCGGTCCATTGCAAGAGAAAAAAGTAAAATCTAAAATCACGTGTGGCAAAAATATGGATAAAAATTCCAGACAGGCAGTAAGTCTCTTATGTCTATTATTATGAGGTTTGGGCTAAAAAGCCTCAAAAACATTGCGACTGCAATTTTATTGACCAAAAATCTCATCTCAACATCCTCAAAAAGGGCAACATCCTCCCTATTGACCATGTTGTATGGTATTATATGAGAAATTCCAACAAAATAGCTGTAATTGCTTTCAGTAATAAAACATAAAGCAGTAAAACACAGGAACGCGTGCTAGGTAGAGGAGACAATGCTATCCAATTAAACCAGTGGTAATTCATTCCCTCTTTCCCTTCGTTTCATTTCCCGAGTTAATCGACTGGCCCGCTTGAGAGAGAAATCGTCGCAGCCAATTAACAGACACAAAGGAATAAAACGAGAACGGGTGATAACGGGTTTTGACGCGTTGTCGCTCCTGCATGCCCCACTTATCCCTGCACTCCAAACCTGGAGTCGTTGGGTCAGTGTGGGGTTAAGCACATGAAAGGTTGTTTTTTTTGACAAATATGTTTTTTATCTTTTGAGACAAATTTTTAAATGAGCTAAAATCACATCGACTGTTACGGTGTACTGACTTGAACTTCAGGGCCACCATAGTCCCTCAACCAGAGCCAAATTTCAGATAAACTCATTTCAACATATTTGATTTTTATTGTATCCGTCTTAACCAAGACCAAACCCCCTAAGGCTACAGTGTCCTGATTGCGATTGGTGATTTAGTTAAGTGGGACACACTCAATAATTGAGTAGCCCATGTAATGCTGATGAAATCTGTTTTATTTTATTGCACTTTAAAACTATTTATCTTAATTGCTGGCAATGATTTACTTTCATGTGACTGGAGCTCTAATCTGTAATGGCTTTGGTCTCTATCAAAGACAAAAAAAAAAAAAAAGTCTTGGTTTAACTACCCTAACTATTTAAATCAGTCAAATAATGTGGTAGTAAGTGGTGTCCTTTTACAGAAAAGGAGTAGGGCCACTTAAAAAAAAAAAAAAGAAGGAATTATGACTTTTGATCTCAGACAATTAACGCCATAATTCTAAGAAAAAAAAGTGAGATTTCTGAGATTAAAGTAAAGATTCTGAGAAAAAGTCAGGAATATGAGGTTGAACTCAAAATTATGAGAATTCTTTTTTTATTCAGTGGCCCTAATCTTCTTCTGTATCCTCTAGATCTTGTGAATGTATGTGTTCTCGTTTCAGTTCAAACGTTTTGAACACCAAATCATTCCCGTCGCTCCGTGGAAACCCTTGTTTCACTCCATTTCTCAAGCGTCTTCTGCTTATTATAGTGGCCGAGGCAAAATACCGTACGACGTACAAACCATAACTCTCCGCTTGAAAAGCCTTTGTTCCTCCACCAAGAGCCTCCTCCCCTTGCAAAACCTGCCTAATTCCATCCAGCTGACGTTTTGCCACCGTGGGAGACGGATGGTCTTCAGAGAGTCTGCTGGCCTTAGCAGCTACTCTGTTTCTACACGCGCGGCTGAGGGATTTCTGCGGAATCCTCTCCGACAGGAACTCATGGAAAGCAAAGTCTTCAGAGGGATGGGGGGGTTTGAATTATTCTCACACTGCTGCGACACTTTGTTGAGTTGAATACACGAGGAATGACTAAACCACAAATCTGGGAAGAAGGAAGCTAAATTTAACGTGGGGCTAAACCAAAAACCCCCCAAACAACTACAAATGAAATGTCTACAAAGTGGAAATCCTGCGAAATCTGGACAGGAGGAGTGATATGTTTCACTATTGAGACTACCACAGTCAGTCTATTGGTAACTGGCTCCTGGTTTACAGCTACTGGTACATCATCAGATACGCAAACGGGGGATTGTACAGTAGTGCAACCAGAACGTCAACGATACACTTAAGCCACAAACACCTGGCACTCTTTGGCGTTTTAAATCTACAGGAAGGATTTCTTACTTTTAAAACATTTTGTTTGAGTAAAAATAGTCAGTAATATATGGATATAGCAATGATATTGATCGAAAAAGTGATTTCCCCTAAACCTACTGCAACTACTTGTTCTAAAAACCATCTGTCCCACTTTTCCTAGTCGAGTTTTAAGTCCGGTTTATTCGTAGAGCACATTTCAGCGACAAGCTTGCAGTTCCAAATGCTTTACACCACAAAAACATCATTCAGCAACAAACATGACATTTTGTCTAATGCCATCGTCAAAGTCTTCAAATGAATACACGTCAAGTATGTCGATCGATGTTCCTGTTATTATGAATCAAAGGCAGCTCTGCACAGGTTGATTTAATGGAAACATCGCATATGCAAATTGTGTTTTTTCGACATTAGTGGCAAATTGACAAGGTTTTACAGACATTTGCATATAAAGCAGCTACTGTTGCATAATGCAGATTAATCGTACTACCTATTTTGAGCTAAAAGCGTCAAGTACACCTCGCTGCAGCAAAAAGAAAGGGGCGGGGACGGACCACTGTCAGCCTCATACCTTATTTGGAAACGGGACCATTGCACACCGGAAGTGAAGGGGGCGCTATTTCCTATATAATCTGCAGCCTCCCGTTTTTATTTTCTTTTTAAATCTGCGATATATTTTCACCTTTAGGAAGGATTTTCACTCTCAGCATGTATTTGAATTTCTCTCTTTTATTTACTTCAGCGCAGCTCACAGTTTTTAACAAATTGTGTAGTACTTCTAAATCTGCTCCTTAGTCGCATCTTTTCGGGCCTGCTACTGCCTCTAGTGGCGAGGGGGTGGCAACACATCTAATCTAATTACGTTACCAAATCCTCCTTCATCGGGGCATGCGGGCCAGGTGTGAAATAATTAGAAATAAATGCTGTAGATGTATAACATTGTGTGCAAGGAATCCATATGGAGGCCAACTTTTAATATTATTGAAATAAATTAGCTTTTTGATTTACTCATTCGAGATGTGGACATTTACAGTTATTTAAATCAAGTTCTGAATAACCTTTTTTTTTATATAGAACAAATCTGAATGTGTTTTATTTTGCCGGTAATTATGATATCCTTCTGGTTTGATGCACCAGTTAGTACTGCACTTTGCTTTTACTTTTTATGTGTATTCTGTCTGTTACAAGTAACTTTTACACACAACAGAGGAGATTGTTTTAAGTTAATAATTCCTTAGCATTGATTTTAAAGAAGTATTAGTTCGACTGGCAGATTATTTCACTTATGGGAAAAATATCTTGTTAAAAGTTTGATCCGTCAGAGGAACTAGTACTTTTTAAAAATTAATATTAAGGAATCATTTACTTTGAAAAGTAAATAATTTTTAAATTAAAAATTTAAAAATGAATTTAAATTCATTTTTAAATGAAAATGTCTTACTAACTTGTAGTTAGTAAGACGAAACTAACTACATGAAGTTAGTTTTGTCTTACTTCATGTACTAAAAAACTAGACCAAAACTACTTGGTCAGAGTTTGTGTTTTCGCAGTGCATTTATTACAGGTTAACAGATCAAGAAAAGAAAAAAAAAAAAGCAATTGGCTGAGTTTTATTTTGGAATATCAGAATGCCACACTTTTCAAACAATTATAATGAACAACTGTTCAAAAAATTCTTTCTGCTTAAACTTTGCAAATATATTAATTAAAATTCAAACAAAATAAGCCGAAGTTTGTGTTTATAAGGCAACAAAAAGTAAAAAAAAAAACATTTAAAATCAGTGTAAAAGCTGTGGCGTCTCTCAGCTGCTCCTCTGTGAGGGGCAGCCAGTAAATGCAGGGAACAGTTTTAGTGTTGCCAAACAAATCGTCCAGCAGCCTTGCAGAAGAATCCTCGGCTATTTTAAGAGGAAAAAAAAAACAAAACAGAAAAAAAGACAGAAGTTCAACAAGAATTTATCATCAATCACACCGTATCCAGAAAAAAGGATCTAACATGAGCCGTGGTTCTGACCACCTGTGCTGCCTCGTCGTTTCCTACCGCAGCAGGGATAAATAGTTCAGTCGGTGTAAGATATTTACAAAACGAAAACTATAGCAGGCTGTCTTAATGTTAAATATAATCATTTCTGATCACTCATTTCTTTATGTGACGAGACTGAAGTGGAAGCTTAGAAGTTATGCTTAGCATAGCATTGGAATAATTTACACGACAAAAACACAAAAATATCACTTCATCAGAATATCCTACCCGTTTAAAATGAAAAGCTATCGCAGATGTTTGCACTAATCCTTTTATGAGAATTAAATATTCAAGAAAGAATTTGATGTAAATTGTACATTTTGTGATTCATATCCTTAAACTGCTGTCCACTTGTTTTGGCGCTGTAACTTTGTTGATGCTTTTTGGCAGAATCTGTGTGACTTTATCCACAACAACATAGAAGCACAATTTATTCTGTTATGGGAAGATTTCTTACTTGGCCTCACTAAAATCATGCTTAACAATTCTGAGTTTCTCATAAATCCTTTATTGCCACTAGCTAAATATCATATTCATTGTTCCAGGTAGAGAAAGCCATGCCTTGCTGCATTTTACATTGAAGTTAAGTTTTATATCCCGACTATTAAAGACTCTGACAAAAAATAGCTACTAAAACAATTGAAATCTGTACTGCTTTGAGTTGGGAACCGAAGCCCCTTAGCTTTTTCTTGAATATGTTTATCTGTATTTGTTTTTCTTGAGGCATAACAAATGTTTCACTCTGTCGTTATACAGTGTATCTGAGAATAAAGTTTAAAAAAAAACATCCCCCCCCCACCCACACAACAGACTTTTTGTGGCTTTGATGTGAAGCAGTGATGTCACTCATCCTGTCTGTGACATCACTGGTCACTGTCTCTGTATTCCCAGATTCCACAGAAAAATTCATTTGCGGTTTTAGGTTCGACACGAAGAGACAAGTACCATGGCAGAGAAGGATTATTTTTTGGCAAAAGTAAAAACTACTTCACTGGGAGGAAACGTTTTCCTGGTGGAAAGAACAAACATTTTGGAGAGGAGCTGCGAGAAATACGAGCGCGAAAACGAGCAGCTTAAAGACATGGTGGCAATGTTGAGTAGAAAAATCGGGTGTGTCCAACGTAGCCAGAGCAAGAGCGACATTAGAAACTGTCAAACAGTGAACGAGATGCTTCGATGTCGCAATGAACATTATGAACAAAAAATCAGACGACTCAATTCAGATTTGGACAAAGCCAGGAATACGACACAACAACTACAAACCGACTACGACTCCATGGTGAGAATCAATGTGCTCCAGGAACGGACAAACAAAACTATAAAAGAAAACGCACGGGATTCTCTGAGGAAGATGACAGAAAAGATTGAATTACTGGAAGCGGAAAATGACCAACTAAACAAAGAGATTGTTGTTTTGAAAATTAAGCTGGACAGAGCCAAATCCAGGATGGAAAAAAAATCAGAGGATGAGATCTTGTTGCTGGAAGAAACGCCAAAGACCACAATATTTCACAGAATCGGGCACACTTTTCTGGACATGTACGAGTCAGGAACGATACAAAACTGGTTGTCATCATGGTTCTTTTAATTTTTAAAGTCTTCTGTGTCCGTTCCAGGAGCACATTGGTTCTCACCATGGCCTGATTCTACCCCGGAAAAAGGTAGAGTGCCTTCTCCGGGTCAGGGGGGGTGTCCTGCCCCAAGTGGAGGAGTTCAAGTATCTCGGGATCTTGTTCACGAATGGGGGAAGAAGCGAGCGGGAGATCAACAGGCGGATTGGCGCAGCGTCTGCCATTAAGCGGGTGCTGTACCAGTCCGTCGTGGTGAAGAGTGGGCTGAGTCAAAAAGCGAAGCTCTCGATTTACCGGTTGATCTACGTTCCCACCCTCATCTATGGTCATGAGCTTTGGGTCATGACCGAAAGAACGAGATCGTGGATACAAGCGGCTGAAATGGGTTTTCTCTGTAGGGTGGCTGGGCTCTCCCTTAGAGATAGGGTGAGAAGCTCAGTCATCCGGGAGGGACTCAGAGTAGAGCCGCTGCTGCTTCACGTCGAGAGGAGCCAGTTGAGGTGGCTTGGGCATCTGGTCAGGATGCCTCCTGGACGCCTCCCTGGTGAGGTGGCTCGGGCACGTCACGAGGAGACCCCAGGGAAGACCCAGGACACGCTGGAGGGACTATGTCTATATGAGGGGCTATAAACAATGACTATGGCCTGGGAACGCCTCGGGATTCCCCCGGGAGAGCTGGAACAAGTGGCTGGGGAGAGGGAAGTCTGGGCCTCCCTTCTGAAGCTGCTACCCCCGCGACCCGATCCCGGATAAGCAGAAGAAGATGGATGGATGGATTTGCAGTGAGTAGCTTTGTCCCATGTTTATTAAGATTGCGTCTGCCTCTTCCAAAAAAGGTGAAAGCGCTGCCAATAGATCTAGAGGTTATTGATGAAGATGACTGAGCTGGCAGAGCAGGTTTTAATCAGCCATTTGTTTATCATGCCCAACCTGGAGTGTTTTTTGTCTGATGAAATTGGACCACTGAGAAATAACTTCATTTTTAACTTTCCCATAGTGTTTAGAAGAATATTAAAGTCCTTTTTCAGAAGTTTCTGCTTTGCCAGATTGTTGGCTCCAACATGCACAACTAAAGTAACATAAATATTTGGCCGATCAGCGGTTAGAGAGAAAACTTTGCGAGTTAAATCAGATACAGTGTCACCAGGAGAAGAAATCACTCTCATTTTCTTGTGATTGCAAACGTGACTGATTCCATTTACTGCCTCATCTCCAACAATAAGCACTTTTGGGATACTTTTCGTTTAGCTGGTGGTTTACCTGCTTTGTCCTTTGGGGTTTGGGGGGGTAGATGTGTTGGTATTGACTCATTGTTGATGTTTGAAGGCGAGGTTTCACTCAGAGGCTCAGGCTGGAGTGCAGAAAATCTGTTTTTCAGTGGGATTCCCACAGAGTCAGAATGTTTTGAGGCCCGGGCGGGTCGCTCTGTCCTTGGGAGCGCGGTCGGTAGAACCGTTTTGGTTGCAGCTGCTTGTTTGTTTTCTTTTGGTTTAGCAGGTGTTGAGGTTGAAGGTGGGTTTCGGCTCAGAGCCGGCCACGCTGATTCGTCCAGGTGAGGGATTTCTCCCTGTCAGTTGTCTCCACGGATCTGCGGTGTGAGACTTTTGCTTCGGCTTGGCACCCAGAGCGTTCCAGGGTGAGCTGCTTGATGCGAGGCGTACGGCCTCTCCGTTGATTTGAGGAAGAGTTGTCTGATTTCCACAGGTAGCGTTGATCTCAAAGTTCACTTCCAGCAGTTTGATTTTCATTTCTATAGACTGAAGTCGTTTTATAATACTGCTAATGTCCCTTGAGGTTAGCTGGAGGCATTTTGCCCTGGTTCAACTTGGAGATGAAGAAAAGTAAGGTAAAAAAATAAAGGTAAAAGTAAGAAAATCCCCCAGTCCTTAGGTTTGAAGTAATCCAGTTATCATGTCGATAATGTAAATATAACTATAAAAACTGTCACTTTAAAAAGTAACTCACAGGCAAAGTTATCAGTAAAGACGAGAGAGAGCAGGATAAGCTGTTCCTCCTTCAGCTACCACAGCACAATATGTCAAAAAATTTAATTGATAGAGTGATTTATGACCTTAATAATTAATTGGTTTTAATTTCTGGTGACTGGATGCCTCCCTCTCTCCCCCTCCTTAAAAAAGTAATCATTCTTTTGACATCTGTTAATCCCATCTTTGTGACACTTTGTTTTCATAAACTCCTTCTCACCTCTATGATTTTTTAAAAAGAATACAATTAAGTATGAAAAACAATAAGTGTTACACTTAATCAGTAATAATATATAGTATATATTATACCTAGAGAAATGTAAATAGATTTGGAGTGTTGTAATACCTCTAGTTTTAAACAGATTGTCTTCCTGATACACAGCGTGAAGGGGAGAGGGGTGACCCCTGCCCTGCTCAGCACACCATCTGTGTGTCTGTAGGTGTGTGTGTGTGTGTAGGGGAGGGGGGGTCAGTTGTGAGAGGAAAAAAGCCCTTGTCCTTGCATAAGAGTGAAACATACCTCTAAATCACAAACATCTAAAAAAAAAAAACCCTACAGTTTAACTGGTAGCATGACTAGTCAGTGCTGACTATGAGTTTGTGATTTCCTTCATCCATTCAAAAAACTAAATCTGTAAGAACTAAACTCTTACATACGTATAAATTACATATCATATATTTGATATGCAATTCAAATATATGCTGCATTTCAAACACAAATTCAATCAGTGAATCTGTGTTTATTTCTTAAATACCTTTTCTCGCTGAGACTTAGTTACATCTTCTATCACTGGAAATTAAAGGAAGTCAGTGTTTCGGCAGTTTCCCGGGAATTTGTTCCAGATTAGCAAAGCGTAAAAACTGAATGTTTGGTTCTGGTTCTGGAGAGATGCTAGAACGAAAAGACCTGAGTGGTTTGGAAGGCCGATGTGACGACAACAAGCCTTTAATGGTGGTCACACTGCCTTCACCGAATTGAGTTTGTTTACACCGGGTATAACAGGAAGCACACACGTTAAGATATTTTCTGTGAATATCAGACATTTTTGGGAACGATTCAGTATGACCAAAATAAAAAGATTTAAAAAAAAATCAGTAATCAGTTTCTATTTTTTTTCCTTTGGTAAGGTTTTTTAGTTTCTAAATTTACTTTGACCTCAATAAGAGGTAGCGGTGGTACTCCAGGGCAGGACATTTTCTACTGGTGATGTCATGGGAACATTTTAACTTAAGGCACCCTCGTCTTTCCAACGCTGAGTCAGCAGAGGGACAGCTGCACGCAGCCGCTCACAGCTCCGCCATCTCCACGTGTCACATTTCGACTAAATGTTTACCTTCGCAGCGAATTGATAGAGGAAAGATTCCTGTGTCAGCAGAAGGGAATGAAATTAACACTCCGGCCGTCACTTGTTCTAAACAGTTTCATCCTTCAAAGTCCGATTTAATGGCCACAATCAGCAGCACGGCAACACATCTCACTGTTTTGGTTTGGATTCAAAGATTTTTTTTTTCTCTCTGTTTTGCAAAAGGAGATCTATCTCCGACTCGGACGGTTGTCGCCGGGTGAGATGAGTGGTGCTGAGCTGTCGGCTCCACCGAAACATTCAAAACATCCAGAGACACTGTGTGGCAGGTACGACCAAATGCTCAACAAGCTACAGGAAAATGTCAGTTCGGCTGAAACGACTTCATAAATAATCCACGCTAAGGTAAACAACGTTGTACGTTGTGTGCTTGCGCGATTTATTAGTGGAACTTACTTGAAATGTAATCGAGAAAACATCGGGGATTGCTCCTGCAGACAGGAGCTGCAACGCCATTTGAGTTTCCTTGTACACTTAATGTTTTCAAAGGTAAAATAAAATGAACTGGATATAAAATATGGGATTTATTAAAACATCAGAGGACACTGTTTGCTGGACGAAGGTAGAAAAGTTCATTTTGACTCGACTCCGGAGAAGGAAACTTGCCAATAGGTGCAGAAGGCGTGCTCTATCGCCTTCAATTTAAAGTGTTGTGTTTTAGAGCCACATAGTTTCACTTTATAGCACAATCAACTGTGACATTCATAAAAATGATGTATATGCCAAATTTGACTTTGTACTTAGCGCCTTGAAATTGGGCCTCTGTCTCTTTAAGAACCTCCGACTCTTTGTGGAACTCCTTTTTTTTTTTTTTTTACAAATGTAAATGAATTTTACTTTGACGGCCGTAAGCAGGTATTCAGAATTAGGAATAATAACTAAATGTTATTCATATATTACTTTGCGAAAACGTTAATTTTGTTGATTCAAAATAATCTGATTTTTCTTTTTGTAAATCAAATATATTTAACAATTAGATGACTTCTGAATCCAACTGGTTGCACTGGAGTTTATTTACAGGTGATAGATAGATCGCAGCGACTTAACACTTTTTAACATTTTGAAAGCAACGTATAGGATTTTTTTTCCCACTTCAGTGTTGTGCTCTAAGTTCCCCGTAAAACATGTGCAGATCATTAAGAGGGAATGCAATTCAGTTTTCACTTTGTGAAAGGGGCTACATTTAACCTTTTCTCAGTGGTTACGCTAAATGTTTTATTGCGCCTCCGGTGAAGTCACCTTTGTATTGAAGAGGAGGGGGGGGAGGATTTTTGTTAGAGTCAGAACGTTAATGTTCCAGCTCACACCTATCCGGTTGCCAGGTCATTGCCTAGAAAGGCAGTCATCCGCACAAAGCGTGAGCCAGAAATGTGGCAGGCGGCGAACCGTACCTTCCAAGTTTGACGTCAGGCATTTCGTGGTTGGAAATCCTCGTGGAAAAAATGTCCACCACCCCCTCCATCTGTCCGCTAGAAAGGCAAACCCTCTGCTGAACGGAACCACACAGAACTTGCACTGGGACGTTTATCCCAGCTCAAAGAAACAGTCAGTTTAAAATAACTTTCAACCTGACAGTTGGTAGGAATCCAACCTAAGCTAATTAGCTGTGTATCGATATTTTAAATGAATCTCGTGTTTTCCCTCAAAAGTTAACCTTCATTAAAAGAAAGTTGCCTTGAACCCAATTCTGTGCACAAATTAGCTCAACATTAAATCCACATGGTAAAGCTTTGTATTTCCTAGATTTCAGCTTAGAAACCTCTACTCTGAGAAATATCTCAACTGTATTCAAAATATTAAAAAATAATTACAATTTTGAACATTATATGAAAAAGGGAGTACATCAATATAATACATGTGTGCCTTAAAATCTTTACTATTGTGATTTTAAGATATCTTTTCTAAGGAAGTTGTATTGCTGTATTTGGAAAATAAGCATTCAGTATTTCTGAATGTGTTACTAAACATACATATATTTTATCCGCGTGTGTGTGTGCAATATGTGGAAGGGTGACGGTGGGACGATGTGTCATGTCACTGTGTGGTGATTGGTCCTGACAACTTAACTACACAATTAGAGATGCACCAGTTGTAATTTTCATGGCCAACCCCCATTTCTTGCTAGGAGTAGTTGTTGAGGACAGGCTATTTTTCAATATTTAGTTTATATTTGAAATTTAACTTCGACCACAAGTGCTTCAGCTTTCAAAGCGAAACATCTGGAAGTAGGTCATAAAAATCAAACGTAAAAATCCGACCTGCTTGGCTGTTAAAACCTAAGGGGGATAGACATGCACGTCTTGCAGAGCTGCTTGCTTCAGACTGGGTAGCAAATTACATTTACAAATAATTCATTGTTTAGTTTTACATTTAAAGACTGCAAGGTCTGTTGTAACATCATCCATCGCTTACCTTAGATCAGATTCAGAAGGACTTTCCTCAGCAAACCTGCCCTGCTCTCTCTGATGGATCCAAAGGGATCTTCTGGCTAAAAGAACATGCCTTCGGCTATGTTCCTCCCTCTGGCTAATTTTTAGTCTACTCTGGGGTCTATTGCCAGTTGGAAGTAATCAGAAAACCTTCAAAAGTCAGTGTTCAGGAGGCATCTCAACTTTGCTAAATGAAGGAACTCTTCATTCTATCCCCAGGTTTTAGCTTGGCCTTCGTGGAGATGAAGCACATCCTTGGATGGTGTAGATCTTGGATAATGTTTGATGGTTTTGGTCTTAAACCATTTTCACAACACAAAGTGGAGAAAAAGAACACGGTGGATGTTAGCTTCTGCATTAGTGTCAAGAACGTTTGTACTGTGCTTGTTAATGCGCAGTAAGGTATAGTTGGTGTATTAAAATATGCATTTTAGGTCTCAAGAATTTTTGTAGTCCCTAAAACCAGAAAAATACTGGGTACCCACTGTAATAACATTGCCAACAAATAAAAATTCACACAATTGCAATATCCCAAAATAACCAAATATATCTTGTGCAGGGAGATTAATTATACAACCTAAAAAAAAGATTAAAAGGTGGAACTACTGCATCTATGAATCTCTGCGTATGTTGATTTTCAAACAAGTTTTTAATGGACACAGAGTCAATCCCCCAAACGATTTCTATGCTTACACCTCACAACAAGTTAATTTTCAATAAAAAGATAATGCATGCAAACAAGGAGTTTTTTTCCTCTATATGAAAACACTTACAGCATAAGGTTTCCCAGTCACGTGTGTCCCCTGGTTCAATTCCCCGCGAAATTACAAAAGTCCAGCAGAAGACTCAAAGCTGGTCACCACCGCAGCCACTGCTTCATCAAGGCTCATCTATCACAGCCCTTTCTTGAGACAAAAAGAAAAATCTCCACTGTAAATCTACCCGGAGCTGCCTGGCTTGATGTTTTTAATGACCTAGAGTAGCTGATATGTGCGCAGCGGATTTGCCTCCCTGCAGGACGTATTGCAACATAAAGAAGCCAAAATCAATACGGCTAATAAGCCATCAGACGAGCAGAAAGAGGTCAGCGCCTGCAGACAGTGAGAGATTAGAGCTGGCAAGCGTGTCTGGCTTCAGTGGTCTGGATGCTTCCGTCCTCCACTTCACCGCAAAGTTTACAAGCTGAATGCGCCAGGGTTTACAGCATGCAGTGAAATACATGGTTTAGCTTTGTTTGGATATGGATGCTGGTGATAATGAGCAGGAAGACAGGAGGAATCCAGACTTCACTTGTTTGTTGGTGGGGGGCTTTTCTAAATCATAATACATTACATTTTGATACAGAGTGTTTTTTTAATTTGTTTAGTCAATTTTGTTTCTCTATATGAGTTATTTGTTATTGACATCAAGTGTAATATTGCCAAAAGAACATTAAGTTCCTGTTAACGCGATTTACAAGTTTGATTTTATTAGTCGCTGGCCTTTAAGCACTTTCGGGTTAAGCAGACAACAAAGACATGAAAAGAAATTCTCCTTTTTTTGCAGTTTTTAACAACTCGTTCAAGTTATTGCATTTAAAGCAATATATTTTACCGTTTTTTTTGTTCAGTAGGTTGTACTGCATTCAGATGTAGTGAACATGTATGAACAGGATCTCATGAGTGACGGTAAGGATTCATCCACAGTCGTTCCGTCGCCCCAACAAACGGCCTTCTTGTTGGTTTTCAATGCTTTTGGTTTTAATAGCCGAGAAATAAAGACACTAAAAGAGAACATGGTTTGTTTTTGAGTCGGACCAGCTGTTCATTTAAACAGAAGAGAAATTATTTGGACAATTATAGCCGAGGTTAGCCCAAATGAGACCTAGTCCAGACTAATTCATTCCAATTGTGGGAGACAGAACAGAGACGTTACTGGTGAACAGAAACATTTGACTTTTCCTTTATAGGAGTTTGGTTTCGGAACGATTGTTCCTCAAACGCGAAACGAGTTAATTAACTCTGAACGCAATTAAAGTGACAAATCTTTCAAATAATGCCGTTTTTAAAAGGCCTCTCTTTCAAGATCGAATTTGTGATGAAATTCTGCAGTTCTCCACAAACTACTTTATAGTGCTCTAAGTGTTTTTTTCTTACTGGCTTAGTCTTTATTTTTATTTTTTCCCCCCAAATATTTGTTTTGATGGCAAAATCCTGTCGAAAACAAATCCTGTTCCGTAAGCGGATAGCTACTTGCTCCATCTTTGATGAAATACTTCAGTACAAACATTATAAAGGATGTTAGAATGATCCAGTGCTGCCTGCTCATTTCCAGAGTAAGTTATTAAGTTATGATCAGCTTCATTTGGAATCATTAGCATGCAAGAAACTCCTGTGGTTGTGGAAATTGAACCAGTAAATCTTCAGGTCGCAGAAGGAGGCACGCATGTATCGACATGGTGAGATCCTTCTCTGAGTATATCCTGTCATGAATTAAACATACTTTCCCCCCTCGTATTATGAGACAAATTTGAGCAAGAACACTGGACAGAAAATAAGACGAATGAACGCCGTGCAAAAATAATGACAAAATATTCAATTAGTTCAAATAGAGTGGCCAAAATAAACTGGCAACGCAGCAGCTTTCTGAAGCTTAATTACACATCAACGTACTTCTGAGTAATTTGAAACTAATACTGGAAGAAATAGACTTAAAAAAAACAAGAACCTGTTGAATGATGCAAGAAACAGAAACTCAGGAAATGTTAAGTCAATGGTTGCCATAGGGATTCCCTCCTTTTCCGTTATCAGACCGGCGAGTGGAAACAGAAACACAAATTCTGTCTCCAAGCAAACATACGATGCTTGAAAAATATTGCACCGGGTGGCTACGTGTGTGACAGGATTTTCGGTTTCCACAGTGGAGGTGCAACACGCAGGTCAAGTTTTGGACTGTTAGAGCAAATCTTGATCATCATTTATATAAATGCATGGTAAAAAAAAAAAATAAAAAATCTTCCTTTCCAGTGAGTCGCACTGTGAAACCAAATGTCCCACAGGTGGAGAAACCTGCTATGTTTGTCGAAATGCAGGGGAGACCGGGTATGGTTGTAACATAGGGAGAGTTGTAACGCCACCAGTTTCACCAATCAGGGATAAGATGGGAGTCACATGATCATTTCAGCGTTTACCCGCTTCCTCCCCAATCCCACGGTGTGATTGTCAAGGCTGGAAACAGGCACATGCAGATACTAAGGAGAAAAAAACGGATTTTGAGGTGAGAAAGTAAATATTTTGACCATGACTATATTTTGTTTAGCACTTATACTGTTGCAGATAAAACCATATGACTTACATTAGATGAAAGTGTAATTTCTCAGGCAAAATGTGATGCATTTTCCTGTGCTAATTTCAAACCGCTATGCTACTACAGCTAGCTAAACATGGCTGACAGGGATGGGGTGGGTTGTAACACATCTTTAAAAAGTGTTACAACCATCCCCTTACATACAACTAAGAACATTTTGATTTTAATAATTTTACAGAATGTCTAGGCCAGGGGTCTCAAACTCCAGGCCTCGAGGGCCGCAGTCCTGCAGTTTTTAGATGTACCACAGGTACAAAACACTGGAATGAAATGGCTTAATGACCTCCTCCTTGTGTAGATCAGTTCTCCTGAGCCTTAATGACCTAATTATTCTGTTCAGGTGTGGTGCAGCAGAGGCACATCTAAAAGTTGCAGGACTGAGGCCCTCGAGGACTGGAGTTTGACACCCCTGGCCTAGGCAGTGGATACGAAAGACTGATAGAGGTGTGCCTGCAGATGTTTTAAAAAGGCACCTGATGAGGTCACACAGGAGAGCAAGTCAGTCAGATCAACGTGTTAAAGACAAAGCCGCTGTTTTCAGTTCAGGACTACAGAGATCCAGATCCAGCCGCCCACGTGGTTCACAGTGTAAAGGAAGCCGTGTCTACATCCTGTTTTAATTATGTATTGACGGGACCCTGAGGACTGACCTGATTTGAATGACAACTTCATTTGCTCTGCTAATATGGGACAATGGAGCCAGGCAGTGAACACAACATTTCCCTTTGGATGCAACAGCTTCTTCAAACGCAACCGCTTAATCTGAGAAGAAATGAATGAAATAGAAGTAAATGTTGTAATATTGGCCTGCGTGAAAGTTAAGAGAGTGTCGAACATTTACATTTAGGTCTTGTTTTCCCCTCACTGTCCGACATTAAATCAGACTAAAACGTTTCCCGCTGTAGGTTGGTTAGGATTGCCAACAATCCGAACTCACCCAACCCAAGATATTTTGATACAAGTAAAATCAAAAGAGCTATGTTTTTTTTTAAACCTTGTGAAAGAGCAGCTACTCTCTACAGATTTAACAGAGTAATTTTGCCAGCGACTCTCAGAGAACAAAGTCTCCTTAAATAATCCCTCAAACTGAGCTGCAGCTCGTTGCGCTAATATCCTCAACAGGAAAACAGAGCTCATTGGTTGCTCCTGTAAAACCCTTGCGGTAACCTTTAATCGTTTGCAGCTTGACCTTATCTGAAGCTGGAAACGCAGCGGCGCTCGCTCTGCTGCTGCCGAATTGGCCCGATTTCCTCAAACGCGTCTTTGTGTTTTTGACTGCGCGCCATTTTCCAGTCCGCTTTCTGGTGACTGCACAGCTTCCTGGCAGCGGGGACGTTGTTCTGTGCTCCTCACTTCGGCCTCAGGACATTAGTAATAAACACTAAAACAAACAAACGGTTTGGAGAGACCGGCTTCTGGTCCTCCTCTGCTTGCCAACAGCAGAGCAGAGGACAAACGGCCATTATTAAGATCCGTCTTTATTAAGTGAGACTGGCGAACGCCGAGACGTGACAGCGCGAGTAAATATTTAAATTGCACAGAGACGCCAAAAAGCATCGCTTGAAGGACTGCATCGCTTTTCAGCAGTCTGTAAAAAATGTGGAAGCCAAAGTGTCGTGGGGAGATTCCGCAGCCACGAGAGGAGAACGTGAACATCCAAGTCTGACGGGAATACGTGTGAATGCAGTGTGACGTATGATGCAGTTATTACTGCTATCAGTGAAGCTGTCACTTATTACTACGTTATGGTACATTTACTTAGAATAGTATCTAAGAAAGGATCAGCCAAGTTAACACCAATAGTAATTTACAGTTTTAGAAATAACCTTTAGAAGTTCTGTAATCGATAGTGAAATAATGTCGAATTGATGGAATCGGTGAATTTATGCTCGAAGTGAAGATTGTTATTGTTTTTAATCTATCTTTGAAATTACTGACGTTTTGTGTTGTACTTTTCTATGTGTATTTGAAGGCATTTCGCGATGTCCTTTTGTGGTGTTTGCAAAATGTTCAACTTGTTTCCCAAAGCTATTCTTGAGAGAGCAAATTCATTTCCGGTTTGAGTTCATTTCGCCGTGGTATTCTCGAGATGGTGAGTGAATTTTCTGTTTTTTCGAGTTGACAAGTTTATTTTCCCAATAGTTATCTCTTGATGATGAGTTGACTTTCGGTTTTTAAGTTTAATTTCTCGTTTTCTCCAGTAAATTTCCAAATGATTTCCTCGAGATATTGAGTTCATTTTCCGGTTTCATCAGTGAGACCCAAGAAAATGTTTTTCTGCGGTCACAAAATGATGCATTTCATAACCGTTTCTTAAACCTGACTGCATCCTTCAAATGTGTGCACAACATCACTGTCACACCACATAACTAACCTCCCCAATTTGTTCTCCAGAAACAAACGGCAACAAGTTGGAAATAAATATCGGTTGTTGACATCAAGCCAGTTTTACTGATAACGGCCGATACCGATATTTGCGCCGATATATCGGGTGTCTCTACTATTTGTGGCTCTTATTTATTTGGTTTTCATTTACTGACCACATCAGTCTGCATTGTTCTCTGTGTTGTCTTTGGTGAAACGTTTTGTCAACATTTCATTCTTGCATGCGAAATACAAATGCATTTGACATTTCTGTAAAACGTAAATGCCAGATTCTTTTCGTTTAGTGCAAAATCCAGTTATAACAAAGTTACCACGTATTAAAAAGAAGTATTAAGCGTTGGGTAAATGCATGTTACATGATGAGTATTTTTGTTTCCACACATCTAAGAGAGTGCGTCGAGTTTCAAAAGTGTCTGACTTGACCTTCAAAAGAGTTTCAGACAACAGAAAGACTTTTTTTTTTAAATAAAATTTGAGCTGACTTGCCCTACCACATCCTGTGGAAGTAACCACTGCTTTGTTACTTCACTTCCTCCACCTTGTGACTCAGAGAGGAGCTGAGCAGGCCTTTTAAATATCAAGGTGACTGTAAACTGACATTTCTTGTGTATGGTAAATCCCACACATTTAAAGATTGCGTTTTATTTTTGTCTCGAAAGGTAAAACTATTTTATTCGTGCGCCAGAATGACGAGAGAACGGTTTCCGTCTACGCGACGCATTTAGGCTCAACGGCTCGACCCTGATGCAGACGTGTCTTCAGTTTCCATGTTTTCATCTATTTCGTTATTTTATATGTGCCTGTTAAAGGTGTTCTGCACAAACAAAGAACAGAGGCATAGTAATTTTTTGATGGATACGTGGCGCCCTCTAGTGAGCACAGGAATGAGCCTCACGCACTAAATTCAGTGACATTTCAGATCCTTCCTCCTCATCTGATTGCCTTTTGTATCTGAATTTAAAAGGCAGATTTTTTTTTCTTTCATGAAGAGTTGAAAGATTTTTAAAAAACCATCCAGGTCGCACAACTAAAGGTGAAGTTTACAATTTTGTGTTTGTGGTTGAGCACGAAGTACGATCTAATTTTAGCAAGAAACATAGAAAGTATTTTTGGTAACTCAGCTGACTTTAGGAGTTTTTCCCCTTTGGTTCTGTTGGTGTTTGTGATTGTGAAAACATCACCAGTGCTGCTCGGACTCCTCTGAGGCCCCCATCGAGTCCGGACGCTCTGGAACAAGCAGCTGCAGAATTTGGCAAGAATAACTTGATACGGGTTAAACATACTCACTCTCTTTTTACAAACCGTTCGTCACCTCCACTTCTGGCAAGAACGGAGGAGGGAAGAAGGATAAAGAGAATACAAGAAAACACACTAGAAGCCTGCTTCTCCACCTCCAAAAAATGAGAAACGGAAAAACAAGAACTGAGAAACCACAGCGACAAATGTACGTATATTTAACATCACTGAAAGCACACGGTTCTAATTGGTACAATTTGTAATTGGTGACTGCAGCCCAAGATAGAGTGCATCTGTACACACCTAACATCTGTGTTCGTGATCTAGCTTGTGTATAAAACGAACGGAACTCAGAATTTCACCAAGTTTTCTTGTTTTTTAAAGAATAATTTAGCAGAAACTTTGACAGATTCCAGTGTGAAAAGTGTAAACGTTCCTTCTACATGGTCTCCAGTCCTTTAAGCTTAGGCCAGAGGCGATTCTGATTACCCACGAGGCTCGGTGGACGCAAGCGGGGTTCGAGGCGCAAGCGGCGTGATGGAGGGAGATCAGCTTTGGAACTCGATCGGGTATGAATTCAATTCTGTCCCATTTTGAAGTTTTACTTTTGATTGATTTCCGAGCAGGTTTGCAGTTTCTTTGGTTTTGCCTCAACTATTTGATGTCACAGTCACACAGGTGACACACAAACCACTGTTTATATTTATTAAACCTTCTATGAAGAACATACAAAAAAAAGCAAAAGAACCTCAATTTATATACTGCAATAAATAAAGCACCATGTTAAATGTGCAGTCACCTGGAGCGGACAAGTTCCACTGGTTCCATCGCCTGTGTCTGCTTGGCAACTCTTCTTAGTAATCACGGTAGAGGAGGCTGTTTTGCAGGTGCCTGTTGGATGTTGGATATAATTGGGTCCATAAAATAAAATAAAATCTGCCCATTTCTTTCCATCCCGGCTCTCTTCTCGACACTTCCAAACGGTTTTCGTTGTGGAATTACTTGGAGACGTTGCGGGTTTCCCAACATGTGCTTCGGGGTTTGTTTGTTTTTCTTCTAAGCAGCCATGGAGAATAGAAGAGAGAGGAATTACGAAGGCCGATAACAATCAAAATATGTACGGTACACTTTGAGCGCATCAGCCCAGCTTAGCAATGAAACCGTTCTGGAGCCTTGACGTTGATGTCTCTGATTCATGTGCACAGAATGTGCTGGCTGGTGTGACATAGCGATAAGTTTAATCCAACAGAATTAAACAAACAGGAAAATTCGTTGTGATTTTGTTTTAGAGGGTGAATGGATGAGTTTGATTGGTTTGCAGCATTAGCCTGTGAACCCAACAGGCTTCTCTCCCCCAGGCTCAAATGATAGTGCCTTGGGGGAGATGCTAATTTTACGGCCTCCTGTGCTCTGGCAACACAGCAGGAGTCCCCATTGGGAGATCTGCATTTGGTTCCTGTTTGTCTGAATTCTTGCTCATCTGGTTTGATTTTAAATCCTTAGCACAAACCTGTTCAAAATAAAGAAATTTGTTCAAAATAAGAATGTTCAATATACCTTTTACACATGCCGTAAGATTAACTGCATTAAGCACTAAAAATAATCATTTTTCCTCAACACCTGCCAGGTTATTTTGACGTTATTGATTTGTTTAAAGTAAACCACAATGCCCTGACAATACCGCTTATTCAACTGTTTTTTATGGCAAAATATTACTGACCATAATTTATGTTTTACTTGTTCCTTACAGTTTTTTTTTTATGCTAACCCAACTCCATCTGTACACTCTGCGAGTAGATCTGATTTATTTATTTTTTTAAATGCATGCAAATAAATAAAGAAATTAGACATTAAACACTCTGGTGGCAAAAACCAACAAACTTTATTACAGACTGCAAGAGCTGTTTTAGCATGACACATCAATTATCCACATCAGAATATATATATATATATATATATATATATGTATATATGGCTCTGAGTTCAAGGTACATAAGTCACTCAACAAAATATATACCCTGCTTAGACAAATGGTAGAAAGTGCACAAATAAAGTTGGTTCTGGTCAGTTGCATCACATGACAGAACAACTTGTTAAGAAAGAAAAATGCAGAATTAAAGCTTACATTCACAAACCTCTGCCATGTGAGGACCAATTTATGGGTATGAAATAATTATTTCTACTAGTAATGGCCCCATGCACCATGTCAAAAGAAAGTGACATGCTTGTCAAAACACCCATACGCATTTAAATAAATAAAAAAATAATAATAATCCAAACTCATATAGAAACATATTTGGCACCATATTTTAGCATAGAACATAAAATAAATCTTGCAGTGTAACACTTTTAGCATATAGAGGTAATATTAGAGTTTGGCACGGTACAAGCACACTCAAAGTTTAAAAAGTGAATGTAAATCGGACTTTTTACATCCTTAAGACTTTATTAAAAAGGTTTTAAAGTTGTGAACAAAAACTCGGTGTATTTCATAACAAATTCGAACAGCTAAATGGTTCTCCTGGCTAGCTAGGAGCTAGCTAGCAAGTTCCACGAACAACAAGTGACTGAAGAGTCTCATATATTGATGAAATTGTGTGTTTGATGGTCAGAAAAGCACCACATTTCCTTAGAAGGTTCAAAACTGGTCGCGACTCATCAGCTCCAAAAATGACTAATGTAAACAAACGGCAACAAATAAGTGTGACCTGTTTAAACCCTTTTAGCTAAAAGTTAAAAGCTGGATAAAGGATGTAATCATATATTGCACTCTACAAATCCTCACTCCACAAAAAGGTTGTCCTGGCCTGTTCAAACCATCAAAGAAAAAAAAAAAGTTGCTCTATAGATATAGAATTAATAAGGTATTGAGTAATACTATGTTTATTATAACATCTTGTGTATATTAACATCAATATTTAGATTATTTCAACATTATGATATGAAAGGTACATATTTATACATTACTATGAATATAGGCCTCTGCCTGTGTGGAGCAGTGCCGAATATAACATAATAACTATTCTATGTTCACGTATCCTCATCCAAACAAATACAAATAAAGGTTTCCGCGCGCGGCTCACGGAGTCAACCGGCTTGAAGTTCCATAGCAAAAATGAATTGAAGCCTCCCATGCACAGAGAGGTTTCAATACAGGCCAAAACTGGTTTCCAAACAGGCCAGCATGAACCTTAACACCTCAGCATGCGAAACACACGACAACAGCGACCTCTAGTGGAAGAATCGAGGGGGAGAGAATAAAATGATAGCGTAAGCAGGTATAACGTCGAATGTGCGTTACCGCAAAAAAGGGGGAAAAGCGCCGTTAAGATTTATCGGCGTAAAACATCAAATCGGCAGTAAATATCGTCAGAGACGGCCTCGAGACCTACAACAACGCTTTACAATCTCTTGCAGTTTATTTGCACTGACATAAAAGTTTCACGTCGGCATTCTGTCTCAGAGCAGCAGAAACGCGTACGGAATGCACTGGAAACTATGAGCACAGACGAACGATCCCGTGAATCTGCGTTCGCCTCAGTCCGTGGTGGGGCACAGTACTATGTGTTGAGTTGTGAGCGAGTGAGCAAATCCTGCAGGAGAACTCCATGCAAGCGTTTTATGCCTCAGGCTTGACAGGCAAGCTGCCCTGACTCCATGGTAACTCCGCTGTATCTTCCACAGATGTACCAAACCACCGAACCCTAAACAGCAACAAACACGCAACATGTAAAAAAAAAACAAAAAAAACACAGCCTGGCTCCGAAGGCATGCAGGCAATGTCCACCATCACGAATAGCTAAATCACCAATGGGTTTTAATGACTAACTTTCGCGAAGCTAGGTTGAGAAAAAGGAGTCGTTCGTTTGAAAAAGTAATAAATAAATAAATCTCCAACGGAATGCAGTTTGCTGAGAAAAACCAAGAGAAACGCTAAGAAGCCGGTTATTTTATTTGTAACGTAACTCCACGTTTTGTCTATGTAAATTCACTGAACACAAGCAAGCTCACGACATCCATGATGACCTTTGAGAAGAAGAAGCCCTACCTCTATGGCACGCCAGATTTATCCGAATAACCACACAAACTATTAGTAATCTACAATCCTGTTCTAAGACAATCTTTCACAAGCTGAAAGCCAACAAGTTGAGAAGATTAAAAATATTCATCCTTGTCACGCCACTGCAACGTGCCTCCCTCTTCCAACGCCGTGGATTACCGAGCCACGCTGATGCTCAACCAGGAATCCTAAAAAGAAAGGATGTTCGCCCTATTGAGGAAGATGTTGAAAGAAAACAAGTGTACATCAATGACGATGGCTCTCGCACAGATACCACCTGGTATGACAATGCCAGCGCCGTCTGGACTGAGCAGCCACATGCGGCATGCGGCCGCAAGCACGCCCTTCTCCTGCGAGGGACGGTACCGTGGCCCTCATAGAGCCACAACGGGGCCACAGCTGGCCAAAAAAAACAGAAGCCTTGATTGGTCAGGGAGCTGCCTGGTCACCATAACCGTCGACACGGAGACGCCTAGAGGCCGGTGAGGTCCACGATGGCTTTGATGAATATTGTGTCGTCGCGTATGTACGAGTTCTTTCCGTCCAGCTTGGAGAGTGGGCAGAAGAGCGGGCAGCCGCTGGCAATGTTCATCTCGCTCACGGGCCTTTGAAAGGAAGAAGAAGTGACGTCGGGTCGAAAGGCGTCGATGATGTGCTCCCTGTTGCTCTGGTCCAGTAGCATCAGTGTTACCTGGGTGTCAAACATTTGTGAGAGATCCACTTTGAAACGGTCAAGTCAACTTACAGTAGCTAAAGCTGTCGTCACAGTAGCTGTGTTTCCATGACGAACGTGTGCAAAACTTTGTCGATATTCTGCTAAAAACAGCACGATTTTGTAATTCCGGTGTTTCCATGAGATGAGGAATGAAATTAAAATCACACTCGAATACGTTTTTCATTCAACGCCATTTTTTAACGGCATTAAAAAAAAAGATGTCAGCAACGATATTTCTGCCACTATGCTAGCGCTCATCATCATAAGTCATCATGGAAGACGTTGGACTCTTATTGAGGCGTTGAAGCGACAAGCCCCTTATACTGGGGAGGGGCTACGGATGTTGCATTTTTGGGAGATTAGTCACCAGTTTTACAGAAGAGCCACAGTTTTAACACTTTCAAATGACAAACAAAAATGTTGATGAACTCTGTGATGCTGCGAGTGCTCTGGTCCACGGAGGCAAGTGCCAACAAAAACCATGTTGCTGTTGGATACAAACTGGAGTAATGCAAATGAAATGTTTCCATTGAAGTCTTGTGAAATATACAAATGTCAATATAACTGAAAAACAACCTAACTTAACTTTTTTTTTTACCAAAAACATTGTTTCAAAATTGGTGTGTTTCCATTAAGCAAATGTATTATTGTAATTCCAACTTGTGCAATTTTAACGTCGATGGAAACGCAGATCCTGCCCCCAACTTGCCATGAATAATGGCCTAATAAAGACGTCTAAATGTAAGGAAATGATGGGAATTTCTGTCACATGTTTTACGTTTTTGTTTTTGTTCCTGTTGCGTGTCGGATGTGAACATGTCAGGGCAGAAAGTGTGACTTTTGCCATCACGTCTGCATCTTGTTTTATGCATGTCTATGTTTTAATTTTTAAAGATCTACTGATTGGGAATTACATTCAGCTCTCTATAAGTCACTAGATAATAATCAGCTGAATTAATCAAACAAGTAGGACACGCTGTCAGTTTCACTTTCAGCTTCAGACACATTTCTTCAGCAGTGAAGCATACTGAAGGACAAGATTAAGAAATGTGTCATTGGGTCGTTGCTGCAATATTTGAGGCACAAATGCATATATTTGGCATACATGTGCACCAAATTAGCCTGTAATGAATGAATATCCTTTATTGTACTTTATTTATCCACAAGGGAGAAATTGCTATTTCAGTACAGACCCTAATAATTAATTTTATATTAACTGTCATTCTTAGACCTCATGAATTGTATTTATTACTATCCTAATGCAGGATTTTGTTACAAGGGGGGTCTAAAATTTTAGGTTTTTGTGTAGTTTAACTAAATTTTAACCGATACTTTTTTAAAATATCATTTGAATCTTGTCCTAATGAGGACACTGCGTGCAGCAAGTCTGTGAGTTTTTATTATTTTAAATATTTTAAAGGATTGAGCACCTGGTCCCCTTTAATCATATTATATCTATATGTATTGTGTGATTGTGCAAAATGTCGTGTTTTGAAGAAATCTCACCCACTTTACTTTACTTTAACTAAATGTACCTAATGGCATAAATAAAATAATTGATTGATCAATAGTAAATATGCATAGTAAAATGCATAAAAATGTGCCTCCACAAAAATTGCCCAAAGTAAATTTGATGAATTATTTTTATTTATGCTTTTGGTTTTTAAGTGTATCTGGGGTGTGGTCTTACTAGATCACCAGGTCACCATAACAACCATTAGACACTACCTAAATCTATGTTGTTATGCACATAATCCCTTTTTTTCAGATTAAAACGTCCACGGGGACCTTTAAGTAAAAACAGACTGAGGAATATTTAAAAGCCATTTGCACGCTAACGATGCCTCTTCATGTGTTTTACCTTCTGGTTGAATGGCCATTTGAGCAGAGCGTCGTTCAGTCCCCTCATCACCACAAAGAACAGGGACAGGTGGCTGCCACGCCCCGTCCCGTCCCCATTCAGGTAGATCCTCAGGCACATCTTATAGCCGTACTTGCTAGTATAGAAAGCTGGAGAAGGAAAAGGCACATTCAGCAGGACGTCTTCCAGGAAACTGGCTTTTGTTTTGGGCTTCAAACTCAAGGTTAGAAAGAAATATTGTTACCTGGTGAGAACATGGCAGGAGCCCGACCTGCAATGGCATCTTGTCGTTTTTTGGCAAAGTCCGAGATCCTCCAGATGAAGACGCCATCAAACGTGGTGGCGGACATTTCCCTCAGTCGGCCCTCCATCTCCACCACCGTGAGGTCCTTCAGTCCGACAGTCCTCTCCAGCTGTCGCACCTAGAGGGTACATGCATGTATTGGTATTACCTCAAACATGCTTATAGAGGGCGAAGTAAGGCAGCAAAGTTTTAAGGGGCAACATTTTTCATGATAGGGCTATGCTGAATTAAAAACAAACATTACATTTAACATTGTTTCGTGTCAGCTCTGCTAAAGTGAATAAACCTAAGAAAACTGTGGTTTGCTCACGTTGTTAACATTGACATATTTGTAAAATATAACAACACAGGAAACACTTAGGATGCTGAACTGAATAATAAAAGGTGAAAATATAAATGAATAAATGTGTGATATTCTTAATTTTCCACGAATAGAGAGAAGTACAGTCTGTTGTTGATCTTGAAGGAATGTTGAAACTTGACTCGTGACAGACCTTAAAATCAACCGTGCTTATCGGTGTCATGTTTTTCCCCCATCTTGTTACAAATTTAGTTTTCCCCTCCGCTTCGTAGCACGTCAGTAAAGTGACGCAGCTCTGCCATGCAGCTTGGCTGAATAAGCGCTATTAAAGATCATAACTTGAGGAGCTTGTTGAGTGTTTATACTTCAAATCAGAGCCACATAAAATACATTTTACATCCCAGACTGGACTGTTTGGACCGTTTATCATCCCCGTATAGCTCCGCCATCTTTATTCCCTGGCTCCGCGTAAGGATGGCCAGCGGCGCCCTGTGCTGGATGGCGGCCAAATTACAACACTGGAAAAACGGTCTGTGCAGACATTATTAGTTAATTGATTAGAGCTAAATGTAATCTTAAAAAAAACACAAACTGTTTGCACTCCTACTCTATAGCATATTAATATATGCCTGAGCTTTGCAGCATACTTTGACAGGAACAATTTACCACTGGTGCGACGTCTTCAACTCCTGAAACGACGGTCGACCCGAGGAAACCAAAACTCACCAGCAGTCTGAAGTCATACCTTATTACTAAGAGCTTCAATCTTGTCTTGGTCCAGTTTATGCTGCCGGTTGCTGGCCTCCATGGTTGTGGCAAATCTCTCCACCTCCCTGTTAAGAACGCACACCACATTTTCAAACGTCCCCGCCTTGACCTCGAGTTCCGTGCATCTGCGGCCAAGCTCGGCCACCTTGGTCTTCTCGCTGTGGAGCTGGAGCTCCAGCGCTGCGCCCACCGAGCTGGGCAGGGGTGTGAACGAGGTAGACACGGAGAGCGTTGGAGGAAGAGTGGGAGGTGGAGGAAGAGGAGCTGATGGGGCCGGGCCGGCACTGCAGGTGGAGGAAGAAGAGGAGGAGGAAGCGGCAGCTCCCTGCACGGGAGGCCCAGAAGAGGTGGTGCTGAGCTGGGAGACTCTGGCCTCGAGTTCCCTGAGGGATTGTTGGAGTTCTAACAGTTTGTGTCCGGCTACTTCCAGTCCCTGGGGCTGCAGGCCCTCCATGCTCACCTTCATACCCATAATGTAGTGCAGGAGCAGGTTAAGGTGCTCGTAGGCGTAAGCGCGTTCGTGGTCATGAATCTTCTCTTTCTCCACCTAAACAAGAAATAAGCAAGAAAATTCTGTAGGTGGAGAAATATAATACAATAAACTTATAGTTTAACCACTTTAGAATTATGCTACAGCTTAACATCAACATCCTGATATTGATCAGACAGCTGAGCAAGACTGTCAGGTACAGAGACAGACCTTATTTGACTTTTAGCTGTATACAAGTCTAGGCAAACAAAGATCATATGGAGTTCCACACGGCTCTGTTCTCAGTTCTCTTTTATTCAGCATCTACACGATCCCCATAGCTGAGATTATGGAGTACTTCAACATCTATACAACTTTATTGTCCTGTGTCACCCCTTAACCTTAGGCCAGTTCAGTCGCTGATCGGACGATACCACTTTTCGGACTTTAGAACTATATTATTCTAGCATTCGTGCTGTCTTTGTTTGGACAGACAGGAAGACAGTCACAGTGCTATGTTTTGCCCAAACTGAGAAAAAACAAAAAGAAAATAACCAAATCTGGCCTTTGTAGTATGTCCCACTGGGAGCTACCTCTTCCGTTTTAATATTGTTGTGTTTTGTAATTTGTAGTTGTGCTTAGTGAATCATTGAAGTGTTTTGCACTTCAGGGCCACCGTATCTCCGACCTTGGCCCATCAGCTGTATTTATACCGGCATTGAACCCCACACAGGCAGAGGACTCTGTTTATTCATTGGAACTGATTGCCGTGGATCATATTTAGGGGTATCAGAGTAAGGAACACACAAACCTCCAATAAAATACTATGTCGTCTGTTTTTGTAACATGCCAAAATTGAAAGTTTTAGTGGATTTCCAAACTTTGTTCAAATAGGTGCACAAGTCTCACCATTAAACCCAGAGAAGTGATGAATATTCAGGCTACTTACAGACATGTCACATCCAACGACATGAAATCGACACGGAGTTCGGAATTTAGTGCAGAGTTTAATATGGTCCACATACTGAAATAAAACACAAAGACAAAGTCGACTGACTCGGACAATCCAAAACAGATAAGATATATTGTATATATTTATTTAAACAAATTACAAATAGTTTAAGAGATTAAAAAAATACTTTTACTGTCTTAAATTATTGCTTTCTCCACCTTTCCTATTAGATTTCTTCAAAAAATTTTAAATGTCAAAAATGTTCACCATATACTAAAATTTCCAGATTGGCTAACAGACTGGGTCAATAAATGGATGAAAGAATGAATGGACTGATGGTTGCTTTAGTTAATAGAATAGGGAATAAAATTTATTTTTTGCTTTAGTTTCTAGTGCAAATATCTTAGTACAGTAACAAGATAAAACTAATTTGCAAGTAACTTTTCAGCAAGAAATAGGAGCTTGTTTTAAGTCAATAAATCAGTGATATTGATGAAAAAGTACTTGTTCCATTGGCAGATTATGTCACTTATAACATGCGAAACATGATTAGTTGTAAGTGAAATAATCTCCCAATGGAACAAGTTTTTTTTCCCCGTCAATATTAAGAAATTATTGACTTAAAATAAGCTCCTATTTCTTGTTGAAAAGGTACTTGTAAATGAGTTTTGTCTTATTTCAAGTGTACTAAGATATTTGTACAAGAAACTAGAACAAAACTTGGTAAGACTGTGTTTTTCCAGTGTATTCATACGTGTATTTTTCTGTTTTATGCGTTTTTCTAGATGAATTTAAATGTCAGTACATTGATAGTTATTAAGATGCTATCGTATTTTACAAAAGTACCTTCTCTCTGGGTATTTTCTTCTTGGCACAACCTTCACAGATCATCGGATACTTGGGGCAGATTTCGTCATGAGCCTAAAAGAAGCAACAATACTTTCAATGAAGCAACACTTTTAGCTCCCGCGCCCTCCCAACAATTTAAAGCAGCAATCGCTAACCTTGATGTTTTTGAAGTGAAATGGCTCCTTGCAGTACTTGCAGTTGAGCGTCCTCTCCGGGCACTCCCGCTCGTTGTGGCGCTCCTGTTCGTTGAAGCGGATTCGTTCTTTGCAGGAGGGGCAGGGGATGATCATGAACTCGCACTTCCCCTCGTGATTCAGCTGCGGGGAGAGAGGAGATGGCGCTGAAGGGAATCCAAAGCGGCAGATCGGCGACGCCCTCGGCTGTGCAAATACACGAAGGGAGCTGCGCAAACACTGCCGCTACTTTAAAGGTTTCCGTTTTAATCACTCCGCAACAGTCCAAAAAAGTCATTTAGCGGAAGATTAAGCTCCCACATTAACCTGCGAGCATAAAAGGCAAGTTCATGGAAATTCCCCAAATAAACACTGCTGTTTACAGCATAAACACAGGGTGTGCTTATTAATCTCAGCAGGAAGCAGGGGGGTCCGCACAGTAAGGGTGTGGTACAATCTCTTGACAGCCCGGGTTATGAGCAACACCGGAAAAATATATTAAAAATGCACATATAAAGTTGAAACCACGCAATATTTAAAGACACACTAACTTTCTTCCTCAATATTCTGACATTAACTCATACTAAACTTTTAATGTTCTAGGTCTGCTAGAAAATTGGTTTATGTTAGCTTAAGGGTAGGATAAGGAAAGTGAAATTGTTTTTCTTTCTTCAAGTTCAGAAATTTCAAGAACAGAAAGTATTTTGTGGAATTTCCTTCACACTTAGAGACTTGCATCAAAAGCTTTTCACTGTAGTTTGCTGGGATTTTTGGCCTTTTGCTTCAGACAAAACTGGTGTGACTGCCTCAGGCTAGAAATACAAATAACTGTGCTACATATTGTTTTTAAAAAAAAGCTAATATCGCACACACATGAAAGGTTTTCATCCACACGAATCTGCACAAATTCACCACTGAGCGTTGTTTTAAACATGCCAAACCCATAGGGGGCAGTGTAAAACCTGCGTCAGCCAATTACATCACTTCAAAACAACCACAGCTTCCTGTTAGGAATTAAGCATGGTGCCAGGATAGATAGATTGAACTACATTTAAGTAACATATTAGAATGTAAAGTATTAAAAAACAAGACCATGTCGTCTTCCCATATGTACACACAGAAATATGGAGTTTTCTCAAATTGCCACTTTGGTCAAAGTTTTTCTAAATAATCATTTTGGCTGATATTAAATCGAGTTTTCGTGTGGACGAAAAGCCAAAAACATATAAGAATTGATTTGTTTTCCCAGATATCCGGCTACTTGTCGACTAGGCCTACATCTTGTGAACGAACCTATCAGAAGCTTAAAAAGCAACAACATATTTTCTTAAAGACACAGTAAGCAGACTTTTAAATATATGTAAAAATAAAAATAAATAAATAAAAACTCTAAATCTGTGCAGGTTTATACCACACAAATATATAACTTCTATCTTTATTTTCAATATTCTGGCTTATTTTTAATTTGTGCATTTTTGTGCTTTTAGGTGCTTATAAATTTACACGGCATTGATGCCCTGCAATGTCTCTTTTGAGGGATGATTCAATTGAATATTTACATTGAACGTTTGTCGGAATTACAATAAAACAAGCAAACAAAAGAGGAGGAACAAACCTCATACTCTTTAATAGTTCCTTCCCAAGTACAGTCCTCATTGATACAAACCGCAGACAGGCTTTCAACTTCCCTTCGAACGGCATTGTCAGGAAACGCCTGGAAAAGATTTTTTTTTTTTTTTAAAAAAGACACAGGATGGACAATAAATGTGATTCTTTTACAGGACTAAAATAATAAAATAAACATGGTTAATTCGGCTGAGTATTAGGAAAACAAAAATAGACAAATTAAGCCAACATTGAAACAAGTCAGCTGTTCTTAAAGTAATCTCAACACGCTTTGATACTCACACATCCCTGCTTCAAAACTGATGTCGGCTCCTCAAAAAGATCTTCTTTAATGCAAGCGTTGCATTTCTGGGGTCCATTACTGCAATGGATTCAAATGAAACAAAAATCAGTTTATATCTTGTTCTCTGAATACATGAATCACCAGGCGCTCATCAAGGAGGGTACAAACAGAAAACCTATACCTTCTATGCTCCCTTCTTCCACTCGAAACATGTTTATTACAACATGTTTTCAGTTGTAATAAATCGAAATGTTGCGATTTATTACAACTTTTTCAGCTTAAGCTAGCAGTTACATTAATTATAATTACAGAGCACATTCAGAGCCGGCCCTACATATTTAGGGGACCTTTGTTTCAGTCTCCTATAAATCACTTCCGATTACTTCTTAAATAAGGAGAAGAAAACAAGTTACATTTTCTGACTTCCTCATTAGGTCTGGAATCGCGTTTAATGAGGAGTTTTTAAATACAGACCAGGTGAAGTCGAGTAATTGTTTGTTGTTACAAGCAGCGCTGGAAAATTGGCATTTATATGCCAATAAAATAAGGAATTTGACACTTTGGGAGTTGATTTAAAAAATCTCGATAACTGCACATAAAAATGCAACGTTTTAATATTGTTGTTCTATTTAAAAAGTCGAGCGCGCGTGGTTGCCCCCTGCTGGCCGGGGTGCTCTCGGCACAGCTGAGACTGACACCGGCAGCACAGAGTTTTAAAAACCTACGATTTCAAAATAATCCATTAAAATTTTGTTATTACGATGCCAAAGAAATTGCTGGAGTGACTGACGCTTTACTGGGCTGAGTGGAGCAACACAGCACAGCACCTCCCCCACCTGTTGCTGCACACCGACAGTCAGGAGGCTGAAAGAAGGCCACTACACTTTTATCTTGGAAAAATGTGATGTCAGATGTTTAGATATCAGCAAGGATGTTTTTTTTTATTCTTTAAAATTAGATACATAGGAATTGCTTTTATTTTGTAGGAATTTAAGTTCTCAGCTTCATTGTGAAAAAAGGTCTTGTTTCTGTTTATTCTTGCCTAAAACAAAGCTCATGAGACAAAATATTTTCAGATGATTACCCTGAGCAATTACAAAAATGGAAAAGCAAGAAAAGGAAACCTGGAATTATTCTCATTTGTTGCAGCCTTTAGTCCACTATGGATCATAGTCATAAAACAAACCTACGACTTAGTTTTGTGTCTCAATGAAACGCAGTTCCAGAATCAACATTATTGCTTTCTGTCTTTGGGGCTCCACTGCATCCTGGGGGTAAATATCTGGCTCCGTGTCGACTGGTGCCTTTGTAGATGTGAGATGAAATCTAAATGTATCCTAAGATCATATTGAAGCATAGCGTTGTTGATTTTGTTTATAAAAACGCACAAGCTCAGCACGACAACAAAGACCAGTCGCGCGGTTCCCATTTTCCCGGCCTCGGCCAATCAGATTCTGACCTCACAGTCCTGTTGAAGCAGTAGGAGCAGAAGCGATGTCCACACTGGGCTTGAAATGGCCGCCTGAGGATGTTGTGGCAGCAGTTGCACAGGTGCTTGTCCTCCAGCTTGTTGCCCAGGATCTTCTTGGGAAAGCCGGGTTTATTGCTCTCCATGGACGACGGAGGGGACGGCTCCTGTGTGGCCATGGCGTCTGTTTACACGTCACACCTGGGTAGAGACGACAAAGGTCAAGAAAGAGAAACTGGAGTTTGGATTATGCCCTGACTTTGTGTTTTGTTGTTCTCACAATTCTGACTTTAATCTCAGAAGTAGGATTCTATTTTTTTCCTCCAGTGGCTTTAATCCTGTGTGGTCACAAATTAAGAGCAAAGGGAGCGTCAACAAAGTGTTAGCTTAGTGATGGTCACACTTAGATTTTACTTTTATATTTCATCTGTACAAAATGAATATCACCTCATGTGCGGACAACATTTTGAAATCATTTATCAGGATCGCATTTTTGCAGATTACAAAAAGGTGACATTTTAACAGGGGTTGTGAACACCTTTTAGAGCCACAGTAATTGGCATCTGGTGGTTGTTAGGGAGACCTGTTGACCCCAAGTGTGCTGATATGATTATTAATATTTATTATGCTTTATTAAATGTAAGCACTGTAAATAGTAGGTATATATATTTATTGTATTTATTAGCGCTGTGTGGATCCCAGATTTTCTAGTGAATAAAAAGTTTGTATGATTTCAATATTAGTCAGATGAAAATGTAATTTGATTTACATATCATATCTTTGTTTACAGAAATGTGTAGTTCAATGGTCCTGACTTTATTATGTAGGGTAATACAATTCTAGTTTTCACTTTTCTGTTCTTTTTTTTGGAATAACAATAAAGGGCTCCATCCTAATAAAAAACAACAATGATTTTTTTAAAATCCTGAAAGGCATTCAACAAAAAATGAGATAATATTCACAGAAGGGTCAGAAACGTAGAAAATATAGTTTATGCTTTCCTTAGATCTGTAGAAATATTGTAAGATTACTTTTAAATGCTCAGTGAAAGAAATAAGTTTGTTATTTTCTTCTAGGACAAACAAAGGCAACAGTAATTAGACTCAGGGATGGTAACAAACCATCGCAGATGTGCCTGTGGACGTGTTTCCATTGTGTGTGTAAAACCTTCCCATGATTTACAGTAGTAAGGGGTGGTGTGTATTGGCGTGTGTGTGTGTGTGTGTGTGTGACAGAGCATCACAGGCCAGCTGAGAGGCCCACACCCTTTGTTTACATTTCCACTCTGCATCCACGGCTCCTTCCACTTCACCAGGAACAGACTGCTGGGGATCTCCCTCGTTCTCCCTCGCAGTCTGCCCAGAAACGGTGCGGCCAGGCTGCACATCCATTGTCTCTCTTCCCCTCTCCTCTTGCTTCTTCCTTCCTTGTCGCTGTTGCTAAGCTATCATCAGCATCCTTTAGTGAGTGGTACCCTCAGCACGCGGCCACGCCCCTTTGAAATGTGAAGCTTTTAGCCGTCTGTAACAAACTGTTCCGCTTTTTAAAAGCCGTCTCTTTGTGAACGCCGCGGCAAGCAGTGTAAGTTCGCACTTACCAGCGGTTTTAGTCTAAACTGTCATCCCGCGCGCAGGCTGTGAAATCCCCTTCCCGGCTCGCGGACTCCCGCTCGTGCGCTCTGCCGTTATTATATGTGGTGTCGCAGCCGGCTCGAGGTGTTTCCTTCAGCGTTAGCCACATAATACAGATGTGGTCCCCCAACGCGATGGCTGTTATTGTCCAATATCGCCATTGCACTTTCAGACTGGGCGTTACGTCATGCGGTGGGCTGGACGTGGGTTGACAGGCAGACCAGCTGGGAAGGCGACGCGCTCATTGGCTGAGAACCGGGAGAGGAGGCGGACCGGCCGAGGCAGAGGAGCCTATAAACAGCCGCGTCCCTGCCTTCGTTCAAAAGCGTCACACACGGTTGTGTTTTTAATAGCCCCAATGTTCGCACCTGTCTTTTTTTTAATGCCGTTTTAATACACACAGGTGCTTCTTTGACTCTCTTTTCCTCAAGGAAGAATATCCTTCCTTCCTTCCAGTGTTTCACTCCATTTTGAGTTCTATATACGCCTGTATATAAATAGTTAATCCAAAATTATTTGTACGCTCTCTGTCTGTCTAATAGTAGAAATGACTTCGCTTAAACGAGAAGTTTATTTCTGATCGAAAATTAGACCGATATCTCTAAAAACATGATTTAAGAACATAAAAGGTTGGATCAATTTTATTTAAAAAAAAAATACATATATCGTTTTTATTTTCATCAAAATTGCAAGTTAGAAATATTTACAGCTTTCACTGTAGTCAATGGGACATTTTTTACAACTCTTCTAATAATTGCTGGTGAGCCTTTTGCATATTTCCACTGATATTTTGAGGATTTATGGTCAGTTTTGAACTCTTACCTTTTACCTTTCACCTGCTTCACAGATTTTCTATCAGATAATATAGACAATATTTTTAAAAAATAAAAAAATCTGTTTTTTTATTTAGAATTAAAATTGTCCAAATATGCAGAATTATTCTTCTGCTTCTCAATTATTAATTAAAAAAAAAAAAAAACTATTGACGGTTGAAGAAACCAAACAATTGTCTCCATTGGCAAATGGATTTTTAGCTCATCTTTAGCTCTGTCCACAGATTGGCTAAAGATTCGAGTCCAGCTGAGACACTTAAAAACATTATTTAAAGAAACTAAACACTTCTTCACCACTTTAGCCATGCCATGTCCAATGTTGCTCAGGTTGAAGTTTCTCTCCAGACTTCCTGATGTTGTTGGTTTAGTGTTCTTCTTTTCCTAATACCAGTAACTTTGACTAGCCTCCCTGTCCCAGTGGCTAAAAAAAACACCAAACCGTTATGTTCTTACCACCAAGCAGGCCTATGGAGAGGATGATCTTGACGTTGTATGTTTCTCTCTTTTTTTTTAAAACTAACTGAAGGCTACATTATTGTGGCCTAACAAAAAATCTGTTTTGTTTCATTTGACAGCATTCCTCTATGACTTGCACCCAGCAGTGTTTGCTGAACTGTGAAATGTTGCTATCTGCTTGGCCTACATTCTTTAGGATTGCCTTGGTGGTGGTGACCCTTGGATTCCTTTTCACCTCTCACACCACCAGTATCGCCACTGTAGGAGTCACTTTTAACGTCCTGCTGTACTCTCTAAGTTTCTCCACAGTGTGGTATTTGCAACTATTTAAAATTTTCCTTAATTAGCTCAACATCCTAGCCTGGAATTGGATTATGCCTCCGCCACTGATTCAGGCAATACATGATCTAATTGATATCTTTTTTTTTTTTTTCTAGTTCCATCAAATCTTTTAAAAAGACATACTTTACATGTTGAATTACCAGCGGGCATTCGACCTGACAGTCCTGTTATCGGGATACTCCGCGTGCACATGCGTTCATTTGACCGCCGTCTGCCGACTGTCACCAACCTAATGTAACCCGCCGTCTGCCGGCGAGAAACGATCCTGTTCAGCTGATTCTGGAGGGGCGGGGGGAACCCAATAATCTAGAAAACTGATACCAGCACTGCAAAATGAACGCAAAATGTCTGCGGTCTAAACAACGGTCTTCAAGTTTTAGTGAAACGAAAGTTTATTCTTGTGAACATAATTTATCCGATTACAAAATCAAAGCATCTGATTATCAAAGTAAGTCAACTCTTCTAGCGAAACATCTATGATAAATAGACCTAATATAATGTCATTATTAATTTTTTATTTTGTTTCTAAACATACCACTCACGTGAGTTAGAGCAAATATTTACAAAAGCACTATGGACTTTTTCTTCACCTTAAGAAAGTACTTGACTATATTGTGCAAACATCTCCAGCTGAGTGATTTATACGCAGGACGTAAACAGAATCTATTGGCATTTCACTTCTAAGAGAAAGAGAGCACTATTTGACCTTTGACCTATTAAGGAACGTTTCCAAACACTGACAATTGCACTTTTGAACCTAACCTTCATGGTCATACTTATATACGTAGATATATAAGTGTGAGAGTGTGTTAAAAAAAAAACAACAAAAAAAACTACCATTGTCATGACATTGCAAGCTAAAATACAGTACATAAAATATGCTGCCGTGAAGCTGCAGCACTGCTTTGTTTGAAACGCGAGACAGAAAAGTCCTGAGGGAAACACAGAGAGAGGCTATTATTGCACAGCAAATGTTCACACAGCTTTTTAAGACCGAGCTCTCGGCGTGTGAGTTGTCCAGGCTTTTGCAACTGAGCCACCAAATGTGCCGCAAAGCTCCCACCACCTCTCCAATTACCAGCCAAGCCTCCGTCTGGACAGAAACACAGACGCAGGTCTTCCTTTAGGTCTCCTCCAGGAGCTTCCTGAGGTTCCTTTGAATCTACGGCGAAACAGCAAGAGAAGAGACAAGACAGAGGGACATCGATTAGCCGTTTACGATAGGCCGCTGTATATTTGTCAAAATAGAACTATGGTCTTGCGCGGGACAAGTTGATTTTTGCTGTTTGTCATCTGTATGGGCTGAATAGTTAGCTTAGCAACTGATTTAAAAAATAGTGTTGCTTTATGAAACTGTGAGCATTCGCAGGATGCTAGAGGGTAAAAAACCCCCAATACTTTTACTTGCCATCACTGCCCATTGCGTTAACAAAATGAAACCCGGAGATGTAGGTGTTATTAATTTGGTGCAGCGCGCCACAGCAATTGGAAAATAACGTAGAAAAATCGTTATTGGATGAATATGGAGCATAAAGCTACTAATGTCTCCAGTATTAGGAGTGGTTTGAACCACATTTTCTCCTCTTTGAAGGCTTAACTTTTCATTTTCTCTGCCATTAATGTTCGTCCCCACCCCGAATCCTGAGTTTAAGCTAATATGTTTGAGTTTCATCAATAGCTTGTCAGACTCCATTCAGCAGCTGTTTTCTGTATGAGTTTATCAGTTACTCATACTTTTGTGGAGGAATTTTGGTCCTCTCTCAATTATTTAATAAAACTGATGGTTTTCAGATTGACATTCTTCTGTAGCAATGTGCTAATGCCATTTTTTATTTTGTTGCTAATTTTTTTTTAGATAATCACTTCAGAACATAACTGAGGTTAAGACTTTAAACTATCTCTAAGCTCCACTACTAACTTGCACACCGCTATTTACTGACTTGACCCTCAGACCCAGCCGGTCAGCTCGACTCGTGATTCATAAGCAGGTGACGGGGTGAATCTTTGCAGCCGAGACACTGAGCTGTTTTGTGAAAGAGTCTTTTGACCGAGATCTCAGGGCACGGGATCCCTGGAAATGTTCTATGGAAGTGAAGTCGGTCTTAGCCGCAGTCAGGAAGGATTATTTTACGTCCTGAGTGTGAAGGGATTTCCTAAAAGAGGTCATGCAAAAAAAGCCTTACTGACGCAATAAAACTGTATCTTTCACACAGGGCCGGCCCAAGCCTTTTTGAGGCCGTGAGCCCTCTCCCCACCCCGCATACCAGCAGGTCAACACCAGACACTCCATCATCCCTAGGCTACTTTAAGTGTGTAACAAACCTACTATCATTAGCACCATTTGTGACTAGCTTAAACTGTAGTGGTGTTGTTATGGCTGTTGGTTTGAACCTTACAGGAGAAGCAAACTAAAAATATTTGGATTTTGAAATGCAGAGTGGTATTTAATATTGTTTTAACTATTTGAAAGTTAAAATAATAAAACACTAAATTTACAGTAAACAAGTTAACAAATTTAATATCTTTTATTTCCCCGACAGTGGCAGCAGCCAGCAGCAGGAATGTGTGCCAACTATGAAAATAATATAGAAAATGATTTTTTCAAGTCTAGTTTGTATTCAGTGTTTAAGAAAAAAACATATATATCATGCTAGCTTTTTGCTCTTGGGAGCCCCCGGTGGTGTGGAGGCCCTATGCAGCCATGTGCCTCGGGATGAATCTGATTTCCTCTCAAATTCCAGTATATTGTTATAAGAGGCCTGTGAAATTCCCACCACTTTTGACCCCATTCAGTTTAAATGCAGTTTTACCAAATACTAAGGAAATGTTTGTAAACTGGAAAATAGAGAAAACACAAAAAACATTTACTCTTAAAATGTGGGCATTTAGCAAATAGAAATATCTTTTGAAGATCCTAACTGAAGGTTCAGACTGATTTAATGTCAGAAAGCGAGTTTCTTTAAACCATTAACATTTCTAGATTAGCTCCCAGTTGTACATATCAAAGCGGACTCATGTTTTCTCTGGACAGAACCAGGTAAAAGCTTCCCCTCTTGTTTACAGTCATCATTCTAGCCGAAGCCGCTCCGCTGCGGGAGGTGGGTTCATGTTTACTCTGCAAACATGAACAGATTGTGTTTTACATTTATAGTAACTCTTCACCATGATTTTCCTAATCTTAAAAGCGGCCCTCTGAAACGGTCACTTTGCTAAACCTTCAGCTAAGAGGCGATAACAGCGAGTTAATACACGGTAGATTTGTGCAGTCAGCAAATGAGCAGAGCAGACCTTCTCTAACTTGAACAGGTTAGTGGAAAGCTCCCCGTAGATCTCCGCGTTCACTTCGACCTGCGACCTCTGGCTCCCAGCATTTCTGCAACAAGGTTTGCTTTTATTAATTATTTAGCAGATCGCAGACGTAGCGCGATCTGGAAGCACGGTGCTGAAACTTTCCGGGCTCTCACTCGTTATCAACGAGTTCCCCCATCGACAGCAAGGAGTTCAGGCGGTGCTCAAGAGCCACAATCTTGAAGGCCATGTAGCAAGAGGACAAGACAAGAACGCTGACTCTGTGGAGACAAAGAAAAAAGACAACAACAAAAAATAGCGGCATGTGTTGCAATCCTCGATCCGCTACACACAGATCATTACAACGCAGAAAGACAGCAGCTGGTTGACTGCTCATAACATTCAGGCGATTACTCACAAAAACAGATAGATGAAGAGGATGACGTGTAAGGACTTTGGCTGCGAGGACGAGTCTTTTGGTGTAAGTCCATGTGGCGGCTTGCTTTGGCCTACAGTCGCGGATAAAAAGAGGGAAAATATGTCATGCTGTGAGGCGGAAAGTAGGAAAATACATTCAAGGGCTTTTAAACATTTTCAATAGCGAGAATTCATATTTTTATGCATCTAGTAGTGGAGAGGCGCTACTTCTCTCTGGCATGATGGGGGAAAAAAAAGGAATTCTAGACTACAGTTCTTCAAATAGCTTGTGAACTTTAGCCTTGGTTTTGCTAAATCTGGCATTTCAGAAACAGTTTCTGTACCACAAGTCCAGTTAAAGATGAATTTGAAGTTGTCTAGAGTTAAAACAGGTTGTTTATTGGCGCCTTTTGAAGTGGAAGTATTATGTGTTTTCCAGCCACATAGTGCCATTTGAAAGTACAATCAAGTAACTATGTTACCTTCAGTTATTATAAAAATGCTATCTATATATGTAAAATATGACAAAAGAAAGTTTGACTTCGACGCCTTGAAATCTGGCTTTTTGTCTGCGTGCTCTTTCTGAAACTACGCATTCAGGAAGTCATCACTAATAATCAGCTCAGCAGGTGTTTGCTAATTGCTCCCGGCTAGTCTGAAGGAGCTGAGTGGGAGACGGGGCGGTGTTCTGTGAGGTGGAAGCTTGGACGTTTGGAAACAGAAGTTCTGAGGAGGAGCTTGGTCTCCGAAGGCGGAGCCAGGTCCACCCAGACGTTTGGCTCAGCTGAATGGTTGGCATGGAGATTAACGGATTTCTCAAACATGCACAAAAGAATCAAGGTAACGCTCCAGGTTTTTGATGAGGGAATAACATTATAACATGATGTAAAGCTCAAAAAAGTCAATTTTACACAACGATGCCCCTTTAAACTTTTTTGAATGAGTGCATTCAGTCAAAATCCAAAAATGCTAATCTGTAAAATATAATCAACATGGCAAATTAAGGTAATTTTTTTGTAATTCCTGCCATCATTAACCTCTAGTTGGGTTTTGTTCTTTGGAATATGTAAGAAGAAGAATTTAGAAAATGAGGAAAATCAAACATTTCCCAAACCCCGTTTTCTCTTTCCATTGTTATCCATGCCTGGAAAACAATAAGACACTTTTCAACACTTCACGGGAGCGCTGACATCTACAGTAACCTTTTGACTGGACGCGCTGCAGCTCTGAGATGTAGCAGAAGCCTGTAAATGGTCAGCTTTGCCGTAAATAAAGACGACCTTGGGCTGCCTCCCAAAATCCTCCATCAGGCCGATTCAACAAGCAACGTTCTGATTTGTAGCTTCTGACCTGAACAATGTGCCAAGAATACGTTTACTTTACATCCACTCTCCTTGTCTAGAGGTACACACATAGATCAGCGCGGTCTATGTGATACAGCAGGAGCGGTTTGAACTGTGTGAGAAACAACCGACTCCAAACATTAAATTACGGTGTCAGAATGGCCCAGTCAAAGTCCAGGTCTAAATCCAATTGAGAATCAAAGGTATGACTTGAAAACTGACACACATGATATGTTCCTTCCACTTTTGATGATCGTACACTAGGGTTGGGTGATATGGACTTACAATTTATTACGATATTTTGCAGTACTATTGTGAAAACAAAGAGTTACGATAAAAAAAACTGTATTGAAAAAGACTTTTACTTATTTTTTAGGTAACTGGATGCTGCAGACTTTGTGTCGCCACAGCATAAATGCTGCTCTTGAAAAACATTCCTATTTGAAATAAGCTTCTTCAGGACGCCAGGCCCTGAATAGTGCTATATATTGTTAATCTAAACATAGAGACTTCATTTAATCATTTAATCTCTGAATTTACTGATATCTATACATTTTCTCGTGGACAAAACAGTGGAGGAGGAAAAAAAAGTGGAAATGACATCTTAGTCAGTTTGTTTCAACATTAACTGGAATTTATCGGGGCAACTAATCATGACAAAAAAAATTCACAATAAATGACAAACGATACGATGAATTGCAAATAAAAAGATATCCTCCAGACATATTAAAAATCAATAAATTCACTTTGAACAACCTTCTGTGGTGAAGAGACAAACTGTGCTCATGTTGGACACATGTTGCTCTCATAACTATCAGGACAAAATGAAGCAATTAAACAGATTATCCCTCAACATGTTGAGACTTTTTTTTTGTTGTTGTTTTTTTTTACTTCAGGATTTAAATACCATTTTTGAGCGCGGCTCCGTGCTTTTGGCTCGGGTTCTGGAGGTGAATGTCTGCGTGGACCGAAACCTCTCTGGTCTTTGCTGCACTCAGAAATGTGTCTGGGAGGCTGCTGAAGTCTGTGACATAAACAGAGAGACGCTGTCAGCCCAGTTACTTGAGTAAATATTAACACTACCTTAAAATACTTAACAAATCAACAAGTGCTCTTGCCATTTAAGTCCAGAAAAAGCATGAGGGGAGTCTATTAGCTAAATAGACTAGCTAGTACTCTAACTCACAGCTAATAGACTAGTATGTACTAGTCTATTCGTACATACTAGTCTAGCTAATAGACTAGTATGTACTAGTCTATTCGTACATACTAGTCTAGCTAATAGACTAGTATGTACTAGTCTATTGTAGTTAAATAGCTTACTAACTACAGTCTAACTACTAGGTAGTAGCTAAATAGACAACTAGCTAAGCTATTGGTCAACTTTCTAAAGACTAGCTAGTCTATTTTGCTAAATAGACTTGCTAGTACTCTAACTCCCAGCTCTAGTCTATTAGCTTGTAGTTAAATAGCGTACTAACTACAGTCTAACTACTAGGTAGTAGCTAAATAGACAACTAGCTAAGCTATTGGTCAACTTTCTAAAGACTAGCTAGCCTATTTTGCTAAATAGACTTGCTAGTACTCTAACTCCCAGCTCTAGTCTATTAGCTTGTAGTTAAATAGCGTACTAACTACAGTCTAACTACTAGGTAGTAGCTAAATAGACAACTAGCTAAGCTATTTGTCAACTTTCTAAATAGACTAGCTAGTCTATTTCGCTAAATAGACTAGCTAGTCTATTTCACTAAATATACCCCAAAACCAATAATAGTCTATTTAGCTAATAAACTGTTGGCTAAAGATTATTTTAGTCCCTAAGGGGGATTAGTAGCGTTTTTCTGCAAACTGTTCTCGTTGTAGAAAGAATCCTACTTGGTTTTTGTTGCCCTAAACAAAGACTATGACATCTGAAGCCTTTCAAAACAAGGACTCCATGACCGTGAGCAGAGTAAATGAAGGTGGGGTCCATGGTATTTTATTGTAAAAACAAAACACACACCGCTTATTTTATCATAATCTGGAGTCTGCGACCCAGAGCTGCTGCTCTCCATCATGTCCTGCCGCCTCTGGTGCACAACTCCATCCAGGTCGGAGAAGTCTCCAGTAAAGTCCTGCGGCGCACACGCAGCAAAGCACACAGCAAGTCCCAGTGGGGTGTTGAGTTACACGGCAACAATGCACGTCCGCATTCCATCACAATGGATCAGGTACAATGAATTAGTCCTGAACAAACATGGCAGAAAACGGAAGGACCCGACCCCTTACTGACCAGAGGAAGCGACGTGGGGCAGCTAGCTCTGAAGCTGTTTTCACAGGAGGAAGCTACAGGGCTGCTACTTATCTTATCCACCTGCAATGACAACATGCAGGGTTTTAGAAGAATAACTGGAAGTACTGGTGGAAATCTCTACAAACCCCCCAAACCAGACAGTGTGTTTGGAAATTGTTCCTGTTTGTTTGAACGATTGATTTTTTTTTAGATACTGGTTCCATAAATGACCAGATAACTTCAAAAATATTTAAATATATGGTTTAATGCAATTATCTGTACTGGTGCTCTTTATGTACCTGACGCATGAAACTAGCCTATTTATGCTAGTAGGTGTGTTATATTTTTGTAGTACCTGAATTTTGGGGGAACTAAATACGTGTAATATATTTCAAAAACAAAATTTATTAATCAAGTAAATTTTTTAAATATATGTTTCATTGTTATTGACATAAATGCCACAACTTACTACAAATTCCCAATTAACACCCATCGCTACTAGAAATAAAAAAAATTACCTAACAATGCTAGTTCCTTAGCTAGCTATGTTTAGCTAGCTAACTTCATATAGAATTATGCTAGTTTAGCTTAATCCAAAACAATTTTTGCTAGCTTGGTCATTTTTTGCAAAAAGTACTTTTGAATATGCTATAAAGTTATATTGTATTAAGTAACTACAAATGTAACAAATTACCTGTTTTTAAAGCCCCCAAACAACCAACAAAATGCACATGAAATAACACAAGAGCATTTTATTCTTTTTGACTTTTGCATCTTCTTTTCTATGCTGGTCACTCACCGTATTTAACAGCATTTGAAACCAGAAAGTTAAATCCAGCTAACATAACAGTAGTTGCTAAATGCTAAACACCCCTATCCTAATGATCTATCAGACTGTAAGACATTTAAAAAATACAACCAACTAGTTCTTGGACATTACAAGAAGATGTTATTTACCTCCAGATGAGGGCAGATGGATTTCAGAAATTTAAAGGTGTTGTTTCGAGAGAGAAACGATACAAAGACATGCTAAAAAAAAGACAAAAGAAAACATCACTTTTATGTTTACATTCTAAGAACACCAATTGTACAATTTACGTACATCTATGTCTGTAGTTCCAATTACAAGAGCGTTTGGCACCAATAACGCAGTCTTAGTTTTTTTTATAAGTTTCACCGACATCACTGGGATGGAAATCTGGCAACGACGAAGCACAATTAACGACAACCGATCGGTATTGGAAATTTGTCATAAGCTCCCTGTTTGCAGTTTTTCTTTAGCGTACCTTGATATCTTTGCCAAAGACTTTGGAGTGGAAGCAGATCCAGTTTTGCGAGACGAACATTTTGCCCTGATACAACATGTCTCTCTGCAGGGCGCAGGTGTAACCTGGTGGCAAACACGTATTCAGTTTCCAAAATGAAACAACCCAATCATGTCATCCAAACAGGAGGATAAAGAGCTTACTCTGTTTGAGCAGCTCATCTTTGCTGACCACCTTGAATAACTTGTGGTAATGTGCGTTCGTCTTTGACAACTGCGAAAAAACGAAAGAGCAGAATCGTTGAAGAACAGCAGACGGGTGGAAAACCTCGGCGGGATTCGAAAACGCATCGCTACCTGGTTGGTCTGGGATTTCTTCCGGTCAAACTTGGTTTCAAAGTCGCTCAGGCTCAGCATTGGTGACGGCGGCTCCACGGGTTTCTGTCTGCTGGATGAAAGAGGTCAGTGTTTACGGCCGGGCAGCCCGAAAGCTCTACGTCACATTATCAGTCAAACGCAAACGTCGGATCCTGAACGTGTGTTTACTTTGACACTGCTCTGGCTCACGGCAGCCGAGGGAATCTGTGAACAGCTTTTGTCCTACACAAGATTCATGAATTGTAGGAGCTGGAAAGTTTCAACAAAATTACAAACTATTCTTAGGAACAGACTAGAATGAGGCTCTCGTGGAAGGATGACATTGAGAAAGAAAACAAGTGTAGCAACATCGTTTCAGCTAGCTTGTCGGCAGTGTGCAGCAACCAAAGGCTTTGGAAACTTTTTAGAACGCAGGCATACACTGATGCTCAAAAAATATCATCGCTTCTGATATGAAACAACACCCCCAAAAAAGAACAAAAATGGAATACATCTGTGGACATTAAAAGTTTACACACCCATTTTTAAAATGCCTTGATTTGCTGAGTAAAAAAAATGAGACCACGATTTTTAAAAAAGTCTACTTTTTTTCAGCTTTAAAGTGACATTTAAAAATTTAAAAAGCTGAAGTATGCTTTCAGAAAATGTACACACCGTCAGTCCAATACTTTGCTGCATCTATCGGATTAATCAATTTGTTTTCTTGACTTTCACCCATTTTATTAAATGTGGAGAATCTCATTAAACGTATGAACCTGAAATAAAGTTCAGCAGTGCTAGTAGGGTTTGTTTTTTTTTTCACCTTTGCACATGTGAAACCTTGAGTTCAAGCAATAGTTTGCAGAGATATTACAAAGGATCAAAAATGATCCTGTACAAGGAAAAAGAAACACAACCCTACCACGGCTATATTACGTACAGCTGGAAAAAAAAAACCCAGGAATTTATCTTGCTTTACTTACTGTAAACGGTAAGTAAAATATGATGTAACGTCGCTGAATCATAGCGTTTTTAAAACCTTTACAGGTCCATGCCTGTAAAGTTGTAACGCTACACACAATGAAGCTTTTGTATTAAGAGATAATAAGTCGTGACATTGTTGTCCGGCTAATTTTGACCGTACAGAACTTTTAACATAAAGCTATTCGATACTAAACATGAGGATTAATAGTAAAAAAATTCAAAAAAGCAGTGATGCATTGGTGGTCACCTGATGCTGGCTGGTTTCTTCCTGCTCTCTGACGGCTCTGACTCGGAGTCCAGCAGCAGCTGGAGGTCTGCCGGTGCCAGTCCACGCCTCTTCTGCCTCCTCTCCTCCTCATTGTTCCCCTCTGAGGACCTGGGAGCAGAGGAGAGCACAGTCAAACATGCGAGAAGGTGTTCAATTACACTTTGCATGCAGTCTTTTTACACCTGGGTGAAGCCACCATACGTCATCTGCTGCAGGTTTTAACTCGTTTCCCTCTTCTTCCTCCTCCCTCTGCTGCGGTTGTTGTTTTGCTGGTTAACTGAACATGTAGCCAGGAGGCATTAATAAAGACAAGCCCCCTTTTTTTTTTTTTTTTGTTTTGGTCCTGCACGTAAATTGGACCCTAGAGGGCGCCACCACTAGGGCTGACATAAGACACTTTAAAAGTAATACGGAGAGTATCCCCAAGCGTTTGCAGGAAAGTTTTTTGACATCTTGGATTTCTGAATGCAAATGAACTCCCCCCCCCTACCCCAATTGCTGCACGCGCCACGACTGCGCCGCATCCGACTATTTAAAGCCACCGCATCCACTTAATTTACATACAAAGCATGGAGCAGGACGCGAATGCAAATAGCGGTTGTCCATCATATCTGGATCGTTTTCACTTAAGCAAAAAAAAAAAAAAAAAAAAAAAAAGAGAAAAGAGAGAGAAAGCAATAAACAAACAAACAAACAAACAAAGCGCAAAGTGGAGGAGGGAAAAATGCAAGGCCCGTCCTTCTGCCTGGCATCTTTATCCAGACTCACGTCAAGCTTTTCCCCCGAGACTCTTTGCAGGGAAGTTGATCTGGGGCGGACAGCGGGGTCAGAGGTGCGTCCGCCTGCTCGCTCATCGGGACCATACTTTACGGTTCATTTCTCCTCGTCCGCCACCGTCGGTTTCCCTCGCCCTCCCTGCGCGGAGGATTTTCAGGAAGTCTGGGAAGTTTTTTTTTTTTCTTTCTTTAGTGTGGTTTGGGACGGTGACTCGATGGACGGAGAAGCAGCACAGAGGAGGAGCCGGGAAGAAGGGGAGGGAGCCGCCGGGAACAACGTCAGGAGAAACGGGGAAGAGCGGAGTCCTAACACCGACTTACAAAGTCTAACATTTATGTAGTGTAATTATTTTGTGCGAAATGTTAGTGAGTTTTGAATGCGTGTTTCTTTTTAAAAGTTTTTTAAAATGTTCTAAAACATCAGGTAGCAGTGCATTTCACATGCAGTTCCAGCAGGGGGCAGCAGAATCTAACTAATATGTTTGGTGTGTTTTCGGAGACTTTTTCTTACTACCATTTCGTCCTTCCGGTGCTAAAATCAAACCGTTTCGTACCCATTTAGGTAATCCATTGTGTATCAGTAGATTTTTCTTTTTTTATTATTATTTTATATATTCTGCATAAAAAATATTATATTACAAAAAGCTCAAATTCCACGTACACCACATCTAGTTACTCTGAACCCTGTTCAGGAAAGTTGACTTCTACGACAAATGACCCCAAACAAGCAATATTCTACCAGTAGAAACATTTGTAAGAGTCATAAAACCACATTTCCAACAGTTTTAGTTGTTTCAAACTGAGCTAAAACACACAGTTTACATCTGAGACATGTTAGCTTCTCACCAGCCACTGAGCTTAGCATCTGGCCGCTACAGATGAGAGAGCGACTAAAAATAGGATTGTGCCAAATGAACTTAAGGAATTATCATAATATTTTGTGGTTTCTATTGTTATAACATTAAAAGTTAGGATCAAAAGTTTTTGCAACTTCTTACAGTTCCACAAGCACAAATACTGCTCTTAAAAACCTGCCAATTTGAAAATAAGTTTCTTCAGGACAGTTACATGAAGATGTGATTCTTGTCAATAAATGGCATACAGTTAATCATGTTTTCAAAAGTACTTCTATTTATTGATGCTCTCATGACACCAATGGTGCAGAAAATTGTAAAATAAAAAACAAAAAAACAATTCTGACACAAGGTGACATTTTGAAAAATAATTAAGTGGAACTTATCTTGTGATGATAAATCCCCCGAAAAAGTTGGGGGTTTGTCCGGGAACGTTTAAATGTGCATCTGCTTTGACATGGATAGCAAGATCGCTTAGAGCTGCTGAGGAAGTAATTCTGACATTTGATTAATTTAAGGTGGACAAGTTGCAGGACTGTCATCCGACACCCCCAAGTCTACTTTATCAAATATACACTGTCTTTTAAGCTGACTTGTCTAATTCTGCTAATTGCTAATATGAGATGCTAATGCTATATATCTACTCTACAATCCCTATTTTAAAAAATAGCATAACAGTAAAATAATGATTTTGATCAGTACATCTATCCATCTGTGCTAAAAAAATATGTTTTGATTATTAATTATTTGTGTATCCTCTTCTAAATCTAGTCGTGAACCTGATTGTACAGTTTAACATAAGAGCGAAACATGATTTCCTACATTGTCGTTAACGCTTGAAATTTTTACATTTATTTCTGTTTTACAAATACAAATTGGCCAACACCAAACCTGAAAGTTATTAGAATTTTTGTGGGTTTATTCAACCCCAAATTGTTTGGCTTTATTGTAAAACAGTATATTTTTTTAGATTTGATTATCCAAAAGAATTTTACAGCTTCTCTGTTTGTTTTTTTTACATAGGGCCCCTTAAACAGTCCAGTTTTCAGACATTTACCTTTCTTAAATAAAAACTCAGAAGCGTTGTTCCTCGTTTCCCTTCTCGTGACTCCAGGAGTCGCTGTTGCACCGTTTAACGACAGCTTGGTTTCATGGACAGAGGGCAGTAAGGACTCACTGTCCAGGAGACAATGGCGCAACCTGCAATGCAATGCAAGTTAGCACCCAGCGAGGCTGCCATTAATCATGCTGACAGGGAACACAGGCTTAGAGGTGGGAACGCTGCCACAGACCCTGTGACTGATTTTATACTGAAGTAGAACTGGGATCCATTGAGACCGACGTTGCTTCGTCAACGTGATTAAATCTGATTCACTCACAATGACTTAAAAGAGGCATTCAGGTCCTTGATGATGATACATGTCACAAACGCAAGTTTTGTTCGTCGGGTCACCTGACAAACAAACGACCTCAACTTAAATTTTAAAATTAGTCTCCAGACTTTGAAGAACAAAAAAAAAAAAAAAGAGAAGACTTTTGCTCCCCTATTGGAGTTAGGAGTTGAGCCATAAAGTTCACCAGAGACACGGTGAGCTGCAGAGTGTTGGAGCGGGCGTGGCCTTCTGACAGCTCAGGAATGATTAATGCACGTTAGAACAAAATACCCCTGCTGAAATACTTACATCAGTGTAAAGTGTTTCACTACAATCAAATTGTATCATTTCATAAATCAGTCATGAAAAATCCGGAGACCTTTCTTTGGAAGAGGTAGAACAAACACAACAACAACAACAAGAAAAAAACTGATGAGTGAATAATAGATTTGACTTTCTTTTCCTTTAATCAATGCAGTTGTCAGAAACATAATTTTGACTAAGCAGTAATCTCTCCAGAGGGGAGGAAAATGTAAAAAAAAAACCAACAGAAAGCAGTGTCACATCTCTGTTTTTATGAATCTAAGATCAAGTCAGTTCCAATTTGTGGCTTAAACCTTCATCCAAAAAAAGTAAGGGGTGCCGAAAAGTTTCCGGCTATGCATAATTGTTATGCCTGCCAGCCCTTCCTTCCCTTAGCCAAGAGTTTTTCCCACTGCTCTTTGATTTCATTACAAAATCCTTCTGTGGCCCAAGGAGCCAAATTTACTTTCAGAGAGCTAACGTCGAGAGAACTGTGCCTTAAATCTGACAATTTTGCAAAGCAGTGAGGCTATTCGTAAATTTATCTTTTTCAGTCATGGAATTACCACATTAATTTAGTTTTATTTCCCCAATTGCTATTTGAAAACATTTTGGACCGTTTTAGTATAGACTGTGGAAAAGTATCATCGTTAAACCTGGAAGGATTTAAGTTTCAAATGTTGTTGCTTTTACCGTTTGTACTTTTTCACATTTTAATCGCCTCACTATCACAAACGTCAATGTACTTTACTTGGACAAACCAATAAATTGTTTTCAGAATTTTTATTGTACAATGTGCGTCATATTGAACTCCTGTAGTTAGCAGTCTCTAAAAACATATTTCAGTATAATTACAGCAGCATGCCTGTAATTAACCACAGTTCTTAACACTGGTTAAGAACTGCAAATACTTGAGACTCCCTCTAGTAACACTCATAACCTCCTACTTTATTAATTTATACATGAAATATACCTTAAAGTGCATTAATACACGCAGCGGAAGCAGCCGTAGCAGGTCCACAAAAGCTAACATCTACAGTCTTCCTTATTTCTGCTCTGGAGGTACAGCCAATCAGTGCTAAGGAAAATAAACTCCTCTCTTGGATTGGCTGCTTTGCACACGCCAGCCAACAGCGTGTCAACTAGCATCGCGGCTAGATATTTCAGTTTGCCGAACTGCATTTCCTTTTGACTTTCCCACAAATAATATGGAAAAATCCACAAATGGGTGAATCTGTGAATACTGAATCGCGTCCAAACATTATTTTTTAAATGTTCAAACGTTTAAAGCGAACCTGCAAATTAGCTCAAGCTCAGTGTGATTTGATGGAGAATGCGTGGTAGTTTACCGATGTTGGCCCAAGACGCACATCCTTGATTGTATGTTTAGGGTCTTTGTACTCTTGAAGGGAGTTTAAACCAACCACCTCAGTCGCGAATATTTTCGATGACTCTAGCAACATGCCGCCAACGCTGCCATGTTTCACTGTGGCAAAGATTTGTTGTGCTGTCAATTTTCTCTCCAGGCATACAGCAATTGTTTTATAAAATTTTTTTGCCTGTTTTTTTTTGTTTTTTTTTTGGACAGGCCAAAAAAAATTACATTTTTGTCTCATCTGACCAATGCAACTTTGTCCGCATGTTTGCCGTTTCCATTAAATGGCTTGTGGCAAACTGCAAACAAACACGAGCGCCGCTGGCTCTCTCTTCCAGCATTTTAAACGGGCGACATTATGCAAAATCAACTTTTGTGAGCTTTGCATCAGGATCTCAATATATAGAAATGCCTAATTTAAAGGCATTTAAACAAGTTCGACTTACTTTGAAGTCAGTTTTTAAGTCATATTTGATGCATATAGCATTTTTATAACAATGGAAGGTAACATAATTATCTGATTGTACTGTAAAATTACACTATCTGCCTGGAAAATACTTTATATCCCCCCTTTAATAACAATGTTACTTCCAAAAGTCCAGATTTGAGGATTTATGTTGTCAACAGACTCCATATCTAAGCAGTGAATCTCTGATCCAGAGTTGCAATGGGCTTCTTGGCTACTTTTCTGAGTAATTCTCTCCCTGCCAGGACTCTCAGTTTATGTGGATACAGTGGACATATTTGTTTTATTTTCAGATTGTGAATTAAACAGTTCTCTGTATCATTATTGTCATTATTAATCAATATTTCACCAGGAAAATCTAATTTGGAGGAGAATTCTGGTCAAGACCGACAGCAGCACACAAGGTTTGACTCACAAAGCCCAAAGTTAAAAAGCAAAACGTGAGAAGATAATTCGGTTACGTAAAGCACTAGCTATTATGTTAGAGGGAGAGAACGGTGAAACTCTCTGCTGCCATTTCTCTCTGAGAAACATCTCCTTCTGTCAGCGGAGGCCTTTTCTGCTCCTGTCATACGGCTGCAACATGGAAAGACGGAGAACAAGGAAGGCATAGAGAAAGGAGGCTGTTGTGTGAAGGAGAGTGTGCAAAAAAAGAAAAAAAGAAAAAAATGGTACTCGTGACGGGGGAAGATTGAAGTCCTGTTAAGTGCTCTGCTTGAAAGCATGTCTGGCCTCATTAGCTGTCAGTTGTAACAATACCGAACTGGCAGTGAAGACAGGTTGGAGTCTAGTGGTCATAAATCACTCCTCGACAGCTGCCTGACAAGCTGGGAACCAGTACACAGGCACCGGCGCCCTCTCAGCCCCGACATTGCACAGGGCCCACGGTAATCTAAGAAATCATCGTTCTGAAACCCCTGAAATTACACGGGCCCTGCAAAAGCGGAATGCGGCGCGTTTTTTTTTTTTTTTTTTTTTTTGCAAGGAGGGGAAATTGGTTTTTGTTTCACGTCTTCTCGCGTAAACCGCGCGCGCATTCGCCTCGGGGCGCCCGTCCGACCCCGGCTGCGTCCATTAGCCAAAACGAGAAGTGGCTTCAGTGACTTCTGTGGCGCAAGCAGCGGGGAGGGGGTTACGAGCAAGGCCTGCGGGGTCATTAATCACGGCCCCTGACATGCAGAGCAGGAGGCTGGGGCTCCCCTATGCATACAGCTGCTGGGCCACACTCAATGCACAGGCGACGCGTTGACCCTCGTACGCCCTCTCGCCCGCCACCTTTGGCTCTCATCTGTCCAAGTCCCTCACTGTTTCTGTCAGTCATTGTTGCTGTCAGACACAAGCTAACTCCCCTGACCAAGTACAATACTCCTTACCTCCTTTCCTTTAACCACTGAGATTGTCCGGGTAAAAGTTTGCAAACTCTGACGTTTTAGATGGTGAAAACATATCATGAAAGCCAGGGATGTCCTGGCTTTTGCCAATACCAACTTCCCGGTCCGGTACCTCTTTGAAATCAATGTAAATTGTTTGCTCGGAAACTCTGTAGCTTTAAAGTGCCGTAAAACAACAATGCACCTCGTCAGGTCAGTGTTAACCTTTCTCCCTTAATGACATTAATACACAGACAGACAACAGGTGTTTCTGTAGGTCAGCAGCCTTTGTAAAAGTCTTCACATACACTGAAAGGTTTCAGTTAACTTATGTTTTGCTCTTTCCAAGGACTTTTTCTGACGACTAAAATGCTACGTGAATGCTAGCATGCTAACTGTGTTTTGTAAAAGTCCTCACATACACCAAAGGTTTTCAGGTAACTTATGTTATGCTCTTTCCAATGACTTTTGTGATTCCTACAGTCAGAGCAGATTTGCTAAAATGCAACACTGATGCTAGCACGTTAGCTATTTTGTGAAGTTTTCATCTAACTTAAGTTTTGCTCTTTCCAATGATTTTTATGATTCTTACTGAGCAATTTCCTAAAATGCAATGCTAACGCCAGCATGTTCACTCTTGTTAAGTTTTGCTTTTCTCAATGATTCTTATAAAGTAGTTTTCTAAAATGCTAGGTGAATGCTAGCGTCAGCTGATTCCAGTGTTGCCCAACAGTTAGGCAATACATAGCTTTTGTGCCAGCGGCGTAGCATTTAAGCTAATTTGAGCTTAAATGCACACCTTTACATCATTTCCACAATGTGTTGAAATTAAAATATAATATAAATAATTACCAATATAAACTTGTTAATTATTTTTCTCTTCATGAACATTAGCTCACATGCCATCAATTAAATTTCTTTGGCTGTGCTATTAGTATTTTTGCAGTAAATTTCGATATTTATTGGGGGTTTTTTATGTTAAGTCTAAAAAAAGGTTGCTTGTGGACTTAAAGTCCTCCCTACTGAGGGGTGTACTTTTCAACTTAACCCATTTATTGACATGAAAACTCCCTCGACCTCGAGTCAGGATGATTTTGTCAAAACGATCATTTTTAGCGTTTTAGCTGAAAACAACAGCTGCGACGCGCCTCTTCCGCCGCTCCAGCTCCACATTCCCCTCACTCTGCGTCACACTTCAGCCAAACAAAAACAAACAAAAAAAAAAGCTAGAGAGAGAGAGACCCGTTCACCTTGGATCCATTGCATTTGCGAAGACATAAAACTGTGAAAAGCGGAGTTGCCGTCTCATTCTCGCGCCCGTCCGCTGACGAGATGTCACCCAGATTCACAGCTGCCTGCATAATGATAAAAGCCAGTCGGCCTGCAAGACACTGGAGCGCTGTCTCATCATTCATAGCTAATAAATCACCGAGTCCAGGCACAAGACATCTGTTGAAAGCGGATTTCTTATCTGCCTTCCAGCATGATTTAGGGAACATCTGGACATTCTGAGGCCTTTGGCACTAGGCAGGCTGAAAAACACACAGAGCCAATTTTTTTCTTTTTCCTTTTTCTTTTCAGAACTCACAGACACTTAAACCACAGGCCAGGTGATCTACTTCAGCATAACATGCACGTTGAATGGATGCGTTGCAGATGAGCGAAACCAGAGGAAGACGTCTCGAGATAGTTTTTCATCAGGATTTGACATATTTGGAAAGCATTTTTCACCTGTAATCACATTTGGATGGATGTATTAGTTTTAAATTGTGTGTTGGCAGGGCTTAGTCCAAGTCTATGTTTCACTTTTCTTTACACAGCATCCAATCTGTCATAAAGCTGGCTGATTTTATATATATATAAAGTCAGTTTTCAGTTCAGAAAACCACAGGTTGTTTCTTAGTGTTGGGTTCTTCAAATCTAGCAACTGCGCACGTATCGACCCATAATTAAGAAAATAGGAGCCAATTTATTGCTGGAATACAAAGCTAGGTGAAAAGTTAAGTTTTTCTGGCCACCACTATGTATCAAAAAAACATTAAAGTTAAGGTTTTATACAGATATTTACCAAGAGTACCAATCTAAATAACATGGATGACTGTGTATAAACTGTAGCTGATAGTTAAGTTGTCCAGGGTAAAATATAACCAGTTAACAGCTATTTATACATACACCTCTCCATTCAATCAACTTACAATTAATTGTCAATTAATGGTTTATTAGATTCAAATTGGTTCTAATGTTTGCTTTGACCTTTTATTGTTGTAGTTTGGACTCCATCCAGCAGAGAGCGCTGCTGGTCATCCTTAAGCAGTTGATATACAGGAATAAAGATGGCGGAGAAAGAGAAACAGTCCAAACAGAGTCCGGAGTGGGATGCAAAATGCACTTTATGCAGTTCTGTTTTGACATATAAACACCCAACAAGTTCCTTAAGTTTTTTGGGGTTTTTTTAATCCAGCATATTATGTAAATTGTAGCCTTTATGTTATGGATAGATGGTCAAACCTCTTCATACAAGAGAAAACTCGGGATTCTAAGAAAATGGACGCTTATCAATCAAAGGTTAGTCGATCAATGAGCTCGATCAACATTTACTCATTAATCTACATCACCTTCGAGAGCATCTTTTATCCATTGTACTGGATCTTTGGACTTGTGCAGCTTTAGCGCGCCGCTAAATGCACCCACACATCCTGTCTGTTGTAAGTTACCGTCAGAGATCAGGTCTGCTGGTTAGACTAAACAACAGCGTTTGAGCGCATTTGCTCTCCCTCATTAATCATCCTGACAGCTTGAAAAACAACATTTCCTCCTTAATGACTGTATTTGAGTAATCATGCCTGCTCATTTCCATGCGAGCTTTCCTTTCCCCGGCCACCGTGGAGCTGCTGCCTCCCCCCCCCATTCCTCCTCCCCCACTCTCTTTTATTACTCCCTCAACCCGTCCACGTGCGCGCGTGTGTTTTAGAGAGTTTTTCTCTCTTGACCTCCCAAGTTTGCGGCGTGGTGTCTGCTCCAGCCAATAGGAGACACCTATAGCGCTCGCGTAGGAGGGAAAGAAAACCCATAAGGGATGACTGGATGTGGTCTTGCGGGGCTCCAGATGCGGAAAACAGAGGATGGTGTCACCACCCCAACCACACCTCCCCCCACTCTACCTCCCATCTGAATGTGGCTAACCCACCAGTGGCCGCCGCTGGCCTCCAGGCCTCCGCTGGTCACTGCCAAAGCACGTTTCTCCGCTAAGCTCCGGCTCTGTGATGCATTAGAGCTGACAACTGCAGCTTCAGCTCGCAACCAGATCAAAACCAGCTGCGCATTAGAAGAGAAACCATAATTACATTTGCCTTTGTGTATGCCGCTGAAATCCCTTTTTTTTAAACTTTCTTTTAAGGCATAGGTAGATTGGTTGTATTTAATTTTTTGAAGGAATGGAACAAAGATACCTGCTCAAAACCTTTGCTGATTTACCCGTGGGCTGGTTTTATAACGTGAACAATAGCAGGACGAGCCGAGTTCAACGGCGGCTTTGTGGGGACGCGTTTTCAACTTTTCTATGTGGGCGGACGTAAGTGAAGGGTTTCTGGCGGTTTAGAAACATCGGCGTAGCGTGGCTTGACATCTGCGTCCGCTTTATTTTTGGACCACTTGAAAAAGCACTCATAGCCGGGATGATGGATGAAGTGATAAAGTTGGGGAGAGGACAAAACAAAAGCGGAGGAGTCCGTTTCTAGGAAGTGGGTTTCGCAGGCCGTATAACTCAGAGGCATGTGTCACAGAAAACATCGGGGCAGATGTTTGTAATCTCGGAGCACGCCTAATGATTTTAGATCATCTCTACAGAGCGAAAGCGGGAAGAGGGCGAAAAAATATCGAACCATTACTCTCTGGATGGACTTTTTTCCCCCCCATTTGCACGGCTTTGAGCTAATTGAGAGGTTAAGGGCTAGTCGTGGAATGAAGGAGCAGCTTCGCCAGTCCTGTCATCATTAATCATCTGGGCTGTCAGGCTGTACCGAGAACTCACTCAGACCAAACAGGCGGGAGCCGGATAATACCACTGGGCTTGAAACCTCCATCTCCTCCCTTATTACACAGCTGGTTTTGCCTCTGAGCAGAACATTTTGGGTCAAACGAAGGAAAGTGATGGTGGTACGATATACACAAATGTGCAAAAAAAAATTCTTTTTAAAAACAGCTTGGATGCCCTGCGTCATGATATGTAGTTTGTCGCCGGACACAAATGCAGCAGGCGGAGGCACTGAACAGATTTCGTGGCATTTAATGAACAAATAAAGAACAAAAACTTACAACCAAAAACCATGGAGGAACACAGGGAGCCAGAGTTGAGCGACACGGGGATCCAAAAATGACAACAAGGAATGGACGTGGAGAAACCAGCACAGAGTGAGAGGAGCAGAAGTGTTTAAGTACTGGAAGAATGAATGTGGAATAATGGACCTGGGCTGATTGGCTAACTGACTGCAGGTGGGAGGACAGAGAGAGAGAGGCAAAGTGTTAATAGTAAATAGAATCCTATGTTTTAACACTAGATACTATAGTATCTAGTGTTAAAACACAAGGCATTAGCCGTTTTGGAGTTACCGTTAACATTGGAGCTGTGACACATTAATGTTGATACACGGTGGCAGAATCAGGCTGTGGCAATGCTTTCCTTCAGCAGGAACAAGCCAAGTACTCAGAGTTGATTGGCGATTATTACGTAGATGGATGTGAAATTTGTGAAGTAGCCTTGCAAAAGAATAGGTACTTCTTGAACTTTTTGGTATTTTGTCACCTTTATAATTGAAAATATGTTTTTTTATGTATTTATTAAAAATGTCACTATTTCACAATGTGCTAAGAAATAACTTACCTTTACAGGAAAACAGTTTAGCCTCCATCGCCAGTGGCCATGCTAACTAGCCTTAGCATTCACGACAGGCTCTCCCCATAGGAGGGGGAGAAGTATATGGCACATACATGAGCATGATTGACAGCGCTAAGACCGCCTCCTGCCTCTGATTGGTCGTTTCTGGTTAGCACTAGGGGAAGGCAGAAGAGCTGTTTTTTCATAGATTATCTGTCTCATACAAAACTGTCACGACACAGTGACAGTTTCA